>NC_137761.1:2580482-3780482 GCF_963264785.1 Psittacula echo
TCCCACAGCCGAAGAGCCAGGGCAAAAAACTTGAGCTGTGCCTCTTCTGCAGAAAGTCAGCTTTGCAACGGTGCCATCCGCATTGCTGTCGCTCCTCCATTTCCCAACTCAAAGTCCATTACAATGGAACCTCTTTGGCACCCGTGCTGGGCTGCCCAGCATCCCAGGGAGTAGAGCACGAACGGTTGGCCTCTGCTCCTACAGCCGAAGAGCCAGGGCAAAAAACTGGAGCTGTGCCTCTTCTGCAGAAATTCAGCTTTGCAACGGTGCCATCCGCATTGCTGTCGCTCCTCCATTTCCCAACTCAAAGTCCATTACAATGGAACCTCTTTGGCACCCGTGCTGGGCTGCCCAGCATCCCAGGGAGTAGAGCACGAACGGTTGGCCTCTGCTCCCACAGCCGAAGAGCCAGGGCAAAAAACTGGAGCTGTGCCTCTTCTGCAGAAAGTCAGCTTTGCAACGGTGCCATCCGCATTGCTGTCGCTCCTCGATTTCCCAACTCAAAGTCCATTACAATGGAACCTCTTTGGCAGCCGTGCTCGGCTGCCCAGCATCCCAGGGAGTAGAGCACGAACGGTTGGCCTCTGCTCCCACAGCCGAAGAGCCAGGGCAAAAAACTGGAGCTGTGCCTCTTCTGCAGAAAATCAGCTTTGCAATGGTGCCATCCGCATTGCTGTCGCTCCTCCATTTCCCAACTCAAAGTCCATTACAATGGAACCTCTTTGGCACCCGTGCTCGGCTGACCAGCATCCCAGGGAGTAGAGCACGAACGGTTGGCCTCTGCTCCCACAGCCGAAGAGCCAGGGCAAAAAACTTGAGCTGTGCCTCTTCTGCAGAAAGTCAGCTTTGCAACAGTGCCATCCGCATTGCTGTCGCTCCTCCATTTCCCAACTCAAAGTCCATTACAATGGAACCTCTTTGGCAGCCGTGCTGGGCTGCCCAGCACCCCAGGAAGTAGAGCACGAACGGTTGGCCTCTGCTCCCACAGCCGAAGACCCAGGGCAAACAACTTGAGCTGTGCCTCTTCTGCAGAAAGTCAGCTTTGCAACGGTGCCATCCGCATTGCTGTCTCTCCTCGATTTCCCAACTCAAAGTCCATTACAATGGAACCTCTTTGGCAGCCGTGCTGGGCTGCCCAGCATCCCAGGGAGTAGAGCACGAACGGTTGGCCTCTGCTCCCACAGCCGAAGAGCCAGGGCAAAAACTTGAGCTGTGCCTCTTCTGCAGAAAGTCAGCTTTGCAACGGTGCCATCCGCATTGCTGTCGCTCCTCCATTTCCCAACTCAAAGTCCATTACAATGGAACCTCTTTGGCACCCGTGCTGGGCTGCCCAGCATCCCAGGGAGTAGAGCACGAACGGTTGGCCTCTGCTCCCACAGCCGAAGAGCCCGGGCAAAAAACTTGAGCTGTGCCTCTTCTGCAGAAAGTCAGCTTTGCAACGGTGCCATCCGCATTGCTGTCGCTCCTCCATTTCCCAACTCAAAGTCCATTACAATGGAACCTCTTTGGCACCCGTGCTGGGCTGCCCAGTATCCCAGGGAGTAGAGCACAAACAGTTGGCCTCTGCTCCCACAGCCGAAGAGCCAGGGCAAAAAACTTGAGCTGTGCCTCTTCTGCAGAAAGTCAGCTTTGCAACGGTGCCATCCGCATTGCTGTCGCTCCTCGATTTCCCAACTCAAAGTCCATTACAATGGAACCTCTTTGGCAGCCGTGCTGGGCCGACCAGCATCCCAGGAAGTAGAGTACGAACGGTTGGCCTCTGCTCCCACAGCCGAAGAGCCAGGGCAAACAACTTGAGCTGTGCCTCTTCTGCAGAAAGTCAGCTTTGCAACGGTGCCATCCACATTGCTGTCGCTCCTCGATTTCCCAACTCAAAGTCCATTACAATGGAACCTCTTTGGCAGCCGCGCTGGGCTGCCCAGCATCCCAGGGAGTAGAGCACGAACGGTTGGCCTCTGCTCCCACAGCCGAAGAGCCAGGGCAAAAAACTTGAGCTGTGCCTCTTCTGCAGAAAGTCAACTTTGCAACGGTGCCATCCGCATTGCTGTCGCTCCTCGATTTCCCAACTCAAAGTCCATTACAATGGAACCTCTTTGGCACCCGTGCTGGGCTGCCCAGCATCCCAGGCAGTAGAGCACGAACGGTTGGCCTCTGCTCCCACAGCCGAAGAGCCAGGGCAAAAAACTGGAGCTGTGCCTCTTCTGCAGAAAATCAGCTTTGCAATGGTGCCATCCGCATTGCTGTCGCTCCTCCATTTCCCAACTCAAAGTCCATTACAATGGAACCTCCTTGGCAGCCGTGCTGGGCTGCCCAGCATCCCAGGGAGTAGAGCACGAACGGTTGGCCTCTGCTCGCACAGCCGAAGAGCCAGGGCAAACAACTTGAGCTGTGCCTCTTCTGCAGAAAGTCAGCTTTGCAACGGTGCCATCCGCATTGCTGTCGCTCCTCCATTTCCCAACTCAAAGTCCATTACAATGGAACCTCTTTGGCACCCGTGCTGGGCTGCCCAGCATCCCAGGGAGTAGAGCACAAACAGTTGGCCTCTGCTCCCACAGCCGAAGAGCCAGGGCAAAAAACTTCAGCTGTGCCTCTTCTGCAGAAAGTCAGCTTTGCAACGGTGCCATCCGCATTGCTGTCGCTCCTCCATTTCCCAACTCAAAGTCCATTACAATGGAACCTCTTTGGCACCCGTGCTGGGCTGCCCAGCATCCCAGGGAGTAGAGCACGAACGGTTGGCCTCTGCTCCCACAGCCGAAGAGCCAGGGCAAAAAACTTGAGCTGTGCCTCTTCTGCAGAAATTCAGCTTTGCAACGGTGCCATCCGCATTGCTGTCGCTCCTCCATTTCCCAACTCAAAGTCCATTACAATGGAACCTCTTTGGCAGCCGTGCTGGGCTGCCCAGCATCCCAGGGAGTAGAGCACGAACGGTTGGCCTCTGCTCCCACAGCCGAAGAGCCAGGGCAAAAAACTTGAGCTGTGCCTCTTCTGCAGAAAGTCAGCTTTGCAACGGTGCCATCCGCATTGCTGTCGCTCCTCGATTTCCCAACTCAAAGTCCATTACAATGGAACCTCTTTGGCAGCCGTGCTCGGCTGCCCAGCATCCCAGGGAGTAGAGCACGAACGGTTGGCCTCTGCTCCCACAGCCGAAGAGCCAGGGCAAAAAACTGGAGCTGTGCCTCTTCTGCAGAAAATCAGCTTTGCAATGGTGCCATCCGCATTGCTGTCGCTCCTCAATTTCCCAACTCAAAGTCCATTACAATGGAACCTCCTTGGCAGCCGTGCTCGGCTGACCAGCATCCCAGGGAGTAGAGCACGAACGGTTGGCCTCTGCTCCCACAGCCGAAGAGCCAGGGCAAACAACTTGAGCTGTGCCTCTTCTCCAGAAAGTCAGCTTTGCAACGGTGCCATCCGCATTGCTGTCGCTCCTCCATTTCCCAACTCAAAGTCCATTACAATGGAACCTCTTTGGCACCCGTGCTGGGCTGCCCAGCATCCCAGGAAGTAGAGCACGAACGGTTGGCCTCTGCTCCCAGAGCCGAAGAGCCAGGGCAAACAACTTGAGCTGTGCCTCTTCTGCAGAAAGTCAGCTTTGCAACGGTGCCATCCGCATTGCTGTCGCTCCTCCATTTCCCAACTCAAAGTCCATTACAATGGAACCTCTTTGGCAGCCGTGCTGGGCTGCCCAGCATCCCAGGGAGCAGAGCACGAACGGTTGTCCTCTGCTCCCACAGCCGAAGAGCCAGGGCAAAAACTTGAGCTGTGCCTCTTCTGCAGAAAGTCAGCTTTGCAACGGTGCCATCCGCATTGCTGTCGCTCCTCCATTTCCCAACTCAAAGTCCATTACAATGGAACCTCTTTGGCACCCGTGCTCGGCTGACCAGCATCCCAGGGAGTAGAGCACGAACGGTTGGCCTCTGCTCCCACAGCCGAAGAGCCAGGGCAAAAAACTTGAGCTGTGCCTCTTCTGCAGAAAGTCAGCTTTGCAACGGTGCCATCCGCATTGCTGTCGCTCCTCCATTTCCCAACTCAAAGTCCATTACAATGGAACCTCTTTGGCAGCCGTGCTGGGCTGCCCAGCATCCCAGGGAGTAGAGCACGAACGGTTGGCCTCTGCTCCCACAGCCGAAGAGCCAGGGCAAAAAACTTGAGCTGTGCCTCTTCTGCAGAAAGTCAGCTTTGCAACGGTGCCATCCGCATTGCTGTCGCTCCTCGATTTCCCAACTCAAAGTCCATTACAATGGAACCTCTTTGGCACCCGTGCTGGGCTGCCCAGCATCCCAGGGAGTAGAGCACAAACAGTTGGCCTCTGCTCCCACAGCCGAAGAGCCAGGGCAAAAAACTTGAGCTGTGCCTCTTCTGCAGAAAGTCAGCTTTGCAACGGTGCCATCCGCATTGCTGTCACTCCTCGATTTCCCAACTCAAAGTCCATTACAATGGAACCTCTTTGGCACCCGTGCTGGGCTGCCCAGCATCCCAGGGAGTAGAGCACGAACGGTTGGCCTCTGCTCCCACAGCCGAAGAGCCAGGGCAAAAAACTTGAGCTGTGCCTCTTCTGCAGAAAGTCAGCTTTGCAACGGTGTCATCGGCAATGCTGTCGCTCCTCCATTTCCCAACTCAAAGTCCATTACAATGGAACCTCTTTGGCACCCGTGCTGGGCTGCCCAGCATCCCAGGGAGTAGAGCACGAACGGTTGGCCTCTGCTCCCACAGCCGAAGAGCCAGGGCAAAAAACTTGAGCTGTGCCTCTTCTGCAGAAAGTCAGCTTTGCAACGGTGCCATCCGCATTGCTGTCGCTCCTCCATTTCCAAACTCAAAGTCCATTAAAATGGAAAATCTTTGGCACCCGTGCTGGGCTGCCCAGCATCCCAGGGAGTAGAGCACGAACGGTTGGCCTCTGCTCCCACAGCCGAAGAGCCAGGGCAAACAACTTGAGCTGTGCCTCTTCTGCAGAAAATCAGCTTTGCAATGGTGCCATCCGCATTGCTGTCGCTCCTCGATTTCCCAACTCAAAGTCCATTACAATGGAACCTCTTTGGCACCCGTGCTGGGCTGCCCAGCATCCCAGGGAGTAGAGCACGAACGGTTGGCCTCTGCTCCCACAGCCGAAGAGCCAGGGCAAAAAACTTGAGCTGTGCCTCTTCTGCAGAAAGTCAGCTTTGCAACGGTGCCATCCGCATTGCTGTCGCTCCTCCATTTCCCAACTCAAAGTCCATTACAATGGAACCTCTTTGGCAGCCGTGCTGGGCTGCCCAGCATCCCAGGGAGTAGAGCACGAACGGTTGTCCTCTGCTCCCACAGCCGAAGAGCCAGGGCAAAAAACTTGAGCTGTGCCTCTTCTGCAGAAAGTCAGCTTTGCAACGGTGCCATCCGCATTGCTGTCGCTCCTCCATTTCCCAACTCAAAGTCCATTACAATGGAACCTCTTTGGCACCCGTGCTGGGCTGCCCAGCATCCCAGGCAGTAGAGCACGAACGGTTGGCCTCTGCTCCCACAGCCGAAGAGCCAGGGCAAAAAACTTGAGCTGTGCCTCTTCTGCAGAAAGTCAGCTTTGCAACGGTGCCATCCGCATTGCTGTCTCTCCTCGATTTCCCAACTCAAAGTCCATTACAATGGAACCTCTTTGGCAGCCGTGCTGGGCTGCCCAGCATCCCAGGGAGTAGAGCACGAACGGTTGGCCTCTGCTCCCACAGCCGAAGAGCCAGGGCAAAAACTTGAGCTGTGCCTCTTCTGCAGAAAGTCAGCTTTGCAACGGTGCCATCCGCATTGCTGTCGCTCCTCCATTTCCCAACTCAAAGTCCATTACAATGGAACCTCTTTGGCACCCGTGCTGGGCTGCCCAGCATCCCAGGGAGTAGAGCAAGAACGGTTGGCCTCTGCTCCCACAGCCGAAGAGCCAGGGCAAAAAACTTGAGCTGTGCCTCTTCTGCAGAAAGTCAGCTTTGCAACGGTGCCATCCGCATTGCTGTCGCTCCTCCATTTCCCAACTCAAAGTCCATTACAATGGAACCTCTTTGGCAGCCGTGCTGGGCTGCCCAGCATCCCAGGGAGTAGAGCACGAACGGTTGGCCTCTGCTCCCACAGCCGAAGAGCCAGGGCAAAAAACTTGAGCTGTGCCTCTTCTGCAGAAAGTCAGCTTTGCAACGGTGCCATCCGCATTGCTGTCGCTCCTCCATTTCCCAACTCAAAGTCCATTACAATGGAACCTCTTTGGCACCCGTGCTGGGCTGCCCAGTATCCCAGGGAGTAGAGCACAAACAGTTGGCCTCTGCTCCCACAGCCGAAGAGCCAGGGCAAAAAACTTGAGCTGTGCCTCTTCTGCAGAAAGTCAGCTTTGCAACGGTGCCATCCGCATTGCTGTCGCTCCTCGATTTCCCAACTCAAAGTCCATTACAATGGAACCTCTTTGGCAGCCGTGCTGGGCCGACCAGCATCCCAGGAAGTAGAGTACGAACGGTTGGCCTCTGCTCCCACAGCCGAAGAGCCAGGGCAAACAACTTGAGCTGTGCCTCTTCTGCAGAAAGTCAGCTTTGCAACGGTGCCATCCACATTGCTGTCGCTCCTCGATTTCCCAACTCAAAGTCCATTACAATGGAACCTCTTTGGCAGCCGCGCTGGGCTGCCCAGCATCCCAGGGAGTAGAGCACGAACGGTTGGCCTCTGCTCCCACAGCCGAAGAGCCAGGGCAAAAAACTGGAGCTGTGCCTCTTCTGCAGAAAGTCAGCTTTGCAACGGTGCCATCCGCATTGCTGTCGCTCCTCGATTTCCCAACTCAAAGTCCATTACAATGGAACCTCTTTGGCAGCCGTGCTGGGCTGCCCAGCATCCCAGGCAGTAGAGCACGAACGGTTGGCCTCTGCTCCCACAGCCGAAGAGCCAGGGCAAAAAACTGGAGCTGTGCCTCTTCTGCAGAAAATCAGCTTTGCAATGGTGCCATCCGCATTGCTGTCGCTCCTCCATTTCCCAACTCAAAGTCCATTACAATGGAACCTCCTTGGCAGCCGTGCTCGGCTGCCCAGCATCCCAGGGAGTAGAGCACGAACGGTTGGCCTCTGCTCGCACAGCCGAAGAGCCAGGGCAAAAAACTTCAGCTGTGCCTCTTCTGCAGAAAGTCAGCTTTGCAACGGTGCCATCCGCATTGCTGTCGCTCCTCCATTTCCCAACTCAAAGTCCATTAAAATGGAACCTCTTTGGCACCCGTGCTGGGCTGCCCAGCATCCCACGGAGTAGAGCACGAACGGTTGGCCTCTGCTCCCACAGCCGAAGAGCCAGGGCAAACAACTTGAGCTGTGCCTCTTCTGCAGAAAGTCAGCTTTGCAACGGTGTCATCGGCAATGCTGTCGCTCCTCGATTTCCCAACTCAAAGTCCATTACAATGGAACCTCTTTGGCACCCGTGCTGGGCTGCCCAGCATCCCAGGGAGTAGAGCACGAACGGTTGGTCTCTGCTCCCACAGCCGAAGAGCCAGGGCAAAAAACTTGAGCTGTGCCTCTTCTGCAGAAAGTCAGCTTTGCAACGGTGCCATCCGCATTGCTGTCGCTCCTCCATTTCCCAACTCAAAGTCCATTACAATGGAACCTCTTTGGCACCCGTGCTGGGCTGCCCAGCATCCCAGGGAGTAGAGCACGAACGGTTGGCCTCTGCTCCTACAGCCGAAGAGCCAGGGCAAAAAACTGGAGCTGTGCCTCTTCTGCAGAAATTCAGCTTTGCAACGGTGCCATCCGCATTGCTGTCGCTCCTCCATTTCCCAACTCAAAGTCCATTACAATGGAACCTCTTTGGCACCCGTGCTGGGCTGCCCAGCATCCCAGGGAGTAGAGCACGAACGGTTGGCCTCTGCTCCCACAGCCGAAGAGCCAGGGCAAAAAACTTGAGCTGTGCCTCTTCTGCAGAAAGTCAGCTTTGCAACGGTGCCATCCGCATTGCTGTCGCTCCTCGATTTCCCAACTCAAAGTCCATTACAATGGAACCTCTTTGGCAGCCGTGCTCGGCTGCCCAGCATCCCAGGGAGTAGAGCACGAACGGTTGGCCTCTGCTCCCACAGCCGAAGAGCCAGGGCAAAAAACTGGAGCTGTGCCTCTTCTGCAGAAAATCAGCTTTGCAATGGTGCCATCCGCATTGCTGTCGCTCCTCCATTTCCCAACTCAAAGTCCATTACAATGGAACCTCTTTGGCACCCGTGCTCGGCTGACCAGCATCCCAGGGAGTAGAGCACGAACGGTTGGCCTCTGCTCCCACAGCCGAAGAGCCAGGGCAAAAAACTTGAGCTGTGCCTCTTCTGCAGAAAGTCAGCTTTGCAACAGTGCCATCCGCATTGCTGTCGCTCCTCCATTTCCCAACTCAAAGTCCATTACAATGGAACCTCTTTGGCAGCCGTGCTGGGCTGCCCAGCACCCCAGGAAGTAGAGCACGAACGGTTGGCCTCTGCTCCCACAGCCGAAGACCCAGGGCAAACAACTTGAGCTGTGCCTCTTCTGCAGAAAGTCAGCTTTGCAACGGTGCCATCCGCATTGCTGTCTCTCCTCGATTTCCCAACTCAAAGTCCATTACAATGGAACCTCTTTGGCAGCCGTGCTGGGCTGCCCAGCATCCCAGGGAGTAGAGCACGAACGGTTGGCCTCTGCTCCCACAGCCGAAGAGCCAGGGCAAAAACTTGAGCTGTGCCTCTTCTGCAGAAAGTCAGCTTTGCAACGGTGCCATCCGCATTGCTGTCGCTCCTCCATTTCCCAACTCAAAGTCCATTACAATGGAACCTCTTTGGCACCCGTGCTGGGCTGCCCAGCATCCCAGGGAGTAGAGCACGAACGGTTGGCCTCTGCTCCCACAGCCGAAGAGCCAGGGCAAAAAACTTGAGCTGTGCCTCTTCTGCAGAAAGTCAGCTTTGCAACGGTGCCATCCGCATTGCTGTCGCTCCTCCATTTCCCAACTCAAAGTCCATTACAATGGAACCTCTTTGGCACCCGTGCTGGGCTGCCCAGTATCCCAGGGAGTAGAGCACAAACAGTTGGCCTCTGCTCCCACAGCCGAAGAGCCAGGGCAAAAAACTTGAGCTGTGCCTCTTCTGCAGAAAGTCAGCTTTGCAACGGTGCCATCCGCATTGCTGTCGCTCCTCGATTTCCCAACTCAAAGTCCATTACAATGGAACCTCTTTGGCAGCCGTGCTGGGCCGACCAGCATCCCAGGAAGTAGAGTACGAACGGTTGGCCTCTGCTCCCACAGCCGAAGAGCCAGGGCAAACAACTTGAGCTGTGCCTCTTCTGCAGAAAGTCAGCTTTGCAACGGTGCCATCCACATTGCTGTCGCTCCTCGATTTCCCAACTCAAAGTCCATTACAATGGAACCTCTTTGGCAGCCGCGCTGGGCTGCCCAGCATCCCAGGGAGTAGAGCACGAACGGTTGGCCTCTGCTCCCACAGCCGAAGAGCCAGGGCAAAAAACTTGAGCTGTGCCTCTTCTGCAGAAAGTCAACTTTGCAACGGTGCCATCCGCATTGCTGTCGCTCCTCGATTTCCCAACTCAAAGTCCATTACAATGGAACCTCTTTGGCACCCGTGCTGGGCTGCCCAGCATCCCAGGCAGTAGAGCACGAACGGTTGGCCTCTGCTCCCACAGCCGAAGAGCCAGGGCAAAAAACTGGAGCTGTGCCTCTTCTGCAGAAAATCAGCTTTGCAATGGTGCCATCCGCATTGCTGTCGCTCCTCCATTTCCCAACTCAAAGTCCATTACAATGGAACCTCCTTGGCAGCCGTGCTGGGCTGCCCAGCATCCCAGGGAGTAGAGCACGAACGGTTGGCCTCTGCTCGCACAGCCGAAGAGCCAGGGCAAACAACTTGAGCTGTGCCTCTTCTGCAGAAAGTCAGCTTTGCAACGGTGCCATCCGCATTGCTGTCGCTCCTCCATTTCCCAACTCAAAGTCCATTACAATGGAACCTCTTTGGCACCCGTGCTGGGCTGCCCAGCATCCCAGGGAGTAGAGCACAAACAGTTGGCCTCTGCTCCCACAGCCGAAGAGCCAGGGCAAAAAACTTCAGCTGTGCCTCTTCTGCAGAAAGTCAGCTTTGCAACGGTGCCATCCGCATTGCTGTCGCTCCTCCATTTCCCAACTCAAAGTCCATTACAATGGAACCTCTTTGGCACCCGTGCTGGGCTGCCCAGCATCCCAGGGAGTAGAGCACGAACGGTTGGACTCTGCTCCCACAGCCGAAGAGCCAGGGCAAAAAACTTGAGCTGTGCCTCTTCTGCAGAAATTCAGCTTTGCAACGGTGCCATCCGCATTGCTGTCGCTCCTCCATTTCCCAACTCAAAGTCCATTACAATGGAACCTCTTTGGCAGCCGTGCTGGGCTGCCCAGCATCCCAGGGAGTAGAGCACGAACGGTTGGCCTCTGCTCCCACAGCCGAAGAGCCAGGGCAAAAAACTTGAGCTGTGCCTCTTCTGCAGAAAGTCAGCTTTGCAACGGTGCCATCCGCATTGCTGTCGCTCCTCGATTTCCCAACTCAAAGTCCATTACAATGGAACCTCTTTGGCAGCCGTGCTCGGCTGCCCAGCATCCCAGGGAGTAGAGCACGAACGGTTGGCCTCTGCTCCCACAGCCGAAGAGCCAGGGCAAACAACTTGAGCTGTGCCTCTTCTCCAGAAAGTCAGCTTTGCAACGGTGCCATCCGCATTGCTGTCGCTCCTCCATTTCCCAACTCAAAGTCCATTACAATGGAACCTCTTTGGCACCCGTGCTGGGCTGCCCAGCATCCCAGGAAGTAGAGCACGAACGGTTGGCCTCTGCTCCCAGAGCCGAAGAGCCAGGGCAAACAACTTGAGCTGTGCCTCTTCTGCAGAAAGTCAGCTTTGCAACGGTGCCATCCGCATTGCTGTCGCTCCTCCATTTCCCAACTCAAAGTCCATTACAATGGAACCTCTTTGGCAGCCGTGCTGGGCTGCCCAGCATCCCAGGGAGCAGAGCACGAACGGTTGTCCTCTGCTCCCACAGCCGAAGAGCCAGGGCAAAAACTTGAGCTGTGCCTCTTCTGCAGAAAGTCAGCTTTGCAACGGTGCCATCCGCATTGCTGTCGCTCCTCCATTTCCCAACTCAAAGTCCATTACAATGGAACCTCTTTGGCACCCGTGCTGGGCTGCCCAGCATCCCAGGGAGTAGAGCACGAACGGTTGGCCTCTGCTCCCACAGCCGAAGAGCCAGGGCAAAAAACTTGAGCTGTGCCTCTTCTGCAGAAAGTCAGCTTTGCAACGGTGCCATCCGCATTGCTGTCGCTCCTCCATTTCCCAACTCAAAGTCCATTACAATGGAACCTCTTTGGCAGCCGTGCTGGGCTGCCCAGCATCCCAGGGAGTAGAGCACGAACGGTTGGCCTCTGCTCCCACAGCCGAAGAGCCAGGGCAAAAAACTTGAGCTGTGCCTCTTCTGCAGAAAGTCAGCTTTGCAACGGTGCCATCCGCATTGCTGTCGCTCCTCGATTTCCCAACTCAAAGTCCATTACAATGGAACCTCTTTGGCACCCGTGCTGGGCTGCCCAGCATCCCAGGGAGTAGAGCACAAACAGTTGGCCTCTGCTCCCACAGCCGAAGAGCCAGGGCAAAAAACTTGAGCTGTGCCTCTTCTGCAGAAAGTCAGCTTTGCAACGGTGCCATCCGCATTGCTGTCACTCCTCGATTTCCCAACTCAAAGTCCATTACAATGGAACCTCTTTGGCACCCGTGCTGGGCTGCCCAGCATCCCAGGGAGTAGAGCACGAACGGTTGGCCTCTGCTCCCACAGCCGAAGAGCCAGGGCAAAAAACTTGAGCTGTGCCTCTTCTGCAGAAAGTCAGCTTTGCAACGGTGTCATCGGCAATGCTGTCGCTCCTCCATTTCCCAACTCAAAGTCCATTACAATGGAACCTCTTTGGCACCCGTGCTGGGCTGCCCAGCATCCCAGGGAGTAGAGCACGAACGGTTGGCCTCTGCTCCCAGAGCCGAAGAGCCAGGGCAAAAAACTTGAGCTGTGCCTCTTCTGCAGAAAGTCAGCTTTGCAACGGTGCCATCCGCATTGCTGTCGCTCCTCCATTTCCAAACTCAAAGTCCATTAAAATGGAAAATCTTTGGCACCCGTGCTGGGCTGCCCAGCATCCCAGGGAGTAGAGCACGAACGGTTGGCCTCTGCTCCCACAGCCGAAGAGCCAGGGCAAACAACTTGAGCTGTGCCTCTTCTGCAGAAAATCAGCTTTGCAATGGTGCCATCCGCATTGCTGTCGCTCCTCGATTTCCCAACTCAAAGTCCATTACAATGGAACCTCTTTGGCACCCGTGCTGGGCTGCCCAGCATCCCAGGGAGTAGAGCACGAACGGTTGGCCTCTGCTCCCACAGCCGAAGAGCCAGGGCAAAAAACTTGAGCTGTGCCTCTTCTGCAGAAAGTCAGCTTTGCAACGGTGCCATCCGCATTGCTGTCGCTCCTCCATTTCCCAACTCAAAGTCCATTACAATGGAACCTCTTTGGCAGCCGTGCTGGGCTGCCCAGCATCCCAGGGAGTAGAGCACGAACGGTTGTCCTCTGCTCCCACAGCCGAAGAGCCAGGGCAAAAAACTTGAGCTGTGCCTCTTCTGCAGAAAGTCAGCTTTGCAACGGTGCCATCCGCATTGCTGTCGCTCCTCCATTTCCCAACTCAAAGTCCATTACAATGGAACCTCTTTGGCACCCGTGCTGGGCTGCCCAGCATCCCAGGCAGTAGAGCACGAACGGTTGGCCTCTGCTCCCACAGCCGAAGAGCCAGGGCAAAAAACTTGAGCTCTGCCTCATCTGCAGAAAGTCAGCTTTGCAACGGTGCCATCCGCATTGCTGTCTCTCCTCGATTTCCCAACTCAAAGTCCATTATAATGGAACCTCTTTGGCAGCCGTGCTGGGCTGCCCAGCATCCCAGGGAGTAGAGCACGAACGGTTGGCCTCTGCTCCCACAGCCGAAGAGCCAGGGCAAAAAACTTGAGCTGTGCCTCTTCTGCAGAAAGTCAGCTTTGCAACGGTGCCATCCGCATTGCTGTCGCTCCTCGATTTCCCAACTCAAAGTCCATTACAATGGAACCTCTTTGGCACCCGTGCTCGGCTGCCCAGCATCCCAGGGAGTAGAGCACGAACGGTTGGCCTCTGTTCCCACAGCCGAAGAGCCAGGGCAAACAACTTGAGCTGTGCCTCTTCTGCAGAAAGTCAGCTTTGCAACGGTGCCATCCGCATTGCTGTCGCTCCTCGATTTCCCAACTCAAAGTCCATTACAATGGAACCTCTTTGGCAGCCGTGCTGGGCTGCCCAGCATCCCAGGGAGTAGAGCACGAACGGTTGGCCTCTGCTCCCACAGCCGAAGAGCCAGGGCAAAAAACTTGAGCTGTGCCTCTTCTGCAGAAAGTCAGCTTTGCAACGGTGCCATCCGCATTGCTGTCGCTCCTCCATTTCCCAACTCAAAGTCCATTACAATGGAACCTCTTTGGCACCCGTGCTGGGCTGCCCAGCATCCCAGGGAGTAGAGCACGAACGGTTGGCCTCTGCTCCCACAGCCGAAGAGCCAGGGCAAAAAACTTGAGCTGTGCCTCTTCTGCAGAAAGTCAGCTTTGCAACGGTGTCATCGGCAATGCTGTCGCTCCTCGATTTCCCAACTCAAAGTCCATTACAATGGAACCTCTTTGGCACCCGTGCTGGGCTGCCCAGCATCCCAGGGAGTAGAGCACGAACGGTTGGCCTCTGCCCCCAGAGCCGAAGAGCCAGGGCAAAAAAATTGAGCTGTGCCTCTTCTGCAGAAAGTCAGCTTTGCAACGGTGCCATCCGCATTGCTGTCGCTCCTCGATTTCTAAACTCAAAGTCCATTAAAATGGAACCTCTTTGGCACCCGTGCTGGGCTGCCCAGCATCCCAGGGAGTAGAGCACGAACGGTTGGCCTCTGCTCCCACAGCCGAAGAGCCAGGGCAAAAAACTTGAACTGTGCCTCTTCTGCAGAAAATCAGCTTTGCAATGGTGCCATCCGCATTGCTGTCGCTCCTCAATTTCCCAACTCAAAGTCCATTACAATGGAACCTCTTTGGCACCCGTGCTGGGCTGCCCAGCATCCCAGGCAGTAGAGCACGAACGGTTGGCCTCTGCTCCCACAGCCGAAGAGCCAGGGCAAACAACTTGAGCTGTGCCTCTTCTGCAGAAAGTCAGCTTTGCAACGGTGCCATCCGCATTGCTGTCGCTCCTCCATTTCCCAACTCAAAGTCCATTACAATGGAACCTCTTTGGCAGCCGTGCTGGGCTGCCCAGCATCCCAGGGAGTAGAGCACGAACGGTTGGCCTCTGCTCCTACAGCCGAAGAGCCAGGGCAAAAAACTTGAGCTGTGCCTCATCTGCAGAAAGTCAGCTTTGCAACGGTGCCATCCGCATTGCTGTCGCTCCTCCATTTCCCAACTCAAAGTCCATTACAATGGAACCTCTTTGGCACCCGTGCTGGGCTGCCCAGCATCCCAGGGAGTAGAGCACGAACGGTTGGCCTCTGCTCCCACAGCCGAAGAGCCAGGGCAAAAAACTTGAGCTGTGCCTCTTCTGCAGAAAGTCAGCTTTGCAACGGTGCCATCCGCATTGCTGTCGCTCCTCGATTTCCAAACTCAAAGTCCATTAAAATGGAACCTCTTTGGCACCCGTGCTGGGCTGCCCAGCATCCCAGGGAGTAGAGCACGAACGGTTGTCCTCTGCTCCCACAGCCGAAGAGCCAGGGCAAAAAACTTGAGCTGTGCCTCTTCTGCAGAAAGTCAGCTTTGCAACGGTGCCATCCGCATTGCTGTCGCTCCTCAATTTCCCAACTCAAAGTCCATTACAATGGAACCTCTTTGGCACCCGTGCTGGGCTGCCCAGCATCCCAGGCAGTAGAGCACGAACGGTTGGCCTCTGCTCCCACAGCCGAAGAGCCAGGGCAAACAACTTGAGCTGTGCCTCTTCTGCAGAAAGTCAGCTTTGCAACGGTGCCATCCGCATTGCTGTCGCTCCTCCATTTCCCAACTCAAAGTCCATTACAATGGAACCTCTTTGGCAGCCGTGCTGGGCTGCCCAGCATCCCAGGGAGTAGAGCACGAACGGTTGGCCTCTGCTCCCACAGCCGAAGAGCCAGGGCAAAAAACTTGAGCTGTGCCTCTTCTGCAGAAAGTCAGCTTTGCAACGGTGCCATCCGCATTGCTGTCGCTCCTCCATTTCCCAACTCAAAGTCCATTACAATGGAACCTCTTTGGCAGCCGTGCTGGGCTGCCCAGCATCCCAGGGAGTAGAGCACGAACGGTTGGCCTCTGCTCCCACAGCCGAAGAGCCAGGGCAAAACACTGGAGCTGTGCCTCTTCTGCAGAAATTCAGCTTTGCAACGGTGCCATCCGCATTGCTGTCGCTCCTCGAATTCCAAACTCAAAGTCCATTAAAATGGAACCTCTTTGGCACCCGTGCTGGGCTGCCCAGCATCCCAGGGAGTAGAGCACGAACGGTTGGCCTCTGCTCCCAGAGCCGAAGAGCCCGGGCAAAAAACTTGAGCTGTGCCTCTTCTGCAGAAAGTCAGCTTTGCAACGGTGCCATCCGCATTGCTGTCGCTCCTCCATTTCCCAACTCAAAGTCCATTACAATGGAACCTCTTTGGCACCCGTGCTGGGCTGCCCAGCATCCCAGAGAGTAGAGCACGAACGGTTGGCCTCTGCTCCCACAGCCGAAGAGCCAGGGCAAAAAACTTGAGCTGTGCCTCTTCTGCAGAAAGTCAGCTTTGCAACGGTGCCATCCGCATTGCTGTCGCTCCTCCATTTCCCAACTCAAAGTCCATTACAATGGAACCTCTTTGGCACCCGTGCTCGGCTGCCCAGCATCCCAGGGAGTAGAGCACGAACGGTTGGCCTCTGTTCCCACAGCCGAAGAGCCAGGGCAAACAACTTGAGCTGTGCCTCTTCTGCAGAAAGTCAGCTCTGCAACGGTGCCATCCGCATTGCTGTCGCTCCTCCATTTCCCAACTCAAAGTCCATTACAATGGAACCTCTTTGGCAGCCGTGCTGGGCTGCCCAGCATCCCAGGGAGTAGAGCACGAACGGTTGGCCTCTGCCCCCAGAGCCGAAGAGCCAGGGCAAACAACTTGAGCTGTGCCTCTTCTGCAGAAAGTCAGCTTTGCAACGGTGCCATCGGCAATGCTGTCGCTCCTCGATTTCCCAACTCAAAGTCCATTACAATGGAACCTCTTTGGCACCCGTGCTGGGCTGCCCAGCATCCCAGGGAGTAGAGCACGAACGGTTGGCCTCTGCCCCCAGAGCCGAAGAGCCAGGGCAAACAACTTGAGCTGTGCCTCTTCTGCAGAAAGTCAGCTCTGCAACGGTGCCATCCGCATTGCTGTCGCTCCTCCATTTCCCAACTCAAAGTCCATTACAATGGAACCTCTTTGGCACCCGTGCTCGGCTGCCCAGCATCCCAGGGAGTAGAGCACGAACGGTTGGCCTCTGTTCCCACAGCCGAAGAGCCAGGGCAAACAACTTGAGCTGTGCCTCTTCTGCAGAAAGTCAGCTTTGCAACGGTGCCATCGGCAATGCTGTCGCTCCTCGATTTCCCAACTCAAAGTCCATTACAATGGAACCTCTTTGGCAGCCGTGCTGGGCTGCCCAGCATCCCAGGGAGTAGAGCACGAACGGTTGGCCTCTGCCCCCAGAGCCGAAGAGCCAGGGCAAAAAAATTGAGCTGTGCCTCTTCTGCAGAAAGTCAGCTTTGCAACGGTGCCATCCACATTGCTGTCGCTCCTCGATTTCCCAACTCAAAGTCCATTAAAATGGAACCTCTTTGGCACCCGTGCTGGGCTGCCCAGCATCCCAGGCAGTAGAGCACGAACGGTTGGCCTCTGCTCCCACAGCCGAAGAGCCAGGGCAAAAAACTTGAGCTGTGCCTCTTCTGCAGAAAATCAGCTTTGCAATGGTGCCATCCGCATTGCTGTCGCTCCTCAATTTCCCAACTCAAAGTCCATTACAATGGAACCTCTTTGGCAGCCGTGCTGGGCTGCCCAGCATCCCAGGGAGTAGAGCACGAACGGTTGGCCTCTGCTCCCAGAGCCGAAGAGCCAGGGCAAACAACTTGAGCTGTGCCTCTTCTGCAGAAAGTCAGCTTTGCAACGGTGCCATCCGCATTGCTGTCGCTCCTCCATTTCCCAACTCAAAGTCCATTACAATGGAACCTCTTTGGCACCCGTGCTGGGCTGCCCAGCATCCCAGGGAGTAGAGCACGAACGGTTGGCCTCTGTTCCCACAGCCGAAGAGCCAGGGCAAAAAACTTGAGCTGTGCCTCTTCTGCAGAAAGTCAGCTTTGCAACGGTGCCATCCGCATTGCTGTCGCTCCTCCATTTCCCAACTCAAAGTCCATTACAATGGAACCTCTTTGGCACCCGTGCTCGGCTGCCCAGCATCCCAGGGAGTAGAGCACGAACGGTTGGCCTCTGTTCCCACAGCCGAAGAGCCAGGGCAAACAACTTGAGCTGTGCCTCTTCTGCAGAAAGTCAGCTCTGCAACGGTGCCATCCGCATTGCTGTCGCTCCTCCATTTCCCAACTCAAAGTCCATTACAATGGAACCTCTTTGGCAGCCGTGCTGGGCTGCCCAGCATCCCAGGGAGTAGAGCACGAACGGTTGGCCTCTGCCCCCAGAGCCGAAGAGCCAGGGCAAACAACTTGAGCTGTGCCTCTTCTGCAGAAAGTCAGCTTTGCAACGGTGCCATCGGCAATGCTGTCGCTCCTCGATTTCCCAACTCAAAGTCCATTACAATGGAACCTCTTTGGCACCCGTGCTGGGCTGCCCAGCATCCCAGGGAGTAGAGCACGAACGGTTGGCCTCTGTTCCCACAGCCGAAGAGCCAGGGCAAACAACTTGAGCTGTGCCTCTTCTGCAGAAAGTCAGCTCTGCAACGGTGCCATCCGCATTGCTGTCGCTCCTCCATTTCCCAACTCAAAGTCCATTACAATGGAACCTCTTTGGCACCCGTGCTCGGCTGCCCAGCATCCCAGGGAGTAGAGCACGAACGGTTGGCCTCTGTTCCCACAGCCGAAGAGCCAGGGCAAACAACTTGAGCTGTGCCTCTTCTGCAGAAAGTCAGCTTTGCAACGGTGCCATCGGCAATGCTGTCGCTCCTCGATTTCCCAACTCAAAGTCCATTACAATGGAACCTCTTTGGCAGCCGTGCTGGGCTGCCCAGCATCCCAGGGAGTAGAGCACGAACGGTTGGCCTCTGCTCCCACAGCCGAAGAGCCAGGGCAAAAAAATTGAGCTGTGCCTCTTCTGCAGAAAGTCAGCTTTGCAACGGTGCCATCCACATTGCTGTCGCTCCTCGATTTCCCAACTCAAAGTCCATTAAAATGGAACCTCTTTGGCACCCGTGCTGGGCTGCCCAGCATCCCAGGCAGTAGAGCACGAACGGTTGGCCTCTGCTCCCACAGCCGAAGAGCCAGGGCAAAAAACTTGAGCTGTGCCTCTTCTGCAGAAAATCAGCTTTGCAATGGTGCCATCCGCATTGCTGTCGCTCCTCAATTTCCCAACTCAAAGTCCATTACAATGGAACCTCTTTGGCAGCCGTGCTGGGCTGCCCAGCATCCCAGGCAGTAGAGCACGAACGGTTGGCCTCTGCTCCCAGAGCCGAAGAGCCAGGGCAAACAACTTGAGCTGTGCCTCTTCTGCAGAAAGTCAGCTTTGCAACGGTGCCATCCGCATTGCTGTCGCTCCTCCATTTCCCAACTCAAAGTCCATTACAATGGAACCTCTTTGGCACCCGTGCTGGGCTGCCCAGCATCCCAGGGAGTAGAGCACGAACGGTTGGCCTCTGCTCCCAGAGCCGAAGAGCCAGGGCAAAAAACTTGAGCTGTGCCTCATCTGCAGAAAGTCAGATTTGCAACGGTGCCATCCGCATTGCTGTCGCTCCTCCATTTCCCAACTCAAAGTCCATTACAATGGAACCTCTTTGGCACCCGTGCTGGGCTGCCCAGCATCCCAGGGAGTAGAGCACGAACGGTTGGCCTCTGCTCCCACAGCCGAAGAGCCAGGGCAAAAAACTTGAGCTGTGCCTCTTCTGCAGAAATTCAGCTTTGCAACGGTGCCATCCGCATTGCTGTCGCTCCTCGATATCCAAACTCAAAGTCCATTAAAATGGAACCTCTTTGGCACCCGTGCTGGGCTGCCCAGCATCCCAGGGAGTAGAGCACGAACGGTTGGCCTCTGCTCCCAGAGCCGAAGAGCCCGGGCAAAAAACTTGAGCTGTGCCTCTTCTGCAGAAAGTCAGCTTTGCAACGGTGCCATCCGCATTGCTGTCGCTCCTCGATTTCCCAACTCAAAGTCCATTACAATGGAACCTCTTTGGCACCCGTGCTGGGCTGCCCAGCATCCCAGGGAGTAGAGCACGAACGGTTGCCCTCTGCTCGCACAGCCGAAGAGCCAGGGCAAAAAACTTGAGCTGTGCCTCTTCTGCAGAAAGTCAGCTTTGCAACGGTGCCATCCGCATTGCTGTCGCTCCTCCATTTCCCAACTCAAAGTCCATTACAATGGAACCTCTTTGGCACCCGTGCTCGGCTGCCCAGCATCCCAGGGAGTAGAGCACGAACGGTTGGCCTCTGTTCCCACAGCCGAAGAGCCAGGGCAAACAACTTGAGCTGTGCCTCTTCTGCAGAAAGTCAGCTTTGCAACGGTGCCATCCGCATTGCTGTCGCTCCTCCATTTCCCAACTCAAAGTCCATTACAATGGAACATCTTTGGCACCCGTGCTGGGCTGCCCAGCATCCCAGGGAGTAGAGCACGAACGGTTGGCCTCTGCTCCCACAGCCAAAGAGCCAGGGCAAAAAACTTGAGCTGTGCCTCTTCTGCAGAAAGTCAGCTTTGCAACGGTGCCATCCGCATTGCTGTCGCTCCTCGATTTCCCAACTCAAAGTCCATTACAATGGAACCTCTTTGGCACCCGTGCTAGGCTGCCCAGCATCCCAGGGACTAGAGCACAAACGGTTGGCCTCTGCTCCCACAGCCGAAGAGCCAGGGCAAAAAACTTGAGCTGTGCCTCTTCTGCAGAAAGTCAGCTTTGCAACGGTGCCATCCGCATTGCTGTCGCTCCTCCATTTCCCAACTCAAAGTCCATTACAATGGAACCTCTTTGGCAGCCGCGCTGGGCTGCCCAGCATCCCAGGGAGTAGAGCACGAACGGTTGGCCTCTGCTCCCAGAGCCGAAGAGCCAGGGCAAACAACTTGAGCTGTGCCTCTTCTGCAGAAAGTCAGCTTTGCAACGGTGTCATCGGCAATGCTGTCGCTCCTCGATTTCCCAACTCAAAGTCCATTACAATGGAACCTCTTTGGCAGCCGTGCTGGGCTGCCCAGCATCCCAGGGAGTAGAGCACGAACGGTTGGCCTCTGCTCCCACAGCCGAAGAGCCAGGGCAAAAAACTTGAGCTGTGCCTCTTCTGCAGAAAGTCAGCTTTGCAACGGTGCCATCCGCATTGCTGTCGCTCCTCCATTTCCCAACTCAAAGTCCATTACAATGGAACCTCTTTGGCACCCGTGCTGGGCTGCCCAGCATCCCAGGCAGTAGAGCACGAACGGTTGGCCTCTGCTCCCACAGCCGAAGAGCCAGGGCAAAAAACTTGAGCTGTGCCTCTTCTGCAGAAAGTCAGCTTTGCAACGGTGCCATCCGCATTGCTGTCGCTCCTCCATTTCCCAACTCAAAGTCCATTACAATGGAACCTCTTTGGCACCCGTGCTGGGCTGCCCAGCATCCCAGAGAGTAGAGCACGAACGGTTGGCCTCTGCTCCCACAGCCGAAGAGCCAGGGCAAAAAACTTGAGCTGTGCCTCTTCTGCAGAAAGTCAGCTTTGCAACGGTGCCATCCGCATTGCTGTCGCTCCTCGATTTCCCAACTCAAAGTCCATTACAATGGAACCTCTTTGGCACCCGTGCTGGGCTGCCCAGCATCCCAGGCAGTAGAGCATGAACGGTTGGCCTCTGCTCCCACAGCCGAAGAGCCAGGGCAAAAAACTTGAGCTGTGCCTCTTCTGCAGAAAGTCAGCTTTACAACGGTGCCATCCGCATTGCTGTCGCTCCTCGATTTCCCAACTCAAAGTCCATTACAATGGAACCTCTTTGGCACCCGTGCTCGGCTGCCCAGCATCCCAGGGAGTAGAGCACGAACGGTTGGCCTCTGCTCCCACAGCCGAAGAGCCAGGGCAAAAAACTTGAGCTGTGCCTCTTCTGCAGAAAGTCTGCTTTGCAACGGTGCCATCCGCATTGCTGTCGCTCCTCCATTTCCCAACTCAAAGTCCATTACAATGGAACCTCTTTGGCACCCGTGCCCGGCTGCCAAGCATCCCAGGGAGTAGAGCACGAACGGTTGGCCTCTGCTCCCACAGCCAAAGAGCCAGGGCAAAAAACTGGAGCTGTGCCTCTTCTGCAGAAAGGCAGCTTTGCAACGGTGCAATCCGCATTGCTGTCGCTCCTCGATTTCCCAACTCAAAGTCCATTACAATGGAACCTCTTTGGCACCCGTGCTCGGCTGCTCAGCATTCCAGGGGGTAGAGCATGAACGGTTGGCCTCTGCTCACGGAGCCGAAGAGCCAGGGCAAAAAACTTGAGCTGTGCCTCTTCTGCAGAAAGTCAGCTTTGCAACGGTGCCATCCGCATTGCTGTCGCTCCTCGATTTCCCAACTCAAAGTCCATTACAATGGAACCTCTTTGGCACACGTGCTCGGCTACCCAGCATCCCAGGGAGTAGAGCACGAACGGTTGGCCTCTGTTCCCAGAGCCGAAGAGCCAGGGCAAAAAACTTGAGCTGTGCCTCTTCTGCAGAAAATCAGCTTTGCAACGGTGCCATCCGCATTGCTGTCTCTCCTCGATTTCCCAACTCAAAGTCCATTATAATGGAACCTCTTTGGCAGCCGTGCTGGGCTGCCCAGCATCCCAGGCAGTAGAGCACGAACGGTTGGCCTCTGCTCCCACAGCCGAAGAGCCAGGGCAAAAAACTTGAGCTGTGCCTCTTCTGCAGAAAGTCAGCTTTGCAACGGTGCCATCCGCATTGCTGTCGCTCCTCGATTTCCCAACTCAAAGTCCATTACAATGGAACCTCTTTGGCACCCGTGCTCGGCTGCCCAGCATCCCAGGGAGTAGAGCACGAACGGTTGGCCTCTGCTCCCACAGCCGAAGAGCCAGGGCAAAAAACTTGAGCTGTGCCTCTTCTGCAGAAAGTCAGCTTTGCAACGGTGCCATCCGCATTGCTGTCGCTCCTCGATTTCCCAACTCAAAGTCCATTACAATGGAACCTCTTTGGCACCCGTGCTGGGCTGCCCAGCATCCCAGGGAGTAGAGCACGAACGGTTGGCCTCTGCTCCCACAGCCGAAGAGCCAGGGCAAACAACTTGAGCTGTGCCTCTTCTGCAGAAAGTCAGCTTTGCAACGGTGCCATCCGCATTGCTGTCGCTCCTCGATTTCCCAACTCAAAGTCCATTACAATGGAACCTCTTTGGCACCCGTGCTGGGCTGCCCAGCATCCCAGGGAGTAGAGCACGAACGGTTGGCCTCTGCTCCCACAGCCGAAGAGCCAGGGCAAAAAACTGGAGCTGTGCCTCTTCTGCAGAAAGTCAGCTTTGCAACGGTGCCATCCGCATTGCTGTCGCTCCTCCATTTCCCAACTCAAAGTCCATTACAACAGAACCTCTTTGGCAGCCGTGCTGGGCTGCCCAGCATCCCAGGGAGTAGAGCATGAACGGTTGGCCTCTGTTCCCAGAGCCGAAGAGCCAGGGCAAAAAACTTGAGCTGTGCCTCTTCTGCAGAAAGTCAGCTTTGCAACGGTGCCATCCGCATTGCTGTCGCTCCTCCATTTCCCAACTCAAAGTCCATTACAATGGAACCTCTTTGGCACCCGTGCTGGGCTGCCCAGCATCCCAGGGAGTAGAGCACGAACGGTTGGCCTCTGCTCCCACAGCCGAAGAGCCAGGGCAAACAACTTGAGCTGTGCCTCTTCTGCAGAAAGTCAGATTTGCAACGGTGCCATCCGCATTGCTGTCGCTCCTCGATTTCCCAACTCAAAGTCCATTACAATGGAACCTCTTTGGCACCCGTGCTGGGCTGCCCAGCATCCCAGGGAGTAGAGCACGAACGGTTGGCCTCTGCTCCCACAGCCGAAGAGCCAGGGCAAAAAACTTGAGCTGTGCCTCTTCTGCAGAAAGTCAGCTTTACAACGGTGCCATCCGCATTGCTGTCGCTCCTCCATTTCCCAACTCAAAGTCCATTACAATGGAACCTCTTTGGCACCCGTGCTGGGCTGCCCAGCATCCCAGGTAGTAGAGCACGAACGGTTGGCCTCTGCTCCCACAGCCGAAGAGCCAGGGCAAACAACTTGAGCTGTGCCTCTTCTGCAGAAAGTCAGCTTTGCAATGGTGCCATCCGCATTGCTGTCGCTCCTCGATTTCCCAACTCAAAGTCCATTACAATGGAACCTCTTTGGCAGCCGTGCTGGGCTACCCAGCATCCCAGGAAGAAGAGCACGAACGGTTTGCCTCTGCTCCCACAGCCGAAGAGCCAGGGCAAAAAACTGGAGCTGTGCCTCTTCTGCAGAAAGTCAGCTTTGCAACGGTGCCATCCGCATTGCTGTCGCTCCTCCATTTCCCAACTCAATGTCCATTACAATGGAACCTCTTTGGCAGCCGTGCTCGGCTGCCCAGCATCCCAGGGAGTAGAGCACGAACGGTTGGCCTCTGCTCCCACAGCCGAAGAGCCAGGGCAAAAAACTTCAGCTGTGCCTCTTCTGCAGAAAGTCAGCTTTGCAACGGTGCCATCCGCATTGCTGTCGCTCCTCCATTTCCCAACTCAAAGTCCATTACAATGGAACCTCTTTGGCACCCGTGCTCGGCTGCCCAACATCCCAGGGAGTAGAGCACGAACGGTTGGCCTCTGCTCCCACAGCCGAAGAGCCAGGGCAAAAAACTTCAGCTGTGCCTCTTCTGCAGAAAGTCAGCTTTGCAACGGCGCCATCCGCATTGCTGTCACTCCTCCATTTCCCAACTCAAAGTCCATTACAATGGAACCTCTTTGGCACCCGTGCTCGGCCGACCAGCATCCCTGGGAGTAGAGCACGAACAGTTGGCCTCTGCTCACACAGCCGAAGAGCCAGGGCAAAAAACTTCAGCTGTGCCTCTTCTGCAGAAAGTCAACTCTGCAACAGTGCCATCCGCATTGCTGTCGCTCCTCGATTTCCCAACTCAAAGTCCATTACAATGGAACCTCTTTGGCACCCGTGCTGGGCTGCCCAGCATCCCAGGGAGTAGAGCACGAACGGTTGGCCTCTGCTCCCACAGCCGAACAGCCAGGGCAAAAAACTGGAGCTGTGCCTCTTCTGCAGAAAGTCACCTTTGCAACGGTGCCATCCACATTGCTGTCGCTCCTCCATTTCCCAACTCAAAGTCCATTACAATGGAACCTCTTTGGCACCCGTGCTGGGCTGCCCAGCATCCCAGGCAGTAGAGCACGAACGGTTGGCCTCTCCTCCCAAAGCCGAAGAGCCAGGGCAAAAAACTTGAGCTGTGCCTCTTCTGCAGAAAGTCAGCTCTGCAACGGTGCCATCTGCATTGCTGTCGCTCCTCCATTTCCCAACTCAAAGTCCATTACAATGGAACCTCTTTGGCAGCCGTGCTGGGCTGCCCAGCATCCCAGGGAGTAGAGCACGAACGGTTGGCCTCTGCTCCCACAGCCGAAGAGCCAGGGCAAAACACTGGAGCTGTGCCTCTTCTGCAGAAAGTCAGCTTTGCAACGGTGCCATCCGCATTGCTGTCGCTCCTCGATTTCCCAACTCAAAGTCCATTAAAATGGAACCTCTTTGGCACCCATGCTCGGCTGACCAGCATCCCAGGGAGCAGAGCACGAACGGTTGGCCTCTGCTCCCACAGCCGAAGTGCCAGGAGAAAAAACTTGAGCTGTGCCTCTTCTGCAGAAAGTCAGCTCTGCAACGGTGCCATCCGCATTGCTGTCGCTCCTCCATTTCCCAACTCAAACTCCATTACAATGGAACCTCTTTGGCAGCCGTGCTGGGCTGCCCAGCATCCCAGGCAGTAGAGCACGAACGGTTGGCCTCTGCTCCCACAGCCGAAGAGCCAGGGCAAAACACTGGAGCTGTGCCTCTTCTGCAGAAAGTCAGCTTTGCAACGGTGCCATCCGCATTGCTGTCGCTCCTCCATTTCCCAACTCAAAGTCCATTACAATGGAACCTCTTTGGCACCCGTGCTGGGCTGCCCAGCATCCCAGGGAGTAGAGCACGAACGGTTGGCCTGTGCTCCCACAGCCGAAGAGCCAGGGCAAAAAACTTCAGCTGTGCCTCTTCTGCAGAAAGTCAACTCTGCAACAGTGCCATCCGCATTGCTGTCGCTCCTCGATTTCCCAACTCAAAGTCCATTACAATGGAACCTCTTTGGCACCCGTGCTGGGCTGCCCAGCATCCCAGGGAGTAGAGCACGAACGGTTGGCCTCTGCTCACACAGCCGAAGAGCCAGGGCAAAAAACTTCAGCTGTGCCTCTTCTGCAGAAAGTCAACTCTGCAACAGTGCCATCCGCATTGCTGTCGCTCCTCGATTTCCCAACTCAAAGTCCATTACAATGGAACCTCTTTGGCACCCGTGCTGGGCTGCCCAGCATCCCAGGGAGTAGAGCACGAACGGTTGGCCTCTGCTCCCACAGCCGAACAGCCAGGGCAAAAAACTGGAGCTGTGCCTCTTCTGCAGATAGTCACCTTTGCAACGGTGCCATCCACATTGCTGTCGCTCCTCGATTTCCCAACTCAAAGTCCATTACAATGGAACCTCTTTGGCACCCGTGCTCGGCTGCCCAGCATCCCAGGGAGTAGAGCACGAACGGTTGGCCTCTGCTCCCACAGCCGAAGAGCCAGGGCAAAAAACTTGAGCTGTGCCTCTTCTGCAGAAAGTCAGCTTTGCAACGGTGCCATCCGCATTGCTGTCGCTCCTCCATTTCCCAACTCAAAGTCCATTACAATGGAACCTCTTTGGCACCCGTGCTCGGCTGCCCAGCATCCCAGGGAGCAGAGCACGAACGGTTGGCCTCTCCTCCCAAAGCCGAAGAGCCAGGGCAAAAAACTTGAGCTGTGCCTCTTCTGCAGAAAGTCAGCTTTGCAACGGTGCCATCCGCATTGCTGTCGCTCCTCCATTTCCCAACTCAAAGTCCATTACAATGGAACCTCTTTGGCACCCGTGCTGGGCTGCCCAGCATCCCAGGGAGTAGAGCACGAACGGTTGGCCTCTGCTCCCACAGCCGAAGAGCCAGGGCAAAACACTGGAGCTGTGCCTCTTCTGCAGAAAGTCAGCTTTGCAACGGTGCCATCCGCATTGCTGTCGCTCCTGGATTTCCCAACTCAAAGTCCATTAAAATGGAACCTCTTTGGCACCCGTGCTCGGCTGACCAGCATCCCAGGGAGCAGAGCACGAACGGTTGGCCTCTGCTCCCACAGCCGAAGAGCCAGGGCAAACAACTTCAGCTGTGCCTCTTCTGCAGAAGGTCAGCTTTGCAACGGTGCCATCCGCATTGCTGTCGCTCCTCCATTTCCCAACTCAAAGTCCAATATAATGGAACCTCTTTGGCACCCGTGCTGTGCTGCCCAACATCCCAGGGAGCAGAGCACGAACGGTTAGCCTCTGCTCCCAGAGCCGAAGAGCCAGGGCAAAAAACTGGAGCTGTGCCTCTTCTGCAGAAAGTCAGCTTTCCAACGGTGCCATCCGCATTGCTGTCGCTCCTCCATTTCCCAACTCAAAGTCCATTACAATGGAACCTCTTTGGCACCCGTGCTCGGCTGCCCAGCATCCCAGGGAGTAGAGCACTAACGCTTGGTCTCTGCTCCCACAGCCGAAGCGCCAGGAGAAAAAACTTGAGCTGTGCCTCTTCTGCAGAAAGTCAGTTTTGCAACGGTGCCATCCGCATTGCTGTCGCTCCTCCATTTCCCAACTCAAAGTCCATTACAATGGAACCTCTTTGGCACCCGTGCTGGGCTGCCCAGCATCCCAGGGAGTAGAGCACGAACGGTTGGCCTCTGCTCCCACAGCCGAAGAGCCAGGGCAAAAAACTTGAGCTGTGCCTCTTCTGCAGAAAGTCAGCTTTGCAACGGTGCCATCCGCATTGCTGTCGCTCCTCCATTTCCCAACTCAAAGTCCATTACAATGGAACCTCTTTGGCACCCGTGCTCAGCTGCCCAGCATCCCAGGGAGCAGAGCACGAACGGTTGGCCTCTGCTCCCACAGCCGAAGAGCCAGGGCAAAAAACTGGAGCTGTGCCTCTTCTGCAGAAAGTCAGCTTTACAACGGTGCCATCCGCATTGCTGTCGCTCCTCCATTTCCCAACTCAAAGTCCATTACAATGGAACCTCTTTGGCAGCCGTGCTCGGCTGCCCAGCATCCCAGGGAGTAGAGCACGAACGGTTGGCCTCTGCTCCCACAGCCGAAGAGCCAGGGCAAAAAACTTGAGCTGTGCCTCTTCTGCAGAAAGTCAGCTTTGCAACGGTGCCATCCGCATTGCTGTCGCTCCTCCATTTCCCAACTCAAAGTCCATTACAATGGAACCTCTTTGGCACCCGTGCTCGGCTGCCCAGCATCCCAGGGAGCAGAGCACGAACGGTTGGCCTCTGCTCCCACAGCCGAAGAGCCAGGGCAAAAAACTGGAGCTGTGCCTCTTCTGCAGAAAGTCAGCTTTGCAACGGTGCCATCCGCATTGCTGTCGCTCCTCCATTTCCCAACTCAAAGTCCATTACAATGGAACCTCTTTGGCACCCGTGCTCAGCTGCCCAACATCCCAGGGAGCAGAGCACTAACGGTTGGCCTCTGCTCCCACAGCCGAAGAGCCAGGGCAAAAAACTGGAGCTGTGCCTCTTCTGCAGAAAGTCAGCTTTGCAACGGTGCCATCCGCATTGCTGTCGCTCCTCCATTTCCCAACTCAAAGTCCATTACAATGGAACCTCTTTGGCAGCCGTGCTGGGCTGCCCAGCATCCCAGGGAGTAGAGCACTAACGGTTGGCCTCTGCTCCCACAGCCGAAGAGCCAGGGCAAAAAACTTGAGCTGTGCCTCTTCTGCAGAAAGTCAGCTTTGCAACGGTGCCATCCGCATTGCTGTCGCTCCTCCATTTCCCAACTCAAAGTCCATTACAATGGAACCTCTTTGGCACCCATGCTCGGCTGCCCAGCATCCCAGGGAGTAGAGCACGAACGGTTGGCCTCTGCTCCCAGAGCCGAAGAGCCAGGGCAAAAAATGGGGGGAAGTAGACTGCGTCGTTCTTATTTCGGCCTGGGCTTAAACCACGACACCAACTCAGCTTCTTTGAGCAGATAAGGAACAAGTTGCCACCCAAAACCTTTTTGGACCAAGGCAAGGCAGGCATGTCACTATGGAGGTTGTGCCTGGGCGACCTCCAACTGTAACCCCAGCACCACCCCAGCCCTGGGGAGATCACCCTGACCAGGTCAAACATCAGCAGACCCATGGCTCAGAAGACGAACAAACCAGCTCCCTAAAGTGCAAATATCCAGCTCGTGATCCTAAGCCTAAACTGTTAGGACAGAAAGCTGGTGCTGGGCATTTCCTATACAGGGTGCCTTCCAGAACATGCCACCAACATGGACATCCTCACTTACTCACCTAAAACTCCATCTGTGTAAAGGATCACTGGACAGCACTCTCAGGCATCCCAGAACCCAGCTCCCAGAGTGCACACTTCCAGCCCCTCTCACCTTTTCTATACCACCATTGCTAAACTGCTAACCTGAAATGAAAATGTTTCATATAGAGGTACTGAATGTTACATGTGCTACTGAGATTAAAGTAATCCAAAACCACTCTCTGGAGAAACCTCAGCTGCTGTAAAAATAAAAACTCAAGCCAAAAAGCTGAGAGAGCTCAAAGCCACCTAAAAAGTGAAGGAGCAGCAAAGAACTGACAGCAGAACAGCCCAAGATCTCAATGAGGTTCCTAATAACCAAAGTGCAAATGTCCAGCCCCTGCTCGAACACCCAAAGAGCCAGGACAGAAAGCTGCTGCTGGGCCTCTTCTGCACATAGTGAGCTCCGCAACAGTGCCACCAGTATTGCTGTTGCTCCTTGCTTTGCCACCTAAAAGTCCAATTGACTGCAACCTCTATGGCGCACACTCATTGGAGCATTCACAGCTTCCTTGGGCAACGCATTCCAGTGCCTCACCACCCTCACAGTAAAGAACTTCTTCCTTGTATCTAACCTCAACTCTCCTGTTTAAGTTTGAATCTGTTACCCCTTGTCCTATCACTACAGTCCTTAATGAAGAGTCTGCCTCCAGACACCAGAAGGCTGCTGTGAGGTCTCCACCCAGCCTTCTCTTTTCCAGTACCAGCATGGATACTGCATGTTGGAGGACGATTCCTTTTAGAAGCAATAATAATTAGTGACTTATTATGGCATTTTGGACAAAGGCCACGAGTCTGTGGCTGGTTTGGCTGCTCCTATCAATGTACAACGCACAGAGCTGGGACCAGCGCTGATCAGAAGCTGTCAGAGACCCGCCCTGCAGTGGAAGGACCCATTTGGCCCATCCAAAGCTGGGGCCAGCAGGAAAAGTTCCATCCACCAGTACTGAAACATGCTGGTGGTCCTTGAGCATCATGACAGTACCCTGAAAGGTCGCTATGGCGAAGGAGGCCACGCCCCCAAGCAGTGACGCAGACCCTGGTTGAGGCTATCGCTTTATTAAGGCGTGGCCAGATCAAGGGGCGCGGTCAGGGATCCCCAGCGATGCTGATGGTGGCCAATGAGATGGTCTCAGTGGAGAGGCTCCGCCCCTTCTCATAGATGAGGTAGAGGAAGGAGGCGTGTCCCTGAGGGCCAGGGGGCGGAGCTGCCATCGAAGAGTACCCGCTGGGCCCTGCCCACACCTGCAGGCCATGCCCCCACCACGTGCTGCCGTTTGTGAAGCTCCAGCGCAGGGTCAAGTTCACTCCTGCTCGGAGGGGGAGGAACCATTGTTAAGCCTCGCCCACACAAAGCCACGCCCACAAGACACACCCAGCAGCAGCCCTATGCCCTGCAGACAACAGGGGGTAAAGCAGGGAGCTGGGGGGCCCAGGAGGGGGCTTTGGGGGTCGGAGATGGGAAGTGGAGGGGCAGTGGTGGGTATCTGGGGGGCCCTGGGGTGTGCTGGGGGCATTAAGAGGGGTCAAGGGAGGGTAATGGGTGAGGGACAAGGAGCTTGGGAGGGGTCAGGAGGGCATTAATGGGGGGTAAGAGGGGTGTTGCAGGGCTATGGGGTCCCCCATCGGGGAGTTAAGGGGGGGATAAAGAGAACAATGAGGTCTTGGGTGTGTAAGAGGAGCATTAATAGAGGACAAAGTGGGGTGTTGAGGGGCCCTGGGGGGACTTTGGGAGTCTAGGGTGAGCATTAATGGGGAATAAGAGAGGAGCTAATAGGACATGGGTGGCAAGAGGGAGCCCGTGGGGAACTCTGCAGATATCGGGGTAGGGGGGTTAAGGGTGGGCCATAGGCTTGGGGTGGGGAGGAGGCCATCACCCTGCCACTGCCTTCAGCCTACACCCTCTGCCCATAGGCCACACCCCACAGCAGTTAAGCCCCGCCTCCCCACCCAAAGCCTCACGCCTCTCCCACTCACGCTGGCTCTCGTGTGCAGGGTTACTGAAGAACACGAGGTCCCCGGTGACCAGGACCCCGGCGGCCACCGCGGGGTCCACCAGGGCGGGATCGAAGGTGACGGCAGAGGGAGGGAGGGTCTCACCACCATCCCAGCTCCGCGCCACCATCCGGCAGCGGCACCGGTACGAGTTCTGGTTCCGGATGTTGACAGCGATGGAGCCATCGGGCAGCTCATAGGGCTGCGGGGCCGTGAGTGAGGTGTCACTGTCTGAGACCCCCAAAAGACAGGGGCTGGACCCCATTTACTCCTCAAAGTGTGGGGTCCCACCTCTGCCCCCCAAAATGAGGATCCCCCACTTTCCCCCACACCCTGATTTTCACCCTGTTCCTCCTACCTGGCACTCATCAGGGGTGAAGTCCCGGGGATGGCGGGGAGCCCCAAAGGGGATGGCGGGCAGCGACCCCCCCCGCCGCCACCGCAGCCCGCCATCGTCACTCAACAGCAGTGAGACCCCATCCCGCTCCAGTGTCCCATGGCCACAGAACACCAGGCGCCCGCTGCCCGGTGCACGCTGCTTCTGCAGAGGGGGGGCACAGACACCCTGTATGAGCATCCCTGTGCTGTCTCCCACATCCCTCCTGAACCCCAGCTCCCCCTCGTTCCTTGATGCCTGCGTCCCTTCTGACCCCTTCTCTGGTCACCCAGACCCCTGGATTTTGGCATTATCACCTCACACATCCCAAAGGTCCCCCCACCCCAATCCCTGTGTGCCCCCAGGCCCCAAACCTCCAAGCCCCAACCCCAGCCAGATGCCTGGATCCTCCCAAACCCCCCATACCCCCCACCCCAGGGTTCCACCCACACCCCTTCTCCAAGCTTTAATGCCTGGGTCCCCCCAAATCCCACCCTCCCCTTGTACCTGGATGCCATAGCCAGGCCCTGGGGCAAACACCTCGCTGCCAACCACCCCTGAGAGGTTCTGGGGAGGTCCCCATGAGCGGCCACCATCGCGACTGCGCAGGAGGTGGGTGCTGGGGGGGCCGCAGGCCTGGGGGGGGTGGGCACAGCGGGCGAACAGCAGCAGCACCTCATCCCCCACCACCGCCAGGGCCCCCAGGTTCAGCCCATCCGCTGCCGAGCCGTCATCTGCAGCCACCCGCGTTGGGCCCCACGTTGCGCCTGGGGGGAAACACGGGCAGACCCCCCTGGAACCCCCAAGCCCCATGATCCCCCAAGCACTCAAAACGCTCCAGGGGACCCGAAGCACCCCCGGAACCCCCCCAGGGAGCTCTCAGTCCCCCTGACCCAAGATCTCTCCAACACCCCCCAGAGCCCCCTCAGGAACCCCCAGAACTCCCCAAGGATGCCTCAGACCCCCGAACTCTCCTTCAGGCCCCCTCCCAGGAACCTCTTAGACCTCCCACTGAACCCCCATGAACCCACCCGAAACCCCATAACCCCCTTGTGCCCCCCATTAACCTCCTTGACCCTGCCAATACCCCAATGTCCCACATAGTCCCCAACACTCCTCTTCCCCTTCCATTAATGCCCCCCCAACCAGTCCAAAACTCCTTTCCCCGCCCACCATTCTCCCCCCAGACCCCTCAAATCCGCCCCCCCCCTCCAAGAAGGGCCCCCCCGACCCACTTGCGCGCACGCACGCACCCCCAGCTCTGTGTCCACAGACCCACCCCCGGCCTACCTCCATCGGGGGAGTGGCGGCAGGCGATGAACTTGGCTCCCACGTCGGCGGCCGAGCGCTTCCGGCCCTCGGCGCAGGCCACCAGCGCCCCCCCGCGGGTGGCGGCCACCAGCGGCACCCGGAACGTGTGGACCCCCCCGTGCCCCTCCCCGCTCACCCACAGCAGCTGCTCCCGCACCACCCGCGGCCGCACCTGCGGGGGAGGGCAAATGGGGTCAGAGGGAACCCTAATTTAGAGCAAGAAGGGTTAAAAGGGCAATAGGGGGTGTTGGGGTTTCGGGGGGGGGCCGTCGGGATGTGCTGGGGGTATTGGGAGGATCAAGGGGGCGGAAAGAAGTTTTGGAGGAGCCGGAGGGCATTAATGGGGGTAAAGAGGGGTGCTGGGGGCATTGGGGGAGCAATTATGAGGGACAAAGGGGGGTTGCGGGACCCCGGATGTGGGCGGGGCACGGGGGGTGTGGGCGGGTCCTGTCGTAGCCCCACCCCCACCCCCCGGTACCGTGTCGGGGGTCGCGACCCAGCGCGCGGCGGCGCCGATAACCAGGAGCAGACCCGTGAGGAGCCGGCCGGGGCCCATTGCGGCCCCTTTAAGGCTCTGCGGGAGTCACGTGACACCGCCCCAGGGGGCGGGGACCAAACATTAAAAGGGAAACACTCGGCTGGGCGAGCGGTTCCGAGCCTTAAAGCGGCAACGGCCGGACGGAGGCAGGGCAGAGCCCGGCCTTAAACCGGCTGAATTGGGAGTGTTTACACAGGATTGGGTTTAGGTGGTTTATCCAGAATTTAACTGAAATTATGTGTATAGAGACTGGAAATACAAAGGAATAAGGGAGACGCACTTAGTCACGAGGTTCACACTAGACCCCCTTGCTTCCTAAACCCCTGACAGAGCCTAGCTGCTGCTGGACCTAGTCCCAGTCTTGGGATGCTGGGCTCTGGTTCTGGCCTCTCTGCCGCGCCCACGAGAACCCCATGCTGGGCTGCACTCCTTGAGGCTCTTGGTGCTCTCCCAGGCTCCAGGCACAGGGATACAGCAGACTGAATGAGCAGCTCAGTGAGCTGGTTCCAGGGGAGCACCTCAATGTTGTCGGTGCCAGGGGAGCATTCCACTGCTGTCAGTTCTAGGGGAGCATCCTGCTGTTGTTGCCAGGGCAGCATCCCACTGTCATCAGTACCAGGGGAGCATCCCTCTGTTGTCGGTACCAGGGCAGCATCCCTCTGTTGTCGGTACCAGGGGAGCACCCCTCTGTCACTGGTACAAGGGCAGCATCCTGCTGTTGTTGGTACCAGGGCAGCATCTCTCTGTTGGTACCAGGGCAGCATCCTGCTGTTTTTGGTACCAGGGCAGCTTCCCGCTGTTGTCGGTACCAGGGGAGCATCCTGCTGCCATCAGGACAGGGCCCATGGAGCCAGCAGAGGCCCCTGGGCGAGAGCTCCGGGCAGGGGCAGAGGCTCGCAGGAGGCGGAAGCCACCCAACACGAGTGAGATCCCTCCCACTCCACTCCCGGCCAGGGCTGCCCGTGGGCACTGCGAGGGGGCCGGGCTGACGCCTCCCTCCCCACCCAGCCCTGCAGCGAGCGGTGGTCTGGCTGCTGCCGGCCCCGTGCAGCCGGTTCCTCTGGAGCCAGCCGGACCAGCACCGCTGCAGCAAGTTCTTCCTGGGCGCCAGCGTCGGAACCCTCCTTGGCCTTGGTGAGCGCTCCCGGTGCCAGGTGTGACGGGGAGCTGGGGGTACCAGGGGCTCAGAGTGCATCTGCGGCTGTTGCAGGGCTCTGCCAGCTCTTTGTCATCCCCATGAACATCACAGAGATGCGTAAGGTGCAGCTCTCCTATGGGCTGGCAGGTGAGGATGGGGCCAGGAGGAACTTTTTGTGGTGATGGGCACCATTGGGAGCCCTGGGGGGTTCTTGATGGGACCATGGGGACAGCTCCATGATCCTACAGGAGTGACTGCCTTGGGCTGGGCCATGTCCCCCCACTTCCGCTGCGCCAGCCTGCTTGTGGTCCCCAAGTTCTTCGGCAAGGAGGGTCGGGTCTACATCCTCTCCCTTGTCCTTGCTGCCATCTACAATGGTAGGTCCCCCCCTGCATCCCCGTCCCCCCCATAGGGTCCCAAGGGTTCTGAGCCCCCACTTGCTGGCACCAGGGCCCGTGGCCAACATCTGGCACAACCTGGAGGAGGTGACGCGCTCGCTGGGCTGCGTGGCTGAGCTGCAGGTCAATCACAGCCGCATGCTGTGGCACATGTCCACGGGGCCCCTGCGCAAGGTGATGGAGGACATGGCGGTGAGGAAGGGTGTTGGGGTGGGCGGGAGGGGGGCTGCACAGACCAGGGTCAAGCCTCTGTGTGCCCCCCTTATGGCAGCGGAGCGGGCAGACGCTGAACTCTGAGGTGCAGAACATTTCACATGCCTTCGTGGGGCTCAACGAGGAGGTGGCCAGCGAGGCCGGGTACAACCTGCGGCAGTCCCGGCGCGCCAAGCCCCAGCTGGCACCCAGCACCCAGCAGCTCTATGAGACCAAGACCAAACTGCGCTGCAACAGTGAGGAGGGAAGGGAGCTGCACCCCTTGGCACCAGCCTCACCAGGCACCACACGTGATGTCCAGGATGGTGGGGCTGGGGCTGCATCAGCTCAGGCTCCTGCCCATCAGATGTGATCGAGCTGGGCATGCAGCGCTGCCGGGACTGGTTTGACACCAAGTACAACGCTTGCATGAAGAAGATATTCGTGCCCCTCATCAACCACCTCCTCTGCCTGCCCATGAAGTTCAAGTTCCTCTGCCACATTGTGAAGCGTGGGTAGCGTGGGAGACCCCTGCCCTGGTCCCCCTCTGTTGAGGCAATGCCAGCATCGCCCTCACTGTGTCCCACAGTTATGAACAGCTGGTGCAGGGACAAGATCCCCGTGGAGGGCAACTTCGGGCAAACATACGACATGATGAACAGCTCAGTCAGCAACCTCAGCCAGGAGTTCAGCGCCAGCGTGGTCTTCCAGGTGGGAGCCATGTCCCCTCCGCATGGGGCCAGGCTGGGATGGGACCCAGCCAGACCCACAGCCCTGTGCTGCAGGAGGAGCACCGCGAGATGCTGTTGGTCACCACCAACGTGTCTGCAGAGCAGCTGATGGAGGAAGTGACCTCGCACTTCCAGGAGCACAGTGCCCGCTTGGGCCAGACTTTCTCCATCTTCCGCCTGGTGCTCTCCTTCTCCTTCATCCTCGTCTTCATCACGTGAGCCCTGGCATGGGAGGGCGTGGGGGGGTTCAGGCACAGAGAGGCAGGGTCTTCTTTTGGCAGCAGGTCTGGGGTGGGGGGGGAAAGGCATGAAGACAAGGGGGGGCCCTGGAGAGCCAGTCCCTGGACCCCCCTCTCTTGCCAGGGCTTTCTCCTACACCAAGCAGTATTGTCAGGACATCTCTTACGACAACCTCTACATCACCACCTACTTCCGTCAGATCGACGCGCGCCGCAGGAAGGAGGTGAGCGGGGTGCAGGTGGCCCTGCACGGGGGCTGGGGGCTGCAGGGGCTGTGCTGAGCTGCCCCGGCCCCTTCCCCAGTGCAAGCGGACACTGCTGCCGCTGCTCCGTGCCGAGGCCTCGGCCTTCATCTTCCCGTGCTGGCCCATGGTGCAACCGCTGGAGCTGCAGAACATGGTGAGGGGCCGGTGGGGGGACATGACATGGGAGGGAGGTCAGCTGGGGGGGGGCTGCGGGACAGGCTGCAGCAGACGCTGCTCCCTGCAGGTTCTGGAGCTGCTGGAGTGCATCCCACCCCTGCTCTTCCTCCTACTGGCCTGCGGCATGGACCACGTGCTAGTCAGCATGCTCAGCACCATCCAGCAGCACTCCTTCGTGCAGTACTCCTTCCACAGTGAGCCCCCAGGCCCACCATGCCCACAGCAATACAAGGGGGGAGGTGCGTGTGTGTGTCCCTCCACAGCTTCACATGCTCCCACAGGCAGCCACCACTTGTCCATCCATGTTATGGGGAGGTCTCTGATGGCACGGCTCCTGCGGAGCACCATTGGTGCCCTCAACACCTCCTCTGACACCCTGCTGGAGACATCCAACTTGGGTGAGCCCCCCCAGGGGATGGACCACCCATGCCCATCACAGCTCCACAGCCTGAGCATGGGGCTCAGCGCCACCCCATGTCCCCAGTGTGCCTGCCGCAGCCACGCAGCATGAGCCGGCACCAGTATCTGAGCAGCTTCCTGCCCCTGGCCGTGCTGGCGCTGGCCTGCCTGGCCCAGGTCTACACCTACCGCCTGCGCCGTGTCATCGCCGCCTTCTACTTCCCCAAGGTGAATGGCAGCCCCTCGGTGGGGGGGCAGATTCCGGGTTGAGCCCATAACCTGGACCATAACCTTGGGGTGGGCTCATGGTGTTGGCAGTGGGAGAAGAGCCGCGTGCTCTACCTCTACAACAAGATGCTGCAGCAGCGCCTGGACTTCATCCAGCGGCAGCGGAAGCGCATTGTCCAGCGGGCACACCAGCCGCAAGGACTGGTGAGTGGGGCTTCACTGTTCACCCCGACCCCCAGGGTTCCACTCCGCCATGGGGCCTGCAGCTCAGCCCCACACGGCTCCATCCCCAGGGCACAGCGCTAGCGCGCTGGTGCTGCCACCGCTGGCCCTGCCTGCGCCGCTGGATGTGCCGGAGCTGCACGGTGTGCAGGGTGCGTGTGGGGCCGCCGGACCCTACCTGCCCAGCGCCTGCCTGTGCGGCCCGGTACTGCCGGCAGTGCTGGCGTGAGGCGGGACGTGTCTGCCTGGCCTGCGCCCCCCCGGAGCACAGCCTCTATGCCGACAGCAGCGACGAGGGCTCGGGGTACACGGGCTGAGGGCATGAGGCAATAAAGTATGTGAGAACCCCCTCGTGTGCAGCAAGTGGGGTCCAGGGGAGAGAGGGGCTGCAAAGGGGACCTTAAAGCTCATCCAGTTCCAAGCCCCTCCATCCCCCTCCCTTAGCACCCCTGTTTCCACCTTTCTCTTAGCCCTTCCCACCTCATCCCTCCCTTGCTCACCAGAGACAACAGGAGCAACATAAACTTGACCCTAAAGGGGAGGTCTCACCTCTAAAGGCAATGGAGGAGCATATGAGCTCGGCATCACCTTCAAGCCACCCGAGTCCCTGCACAGAGGGAAGCTCCGCAGCAGTGTGTAGGGAGGGGGTTTATTTCAAAAGACAGTAAGACAATTGTTCCATTTAGTATCAAAACACTTGATAAGGTTCTTTTCTCTGGCTTGGCCCCTAAACCGGCTACAACCAGGCAGCATGCTCACACAAGAAGCTACACACTGTGAGCCTGACATGTCTCCACACTCACACCTCACAGCAACACGTCAGCAATGCACAGCAAGATGGCTTGTACCTTATTAAGACACTAAGAGCACTCCTGGCCAGGGGGGAAGGCCTCGATCCCTTCCCTTGGGGTAGGCAAAAACAGCTTCCCCAAGAGAACAAGGCTGTTGTACTTAAGCTGTTGAGTATAAGCCAGCACCGAGTGCTGAAGCTTGGTGCATCAGCACTCGGTGAAGGCAAATTCAGCTCCTGTGTAGCAATGGGTTAGAGGGGCCATGGCTTCTCCAAGGGGAAAAGAAGTGGCCAACAGCGAGGGGGAAGAGAAGAGAAACAACCCCTGTGAAGGTTCAAGTGGCCAGGGAACTGCCTGGGTTTAGAAGTCTCCTTCCACCCAGGTTGCTTCTCCACAACAGTTACCTTAAAGCTGAGAAACTGAACTGCTCTTTTGGCAAACAGGCTCCTGGAAAGGAAGTTTTCCCAACAGCCGCGTATCCCTATCCCAGCTGCTCCCATCGGGTGGCCCACAGTCAGAACCACGAGCCACCCCCCACTTCCTCCCCGGCCAAGGCAGGGTGACCCAGAGCTGGTTAACAGAAAGTTAATATTCAATTGTAAAGCCAAGAGCTCTGAGTGCAGCTCAGCAGCCTCACTGGTTACTTGGAATGTTCACACTGGTTACTACAAAAAGAAAAGGTACTTACAAAATGTGTACATCTCAAAACATGCTCCCAAACATTATTGCATTGCTCGTTTCCCTTAATAACGTTGTTTGAAGCTCTGCCCAACCTGATGATGGCCTTTAACCCTGAGGCAAGGGAGAAGAGCTGTGTTTGGTCAAGTTAGCAACAGGAAGCAAACTCTGGTCCCAAGGGTTAGAGGCCAGCAGCGGCTGGGCCAGCGCGGGCATGGCGTGGCAGAGGCAGTGGTGGGGATCCATTACATCTCGTTCAGGTCTAGCAGGGTCTGGTCCAGCATTCTTTGCGTGCAGAGATGCTCCTCTTTGGTGGATTTCAGCTTATCTGGCAGGAAGGAAGAGTCAAGAGTTACCGGTGAGCCTCAGCCCCAGGAGATGCCTCAGCCATGGCAAGCATGGGACAGCCCCTTCCCAGCACTGCCGCAGCAGGGCCTCGGCCCAGGGGGGCTGCCTGGGTGTAGGAGAAGCTCTGGAGTTACCTGGCTCACGGGCAGCCCCCTCGCACAGCCGGTGCTCCTATCAGCATAGACACCACGTGCTCTTAGTGTTCTGGGCTGTGCTTTGCATGCAGGTGCCTCCAACTGGAGCTGGCTTCACCCAGGGATTCAACACCTCCAGATAGCCCAGCAAGGCACCCAAGAGCCAAAACACACACAGAACCCCCCCCTGCAGGTACAGCTGCTTGTGCCCCCCTTCCCCAGCACAGAGATGCCGAGCTGGGTCACCAAGACCGTGACTACCTAGCAGCAAGGAGCAGAGAACCATGCCCCTAGGACAGCGGGGAGAGACTGTTTTCAGTGGAGGGCAGGCAGGCAGCAAGGAGGAGCAAAGGGTGCTGCAACTCTGACTGACACTACAGGCAATTCTCACATGTTCCTTAAGCCAGGAGGAGAGCTCAGATCAGTAAGTAGCATTCTAGGTAGGCTTTACTCCAAAGGTGAGCCCACCCTGATCACTGAGGACATCCACTCGCTGAGACATGGCATAGACAGGCTGTGGAAAGATGTCCTTTAGGTATAGGCAGATCCTCAAGGCCGTTCCCCAACCTCCCCAGTCAGTGCACAGAGCAAGAGGCAGCCTTCCCAGAGCACCAACAACAACAGCCTTGAGAGGTTCCCTACAGGCACCCAAGATACAGCTTCGTGCTGTGTATTTCAGGATGGCCAGGAGCTTTCCCAACACTGGGAACAACCATTTCCCCTCAACCTTCTAGGTTAGGACTCAAAGTGTCTTACAGAGCAGGAGTCAGTCATTTATTGTTAGAAGCCATCATTCCATTCAGCAGGAAGTCCTACAGTCATTCAGCTAACAGTAAATGAAGCCATAGCACCTGATAGACAGCTTTCAGCAGGCAGAAGCCTAACTTCACCCCAGTCCTCTCCCGGGGTGGGGTGCAGCCATTTTGATTCCATGGAAGAGCCAGGCAGGACACCCTGGACAAGGGACCAAGAGTGCTCAATGAACAGCCAAGCCCAAAGGTTCCTTCACTAAGAACAGAGGTTACCTTTCTAAACCCAAAGTAAATCTGAAGTAAAGGAGAGGATTAATTCAAGGGCCCTACTAAATAGCAGCAAGTGTATAAGATGTGCAAGTCTGCCAGTCATGAATGGGCAGATGCCACTGTGGTGCACAGCAGTGGTGGTGGCAAAGAGCACGTTTAATGGGATTAGTGGCCCCCTCCTCAGTCACACAGATCATGCAGCGTTAACTTGAGCTCGTGTGAGAGCAGGCGGTTTCTCTCAAGCTGGCTGTACAGGCGCTCTGCAGCAGCGACGGGATGAGGGGAAACGAGAGAAAAAGAGAGAGAAAGGGCAGGTTAGTGGAGGACCAAGCTGAGCACATCCAATAAGCTGTGTTTGTAACATCTAGGCTATGACACAGATGAAGCTGGGAGGACAAGGGTTTATCTTACTAACGTGGGTTCCAGCTCACGAGGATCACAGAGGAAACCAAGTGTGAGCAGAAATGGGCTTGTGAAGGCAAAGAAAGAGGAGAACACAAAACATGCAGGCTGGGCTGGACCCAGTTCAGGAGAGAGCCTCAGGGTGTGCTTTGCGTGTGGAGCACTGCAGAAAGTAGTCCTACCACAGCTGAACCAGAAGCACCTTCCAAAGACAGCCACGCCACACGGCATGGGACTGATGGGGTTTTAACAGGGACATCAGAAGAAAAGAATGGCAGCACCTCATACCTGAACCCGGAGGATGCTCCTCCAAGACATACCTTTGGGCCTCACTTAACAACTCGCCACATCTAGACAAGGCCTGAAGGCAGGATCTGCTTCAGGTATAGGACGGAGAAAGTTCTGGAGCACAGGCTCCTGTGTTAGGTCTGTCCCAGAACAACTACATGAGTGGGACACAACCTCTCTGCAGGGGCTCAACACCATTCCTCATTGCTTTCAACGTAGGAATAGCTTGCTCTTGAGCAAGACCTGGCCAGGTAAAGCCAAGCTGTTCACATGGAGCAGCCAAAGCATGTCCCCATTTCCAGTGTTTCCTCCAGCCACACAGAGCGGGAACACCCACATTCACCCAGCTCCCATCAGCACTTGCTCTAGCTGCACCACACACAGAAGGTAGAAATGCTGCTTGTCCCTTCTCTAAAGTCACCAAGAGACCAAGCAAAGGCCAGAGAAGCCCACAACTTATGTCCCACCACAGTCGAAACAGAAGTTGGGGTATGTGGGACGGATGCACCCCATCCTGGCCTATACAAAAGCCTACGTTGCACATCAGCTGCTGCTGCTGCTAGGGGCTCACTCTCTGGCCTCCATGCTGACTCTGAGCCGGGCACTCTGACACCAGCCTCCAGCTCCAGGTGATCAGGGCTCGTCCTGCATCCCCAGAGTGGCAGAGGATAGGAGTCAACTGCGATCACAAGCACAGCCCAGCTCAGGGTAAGGAGCCTGCACAAGCCAATCAGATCAGAAGCCTCTCCACACCTCCCAGGGCAGAGGTTGCATCACCCACTCATCCGTGTACCACCCAGCATGGAGTACCAAGCAGGGAACAGGCCTGCCACAGCCCAGCCTTCAACATCGCTTGCAACACCACTGTGCAACAGCAGAGCCACCAGCTCCACACAAGGCAAGTCATAAACCCACCACTCCCAGGACCTCCCCATGAGGAAAGAGACCATTGCACAATGGTGAAACGGTGCCACCTCCCTCCTGGGAAAAGCTTGACAACTCCAGCAACAAGAGCTGACAACTGGAAGCCTCCACACACCCAGACACTTGTGACACAGGATCTAGGACCCTCTAATCCAGCTGCAGGCTTGGTCACTTGTTTTGTGCTCAGAGGGCACAGAGTTCTTGCCCATGCTCAAGGACAGCCAGAGCTTTCCAAGCTGTTACCCTGTGAAATTCCCTCCACACACACACACACACCCCAAGACCCAGCAGAGAGCAGACAGCCCTGACCCAGAAGACAGAGTAAGAACAGGCCGGGCAGCTCAGCGTGTCTGGGCTACCCTCACTGCCAGTGCCATTTGTGTGGAGAAGAGAGTGGCACAAACCTGAGGAAACCACGGGAGATGTCCCAATTCATCAGGACTCTGCTCACGAAGGCCTCTTCGGGCTCTGGGGCAGATGAACCAAGCCAGAAAGGAGAAAATATGTGACAGCCACCCATGAGGCAGCACAAACAGTCACAAGAGGCTGAGCAGTGTTTCTGGAGCAGAGCAGCAGTGATGATGCACATCAGTGCTCAGTGGGAAGCTCCGTGCCACACTCCCAGCAGGATCCCAGCGCCCTGCACAGGGAGCACTTGGCTAAGCACAGATTCCGTGCCTCCATTCCTGAAGCAAGGATCCCTGGTCCCCCCAGGCAGCATCTCACACCCAACCAGTCCTGTCCAAATGGAAAGCAGCCACAGCTCACTCATTTATTAGCTCACACACTCAGCGAGTGACTTGGTGACTATGAGGATAGTGACTTCCCACTGCGAGCCGGCACTTGGGAATGCCAGTGAACACTATGAAGCAGGCAGCTGTGAGCAGTGTCTTCAGCAAGGCTGAAGCAGGAAGAGCTCAAGGTGCTCCTGCTACAAGCCCCAGCCTTCCATTTGCTGGCAGGGCTGAACCCTTTGCAGAGCTGCGCTTTACATCTGTGAGCCAGGAACACACTCCAAGGGAAAACTCCAGCACGTGAAGGAAGTGTGTGTATTCAGCCAAGGGTGATGAGGGTTACACTGGTTTGAAGGCAATACTGAAACAGTTACTCTAAAGCAGCAAGTGGTCACTAGAAACCCATTTCTCCAAAGCATCAGCCCTTCTATTCCATTTATACAAGAACTGTTTTCGTTAGAAAAGGTGACATCATGCTCAAGCAAGGGGCAAGAGAAATACAAAAGGAGCTTTATGGCTCTACATATGATATGCAGATGAGAACAACATACTCCCAGCTACACCCAGCCATAGAAAGGGCAGCCCCTCAGAGCACAGCGTGTCTGGCACATCAGGTCAAACAGAGGGAGCTTTGTTTAGGAGCAAGTGCAAGTGCTGTCAAGCTTCAATGTCTTTACATTATTCATTCCCAGGGATGCCCTGTGCACAGTAACTGGGAAAAGGCACTGGAATTCAGAGAGAGGTGCTGAGAGTGTGAACGCAGGGTGCAGATGCAGAACAAGCCACCAAGCAGAGAGGCAAATCCAAAGTGTGGAATCACAAGACTTATCTGTGTGAGACAGAAGAAGACACTCATTTTAAGAGAGACTGAAGTGTTTGTGAACAGCAAACTTTACTTAGGGAGCTTTCAGATACTAGCGTTAAGGCTCTTCCTCTGCAGGTCAGGTACCTGGCCTGTCCCTGGTTAGTGTGCAGGACAGTACAGAGCAGCAGTTAGAGCAGAACCTGCTGCACATCTCAACACAAAGCCAAGTAGCAAAGTGGCAAACCCAGACGAGTTCAGCTACTTCCACAGATCAGCTCATGATCCAGCCCATCTCAAGCCTGTTAATGGCAATTCCTAAGGAATGCACTCGAGCACTATGCACAGCCTCTTCCAGGAGGAATTCCGAGACCATGGCCCAGTGGCTTCAGCAGGCAGCTAAGCCACATTACCTTAGGAAGCCTGTCCCAATGGCACTGCGAATTGCAAGTCGTAGAGTTCAAGTCAGAACCCTTTGAGGCCAGTAGAGCACTTAGCGTTACACATGCAGCTCACAAGGACCTCGAGAAGAGCATGCTGCAGGAAAGCCTCCCAGTGCTGGAGGCAGGGATCTGTAGAAGTAACGAAGGCACAACAGTGCCATTGATTGTCCACCTCTGAAGATCACAGCACACCAAGCCTGCTGAAGCAAGAGGCAAACACCAGCCAGCTCATATTTACATGGAAGTCATGTCATTCAAGGCGTGGTCCAGCTCCTCACTAATTGCTTTGTACTTCAGTTTCTGGGCATAGAGCTCATCTAGAAGATGTTGAGGGGGAGAACAAAAGGGAAACAATGAGGGAAGGCAGAGAAGTTCTTCCATCGGCTGGGGCAGGAAAAGCAGTATGGGATTCATGAACTGGAGAAACTGAAGTTAGATGTGGAGCCATCCCAGCTCCAGGTTAGTTCCTGACAATGAACAGGTCGGTTTCAACAGCCTGAGGACAGCATGACCAGCAAGTGCCTTCCAAGATTACACCCAGCTCCAGGGGGAGCACAGCCAAGACCTCAAACCACAGCAGCCTGTGAGAACAGTTAAGCTAAGTCAGCAAACCCCACTAACAGGAGGAGCAGCAGGGAAGGGCAACTCCATCCACTTAGGGAGAAGCTTGCTCCACCTAAGGAAGGCACAGATCAATTCAGGGGCTTTTTTCTTCTCTTCAATCTCAATACAAAAACAAGCTTGGGAGCAATCGATCACCCCATAGGCCTGGGCATCAGAGAGAATTCCCACTCTGCAGGACACAGCCAGGCAGGGGGAGCCAAACAGACAGGCCACATGGGTGCTCTCCATCAGGTAAGATGGATGCATGGAGCAGACAGGCTTTCAGAGGAGGAGGTGGTCCTGAGACTCATATCCATGCACTCCTTGTGCACAAGAGCTGGTGCAGCCTTGTCCCAGCTCTGCCTGCTCCAGTCCAGCTGGGAATGCTGTTAACAGCTTCCCAAGGCCCAGAAAACCCTGTCAGTTGTCATAAACTAGGTCACTCCATCAGCAAGGCTGGAGGCCAGAGCTAGCTCTAAGCCAACGTGTTTCCAGGGAAAGCATGCAGGAATTTAGAGGAGGTTCTGCAGTTCCAAGTAAAAGCTAGTCCTGGCTGGGCTTGCTCTTGGCTGTGGTTCTAGAACAGCTCAGTTGACACCATTGCTATTTCTAGCTACAAACCCCTCCTGAGTGACTCCAGATGGCAGGATATGGCTTTCAATCCCCAAGACCTGGCACAAAAAGCCTAAAGGAACCCATCCTTGGCACAGGCTGACCACACTGCAGGGACAGGGCTTGTGGTGATTTCATCTTGAACCAGGATTGACATGGGGGAGTCTGAGACTTCAGGGGGGCTGTTTCAAGAGTCACTGACTACTGTGGTTGACTTGCAGCACAACAGCCACATGCATGAGATCCTGCACGCAGGTACGTTATTATAAGAGATTCCTAGGAAGTTCAGGTGTTCCTCTCCTTAAATTGGGTGAAGCTGGAGCACAGGAACCCAGTTATGTTCCGGAGGACATCACAACCAAGACACACCAGCCGTGCTGTCTGTCACTACCAGTCAGATACAGTAAGGTGTTTACACGGAGAGCTGGAGACCTGCCACAGCACAGCCAGGGCACTGCTTTTAGAGCAGATACAAAGGGCATGACCCGAGCCCAGAGGCACCGAGCCTCACCTTGGAGCATGATCAAACTCTGCCTCCAAGGAGTGAGGAGCAAAGCAGTGTCTCCACTCTCCAACTCTTTGGAAGGGAGCTTTCCTCAGCATCCTCCTCCTCACCCCATACTCTCTGGCTTCCCATCCCCAAGATGTACCTTCCAAATCATCAATGGTCTTCTCCAGCTTCGCTACAGACCGCTCAGCAAATTCAGCACGGGTCTCTGCCTGCAGAAAGAAGCAAGCCCAGTAGTACAACAGCTTTGGGGTACAGCAAAGGGTTACAGAGGCATCAGCCTGAGGACATGAAGTCTCCTGCCTTCCACATCTCTCCCCAGTCAATCAGCTGGGCCACCCTGACGTGGTCCCTCACCTCTTTGAGTTTATCAGTCAGGATCTTGATCTCTTCTTCATATTTATCCTCTTTTTGGGAGTACTGTGGAAAAGCAGAGGAGTCAGCAACCACCAGCCCTCAGCAGCCCCACAACCTCCCACTCCCACAGCTACAGAGAGAGACAACTCCTCCATTGCAGTGCACATGCCTGCAGAAACTTCCAACTGGGAGCTGCTCATCCCCACCCTAGTCCAACAGAAGTAGGTCAGGGACTCCCACACCATGCACAGAACAAACCTGGGTATAAATTCTCATCCCAGCAGCTGATCTGAGCCTGCCCCAGGGCAGGGCAGGGCAGCCAGGCTCCCCACAGCTCCTACTGTCAACATTAGCCCAGCACTGAAATCTGTTAGCTCTTTGGAGAGCAGGCATAGGTCTCTTTGCTTGCTTAAGGCTGCAGTTGTACCATTTCCATCCCTGTGGGTGCTCTGCTGTCACACACCCTCTGAGAAAAAGAGAAATGTTTCTGGTCCTTGGACACGCAGCCCTACCTTCTCAGCCTGAGCCTCAAGAGACTTGAGATTGTTGGTGACATTCTTCAGCTCTTCCTCCAGCTCAGAACATTTACTGTGGGGTTGTGTAAAGAAAAGGGGGAGAAAAAGGCAAAGAAGAAGTGGGAGGAAAAGACAGGAGAAAAAGAAGTGAATGCATGTGCAGGGAAGAGCAGAAGTTCTTAAGGAGATGGGCTGTGATCAGGCTGGATGGGAGCCTGCTTTGAGGCACCTGTGCAGAAAGCAAGTTCCCTTCCCACCTCCAAGTTTGTATTGGAAGTCTTCTGCCAGCATATGCACAGGGCACTGAGCTGAGCAGCAGAGGTGTGGACACAGACTTCAGCCCAACCTGGAATCTTCCAAGTAGAAACCACACATTTAGTTTGTAAGGAGGGAACCTGCTCCAATGGACACATGGACCTCCACCACCACTGGGACAGGAACACTGATGGGCAGAGAGGACAGAACATTCCAGGAGAAAGATGCAGTTAAGCTGAGGGAAGAAACATGGGCAAGAAAATCAGGAGAGTTGTGTTTTAATGGTTCCAGAAGGGAAAGGTTAGTACCTTGTCTTCAGCAACAGACAGACACCTCAAGTGCTGGTCCATCACTTGGATCTGCTCCCGCAGCTCCCGGCAACGACTGTTAGTGACGGTCACACGATGGCACAAGCCAGGTGGGGACAGGGGTCAAAAGGAGCACCAAGAACACAACACCACAGAGGGGAAGGGGAAGAACACAAAGAAGTCACAGTCATGACATGCATGTCTGGGCAGGAAGCACAGTGCTACTGCTGCAAACACACTAACTTTGTTAGACAAGGCACAGAGTACAGAAAGGACCTGACCAGCTCCTCAAGGATCAGCTAAAGCATTTGGACATGTGAAAGGTGCCCAGACACCGCAGTCTGCATGTGTGCTCCCAGCAGAGGCAGCCCAGCTCACTGCTCAGCACTGCACAAGTCTGCAGTGGTTACTGCAAAGGATAAGAGGCCAAAGACCAAGCTCAGCCCCAGTTCTGCCCTTGGACATTCTCCATGCTACTTCAGTCCTGGCCCACGAGGCCTCCACTGCTGCACAAGTGCTGTGCACTCATGTGCTCTGTTAGCAATGTGTAAGGATCTTGTGACTGTGCACACAAAGCAGTACTGGTGACCATCGAGTGGAGATGGATTCTCTGGCCTGGCTAACTAGAGAGTGCCTCTGTGGGAAGGGGCAAAACATCTCCACTACAAGGCAAATCACATAATTGCAAACTTCACATCCTCAGTGGACCTAATCCTCTTGTGAGCAGAAGAGTGCTTCCAAGCCATTCTTCTGAGGATCTAAATTCACCGTGCTTCAGGCCTTGTGTAACAAGGTTAGGAATGCTGTGTTAGTTCCCATGCAAAGACAGATGTGCCAGTTACATGCGAGCAGATTACTCACGACTCTGCAAGCTCAGCTCTCTCTTCAGTACGTTCGAGATCTCCTTCTATGATCACCAGCTTTCGAGCAACCTGGAACAGAGAATCCGAGTGAAGAGGAAGGAAGACGATTCTGTACTTGCAGACTCTGCAGAGCAGTAAAGGGAACAGCTGCAGGAGTCAGTGGAGCTGCCAGAGTCTTTTGGCTAAGGGGAACACGGATGGAGCTCTCTGAAAGCCAGGCTCTCCCACCAGGTTTGCTGAGGAGAGCCCTGTCAGCAAGAAAAGGAGCCGCCTCTCCTGGCCCGGGTCAGCTGCACTACAGCATCCAAGGCTCTCACCTCCTCATACTTCCTGTCTGCCTCCTCTGCAATGTGCTTGGCTTCCTTGAGCTGGATCTCCTGCAGCTCCATCTTCTCCTCATCCTTCAGAGCTCTGTTTTCAATTACTTTCATGCCTCTGCCCAAAAGAATGCACAGGGAGGGGAGATGTAGAAAACAAAGATGTACAAGCCAGTGGTGTAATGAGCGTTGGAGCATTAACAATGCTCCCCTGGACCACGTTGCTTCCGTATGAGCAATGACACCTTCGAGTGCAGAGGGGGCACAGGAAAGCAGAAACCACTGAGCTGACACAAATACAGCAACCTCGATTGCTCAGAATTAACTGTTCCTCGGCACGTTCCTCCAGCAGCTCATTGGGCTCCTGGTTGAAGGGAAATGTGGTGCTTCTGAGAAGAACAAGCCAGGCTGTCTTAGGGGCTGAGCCAAGCACTTTCCAGGCTGGAATGCAGGAAGAGCCAAGTCTATCTTTATGGCAGGCCATGAGCTGGGTCAGGCTGCTCATTACAAGCACCAGCGAAGCACGGCAGCCAGCTGGAAGTGCACCACTCCCCTCTGAATCACAGAGCCAGGGCAGGGGCCATCTGCCAGCAGGGAGGATGCTGGCAGAGCCAGTGCAAAGAGATGCCTCCCCACGAGCAGTCACTTTTAGAGGTCATCAGTGTCCCAGAACTCACCTATTTCACCTCACTTGGAGGCAGGGATGCCTTGTAGCACACAGCACTCACTCAGTCCTTAGCCTCAGGATCTAAGATACCCACTCAAGGCCAACACATTGTTGTAGCTGCTCTGCATAAGCAACTCCCACAGGCAACCTTGATGTGGTATCTCCTTCCCACCCTCCAGGAGGCCCAGGAGGTTGATGGCACTGGGCCCTCCGTCAGGAAGAGGGCTGAGATGTTTGAAGAAGTGAAAGCAGATCGCTTGCTCACCTTTCACTTTCATCTGCAGCCTTCTCTGCCTCTTCCAGCTTCTGCAGAGCTGTGGCAAGGCGCTCCTGGGCTCGGTCTAACTCCTCCTCTACGAGCTGGATACGGCGGTTCAGAGATGCCACTTCTGCCTCAGCCTGGAGGGAAGAGATGAGGGTGACTCTGATTGTTAGCACAGGGCAGCTGAGCTCTGCCTTCAGGTCAGTGATAGCACATGGGAAGCTTGAAACAAAACAAGGGTGCTATACCCACTGCTTTACAGGCTCCATGCCAGCACTTCACACACACACTCTCTGGCTATGCAGCAACTCAGCCTGCAGGTTTCCTGCCTGTCACTTCACGCTGACCTGACAGTTGAAGCCATCAACACTAAGGAGATGCCTTACACTAATGGGTCTTCTCTGCAGCTGCCGTGCTCCTGCCAGGCATCAATCACAGCGCTGTTCAGTCACCACACCAGAGCTGGGTGACAGCTACCATTTAGCACAGCTTCCTCACGTGATCTGGACACGAGCATTGCTTCACAGCAGCCCTTCCCTCAGCAACAGAGGAGGGATGAACAGCTCCAGAGGGCTGCCAAGCTGGGGCAGGGCACCGCAGTGCCCACAACCTGCAGCTCAAGCCTCAGGGAGCCAGTGGGGCTCCAGGCTTCCTTCTCCCAGCGGTTTGCTCACAGGAGGAGCAGCAGCCTCAGCCAACATTGAGGCAGGTTGAGGAAGCTGCCCCCCAGCAACAGCCACACTCAGGCAGCCACCTCGGTTCAGCTGTACCCACCAGGAGCTGGTGCACTTGCTGAGAGCCGGAGTGTGACTACAAAAGTGTCACCACAAAAGGGAGCAAGGCTTTTAATGATCCAGCAGGCAGCGGCCACTGCCCAAAGCAGTGCTGCTCTGGCATCAACCAGAACACATCTGCTTCCAGTCTGTGTCAAGCCCAGCCACAGGGGAAGCCTGGATGCTTTGGGGACACTAACACCCCACCTGAGCTACTGCAGGGAACCCAAACTCCTGCTTTCCAAAAGGACTAGAGCACTAGTGCAAAGATACACAGGGCTGCAGGCATGTGAGGGCAGCACTGTGATCTTCCACAGGGACCCATGCACATGCCAGGCATATATGGAATATCCCAGCAGTGTGTAACAAAGCAGCCTGCAAGGCCATGGGAGGGAGGAGCAGAGCCATGAAAGGAACCACTGTTAGAGCAGGGCTGAGAGAAGCCCTGTGCAGCGGGGGGGGGCCAGGAGGGGCTCAGCACCTCGGTACAGCATGCTTCAAGCACAGGGCATGAGAACACGAGGTGAAGAGGAGCTCCTGTGCTCCCATCCATGCACACAACTGGGAAGGAGCCTGCCTGCCACAAATGGCTTTTGCCCGTGAAAGAGGCAATGGTGGGAGAGCCTCCTCTTTCTTGCAGGAGCTGCAGACACAACAGCACAGCAGGCCTGACCACTTCGTGACGCCCTGAACCTCGGCATCCAGCCCTGGCTTCCTGCAGGCAGCGCTTAACCCACCCGAAAGCACCACCCGTCCTTCCTTACAGGAAATGCCAGAGCATGGCGTGATGCTTCCAGGCATTCCCATTGCTCTGGGCTTCCTTCAAGAGCCTTGCAAACCAAGGGCAGAGCTCACCTTGGCTTCCCCAGGCCATGGAGCTCTACCAGGGCCACTCCTCAGGAGCCAAGAGCCAGGCCAGAGGCAAGCACAGGCCACACTGCACTGGGAGCACGGATCCCCTCCCCTGGAGCAGGGCTCCGGCAAGCCGGGAGAAACACCCGTTCCCTTGACAACACCACCCCTGCCAGAGAATTCCTTATGTGGCTGCAAAGCGAGAGCCTGGCAGAGGCCTGGGAGTGGCCAGAAGCTTCTGCCACCAGCCTCCATCGGCAGCAGAGCCCGAGGAGCCCCACAGCAGCAGCACGGCCCCGGCACCGACCTGGAGCTGGTTCCACCAGGGCTGCTCGCTGCTCCTTCCTTTCTTCTTTCCTTCCTTCCCCCCCTCCCGCCTTTCTTCTCTCCTTCCTTCCTTCTTTCTCTCCCTCCCCTCCCAGCGCCCGCAGCCCGACCCCTACCCAGCCCCTCCACGCTCCCCCGAGCCCTCCCGCACCGGGGCGGGGGGCTCCCCGCTCGCCGGCAGGGACCCGGGCCGGATCCCCGCAGGTCACTTCCATTTTCCCCGCAGACGCCGAGGCCGCCCGCACCTTTGTGCTCGCAGCGCCGGGCCGCACAAGATGGCCGGTTCCTCCCCTCCCTCCCCCGCAGCACGGACCCCCGGGCCCGGCAGCTTCCAGCCCCGGTAACGCAGAAAGGCGGCTCCACTGCACCAGCCGGGCCCGGGACTCACGGCGGGGACCCCCCGAAGCCCCGCAGCCACCGCGGCGGGCGGGACCCGATCGCTTGGAAGCTGCCGCCCGTCGAAACAGCCGAGATCCGGTGCCCTCAGCCGCAGCACCCCCAGCGCTGGTGCCGGCCGCCGGTACCTGCTCGCGGTTGCGGCGCTCGGCCTCCACCTCCCGCTGCAGGCGGTCGGCCCGTTCCTCGGCGTCGTCCGCCTGCTGCTGCAGCACCTGGATCTTGCGCTTCACAGCCTCGATGGTGGTAGCCCCCGCCATGCTCCGCTCCCGGCCCCGCCGCGCCCCGACACACCGGAACGAGGCCCCCACCGCCCGGGAACTGACGTCACTTCCGTCCGCCCCGCCCGGGGGTTGCCATGGAGACGAGGAGCCGCCGTGGCGGGAGGCTGGGGGGAGCGCTGCGGGATGGCCCGTGCGTGGCGGGGGGTTTCCAAGTGCCCGGCAAGGGAGCTCCTCCAGCTCCAACCCCTGCCACAGGCAGGGACCCCTTCCACTGGAGCAGGATGCTCCAAGCCCCTGTGTCCAACCTGGCCTTGAGCACTGCCAGGGATGGGGCAGCCACAGCTTCTCTGGGCACCCTGGGCCAGCGCCTCAGCACCCTCACAGGGAAGAGCTTCTGCCTAAGAGCTCATCTCAGTCTCCCCTCGGGCAGGTTAAAGCCATTCCCCTTGGCCTGGCCCTACAGGCCCTTGTCCAAAGCTGCCCTTCAGGTTTCCCGTAGCCCCTTTAGGCACTGGAGCTGCTCTGGGGGCTCCCTTTAAGGAGCCTTCTCTTCTCCAATGTGTTGTCCCTGGCAGTGCCCTTCCCCCGTGCCCATACGTACATCCGCTGCCTTCTTCTCCGCCAGCTCCAGCTTCTCCTGAGCGTCCTTCAGAGCCTCCGAGTACTTGTCCAGCTCATCCTCCGTCCCCTTCAGCTTCTTCTGCATGGAGGCCAGCTCATCCTCCAGCTGGAACGGCAGCAACGGTCACCATACATGGATCCCCTCATGGAGAGAGCCATGTCTGCCCCATCCTGGGCTGAGCTCTGCCCCATGGCATCCCTCCTGCCCCAGCCCAGCTCTGACCCACAGCATCCCTCCTGCCCCAGCCCAGGGCCAGTGTCCATCCCTGGGATGTGTCCCACAGCGTCTATCCCTCAGTGTTCCACATGCCACCAAGAAGCCACCAGGATGCCCCACAGCTGTAGGACAGCAGCATCTCTCACACCCTTTGCCACAGCCTATGCCGGGTCTGGGCTCAATGTGATGCAGCACAAGGAGAAGCCACCTCCAAACCAGCTCCTACCACCCACCCTACCTGCTTACTCCTCTCCTCTGCCTGCTTCTGCTCTGCCTCTGCCTGCTCTGCCCGGTCCAGTGCGTTCTCCTTATCCAGCTTCAGCATCTGCATCTTCTTCTTGATGGCCTCCATTCTCAGTGGGGTAGCAGGATAGGCAGGACAGGACGGGCAGGACAGGCAGGACGGGTGGCAAGACTGCCCCAGCCCTGCTGCCCCACGCTCTTTATCAGCTCTGCTCTGCCCGCCGTCGCGGGCGCTTTGCCTTTCTTGGCCAGAGCTGCCTCTCCACCTCCCCAAAAAGCCAGTGCTCAGGACCCATTGTGTGCCCTGGGGGAGTCCGGGCCCCACAGCCTTATTTGGGCTCCTGTGGACAGCTGGGGTGGTTATAAAAAGCAGTGAGCAGGGGGGCTCCTGCATTGTCCTGGCCACCCCCTTCCATGCCATGAGACACGCGGGCTGGCGTCACCCACCTCCGGGCACTGATCTGGGTCCCTGCGGCTCCCGCCCAGCTCTGCACGCCATGAGGGTGTCCCTGTAGCCCCCGGCTGACATTTACCCGGGGCCGGTGCAGACCACACGGGCTCAGCCTGGTGCTCTGTTAAGCACAGGGTTTAGCTGCAGCCCCCGGAGCAGCCGGAGGCACCTGGTCCCACACCTCAGGAGCAGCATCTGAGGAGCTCGGAGCCCTGCTCCGGCTGTGCCGGTGCTTGGCCATGAGGCATAAGATGCTTTTGGCAGCCAAAGGAGTGAATTCCCCAGGCCCAAGGAGGAATTCCTAGGGCAGCCAGCAGCACTTCCCATGCAGCCGTGGGGATTAGCACCAGCCCCAAGTATCCAATAGCCCCACGAGCCAAGCCCCTGGGGTCAGTACCCAGGGGCCCAGGAGACAAAGGCTGACCCTGCTGGCAGCTCTGTGATCCCCAGGCAGGGAGCCAAGCACCCATGAATGGTCCCATTGCATCTCCATGCCCCTGGGAACCAGAAATAGCCCCGCGCTGGGGCAGCGGAGCCAGCGACGGGCACTGGGCCACACGCCTTTGTACTGGGATCATCCCAGTGGCGTGAGCACTGACCCTGCCGCCATCCCAAACCTCCACAGCTCCCTGTGCCTGGCCCCATGGAGCGTGGGCAGATGGGTGTCATTGCAGCAATGGAACAGGTATGGGAAGGGGCATGTGGGGACACTCGATGGGGGGGACACCCATGGGAAGGGTGTAGGCAGCAACTGGACGGGTCAGCGCCGCGTGTCCCTGGCGCTGTAAGAATATGTTTGATATTTAGTTGGTTTTCCAATAAAACAACCTAATATCAAACATATCAGACAGAGGCAGGTGGATGGGACCCGGGGCTCAGCTCCCTGCAAGAGAAGGAGAGAAGTGGAGGCTGAAAGCTGCGGGTTTCTCGGTGCTTGAAGCCCTCCTGGGTGCCTGCACCAGCATTGGGATGCTCTGGGAAGCAGTGCTGGAGCAGGAGGCGCCCTGCAGCAGGGACAAAGCTAGAGCAGGGCAGTTATATACACCATGGCCTGGTTCAGCATAGCACGGCATGGGTCATGCTGCCCCTCTGTCCCTACGCGCCAAGGGAACCCCACGTCCATCACCGCCTTACCTGGGCTCAGGGGGCTCCTCGATGCTGCGGCTTGGGGGCTGCCGGCCGCTGTTTATAACTGCACTCGGCCACCCCGGCCCCACACACGTGGCCCTGTTCCCATTAGTTACGACCCATCGACATCCCTCCACAGACCCCGCGCCCTTCACCGCACAGGGCCGGTCGATACAGGTCGATGAGGGCCCAGCGCCGCCTGCTCCTGCCCCCGGTCACACACCGGCGTCATTAGCGGAGCCATCAATAGTGGGGAGCCAGCCCTGTCCTGGTGGGCTCTGCCCAAGGACGAGCCCCGGCAAGCTCTGCGGCTCATGCCCCACATCCCCTCCTCCTGTGTCTGTGTCCCCTCACCCTGGGGGAGCTGCTGGTACCCCCCATCCACAGGAGAGGATTCCCGGCACCCTTCCCCACCCCTCATGCCGATGTGGCCCCCCTGCGCCGGGCATCACTGGGGGACAAAGGCAGGACCCCCAACCTGCTCCGGGCTGGCTGCTGGGTCCTGGCTCGTAGCATCCAGACATGAGAGTGTCTCGGAGGGCTGGGGGCACGTGTGTCCTCATGCCGTGCCAGTGCTGTGCCACAGTGGGAAACACTGACCTTGGGATGGCATTGCAGGCTCTGCGGGGACCTATACCTTGGGCTGCCCATGGGGCAGGATGTGGGGCAGCCAGAGCCCAAACCTTGTCCGGGACCAAGGGGGGCTGCATGTGGAAGGTGGCACAGGGGACAGCGGGGACACAGCAGCAGTGCCAGGAGCCAGGGGCGCGTGTGCAGCCAGAGCTGATGTGATGCAACCCGACAGCAGAGCTAATGAAGGGCTGTGGGAAGGGGGTGCCGGCCCTGCAGCCCCCAGCCCTGTCAATAAGCAGAGCCAGGGCAGGCGCTGATGGGCCCTGGGGCCAGGAGACACCAAGGTCACGCAGAGGCAGCGGGGAGTGGAGGAAGGGGATGGGCCCCCTCAGTTGGGGAGCAGATGGGGCTCAGGGGTGCCCGGACATCGCAGTCAGCCCAGTGCGCTGTGCCGAGAGCCCCACGGGACAGCAGCGTGCGGCCGAGGCTGGCACAGCACATACCGGGAGCAGGATGCAGGCAGGAGCGCACCGGCCGTGCTGCCACCTCCCGGTACGGGCACGGCCGGGACCGAGCGTGCGGGATCCACCATGTCCCAGTAGCAGGCGCAGCCCCCGTCGTGCTCCATGTGCTTCACGCTCAGCTGAGAAGTGGTGAATGCTCCACCCCTGGCAGTGTTCAAGGCCAGGCTGGACGGAACCTGAGGTGGCATGGTCTAGTGTGAGCATGCCTGCCCATGCCAGGGGGTTGCAACTGGATGATCTTAAGGACTTTTCCAACCCAAACCATTCCATGGTTCTATGAAGCTGTCCTGTCCCCCCAGCCTGCCTACAGGGCCCAGCCCCCCCCCTCGCCTGCTGCCCCCAGCACAGCGTGGCTCCATTTGCCAGAAGCCTGAAGCAGGCACCCCCCTTCCCCAGAGCCTGCAACCAAAGCAACACGTCTGGGGGTTGTGAGGCTCAACCCACACAAGGGGGATGCTGCACCCCACTGCCCCCAGGAATCCAGGATAGCCACCAGAACAGCCCCTGCCCCATCCCACCTCCTGCAAGGGGGGCTGCCTGTTTGCCATTGCTCCAGGGACACCACAACCACCCTTTGCACCTTTAACAGCATCCCTATTACTGTGGCAGCAGCATGGGGATGGATATGGCTCTGGATGCGGCAGGGAAGGGCTTCCTGCAGTCAGAAGCTGATGCTCCACATCCTGCTCGGGGTTAACTGTCATTTTATTAAACAGCCATTAAAAAGAGTGCAGAGGCCCAGTGAGGGGCAGGGTCCCCCCACGCTGTGATGACTGGACTGGGGAGCAGTGGGTGCTGCTGGCAGCCTGGCAGAACACAGACATCGAGGTGGGGGCCGCGAGCTTTCACCCCCAAGGGCTCAGCAGCCGCTGGCACACGAGGCGCTGGTGAGAACAGGAGGAAACCCCCCTTGGCAGGACAGGCAGGACGTTGGAAGCTGGTATTTGTCTGCTCAACACGTCCCCAAATGCCCAGTTGCAGGAGAACAGAGTAGAAAACACAGCCACAGGGGCTGAGAACTGGCCACCAAGCTATGTACACTCTGTCCAGTGACCCTGGTGCACAGCCCAGGCACACCCAGCTGAGAGCAATCACGGGGCCACAGAGAAAAGAGCATTCACCCTTCGGAAAGAGCAGAGGAGCAGCTCCAGAGCCTGAGACCCACAGCCAGGACGGACAGACAGCAGCAGCTCCCTCCAGCCATCAGGGGGAGGAGGAGAGGTGGAGAAGAGCGCTGGCTGGGCCTGATGTCTCTTAGAAACAAGCTAAAGCTAATCAGTTTATTCACAGAGACAGGGCTCCAAGCCGTTGCTGGACTCAAAGCCTCAAGCCCATGTCCCACGCCTGCAGAGGAGGCTGCACGGGCCGATCCCCTCCAGGATCAGGGGCTGCTTTGAAACTGGCTCCAGGTGAGGGCCGAGCTGCATCAAGAGCCTCCACTGAGTGATCACCTCCAACACGGTGCAAGAGGGAGACCCGAGAGCGCAGCCGCTTCCTCCCCATGCTGCCTGCACAGCAAACTGCAGCCAAAACCTGCTCAGGACCCGCCTGCACCTCACAAGAGGCTCTGCTTGTGGCAGGGCCCTGGAGCACGACCAGCTCTGCCTTGGCTCACAGGGTGCTCTCCAGTGTGTTGTAGTTGTCCTTGAAGCTCTTCAGCTCCAGGAAGTGTTTGGCACGTTTGCTCTTCTGGTTGGAAGGCAGGTAGGTGACCTGGATGGTGGCAGGGTTGGAGACTTCAGGGGAGAGGGTAAGGTCCTTCGCTGCTGACTGGTGCTGCCGCTGGCTGCTGCCTGCCCGGGCCTTGGTCCTGCAGGGAGAGGAGAGGCTCAAAGCACAAGCAGGACCATGGACTGGAACTAGCAGCAAATCCAAAACCACACCACCATATGGACTGCAAGGAATAAGTATACTTGGAAGGATAGACAGAGGCTGGGTGCTGCCCTAGGAGTGTCTCTGCTCACACCTCAGCGATGGGCTGCTGGGGCCCATGAAGCCACCACCCAGCTACTCCCCTGGTCAGGGACACTTAGAAAACAGTTAGGGTTGGAAAGGACCTTAAGATCATTCAGTTCCAAGCCCCTGCCACGGGCAGAGACACCAACACTTACATGTTTGCCAGCTCATTCAGAGCATCCTGGTACTTGAGATATTCTGGTTTCCCAAAGACCTGGACACAAGCAGAAAGGACCATGTCAGAAGCAGCAGCGGCTGCAGCAGAGCCCAGACCAGGCGTTGCAGCGCCAGCACTCACCCCAGTGCCGTAGCGGGCGCTGTCGTACCCATCCAGCAAGGTGTCAATCAAGGCTTTGCGGATGCCTTTGAAGGAGGTGCTGGAGTTCCGCAGTTCCAGCAGGTAGGCACAGAAGTTCTTCCCTATTAAGGACTTGGGGTACCGGCCCTCTGCGTGAAACGGGATCTCTGGGGAAGGAAAAGGCACCCCACAAGCAGCTGCAGTGCAGGTACAAACTCTTCTGGTCACTCGCAGACATCAGGCCTTGGAGCTGATTAAACCTTCCACCACATCTGCGGCCTCCGTACACCTCAGAAGCAGAACCACCCTCAGAGTACCAGCCCCAGATGGGATAAGCGAATGCTATTCCCAAACAAGGACCTTGAGCACGATCACGAGGCGCTGGCCTCCTATTTCCTCCACACAAGGTCTCTCTCCACCTTTCCTTCCCCTCTGCCTCCTGCCCTGAGCTCACTTACCAGATGTTCTGATCGCATCCAGTGCCTTCATCCTGTACAGGTAGTTATAGCAGCCTGGCAAAGAGAAAACCCAACCTGAGAGCTCTGCAGAACGTGGGAGGGAGGTGGGGAAAGCAGAGAGGAGCAGAGTGCAGACACCACCTCGTGTTGCCTCACAAGCTTTGCCCTGGGACAGCCAACAAGAGGCCAGAATCGCAACTTGGCCCCAGGGCAATGAGTTGCTGCAGGAGGACAGTGTCTCTGGTGGTATTTGACTGAAGCACAGCCACATGTACCTTGTGTCTCCAGCTGAAGGAGCCTGCCATCATCCTCAGCCAGGAGCCGAGGCTCGTACTTGATGTCCTGCACCCGCGACAGTCGGATGTCGATTTCTTCCTTTAAATCCTGCCCAGTGAAGGGGGGGAAAGCCCAACCACCACGTTACAGAGCAGGCACTTTTGTGTGTGTGAGCCCAAAGCGTGGGGGCAGGCAGGGGAGGGAGGGCACCCACCTTGGGCGCGTGCTGCCCCACCGGCACGTGGGGGCCGCGCCGGGACTTCATGGCGAAGCGCATGATCTGACGCTTCACGAAGATAAAGAGCAGCACAAAGACCTGGAGCAGCGGGACGGGGGGGGTCAGCCTGCACCTCAGCCCCACCGACACTCCCGCACCAACAACCACAAGGTGCCACCGCCCCCCCAAAACCAAGGGTCCTGGTTCAGCCCCACAGACGCCCCCACAGAAGCTCCTCCTCACGTCCTCTTCCCGCCGCACGGAGCCCCCGGGCCCAGCCCCACAGAGCCGTCCCCGCGGACACCCGGCCGCAAGGACCGCACGGCCGGGGTCCCCCGGTGCCGGTGCGCGCTCACCAGGCTGCCGTAGGCCATCACCAGCACCACGTTCACCCCGGAGAGCCAGTTGCTACCGGCCGCCGCCATCCCCGGCCTGGCGCGGCCTGAGGCCGCAAAACATGGCGGCCGACCGAAGCCGCCTTGCGCGCTCACCACGTGACGAGGGAGAGGCGCCCCTCTCTCTCGGTGCCGGTCTGGCCCCGCCTCGTGTCGGTTCTGTGTGTGTCCCCCCCCAAGCGCCCTCGTCACGTGATGGGGGCGGGCGCCGCTGGTAGTTGTCAGTGTGGTGAGACCCAGGTAAAGTTGCTGCGCGGCGGCGGCCCCGGGAACCGCGCGCGGCGCCGGTAAACCCCGCCGCTCCCCCCACTCTGTGCCGCCTCACCCTCCGCTGCCGCCGCGCACCCCTCCCGGCCCCGCCACCGCCGGGCCCCGCCGCCGGGCCCGACCGCCGGGCCGCGCGCGGCCTAGTGGGCCGGGCCGCAGCTGGGGCCTGGCGTAACGCGCGGCCGCCGCAGGTGAGGGAGGGCGGCGGGCTGGAGGCGGGCGGGGAGGTGAGGTGTGGAGTTGGAGGGGGGGAATGGCGGCCGCGGCCATGAGGGCGGAAGCGGCCCGCGCCCGCCCGCCTCCCGGGTGCGGGCACGGCCTGGCGCCGCGCCGCCGCGGGGGCTTCCTCACGGCCCTGGGTGGGTCCCCTCCGGCCGCTCGCCCCCATTGTGTGCCGTGGGTCTGGGCACGCTGAGCCGCGGCACCGGGCGGCTCTGGCCCTGCCGCGCCCCTGGGGCCCGCCCGGCCCCGCCGCGGCTGGCGGTAACAATGGAAGCCGCGCCGCCCCGCAGCGCTCTCGGGGCTCTTCGGCGCGGGGCGGGCTCCGCGGAGGGGCCCCGCGAGGCATTCCCGGTCGACGCCGGTTTGGCGGCCCTGGAGGAGGCCCGGCCCGAGGGCGGGTGCCCCAGCGCGGGGTCCTGGGCCAGTTCAGGGCGCTCCGGTGGGTGTCCCCAGTGAAGCGTTGCAAGGCGGTACCCACTGCGGGACCCTGGTGGTGTGTCTGGGGCATCCCCTCAGAATCCTGTCCTCTGCATGCGCGGGGGTTGCTCGGTTTGCAGCTGCAGTGTGTTTGCTCCAGAGGAAAGCTCGTAATGTTGATAAAGCACCATCCCCCCATCGTGTCATCGAGCTCCTTCGGGTGCTGGTCCTGCCCTATGTTGCAGGAAAATCTTTCCAAATGCTTTGTCCTCTGTGGTCCTTTCCTTTGGAGCTTCAGAGCTTTTTGCATGTGTTCATGAAGCTTTGTCAGAGGGGGCTGGAGATACCAATTGTATGAACAGAGAAGGGAAATTGAGGCTGGGATGTGCTGGGGTTCTCCCAGCATGAGCCAGCAGGGCTGAGCCAGCTGGGGGTAGCGGATGTGACCGCCAGATCCTTGTGCTAAAGCTGTAACTTACCTGAAGTTTCTAATAAAATGAACAGTTTGTTATGTTTTTGTATCACCTCTTTTTCCGGAGCCTCCTGTTCTGAGTAGCTGAGACTCTCCTCTCTGGATGCTGTAGGCTAAAAAGGAAGAGGGGTAACGGCAAAGTGCATCACATTTCCCTGCAGCTTCTTGAAAGAAAAGATGTTGTAACCTGTAGCTGGGAATCTTCTTGTTTTCCCTGAATCCCGTAGGAATGCGTTGCTTTCCTCTTGCCTTGAAACATAAGCGCGGGGCTGCTTTAAAGCTGTTTCTCTGCTGTGGCTCAGCCACGGTTTTCTGGGGCTGGAGTTGCCCTTTTTGCTTGCCTCTCTCTCTGTGCACAGATGTGGCTTTGCTCTTTAAAAGCAAGGGCAAACACTGAAGGCTGCTTGGAACTGGTGAACTCATGGGAGCGCTCCCTGTGCGCAGGGCCAGAGCAGGTGACAGCACAACCAAGGTTTGCAGTGAAATGTGGCCTGTGAGCTGTACTACAGTGACCCAAGTGAGGAGTACAGTCTTGGCACCCTGGATGTGGCGTAGGGTGTCGCGTGGGGTTGCCCGTTGCCACCAGGCTCAGCACTGGGGGCTGCCAGATGATGCTTGTGGTTTTGGGGGTGGGTTTTTTTTCTGCATGTTAAATAAGCACCATTTCCTCGTGCCAGGAATGCAGCTGGGCAGAGCGTGGCAGAGCTCTTGAACAATGCCTAAGCACTGCACAAAGGTTGGGGGCAGTAGACTTGCTGGTACTGTATCCTGTTGAAATCCCAGATTAAGTTATTGCAATGGCACAGGATTGCTTCCCTCTGGGCCTGCAGTTCTGCTGCCAAATTGGTTTAATATGACAACTTGTTTGTGCCTGAAACACTTAAAACTGGAAGAGATGTAGCAGTGGAGAGTGGAAAGCAATCCTGTGGGGAAGAAGCCTATGTGGAGGCTGCTTGGCCTTGGGTGAAGCCCAGCCTGGATGCCCTTCCTTAAACCTGCTTGGTGTCATGGGCAGCTCCCTCTCACCAGGCAGATAGCTTGGGTTGCTTCCCCGATCAGAGACCTTGGTGCTGTAGAGCTGGCAGACGGTGGTTTTCGTTCTGAGAGGCATGGGTGGCCCTGAAGAGGAACGTTTGAGGTTCTGTGAGAAGCTGCAGGAGCAGTGGGCCTTGAAAGCTTGCCTGCAGAGGAAAGCTGGAGGCTGCTGGGAGCAGGAGCGCTGGCATGGGCAGTGAGCCGCGGTGCGGCTGACAGGAGGGTCTCCGTGCTCTCGGGAAAGGATCTCCCAGCCTGGTCGAGTGCTCCTCTCATGGACTTTGACAAGAGACTCCCCAGTTCTTACTGGGCTGTTTTGCTAACGAGGCTGAGCTTTGCACACTGGGTCTTGCTCTGTGCCGCCACATTGGTGTTTGCAAGCAACGGTGCAGGTTAGAGTTTCTCACTCGGGTTTCCTCCTGTTCTTACTCTCTTTGGGGCTCCTTCCCCTATCCAAAGCATCTGCTGCAGCACCAGAACGTGGAGCAGATCCTGCTGCTTTGGAGGAAGGTGTCGCCGTCTTGTTAACAAAAGCCAGAAGTGTGGAGTTTGTGATTATTGAGGTTTCAGGGGCTTGGAAGTAGCATGTGATGCCAGGTGCCATAGGATGTGCGTGGCATCCCTCGTGCCATGGCAGGCAAGGTGAAACTGCTCAGTGCTGATCCCGTTCTAAGCATCTGGGTTGGGCTCTTCCTGCGAAGCTCAGCGAGCAGTTACAAAACTCCAGGAGCTTTGGACACCCTGTTCCTGAACTCTTCTGGGATGTCTGGACTCAAGCAGTTCCCAGCAGTGTTACTGGCTGCAATTCCTTGTTGACATCTAGCTCACTTTTCTGGTAGTGTTTCATTTTAATCCAGAATACTCAGTAGAAGGAAACTTGATATTTCTGCTTCTGAGGAATAACTGAAGTGAGCACAACCAGGCAGTTCTACAAAGGTGGTGTTTCTCTAAACTGATATCCCACAAACCTATAGCACCACTTACTACTGGAGTGCTTTTCTTCCTCTGCCCTGCTTTGAAGGCAAGAAAGGAGAAGGGGAAGTAGCTGATGGTGTGTCTGAGGCTGTGAGATGTTCTACTCTCTAAGTGAAGCTTCTTTAGAGCTTTTCTCGAGCATTCCTTACTCCAGTTGACCAACAAGCATTTTGCGCCCTGGCCGTGGCCAGTCCGTGCCTGCTCACACACTTGCTCACCTGAGTGCAGGTGAGGTGGTGGCGGTGGAGAAACTTCCAGAAGTGCCAGTTTTGTCTTGGGGCACATGGCAATGGGAGGCTGTGGCTGGTGGGGAGGGAGGGAGGGAGGGCACCGGGATGGCTTTGCTGCCTGCCTTGCCCATGCCATGGTTCATTCTTGGTGCTGCCTTTTGTTTTGGGTTTCTAACAGTGTGTTCTCTCTTCTCCCCTGCCCTACCACAGAGTTCTACCTTGTAAATACTGTTATTTGTATATACTGTAAATGATGACATCGGTGAGCACTAACCGAGCCCGGGGGAACTGGGAGCAGACACAGACACAGAGCCAGACACAACACAAGCAGCGGCCACAGGTAAGGGCAGCAGCCATGGAAACCAGTTAGCTTGGAGGTGGAGACCTGGCACCTCTGTGTGGGTCCTACATGCTGCAGGATGCTGCTGGCAGAGCCGGGTTACCTGGGCAGCCACTGATGGTGGGGTTTCCACACTGGTGTCTCTGAGCTGAGATTTGGGGTTATTTCCCTCTGGCCATTCCCTGTTCACTTGAATGAATGCAAGTGGCTGAGAAGCCACCTGCAGTGGGTCTTGATGTTCCAGTGGTGCTCAAATCTGCCTCAGAATGGATGTAGTTTAGGTGGTTTTCCCTCTCCTGGTGAGTCCCTTTCTTCTGGACTCTCCTCACTCACTCCTCTTCCATCTCTTTCTCTCTGAAGCTTTCCTCTTTCTGACCCTTGTTCACGCCTCCTCTTCATCCCACTTATTCCTTCCCAGAGACCTCAGGGAAGCGGAGTGGTCTTTGGAGGAAGGGTTGTTGGAAAGGTGCCGCTCTAATCCTGCTGTCTCTGCATTCCATTTCTTCAGGCCACTGCGGAACAGATTCGACTTGCACAGATGATTTCAGACCACAATGACGCTGACTTTGAGGAGAAGGTGAAACAAGTGAGTGTGAAAAGTGAGGATGAGCTCTGGCTGGAAGGCAGAATCAGTGTCTACCGTGACTGCCTGGGGGAGGTGGGAGGGACATGGCTGCCTGCTCCCTGAATTTCCTTGGACAGACTTCTTCCACAGAATGCAGGGAATGGTGTTATCCTGAGAAAAGGGGGAGGTTGGAACCTGGTTGTGGTAACTCAGAAGTTCCACCCGCAGTTACTTCTCATTGAGAGGGCATAATTCAGTTGTGAAGGCTGCAGGAGACTCCCAACCGCTGACATTTCTTTGGAGGATTTCTGGTTTGGGATCCATAAGAGATCCACAGAGACTTGGTACCACCTTGGTTTGGAACTTGCTGACCGTGGTGGTGTCTCCTCTACAGCTGATTGACATCACAGGCAAGAACCAGGATGAGTGTGTGATTGCTCTGCATGACTGCAATGGAGATGTTAACAGAGCCATCAACGTACTGCTGGAGGGCAATCCGGACACGGTAGGATTGGGTTCTGTAAATGTGGTGAGTCCTAGTTCAGTGTAACTGCATATATGAAGGCAAGACAAAGAGTCCTGTCTACATAGCAAGAGCCAGAATGACTGACTAGTTGCACAAGTAGCATGTGAAATGTGATTTTGTACCAGCTTCTCAATGATGCTCTCTGTAGGCTTGCACAGAACACAAGTGTGGCCAGCAAGCCCAAAAGAATGGAGGGGAAAATGCAATAAATCCTATTCCTTTTGAATCCAAGCACTTTGACAACATTATAGTAGCATCTGTGTAAGCTTTCATGCTGCTGTGAGTATGGTTTAGTAAATCTCTGCAGAAAGAGAGTAACTCATGTCCTGTTACCTCAGGCTGTGTGACAGTCAGCTATAAGAAAGCTTTCCTTGAAGGAAAAAGCTGTACTGTGTGTAGGCTGATAGACTCTTCAAAACGAAGAGAAATTGGGCTGGAAAGGATTTTTCTGGAGATCCTTGTTATATCTGTAGCAAGTTTCAATAGGTGTGTAAGAATATGTGTGTATTCACATACTGCATTGCTCAAACCATGAATAACTTCCTTCGTTGATCAAAGTGTGATTAACTTCTTTCCTCTCTGCAAACCTTCAGCATTCCTGGGAGATGGTCGGGAAGAAGAAGGGTGTCTCAGGACAAAAGGAGAGTGGCCAGACAGAACCCAGTGAAGAAAGCAAAGAGAACCGGGAGAGGGAGCGGGATTTCAGCAGACGACGTGGAGGGCCACCGAGGCGGGGCCGTGGTACCAGCCGTGGAAGAGAGTGTATGGACCTGCCCTTTCCTAGCACCCCTCAGTGTCACGGGTGGAAGGGACCTTAAGGGTCATCCAGAGGCACTTTGTGGTACACGAAAGCTGCCAGGAAAGCTGCTTGGGCAGACTCATCTCTGAGGAAAACCATCCTTGTGTGTGTGAGCTGTCTAATGCTTCCCTGACTGAGATGATTCCTTGGGTGATGCCCTCAATACCATCAGCTTAAATAATAGAAGTGATGGGAGCTTTGGTCTGGACTTGAATCCTCCCTAAATCTTGACATTCTTTGCATTGTTCTGTCTTTCAGTTCGGGGCCAGGAGAATGGACTAGACGGTGGTAAGAGTGGAGGATCTTCTGGAAGAGGCACGGAAAGAGGGAGGCGGGGACGTGGCCGAGGCCGAGGTACACATGGGATTTGAGGTCAGAGGGGATGGGAGAGAAGAGTTACATCAGTGTGGCTATCTCCTCCATGAGGTTTGAAAGGCTCTCTTGTGGAAGGAGTTGCCAAACTGAAACCAAGTACTTGATTTTGCTGTTCTTTGGTTACACTCCTAGCCTGCATGTCACTTCCTATCTTAAGTATGCTAGAAACAGTATCTAGTTCTTACATCCCATCCCTGGAGTTGAAAAAAGGTAGGGCCACTTTGTATAGAAATGAGAAGTTAAACCCTAAGGTGACTGTCTGGGAGGTGGGCCAGTTGCTTGTTAGCACCAGAACTTGGCTCCTCCTCATTCTTGCCCATGTGTCTGAGCACCTTTCCTGTGCAGACACTTGGCTTGGGTTTTAGTCAGTAGCAGAAATTCATTTTCCCACCAAATCTGGACTGCTGAGGACACACGCTGCAGAAATCAGAACCTGGGGGCCATTGCTTGTGGTTTGTGCCAGCTGGAAACTTTATCTGAGCCTGAGCTCATGCATCACTAAATTCTACTGCCAGGGAGCTGAGGTTATCCCCAGCCATATAACGAAGCCACTGGAAATCCCAACAACTGGGGAAGATCCTCACCACTTGCATGTTGTGGGGATCAGAACTCCAGATGTTGTTCAACTGCTGCTTTGCCCAGTGATGCAGAGCCAAGGGAGATGCTCAGCAGTATGTGTGTGTGTTTTACAGGTGGCTCTGGAAGGCGAGGGGGAAGATTTTCTGCCCAAGGCATGGGGTAAGTTTCACTGTACAAAGCACAGCAAAGATACAAGTCTTTGTGCATCATTTGTGGTCCCATTTTCCTTCATTAGTAAAGCCAAAACTGGAGAATGCTAACTTCAGTGAGGAATGGCTGGAGTAGCTGCAGCAGCGCTCTGCTGAGAGAACTCGTAGATGTGGTATGGGCTGAATAAAATCAGTTGCTTGGGGAGAGGGAGTAAAAACTTCCATCCTCTTACTTCTTACAGAACCTTCAACCCAGCCGACTATGCCGAGCCGGCGGGCACGGATGAGAGCTACAGCAACAGCAACACATGGAACAACACGGGCAGCTTTGAGCCAGATGATGGCACAAGTAAGTGCTCTTCATACGCTGGCTTGTGGTTAGGTGGTAAGTGGACTTTGTGTCCATCTAGTTGCGCTGAAGAGGTTCTGAGTAGGTCTTTGGCTCAGAGGTAGAGGAATGGGTTGTTGGTTCAGAAACGGATTTCACTGATGCTGTTTCTTTGTGCCCAGAGGTGCCTTTGCATCTGTTAGGGTGACCATGTTGGAATTTGGGAGCTGGATGATTGTTCTGATGTGAGTTACAAAGTGTAGTGTAATAAACACAGGAAGTTCTGATATCCTGTGCGTCCCCCAGAAAATATTACTCAGGGTTCAGATGTCTTGGTCCTGATTATGGGATGGGGAGCATCCTCTCTTTCATGCTCAACCTGCTGGAGCGTGACACCTTACAGAAAGCTGGTCAAAAAGAACTCTTCATTGCTTCCCTGTTTGAAGCAAAGCAGTTTGTGAGCACAGGTCTGCCCTGGCACATTCCCTTGCCCTGAAAAAATGGTACTCTTTTTGTTCCAAGTGTGCCCACTGTTGTAAGGCACAAGTGAACTCAGGTTTTGCAGTGTGATAACTGGACAGAGTCGCAAGGGACAATCATTAATTGTAAGTAGTCTGCTTGGGGATTTGAGGAGGTTTGGGGCTTGTTGGGTTGGGGTTTTTTATGGAGCAGTCTTGCACAAACTATTTTTCCATGAGTTTTGAGCATTCAAGTAAATATCACTCATTATAAGAGGCTTTCACAATAGAATTCATGTTGCTTTAGGCCACTTCTGTATTTCTTGTAGTTACTGAAAAACTGATAGCTTTGGAAAGAGACAGAATCCCAGCCTGGTTTGTGTTGGAAAGGACCTTAAGCTCATCCAGTTCCAGCCCCCTGCCACAGGCAGGGACACCTCACACTAGACCATGTCGCCCAAGGCTCTGTCCAGCCTGGCCTTGAACACTGCCAGGGATGGAGCATTTACTGCTTCTTCGGGCGACCTGTGCCAGTGCCTCACCACCCTGTAAATAATACTGTAAACAGAGTTTTAAATACCAGAGGGAGTAGTGCAGGCATGAGGCAAGGGCAATGGGTACAGTTGGTTTTGGAGGAAAAAGGGATGGGAGCGAATGAGCTCCACATGCTGGAAGTTTTAACTGGTGTGAACAGCCTTTTGTGAGGTTGGCTTTGGTTGTGTGTGTTGGTGCTCAGTGGAATTGTGGAATTAGAGCATGGCTGGGGGGACTGGGGAGATTTCTGATGGAACAGCTCCAAGTTGCTGTAGTTCTCCAATGCAGCTGCACCCTGCAGGGTCTTGTAGTGTCCACTTCCGTAGCCACAGGCATCTCTTGGCAGTGCCAATATCCACAGGTACAATGTGACCAGTGCACACGGGCGGTGGAACTCCTCTGCCCTTCTGGAAGCCAGAATTTCACTCGTTGTCTGTCTTTTTGTCTTGTTTTGTTTTTTGTTGTTTCAGGACTTGATTTCATTGGGGGTGAGGGGGCAAATTATCCCCGAAAATTTGACACTGCTCCTGGTACGATACCTCCAGGTGCATCAACTGCCCCGGATACTTCTCCTTTATAGCTTGTTTCAAACCCAAACCTCAAATATCTGTGGATATATCATCCTCCTCTCTCTTCACTTGCTGATTTTAATGACTATTTGACGTTTGTTCTGACTGCTTCTACTAATGCTGACACCTTGAATGTAAACTGGGAGAGGTTAACCCAAATTCGGGGGGGATTTAGGTACATTTTAACTTCAGCCACTGCTTCTGAGTACCCAGAGCAGCTCCGTGTCCACAGCACTGATGACAGAGCATCCCACCAAGGGGAGGAGGCATGAGGCGGCTTAGCTCTGTTCTCTTTGTCCCACATTCAGAAAGCCATGGCTTGCTGTTGTCCCTGTGCCATTTGGTTCTGCAGCTATCACTCCACTGCCCTCCCCGCTATGCCTCTGCGCAGGGACAGACACTGCTGCAAGGGGAATTGCTCTGGTTAAAGCAGCTATCTCAGCACTTCGCCTCTGCTTACGGCTGCCTCTGGGGGACCGATGTGCTTGCTGGCTGTTTTGGCATTCTCGTGCTGCCCGGCTGCTGTTCTTCCCCCAAGCAGACCTGCCCTGCACTTGAAGATGACAGTAGATTTGGAGATGACCCGGATGCTTGATGGCAAAGCTGCCCAGTGCCTGTCCACTTTCTTTCCTGCTCTTGCACTTTTATGGAATCATAGAATAGTTGAATGGGTTGGAAAGGACCTTAAGATCATCTAGTTCCACCCCTCTACCATGGGCAGGGACATCTCACACTAGACCACATCACCCAAGGCTCTGTCCAACCTGGCCTTGAACACTGCCAGGGATGGAGCATTTACGACTTCTTTGAGCAACCTGTGCCAGCACCTCAGCATCCTCACAGGGATGGTTCCTCCTTATGTCCAACCTGAACTTCCCCTGTTTGAGTTTGAACCCATCACCCCTTGTTCTATCACTACAGTCCCTGATGAAGCGTCCCATCATCCTTCTAAGCCCCTTTCATGCCTTATGAAGTGAAAAGACACCTGTAAGATGATCCGGTTTGCCTTATACCCACCAAATCCCATCAGTGTCCATAAGAAGGCCAAACCCATGTTGGACTAATGTCTCCTCCATTAAATCTGAGGTCTGGAACTCAAGGCTAAAGGCCCTTCTGGAGGAACAGGTCAGGACACGAAGAGGAGTGTTGAGGCTGTAAAGTCTTTTGCAGGGGCCCAGAGGCTGCCATACTTGGAGTGCTGCTGCTGCTTTGGAGCATCTCCTTGTCCTCACCTCTGGGTTAATCTTTAACTGGGGCAGGCAGCACAAGGCCATCTGCTCCATAGCTGCCATTATGCTTCTGCCAGGCTTTGCCTTGTTTGGATTTGCATTCCTTTGAGGTGCAGAGTGTGGGATTTGGTTCTGCAGGGAGCAGGTATCCAGTCACTTGAGATAGCAGCAGAGCACTGGATGGGCCCACAAAGGAGCAAGCTGGTTGCTCATCTCCCAGTTTACAATGAAGAGATAATGGATTGGGGAGGAGGGGTATCATGAAGCCACAATGGGATTTCTTTTCTTCAGTACATTTGTAATTGCAAATGCCTTTGGACTTTTGGCTTTTTCCCCCTTTTCCTGGTCTGAGGTGCTTACAGACCAGCTGCTCTTGGAAGGGCTTCCTGAAAGCAGAGAGGAGGAATTGCAGTTCAGAAGGTGACACTTCCAGAGTGGTGTTAGAAGAGTCAGGATGTTGCTTGTGTTGCAGCTCTCCTCTTTGGAAGAGCCTGACTCAGTGTCTTTAAAAGCCTAAACACACTGTGCTGCTTAGGAAGCTCTCTGGAACAGTTCTGGCACATGCTGGTTCATTGAAGGTCTTCAGTTTTCCATCTGTCCCTTTGTGTGCAAAGAGCACAAGCCATGCTGGATAGGTGTCCAGGACTCAGGAAGTAGACTTGCCAGGAAAGCCCCATCAGTGGCTGCTCTTCATCTGCAGGATTTCCTTCTGCTTTTCATGCTGCTTTGCTGGTTTTCTCCTTTGCCCCATGCAAGCAAGACTAAGAGATCTCTGTGTCATGTTCCTGCATGCACAGACTCTTCTTGGGGCAATTCTTCTGGTTTCCTGCTCTCCCCTGCCACTCAGCTACCTCCAGCTCCCACTTCACCTCTTAGATAAGGGCTGAGCTGGGAGGATCTTGCTGTAAAGGAGCCTTCCCACAACTGCCGTGAGGGCAGACTGTGCCTGTAGTGTTGTTCTGCTATGTTTTGATGCTGTAAAAGGCTTTCAGCTTATGAAAGGGCTGATGTCAACTTGTTCTGTCCTTGGAAACGTCTCCAGGATTGACCCTGCTGCTGGTGGTGAGTTTTGCTGAGCTGCTTTCAGTGGCTAAAAACAAGTTGCCCAAACCAGGGCTGGTTTTATGCTCGAAGTGGATTAGGCTGTCAAATGCTCCTTTGCCCTTCTCCCAGACCAAATTGGAACTTGTAATCTAAGAGATTTGCTAGTCACCATGTAAGATTCAAAGTACTGTGGTTGAAGTGTGCTGGAAGTGAGGGACAGAACAAGTTGAAAATGCAGCCAGGCAATCACTTGTTTTCATGGTAAATTTTGCTCTCTTATAAACTGTGCTGGGCTGGATTGTGGCTGAAATCTCCTGCTTTTCTTCCTGATATTTTAAGCTACTCCCTTGGAGCAAATCCCTGAAATCAATCAGAAAACATGGGAATTGCTTAGTCCCTTCCATTTTCCTTTCTGATCCACATTTGTCTGTGCACAGGAGGTCCTGGCACAGGGAAGTTTTAACATTCGGGGGGGGAGATGAGCCCTGTGAATGGTTCAGTTGTCCCTGGGGTTTATAGAAACACAAAGTGAAGTGGGTGGTGAGTCCTTCCCAAGGGTCAGTGAAGGAGATGCTCTGTCTGAGCTGCTGGGGTAACACGAACTGCTCGTGGGTGCAGAAACTTGCAACTACTGCAATACAAAGGGAACTCAGGAACATGGCACAAAGAGGTTGGGGGCGATGCCAGGGCTTTCTGAAGCTCAGCTTCCCTTTTTGGTGTTGGGGTGCGTGTTATTCCCGAGCTGCCAGCCCAGGGGTCCCTCTCTTTCAGCCTGAACAAGGCCGAGGCGATGCCATCACAGTGCCTTGCCCATGAATTGTGGGTTGGGGTAAACTGCTTTACGTTGCCTGGTTGGCAATTAGAAATGCTCTCAGCTGCTTGCAAAGCTCCCCAGTGCTTCCCTGCCTTTTGGAAGGAGAGCTTTGCTGCGTGCATAACTTCTCCCTGTTGTTACCCTTGTAGGTGCTTGGAGGGCAGCGACAGAAGAATGGGGCACGGAGGACTGGAATGAAGATGTAGGTACACTCCAGACCTCTTTCCTCCACGCGGCTGCTGGCATGTGCATACAGCAATGAGAGGAGCACAAAGCCCGGCCTCCCCAAACTATGGGCATAGCCCAAGCCAGGCTCCCAGTTTCAGGAGCTGTGATGAATAATTAAACATGCCGGCTTCAGAAGTAGGTGTGTAGTAGAGCTTGTCATAGGAGCCCAAGACAGGAAGGGATCTGCTGGGGCGTCAAGTATGGTCCTCTCATTTCCTGAATGATTTATTTCTTCCATAAGCTGGCCTGACTCCACACAGGATTCTTGCTCCTCCTCCAGTGGAGTTGCAGTTGGGGAAGGTTTGATCCACACCCTGACTTGCTCTTTGGCACATCCCAGAGCTTTTTGTTCTCTACCTGGCTTCTCCTGCAGGGGAGAACAGGCACTGTTCACAGCTGTTTTCAATGCTTCTGTGTCCATTTCTCCTGAAATGGGCTTCAGTCCCTCTCTGAATCAAGGCAGAGCTGCAGCTCTTGCAGATGGGAGCAGGGTTGGGTGTTAGTATTAGTTTTACATGCTCATTTTTTGCTAATCCTACAGAATGGGCAAGGAGAGAAACCTTTTGCTTTCCAGGCACTGTCTGAATGGTTCCTACTGTATTTGGAGACACAAGCAGCTTCCCTGTCTGTTCAGTCAGGTCTCTGCTTGAAGAGAGCCTTTGATAGGCCTTCTTGTGTTCAGTGTGTGTGATATGCTCCCAGGGGTTCCTGAGTTTGGTTTTAAGCTCCTGCAGTTTAGTTGCTGGCAGCTCCTCAGTCTGGAATCAAAGCTGTTCATATCCAGCGATGTTCCAGGTCCTTAAACCTCCTCTTCATTCAGTGTTGAGCAATGTTCTTTTTCCTTCCATAATTGCAGTAGATCTCTTGGTCGCTGGTCAGAACATCCAGGTGAGGCCAGGATCGTGGGAAGCCCACAGGGGTCTGTTCTCTTTGACTTCTCCAGCATTGATTGCACCTACCTGTGCAGTGGGGTTTGCAGCTCAGTGCTGTATCAGTTCAGAGCAGCCAAGACCCCAGCAGTCCTAGTGGATTTATGAACTACAGGACATTTATGGAAGGATTTGGCGGCGGGGGGGAGGTGTTTTGCCACTGGCAGATAATTTGTGCACTTGCCTGAAAAGAAACAAATGAAATAGAAGCTGCTTCTGATGGGAGCCAAATGTTAGAGGAGTTGAAGTCTCAACACTTGCATTTCTTGACTGTTTCTGTGGCTCAAAGACTTTTATGCTTTACTTGGAGCCCCAAGACACTGTCCTCAATGTTTGGATTCTTTTTCCCCTTTTCTATCTTTCAGCTGTCTGAGACAAAGATCTTCACTGCCTCCAATGTGTCTTCAGTGCCTCTGCCTGCTGAGAATGTGACAATCACAGCTGGACAGAGGTGAGAGTCCATGGCAATGCTCTTTATGTGGCACACAAAGACCAGAGCCATTTGCCGTCTCAGACTAACCCTTGCCAGCTGGCTAAAATGTAGCAGCTCTCACTAAGATGAGATGGATTTAAATGGAAAAGTTGAGTTAGGAGTTTCTGGGTCTTAATCCTGGATTGAAGTTTTCCTACGCTCTGTCTTTCTGAGGCTGCTACTGGCAGTGAGTTAATGTCCTGCAGATCCATTCAGTTTGTGAAGGCTATAACTTGGAAGACTGAAGGTAGAATACTGCTGCAATGGAAGTGCAGGGCGGGACAGAGCTTGTGTTAACCTCGGTGGGTATCTCCCTTCTTTACCCAGAATTGATCTGGCAGTCCTGCTAGGAAAGACGCCCTCTTCTATGGAAAATGAGTCGCCAAACCTGGAGTCATCCCAGGCTCCTTCCCTGGCCCAGCCGCTGGTTTTCAGCAATTCCAAGCAGAGTGCTATATCCCAGCCTGCCTCTGGGAACTCCTTCTCCCACCACAGCATGGTAAGGAAATATCTTAGGAATGTATGGGTTTCCCAGACATGCTCTGTCTGCATTTAGGTAGAAGGAAGGAGACATTGAATGTGCATCAGGACTGGGCAGAGGCCTGTGCAGGTGCTGCTTTGTGTAACTTAAGCAAAAGAAATAGCAGTTGTGCACTTACTGATGAGGATTCCTGAAGGATTTTCCAAATCACCCCAGTGGTAAAGCCCAGTTCTCCTCGTGGTTGTTCTTTAGTGCCACCAAATGCATGGGAATAACTTCGGACATCTTTAAAGAGCCCTTCCCTTGTAAGCCTCCATGACACTAAGAAATGTCATGATGTGGACATTAGGTAAGTGCACCTGCACTCCCATGCAAGAAGGGCTGTGAGAGAAGTATAAGCTCTCCTTGCCAGACGTGTCTGTGTGCATCTAGAGCATTAAGCTGAGGCACCCAGTGAGAGGTACAGTGTGGGTGCAGTGTGTGCACAGTGAGAGGTACAGTGAGGGTACAGAGTGTCCAGGCCTATGTTCAGAGATGGATCTCTGAACCAAGTTCCAAGCCAAGGGAGACACTGACTTTGTTATTGCCTTGCTGCAATTGCAGGTGAGCATGCTGGGGAAAGGGTTTGGAGATGTCGGGGAGGCCAAAGGCAGCAGTACCACAGGTTCCCAGTTCCTGGAGCAGTTCAAGACAGCCCAGGCTCTGGCTCAGCTGGCTGCTCAACACACCCAGCCTGGTGGGAGCACCACTGCTTCTTCTTGGGACATGGGATCTACTACGCAGACCTCGTCTCTTGTGCAGTATGGTAAGAAACAGTATGGCTCCCCAAAGGGGAGTACAGCAGAACTGTGAGGGATTCAGTGAGGGCCAGATCACAAGTTCACAGCCAAGTCAACTGTGCTGGAGAAATTAGAAGGAGCATGGGTGCAAGTTTGAGGGGGTGAAATGCAATATAATGCATGTGAGTCTTTCCCTATACCTTTTATACTTGGAGCAGTTGAATCTGTCTGTCTGCCTTGTGGTCATGACAGCCAGCTTCAGGGCCAGGGATCTAGCATTCCTGAGATCCTTACTATTTCCTAATATAAAACTGTGTCCCAGGGAAGAGGTCTGAAAGCAGGTACCTGTGGGGAAGAGCTCCTGAATAGCACCACTTGGCAGTGGCATCTCGATGCTGACCTACTGGTATCATTTAGAGGAATGCAATTCTGGTGACTGTTCAGTGCCAAGAAGTAACCCTGGGCTGGTGTGAGGGAGTAAACAGTGTTTCAGAGGCTCCTGCTTTTCAGATGAGATGCTGAGCCCTGCTGCGGGCCAGTACTAGGGCCATTTCTTTCAGCTTGTGTGTCTGATTTCTTGCTATAGGGAAATGGGTCTGGTTCAAGCCCTGTCCTAGTGATAGAACAAGTGACAGGACAAGAGGCAACAGCCTCAAGCTGCTCCAGGGAGCTTTAGATGGAGATTAGGAGTGATTCCTTCCCCAGAGGGTGCTCAGGGATTGGAACAGACTGCCCATGGCAGTGCTGGAGTCACCATCCCTGGAAGTGTTCACACACCGTGTAGATGAGGCCCTCAGTGCCATGGGTTAGTGGTGTCCTTGGCAGTGCTGCAAACGGTTGGACTGGATGAGCTTTAAAGTCTTTTCCAAGCTGGTTGATTCTCTGCAGTGTCAGAAGTTGATCTAGTTTTAAGGAAACAAATCCCCCTAACTCCACTCTTGTCTCCCCTGGTAGATCTCAAGAACCCAACGGACTCCTCCGTGCATAGTCCCTTCACCAAGCGTCAGGCCTTCACCTCAACTTCAACCATGATCGAAGTGTTCATGCAGGAGAAACAGCCTGTGGTGACTGCCTCCACAACCGTGCCGGCACCCTCCTCCTCCCCACTGCCCAGCAAAGCCAATCCTGTCCCTCAGATGTCCCCAGGCTCCTCGGACAACCAGTCATCCAGTCCCCAGCCAGCTCAGCAGAAGCTGAAGCAGCAAAAGAAAAAGGCGTCATTAACATCAAAGGTGGGGATGGATGGTGGGGAAGGAGATGTTGTATTGTGGTAGAGATCCAGAACAATCCATGGGGGTTGGGCTCGGCCTTCCTGTTGTTAGGAAGTTGGGGTGGTGATGGAGAAAGCTTCCCTGCCTGGGTTGAACAGGGTTAATACAGATGATGCAAGCCAGGAACTACCATCCTGTGCTGGGAGATGGGGATACTAAAGTCATTCTCTGTGCTGATCCCAGAGGGTGACTGATCCTTTCTGCTGTTCCTTCCTTGCAGATTCCTGCCCTTGCAGTGGAAATGCCTGGCTCAGCAGATATCTCAGGGCTCAACCTGCAGTTTGGGGCGTTGCAGTTTGGTTCCGAGCCTGTTCTTGCAGAGTATGAACCAACACCCACAACAAGTGCTGCCGTGAGCCAGGCTCAGAGCAGCCTGTACACCAGCACAGCGAGGTGAGGGCTGGGCATGAGGAAGAGAACATGAATCCGGGCAGGTAGCTTTGGAAGGGTAGCTGGTCCCATAGACTTCAGTTGTGCTGCATACTAGTAGACCCTTTCTGACTGTGCCGTGGTCACAAAGGGGGGACAATGTGTGCAAAAGCAAAGCCCAAGTTGCCAGCAGACTCATTCAGGCAGCTCTCTGACTGATTGACCTGTGGTACTTGCACAGAAAGCAGATGTTTCCTGCTGCAGTTAACTGTGCTGCTGGAAATACAGGAGAAGAATCCCCAGTGCAACTGTTCCTTGTCCCTGGAGGACAGATTCCTACTTTTGTCCTGCTTTTTGCCTGGCAAACCAGGGGACAGGAGCAATAGAACAAGGGGTGATGGGCTCAAACTGAAACAAGGGAAGTTTGGGTTAGATACAAGGCAGAAGTTCTTCCCTGTGAGGGTGGTGAGGCGCTGGCATCAGGGTGCCCAAAGAGGTGGTAAATGCTCCATCCCTGGCAGTGCTCAAGGCCAGGTTGGACAGAGCCTTGGATGACGTGATGTCCCTTGGGTGAAGTGTCCCTGCCCATGGCAGGAGTTTGGAACTGGATGATCTTAAGGTCCTTTCCAACCCAAACTATTCTAGGATTCTATGATCCTATGAGTCTATGACACAGTGGGGTAGATGTAGCTACGATGATAATACCTTTTCAAAGCAAAGTCCTCTATTGGGCTGGCCCTTAGTATCTGGCCAGTCCCTTGACTGCTGGGATCTGAGTGGTGGCAGCTCATGAAATGTCACCTAGAGCACAGCAGTGTGTGAGGGAGAGCTGCAGCAAGGTGCCACCATCTTTTCGTGGCCCTTGCCTGGGTATGTTTCACTGCTTGGCTGCTTTGTGTGGTACCTTTATGCTGATGCTTGGGACTCTTCATTTTTAAGGTTGAGATGAAGTCTCCAGGATGAGCAGCTTCCAGCAGGGCTGTGCTGAAAGAAAACATTAACTCTTCTTGTTTGGTTTCTTCCTTAGCAGTGAATCTTCATCCACAGTTTCGTCCAATCAAAGCCAAGAGTCTGGTTACCAGAGCAGCACAATGCAGACAGCAACATTTACCTCCCAGAACAGTGCTCAGGGACCACTGTATGAACAGAGATCCACCCAGACGAGGCGATACCCAAATTCTATCTCCTCCTCGCCCCAGAAAGATCTGCCCCAGGCTAAGGTAGGAAAAGAGCTTTGCTCACCCTTTGTGCTGAGTAAGCACAGTGTGTGAAGCTCTGGCTTGGGGGAAGCTGAGTGATGTATCAAGTGTTTCTGTGATCTTCCAAGCCTCACCACATGGCTTGTGAGAGCCGCCTTCTAGCTGCTACCAGAGCCCTTATTCATAGAACTTCCCTGGGGCTCGGCCAGTGGGGTTGACAGTGGTTAAGTTGATAGCAGGCCATGTGTCCTGTCATGCATGATTACCTTGTGCAGAGTGGCATTCAGGCTAAGGATTTAGTTTTGTCTTAAGGATTCAGTTTCTGCATGCTGCACACACGTTCAGTAACAGCAGTTTTGGCTTGGGGATCTTGAGCCAATCTGGCTACCAGCAGCAGAGGAACTTCTTGCCCTGCTTGCTCAAATATGCACTTGGGGGTCTTGCTGGCACTGGGCTGGTCGAGCCTGGGACAGACCCCACACAGTGTGGTGACATGATGATGAGGAGGGAGTGTGGCGGGGAGCTAGCACTACACCTGCCTCAGGAAAAGGAGCTGCAATGCCCGGTACTCTTTCTCTCTTCTTCCTCAGAATGGTTTCAGTTCTGTGCAACCCACGCCGTTACAAACCACACAGGCTGTCGAAGGTAAGAGTCTCTCAGTGCCGTGGGTGTCCTGAGCCTCTTGTACTGCTCATATTCTTTGCTTCAGAAGGAAAGCTTTATCTGTACTAACAGCAAGTCTTTTGCCTGCTGGACCAATTGCTGCCACTTGGATTATTTCTTTGCCTTTAGATGTTCAGCTTTCAGCTGATGGATCCCTGAGATCCATGATGAGTCACTCCCTGGTGATAATAATTTTCTCTTTGTGAAAGGGACCTCATCTAAAGGTCTTCAAGCTCTTTGCAGAGCTGATGGCAGTGCTGGGGTAAAGCGAGAAGTACAACACAGTTGTGCTGTCACAAGTGTGTAACTAGCTGGCAGCAGTGAGGGAAGCCCCACATCTCCCTGCTTTGCTGATACTCACCACTTCATTGCCTTCCAGGAGCTGTTGCTAATGCAAAGCTTTTGTTGGCAGGTGCTACAGGCCCCACAGTGAAATCAGATTCCCCCTCTGCTCCCAGTATCACGCCTCTCAATGATGGGGTATCTGCATCCTCATTGCTGACAACAGCCAGCCAACACTCGACAGCTCTGAGCAGCCTGAGCCACAGTGAGGAGCTCCCCAGTACGACCAGTGCCCAGCTCAGCAGGTGAGCAAGCACAGCGGGTGGCTTTCTGGAGGAGCAGAACTAGAAGCAGGGATCTAGAGCAGGCAACAAAGTCTGTCTCATGCAATAGGGAAGACCAACATAAATCGTCCCATCTAAGTAGGTGGGGAATGGGATCTGGGCTGGTGCTGCCAATGGTGACTCTCATCCTTTGGCTTGACAACCTTTTATTCCTCCTTCTGCAGTACATTACCCACCCAGCAGAACAGTCTGTCCTCATCCACCTCCTCTGGGCGAACGTCAACTTCAACTCTTCTGGTGAGTCCGAGTGTGCTCTAGTGCTGTGTACCTCCATTGGCGCAGGGTCTGCAGTTGTGACAAGAGCTGCCAGGCTGCTGGTTGTTCTGCTGGAGTTTGGATGTTGTATGGAGAGGGCAGGGGGTTAGGTCAGAACACTGTCTGTGCACCTCTGTCTCAAGGCTTTTGACACCTTGCCTGTTTCAGGCGTAGCATCAGCTGCTTCTGAGCCCGTAGCAGCTCTTGAATGTGCTGCAGAGTTACCACCAGGTGTCAGAGTAAACTGGCAGCTGCTGAAGTGCCACTGTTCAGATGTATGTTCTGCTGGAGCTCCTTCAGTGCAGAGTCCCTGGGCATTTGCTTCTGCAGCAGAGTCAGCCTCCTGCCGCAGACGCGGTGCTCAGCCCTGCTTCTCCAGCAGACAGACATGTTGGGACACAGCCACATGCGAGGCTCTGAAGAATTAGGGGTTGGCTGCTGTCAGGATTTTGGACTTAAGCCAGATGCAAAGCAAGTTTCTTTGTAGCCTGCAGCAGCCAAGTTCATTGCAGGCGCTCAGAATGGCTGGGTGCAGACAGTGTCCTGCAGTGTTTCTGCACTCTGTTCCAGCTGCCTGGTCCCCTGACTCTTCTTCCTTCCTTCCCTAGCACACAAGTGTGGAGAGTGAAGCAAGCCTCCATTCTTCTGCTAGCACTTTCTCCACCTCCTCCAGCACAGTGTCAGCCGCCCCACCAGTTGTAAGCGTTTCCTCCAGCCTCAGCAGTGTCAGCAGCCTGGGCCTCAGCCTCAGTAGTAACTCCACGGTGACAGCCTCGACTCGCAGCTCCGTTGCAACAACATCAGGTATTTTCCTGGGTACTGCTGAACAGGAGGCGGGGACAGGGGCAAAGAGAGGCAGCTTCTGTTGTTTGCTTCACTGGGGAACTTCCTCTTCCTTTTTCCAGGAAAAGCCCCTCCCAATCTCCCTCCTGGAGTCCCACCGTTGTTGCCTAATCCGTACATCATGGCTCCAGGGCTGCTACATGCCTATCCGGTGAGTGGGGCAACCAGCTCTTTGCAGTCATGTCATGCCACTAGATCCCTCCTAGCTCTGTCTTCAGCTAGCAGGGAGGGATGTAGTATAGTAGAGAAACAAAAACAGCAGCACAGAAGGACTGCCTTGGATGGGAAGAGTCTGGACCTGCTGTGTTCCATAAAACCTGCTGTTTTCCTGCATGTTTTCCATAGTAACAGAGAAAATCCATGTACCTATGGGGGTAAACGTCTGTAATTCTGGTCACCCCAGAGCAGAGTCTGTGTCTGCCTCTTCTCTACAGCCTCCCCATCCTTTGGGGAGCAACAGCCCTTGGTCAGAGCACAGCTCAGGAAGGTGTGGAGCTGTATTAGCAACATGGCATACAAAGGCCACACAGTCAGAACAAAGGTGGCAACTGCCATAAAATCACAACCCTTTTCTGAAGATAAGGACAGATTTTGGTGTTGTAATAATCTCTAGAGGAACACTGTCAGTGCCTTTGTGGTCTGGAGCACTGTGCTGGGTGTTGATGCTCACTCCTCATTTGAGCAGCACATAAAAGGGTTCTTGGCAGTGTCAGTCTGGTGGTGGTGAATGCTGGCTGCCTGCACCTGAGTAATTGTGTAGCCTCTGCTCATCTGCTTCTGGCTTTTTCTCACGTTTATCTAAATGCTTAATCTAAAATGAGGTAAATGGCTTTATCTAGTCTGTGTCGCTAATGTCATCTCCTGCTCTTTTTCTAGCCACAGGTGTATGGATATGATGACTTGCAAATGCTCCAGACAAGATTCCCACTGGTGAGTACAGGGACATGCTGCTTCCACTGGTGCTGCTGCTTTGGGTGTGCAGACAGGTCAGGCTGTGAGGTAGTCCTGAGGAGCTGACAAAGGAGTGCTGAACAGATGCTCCTGTGCAGTAGTGAGGAGTTACTCAGCTGCTCCTTTGCATTTGGGGAGTTAGGAGTGCTGGTCGGTCACACTGCTGGTGGGACTAGGGAATGCAGAGCTAGAGCACTGTTCTGCCTGCCAGTGGTGCAATGAGCTGTTGTAGAGATTTGCCTCAGCCTTGACAGAGGCAGTGACTAAATAATGAGAATGGGTTTATCAAGCAATGCCACATGTGTCCCTCGTGCTGTGGAGGGGAAAGTCCAGGCACCTTCAGGACTTGCATACAAGTAGACCTTATCTGGTTATTCTAATAGCCAGATGAGGGGGATGGTGCATGCTAGAAAGAAGCTGGGGTTGCTGTAGGCTGTGATCAGCTTCCATGTGGCTGATTGACCTGCAATACTCCCAACATGTTTAGTGGCTGCAGTCCAGAAATTCCTCTTTTCCAAAAGATCCTGCATTGCATCTGGGGGCTGAGCTCATCAAACTTCTTTGGTTTTTATCCTTCAGGATTACTACAGCATCCCATTCCCTACACCCACCACCCCACTGACTGGAAGAGATGGCAGCCTGAGCAGCAATCCATACTCTGGTAAGAAAAAAACTTGTTCTGCTTGCATATCCCATCAGGTGTTTGTGCTGCTGGTTCCTGGTTTCCTGTGCCAGCACCTTCACCAGCCTCCTGCATTGCCTTTGGTCTGGAGCATGTTTCTCAGCACTTAAATTCTTGGTTCTCTTACCAGCCTTGGTAGGTGCATTTCCTCACACTGCAGAGTCCCAGTGGGCAGAGCTTGTGCTGAGCTTTCAGGTGCTTTAGGAATTGTTGCACTTCATCAACGGATGTTTTCCTGGCACCACTTCTCCCTCCCCTGCTTCAGCAGGAGCTTGGTTGTGCAGAAGTGCTTGTGCTCAGCATACTGAGGCTGAAATGCCCAGCTTGGAGTGCAGCACTGCTGCATGTGTAACTTACCATGTTTGTGCCTATACTGGACTCACTTGGGAGCTGGAAATTCACTGTCTTGCTGTGTGAGAGTGTTTGCATGGAGGAGCCAAGCAGGGGCTCATAAAGAGCAGCCAAGAGAGCTTCCCAGAGCCCTGCACCCAAGCCCTCAGGCAATGCCCAGCCTGGGAAGGGAGATACCCGAGTACTGTGTGAGCTGCTGGGCCCTGTTTGATTCAGTGTCACCAGCGAGAGAGAAGGAGGTGTGAGCCCTGATGTAAATAGGGGCCATTCACACATCCTCAAGTGGGAGATATTCTACTCTCCTCTTCATTGAAGAGCTGTTTGCAGGTAGGACAGAACCGTCAGGCTGCTGCCCTGGCCTGGGGTCTAGCTCCAAAGAGAGCTGAGTTGTGTTCAAGGCTGCTGCTGGCTCAGGGAGAGCTCTAGCATCTGGGCTCTGTTGTGGTTTATCCAATGCCAGATCACAGGCTCACATCAGGCAGTGCAGCACTGTAGCTGCTATGGGCTTCCTTTGGGCTCTGAAGTCCTCCTCTCAGGGAAGGGGACAGCAGTTAACAGCTCATCAGTCTGAGGGCTACTAGGGCTGAAGTCCTTAATAGCTGTAGGATGGGGATTGCTTGAAGTCACTGTTGATCAGAAGGGTGGGTCCTGTTTGGGCTGAGCTGCAATGGGCCAGGAGTTTTCTTCAGTCTCTTCTCATCTTCTGTATTCCAGGTGACTTAACCAAATTTGGCCGAGGTGATGCCTCTTCCCCTGCTCCTGCAACGACTCTGGCCCAGCCCCAGCAGAGCCAGACCCAGACCCACCACACCACACAGCAGACGTTCCTGAACCCGGCGCTGCCTCCTGGCTACAGTTACACCAGTCTGCCCTACTACACAGGGGTACCAGGGCTCCCCAGCACCTTCCAGTACGGGCCCGCCGTGTTCCCTGTGAGTTCTGCAGGGGCAGGCAGTGGGATTTGGGCAGGAGGGGCAGTACAGGGAGGCCCCTCCTTACTCTGCTGCTCTCCTTCCTGTAGGTTGCTCCTACCTCTTCCAAGCAGCATGGTGTGAATGTCAGCGTCAATGCATCAGCAACCCCTTTTCAGCAGCCCAGTGGCTATGGTTCTCACGGATACAGCACTGGTAAGAGACCCAGCATCTACCTCAGCAGCGGGCACTGACACTGCAGTTCCCAGTCTTTCTGGTCATGTAAGGGGACTGCTGTCTTGCTGCCTCCAGCAGTAAGGGAGGAAAATGGCCATGGTGCAACTCCCAGGGAATTTGATTCTCCTTGGAAAAGCCCAGGCTTGTTCTGCATCCAGGTCTGGAGCAGATTGGAGGAGTATAGAGTACTCTGTGCCTTCCACTGTGCCCAGCAGTTCAATGAGCTGGGCCTTGCACTTACATCAGGGGCTTTGCTTCTTTTTACTGCCTGTCTGTGATCAGCAGAACAATAGTTGTCCAAGATTGGAGCCTGGAAACTGGATTGACTCCTGTGTTGGGCAGATCCATGCTTCCTAGAGAAGTGTCCTTGATTCAGAGATTTGAGGAGATCACGAACCTGCCGCTTGTCTCAGTACTGGTGTCACTGGTTAATGTCTGCCTGGGTTTGGGTCCCTCTTCCAGCCTTTAAATCCTGGTGTGCTTTTTTCACTACATTAGAGCCCTTCAAGACACAGTTTTCCCTTTGCGAAGTTACTTCAGCTCTGTCCCAACTCACTGGTGCTGAGGCTTTCAAACTTCTTTCATTTCAACACCTTTTCTGGGCCTTAAACAACTGCTGAGGCTTTCCTCTGTCCCACGACCTTTGAAAACACGGGCTGTGTGCCAGTGTTGCCAGTTGCTGCACCAACTGTCCCAGCCCACAGCTGAGTCCCCTTTACACGCAGTTGCCTGTTTGACACCCAAGGATCTCTCTTGCCGTTGTGCTACATGCTGGGAGCTTGTTTTCTCCTCTGTCTACTGCATCCCCCACAGCTTTTCTCACAGTTGCTGTTTTCTGGGCTCTTCAACAACATGCATTTCTCTGGGTGGCAGCAGGAGGCATTCAGAAACTGCTCGTGTCCAGAGTAAAAGAACTTCAGCTGATACTTCAGCCAAAGATACTTTGCAGCTTGGCCTTGCCAAAACCCTGCTGCCCAGGATGTGTCTGTCTCTAGTCCTTCCCTGGCTGCAAGCCACTAGAGCTCTCCACCACCTGATGCTGGTGTTAGCATCACTCACTTGCCTTTCCTTCTCCCCAGGTGTATCTGTGACATCCAGTAACACAGGAGTGCCGGACATCTCGGGCTCTGTCTACTCCAAAACTCAGGTTAGTGTCTGCAGTGTGCTCAAGGAAGCCCCCCTGGGCAATGAGGTCTCTTCCCCTTGGAGTAGCCAGCCGGGGAGAAGGGAAAGGCCCTTCCAACCTAGGGCAGCTCCAAGCCCAGAAAGAGCCATAGGCAGAGCTTCTGCTCCACACACTGTGACTTGTGGAGCTGGGAAGGGGCACGCTGCTAGCCTGGGACAGGGCAGCACCACCCATCACCCGGCCCTTATTCCATCATTGGCATCTCCTCCTCAGCAATCCTTCGAGAAGCAGGGATTTCACACTGGAACCCCGGCAGCCTCCTTCAACCTGCCTTCGGCGCTGGGTAGCGGCGGCCCCATCAACCCTGCGACGGCGGCAGCCTATCCCCCCACCCCGTTCATGCACATCCTGACCCCCCATCAGCAGCCCCACTCGCAGATCCTCCACCACCACTTGCAGCAGGATGGGCAGGTAAGCGACTCCCCCAGCCCCTGGCCTTTGCTGGGGTATCTCCTAGGGCTTTCCCCCCTGCCTCCCCTGGCCCCCCCTCTCCCTCCCTCCCCTCACGCCCTGTGGCGGACACACGTGAACACGCGTGACACGCACATGCTCACACCTGCACATACACACAGGGCCGAGCAGAAGACGAGGTGAGGAAGGGCCGGGGTGTGCTCTGCTGGGGGGTCCTCGGCACAGCCCCCTTGCTGCCGGGCTGGACCAGGTAGGGTCGGGTAGTGCCCCTCCACGCAGACATGCCTGGTCTGCCCTGAGCTCCCCCATTCCTCTTCAGGCCAGCAGCAAAGGGGTTACTTGCCACAGCCACGACCCCGCCGTAGCTTTCAGGTCTAACCGTGGATTTCTATTGTCATAGTTTGTCCCTTTATTTTTACATATCCTGGTACTGCAACAGCTTCCATATTTGCAGATGATACTGTGCTGCCAACGCCAGCAGGAAGATCAGGTAATGAACCTCTCTGATAATGCATTGCACTTGCCCTGGGGTTTCCCCCTGCCCCTAAGGCCCCCCAGGCTCACGTAGCCCCTTCCTTCTCCCCCGTTGGCCCTTCAAGGCGAGGAGAGAGGCCCTCAGGCAGTATGTGCACACACACACACCCGCGCGCACAGACACACACCCCCTGCTCTAACCCTTTTCCCACCTTTCCCCCCCCTCCTGCCCTGCAGCAGCCCTCACAGAGCCACAGGGGCCCTCGCTGCCTGTGCTTCTGCCATGGTGCTGCTCTGGAGGCAGGCACAGAGCAGAGGGAGGGTCCTGTGGCTGCTGCGGCTCTGTGAACCGGCAGCACCTGTGGCTCAGCACCCTGCAGAGCAGGCTGGGATTGGGACCCCAGAGGTGGCAGTGCCGATTCCCCTCTCCATAACCACACACTTGCCTCCTCCCGCAGAGCGGCTCCGGACAGCGCAGCCAAGGCAGCTCCATCCCCCAGAAATCCCAGGCCAACAAGTCTGCCTACAACAGCTACAGCTGGGGAGCCAACTGAGGCTGGGGCCACCCTCGCCCCCCACTCGCTTCTGGAAGAGCATCCCACCAAGCCTGACGCCGAAGGGTCCTGGGGAGGAGTGGTTGGTGGCGGGGCAGCCCCGAGCCCACAGCCCCCGGCAGGGCGAGCCAACAGCCGCCTCCTCTGTCTTCAGCCACCTTTTCCTCTTGTATGTAATATAGAATTTGTATTTTTTTCTTGGTTTTCTCTTTTTTTTCTCCCCTTTTCTCCCCTCTCTCTGCATTCAGCCTCCGAACCTTTTGCCGTAGGGGCCTTTATTGGTTTTGACTCCTTTCTTTCCCCCCCCTCCACCTCCTGCTGCCCCCCAGAACCTGTCGGATCCAAAGGAGTGGAAGCTGCGAGTCGCCTACAGCAACCCCCCCTTATTATTAGGAAATAAGAACAGTAATTGATATGAACAGCATTGTAAGATGAATTAGTTGAAGTGGTTTTTTTTTTTTTTTGTACCGTGTTCTAAATTTAATGGATAAATGTGTCTTGTATATAAAAACAAAAACCCCACCACGTCCTCGACGTCTCTCATTTCCTCGCTCTCCCTTTGCTGCCCCGGAGCGGGTGTTCTGCACCCCCCGATTTACTTTTGCCCCCCCCACCTTGCACGCTGTAAGTACCTTCTGCTTTTGGGCTCCAGGTTGGGGTTTTTGGTTGTTTTCTATGCAGTCAGATCTTGTCTTTTTCAGTTCCAAACGCAGCCCCTGTGCGGGGGGCGCTTCACTAAAGAGAATAAAGATCACGAAGTCATGTGTGCATCTTTTCCTCCCTCCCTTCCCCGCCTGCCTCCGTCTTTTTGGGGCACGGAGCAGGTTCTCCTGCCTTCCCCTTCCGGGGTTTATAGCGCCCTTTTGTGGCACTTTCCCGAGCACCGGGATCCCCTTGTTCCTGCCCCGGGTCCCGCCTCATGCTGCGAGTGGGGAGCGGAGCCCAGCAGGAGCCTGCGAGCGGCGGGAGGCGGGAGGGTAGAGCGAGGCTTCGGGGCCGAGGCCTCCCCGGCGGGGCTTAAGACCCGGCGGCTCCGCCGGCGCTTCGCGACAACCGGCGGCGCTTTACGGCAGCGCGACGCGGTGGCAGCGGGCGGTGGCGATGAGCTTCTACGATGCGTTTCGGGGCTTCTTCGGGTTCCCGGGACCGCGGAGGTACCGGTTAACCCCCCGTTAACACTCCCAGGGCCCCGTTGCCACCCCCCGCCGTTCCCGGTTAAACCCGGCCCCCGTTAACCCCCCCGGCCCCGCTTGCTCCGGTGTCTCAGCGCCGTGGTCCCGCAGGCCCCGGGACCCGCTCTTTGGCGGCGCGACGTGGGACGAGGACGAGGATGATGAGGACGGCCCGTCCCTGGCGCAGCCCCCCCCGCACTTCGGCTTCGGCCCCCGCGGTGCCTTCGAGGAGCTGTTCCGGGACGTGGGCGAGCTCCTGGGGCTCTTCGGCGGCGCCTGGGCCGGGCTCCCTCTGCCCTCCGGCGAGCAGGAGGAGCGGCTGCCCCCCCCCGGGCCTGCAGTGCCCAGCCCCGGCGAGGGACGGCCGCTGCGGGACTCGATGCTGAAGCACCCGGAGAGCCCGGCCCCGGCCCAGCCATGGAGCCCTTTCCTAGGGGTGAGTGAGGCTCTGCCCCGCGTGGGCCCGGCTCTGGTGGCCGCTGGGGTGTCCTCTGTGTCACCAGTGCGTGCTTTGCCTTGCAGCTGGACGATGCCTCCCCGTCTCCTCCCTTCCTCAAGGCAGATCAGGGTGGGTGCCGCAGGGTCCCTGTCCACCCGGCTCACCCTGCCCCACGCTGCTGTCACCATCTCACATCTCCCCCCTCCCCAGACCTGGACTCGCAGGTCTCCTCCGCAGGGCTGGGCACCATCCTGACACCCGGTGAGCCCAAGGCTCACTCTTACTTCCAGAGCGTCTCTGTCACCAAAGTGACTCTGCCTGATGGGGTAAGTGTCCCCTGAGGGTGCATCGAGCGGCAGTGAGTGACTGGGGGACACTGTACCCAGCACAAGGAGCAGAGCCAGGGCTGGTGGCGGGGCTGAGGGCTTGGCCATGCTCTGCACAGGCGGTGGAGGAGCGCCGCACCGTGCAGGACAGCCAGGGCCGCCGGGAGACAACGGTGACGCGCCGGAGGGGGGACCAGGCTTTCATCACCACCACCAAGGAGGACGGGCAGAACAAAGACTACCGAGAAGAGGTGGTCAATATGGATGACTGTGAGTGGGGCACTGAGGAGGGTGAGGGGAGCAAGGCAGGGCCCCCATGAGCCAGCTCTCCCTGCTCTCCCAGGGGAGCTGGCGCAGTTTGCAGGCACGTGGCCGCCACAGGACAGTCTCCACCCTCCCAACCTGAGCGACCCATCCTCTGCGCTGGGCAGCTTCTTCCGACGCTGGTTCTCAAGCTGGTAGCTGTGCCCAGCCTGGCTGAGCACCCCGTAGGTGTGATAGGTGGAGGGACCCTGGGGCTCCCCAGGGCCATGGGGATGGATGAATGGATGGATGGACACCGGCAACAGGCTCTTCTCACCACCTGTTCCTCTTACAGATGGATCAGATCCTGCTGGGAGCTGGTCTCTGGGAGCTGCCCATCTTCTGCAGAAGGACCCCTTGGGGGGCTAAGTGTGTGTGTGCACATGTGTACAGAGAAATAAAGTCTATTTATGGTAATGCTGACCTGCCAGCTCCTTCAGGCCAGAACCTGCAGAGGCAGGAACCCACCAGGTGGCTCCTGGGTGCATGCAGTGATGGGCTCCTCTGTGCCAATCCCTGCCCACCATGTCTGGTCTCCTGTGCTCCTCTCCAGGGACAAGCCCAGGACCTATTCCAAGGCTTCTTCATTCCTCTTCATTAGTGCTGCCTGTGAGCAGGGATCCAGCAGGGAAAAGCGGAGCTCCCTGGAGCACACCCCCCTGTGCTGGCTCAGCAGAGCCTGGGTACCTGCGGGGGCTCTGCTCCTACCGGGGCCACACTGCTGTCCCCAGCCCCACACAGGACTCTGGTCTCTGCGAGGTGCCTCCCTGTGCTGTGGCTCTGATTGGTGTAAAGTGTGAACATTATCACCCAGCACCAGGGCTTATAAAACCTGGCTGAGACAGAGCCTGGCACCACCACTGCTGCTGCCTGCTCCTGACCAGCACCATGGGTGCCACTTCCTTCTTGGAGAGCACCCGGGCCCTGCTCCACATCCAGAACCAGCTGGTGCGGGAGTGCCTGGCTGAGATGCTGGCCGTCCTCGTGCTTATTGTGAGCGGGGAACACGCGGGGGTTTGGGGCAGACACTGGGGGTCCCAGGGCAGGGGGGGGTTTGGGGCTTCACTGTGCTCATGGAGGAATTACCTGTCCTCCTGCTTGGACCTGGGACATGCTGCACCGCAGGGGCTCTGGCACGACATGGGCACGGGAGCTGCCACATGGCTCCTGAGGGAGTGGTGTGGGGTAGCACGTACCTTGACACCTCCTACCCTGCCTCAGGCAAAGGTTGGCACTCTGGAGCTGCACCTGGGGCTGCATCCTGAAGGGCAGCACCACTTCGCCGCGGCCTCCCCAGGGAAGCACACGGCGTACTTTGCAATTAGAACCACCATCAGGAGCAGTCACCACCTCCCTGCCTGTCTCCACAGGGTGCCCGAACCTGGAGCCAGGGGGTGGTGCGGGATGGAGATGGTGCAGGCAGCAGCACTGGAGCAGCCCTTGCCTGGCTGATCCCCTGCTGCCTGGGCTCAGTGCTGATCCTGGCCCCGGGGAGCAGGCTGGGGCCTCGGTGAGGGGCTGTGCTGGAGCCATGTCCCTCTCCTGCAGTTCATCACCCTGAGCGGCTCAGCGCAGATGGTTACCAGCTCTGAGTCCAAGGGGAACATCCTCACTGCCTACCTGGCAGGTGCCCTGGCCGTCATGGTGTCCATCTATATAGCGGGGGGAGTCTCTGGTGAGGCTGGGGAGGGGGCCCTGCTCCCGCTGTCCCCTGGCTTCAAGGACCCCCTTATCCCACCCCTCTCCCCGCTCCGTTGCAGGGGCCCACCTGAACCCAGCGTACTCCCTCGCCTTGTGCCTCCTGGAGCAGTTTCCCTGGTGGAAGTTGCCCATCTTTGTGGCCGTGCAGACCTTGGGAGCGTTTGTGTCTGCTGGAGCTGTCTACGCTGTCTACTATGGTATAAGGCTGGGGGCCCATGTCTGGCAGAGGTGTCAGGGTGACCAGGCTCCCCACACAGGCTCTGCCTTTGCTCTGCAGATGCCATCCATCACTACAGCAATGGGACCCTCACTGCCTCCGGCCCCCGGGAAACTGCCTCCATCTTTGCCACCTACCCCGCTGACTACCTGTCCCTCGCCAATGGCTTCTTGGACCAGGTGGGTGCCAGGGTTGGCTCCCCCCAACCTGGCGGCACCAGTCTCCCCATCGCTGAGCTGTCACATGGGCCCCGCAGGTGGTGGCCACGGCACTGCTGATTGTGGGCATCCTGGCCATCCTGGACACCCGCAACAAAGGTGTCCCCAAGGGCCTGGAGCCGGTGGCAGTGGCCCTGCTGGTGCTCTCCATAGAGATCTCCGTGGGCTCCAACTGCGGCTGCCCCATGAACCCCGCGCGGGATTTTGGGCCCCGACTCTTCACCTATGTGGCAGGTTGGGGCACGGATGTCTTCAGGTGGGTCAAGGAAAGGGGGTGAAGGTGGGGAGCACGGGAGTGACGCCTTGCCCACTGTGCCCCGTCACCAGCAGGGGCAATGGGTGGTGGTGGGTGCCGGTGGTGGCACCGATGCTGGGCGCTGCCGTGGGCTCAGCCCTGTACCAGCTCCTCGTGGCGTTTCACCACCCACTCTCGGAAGGAGCCGGCACAGCCGAGCAGGGCCCCCCGGTCCTCAGCAGCGCCACCGTCCCCACGGACCCCGAGACCTCGCTCGCAGAGAAGGACACCGAGAGGAGGCTGCCCCAGCAGTGATGCTGGAGGCATCCCCTGCCCCGAGCCAGCGGCACCGGCCCCCCACGGCCCCCATTGCACCAATAAACCAGCCCTGAGGCCGTGGGGTGTCGATGGGGTATCCATGGGGTGCCCGTGGGGTGTCCGTGCGGCGGCCATGGGTTGCCTATGGGGTGTCCGTGAGGTGTCACCCTCCGCTCCCAGGACCCCGCTGCCGCCCTCCGGGGGCCGCCCCGTCCCCGGTTCCATCCCGGTTCTCCCCCCCCTCATCACTTCCGCCGCCGACCGGCGCCGCCGCGGCCATGGGGCGCTGAGCCGGCGGCAGCGGCGCGGCAGCGGGAGCGGGGCCGCAGCGGCCCCGGTACCGGCCCCCGGCCCCGGCCGCCCGCCCGCTCCCCATGGGCTGCGGGGCCGCGGGGCCATGGAGCGGTGCGCGGCCCGCCGGGCCCCAGGTGAGCGGGGTGGGGGGGGAGGCCGGTAAGGCCGCGGCAGGCCCCGGTGGGCCCCGGTACCGCGGCGGGGCGGGAGGGCCCGGGCAGGGGCTGCGGCAGCGCGCGATGGAGCCGCAGCCGTGACCGTGCCCCGGGAGATGCCCGAGAAGTGGCCGCGGGTCCGGGAGTCCCGCGGGGCGGGGCGGGCGCGGCGGGGCCGGGCCGGGGGCGCGGGGAGGGCGCGGGGGTCTGGGGGCTGAGGGCAGCGCCGGGCTCTGTTGCAGAGGAGGAGAGGCGGGTGCGAGCCAACGCGCGGGACTACAACGAGAAGTTCCAGTACGCAGTGAGTGCGCTGGGGGGGGGGCTGGGACCGGGTCAGCGCGGGGGGGGGGGTTACAGCTAAAAATAGACGTTTATCCCGGAGACAATTGTGCTGACGAGCACCACACGGCACTGCACTGTGCTGCGCTGCGCTGCACTGCATTGCACTGCATTGCACTGCACTGCACAAGACTGCCCGGCACAGCACTGCACTGTGGTCCCTCGGTACCAGCTGCTCCCTGGGTACTGGTTGGTCCCTGGGTAGTGGTGGGTGACCCGGGGAAGGGATCTGCTTCTTGAGGAAGAGTTAGAGGAGGGGTAGGAGCTGCTGGGCTGAGCTCCCAGCTTAGGGCCGTGGTGAGCTGCAGCTCTCAGAGTGATGCTGGGGGCCACGGGGGCCTCAGCAACTCATGAACCCCCCTTTTGTCCTGTCCATTCCCAGAGCAACTGCATCAAGACCTCCAAGTACAACATCATCACCTTCCTGCCTGTCAACCTCTTCGAGCAGTTCCAGGAAGTGGCCAACACCTATTTCCTCTTCCTCCTCATCCTGCAGGTGAGTGCTGGGGTCCTGGGGAGGCAGATGGGGCTCCCCAGTGGTCTCCTTCCCCGGCTGCCCAGCCGGCGGGGCCCAGGACACATCCTGCCCTTGGGAAGTGTGGGTTTGACACCCTTGAGCAGGGATGGTGTGGGCCTGGGGCTGGCCTGGTCCCCCCAGCTCCTGCTCTCTGTCCTCAGCTGATCCCGCAGATCTCTTCACTCTCCTGGTTCACCACCATCGTGCCTTTGGTTCTTGTCTTAACCATCACAGCTGTCAAAGATGCCACAGACGACTATGTGAGTGCTTCCTCACGTGCTCCTCTTATCCGGGCCGGAGGACTTGGGGCTGCGACCCCGGTGCGGGTGTGGAGGGGTAGGGCTGCAGGACCCCATCCCCAGCGGGGCTGACGCCGCTGTCTTCCCCTCTGCACCCAGTTCCGCCATAAAAGTGACAACCAGGTGAACAACCGGCAGTCTCAGGTGCTCATCAGTGGAGTGTGAGTGTCACAGGGACGGGAGAGCCAGGGAGGGGGTACGGCCCCCCCAGGGCATGGCACAGGGCTGCAGGCAGCGGAACAGAGCGCTGCCAACTCCCACCTAACTCCCCTGCGCTGTCTCCCTGCAGCCTCCGGCAGGAGCAGTGGATGAACGTCCGTGTTGGAGACATCATCAAGCTGGAGAACAACCAGTTCGTGGCGGTGAGTGTGGCCCCAACACAAGAGTGGTCCTGGCTTGGTGGCACACAGGGACAGTGGCGTGGCACGGTGCTCCTCCATCACCTCCTAGGGTGGAGGTCAGGGACTTCCCCACTGGGAAGTTGCATTTAGGATGTAGCATTGGAGCTCTGGGGATTTGCCTGATGTGGGTCCTTCAGGAGCTGGTGTCCAGGGTGCCAGCAGCACCATGCTGAGGACACCTGGTTCTGGACCCCGCTGGCCCCTGGCTTCCCTGGGGAAGGTGTAGGGGACCCAGTGTCAGCACAGCCCTTCCCATGTCTCTCCTGGCAGGCTGACCTCCTCCTGCTCTCCAGCAGCGAACCCCATGGGTTGTGCTACATAGAGACTGCAGAGCTGGACGGGTAGGTAACCCCTGCTCGCTTCGAGTGACAGGGGAAGGTGAGAGGTAGGAGAGAGATCAGGCTGTGGGCAGGGCAGGAACTGCTGGAAACCCAAACCTAGGGAGCATCTGCTGCTTCTAACCCCACGTGTGGTGGCTCCTTGCCCGCAGAGAGACCAACATGAAGGTGCGGCAGGCCATCCCAGTCACCTCAGAGCTGGGTGACACCAGCAAGCTGGCTCAATTTGATGGTGAGTGCCTGCAGCCAGCCTCTGGGTTTTCTCCTCCATCACCCTGGCATGGGCCCACCCTGGAGAGACCAGAACCATCCCCGCACTGTTGTGGTCCTATGGTTTGAATCAGATCTCTGGGGACCTGGGGATGGTGCTGGGAGCACTGGGATGGAGCTGAGCATGTGGAGAAAGCACGTTACAGCCAGGCCATCCCCTGCGCCCAGGTGAGGTGATCTGTGAACCCCCCAACAACAAGCTGGACAAGTTTGGAGGGACGCTGTACTGGAAGGAGAACAAGTACCCTCTGAGCAACCAGAACATGCTGCTGCGGGGCTGCGTCCTGCGCAACACCGAGTGGTGCTTTGGCCTCGTCATCTTTGCAGGTGGGTTGGGACAGCAGCCACCACTGTCCTGCACACAAGGGAGAAGGCCCCTGACACCCTTCCCTCCCCCAGGGCCTGACACCAAGCTCATGCAGAACAGTGGCCGGACCAAGTTCAAGCGGACGAGCATCGACCGGCTGATGAACACGCTGGTGCTCTGGGTATGCAGGAGGCAGATCCCAGGGAGCCCCGGCTGTGGCCTGGTTTGGGCTCTGATGTTCTATCCTGTCCCCAGATCTTCGGGTTCCTGGTGTGCATGGGGGTGATTCTGGCCATCGGCAATGCCATCTGGGAACATGAGGTGGGCGACTGCTTCCAGATCTACCTGCCCTGGGACGAGGGGGTGCACAGTGCCTTCTTCTCGGGCTTCCTCTCCTTCTGGTCCTACATCATCATCCTCAACACTGTGGTGCCCATCTCACTCTACGTAAGGTAGGGCAGTGACCGAGGGGCTGGGGATGTGCGAGGGGCGGGCACCAGGAATTAGGGGTGCCCTCTGGGGAGGGGAGATGGGGATGGAGACCCACGGGCAGAGCTGTGTGCATGGGGTGGGCACGGGCTGCTCTCCTGGTGATGGGCCATGTCTGCCCTTGGGGATACCCCAAGACCTGAGACCCCACAGGTCCCTCGGGGCCCCCCGGCTGTGTCTGGCTGCTCGTCTCTCCCTGCCCTGGCTGCATGCTGGTTATTTTGCTCTGCCTTCCTGCAGCTCCCAGGCTCCTGCACTGTCCCCTTCTCTCTCTCTTTTAATTTCTCTCTCTTTTCGTTCCCCAGCATGGGTTCTGTCACCCTTAGCCCCGAGGTAAGAACGTGTCGCCCCCACCCCTGCCACTAGCTCATTGCTGTCTGCCCTGGGGGCTGGGGAGGGGGTTTGGGGACATGCCCAGGGAGCCCTGCGGGCTGCCCCCTCGGTGCCAGGCCCTGCGACCCCAGCCCTGGCTTGGCGGTGGCTGTTGGTAGGAGCGGGCGCAGGCCAGCCCCGGGGAAGGGTGCGGGAGCCAGCAAGCAGCATGGGGGCCCTGGGTGCGGGAGTGACCCAGGCAGCTGGGGCCTGGGGTGGGGGGTGTGTGCCCGTCACTGGCTCAGCAGAGCTGCCCTGCCCCAGTGACACGTGGCTGTCCCCCCTGCAGCGTGGAGGTGATCCGCCTCGGGCACAGCTACTTCATCAACTGGGACAAGAAGATGTACTGTGCCAAGCGCCGGACGCCAGCCGAGGCCCGGACCACCACCCTCAATGAGGAGCTGGGGCAGGTGGAGTACATCTTCTCTGATAAGACTGGCACCCTCACCCAGAACATCATGGTCTTCAGCAAGTGCTCTGTGAACGGGCACAGCTACGGTGAGCGCAGGGCCCTGCGGGTGGGCTGGGCATGCCTGCAGAGGTGGGTGCACCAGGTCCCCTCCTGCAGGCCCTGGGGGACGAGAGGGCTCAGCTGTAGCACGGAGGCACCCCAGGCATGGGTGCTGGTGGAGCCACAGCGTTGGGGCCCTTTCCTGGTTAACTCTGTGCCCTGGTTCACAGGTGATGTGCAGGACATGCTGGGCCACAAGGCAGAGCTGGGAGAGGTGAGTGCCGCAGGGCCGGTGCCTGGCCGTGCTGCTGCCTGCAGCGGCATAACCTCATCTCTGTCCCTGCCAGCGGCCAGAGCCGGTCGACTTCTCCTTCAACCCACTGGCAGACCCCCAGTTCCAGTTCTGGGACCCCAGCCTGCTGGAAGCCATCAAGCTGGGAGACCCCCACGTGCATGAGTTCTTCCGTCTGCTCTCGCTTTGCCACACTGTCATGTCCGAGGAGAAGAGCGAAGGTGGGTGCCGAGGACGGGACCTGTCCCTGCTCCCTGCGGGGCTTGGGCTGTGGCGCAGCCTCTCACCCCCGTGCTGTCCCCAGGGGAGCTCTATTACAAAGCTCAGTCCCCAGACGAGGGAGCGCTGGTCACAGCCGCCAGGAACTTCGGCTTCGTGTTCCGGGCCCGTACCCCAAAGACAATCACGGTGCACGAGCTGGGGCGAGCCATCACGTACCAGCTGCTGGCCATCCTGGACTTCAACAACATCCGCAAGCGCATGTCTGTCATTGGTGAGACCCTGGGCCTGGCACAGGGGCTGGGAGGGCTGGGGGCATGCTGTGGTGGACTTGGGGAGCAGCCCCATGCAAGTGGTGACGTGACTGTGGAGGCATCGTCGGCTCATGGCTGGAGGTAGGAGTGGGACCTGCTCCTGCTCCCCGGCGCCAGGCAGCTTGTTCCCTGCTCCCCTCAGTGCGCAGCCCCGAGGGCAAGATCCGGCTGTACTGCAAAGGTGCTGACACCATCCTGCTGGAGCGCCTCCACCCCATCAACCAGGACCTGACCAATGTCACCACCGACCACCTCAATGTGAGTGTGGCAGGGTCCTGCTGGCACGGCTGCGGAGGGAAGAGGGGCTGCCCACAGGCGTGGAGCCTGGCTTGTGCCCTGCCCCGGGGGCCGTCAGGGTCTGGGGACACCATCAGGATCTGTCCCTTCACCCAACTCCGGCCACTGCAGGAATATGCTGGCGAGGGGCTGCGGACGCTGGTGCTGGCCTACAAAGACCTGGAGGAGAGCTACTACGAGGAGTGGTCTGAGCGGCTGCACCGAGCCAGCAGTGCCCACGAGGCCCGGGAGGATCGCCTGGCTCAGCTCTACGACGAGGTGGAGCACGATATGATGGTACGTGGGCTGGGGGCACTGGGAGTGGGAAGGGGCTGGGGGGCAGCCTGACCTCCCGCCTCTTTGGGTCCTCCAGCTGCTTGGAGCCACGGCCATCGAGGACAAACTGCAGCAGGGGGTCCCTGAAACCATCGCCATCCTGACACTGGCCAACATCAAGATCTGGGTGCTGACGGGGGACAAACAGGGTGAGCAGTGCTGGGGTGGGGGTCTGGGCTGGCTGGAGATGAGGCTGTTTTTCTGGGGGGCGGTGGGACATGTGCTCCCCCCTGGGCTAGGCCTGGCTCAGCCCCTGGTTTCCCATCCCCAGAAACGGCCGTGAACATTGGCTACTCCTGCAAGATGCTGACGGATGACATGACCGAGGTGTTTGTGGTCACGGGCCACACTGTGCTGGAGGTGCGAGAGGAGCTCAGGTGAGGGTTGGGGGCACAGGACGTGCATGGGGCTGGCCTGTGGCACAGCTGTGTGCAGGGAACTGGGGGATACAGAAGTGCCCTCACTCGGGGCCCCCTGACCCTTCTCGTCCTCCTCAGGAAAGCCCGGGAGAAGATGATGGATGCGTCACGCTCCACAAGCAATGGCTTCTCCTACCAGGAGAAACTCTCCTCTTCCAAGCTCACCTCTGTGCTGGAAGCCATCGCGGGTGAATATGCCCTGGTCATCAATGGGCACAGCCTGGTAGGGACCTGGGAGCGTGGCTGGATGGGGCACCGTGCTCAGCTCTGGGCTGTGTCCCCAGCGTCCCCCTGCTCTCCTTGCAGGCCCATGCGCTGGAGGCTGACATGGAGGTAGAGTTCCTGGAGACGGCGTGTGCCTGCAAGGCCGTCATCTGCTGCCGTGTGACGCCGCTGCAGAAGGCCCAGGTGGTGGAGCTGGTGAAGAAGTACAAGAAAGCTGTGACCCTGGCCATCGGGGACGGCGCCAACGATGTCAGCATGATCAAGAGTGAGTCCAGGGCTCTGGGCAAGCAGCAGGAGGGGCAGATTCCCCCTTGCACCATCCCATGGCAGCCTCTGCCCTTGCCCCTCTGTGCCCTGCAGGAACACAGTCCCAGTGGGGAGGTGCCTCCCCTGGTCCCCTGTGCTCCTGGCAGAGCCCTCCTCACCCCACGTGTCTCTTCCCTCCACAGCCGCCCACATCGGGGTGGGCATCAGTGGGCAGGAGGGCATCCAGGCAGTGCTGGCCTCCGACTACTCCTTCTCCCAGTTCAAGTTCCTGCAGCGCCTGCTGCTGGTGCATGGACGCTGGTCCTACCTACGCATGTGCAAGTTCCTCTGCTACTTCTTCTACAAGAACTTTGCCTTCACCATGGTCCACTTCTGGTTTGGCTTCTTCTGCGGCTTCTCAGCGCAGGTGGGTTGTTGGCTCCTCACACTTGGAGTTGGAAAGGGTTTGCCCACGGGACCCCTCTGTTCTGAGGTGTGCCCCGGTCCCCAGGCTCCCAGTGGGGCCTCATCCTGCACCTGCAGGCACAGCCTGGGATCCCTCCGGAGCATGGCAGCATGTGGTGGGTGTGAGGAGCCGGGGGCATTGCACTGTTTGGGGTGGGCACAGGGACAGCGGGGTACAGAGCAGGTCTGGTGTCCCCTTGAGCGCTCCATTCCATGCAGACTGTGTACGACCAGTACTTCATCACACTCTACAACATCGTCTACACGTCGCTGCCCGTGCTCGCCATGGGAGTGTTCGACCAGGTACAGTGGGGAGCAGTGCAGGGGCTGTCTGGGTGCACGAGTTGCTGGCCCCTATGTGGCCCATCTGCAGGAGGAAGGGCTGCCCGGGTGCCTGGGCTGGGCTGACCTTGTCTCTTCACGGTCAGCAGTGAAGGCTGGCCCAGCCCCAGGGAGCAGGTTCTGCCTGCCTGGGGCTGCAGGGAGGTGCCCAGTATGCCCTGTGTCCCCAGGACGTGCCAGAGCAGCGGAGCATGGAGTACCCCAAGCTCTATGAGCCTGGACAGCTGAACCTGCTCTTCAACAAACGGGAGTTCTTCATCTGCATCGCCCAGGGCATCTACACCTCTGTCCTCATGTTCTTCATCCCCTACGGTGTCTTTGCTGACGCCACCCGCGATGATGGAGCTCAGCTGGCTGACTACCAGTCCTTCGCTGTCACTGTCGCCACCTCCCTCGTGATTGTCGTCAGTGTGCAGGTAGGGACATGGCTGCTTACAGGGAGGTGGCAGGTAGGGATGTGGCTGCTCAGCCTCTGCCCCTCACCTGGAACACAAAGAGCTGGTGAAGGCTTGGGTCCCATCCTGCCCCATGGCCATGCTCAGCACACCACGGCTGCTCCCTGAGCCCTGCTTCTTCCTTCCCCTCTCTACCAGATCGGGCTGGACACGGGCTTCTGGACGGCTATCAACCACTTCTTCATCTGGGGCAGCCTCGCCGCCTACTTCGCCATCCTGTTTGCCATGCACAGTGATGGACTCTTCCAGATGTTCCCCAACCAGTTCCGCTTTGTGGGTGAGTGCCAGGGGAGCTGAGCGATGCGCTGCGCCCCAGCAGCATGCTGCCCCGGCCCAGCCCTGCCTAGCCTCATGCTTCCCCCGCAGGTAATGCACAGAACACACTGGCCCAGCCTACGGTCTGGTTGACCATCGCCCTCACCACCGTGGTCTGCATCATGCCCGTTGTGGCCTTTCGCTTTCTCAAGCTGGACCTGAAGCCTGAACTCTCAGACACGGTGAGAGCACGTGACCATAGGAGGTGGGCACGGGGGGTGTCCTCTTCCCTGGGGGTCCCTGACATCCCCGGTGCTGTCCTCAGGTGCGCTACACTCAGCTCGTGCGGAAGAAGCAGAAGACCCAGCACCGGTGCATGCGGCGCGCAGGGCGCGTGGGCTCACGCCGCTCCGGCTACGCCTTCTCCCACCAGGAGGGCTTTGGGGAGCTCATCATGTCCGGCAAGAACATGCGGCTCAGCTCCCTGGCGCTCTCCAGCTTCACGGCCAGGCCCAGCACCGGCTGGATCGAGACCCTGCGCAAGAAGAAGGGCAGCGACAGCAGCACCGCCGGCAGCCCCAGCAGCGCCGCCAGCAAGACTCTCAGGGTGTGAGGCTGGGGAAGGCGGGGGGCACATCCCCTCCCATGCAGCCAGGGATCCCCCTTCTGTCACAGTGGCCTGGGGGGTCCCAAGCAGGAGGACAGAGGCCACGTGTGCCCCTGGGGTGTTGGTGGAGTCTGGACTGTCACGGCGTAACCAAAAAGTGCTTTTTCCCCATCCCTGGGAGGGATGGGCGCACGGACGCTGCCCCCAGCAGCCCCCCCGGGCTGCTTCTCTGTCAGTATTCACCTCCACGGAGTGCAAGTACCCCATCTCACGTGAATGTATCATGCCAGAGCCACCGCCGCGGGCAGGCGGGGGGGGTCGGGGGTGCTGTGACAGCGGCCTCCCTCTTCCCTCCCCCCCCGCGTGTCTTCTTTTTATATCAAAATAGATAAAAAAACCACCAAAAGAAACCCACAAAAAACACACAAAACAGACAAGGAAGGACAAACCCTCCACAACTGTTTCGCTCTGTGTTGCACGCGGTGATGGAGAGAGCAGGGAGGCCGGGGCCGGGGGGCGCTCCGGAGCCGCGGGATGGGCTGGGAAAGGGGAAGCGCTCCCCGGTTCCTTCCCTGTCTCTGCGGGAGCAGCCGCCGTGATTCACTCCCACACCCAGCACCGGGCTCTTGCACAACCCTCAGCCTCCGCTTCCTCCCTGCTCTTCCTCCCCGCGCCAGCTGCCGGGGTCCCCACCGGGGAATCTCCGGGGTGAGGGGAGTGTCGGGGGTCTCTGTGATACCAAAGAGGAATCCGGTTCAGGACGGGCTCTGGCTTGGGCTGGAGTCGATTTTTCGGGAAGTTCGGGAGTTTCTTTGTGTCGGGGTGGGGGACGCGAGGATCGGGGCGTCTAATTTATTACACGTTTCTATAGTGCGGGATTGTATCAAAATCACGGGACCGCAGCGGGAAAAAATGAACCAAAACCCAGCGTTTTCTAAATAAAAACAACCACAAAGTTGTGCGCAGCCTCCGCCGTGTCCTGTGTCCTGCTGGGGAGGCGGCCGCAGGTGCGGGGCACCGGGAGTACTAGGGGGGAGCGGGAGCTGCTTTCCCCCCCCTTCCCCCGGTGCTGGCCCCGCCCCGCCCGGGCGCACGTGCTGGAGCCGCCCCCGTTCCCCGTCCCGTCCCGGTTTCACAACCGCGGGCACCGGCTGCACCGCGCGCGGCTCCGCCGATGTTCTGCTGCCCGGAGCCGCTCATCTTCCTCCTCCTCGCTGCCGCCGCCGCTTCCCGGCGGCCCTGCGGCCCCTTGGGTGAGTGCGACCGGGAGCGGGGCACGGAGCAGAGGGACACCCGCCACCCACATCACCACCCCTCCGGCAGGGCTCCCTCCCCCCCACCGTACCGGGGCCATGGGAGAGGTGGGGGGCAGTTCCCGGCGGAGATCAGCACCGCGGGGTCTGACCGGGTGCTCGGGGGTGTCCGGTGCTGGAGGGTGCTGGGTGCTGGGGGTTACTGGGTGCCGAGCGCGTTCCCGGCAGCAGGAACAGCAGGTCCGCGCTGATTGTTGACCTTTGCATAGGGAGCCGGGAGTGCTGCCCCGGGCGGCCTCCCCTGGCCCCGGACCAGCCTGGGCCTCTGGCCTGGTGCCGCCGGCAGCCCGGGCTGCTTTAACCCCCCCAGCGCCGGAACCCGGCATCCCCGGAACTCCCGGTCCCAGCCGTGGCTCTCCCGGTGCTCCTCTCCCAGCGCTGCCAGGCTGAGTCCCACCACCTGATGCTGGGGGGGGGGGTCCACATTGACCAGCTCCATGGGGAATCGCTGACTCAGCAGGAGCTGCTGCTCGGAGCCTCCTGCAAATATTGACTCTGAGCAGTGGCGCACGGGGAGCAGGCAGCGGGGGGGGGGGGGGGGGGGGTGTCCACCCCCAGAGCTGGGAACACGCTGGGGTCTTGTCTCCATTGCCTGGACGTTCTCACGCCCCCCAGGGCTCTCCCAGGACACGGTGCTGGGCCGCCCCGGAGCGAACATCACGCTGAGGTGCTGGGACGAGGGTCCAGGGAACGTCACCGTGTCCTGGCGGGCGGAGGAGCGGGGCCGGAGCCAGCGGCTGCCCGCAGGGAACGCGCTGCCCCTGCACCGCCTGCGCCACGAGGACGCGGGCACCTACAGCTGCTTCGTGGGCAGCCACCGCCTGCGCTCGCTGCGGCTGCTGGTGCAAGGTGGGTCCGCGCCGGGGCACGGGGGGCCCTCGGAGCACGGCCCGGTTTGGGGGGTCCCCCAGCGCCTCCCTGCCTTGCAGAGCCCCCTGAGACCCCCCGTGTCTCCTGCTACCGGCGGAGCCACGACCACGACGTGCTGTGCGAGTGGCCGCTGCGGGCGAAGCCGTCCCCGGGGACCAGGGCGATGCTCTGGGTGAAGCAGAGGTGAGGGATGGCCAAGCGCCTACATGAGACCCCACGACACGGCGGGGGCTCTGTCCCCGAGGCTGCCCCCTGTGTGCCGCAGCCCTGGCTGAGCCACCATCCTGCAGGTTCACGGCTGAGAACACCACGGAGCAGCGGTGCCGCTTCTTCTCCAAGGCACGGAAGTTTGTTTGCCGGGTGAAGGTGCCCCACGGGGCCGATGACACCAAACCCTTCCTGGTGTCCACATGCGTCAGCAATGGTGCTGGCGGCGCAGCCGGCGAGGACAAGATCATCACCCTCAATGGTGTCCGTGAGTGCTGCTCACCTCTTGACGGGGCTGGGGCTGGCCAAGCAGCTCAGTGTCAGGACCTGATCCCCCCGCGCCCCGGCAGTGAGGCCCGACCCCCCCCTCAATGTGACGGTGACGGCTCTGGAGAAGGCGCCACAGCGGCTGCGGGTGAACTGGTCCTACCCCTCATCCTGGGATCACCGCTTCTACTGGCTCCGCTTCCAGGTCCGCTACCGCCCCGAGCCTGCCCAGACCTTCAGTGAGGTGAGACCCTGACCCAGCTGCCCATGCTCATGTCCCCAGCCCCATGCTGTCCATGTCCCCAGCCCCGCACTGCTGGTGTGCCCCCAGGTTGACCAAGTAACAACAACATGGCTGGACATCCATGACGCATGGCGGGGACTGCGGCACGTGGTGCAGGTGCGGGCACAGGAGGAGTTTGGCCACGGTGCATGGAGCGAGTGGAGCCGGGAGGCAGTGGGCACCCCATGGACAGGTAGGAGGGGGGGATGTGTGGCCCTGAGGCTGAGGGTTCAGCACAGGCTCTCCCCATCACAATCACCCCCCATCACTTTGCAGACCCCAGGGATCTTACCTCTGAAATGGGATTCTTCAGCTCCCAGGTAGGGCTTAGCCCCAGGGCGACATGCTGCACTCTCAGCTGGGTCTTGTGTCCCTGTGTGGGATAAAGGGACACTGGGTGGGGGAGGGGGGTTGCCCCATCCCGAAAAGCCTCCGTTGCCTTCTCTTGCAGCTCCCCATGGAGGATGGCACCTACGGGTTCACGCTGCCCCCCGAGCTCTTTGCGGAAGATGGTGTTGATGGCACTGGTGGTGAGGAGGCGGCCCTGGGGTGGCAGTAGGGTGGCCATGACCCCCGGGTTCCTGATCCCCACAATGAGCCCATCCCCTCCTCTATGCCCCAGGGCCCATCATGGAAGCCAGTGCCCGCTCCACAGCATCACCTTACGCCTTCCTGGTGGCCGGGGGGAGCCTACTCCTGGGCATCGCCCTTTGCATTGGCATTGTGCTGAGGTGAGTCCCTGGGGGGGGCACAACACGATTCAGGGCAGGGGGCTCCACTTCACCGCCCCCCAACCTGGGCCCTCTGTTCCCTCCTGCAGGTACCGGCAGCTCTGGCGGATGGGGGGGTGGCAGGGGGCAAAGCCAGAGGGCGAGGGGCAGCATGTGCTTGTACCCCTGGGCTCCCCCAGCCCCCCACTTAGTGACACCCCGCTGCTCTCCCCCCACTGCTCCCCAGCCCCTGGGGGGCTCCACGTCACCAGCCTGGATTACTTCTTCTCAGGGCAGTAGCTGGGGTCTGGATGAGCTGTTGGGCACTTGCAGGTTGGGTTGGGGGATCCCTGGTCCTGGGGAGTCCTGGGGCTTAGGATGCTGCCCTGGGAGTAGCGTGTCTCCCCCACTACCCAGAGATGCTGAAAGTGTCCCCAAGTCCCATGGCTGGGAGAGGAGATGGGAGGAGATCCGCACCCCCCCTACAGAGACCGGCTGGGGGGGGCCAAGCTGTGTCCCAGGGGGCAGCTCTGGGGCCGCAGCCAAGCTGGGGCAGCTGCACGGGAGCGTGGGAGCAGGGCTGGGCTGGGCCCACAGGGATGGGGCTGGGGGTCCCCTGGGGGGGGGGCACCGGGAGGGTCTGGCTGGATCAGCCCCATCCCACGGGCCCCCCATGGTGGGGAAATGGGGCACAACGTGTCTCAAATAAATGGTTTGTAATGGAGCAGGTGCGTTGGGGGGGTCACTGCAGCCAAGGGGGCTGAGGAGAGGTTGGGCTGTGCCCCCCTCCCAGTCGAGGCCAAGCACCCCTCATCTATCCCCCATATGCCTTGCTGTGCACCCTAAACAAGTGCCCCATGTTGTGCCCCCCCCCACGCCAGCGAGTGCCTCCCAGGCTGTGCCCACCCCATGCTGGGTTGTGCGAGGCCCCAGGGAGCTGCAGCTGCACCCAGGCAGGAAACCACAGCGCAAGGGGAGGGGGGCCCGGGCACTCTGGGGACATCGTGTCCTGTCGTCCCCCCCGCGCTAACCCCACTCTATAAAAAGCCTGGCAGGATGCAGATGAGGGGGGGTGCCCAAAACCGCTACCCCCCAAACCCAGTGTGGCTTCTGCTGGCACGAATGGGGCTGTGCCCGGCTTCTGCCCTCCCAACTGGACTGGTGCCTACTGGGGGGGACGAGGGGTCTGAGCCTGGGGCAGTCCCCCCAGCCCTGACACCCTGCTCCACAGCTGGCAGCCGGCCCCACGGGGGCCCAGCAGGGAGAGGGCTGGGTTCCTCTTTCCATCCTCCAACAGCACCCACAGGCAGGGCACTGCCCATCCTGGCACCCTCGGGGCCCCCATCCCTATGCTACATCACGGTCCCATCCCCATCCCCTGCCCGTCGCAGCCCCCCCGGCCACCCGCCTCCTCTCAGCCAACACGTTTATTTCACTACTCCGTTACACGTCCCCGCCTCGCTGCGCCCCCCCCGGCACCGGGCCGGCTCCAGTACGGGGCGGGCAGGATCCGTCCTGGTGCAAAGAGGGCGCAGGCGACCGGTGCCCGGCGGCAGCAGCAGGACGGGGCTGCGGGGTCCTTTGCGGACCCTGCCCCACGCCGCAGGGCTGGGGGGGGTCGCGGGCCAGCCGGGGGTGGGGGCATTAGTGGGTGCTAATGCAGCTTGCAGTGGACGGGGTGCAGCAGGGCCATGTGCTCGGCCCCCTTGAAGGGCAGCTTCTCGGTGGAATAGTAGTGCACGACCTCGGGGACGCTGGCGAAGACGCCGCTGGCCTGGCTGAGCGTGTACTTGTTGTCCTTGGTCTGGGCCACGATGATGTGGACGCAGCCCTGGCTGGTCCTGGGCGGCCGGTGCGGGGCGTCAGAGCCGCCACCACCCCCCGGCGCCCGCCCGCCCCGCTGCCGCATCCACCCCTGTTTGTTCCCGTCCCGCTCCGATTGTTTCGGCTCCAGGGGCTCCGCTTCCTCAGGAAGGAAACGCCACCGGCGCTGCCGACAATGCGCCGGGGAGGGCGGGGGGGGAACCGCCACCACCCCCCCAGTCCCCCTGCGGGTGCGGGGACGGGTCCGGCTGCTCCCACCCCATCCCTGGGGCTCTGCTGCAGTATCCCCCCCCCCCCCCCCCAGGCACACACGCCCCCGTCCGGCTCCGCGCAGCCACTCACTTGAGCGCGATGGAGTACTTGCCGCTGCCGGTCTCGCTGGTGCGCACCAGGAACCCGGCCTCCCGGCACGCCTGCAGCCGGCTCTCGGCCTCGGCCCGTGTGATGGCCCCGTGGTACCAGCTGCGGGGGGACGCGGGGGACGCTGAGCAGAGGCCAAGGCACAGGGACCCCCCCCACCCCTTTCCGTTTCCTGCCCCGGCTCGGCCTCGCCACTCACGGCTGCTTCTCCAGCGCCAGCGCGGGGTCCACCCTCTCCCCTTCGCTGTGCTCGGGGCCTGTCGGCTTCAGCATCTTGGGGGTCCAGCTCTTCTGGCGAAGATGCTGCCGCGGCGCCTCCTCCTTGGGCCACTCTGAGCCCTCAAACTGAACTGAGGCGGGGATGACAACGAGATAAACAACCAGATAAGAGCTTTGAAAGACACTTCCCTGCCACCTCCACCCCACCTCTGTCCCTGTCCCCAATCAGCCCACCCCACCCTGAATGAGCAGAGACATCTCCAGCTGCATCAGGGTGCTCCAAGCCCCTGTGTCCAACCTGGCCTTGAACACTGCCAGGGATGGGGCAGCCACAGCTTCTCTGGGCACCCTGGGCCAGCGCCTCAGCACCCTCACAGGGAAGAGCTTCTGCCTAAGAGCTCATCTCCATCCCCCTCTTTTAGTGCAAAATCACCTCCCCTTGTCCTATCACTACAGGCCCTACTAAAAATTCTGACCCCATCCCCGTCCTCATCCCTCTCCCCATTTTTGTCCCCATCCCCGTCCCCATCCCCATCCCTGTCCCCTACCTGATAGTGCCTTGACAATTTGCTCCTTCTTCCACTCCCAGGGCTGCTCGTACTCCCCCGCCGGGCGCTCATCGTTCTCGGGCAGGCGTCCGTCCCCAGCCCTCGGCCTGCGCTCTGGGGTCCCCCCAGTCACCCCTTCCCCCGGCTCATAGGGGGTGTCATAGAGCTGCGGCCCCTTCCCCACCGCCTCCTTGCCCCCCGGCCACTTGGCTGGCTCCAGCTTGCCCCCGCCCTCCCCAGGCTCGCTGGGCCCGTCCAGCAGCAGGATGGCTTTGACCAAGGGGTCCTTGGAGCCTCGACGGCGGATTTCTGTGGGGAAGAGGGACTGTGCGTCAGGGCAGGGCAGAGACACCCACCATTGCCACCCCAGCGCCTGCCCTTGGGGAGGGACATGCACCCCATGGCAGGGATGCCCCCCTGGGAGGTCCTGGAGGAGGATGGAGCCCATCCTTGTGGCGCCTGGCCTGCTGTTATCACACACACCGGTGGGCCCAGGAGGGGTCTGTGGCAGCAGGATGCTACACCCCACACTGCAGCTCAGGAGGCTCCACAGCCCCCCGGCCCCTTGCTTCACCCCATGGCGCCGGGCTCTGCCAAATGGCCCCGGCTGCCCCACATGGAAAATAACCATCAGCAGCAAAGCTTTTATTTCCAGCTTCCGGCCAAGTCAGTTCCTGTTGTTGTGGCTTAGCTGGGCAGGCGCCACGGCCAGGGGTCACTGCTTGGGGGGCACCACACGGCACGTACCTGTGATCATCTGCTGCGCATCGTAGGGCTCCATGTACCCGTCGTTCTCCCCCAGGCGCTCGGCCTCCCGCTGCCCCTTGGTGCGCTTGGCATCATAGGGATCGGCGTAGTCCTCCAGGATGATGATCTGGGAACAGGATGGGCAGCACCAACCATTGGTGGCTGCTGGGGATCCCCACCGGTGGTGGGGTGGGAGGCGATGGTGGGGATGGCACCGGTGCAGAGCCAGGCAGGATGGGGACAGGGACACCGGGGTCCCACGGGCAGGATGGCAGCTCCTGGGGGTAGATGGAGCTGTGCCACAGCCCAGGGGCACCTCTGAGGGGGAGCAGCACCCAGCCCTGTGCACCCCGGCAGTGGGGAGAAGCCTGGGGGGTAGGGAGGAGCTTGGGGACACTTTTGGGTGACACCCCCACCCCCCACCCCATCCCAGTGCTCTGTGAGGGGGGGGTGAAAGTCCGGCTTCCAGAGCAGCTTTATGTAAGCCTTTGTTTAACCAGCGCCGGGTCAGGGTGTGCTGGCATCCGAGGGGTCGGCGCTCCCCGCTGATGAAGGGCAAGCGGGATGAAGGGAGCTTTGAACGGGACTTGAAGGCAGCACGATGAAAGGCCGGGGTGAGCCGTGCTAATGAGCTGCTGCAGTCCACAGTGGTTAAAGCCGCCCCAGCACCCCCACATTTCCCTCCTTACCGTCTCTGTCTTGGGGGTCTTGCCCTTGTCCTGCTCGGGTGCGGGCGGGGGACCGGGGTACCCCTTCCCGTTCTTCTCGTGGGCCTCCACTTTGATGAGGCGGTTGATGTAGGTGCCGCAGGGTTTGGGGGGTCCCTCCGGCGCCCCCCCCTCCACTCGGGAGTTCTTCCGCATCTTCCCGGTGGCGGCTTGGAGCAGACCCTGCAGGTTGTCCCGGGACAGCCGCCCCCCGCCCTCCTTGCCGCCCCCCGGCCCGGCCCGGCAGCCCCCCAGCTCAGCGCCCGAGTTCTTGCGGCTCTTGCCGAGGCTGCCGCTGCCCGGCCGGGCCCGCTCCGAAACCGTCTTCAGGTTGGAGGGGAACTCCTTGAACCACTTGGCTGCCATGGGGCCGGCGCGGGGCAGGGCCCCGCGGCCCCCCCCCGGGGCGCTCCGACACCCCACGGCCACCCCACCGGCTCAAGGCCGGCTCAGCCGGGGGGGCGCGGGGCAGCCCGGCTCCCCCCAGCCCTGGGAGCGGGACCCTCGGTGGCCTGGGGCCAGCCCGGGACTTGGGGGGATGCCGGCGGGGGGCCGGGGGGCTCCAGGCGGGACGGCCGCTGGGTCCCCAGCGGTGCCGGCTCCCGGCTCCCCGGGAGGGGACCGCGTCTCCGCGGGGGACCCTGGCACACGAAGGCTCCCGGGGGTCGGGGTCTGTGCTCCAGCGGCGGGACTTGCCGGGGTTCTTCCAGGCGTGCGGGGGGGTCCGGCCGGGGCAGCCCCGGGAGGCTCCGGGGGTCTCTATCCCCTGGAAGGGGCCTGGGCGTCGCTGCGTGCTCCGGGGGGTCCGGCCGGGGCCCGTCTCCGGGGGCGGCCGGGATGCGGGTGCGGGTCAGGCCGGCCCGGGGGGCCCCATGCGGCGGCGGCGGCGGGACGGGACGGAGCCGGAGGGGGCGGTGGGGCCGGCGCTCCCCGCCCAGATCCGGAGGGGGCGGCCCCGGGGGACGGCGCGGCACCGGCCGGGCGGGCGGGCACCGGCCCCGGCAGCGGCGGGGATCCGCGGTCCCGTCCGCCCCGGGCCAGGGCCTCCGTCCGGCGGCTGCCGGGGGCTGGGGGCGGCTGATGGAACGGGGGGACTTGACCCCACACACGGGTCCCAGCACGGACCAGGTGTGTGCAGCCCAGTGGAGAGACCCCACGGACCTCCCTGCATGGACTCTCCTGCCCACCCGCGGGTGAGGACCTCGGAGGCGGAGGAGGAGTGTTACTGACCCGTCTGCAACAGCCCAAGGGAAACAAGCAGGCCGGGAGGTGCAGATGAAGATGCTCTCCAGCCCTCAGGATGGGGCTGCCCTGGTTCGGGGCAGGACACGGGCTCTTCCAGGGGCTGGGGAACATCCCCAAGGACCAGCCGGCTTCAACCCACGGCAGGGTCCTGCTGCTGTGAGCCCCTGACAACTGGTCCCCAGCAGCGTCCCCTTCCCCAGGAAGGCGCCGGCAGCACCGTAGGAAGCGGTGGCAGTTTCTTTCCTTTGGCGCATTTCAATCCCCCCCATCACAGCAGGGGCCTCACCAGCAGGACAGGCGCCGGCAGCACCGGCTCGGTGGCTCCGTGCCATCCGCTGGGAAGTCTCTCCCCATCCGCATCCTCCGCAGCTCCCCGGGGAACTCTGCGGGAGCGTCTCTGGCAGCAGCGACAGATGGCACTTGGGTGCCCGCTTCCCCGAGCAGCGGAGCGGAGCCGGCGCGGTGCTGAGGCTGGAGCAGGATGGAGCCCGGCGCTGGGGCGGGTGCGAACAGACGGCACGGGCAGACGCCGCCAGACGCCAGCTCGCGCGGTTCCTGCCGCGCTTCCAGCCCCGGCGCCCGGATCCGAGCGGGGAGGGGATGCGGGAGGACCTTGGCGAACCCTCCCGCTCGTCGTGGCCTGGACGCGGGAGCACGGGCCCTGTGAGCGGCCCCAGACCCAGCCCTGCCGCCAAGCTCTGCAGGTGCAGCCCCCACCTCACCCAGCAGCACCCCCAGAAGCCTTTGAAACCTGCATTAAATCCGCCCGACAGCGGGTTCGCGGTGCTCGCTGAGCTGCCCCGTGCCCCCAGCCCCAGGAGCAGCGCTGGGGAGAGCCCAAGGGCCCTGCCCGGGGGTGCAGGAGCAGAAGCTGAAGCCGGGCAGAGCCGTTCAGGGTCACAAACCCTCCAGTCCTGCAGCAAAGGGCTTAAAAATAGCCGCAGGCAAGGCTGGAGCTGCTCCCGCAACGAGCACCGAGCAGCCCCCGGTAATCCCTCGCCTACAGCTTCTCCTTGCACGGCTGGGAGCAGGACCAGGAGCAGCTGCGGGAGCAGATAACGGGCGGCTTCTGAGGCCCTTTGATTTGGTCATGGCTTTGATTCAAACACTGAATTAATGCTGATGGCCCCACATTGACACTGATGAGTCAGCTCTGCCTCCAGCTGAGGACACGGCCCCACACCCAAAGCTCCTTCCAGCAGCCTCAGGACAGAGCAGGGGGGATTCGAGCAAGGAACAGGGACAGAAGCACCGGGGCAGGACTTGAGCAACGCCTCCCCCCGGTAGCACAGAGCTGAGCAGGTACAGACCTCCCCCGAAGCCCAGCCCCTTGCTGCGGAGACAAGAGCAGCAAATCCTGCTCCTCTTCAGGCAGCTACTACAGGGACAAGGTGCTCAGGTAGGGCAGAGGGGCTACAGCTCCAGGCTTGCCCCAGCCAAGCCTCTGCTCATCTCCCACTGCTTGGCAAGACAGGAAATGGAGAAAGTTGGAGGGGCACCTGCAAACCCCTCACCCAGAGCAGGAGCCAGGAACACCTTAAGACCTTCCCCTCTCCACTTCCAGAAGCCAAGGGAAGGGGACAGACGCCCTTCACCCCTGGTGCCCAAAGGGTTTTCTTCTTCCAAGGCCACTGTTGCAGCCCTTCCTGCATGGGTCGTGCGGCCACCACCCCGAGAGGCCGGCATGCTCCTGTGCCCCCTGGGCCAGGGGCAGAAGAAAAGACACAAGTGAGACCAGGATCTTCAAATTAACAAACTGTAACTTTTCTCCAAAGATACATTTTTCCATACACATCCATCATACACTGTAACAAAAAAAAGCAGTGTACATGAAATAAGAAAATAAATTAAATCCAATAGCATAGGTAAGGAGGATGCTCAAGACTGGAGCAGAGTCGAAAGGTTCCAGCAATACAAGAGGCTCAGGAAGTTTGTCTTAAACAAGAATTGCTGCTAGCGAGGGTCCAGCAAGTGGTGTCGCTCAGTCCCAACTGCTTAAAACAGTTTTATTTAGAGTTTTTAAACAGCCATTATTGTCCTGCAACAGGCAGAGCTATTACATCCCAGGAGAAAGCATTGAGATCCAAGTAGAGCATCCAGAAGATGAGGTTGGTCCTGCAGCATCCATGCTAGCCATCCTCCTTGGGCGGTGTGTACCAGCCTGAAAGGAGAGAGATCTGTGAGGGACACTGGGAACAGGAGGGAATGCACTGCTGGAAGCAGCAGCACAACCACAGAGTCCTGCTGCCAAAGGGCTGCATGTCCCAGACTACTGGGAGGCTTCTCTCACCAACAGCTCCCAGACAGGGACCTGCTGTCTCCAGAGGACGGTGCAGCCACATGCTCTGCGCTGCAGTGCCTGCTCTTGATGGCTGGCATAGAACTATGTGGGAGGGAGCTTAAAGCTCCTCCAGTTCCAAGCCCTTCCACTGGAGCAGGGTGCTCCAAGCCCCTGTGTCCAACCTGGCCTTGAACACTGCCAGGGATGGGGCAGCCACAGCTTCTCTGGGCACCCTGTGCCAGCGCCTCAGCACCCTCACAGGGAAGAGCTTCTGCCTAAGAGCTCATCTCAGTCTCCCCTCTGGCAGGTTCAAGCCATTCCCCTTGGCCTGTCCCTACAGGCCCTTGTCCCAAGCCCCTCTCCAGGTTTCCTGTAGCCCCTTTAGGCACTGGAGCTGCTGCGAGGTCTCCCCAGAGCACAGCAGAGGGGCAGGATCCCCTCCATGACCTGCTGCTCCCACTCTGGGGGTGCTCCCAGCACATGGGGGAGGTTCTGGGCTCAAGTGCACACTCTGCTGGGTCATGGGGAGCTTCCGATCGACCAACACCCCAAGTGACCTCGCTCCAGGTGACCTCTGTGCTTGGGGCAATGGCTCATCCAGCTGCTCAGCCAAGGGGAGCCTGGCTTAGCAAGGACAAATGCACGCTCCATCCCTCAGCCCTTACCATTCTTCTCATGGATCTGAACCAGGGACTTGTAGGACTGCTGGGCTCTGGTCAGGCTGTACTGATTCTGCAAGGGAAGCCAGGTGCCCATCAGTGCAGCTCCACACTGCTCCCAGCCATGCCTCAAGCCCCCTTGCACTGAGCAAGCCCTACCTTATTGGCTCCAAACTGCACTCGTGCCTTCCCTTTCACCAGGGTCGCACTGATCTGCATGATCACCGACTCGATGGAGTAGGCGCTGCTCCAGCCCTGACAGACAGAGCAGAACACAGTGAGGGCAGCACAGGGCCCCTGCTGCTCTCCCAGGGCAGGAGAGCCAAGCCAGGCAGCTCCAGGCAGCAGCAGGAACACAAAGCACAGCCCAGAGGTACCCACCTGCTTTGTAAGTAGCTCCATGCAGATGGCACCACCACCCAGGACATACCTTGGGGGAGGAATGAGGCAAAGTCAGGGCAGAGACAGACACAAACTGTTCCCTCAGATGGAGAAACACACAAAAGGGAAAGCCCCATCTCTGCCTCCCCAAGAATCACTGCCAGCTTGTGCCAGGGAGACTATGGGGCTGTCAGCACTGAAAGCTGCTGCAGGAAGCAACGCTGTGAGCTCACTGAGCAGGGAGAGGGGAGCCAGCTACTTACCCCCCTGACAGCACTGGGGACACGACCCTTACGAAGGGTGGATCAAAAGGAAAGTTATCCTGGAACAAAGAGGGAAGCAAAAAGCAAAGCCATTGAGGAACATTGCCTGAGGATCCCGCTGAGGCAGAAGCAGCTCAAGCAGGGGAGGCACAGGCCTTACTTTAAAGGAGAAGTTGAGGAGGATGAAATCTGCTCCTTCTTTCTCTTTGAGGATCTGGAGATCATTGTGCAAAGCGCTGTCCTCATCAACCCTGCCAAGGAGGAGGCCAGAGGCTCAGGCAGGGCCGTGCACTCGGCTCCGCCGCGCTCACTGCCACCGGCCCCGGCACTACTGTACCTGGATGGTCTCACCCTGGGGGCAGCGACAGCACGGGCTGTCAGCATTGTGCTCCTGGCTTGCAGAGAAGACCATCAACCCCTTGTGCATGCTGCCAGCTTAAATATAAAGCCTGCCTGGCCCAAGCAAAGGCAGCACTGGTGTCTGGAGGGTGTGAGAGCTCGGGGTTTTGTCTGATGAACCTCTTCCAGGACTCTAGGAACAGCAGACAGACTTGCAGAGCCCTCAGATCATCTCCCCTTTCTCTGGAGATGCTCTTTCCTTTGGGATGTGCAGACAGCAAGCAAGCTGCCCAAGAGAGAGGCTAACCCAAGGTGCTCCCCTGCCCTGCTCACTTCCCCTCTGGCTCACAGGGATGCTTTGGTCCCACACCACAGTTGCATGATCCCAACCAGTGGCACCTACTTCAGGAGTTTGACGTTCCAATCGTACAGGCTGTCGTTCACTAGTTCAACTGCATAGTATCCTGCAGGGCAGAGAAGGGCTGTCACTGCGGGGGACACCTCACAGTGGGCCAAGCCATCACCCAGGTTTCAAAACCCTTGGAACTGCAGCACAACCTCAGCCTGGCAGAGACACCCCCCCCCCCCAAAAAAAAGCAGCACTTATCCAGAAGGACATTCCTGAGGGCAGCAGTTTTCCTATGGCTGCTCCTTCACAAGCCCCTGGGCATAGGAAAGCCATGGGAGCACCACCCCCCTCAGGGCTAATCCTCCCAGCACTGAGGGGAGCAGATGAGGTCGTTTTGCTCCCTCACAGCGCCTCTGAAGCAGCTCTGAGGCCCTTGGGGTGCCCTGGGGAATGAGGAGGGAGCAGCCCCAGCCCGGGGCCCCCTTGGCACTTACCGCCCTTGAAACTTGGTGATCGGTAAATATCCCTGAGCTCCTTCATCAGCCGGTCGGTGGCCTGCACAGACCCAGACACTGCACCCTGCGGGGGGAACTGCACTGTTACACTGCCCCCGCCACGGCTGCTGCTCTACAAAGCCAGCACCTGAGCTAGAACTTCAGTCCAGCCTCAAACCCAGCCCTCCCAGTGTCCCCATGTCTTCCTCTTTCCCCCTACAGCAACTCCTCTTGCCCCACAGATGCCACCCCAGGCAGCAGGAACCTCTGTGCCCTCTTAACTGCACGAGAACCTCAGCCCAGGAGCACAACCCACAACCCAGCAGTGACCTCCATGGTGCTGAGTGAGGTGCAGGGAGCAGAGGGGAACCGCAGAGCTCCCTGCAGGAGCACCAATGCCTCGGCGGCACTTGAGACCCCCAGTTACTTCTCTGTTGAGTCCCAGCCTCCTCTGCAGCAGCCACACCAGGCCCTGGGAGCCACTGCTGTACCCGCGGCAGGGACAGCCCCAACCCGCCCGCCCGCCGCGGGACACGTACATTTAAGTAATCTTGCCTCTGATTCTTTTTGATTTTCTCTAGAATGGCCAAGTTCTCCTTCCCAATGCCTTCATCCTCCATCTTCTTCCCATCCGCCGGCTCTTCCTCTTTCATCTCATAGTGGTCCAAGTCCTCAGAGTCCTGGGAAGGGCAAAGGGGAGTTAGGAGGAGACTCTAACTTGTCTTTGCTCCTCCGTGCAGGCAAAGGCTGCCCTGCACCAGGAAGGATTCCCACTACAACTCTCCCTCTCAGGAAGTCCCAAGCCCTGATCCGAGGCACAAAGAGGGTGGAAGACACAAGGCTGGGGCTTGCGCAGTGATGAGGTCTCAGGCACTGGGCTCCTGCTGCCCTCCCATAGCGAAGCCAGCAGAGCACCACACTTCCCCTTCCCGGACTGAACTGGGCTCATTGAGCTCTTTGTCCTTCCCTGGATGCTTCCAGGTGGATTCTTCCCTGCCCAGCCTCAGGCCTGCTTACAAGTAGCCCCTACTGTGACAAATGCTTCCCAAGGAGCTCCATGTAAGCACAAGGTGCCTGCACCTCAGCTCCATGGCTCTGGACACTGCCCTGTGCTGCTCCCCCTCCACAAGCAAAACCCCAGCACCAGCAGCACGAGGGGAGCCCCCCACCTTCCCATTCAGTGGGGCAAGAGAGGTGATGGCTCCCAGCAGGGAGGCTCTCTGTAGAGCAGCTCAGCTCTCCAGGGCGCAGCAGCCCCAGTGACCTCCCCAAGCCCAGCAGACGCTCTGCCCATCAACCCCTTCACACAGTCACTGGGGTTGGAAGGGACCTCTGGAGCTCATCCAGTCCAGCCCCCTGCCAAGGCAGGGCCACAACCTCCCTGCGCAGCCTGGGCCAGGGCTCTGCCACCCTCCTACTGCGGTGACACTTGGTGTGTGTTAGTTTCTGGCCATCGCTCCTCATCCTGTCACTGGGCACCACTGGAAAGAGTCTGGCCCCATCCTCCTAGTACCACCCTTGAGATAGTGATCTGCCTTGATGGGATCCCTTCTCAGGCTGCTCTTCTTTGACTAACCAGGCCCAGCTCCTTCAGTCTCTTCTCAGCAGAGAGATGCTTCAGACCCCTGAGCATCCCTGTGGCCTTCACTGGACCCTCTTCAGTTCCATCCCACCACTCCTCAGGCCCACGTGTGCAAGATCCCAGTTGTTAAGAGCCATCCAAAGCAGACACAGCAACCAGGAGGCACTGCAGGATCTCTCTCCGTGCACCGTGTCAGCACACAGGGGTCCCTACCTGAAGCTGCCAGCAAAGAGCTGTGGGTACACACAGCTCTAACAGTGGTGTTAAATCCTCTGGACAAGGCTTGACTTGGGCCTCTCCAGGCCTGGTGCTGCTATTCTGGAGGAGCAGCAGTTTCGGAAGGGTTGGGACATTTTTAGACTGTCACACAGGAAAACAGATCCTGCCAGAAAATCCCTCGAGTGGATTAACCTGCATAAACCATCTTGCAGCAGGGCCTGGCTCTGCTGCTCTGGTCTGCTCCTCCAGCACTGCCCAACAAAGCCAAACCTCTGCTCCAAACCCTTGTCCCTGCACCACGATGCACAGCGGCAGCAGAAAGCAGGAGGGAGAAGCACTCAGCTCCTGAGGGTTCCTCTCCCAGCCCACAGAAACATGAGGACAAACCCCAGGTTGGGATATGCTGGTACCAGTTTAAGACTCCTCATTTTCTGTGAGGACCCTGGCAAAAGCTGACCTTGATTTAGCACCCCAGGGACAATGGGAAGCCCCCAGGGCCCACTCGGTGTGGGGCTGCCCCAGGCCCTGCAGGGCCCCTCAGCCCCAGGAGCAGTGTGTGAGCCAGCACTAAACATCACCATGGAGACTGGAGATGATTCCACCCACTTGTAGAGCTCTAAACCACAAACCAAACAACCCGAGGCTGTGGGTTCCGCAGGAGGATATTCACAGCCTGCAGTGAGCTCTGGCTGCCTCTGCCAATTAGCTTGGTGCACACTCAGCCCAGCCCAGCCCACCTCATCCTCGCCGTGGGAGTCCCATGCTCAAGTGTGCTTTCCCTGCTGACAATGCCAGCCTGGAAATCCCACCGCTCCGGAGGACACTGCAGGCTCCAGAGCACAGCAGCACAAGCAGACAAGCTGCCCGAGGGGCTCCCCGCTCAGCTGGGCTGCTGCCAGCCCCTGGGTGTCAACACACGGTCCCCATCCATGAGCCATGGCTCAGAACCAGCAATGTGCTGAGCCCAATCTCGAGCCTTTGAGGCTCTTCCCAGGCATAAGCCCTGTGCCTCGCACCTTGCTGCAGGCAGCTCCCTGTGCTCAGCTCTCCGGCGTACTCCCGCAGACACCAAGGGGGCACTTACCTCCGGCATCTCTTCGTCTTCCTCCTCAGAGGACACCTCTTCCTGTGTGCTCTGCAGGGACAAAAGGCCAGAGATGAAGACAGGACCAGGGGCAATGGGTTTAAACTGAAACAGGGCAAGTGCAGGTTGGACATAAGGCAGAAGCTCTTCCCTGTGAGGGTGCTGAGGTGCTGGCACAGGGTGCCCAGAGAAGATGCAAATGCTTCATCCCTGGCGGTGTTCAAGGCCAGGCTGGACAGGGCCTTGGGTGACACGGTCTAGTGTGAGGTGTCCCTGTTCATGGCAGGGGGTTGGAACTGGATGATCTTAAGGTCCTTTCCAACCCAAACCATTCTATGATTCTGTGATTGCTCTGTCAGTTTCCTGAGGCAACACTCCTGCATTCCCAGGCTCTCCCAAGGCAAGGTGACAGGCCATTTACACACAGAACCACATTAAAAGCAGACTGAAGCCAAGAGCCTTCCCAGGAAGCTGTGCATGAGCAGTTAAGCAGCTCCAAGGACCAGCAGAGCAGGTTAGCATCTCCCAGGACAGGGATCCAGCCCAGCGAGAGGATATCAACCCCTCACCTGCCCCATTCCTCCTCCAGGGCTCAAAAGTCAGCTCCAGAGAACTCCCTTTCTGAGGCACTGACCTGTTCTGCCGGCAGAGGCTGGTCCAGCATCTCCACATCGGGATGTTGGGGGAGGTTGTAGAGTTTGCACAGGTCAGAGATGATTCGCTTCAGGTGCTGCAGAAGCTGTCCAGAGAGCAGACAAGGGTCAGAGAAGTGCAGAGACATCCCCCCTAAGCCCTCAGTGCTGCAATGCCCTCCCTCACAAACGAGGGAGCAAAGGCCCAGAGGCTGCCCTGCTCCAAGCTGGGCAATCAGGCCCCAGCATCCAAATCAAGAGCTGCTCATCCCAAAGTTAGAATCACAGAATGCTTTAGGTTGGAAAGGAGCTTAAGATCATCCAGTTCCAACCCCCTGCCAGGGGGAGGGACGCCTCACACTAAACCATGTCACCCAAGGCTCTGTCCAACCTGGCCTTGAACACCACCAGGGATGGAGCATTCACAGCTTCCTTGGGCAACCCATTCCAGTGCCTCACCACCCTCACAGGGAAGACCTTCTTCCTTACATCTAACCTGCACTTCCGCTGTTCCAGTTTGAACCCATTGCCCCTTATCCTATCACTCCAGTCCCTGATGAAGAGTCCCTCCCCAGCATCCTTGTAGCCCCCTTCGGACACTGGGAGCTGCTCTGAGGTCTCCAAGCAGCTTCTCTTCTCCCAGCTGAACAGCCCCAACGCTCTCAGCCTGGCTCCATACAGAGCTGCTCCAGCCCCTGAGCATCCTTGTGGCCTCCTCTGGCCTTGCTCCAACACCTCCACGTCATTTTTATGCTTTTAACCAGAACTGCACCCAGTGCTGCAAATGGGGTCTCAGCAGAGCACAGCAGAGGGGCAGCTCAGGCCCTACCCTCCCCTCACCCCCAGCAGCACCCCCTCACCAGCGTGTCTCCTCTCCTGACTTCCACCAGCCTCTCCAGGATAGCTGCCAGGTTCGGGTCGTCTGACTCCACAGACCAGATCGGGGGAACGGCTGGATAAGACTCCTGGGGAGGAGGAGAAGGCGGTGCTTGAGTTGCTGCAACTGCCTCCATCCCAGCAATACAGCCGGCAGGCCACAGAGCAGCAAAGCCAGGGCGCTGCAGCCCCACATCCCTCACACAGACCCCTCCAGCCCACACTGGGTGCCTGCAGCCTCCCTCCACCGAACAGGACCCAAAGCCCTGCTCTGGCCCCACGGCCCCGGCTCAGCTCTGTGCTGTTGCCCCAGCCCAGGGAGCAGAGGGAGCCGGTGATGCTCCGGTGCTGGGGACCTGCATCGAAGGCAGGACCCCCGCCAGGTATCCCTGCTGCAGGGGAAGCACCACGCGTGCCTAACGCAGCACCCGGACTCCGCACCCACCCAGCCCAGGCCGGGACGAGCCCCGAGGGCTGTGGGAGCCGCTGCGGGGGGACTCCGCCGGGCCTCACCGTGATGTTGCAGTGGATGCGGACGGGCCCCGGCGGCGGCCCCCGGGCCGCGGAGCCCCCGGCGCGGTCCGCGGTGCCCGGCACGAACTCGCAGCTGATCTCGTCGGGGCAGGCGCTGCCGATACGGAACCGCTCGTGGCCGCGGTGGAAGATGGACTCGAGCAGCCGCAGCTCCCGCCTCAGGAGCCGCCCGGCGGGGGCCGCGCTGCCCCCCCCCGCCGCCGCCTGCGCCCCCGCCGCCTCCTCCGGCCCCGCCCGCTGCATCTTCCCATGGAGGGACCCGCTCCGCCGCCGCCGCCGCCGCCGCAGCCCCCGCAGCCGCCGCAAGATGGCGGCGGGACGGCCCCGCTCGCCGGAAGCGCCCCCTCCCGCCGCTAACGGAAGGGGCGAGGCCGCAACCGCCGGAAGCCTCCCCGCACCGGGCGGGACGCCGCCGGGCCGGAAGTGACGCAAGGAGGCGCTGCGGAGCAGGGGAAGGCGGGGCCAGCCCCTTCAGCCACGCCCCCATGTGACCACGCCCCTCACCGCTAGCCACGCCCACGGGTCGGGAGTTGCGGGGGGGGGGAACCGGCGGAGGGGGGGGGGAACCGGGGGGGGTCCCGAGGTGCGGGGGTCCCGGGGTGGCCCCAACACCCGCCCCCGTGTGTGGGGCGCTCCAGGTCTACCGGCAGCTCTGCCCTCCCCCGCCCCGCTGGGGCCGTCGGGGCTGGACCCCCGGTGGGGCTGCGGGAGCCGGGCTCCCCCCCCGCGGTGCCGCCCGCTCCCGGTGAACCCGCGGCGGAGGCGGGGATGGCCACGGGGCCGGTGACGGCGGCGGTGACGGCGGCGGAGCGCGGGGCGGCCCCGGCGCAGCTCCCGGCACCGCCTCCCGCCCGGGGCCGCCCCGCCCGGGCCGCCGCCGGCTCCAGCACCGCGGAGAGCGCGGGCAGCACCGGGGACAGCGCCCGCACAGCGGCAGCGGCACCGGCACCGGCAGCAGCACCGGCAGCGGCACCGGCAGCGGGCCGCCCCCATGGCGCTGCTCCGCGTCCTTTGCCTCCTCGCCGCCCTCAAACGTAAGTGCCGGGGTTCGGGGAGGCGGGAACCGGCACCGGCACTGTCGCGGAGGGGACCGCACCAACTCCCTATTGCACAGATCCGTCTGGTACCCACCACGCACAGGCTCGGTGCGGACCCGGTACCGGCTCCCTCCCGCTGCCCCGCCCCGTCCGAGGCTCCAGGCCCGGTCTGGCCCCGAAAGGCTCCGCAGCCCCCGCGGGTCCCCATTCCCCTTCCCTGCCCCGAGAGCCTCAGCCCGGAGCCGGGAGAGACCCCCCCGGGGCTCAGCCTCCTGCCTCCCCGCAGGGGGCCTGGGCACGGACACGGAGGAGCGGCTGGTGGAGTATCTGCTGGACCCGGCCCGGTACAACAAGCTGATCCGGCCGGCGACCAACGGCTCGGAGCTGGTGACCGTGCAGCTGATGGTGTCGCTGGCGCAGCTCATCAGTGTGGTGAGCTGCCGGGGCTCAGCGCCCCGTCCCCCCATGCCCCTGCCTCACCCCCAGCACCCGGCGTCACTGCCCCTCCATCGCTCTCCCCACAGCACGAGCGGGAGCAGATCATGACCACCAACGTTTGGCTGACCCAGGTGGGAGCCCTGGACCCTGCGCCGGGACCCCCCATTCACCCTGCCCCAGAACCCCAAATTCATCCTGCTCAGGACCCCCCCATTCACCCTGCCCCAGAACCCCAAATTCATCCTGCTCAGGACCCCCCATTCACCCTGCCCCAGAACCCCAAATTCATCCTGCTCAGGACCCCCCCATTCACCCTGCCCCAGAACCCCAAATTCATCCTGCTCAGGACCCCCCCATTCACCCCGCCCTGGGACCTCCCTGCCCTGAGCCTCCTCATACCCTCTTGGGAGGGACCCCAATGCCCACCCTGCCCTGAACCCCTCCTGCCCTGGGACCCCCCCATACACCCTGGGTGGGACCCCAATGCCCTCCCTGTCCTGGGGCCTCCCCCTGCACCCTGCTCTGGCCCCCATGGGTGGGACCCCTGCTCCCCCGGCTGGGCTGAGCCTGTGGGTCGCAGGAGTGGGAGGATTACCGCCTCACCTGGAAGCCGGAGGACTTTGACAACATGAAGAAGGTTCGTCTGCCCTCCAAGCACATCTGGCTGCCTGACGTGGTGCTCTACAACAAGTACGTGGCTCGTTTCTGGGGTGCCCCAACCCCTTCTGGGGCTCAGGGGGGATTCTGTGGCACCGCTGGAGCAGGGCGAGGGCTGACAGTGAATCCCTTTGCACCAGCGCCGACGGCATGTACGAGGTGTCCTTCTACTCCAACGCGGTGATCTCCTACGACGGCAGCATCTTCTGGCTGCCACCGGCCATCTACAAGAGCGCGTGCAAGATCGAGGTGAAGCACTTCCCCTTCGACCAGCAGAACTGCACCATGAAGTTCCGCTCCTGGACCTACGACCGCACGGAGATCGACCTGGTGCTGAAGAGTGAGGTGGCCAGCCTGGATGACTTCACGCCCAGCGGCGAGTGGGACATCGTGGCGCTGCCCGGCCGGCGCAATGAGAACCCCGATGACTCCACCTACGTGGACATCACCTACGACTTCATCATCCGGCGCAAGCCGCTCTTCTACACCATCAACCTCATCATCCCCTGCATCCTCATCACCTCCTTGGCCATTCTGGTCTTCTACCTCCCATCCGACTGCGGCGAGAAGATGACGCTCTGCATCTCCGTCCTGCTCGCCCTCACCGTCTTCCTGCTGCTCATCTCCAAGATCGTGCCTCCCACCTCGCTGGACGTGCCGCTGGTGGGCAAGTACCTCATGTTCACCATGGTGCTGGTGACCTTCTCCATCGTCACCAGCGTTTGCGTCCTCAACGTGCACCACCGCTCGCCCACCACGCACACGATGCCCCCCTGGGTCCGCACCCTCTTCCTCCGCAAGCTCCCGGCTCTGCTCTTCATGAAGCAGCCACGCCAGAACTGTGCCCGCCAGCGCCTGCGCCAGCGCCGGCACACGCAGGAGCGCGCCGGCACCGCCACTGCCACCCTGTTTCTGCGGGCCGGCGCCCGGGCCTGCACCTGCTATGCTAACCCCGGTGCCAGCAAGGCCGACGGGCTCAATGGGTACCGGGAGCGGCAGGGGCAGGCAACGGTGCCCGGCTGCGCCTGTGGGCTGGAGGAGGCTGTGGATGGCGTGCGCTTCATTGCTGACCACATGCGCAGCGAGGACGATGACCAGAGTGTGAGTTGTGGCAGGCAGGGCTGGGGGTTGCGGGCAGGGCTGGGGGGTGCGGGCAGGGCTGTGGGATGCGGGCAGGGCTGGGGGATGCAGGCAGGGCTGGGGGGTGCGGGCAGGGCTGTGGGATGCGGGCAGGGCTGTGGGGGGCAGGCAGGGCTGTGGGGGGCAGGCAGGGCTGGGGGATGCGGGCAGGGCTGGGGGTGGGCGGGCAGGAGCTGTAGGGGCCGGGCAGCGCTGGGGGGTGCAGAGCGTGCGCTGGTGCAGGGCTGCATCTCAGGAAGGGTTGCGCGGGAGCACCGAGGGGGGCTCTGCCTGGCCCCATCCCGGAGCTGCTCCCGCACGGCCGGGCCCTGCGCGGCACCGCGGAGCTGCGGGTGGGGGCTCAGGGCCGGGAAACGCGGCCCCCCCCCAGCCAGGCTCAGTGCGGGGCCGGCGGGGGTGGCCCCGGGAGCTGCGGCGCTGATAGAGCCGATGTGAGGCTCGATCCGAGCTCCCGGTCCCCGGCCTGACCCGGCCCCCTGCGGCCCCGCGCAGGTGAGTGAGGACTGGAAGTACGTGGCCATGGTCATCGACCGCCTCTTCTTGTGGATCTTCGTCTTTGTCTGCGTCTTCGGCACCGTCGGCATGTTCCTGCAGCCCCTCTTCCAGAACTACGCCACCAACTCCCTGCTCCAGGTCGGCCAGGGCACCCCCACCTCCAAATAGCACCGGGTGGATGGTCCCGGGCGAGAGCTGGGCTCCAGGCAGCCACTGCAGACCAATAAATGCTCACGCAGGACAGGGCTGGGCCCATTTAGTGTCGTTTCATCCTGTGGGAAGGAGGGAGCGGGATGCGGCGAGGGCTTGGGCGCCTCCAGCTCGCCACGGCCAAGGTGAGGGGTGCCAGGGAGGAATAGGTTCTGGAAGAGCAGAACCTCAATTGCTGAGGGAGGGAGCGCAGAAACCGGCTCCACAGGGATGCATCCGTCTCCTCCTGTCAATGCAGTCATGCGGGGATGGGGCTGCCAGAGCCCTGTGTCACCCCCAGGGCTGCCCAGAGCCGGGCGCTGGGGCACGGGGAGAAGGATGGAGCATGGACCAGGCAGGAGGATGCTGCGTTTAGGTCCGACCTGCAGGCAGGGCCAGGGGCTGCCCCACGCTCCAGCAGTGCCACCATCCATCCCCTGCTGCACTCCAGGGTTGGTGCATGGAGCCATGAGACCAATTGGGCAAGTGAAAGGGAACTGCAAAGCCACTGCAGGGGAGCGGGGCCCGTGCTCAGCCCCGCAGGCAGGAACTGGCCTCGTTGGGGAGATTCAACGGGAGCGTTTGCTATAAATAAATAGCACTAATCCTCCGTGTGGGAGCGCGGCGCAGGCAGCGCCGGCCCCAGGGCACCCGCACGCGAGGGATGGATCAGGAGCCCTTCTCCTCCCCAGGTACCCTCAGGGTTAAACAGCCCTAAAGCAGCCCCACATCGTGTCCCGCTTTGCCCTGTGGCCTCTCTGCTATTGCTGCAGCCCTGGGAAGTGCAGGGCAAGGGGGTCCCACTGTGCCCCCATGAGGAGCAGAGCCCCCTGAGCACAACAGCCCCCGACCAGCACCCATGGGTGCAGCCAGAGCCATTGGGACACCAGGCTCAGGCCCTCTCTGGGGCTACACTTCCACACCAGCCACTTTGTGGGCTCATCCCTAGGTCATGGAGGGGATCCTGTCCCTCTGCTGCACCCTGTGAGCCCCCCCTGCATCCTGCATCCATCCATCACTTGGCAAGTGGGAACTCATCTCCATTCCCCTCCACTCCCCAATCCCACTGCAGGAACCCTCCCCCCCCCACTGCACAGACCCACCTCATCATAGAGAAACTGGCTTTTATTACTCTTAATGAGGAATGTCAGTGGGTGCTGGGGAGGGCCCTGCAGAGCTCAGCCCCGTGGCCCAGCCCTGCCACCAGAGACCCCCAAACCAGCCTCTCAGCTGTTATTTGACTCCTTAAAAGAGAAGATTTGCCCCCAAAGCAGCTCTGTGGGGCCCAGGCCCAAGGGTGTGAGCTCGCAGCACCCCTCTGGCTTCTTGTGCCTTCTTCTAATACAAAAGTCAAGAGGAGATGGAACCATAAAAGCAAACAGGGACCAAACCTGCCCTGGCTTAAAAAAAGACAGTAATTTCCATGCATGTGTTAAAAAGAGAAAGGGCAGGGGCTCAGGTACAAGATCGGAGGCAGCCAGGCCCACAGGGGACCCTGCTGCACGCTCCTGCTTCCACCTCAGAAAGGTGGTGGTGGAAGGATGCTGACAGCCATGCACATGCCTGTGCGCACTCCCTCCACACCCCTACACCCCCTCTGGAGAGGGCAGCTCTTTATGCACCAGGGAAAGAGAAGTTATCTTCCTCCTGGGGCTTGCGGATCCAGCTGCCGTAGCCCAGCTCCTCCAGCGTGCTGAAGAAGCTCTGCTTGGCCTCCTGGTACGCCCCAGCTGCCTCTTTAGCATCTGAGTACACCGAGAGGCTCTGCAGGTCCCTGCGGTTGCTCTTGGCACACAACTGCTGGAACAGGGCGAACACTTCCCTCTTGGATACACGGGACACCTCCAGCTTGGGGCTGAGAAGGAAGACAAAGGCAGCAATGAAGGATGTGACCCTCACAAGAGCAAAGAGGAGCAGGGAGCTTGGGGAAAAGCCCTCCATGGGCTGCTGCGAGGTTTCCTGTCTCAGCAGGGTTCTGCTGCTCCCAGCCCTCCCCACCCAGAAGGTGCTGGTACCAGGACAGGATGTACCCACAGCTTCAGAGCTGCCCCTTTCCCCCACCTCAAGAGCAGCACCAGGAACAGCTCCCTCTTACCCATCGACCTTCCCTTTGGTGCCATCCAGGACTTCAACTTCGCTCTCATCAGCCAGGCACCAGTTCACTGAGGACTCCTTCGTCTTGCCCGTCTGCCGCGCGGAGTCATAGACACTCACCCGCCCGACCTGTGCCACAGGCAAGAGGGGGCCTCAGCACCAATCCTGCTGCACCAGCTCGCCGGGAACAAGGGACCTGGGTCTCCCTTTCCTCCAGAGCAAGTGATTGCCATGACAAAGGGGCAGGTTTCAAGTCATCAGCCCCCTGAGCCTGCCTGGAGAGCTGCTGCAGGAGACCCCCTCAGGGAGGCCCCATGAGCAAAGATGGACGTGGGGATGGAGAGGTGAAGAGGTGCCAAGGCCACAGTACCTCCGGATGGTTGATGCGAAACGGAGCCCGGAGCTTGCCCTGCAGCACGCTCCCATCTCTGGCCACGCGGCAGCAGATCGCACGTGTCAAGTGACCCTGACTGTACAAGTAACCTGTGGAGGGACAGACACAGAGGCATGGGGAAGCAGGGCCAGCACAGGCGAAGCCCCAAGAGCCACAGAGCTGCTCACGAGCTCCAGAAAGCTCAGAGCCACGTGGCTCAGGGACGTGTACCCTGGATGTGTAAGAGGAAGGTTTAAAGCCTGCAATGTTTTTCACCCAAGACACAGGCAGTTTCTGTCTCGCCCTCCCAGATCACATGTGCCTGCTGAAAACCAAGAACCTTGGAGAAAAACCCACTCCACCCACAGCAGACAAGGAAAAGACTCCCTTTTCCACTTGCAAACAGCACAGCTCTGCCAAGAACGACGTTTCAGCCCCTTACTCCTCCAGCCTCCACAACGAAGCTTTCTCATCTCTTGGGGAAGGGAGGTTCCTTGTTGCTGCAACCCAGCGCTATGGGGCAGGGCAGCACAGCCGGCCCAGGCCAGGAAGGATGGTGGGTTTCCTACCAAGTGTAACCGAGCTGAGATAAACTGGTTCCAGGAAGTGTGATAACAAAGCCCCCTGCAAGCCCAGCACGTTCCAGCGTAGGATCTTGTCGCTGCAGGACATGGTGCGTAAGCGCTCCCCGTGCTGGATCCCATCCCACGTAGGCACAATGTCACTGGACTCCACAGGAATGGTCCCTTCCCCTGCACAAGAGAGGAAGAAAGACTCAGGTACCCAATAAGCCAAAGCCCAGCAGCAACCTCACCAGAATCTCTCCTGCGTGCGCAGGCACAGGGTGACCTCCGGAGTCACTCTGTCCCCAGCTCCAAGGAATGTGCTTAGAATATCCCTTTGGAAAAAGGCAACCCATGTACTGAGGCCAGAGGAGTCAGTTTTAACGTTGCTGCAGCAGAATGAAGTAGTGCTTGAAAGGGAGGGCAGAGACATCCAAGCTTGGCAGCAAACATCAGCCCTTGCTAGTGTGGCAGGCTAAGTGCCTGAGGCGGAAAGGAACACGGACTCTCTCTAATGCTCCCACCCCTTTCCCCCACCTCCTTTGATTCCTGAGTGCTTCAAATCCCACAACAGCACCACAAAGAGAGGGGTAAGGAAGCTTTGGAGCTCCAGGAAGGCTCCAAGAAGAGGACTTGGAGCCATCCCAAATGAGGGGAGTGAATGCACTCACCATTCTCCACCTTGGTCCGCAGCTTGCCCTGTTTGGGGTTCTCAAAGAGGGGCTGATGCTGAGCCTGCCCCACTACGCTCGCCTGATCGCTGCAGGACTTATCAAAGAGAGCCCCATCTCCACACGGTGCGGTGCTAGAAAACAAATGCTCCCCAAGTTAGCACCGACCCTCAGAGAACAGCCAGGGCTGGGGAGGAGCCGGTGAGACTGAGAGCAGTGCCCTGCACAGCCCCACACAAACCTGATGTACAGGTGGAAGGTAACACCGTGCTTGACCTTGAGTCTCTTCCCTCCTGCTGGCTCAAAAATGCTCTCTTCCGCAGAGGAAGGATCAGAGGGGTTGTACTTCATCAGCTCACTATAGAGAAACCTGAGAGGAACAAGTTCACATCAGGAGGCTGCTCTGCTCCTCAGCCAAGGAATGCTTCAGTCCCACCACTGCCTGTGCCCAGGACAGGAGGGTCCCAAACTCTGCCTTTGTTGCACCAAATTGCCTGATCCTGCTGCACGGGAGAGCAAAGACCTGGATCTGTGGCCAAGAATACCTGGAAGCCAAGAAAGAGTTTCTGCTGGTACAGAAAAAGCACAAAATGAGCAGCTTTGCTGACATGCAGAGGCCACACGAGACAATGAGCACTGGCAGGAGAGGGAAAGGAGCCTGGCTGGCTGCTGCGTGTGTGTGTCTGAGCTGAGAGTGAAGAAGGCTTCAAGGTTGTTAACACAGCACCTTTAGTCAGCACCACGTCTGCACTACCAGCAAGCAGCCCCCAGGGCAGCTCAACACAGGAGGTATTATTAGCACAGCCCATGATCTCTTTACAATGACTGGGCCTTTTGTGGCTGCTGCTGTCCAGGGACAGGCAAAAACCTTGAGGTCTCCAATGCAGCGTCAAGGACTAAGGAAAAATGGCAGCTTCCCGGAGGCTCCAGCAGAGCCTGGGCAGGGCCTTGCTTTGCAAGGAGAGAGGGAGCTCACTCTTGGATGTGTGGGCTCTGCTGTGGCACAGCAGCCACGACTGTCGAGATGAAAAGCTGAGACAGACAGGAAGTGAGAATGGCATCCCCCGACTTCCCACCTTCCCAGGGACCTGCTCTCAACACCTTCCAGTGCTGAGGAGCGCAGAGCACAGCAGCAGCAGGCAAAGGCTTTAGGAAAGCAGCTGGGTTTGCTGGTCATAACGGGGAGAGCAGCTCCAGCTTCAGCTCCCTTGAGTTTAAGAAGTGCCATGTGGAATTGTTTAGGAATGAGAGCACTTCTGCAGTTTAGTTGGGAAACCCCTTCCCAAGCGATGAAAAGGGATTTCTTTTCTCCACACAAACACATTTGGAATGTTCTCCTGCAGCCTTCGGCACACAGAGCCAGGGAGGCCAGAGGAGGACCTGGCCTGCAGGCTCCCCAGCACCTTGGCTCAGGCAGAGCTGGGCTCACACTGAAGCAGCGCGTCGTGCACCAACCAAGCAGCTTCTGCAAGCTGCTTTATTTTAGGTACATCAGAGGCAGCCCCTGGGCTCTTGGCAACTCTCCAGTTTGCTGCTAATTTGGGCACCACTCAGGCATGGCCCCTTCTTATCAGAAATAACTTCCCTCTATTTAGCACCACATGGGTAAACAGTAGTGCTTGAGGATCCCAGCCTCTCCCAACACAGCTCCATCCCTCTAGGATGGGTCAGCACCTCCTGGCGGGTGCTTCTCCTGCAGCTTTCCCCTTCTCTCACCTCACAAAGCCTCTTCGAGAGATGATTTCTGCGTGACAGTCGTTCACTGTCTCCCCCTTCAGGCTCAGTTCCTCGCCCTTCACGCACCGGTTACCTGAAACACAGCCCAGAATCGGGCAAGGGGCAAAGTCAACACAAGCTCCACAGGAAGGGGGAGGCATTCAAGTTGCTTCAGGTTTTACTTCTTTGGGCTCCTGAGCAGCAGCAGCATCCCCTGCCTATGAAATCATTATCCTGATCCAAGCAGTGAGGAAAACAAAGGGACAAAGATACTACTTTAGGGACAATGGAGACTTAAACTGCGCAAGGTTTAGGAGCAGTGGCCCTTACCAAGTGGTTTCCAGCCCACCACTCCGGGTGGACGTGTGGCAGCTCACTAGGGAGGGAGCTGAGGTCCACGCAACAGAGGAGTTGTAGAGCATGAGGAACCCGTGCTCTGATGCACAGAGCAGCAGCTGGAGCAGGGAGGAAGAGCAGCAGAGCTGCAGGCACCCCCGCGTTGCTCTCACTATGCCCACAGCACTTGTGCCACCACGCGAGCCCTGCAAACGTTTCCTGCTCTCCCTGAGGAAGCTTTCAGCAACAGCCATTCCCAGACAGGGAATCTAACAGGGAAGTGAGAGCTCAGCTTATGCTGGAAGAACCTGTCCATACCTGTCCCGATGCTGACCACCACTCCCAGGCCCTTGTTCCCTTTCCGCATGATGATGGCGGCCAGGATCTTCCTCCCGAGCAGGCTGTGCTGGATGCGCGCAGTGAGGGTGTTGAAGCGTTGATGGCTCAGCATAGCCAGCTGATCGTGGAGGGTGCTGCCACTCACAGGGAGCTGGAACAGGGACACAAGAGCAGGGTTGCTAAGAGCTCATGGAATAGAGCAGCTCAAGAAGTTGCTAACGTGAAGCAGCAGGAACACAGAAGACAGGAGCTATGGGCAGCACGACTGGCGTTGAGTGCATGGGCATTAGAATGTTCAGGGGTGGGTGGAGTTCTTTTAGGTATAGAGGGGGGCTATGAGGATGATCAGGGGCTGCAGCTGTAGTGCTAGGACATGGGGTGATGAGTTCAAACTGAAACAGGGGAGATTGAGGTTGGAGATAAGGCAGAAGTTCCTCCCTGTGAGGGCGGTGGGGAACTGGAATGGGTTGAACGGAGAAGCTGTGGCTGCCCCATCCCTGGCAGTGCTCAAGGCCAGGCTGGACACAGGGGCTTGGAGCAACCTGCTCCAGTGGAAGGTGTCCCTGCCCGTGGCCGGGGGTTGGGACTGGATGAGCTTTAAAGTCCTTTCCAACCCATTCTATGATTCTATTTCTGGGAAAGCCTTGTCCAACACTTGGAGCCCTGCTTTGAGCACCATCACTGAGCGCCAGCAGCAAGCTGTCCTCCTGGCAGCGAGTGACACGGGCTGAGGAATGGCCTCCTGAGACTGTCAGGGGAAACCCCCAGCACAAAGCAACAAGACCTGTCTTGTCTGTTCCCAGAGCCTCAGCCAAGGAAATCTGGTACTGGCTTTGAAGGAATTCCTTCTGTGCCCGCCTGTGAGGAGGCTGCAGAGTCCCTCCCATTGCAGCCGAGCTCTTGCCTCCTCTGGCACTGCTGAGTGACAAATCCTCCCTGATGGCTTTTCTATTTAGAGGCACAGCTGCAGTGCTCAGCTGTGCAGCCTGGCACACGGCTCTGAAGAGCTCACATAACATGGATCTAAAGCAGCACGGGTTTGGGACAGCCATTCCTGACACAGCCAGAGCTTTGCTCTTCTCTGCTCCTGAGGTTTTGAGCTGACACAGATTTTAATGCAGCACAAAGGAATTTGGAAGGAGGGGTGGGGGGAAGTCACAGAATTCAAGAGGAGCTGCTTCTGTTCCACCACAGGAACACGTTTCAGGAGCTTGTGGAAGAAGCTGATAATTCAGCCCTAAAGCAGAGGCCAGCAGGAGGGAGGAGCACATCTGTGCCCTGAGGAAAAGCCTAACCCACTTCAGGGAAGGCACCTTCTGAGAACAAAGGCCTCACAGTTGATCTTGGAGGCATTTTTCTGCCAGACTGAAAGCACAGGACAAGCAGGGCTACAAAAGCAGCCCCAGCTTTGGAGGGAGAGGATTTACCTCAGGGATGTTCATCCCTTCCATGCGCTCAATCTTCTCAGTCTCACCAATGAGGACTCTGAGGGCTGCATCCGCTGCCTCCTGCTTGCCCTGCTTTTTGCTGTGAGCAGTTACAGCTGGGAACCAGCGGCCTCCAACCTTTGCCTGATACACAAACCTGTAACGAGAGCAGCAGAGCTCTGAGGAAGCAAGAAACCCCCAGGTTTCAGGCTGGCTTTTAAGCAGAGAGGGGAGTGGAGGCAGCCTGTGCGCCCAGAGGCAGCAGCTCAGCCTGGTGCCAGCTCAAACGGCACCAGGAATTCTGCCTAGACAAAAGGAACAGTGCAAAACCTCCTCCTGGGCAGCTGCAGTGACTTACTTGGGATCATGGGGAGGTCCTGACTGGTCAATGAGCTTGAACTCTGCAGCAAAGCCATTGGAGCGGGCGTATTCCAGCAGACCACTGACAGGGTTGACATTCAGGTATTTGATGAGCTCCCCAACACCTTTTGTTTTTGCCACCTTGGATTCCTCTGGAGTGGGAATCCGTGGTGCAGAGCTGTGCATGGGCTGGTCACCTTGGGGCTTCACCACAGGCTAGAGCAGAGTTAGGAGAAGGCTGTCAAATACTGAGCAGCTGGAACCACCATAGGCCAAGAGCAGCAGCAAACCTCAGCTACAGCCAGCACGTGGCCTTGGGCGGGGAGAAACCCAGGGGAAGACGAAATAAAGGAAGGGGGGACCCGACCCAAACCACTTGGCTCTTCTAAAGAAGCTCTTTGTACCTGGTCAGGCAAGACACGGGGGACAGACTCTCCAGAAAGAATCTTCACAGCAACTTCTGCTGCCATTTGCTTTGCTCCCTTCTTGCTGTTTCCTACCACAGCAGGGAAAATTTGGTCACCCATTTTCACACAGTAGCTGAACCTGACAGGACATTATAGCATACGAGAAGCATATAAGCAGAGGTGTCTCCATCTGGTTACTATCCCTGTCTCCCAGTTCAAGTTAAGTCCTTTTACATTATCTCCTATTGACTTCTACCACAATGGCCCTAACCGTGCCCAGGAGAGCACTACCAGGTAGGGTACAGGCCTGGAACCTGTTCCTGCTCTGGCAGATGAAACAACATTCTTTCTCTGAGAAAGGCTGGTGGGTTTGGTCTCTTTCTGGAGGCAGATGTTTGGAGGAGCCATGCCCAAACTCCTGGGATCGGAGCAGCACTCAGGCAGGTCAGTGATGAGGCTGGGAACATGGGGAGTGTGCTGAAGAGGAAGGATATGAAAGATATGTCCCCAAAGCTGACACCCATCTGCCATACCTGGGATCGTGAGGTGGCCCTTCCTGAGAGAGCAGCTGGAATTCAATCGTGTTCCCTGATTTCTGCCCATACTCCATCAATATGCTGATGGGATGCTTCCCAGGGAGCAGGCTGAGGGGAGCTGCTGCAGGTGAGGGCTCTGGCGGCAAAGGCTACAGCAAGAAGAGCGGAGGAAACCAGTTGCAGCCTAACCACAGGTTGAGCAGCCTCCCAAGGAAAGCAGACAAGACTCACCAGAGCTTCGGAGCTCTCAGAGGGACAGGGCTCTTCACATTTAATTCCCCCTTGTCTTCCATTCTCTGCTTCACTCATCAGGACCTTCATAGCATTGGCTGCTGCCTCTTGCTTAGCCAGTTTCTTGCTCCCTGCTTCTGCTGGTGGGAAGCGACGCCCATTGATCACTGCCTGGAACTTAAACCTTGGAAAGAGAACCCCAAAGAGGTAAATCCAGAGGCAGAGGTGTCTTCTCAGAGCAAGCACAGCTGCTCTTGGGACTCAGGTGAGAAGGAACAGCTACTCCTGGCTGGGAGAGCAAACCCACACTGCCACATGCAGAAGACCCAAATACCAAGAGTGTCCCAACAGCTCTGCCTCGTTCCATGGCACTTGCAGAGCTGCTCAGGTCAGAAGAGCAGCTCCAGCTCTTGTTCTGAAGGAACAGGCTGCACTGCCTTGTTCCCAAGCCCCAGGAACACATCATGGGATGTTGCATCTCCTGCACAGGGATGAAGAAAGCTTAAAAGCAGCCTGTGCTGTTCCATCTGTACCTGCTCATGCGGGGTCACTCATCCCTCTGGCAGTTTCCCTGCCTATTCAGTGCATTCCCGGCACCCCAGGCAGGTGCTGCCTCACATTAACCTCTTGCCTTTGCTGTTCTGTCTCTCTGCTCCCTGTGGAGTCTAACACAGGCGGCTTCACTCCTGCCCTCCAGCCCAGTACAGGGGAAATCTGCTTCCAAGGGTCAAACCATATGAGAAGAGGGATTATGGGGCTGAAGCCATTCAGCTCCCTCCTTCCCAACAAAAGTGGGACTTCATCTTTAGAAATGAGGCCAATTTTCCTGTCTAGCGGATCCATTGACATGTTCCCGTGTGGCACATCCAGAGCTTTTTACCAGCTCAGCAGCAGCCAGGGTTTCACATGGGCAAGCAGGGCTCCAGGGGCTGACCTGTGTCACGCTACGTGCTCTGCTCAGAGGCCACTCTGACCCCAGAAACAGCCAGAGTGGGTTCACCTCCTCCAAGCCAAGAGAGCTGCACCCCAGCACTTTGTTCCGGGCTCCCTTTCTACCCTTTCCGGGGGGAGAGCATCCTGAGAGGTAGCTCAGAAATACCAGTTTCTCCCTATACAATCCAAATGAAAGCCAAGTGATGCAATCAGATGGGACCTGAAGAGATGAATCCCAACTTCACTGCTCAGAATGAGGGGCAGGGTAGTCAAAACTGGACTAACCAGGACTACATTTTAGCCTTGGTTTTTGGGGGGTTGGCTTGGCTTTTTGAAGCTGCTGCAAGGAATCAACTAGGCTAATCCTTGTGGAACAAGCATTGAGGAGCAGGGGCTTGGGTACAAAGGTGAGGGGCTGAAGTTAGTGGAAGTCAAGAGCATTTTAAGCAAGAAGACAGCTCAGGAAAGGGAGGAAATGGTCTCACCGTGGCTCATGAGAGGGTCCACTCTGCTCCAGCATGGCAAACTCACAGTGCTGGTAGGTGTACTGGGAATACTCAGTAAGGCCACTCACTGGGTTCTTCTCCTGACAAGCCAGCAGCTTCTCCACGGGTGTACAAGGTAAAGCAGCTTCAAACTGGGCAGTGTAACTGGGGGAAGCTGGGGAGCTCATGATGGCTTCTGCCTCCTCAGGCTGCTTGTTGATGGAGTTCAGGTTATCTGGGATATCATCCGTGGCCCACTTCCCATTCTCAGAGTTATCGTAATGACTCAAACTGGAAAACTGGGGCTTTGTGTCCTCAGGCACGGCTGCTTCCGTGTCACCGCCCTGGCTGTGCTCAGCGTGCCCCAAAGGCTGCTGTCCGTTCTCTGCCCCCTCTCCTCCTGCCATGCTCACTGCTGGCAAAGCTGCTGTCACCTCCTGGGGGCCCGGAGGAACAGACGAAGGTGGAAACCCCAGCTCAGGTTTGGGATCTCCCTTCTGCATCACTGCGCTGGCCTTCAGCCTCATCTGCATCCGCTCGCGCTTCCTGTCCGTCAGGGACCACCGCGGGGGGCTCGTGTTCTGCTTGCGGACATCCCCCAGCTTCTCCAGGGCGCTGAGGAAGGCGTTGACATCCTTGGCCCTCGAGAAGCCGATGTTTTTGGCCAGGTTGAGCGCTGTGCTTTCTGCCACGCTGAACAAGTAGTTACAAATCTTGTCCTTGGTCTCAGCCATCGCGGGGCCAGCGTCTCCCGAAGCAGCCGTGCTCGTCTCTCCTCTGCTCTCTCCAGCTGCAGCTGGGTGACCACTGCTGTGCTCAGTGGGGCTCCTCTCCCTCCCTGTGCTGGGGCTGGTGATGCTCCACAGAGGCGGCGTCTCCCCCCCCTTGTGCAACCTGCCTTCTCTGAAGAGTTTATACAGAACACGGTTGACCTCTTTCTTCTGAACTCGAAGCTTCCGCGCCAGCTCATGAACTGTGCAAGCCTTCCCGTCCCCGAGCTGCCTGAAAAGAGTCAGGATTTCCTGTTCACAGTCTTGGCCAGCAAGAGAGAGCCTCTGGAAATTGAGCCTGATGCTGTCAGAGCCTCGCTCCACGCTGCTCTGATGGTGGTACTGAGGAGGGCAACACCGTGCGGAGGGCTTTGCCCAAGGATGCTCACTGGAGGACCGATCGCACCGTGCTCTGCTCCAGCGGAGCTGCCATCTCTCTGCAGGAGCCGGTGCTGCAGCTCGCACGCCCCTGGTGTCCCAGGATCCCTGAAGGGAACGGAGCTCAGTGCCCTGCTCCGTCAGGAGCTGCTGCTGCAGAAATGCTCCCTGGTTCCTTCCTGGGGTACGAGGGTGGCTGAAGAAACCTTGGGTAGTGCTGGGCCAGTTCCGCCTCGACCAAGGCACACACGAGCCTCTGCCTCGAGCAGTGCCTCTGCTCATAGCGCAGTGCTGGGACCCGCGTGCGGCCCCGGCGGCTGCTGCGCCAGGGCAAGGGGAGCTCTGCTTCGCTCTGTGTCCTCTGTCCAGAGCAGGCACCTGCTGGGGGGGAACACAGGAACTGAGCCCGTGTTCCAGAACCACACCTGGAACAGCTTCCTGCCCCCAAAGCGGCTTCCCCTCGCAAAGCTTTCCCATGTAAACCCAAAGAGCTCCCCGGCGGCTGCCCAGCACAGGAGCCAGCAGCGAAGTTCAGCCCCAGGCCCAGCTGTAAACCGCCTCTTTGACCCCCCATACCCGAGCTCAGGGGTGCTCGGTCTGGTCAGGATGCCTCCCCCAGACACGCGGGAGCTTCACTCCTCTGCCCTGAAGTGCAGAACGATCTCAGACCCACTCTGCAATCAGAGCAGCGGGGGCAGGAGGAGGGGAAGCAGCGCCTGCAGTCACACAGGACAGAGCTGCTCTGGGTGCAGTGACCTCTTTTAGGAACCTCTCTTCACAAAGATGGCTTTCCCGACGCAGCTCACCTCAACGCTCCCCATCGCCACCAAACGCACCCCAAGACCACTCACGTTTCATCAAGCCCATGAACAGGCTCCAACAGCACCCAGCCCTTGTACCAGCTCTGTATGCGGAGCTGGGGGGGCTCTGTGCACAGAGGGGAGGGTCCCGTTCCCAGCTCCTTCCTCTGGGAACTCGTCCGGCCCCGAGGCAGCGGCAGCACCGAAGACCGGGGGCTGCTCTGCCTCCACCTCATCCACGCACCAGATTCCCTGCTTTTGGGAGCAAACGACCGGGCTAAACCCAGCCCTGCCCCGAGCGGCGGCGGCGCCGGGGGGAACCGCTGCAAGATGGCTGCGAGCTCCGTTTCGGTTTCGGTTCCCGGCCCGACAGCGCCCGCCCCGCCCCTCCAGAGCTCGCCGGGAGCGGCCGCGGCTCTGACCCGGCGGGAGCACAGAGAGCCCGGGACCGCCCCGCAGCCGCACACAGAGCCCGCGAGGCTCCGGGCGGGCCCTGTCTTCGGGAGCTGCCGCCGGGACGGGACCCGCAGCCCCAAAGGCACCGGAAATACCGAGCAGCCGGTACCGGGCCAGGGCGCAAGGGAGGCCCCGCCAGGGCCCTGGGCTGCCGCACACGGCCCCAACGGGTCCCCGCGATGGAGGCCGGGCGGGCAGGACACCCGCGGCCATGGGGGCGGCTCCGGCCCGCACACGAGGCCCGGCCCCGGTCCGGCCCCCCCAGCGCCCCCTTACCCCCTCCGCTGCCGCCGCTGCCGCCGCGGCCAGCGCAGACTGATGACGCAACCGAGCGCCCCCTCAACCCTCCCGCGCCTGCGTAGCTCGCAGGGAGCCGTGCGGCCGCCATCTCGGTTGAGGGCAGAGCGCGGCGGCCATGTTAAGCGCGGGCAGCGCGGGGCCGTGCCGAGGCCGCCGCGGGCCGAGCGAGGCCCTCCGCGTCCCTCCCCGCACCCCGCCGGTCAGGCAGCCGCGGCCCCGCCCTCCGCCGGCGCGAGCGAGCAGGGGTGGCTCCCGCTGCGCCCCCGGGCACCGCAGGCCGCAACCGGGCGCCAAGGCAGCGGCGAGCATCAGCCCTGCAGCGGCCCCTGAGCCCAGGGGGGATCGGGGTCCTCCATGGGCTCCGCCCCGTGGGGCTTCTCCATGGGCCTCCCCCGGCCCATGTGCGCCCCGTTCCCCGCTTGACAGGGTGGGAGCTGGACTGGAGGAGGGAAGGCTCCTGAAGGGGAGCCCCCAGAGCAGCTCCAGTGGGTGAAGGGGCTGCAGGAAACCTGGAGGGGGGCTTGGGACAAGGGCCTGTAGGGACAGGCCAAGGGGAATGGCTTTAACCTGCCCGAGGGGAGACTGAGATGAGCTCTCAGGCAGAAGCTCTTCCCTGTGAGGGTGCTGAGGCGCTGGCACAGGGTGCCCAGAGAAGCTGTGGCTGCCCCATCCCTGGCAGTGTTCAAGGCCAGGTTGGACACAGGGGCTTGGAGCATCCTGCTCCAGTGGAAGGGGTCCCTGCTGTGGCTTTAGATGAGCTTTAAGGTCCTGTCCAACACAGCCCATCCTATGATTCCCTGTGTGCCCTCCAACTGTGCTGGGGCCCCGCTGTCTCCGCTCACCCCCATTTGAATACACGTTCTTTAGCTCCAGAGCTGCCCCTTCAGCCAAGACCCGAGTCCCATCCCACCCGCTCCCACCGTCCCCCTCGCTGATCCCAAAGCCCTGGGTGCGATCCCTCTGTTCATGTGAGCTCCCGAGCTCCCGTCAGCGAACAGATTGCTCCTGCCTGGGGCTTTGCTGCCTGCGTGCGAGCACTCGTGTCTCAGTCACCAGCTGGCAGCAGGAGCCCGGCACCGAGGCAGTGCCTTTGCCGGGTGCCAGGCGGGAGCTCCCAGCCCCTGTCCCGCTGGGGGATGGATGCGGCTCCATCTGCCCTTGCTTGCCCATGCTGAGCAGAGCACATGGGGACAAGCTCCTCAGAGCACCCCGCTCCCCACCAGCAGCTCTGCTTGGCCCAAGGGGGTGCTGGTGGTGGCTGCGTGTGCCTTCAGGTGGGGACCTTGCCCCCACCATGGCTGCTTCCTTGCCTCCATGTGCAGGTATTCCCATGGGAGGCACTGCAGCACACAGAGATGGTGAGCCAGGCCCCAGCGCTGCCAGGCTCGGGTGCTGCTCCTGCTCAGGGTGGGTTCTGGAGTCAGGGATTTGCGGTCTGCATTTCCCGGTTTGGTTTTGGTGTTTTGGGGCTATCATGGAGAGACTCCTTGTCTGCAGAAGGACCCCTCACACCATCTGAAGTGGTCACAGCTTCATTCCTAGAGGCTTCGGAAGCACAAACCCCCGCGCCTCGGATGAGGCTGGTGAGGGTCAGGCACTCCCCGTCCCCTCCGCAGCACGCAGCGCTCGGCTCCTCAGTCTGCTCTTTTCTTCTCTCCCCCATTTAATTGCCTGGGATCACTCCTCAGCTTTAACGCTCCTCGGTGAGCGTGATTCACCATGGCTGCTGCTAAGGCAGAGTGGGGAGGTTACAGCGCTGCTCTGCGCTGCATCGCCACGATCCACCCTGCCCATGGCCTCAGCCGGGGCCGTAGATCCTCTGGGATTGTAACACCCGGAATGTGCCAGCAGCCACTTCATCGATACGAGTTCATTCTCCTTTCTCCTGCTTTATGGAAAACTGGGTAGGCTCCAACCTGTTTCCATAGGAACGGGCTGGGAGAGCCGAGGGCTCTGACACAGCCACAGCGCCTGCATCCCGCTGGAAGCCCGTTTGTGCTGGAGCTGAGGAGCTGCCGGCTGAGAACCGGCCCCAGCGTTATCCCTGCGGGGGTCGGGGGAGGATGGGCAGGGCTGGGAGCAGCATCCCGGGATGCCGGGGCTCCTCGTGCTCCCCAAAGCAGAGGCACCGCTTCCCCGGGCTGAGCAGAGGCTTCCCCGCGCGATGGCAGCATTCGCTCAGCGTCCCTGGCCGGCGGGAGGTGCCTCAGGTGTCTGCTTTGTTTCGCCTTCCCTCTTATGAAAGGAGAGGAAATGGATTGTCGCACAGCTCCCCCGCCCGATGCGCTGTTCAAATGCCAGTTCTCAGCTCAGGCCATTGTTCCGCCGAGGTTCGTCTCAAACTGCTTTATTAGACACTGGAAAATAGCGCTTCCCCGCTCTCAGAGCCAGCCTGTTCCTCCAAGGGAGATAAAAGCTGAGGGTTTGATTGCAAAGGGGACGTTCTGTTACCCTTCTAAAGCACGTTGTGGTTGAAGGCAGCCCTGGGAGCAGTGTATTCTTAGCCTTGCTGGTGCCCGCTCCCTTCCAGCCCAGGGGCAAGCTCTGCTTTCGGGCTGCAGGAGGTTCAGTCAGGTCCTGGCCCTCCTGCAGTGCCCATCGAGCGCTCCAGGCCCTGCGTGTGTGGGGCGAGGCATCGGGCTGAGGCGGTTCCCATGTCCTCGCAGCGTTGCTCTGGTTTGTGCCTGGCAGCAGAGGCCCAGCGGGGAGCCGAGGCGGAAAACCTCCCTGGAAACCCTCCACAGCTCCAGCGCCTTCACTTGCCTTTAGAAGGGGAAGAAGCCTTTCTTCTCTTCCAGCAGGTCTCTGTACAAGCACGGTGCAGGTAGCACACAGGAAAGGCTGCCGCATCCCGAGCCCGGGGCTTCTGTCCAGGCACCACAGGAAGGGGCTGGTTCCCACAAAGCCACTTTTTACCCCCTCCTGCTCCCGAGGGGCTGGCTCCCGCCTGGGAAAGCAGCAGAGCTGAGCAGGGCACTGCACAAGCTGTTTCTCTCCGCAAAGGAGTGAACCAGCCCCTGGAGCTGCCATGTCTGCGCTGCCGAGGTGTCAGCAGCGATTACTCATCTCCTTATGCAGAGCACAGGGGAAGGGGAGACTCTGCCACGGCTCCTGGCACCTCCATACATGTGATGCTCATCCCCCTGGGCACCAGCGCGCTCCAGGGCTGCTCCCATGGCTTCACCCTTGGTTCCCACCGCAGCTGCGGGGTTGGGAAACACCTTTTATCCCCCCTGTCCCAAGAGGTACCCTGGAAAGCAGGAGCAGGCAGCAGCGTGGCAGGGATGCTGCGTGAGCATCCTTTGGCACCTGGGTACCAAGGGGCCCGTCCATTGTGGGTTTACAGCCACCACAGCATCTGCTTGGTGAGACCTACCCTGTGGTGGTCCCCCCCAGCCCGGTGCCATCACGGCCACAGGCTCCTCCAGCTTGGAGTGGGGCTGGGGGGGACCGGAGCGAGCTGCAGCCGGCGGCGGCTCCCCTTGGCGAGGCTCCAGCCGCGTCAGCCTCTCCCTCAGCGAGTTGTCATCTCCTGGGTGCTGGCCAAGGCATCGCTGCAGGGTGTCAGACGGGGACCCCAGACAGACCTCGAGCCACCCGGCACTGCTCAGAGCCTGTTCTTGGAGGGGGCCCAGCAGGAAGAGGGTTCCTGTGGCTGCTCTGCGTTAGCAGAGTCAATCAGGTTAATGAATGAAGCCTCCTCCTGCCAGGATTCAAGGAGCTGCTGAATACGTGTCAGTCGACAGGGCATTAATCCTCTCCGCTGTGACCTTTACATCACCACCCAAGTCCAGGTTCCCCTCTTTGCCCTTTGCCATTGCCTTTCATATTTAATATTCAATCTGCTTTATCTGCTGGAAGCTTTACCCCCGCCCCACCCGCCTGGGAAAGGATCAGCCTCGGGGTGAAAGGCACCCAGGGCAGAGCTGCTGCTTGTCACCCAGCAGCCTCCCGTTTGCACCCACATCACTTGGTCATGGCACGGGGGGCTCTGCTGAACCCCACTGGTTTCCTCAAGGGACTGGGGCTGCCTGGGGTGGGCAGCACTGCCCTCCTCTTCCTGTCTCCTCTCCCTTTTCTCCTCTTGCATCTCCTCTCTCCTTTCTTCTCCTCTCCTCTCTCCTCTTGATTTATGTGCTGCTGAGCACAGGCTCTAATGGCTCCCTCACAGGGCAGAGCTTGGCGCAGCCAGGACTCCAGAGGGCTTCCTTGTGTGTAGGACTCCTTTGTGCCTCCCCCAGGCTCCCATTGCACCTCCTGCACTGCTTGTGCTTGATTCACTGCAGATCAGTTCTCTTCCACACAGCCAGGCACTGACGGAGAGGCAGGAGGCTGCTTGGAGGGAGCGATGGCTGGCACAGGAGATGTGGGTTGCAGCTCTCAGGCCATGGAACTGCTTCTCCTGCACAGATTGTTTCCTCACTAACAGCAGTTTCTAATCTCCAAGCAAGCAAGAAGCTGGAACGTTTCATGTTCCGTTCATGGCTCCCCTGGAGGCAGCAGCAAGGAAAGAGATGGAGGAGGAGAAACCAGTGAAAAGCACCAGGTGGCCGCGGATCTCGCAGCCTAATGGGTTCCTCTGTAATTAGTACAAAACCTGTTGCTCTCAACCAACGTTGAGTGCCAGGTTTGGAGCAAGCAGCATCCTGCCCGGCCCAGCGCCAGGCGGCTCGGCATAGTGCAGGGAGGAGCTGCGGGATGGAGCGGGGCGGATGGAGCCTCTTCTGTGCCTGGGAACCAGGAGCACCTCCAGCTCCTTCGGCTGCTCTCTGGGAGAACCCCTGCATCCTGCATTCAGCTCTGGGGAACAGCACAGGGGGGACGTGGAGCTGCTGGAGGCCACGGAGCTGCTGCGAGGGCTGGAGCAGCTCTGCTCTGGAGCCAGGCTGAGAGAGCTGGGCTGGGGCAGCCTGGAGAAGAGAAGGCTCCTGAAGGGGAGACCTTAGAGCAGCTCCAGTGCCTAAAGGGGCTGCAGGAAACCTGGAGAGGGGCTTTGGAGAAGCCTCAATCCCAAGCCACTGATAAAGGCACACAAAGACGAAGCAACTTTTGCCCCATCTCTATGGGCAGCATCATAAATGCCCCCGTGCATTAAGGTTCTGCTGAGCTAAGCCACTAATATTGGACATGATGCTCAAGGGCTTTAATCCCTGAGCAGAGTCCCCTGGGCTGCTGGAGGCATGTGGGGGATTTACAGGTATTAGTTTAACAGCAAAACAAGCCCAATTCATCACCATTCAACCACTGCCCATCCTGCCCTGCTGGCCCTGGCTTAGCCAAGGGGTCCTGCCTGATGGCCCCTGTTATGGGGCCACGTGAGCCTCAGCATCCCCACACAAGCAGCAACACAAGGGGATGCTTCGCCCTCACTGGGGTCTCCCCAAAGCAGTAGAGGGCCCAAAGGAATGCCTGGAGCATCCCCCCCAGCCAGCCCCCAACCCCAGCAGAGCTCCCACATCAGAACAGAGGGCTCCGAAGCGCTTAGAGGTGTATGGATATATCATATATTTGTGTGTGTAACTATACATAGATAGCTGCATACTTACACACCCGCACAGGTAAATATTTATAGATACTGACCTCTTCAGATTAAAGTCCAAGGCACTTTTTACAGTGAACAGGTTAAAGCCATAGTTTAAAACATGCCTGTTTCTGGGTACAGCTTGGGTTTATGGCGACGCTGTGGGAAAGGGGCAGTCCCTGCTCCCCGCCCCTGGCTCAGAGGTTGGACCAGGAGGAGGATGTAAGCCCCTGACCACAAAGACACGCAAGCAGCTCCCACTGGGAAGGGCATCAGCACGTTGGGGATGCTGAGACCTCAGCCGGGGGAAGAACACTTTGGGCAGAAGGAGGAGCAGAGCTGGGTGCTGAGAACCCCGCGGGGCTCCGAGGTGGCTCATCCCACTGGGAAATAGCTATTCCCATGGAGCAGCTTTTCCCCTCCCCTGCACAAGCCCGTCTCGGCCACCCCGAGCCCGCTGGGTGCCTTTAGGAGGGAGCTCAGGTGCTTGCAGCAGCATCTTCCCTGTGCTGAGGGATCACCTTCATCCCCAGCAAACCTACCTGGTGCCGTCACAGGCTGGGAGATGCTGTACCCAGTGGTACGGAGGGATGAGCACCTAGAGGTCCCCAGAGGCAGCGGGGGAGCCTCAGCTCTGCCCTCAGGGGGAACCAGCCCCTCTCCTCTGGCAGAGCTGGAAACCCCCAAGCTGGTCTCAAGCATTGCCCTCCAACAACCACCCCCCAAGTGGAGGCGAACGCGTGGGGCAGGAACAGCCCAGGCAGCCACCAGCTCCTTTCGGCGAGGGGATTTCGGGGCCAGCAAGGAGCCACTGGAGCTCAGGGCACCGATTGCTGCTGGGACTTGGCCCTGCTGGGTGGAACTGAGCTGGCAGGGTCAGGCCAGCACGGTCATAACAGTGACAACAAGGAGAGCACCCAGGAACTGTGGCTCGGGTGGGAGCAGCCACTGGGGAGGCTTCCTCTGGAATTGGTCCCATAGGCCCTGCGGGAGGACGGGAAGGAGCATCAGGGCTGCAAAGGAGCATTGTGTGTCCACAGATGTTGATCCAGTGGGGATCAGGTCCAGCAGCTCAGGGGCTCGAGGTAAGGAAGAGACTCTCTCTGAGGGTTGAGGAGTCATGGAACCCCAGCCTGGCTTGGGTGGAAGGGACCTTAGAGCTCATCTGAAGCCAAAAGGTGCGGGAGCCTGGCTGGAGGAGGGGAGCAGCGTGCCCCACACCAAGACAACCTCCATCCTTAAGGGAAAGGGGGAATTGTGGCTGTGCCCAGGAAGCTGAGCCCCTCCTTCAGCCGGGGAGCGCCCTGAGGGGGGCAATGGCTTTCCAGAAAGCACTGGGACCCCGGGCAAAAGGTGGGAGCAGCAAAGCTCTGGTGCCATCAGGCTACATGGCTCCAGCCCTGTTAAAGCCAGCTTCCAGGCAACGGGAATGAAGAGCTGGGGCGTAAAGAATGAGGAGCATGGGGAGCCTCGGGAGCACCGGGAACAGCGGCTGTACTCAGAAACAGACACCTTTGGCAGCGGGCTGGCATTGCTGCCGCTGCCCACCGCGGTGGGTACAAAACCAGGGTGGAAAGTTACAGACCCTCTCTAAGATAGCAATATATTTCATAGGTAAAATAAACTATTGTACTTTCCCCTCGCGGTAAAAAAGAAGCGAGCGGCGCAGAGGCGAGGTGCGGACCAGGGCGAAGCTCCTGCAGGCTGTGGCTTTGCAGAGGACTCTGTTCCTCGGGGGTTTCCTCCTCACGGCTTGTGGAGCAAAGGGAAAACCAGAGGCAGGTTGTGGCTGGGAGGCCCTGGAGGGGCTCCGGGTGCGTCCTGGCTGCGGTTAGTGGCATCTCTTTGGGGTTCTGATGCTGTGGGGTTGTTCTTGTGCTTTGCCTTCAGCTCGGCCGCTCGTCCCAGCTCTTCCCTTGTCCTGATGCCCTTCGGGGGCTCCCGGCTCCAAAACAACGTTCTCAGGCATAGAGACAGCCTCTACCAGAGCCCTGCCAGGAAGCTGCAGGTACCTGGGGGATGCTGTGGGCTGGACCATGCTGGGGGGACACTGGGGGCACCCCCATCTCCCCATGCTGGCCCTCACCATGGCCTCGGGGTTGGGGGGGGGTTTCCTCTGTGGAGCCCAGTGAGCCTGGTGATGGGTCAAGGCTGCTGGCACCAGTGCTGAGGCACGGGCAGGGGTGAAGGTGCAATATGGGGTGGAATGGGAGGTGCAGGGGGTGGGATGGGGGGGTTCAGGGTGCATGGATGCAGAGTGTGAGATGCAGGAGGTGAGATGCAGGCTATGAGATGCAGAGTGAGATGCAAGGGTGAGATGCAGAGTGAGATGCAGGGGTGAGATGCAGAGTGAGATGCAGGGGATGAGATGCAGAGTCAGATGCAGGGTGAGATGCAGGGGATGAGATGCAGGGTGAGATGCAGGGTGTCAGATGCAGGCTGTGTGGGTGCAGAGATCCCTGCCCAGCTCCTGCCATCCCTGGTGAGATCCCTCTGCTCTGCCCCAGGACAAGGCTCTCTTGCACTGATTGCGCTCCACAGCTCTCCCCACTGGTGCTCCCCACACCTCGGATCCCAGCAGCTGGCAGTGCCTCGGTTCATTCCATCTCGATCATTAGCCTGTGAGGAGGTTCCCACTGCGACATTGATTCTGGAGCATCGATCCTTCCTCTGGCTCTGGTCCCCGGACACAGCTCCGCTCCTCGCCCCACGCAGCCCCACTGCAGCTCGTTCCTCCCTGCACCCCAGCAGAGGCACGGAAGTGCTCTCCTCCAATGCAGATCCTGCACGTTGGGCTCATTCTCCGTTGAGAATGAACCTTCTGTCCATTGCCACGCTGGAATCCAATCTACAGAGAAGCCAGCTCGGGCTGAGGGTCACCTGCAGCACACGGGGAGCAGCAGCAGAGCTCAGAATAGAGCTGGGGAGGCTGCCAAAGGCATCCCGGCCTCTGCCCACCCTGCAATTACACTAATGACAAGAGCTTGGAAGAGCAGCTCATTCCCAGAAGCCAGGTATCTCCTGCCGGCGAGGATGGGAAAAGGCTGGCAGCCTTCCTCCTCCTCTTCCTCGGCATCAGGCTCATCCATCTGTGCCTCCGTGTGCACAAAATACAGCGTTATTTATGGGAGGGAAAGAGTTACAAAGGAGATTACAGGCTGAGTATACCTGGAGTAACACAGTGACTTTGATTACAATTACTGACACTGCCGGCTGAGCTGTAATTAATATCGGGGAGTAATTACAGGTTCCTTCATCTGTTTAAAAATACAGAAATAGCCTCTGCTGGGTTTTCATTGAAAGCAGCAAAGAGCAGCCCCAGAGCTGCTGCCGGGCTCCACACAGGGCCCAGGCAGAGCCCAGCACAGCCATGGAGCAGAACTGGGGAAGAAAAGGGGGGAAATGGGGAAAGCAGAACAGGAAAGGGCTGGTTCCAGAAGTACCTGGGTGGATGGGTCCCCACCAAACCCAGCAGCAGCGGCACAGAGGCTGGTTTTAAACAGATGAAGCACCTTCCCCACCACCGCATCCCTTGCCAGTGCCCCGGCTCGGCCCCGGCGCACCCGGTGCTGATGTGGTTTCTCATCCAGCAAAGAGCCCATCGGCTTCCCGGGATGCTGGGGGTGGGCAGCGATGTGAGCACCAGAGCGGCCGCGGTGCCCGGGCTGGCCTGCCAGCCCCTGCCTGGCCCCGCATCCACCCGTGCGTTAGGCACCACCTTCCCGGCTCCGGCATGACTCCAGTGAGGAGCAGAAGGGAGAAGCATCCTTGTTCTGCCTGGGGTGAACACGCTCAGTCCTCCAGAGAAGCCCACGGCAGATAGTGGCCGCTGTCACCCACCCAACAATGCAAGGGGGGGTTCCTGCGGGTCCCGGTAACGAGATGGGATGGAGGGTGGGCAGCGTAGGTCAGAGCCTGTGCAAGGAACCACCGTGTCGGCCTCTGCTTTGCGATGCTGAGAGGGGCAGGGGAGGAAAACTCTTCCCTCCGGTGTCTCCGTTGCTGCAGTGCCGCTGACTCGCTGCTTTGTTCCGTTTTCCTTTGTGAAGACCTGAGATTGAGCGTGGGTTTTCCGTCCGCCACCGGCCTCCGCGGCGCGGGCTCGCCCGAGGCATTGCCTCCCGTCCCCTTCCTTCACCACGTGTAGAGGCACCTGAACGGGGATGTGGTTCCCGATACCAAGGCGTTGGCAAAGCTCCGGCTCCAGCCGAAGGGGTCCTGCGGCGGCGCGAGGACCCGGAGCAAATCCATGGAGACCTCGGTGCTGCCCCTGTCCATGGGGGAGCCAGGGGCTGCGCTTTAGCAGCTGCTTGAGCTCGTGTAAGGGGTGGGGAAGGAGGTGGAGCTGACCCCGATGGGGCTCTCGGACAGAGGAGTTTGGGGGGTGCCCACGGGCACACTGACCCCCCGCGCCTCCAGCACGGCGGCCAGCAGGCGCTGCTGCTGCTGGCGCAGCATGTCGGCCATCAGCAGCGGCAGGGAGTTGAAGCTGGTGCTGAGCTGCTCCAGCTTGGACTCGAGGCTGCTGATCTGCTTCTCCAGGTCCTCGCTGCGGTCGTTGAGCTCCGTGATGAGGTCGTACATCACGTTCTGCATCTGCGGAGGGGACAGAGCGGTCAGTGCCATGGTGGAGGGGTCAGTGCCACAGCTGGAGGGATCAGTGCCACGGATGGAGGGGTCAGTGCCATGGTGGAGGGGTCAGTGCCACAGCTGGAGGGATCAGTGCCACGGATGGAGGGGTCAGTGCCATGGATGGAGGGGTCAGTGCCACGAATGGAGGGGTCAGTGCCACAGCTGGAGGGGTCAGTGCCACAGATGGAGGGGTCAGTGCCACAGATGGAGGGGTCAATGCCATGGATGGAGGGGTCAGTGCCACGAATGGAGGGGTCAGTGCCATGGTGGAGGGGTCAGTGCCACGAATGGAGGGGTCAGTGCCACAGCTGGAGGGGTCAGTGCCACGAATGGAGGGGTCAGTGCCACGAATGGAGGGGTCAGTGCCACAGCTGGAGGGGTCAGTGCCACAGATGGAGGGGTCAATGCCATGGATGGAGGGGTCAGTGCCACGAATGGAGGGGTCAGTGCCATGGTGGAGGGGTCAGTGCCACGAATGGAGGGGTCAGTGCCACAGCTGGAGGGGTCAGTGCCACGAATGGAGGGGTCAGTGCCATGGTGGAGGGGTCAGTGCCGTGGATGGAGGGATCAGTGCCATGGATGGAGGGATCAGTGCCATGGATGGAGGGGTCAGTGCCATGGTGGAGGGGTCAGTGCCATGGATGGAGGGATCAGTGCCATGGTGGAGGGAACAGTGCCATGGTGGAGGGGTCAGTGCCATGGTGGAGGGATCAGTGCCATGGATGGAGGGATCAGTGCCATGGATGGAGGGGTCAGTGCCACGGATGGAGGGATCAGTGCCATGGATGGAGGGATCAGTGCCATGGATGGAGGGATCAGTGCTGCCATGGATGGAGGGGTCAGTGCCATGGATGGAGGTGTCAGTGCCATGGATGGAGGGATCAGTGCCATGGTGGAGGGATCAGTGCCATGGTGGAGGGATCAGTGCCATGGATGGAGGGATCAGTGCCATGGATGGAGGGGTCAGTGCCATGGTGGAGGGATCAGTGCCATGGATGGAGGGATCAGTGCCATGGATGGAGGGGTCAGTGCCATGGATGGAGGGGTCAGTACCATGGATGGAGAGGTCAGTGCCATGGATGGAGGGGTTGGTGCCATGGATGGAGAAGTCAGTGCTATTTGCAGAGCCCAGCCCTCTAACCCCTTTCTGAAGTGCCTTGTCTTGCAGGGCCCTGTGACCAGATCATGGATCACCTTGGGACATTAAATGAGGAGACCCTGTCCCTGTGCAGGAAGAAGTGAAAGGGGAGCCGGCCCTGAGCATCCTGGGGGTGCAGGGACAAAGATGTCTCCTGGAGAAAGGGTGACCCCCCCACACCAGTGCCTGGCTCGTGGCTGCGTTTCTCTTCCTGCCTATTCCCAGCGGACATCCCCGAGCCAGAGCATCTCCTGGTCAGCCAGGGCTGCTCATCCAAGTGAAGGGAAACACCTGCCGAGCCGAGGGGTCACCACAGGGACTTGCCTTCGAGAGGTCGACCAGGGTGTTGGCTTGGTCACTGAGCTTCCGCTGCTCCATCTTCACGCTCCGCAACCTGGGGAGAAGGGAAGAGCATCGCGACTGCATCCCAGGCGATGGGGAAGCATCCTCCTGCTGCACCACGGGTCCAGCATCCCCCCCAGCACCGCGGCCTGCCCGGCAGCCCCTTACTGGTGAATGGCTTGTAGGAACTTCCTCTGGTGCTTCCTGACTTTGGCGTGGTCGATCTTCTTCAGCAGCTTGGTGTGCTTATAGATGAGCCACGTCTCCCGCAGGACGTTGGCCGCTGCGTTCTTGATCTGCAAGAGGAGAGTTGGCCGCGGGTCACCGGCCTGCAGGATCTCATGGAGACACCAGTCTGGCTCCACCGCTGGCTGTGAGCCGGTGCTGCCAGAGCCCTTGACCCACCCCAGCTGGAGCGAGGCGCTTGGCTTCGCTCCCTATGGACTCCTGCATCTCTGCAAGGGAGATCACGGGCAGCTTGGATGGGAATCAGAGCAGGCAGAGCTGCCCGCACCACTCCCATCCCTGCCCTGCCTTGCACGGAAGCTCCCCCCAGGCTCTTCACTGCACTCTGAGCCTCCAGAAGAAGGAAGAATCCCAAAGTTGCTCCCGACTCCTGCATCCATCTGCTGCTCTTGGCAGCTCCCGGCTCTGCTGCCGGCACGAGGACGTGGCTTCCGCAGGCTCCCGGCTCAACCGCAGCTCTGCTGCTCACTCCAAGATGAATTGGCTGCCGTCTGCCTGGCACCGAGCCTGCGGATCCATATCCATGGCCGGAGGAGCCGGGGCCAACCGGCTGTTTGCTTTCCTGGCCCGGCCACACTGAGGCCCCCAAGTACCCCCAAGGATGCTCCTGTGGCATTCCGAGGGTGAAGCGGCCCTGCCGTGTCCCGGCACTGGGATGTCGCGCTTCCACGGGCTGCACCAACGCTCGCTTTGCCACCAGCCCCTATATAAAGTGTTACTCCCACCGCCAGCAGCCCACTCCATCACGCCAATGCTTTGCTGTGACGAGGCTGCTGAGACCAGGGACCTCCTGCAGCCCCCGCGCTGCCGGGGATGCGATGCCACAAGCAGCAACCCCACTGCAGCCCCCGTGTCCCGCCTCAGCGATGGGAAGCTCAGGAGCCTCAGCACAGCTCCCGTCTGCAGCAGGTGAGGTGCTGAATCATGAAACCCCATTGTCTCCCTGACACCGAGCTGATTGAGATCCTGCTCCACAGGAGGAGGGAGCCTGTTTCCTCCCAGTGGGAAAAAAACCCAGGCTTTTCCTCCCCGAGCATCCTGCATCGCCTCAATCTGACACGGAGCTGGTGCCGCTTGCTCCCACCATAACATTGCTCCTCCGCTGCATCCCAGGCACTCAGATTTGGTACCCACGGGACCTGCACCCACTGTGCTTCCCCCCATCCCTGTCTCCTGCGGCGCCTTACCCGCTTCGTCAGCTGCGTGTCCATCATGAAGTTGTGGACGTGCTTCTCAGCTTTGGTGAGCTCCAGCTTCCTGGCCACCACAGCCACCACCAGTGCCGTGCAGCCGGCACCCTGCATGGGGACAGCAGGCAGGGACATGGTTTGTCACCCTCCAGCATCCTGCTGCACCCTCTCCATTGCAACCCCCTCCATGCACCCCCCAACCACCTCATCCTCGGTATCACAGAGTGTCCTTGGGGATGTGCTGGGTCATTGACGGGATAGGCTGGGGATGACTGGGGAGGCCAGTGGTGAGCACTGGTGAGCCTTTGCCTCCCCCACACCTGTTAACAGCTGGGCTAAGCCTGCTTCACCAGTGCCACCACAGCTGGTGCCCCATGATAGTGCCCGGTGGGATAGGGAACCCCCAGCTCCAGGGTGGGAGAGCAGTGGGGAAGCACCAGCAACCTGCGGGAGGGCAGGGAAGGGGACCCTGGAATCAGGACCCCCCCCCCCCCCAAATTGCTGCGTCTCGCAACAGCGACAGCTGGGAGCTTGATTATCCTGGCGATTAGGGCTGGATCCCATCATCTCCGGGACATATTTGCCTTTGGAAAGCAAAGGCACCAAAGCCCCCGCTCCCTGCGGTGCTTGGGTGCTCTGCCTGCACCAGCTGAGCTGCTCCCGCCTCCCATAGCCTGGCAGAGGCCCCACGATCCTGGCAAATGCTCCTTAATTTATTAAAGAGTCATTAATTAACATCAAGCTCTGAGCTGAATCCTTCAGCAGCCCCCAAGCTTCCGGCTCCCACCACGTCCCCCTTCCTGGCGGGGCTGCGGGATGCTCCGGGACCCCTCATTCAGCTGGGAAGCGCTGTAGCCCCCCCTCCAAGAGGTATTTTCCCCCTCGCCCAGCTCCTTTGGGCCTCGCTGGTGCCTGACCCCATCGACACAGATCAAAGACTTCAGATAATGGAAAATTAACAGTTGCTGGTGGAGCAGGGAGGGGGAATGGCTCCAACCCAAAGCCTGGAGCCAAAGGGGACAGAGCTGGGTGCTGGGTGCTGGAGCCGGCTCCATCTGCACCATCACCTCCTGAACCAGACCTCCGCATCCTCTAATCCCAGCTCTATCAGCTCCCAGGAGTCCTCAAAGCTGAAGCCCTTGTGCCTCGTGCAAGGACAAACCAGTTGGGAAGCTGGTCCCTGTAAAACCTGGTGGCCCTGCTGCTGTGCTGGGCATGGGCAGAGCCCACAGCGGGGGCAACCGGCTCAGCATGGCCCTTACCATGATGCCAGTGAGCAGACAGACACCCTTCCCGCAGTAGGTGTGTGGGACCATGTCGCCATAGCCGATGGAGAGGAAGGTGATGGAGATGAGCCACATGGCACCCAGGAAGTTGCTGGTTACGTCCTGCTGGTCATGGTACCTGCCAAGGGAACATGGGCATCAGTGTTGGGGCAGGGGATGGGGAGCACTGGGGGCAGCTGGGCACGGCGGCTGCCCCAGCACAAGGCTGTGCACTGGGGAAGAGGGATTAAGAATGTGGCTGATGCCCTCCAGCAGCAGCGGTTGCACAATTCCTGGCCCAGGGAAAAACCACATGGACAGAATCAGAGCGGGAACTCAGCGGAAAAGGCTTCTGCTTCCTGTCAGAGCTGTCACCACATCCCGGTCCCTCCGCCGGCGTCCCCGGTGCCACGTGGCGCGGCGGAAAGAGCCGCCTGATGGGAGAAACAGCTGCAAAACCCCCGACCGCGCCAGCTCCCCGCCGGCATCCTGCTCTGCATCCCGCTCTGCATCCCACTCTGCATCCTGCTCTGCATCCCGCTCTGCATCCCGCTCTGAGCCCCCTGTGCCACACAGGGGACCAGCAGTGGGTCCTGCTGAGCCTCCAGGTGATGCTTCCCAAGGGATGCAGTGCTGCTTCCTGGCAGTGCAGCAGGACCCAGGCACAGGCAGCACCTTCACCCTGTCACCCTCACTGCCTGCACACATCCCTCTCCCCAACAGGCTTCTCCTGGCCTCCTCATGAAATCACTAGAGGGAAACCAGATGGAGCTTTTGGCAGTCCCCCCCCCAGTTTATCCCAGCTCCTCGCTCCTGGAGCAGTTGGGCTTTCTCCCCTTCTGAAATGTTTTTCCCCCCAAGTAAGTGGACACTCAGAAGCTGATAAACAGGAGGGGCAGGAAGAGGAGCTCCCGCCATCAGTTACACCCCAGAACCCGTTTCCATCACCCACTAGGGGCACAGGCACTCCCTGCCATGGGGCTGCCCTGAATATCGCTCCAGTCCCATAGAGCATCCGCACGCCGGCAGCACCAGCTCGGCTGAACCGACTCCTCACGTCTGGGCAGCAGCATCGTGGCTGCACCCTCACCCTGGGGAGTGAGCACACGTGTGGGCGCACGTGTGTGTGAGCGCACGTGTGTGTGAGCACACGCGTGTGCCGTCAGCGGCGGGGCCGGCATCGCCCGCAGCGCTGCGTGGCCGGCGAGCGGGCGACGTTGCTAAGCGACTCGCTGCCTTCGGAGCGCGGTGCCCCCCGGCACGCACTGCAGGACGCCCGGCAGCGCCGTGGCAGCACCGGCGCTGGAGCAGCCCACGGGGCCGCGGCGGGGCCGTGCCATTGCCACGGAGCCACCTCTGCGCGGGTGCTGCTGCGGGGCGCTCCCACAAACCCCAGCAAACTGGTTGGCAGTGGGAATGGGAAACCGGTGGGGACACGTCCTGAGCGGCCTCTGTGGGAGCTTGGTGGACCCAGGGGTGGTGCAGTCCTCAGGGATGGAGGTGAGGATGCAGGGGTCCTGCAACCCACGGGTCAGTGCATCCTCAGCCGAGCTCTGAGCCCCCCCCCCCCCCCCAGGTCTCCATCAGGCAGAGGGAGGTGGCGGCAGCTGCGGTGCCGGTGATCTGCAGCGCCTCGTCTGCGTCATTCCTGGCTCTTTTTTCCCCTGTCGCTAATGGCTCTTTATGTACTTTGCATTTTCCAGCCTAAGCCCACCCCCAGGTGGAGAATCAACCCCCTGGGTGCCCCCGGGGAGCCTGATCACCCGCTCCCCATTTAGGAGGCCCAAAGGAAGATCTCCCAAGCACAAAGAAGTGGTGCACGAGCATCCAGCACACCCCCAGAGCATCGCTGCGGGAGGCACGGAGGCAAACGCAGCCTATAAAGGCTTGTCAAATCTCAGCGTGCCACTCCACTCTGCTGCTCTAATGCCTCATCACGAGGTGACCAGCGCGATGAGTCCCACCTTAGGAAGAGGAGGGGTGGCTTTGTCCTGCCTTGTAAGCACCCAGCCCCAAGCTGTGTGCCCCAGGGGTCCCTGGGGTGCCACGGGTGCCACAGGTGCCATCTCTCACACCTCAGTTCCAAGGATGGCACGAAGCTGCCACAACAACTTCAAGGGATTCCGGTGCAAATCCACAGACACCGAATCACAACGCATGCGTTGTCCAGGGCGTTATCCCAAAAGCCCTCTGGGGCAACTGGCCGAGCTTTGATGGCAGCACAGCACCCAGCTCAGCCTCTGGAGACAGGGATGGCTGGGATGGGACACACATCACCAGGGTGGGCAGACGCTGCTGGCACCCTGCACCCCTGCAGCACAGCCCTGGGGAGGGCTGGGGGTGCCCCACCACAGCCTCCTGGTTCCCTCTGGGGGACAAAGCAGCGCTGGCACGTCCCCAAGAGATGAAGGAGCAGCGGTACCCACCAGGGCTGGTCGCTACAGCAACCCCGCACCCAGCGCGCCGATGGCAGTGTGATGCCATCCGGCAGTGGGTTTGTCACCACGGTGTTGTCATGGCAGTCACTCGCAGCGACGCCAGAGCCCGCACCAGGCGCTGCCACTCGCCAGCCTCACAGCACCCCCAGCTCCTCCTGCTCCCCCCATTGCCCTGGGGCTCCCACACCAGCTCCTCAGCATCCCCTCTCACCCTAACCTCCGCTGCCTCTGCCTCCTGCTTCTGGGGGCTCACTGGTGGCACACGGTAGCTGCTGAGCCGCCGGAACTCTGCATCCCTCACACAGGGTGCTGGGACCTCACGGAGCATCCCGAACCACCACACAGCCTGAACAGCCCCTCTCACCTCTCGCACACCCGGACCGTCCATGCGGCGATGATCCAGAGGGAAATGCTGAAGACCAGCAGCACCGTCCCGGGGCAGATGGTCATGAGAGTCTTCATGACGAAGCGGGTGTTGAAGTTGATCTTGTTGAGTGCTCCAATGCTGCGCGAGGAGGCATCGGTGAAGAGCTTGCTGTGCAGCAGCATCACACGAGCAATCAGGTAGAGGCGCAGGAACATGGGGATGGACAGGATGATGTCCACGTCTGCCTCTGCCCGGGAAGGCGTGTAGGAGAAAGCCAGGCGGGCTGTCCAGAAAAATTTGTACTCCCCGGGGATGGGGTGAATGGCACAAACCAGCATCTCCAGGCTGATGTAGAGGATGCGCTCGTACGTCATCGCTATCCGCCAGTCGTCAGCGCCATTGTCGATCACAAAGAGCTACCAGGATGCAAAACCATAGAGTTACCAGAGGCCCTGGTAACCAGTGCCCCACCAGCATCACACCACGGGCAGCGGTGGGGTACCAACAACAGAGCCCTGCAGAGCCGGGGATGCCTCTGGCTAGAAGGGCTGGGGATGGATGGGAAAGGAAAAGGTGGGAATGAGCTTTCACCATCCCCTCCACTGCTCTCCCGGTGTTTAGGAGACGGTCACAGTGCTGGAGACACCCCAGAGACCTTTATGGTGCCTGGAGCACACACCCAGCATAGGGACAACTCTCTCCTACCCACTCCCATGCAGTGGCTGGCCAGAGCCTTGCCCGGGCACAGAGCTGCAGTGCCACAGAGCCCCGGCATGAGCCACCCCAGTCCCTTCACTGCCGCCACAACCCGAGTGCCAGGGCAGCTCTGGGTGGGGGGGGAACACCACAGCCAGAGCACCCGGCCACTGGCAGCGATGGGATCCGGTTGTCATAGCAACCGCTGGTTCATCCTGGGTACCAGCTCCCATCCCACCACTGGTGGTGGTGATGGAGTCAGGGATTCAGCTGGAGCTGCGGGATGGCAGCTGGGGCTGGTCCCTCTGGGACACTGCCTGAGCCTGGGGGGTCACCCACCCCATCGGTGGGTCCCTCCCAAGGCTGCCATCAGCTCACACTGGGTGCAATGGGGACACTGGTGTCACCCACAGCCCCGGGAACACACTCAAGGCCTCTCCGCAAGCACTGCTTGGCAAAGGCACCCCTGGGAAGGGATCCAAGGGGGATGTGGCAGCCGGTGCTACCGTCACCGGTGTGTCCTCGACCCTGCAAAGCATGGAGCCACACCGGCTGATCCAGGCTGTGGGTGGGAGCCAGAAACAACCCTCCTGCCCCACTGGAGATCCCTGTGCCCCTGCGGCAGGCACCTCACCGCATGGCACCACACGGCACCGCACGGCACACAGGGCTGTCCCCAAGGGGACTGACTCATGGAGCAGCCGTCCCCAGCCACCTCCCTTTCTGTTGGGAAAGCTCCGCTCCTTTGAGCTGCTTTGTTTGAGAGCTTGTTTATAGAACTGCTCCAAGCTGTCAGGGGAGATCCTCAGGCATTTAGCGAGCTGACAGCCCATTCCTTCCTGGAAAAGGGTGTTAAAAATAAACAAATTAGCGAGAGGAAAAAGGCAGGGAGCCCTTTGGCTGCGATGGGGGGGTTGCAATGGGCCAGGTTGGGCAAGGGAAGGAGCAAGGAGGGATTCAGGCAGGTCCCCCTGTACCAGCCCCTCTCAGCCCTGGACCGGCAGCACATCGGCACATCGCTGCGGGTTTCCATGGAAACCCTGGCGCGGTCCAGCAGTACCCAGCGGGGCATCCCCAGCATTCCAACATTTCAGCATCCCCAGCATCCCAGCACTGGAAGAAGCAAGCCTGGGGATCACCATGGCTCTGGTCAAGTGAAACACGAGTGAAGCCTCTGAGAAGCTGCGCTGGGGGTACAGGCCAGAGCCACCTCCACAGGGCTGAGCCCGGTGACTCCCCAGGCTGAGGACCCAGCAGCGCTGGTGGCAATTCTGCACATGCTCAGCACAGTGAAGAGCGAGGGACACAGAGCAATCAGCAGGGAGCAGACCTAGGAGGACGGGGGGACAGCCCCTGGCTGGTGGGCAATGGACATGGGGACACGCCAGGGACCCGCTGCCATCCCAGCCCATTGATGACAGTGGGCACAGGCAGCTGGGGAGGGGACAGGCAGAACCCAGGGCCCCAGGCCCAGCGATACCCCAGGCCTGGAGAGACCGAGCACAGGGAGAGCTGCAAATATCCCAAAGGACTCAGCAATTAATGCAATTAATCTCAGAATCCCAGCCTGGTTTGGGTTGAAGGAACCTTAAAGCTCATCAGTTCCAACCCCCTGCCACAGGCAGGGACCCCTTCCACTGGAGCAGCTTGCTCCAAGCCCCTGTGTCCAACCTGGCCTTGAACACTGCCAGGGATGGGGCAGCCACAGCTTCTCTGGGCACCCTGTGCCAGCGCCTCAGCACCCTCACAGGGAAGAGCTTCTGCCTAAGAGCTCATCTCAGTCTCCCCTCGGGCAGGTTCAAGCCATTCCCCTTGGCCTGTCCCTACAGGCCCTTGTCCCAAGCCCCTCTCCAGGTTTCCTGCAGCCCCTTCAGGCACTGGAGCTGCTCTAAGGTCTCCCCTTAAGGAGCCTTCTCTTCTCCAGGATGAACCAGCCCAGGTCTGGTTCAGAGGCTGAAGCTGCTGTTGAGGCAGGGGAAGGGGGAGTCTGGCAGTGCCACAGCAGGGTGATCGCACCCCTCCCTTAGGCCAGAGGGACGAGAAGCTGAGGATTTACAGCTCTCTCAGCCCTGCTTCCATCCCCGGCCGGATTACCAGCAATCCCTTTAGAAGCACCTAAGAGATAATAGGGCGATCAGCAGCCAGCATGGCTTTGCCTGGAGCAAATCAAGTCAAACCGATCTCACTCCCTTCCCTCCCAGGGTCAGCAGCCATCGGGACCGTGTGTGCTCTGGAGCAGGGACGTTGGCTCCGGACACGGGCAGAGCAGGGGGGAAGCCCCGCGCAGGGCGGCCGCGGTGTTTGCTCAACCAACCCTCTCCCAAGAACAACAAGCAGAGGAAGGCGGCAGAGCCGGGGCACGGCCCCCCCGGCTGCCCTCAGCAGCCCCCCCGGGGTAAACATTACCCAGCACAGACCGGAGCACTCAAATATTTGCTTTGAGGCTCCAGCCCCGGCCCCGAGCAGGACCAGAACCGAAGCAGCAGCGCAGGGGGCTGGGGGCTGCTCTGCCCCTTCCCGGGATGTTCCTTCTCCCGCACGCCCGTTTGTTTCTCGCATCCCATCGAGCTGAAGCCGGATCCTGCAGGGAAGCGCAGCCTTCCTGAAGCAAACTGGGGGCCCTTTCATTTCCCAGCAAAGGGAGGAAGAGAGTGGGCAGCCCTGATTAGGAAAGGATTTCACAGCTTTCCTTGGCATCTCAGCTGGTCCGAGCCCTTCCTGCTGCAGCCTCCCGCAGTCACCGACAGCTCTGCCCAGGCAGACCCCTCAGTGCTCCCGAGACCCCCTCCTGCCCCCCGAGGCCCCAGCAAGGAGGAAGGAGGCTCCACACAGGCTGTGGCACGGGTCCCACATCCCACCGGAGCCCTGGCTCCATGGGGACCTACCTGCACTTCCCGCGTGTGGTAGGCGATGATGAGGCCCAGCAGGATGATGGTGGAGAGGCTGATAAGACATTTTAGGGCCAGGGAGAACATGGAGTCCTGCAAGGCAAGAGCAGGGCAGGCGTTAGGGGGGACACTCCATGACACCGGGCTCTGTGCCCCCAGGGAGATGCTTCCCCCTCCATTAGCACTTCAGGAGCCCCAGCTCCCACCCAGAGCAGCTCGGCATGGCAGCGAGGGCACCACCGGCACCATGGGCAAGAGTGGCTTTTTCTCCAAAATGGGTTTTGAATCCAGTCCTGCCAAGTGTAATGACCATCCTCCCGTCGCTGCCACACGGACACCAGCACCCCGGCCACATGTGGCGTGACCACAGTATTATGGCACCCTAATGGATGATCTAATTAGAACGTCCTGATAATTAGTTCGATGTAAATTAAATCAGCCCCTGATTCACTGATGGCCAAATTGGACCACTTCAGGAAGAGCAGGATTCACCAGCCTCTCCTATGGGCTCGCCTCTGGATCCCATTCAGTCACCGGCAAGCTCATGCTGCCACGATTCGGACCCACTGGTGCCAGGGCACCCACTGAGCGCTGGCAGCCCCTCACCAAGGTGTTATCTCCAAACCAGCATCCATCCACACCTCCACCCCGCACGCTGAGAGCTGGCACGCTCATGGCACATTGCACTCATCCTTTGCTTCCCAGTGCACCCGGCTGCCTTCAGCCTCACTCCTCTCCCCGGTGTTCCCCAGCCCTGCAGGGTGTTTAACCACGAAGAAGGGACTATTTGCCGCGGAGGCGGTGGCGCATTGTTAACGACTTGGCTCCGGCCGTGCAATTGTGTGGATATAATGGCTGGTGCTGAGAGAAGTGCCGGGGACCAAGCAACGGATATTAATAGGCAAACTCTGGGGCAGGGCTCCTGCTAAGGCTGCGCCAGCCAGACCCTTCCCAGGCCACTGCTCTGCCTCCCCAGAGCATGGGGACCACCGGCCCTCCTGGCAAGTGTTATTGGCAAGGGCTTTCCCAACGCTTCCTGCCAGCACTGGGTCCAAAGGGACCCGGCAGGAAGAGCCGCTGCTGGATCCCATGCTGGTGGCAAACAACGGCAAGGAATGGGGGGACTCGGCTGGGATGGGAGGATGCTTCGTCCCGGCCGTGCCGCGCCGGAGGCGGGAGAGGCCCCATCCTGCCCACACCCGAGGGACAGGCAGAGAGCGCCGGCAAACCCCGGCCACCGCTTCCCGGCTCGGCCCCGGGGGCAGCGGAGCTGGAGCAGGGCCAGGGCCAGCAGCACCGACAGCTGCCCGGGCACAGCCGCGGCCCCGCTCGGGTTTCCCACCGGCGGCTGCCGGGGGCGTTTATAAACAGTCGCCCAATGCCGACCCCTGCGAGGCTCGGCCCCGGCAGCGCGGCAGGCGCCGGGGTCGCGGTGGCCGCGGGCGGCAGCGCTGACTCACAGGGTCTTCCCCGGCTGCGTGCGGGGCTGGCACATGCGTGCGCGGCGCCGCTGGCACCCCGTGCCCGGCACGCGGGCCCTGTGCGGGCAGCCGCGGCTCAACAGGTAGCGGGCGAGGGTGGCGGCGAGGATTGGCCTTGGTGCTGCCGAAAGGGAACCGCTGGGGAGGATGTGGCGGTGAAGAGAGGCGAAGCATCCTCCTCCCCCAGCGGGGGAGCCAGGGATGTGGGCTCGGCACGGAGCAATCCCTCTGCCTCTGCCAGAGCGCAGGGAACCGCTGCTGCCGGCTCCTGTGCTCCCACTGCCGCGGGCAGCCGGGAGCCCCCCGCTTCCAGACGGGCACCTCCGTGGGGTCCCCCCACACCCACGGGACCCCCAGCCGCGTCCCTCGCTCCCTCCTTCCCTCCCGCCTTCCACCTGCTCCAGCTCCGCCGCTGCCTCTGCCCGCGCCACCCTCCCCGCCGCCCGCGCTGGATAATAGCACGAAGCAGCGAGCGGCCCCTTCCCACCGGCTCCTGCCCCCAGCCCCCTCAGCAGCGTCCCGCTGACGCCTATGGGTGCCACACACGCCCTTTGCCGGCGCGGGTGCCGATGCCTTCCCCTCTCTGGATAGGTATAAATAACATGACAGATGTCTATACAAAGAGTTATTCATATCGCTGCCAACCAGCGCAGCCCGGGAGCAGGAGCTGGAAGGGGCGTGGGGGGGAGAATTATAAATAAAAGACACCGTCCTGCAAAGGAGAAAAAGAGGAAAAAAAATGGAAGGAAAGGGTGTGGAGGAGGCGGAGGAGGAGGGAGATGGGGCTCCGAGCACCGCCGAGGGCACAGCGCCTTGAGGGGCACCCAGCCAGGCCGCCCCTGGGCACCGCAGACCCTGGTGGGTCTGTCCTCGGTACTGCTGGCACGTGAGGCAGCGCCTGCCCAGGCACCCGGCACACACCGGCTGCCACGCGGCCCCGGTGGCCACAGCCCCGTCCGGCACCTGCGGCCGCAGCGTCCCCGTCGTTCCTTGTGCATCCCATGGGACACCACATGGGGCACACAGTGCCGCGCTCACCCCGCTGGGCACCGAACAGCACCGACAGCCCCGCGCCCAAGCTCCGGCCCCGTATGTACCTTGGAGTAGAGCCCCCAGGAGAGCTCGGTCTCGATGACCATGACGACGATGCCGAACATGCCGAAGATGAGCGCGTAGTCGCTGAGGCGCTTCCTCTTCTCGAAGAGCGCCCGGCGGTGCCCCAGCCGGTAGCCGATGTTCTGCGCCTTGCGCTTGGGCCCCTTAGCAAAGGTGGCGGGGGCCGGGTGAGCCGGGGGGCGGCTGGGGCAGCGGGCGGCGGGCGCGTGGTTGTCCTCGCGTGAGACGACGATCTCGGGGGGTCCCCCGGCACCGAAGAGCTGCAGGGGCTGCGCCTCCGGCTCGGCCTCGATGAGGTTCCGCCGGGATGCGCTGAGCCGGCTGAGGGGCTTCATCACGCCGCCGCTGTACTTGCAAGAGCTCATGGCGATCTCGGTGAAGGGGTTGCTGTCCCGCCGGTGCACCAGCGGGCTCGGCTGCCGGTGCTTGCCGCTCGCCGCCCCGGAGCCCGCCGGGTGGTCGCCGAGGTTGAGCTGGCTGCCGTGGCGGGAGGAAGGGTGGAGGGCGGCGGGGGCGGCGGGAGGAGGAGGAGGGGCCCGCAGCGACCCGGGCGAGGAGTGCAACAGGCTGTGCTGGAGCGGCGGCAGCGCGGCGGGAGGCGGCGGCCGCTCATCCCCCGGTAAGGGGCAGGGACAGCGGCCGTCCTCCTCCAGGTCCCCCACGCCCGAGTCGTGCAGATGCCCCGATGTCTCCATGACGGCGGCGGCGGCGGCACCGGCGCCGCTTCACCGGGCACCGGTTCCGTTTTACCGGGCACCGGCCCCGCGCGCTGGATCATGAATGGGCGCCGCGCGCTCGCCGCTGCCGCGCGCTCGCCGCCGCCGCCGCCCCCGTCGCCGCCGCCGCTGGCCCGGCCCCGCCGCGCCATTGGCCGCGCCGGGGCTCCCCGCAGGCTGACATCATCACCGCCCGCTCCCCGCTTCGTGCCCCCCCGCACCCCGCGCCCCCGGTCCCTGCGTCTCTTGCGGGGTCGTTCGGGACTTGTAGTCCGCCGGTACCGGCGCCGGTTCCGCCCATCCTCCCTCCCCGGGGGATGCCCCGCGCACACCGGCTCCCCCTCGAAGGCACCGGGAGGGGGCTGCAGGTCCCCGGAGGGAGCCCCCGACCCTCCCTCCATGATCTCCAACCAGGTCACCCCGTGTGTCCCCCAGGATGTCCCCGAGGGGAATCGGGGCGACGCCAGACCCAGGGCTCACGCCACAGCGATGGATTTGGCGGTGACAGGACCCAAATCCCTCCCACCCTGCAAGCCCTCAGGACCCCCCCGGCCGTGCCCAGCTGCTGCAAGAGAGGAGCAGGTATTAGGGCGGTAGCCGTCTGCTTGGGAAGCGGATAATCCGCAGGGAATTGGCTGCTGGAAGCCTATTAAAATACACCACGAAGCGCCCAGCTGGTGACCCCCCATTAATTAAACTGCACCTTTGCCCCTACCCCACAAAGCTGGGGGGGGCACCCCGAGGGGCATCACCCGTGTCCCCAGCCCCATGCAAACACTCTTCCCAAGGGAAGTGAGATGGAGCCGGGTGGCATTGGCTCTCAGTGTCAGAGCTTTACTTCCAGCACAGGCACAAGGGAGGGATCTGGGCCCCCCCCCCAGCACCGGGAGAGAGGCCACAGCTACAGGCGGCTGCGGAGCGCCTGCAGGAGCGTCTCCAGCTGCTGGTCCAGGGACAGCTCATCCCCATCGTTGGTGATCACCCAGTCGAAGCTCACGCCCTGATCCAGGCCACACTCGGACTCGGCGTCATCCACTCCTGGGGAAGAGCAGAGCCCAGGTGAGGCCCCAGCCCGGGCCAGGGTCTGTCCATCCCCTGCCACAGCCTCAGCCCATGGAGCTGGGGGGCTTCATCTGAACCCTCCAGCTCCGGCAGCGAGGGGCCAGTGGTGGATCCATCTATGGGGCAGCCCTGCTGCCAGCGCAGCCCCGGGTTCAGCACCGTGCTCAGTGCGGCGATCGCTCACCAGCAACGAAGACCCAGTTCCTCCTCTTCCTCGTCTCCTCGGTGGCCACGACCCGCACGGTCTGCACCACGTCACCATAGACATCCCGGAACCACTCCACGTCCGAGAGGCGCCGCGTGTCGCTCACCACCTTTGCAGGGGCTTTGTCAGCTCCCGTCCCGGAGCCTCCGCATCCCGCGCGTCCCCGTGTCCCTCCCGGCTCACCCACACCGGCTGCGCCGCTCCCTCCACCGCTGCCCTGCAGAAGAAGCCGGGGTCGGCGCGGCGCTTCTCCTCTCCCCATCGGATCATGTCCTGCCGGAACGTCTCCTTGTAGGCGCTGGCGTCCAGGAGCCGCTGGAAGTCCAGGCCATGCTCCTGCGGGATACGGGGTCAGGGGGCACGGCCCATGCCACGGGGCACGGTGCAGCGCGGCGTGGTCTGGCTCAGCACAGCACGGCGAGGATCAGCACAGGATGGCACAGCTCGGCACGGCACAGCGTGTCCCGGCACCGTACCTTGGCGTACTGCTCCTTGAGGGGCCCGGAGAGGCGCAGCACGGTGCAGACATCGGGGCCCAGTCTGTGGGAGAGGAGTCAGAGGCACCGGCACTGGGCACGGTACCTGCCCCACTTCCTGGTACCTCCGCGACCCACCGGTACCGGCCCCGCTACCGACTCCCCCGCCCCCCCGATACCAGCCCCATCTCCCGGTACCGGCCCCGCCCCCCGGTACCTGCCCCGCCCCACCGGTACCGACCCCGATACCAAACCCCCCGGCTACCGACTCCCCCCCGGGTACCAGCCCCACCTCCCGGTACCGGCCCCGCCCCCCGGTACCGGCCCCGCAGCTCCTCGGCCACAAAATCCTTCCCCGATTTCCTCTTCCCGCTCAGCAGCAGCACCGCGCGCGGCACCGCCATCCGCGCCGCGGCCACGCCCCCCCCCCCCGCGGGAGAACCCGATGGTACGGCCCGAGGAGGGCGGGGCGGGGCGCGGCGCCGCTGACTCCGCCCCTCGGGCGGCGAGCCCGCATCACGGCGCCCCCTGCAGGACGGGGGGTGCAGAGGGAGTCCCCCAAAACCTGCCCTGACCCCCCCGCATCGCTGCCCCCTTTCCCCAGCGCCCCCTTCCCTCCTCGCACCCCATTTCCCCCGACGCCGTTTCCCCCGCAGCAGGCACAGCTCTGCCCAGCGGTGACTTTATTGCGTGGCAGCAGCATCGCACTGCGGGTCTTGTTGGGGACCCGGCCCTTGGGGGGCACGATGGCAGCCCCCAGCCCCCCAAAACCAGCCCGAAGGGAGCCCTTCATGGGGGTGCTGGGTCAAGGCTGGGATGGGGCGGCCACCGTGGCTCTACCCTGCGGTGCCAGGGGGTCTCCACCCTCGCTCCTTCCCACCGGTGCTGCAAGAGAAGGGGGGGCTGTGATGGGGAGCAAGGGCTGGGCCCCGCGGCCCCCCCCGCCCCGCTGCCCCTCACCTGCTGTAGTGGCGCAGCACGAACTCCTCGAAGCCATCGGCCGCGTCCTCGTCGCCCCGCTCGCGCCGCGCCACCTCCTCCAGCATCTCCTCCACCTCATCCACGAAGTCGGTGAAGCGCAGGCGATCGTGGGCAAAGGCCCCATCGGCCCCGAAGGCCCCGTCCAGCTGCGCCACCACCCCCCCAAAGTGCTGCCCCCAGCCCAGCCGCCCCATGAACTCCTCCAGCAGCCGCAGGAACTTGGTCTTCTGCACCGGCTCCAGTGCAGCCCCCAGCACCTCCCGGCCCTCCTTGCGGGCGCATTCGGCCACCCCAACGCAGCCCTGGGGCGCCCGGTACCGGCTGAAGGGGGACCCGTGAGACGGCTTCCCCCAGGCTTTGCCCTGCTTGTGCTCCCGGGGGAACCGGGTGTCCTTGCCGTGCCCATGGGGTTTGCCGTGCCCGCTCCTCTCACGCTCACCGGCACCGTGCCTCTTGTGCCGCTTGCCCTCCTTCTTCTCTGCCTTGAACGGCTTCTTCCAGGGCCCCCCCGTCTCCAGCTCCCGGCCCAGGCGCTGCTCCAGGGCGCTCAGCTCCGCCACCAGCGCCTCGAGCCCCCCGGTGCCTCGTGCCCGCTCCAGGGCACCCGCCAGCTCCCGCCGCACCGACGCCAACCGCGCGCCCTCGCGCCGTGCTGCGTCCCCCCTGGGGCCGGGGGGCTGCTCCGGTGCCGCGGCCTCCCGCAGGCGCTGCAGCTCAGCCCGGGCCTCCCGCAGCGCGGCCGCTTCCCGCTCCAGCGCCACCCGGAGCCGAGCGTTCTCTGCCTCCAGCTTCTGCTGCTGCGCCCCGGCCGCCGCCGCTTCGCCCTCGCTCCTGTGCAGCAGGACCTGCAGCTCTTCCTTGTGGGCCTGGGGGCAGCGGGGCCGTGAGCAAGGTGGGACGGGGGCAGCAGCACCAGGACGCGGCACCGGCTCCTCAAGCCTCACCTGCAGCTCTGCCTGCATGAGCCGGATCTCCTGGTTCTCCTTGGCCAGCTTGTCCAGGAGCAGGCTCAGGGACTGCGGGCTCTGCGGGTCCCCAGCACCCGACGGTGGCAGCTTCTTCTGCGAGGCCTAGGGGAGAGGAAGGATGGAGCTGGGGGTGCCGCCTGCCCCTGGTCAGCTCAGGGGGGCTCAGCTCCGCTGCAGACCCCTGCTTACGTTGCTGTCAATGGGCAGCAGCGGCTCCTGCTCCCCAGCTGCCACATCCCGGTTCACCACATGCTCCGTGGAGTCTGGGGAGTGGAACCAGACAGGAGGGAGGCATCGAACCACAGCCACATGCATGCTACCGTGTGCCCGCATCTGCCCAGCACCCACCATCTGGGTCGTAGATGCCACCTGGGGACAAGAAGGGATGATGAGGGGGATGCAGGGTCCCAGCCCTGCCCCAGGACCCCCATCCTGCCCCAGGACCCCACTCACCGGACGCAATCAGCAGCCCCACGGCCACCAGTGCCACAGCCCCCAGCAGGTACTTGCTCATGCTGAGCCCGTCCTCATCCCTGATGCCCGGAGTCCCCCGGCGCAGGGCTGGCACGGGAGCGGGTGCCCCAGGACAGAGCTCGTGGCCCCGCCGTTGCCGCAGCCCCTCCACGTCATCATCGCTGCTGGTGCAGGTCCCTTCCTCCACTGGTGGCTCTGGGGGTGGACGGGCACCTCCAGGGAGGGGCTGCCCCCTAGCACGGCCCCCCCTGCCCGGCCCCCGCGGGGCCTGACCTGCAGCGGGGGGCTCAGCCCCGTCATCGGGCTCAGCATCGGGCTCTTCCTGCTCGCCACCACCGGGCTCTGCGGAGCCGTCCCGAGGGGGCTCGGCCCCGGGGTCCTGGTGCTCCTCCGGGTGCTGCGGGGTCCCGAGCTCCCCCGGCAGGAGCCCGGGCCCCAGGTCCCCGCTCGGGCCAAGCCCCGCGAGGACAGAGGAAACGGCTGCGGCCTCGACGGCCACTGCTGGAGGAGGAGAGAGCGGCGGTGAGCGGCGGCCCCCAACCTGCCCGGCCCCGCGCTGCCGCCTGCCTGTGACGGCGTCCCGGCTGCCTTCATTCTCCTCCTCCTCCTCCTCCTCCTCCGGCTCCAGCTCCGGACCCAGCGTCTCCACGGGCAGCCCCTGCGAGAAGGGGGGTGGCGACACCCTCGGTCCCGGCCCCGCGGCCCCCCCCGTGCCCGCAGCCCGGCCCTCACCTCGCTGCCCGCCGGCTCCCGGCTGCTGCTCTCCGAGTCCCGGGGCTCCGGTTTCTCCGCCATGGGCACGGCCCGGAGCCACCTGCAGGGAGACAGGCGGAGGGACGCGACCCGGACCCGGATCGGGGAGCGCCGGTGCTCGCAGGCAGCCGCCCCCCCGCCCCGGACCCCCTCCACCGGCAGCAGCTGCTCCATTTATACCCGTGGTTTCTATCACACGGGTATTTATAGCCGGGTGATGCCGCGGGGCAGGTGGACGGGGGACAACGGACCCGGCACGGGGGGGACACGGGGCCCGGCCCGGGGGCACCGAGCCCCGCGGGGAGGCGGCGGTACCGGGTGGGAAGGGGGGTACCGGGTACACGGGCAGCCCCCGCTGCCACTCAGGGACCCGGAACCGGCCCGTGGGGCTCCAAACCCCCCCGGCGACACCCGCCTTCCCCCCCCGGCCCGAGCGGTTCCCGTTGGAGCCGCGGCCGCAGCCCCGCTCCAGGCTCCGTGCCCCGGGGTGATGCTGATGGGGGGGGGGGGGCGGTACCTGGTGCCGCGGTCCCGCCGGTAACTTTCTCCGGTGCCGGTCACCGCCCTCGGGAAGGGGCTTGCACGTGACGCCAATGGCCAATGGGATGGCGGCGGGGCGGGGCGCGTGAGGCCCCCCTCCGGTACCGGACACCGCCCCCGTTTCCCGCCCCCCCCACGGCGGGCACGAAGCGAGACACAGACACGCGCGATTGAGAGGTTTATGGTGACGGTACAAAAGTTTCCATTAAACGGGATAACGGGGGGGGGGGGGAGGCACCGGGACCATCCCGAGCACCGGGGAGAGGAAGAGAGCACCAGGACTGCCCCGAGTATGTAAGGGGGCCATCGGAGCCCTCCCCTTCCCCAGCAAAGGGCTGGTGATGGCACAGCCGGTACCGAGCCGGTGCCTGGCCCCGTCTCTCCAGTCGGAGATGGTGCCAGAACCGGGGGTCAGTCCGTGCCCGGTGGCGGGGAGGGTCGGGGGGGGGGCGGCTCAGCCGTCGTTGGCAGCCACCAGCTGTCCCAGGCCCTCCCGCACGTACACGGACTGGATCTCCTTGGTCTTGAGGCAGAAGTCGCAGGCCCAGACGGCCGAGGCCTCGGTGGTGAGCAGCCCGTAGGCATTCTCCGTCATCCCGGTGCACTCCCGGTGGAACCACTTCTGGCACGAGGCCTCGCACAGGATGGCGTCCTGGTCGTCGTTCACCTCGTTGCGGCAGGCCCCGCACGGGTACACCAGCCCCGGCGGCGGCTGATGGCCCGAGCCCCCCGCTGCCTTCCCCGGGGCGGGCGGAGGGAGGCTGTTGGTCTCGGGGGTGCCGGCGCTGCGGCCGGCGCTGCCGGGGGTGAAGCCGGGCTGGGCCCCGTTGACGGCGGCGGGGGAGCCCGAGTGCTGCTCCGGGGCGAAGGCGCCGGGGAGGGGGTTCAGGCTCTTGCCCCCCTCCTCGCCGCCGGGCGGGAAGCCGGGGTCAGCCCCGGGGAAGGGGCTGGCGGTGGGGGGCAGCGGGGGCCCGCCCTGCCCGGGCCGCTGCAGGGGGGATTGTCCGAAGAGGCTGCCGGGCTGCCCGAAGCGCTGCCCCACGGCCGGGCCCCCGGGGGGCGGGTTCAGCGCCGGGCCGGGGCCCACGTCCCCCCGCGGGGGCTGCCCCAGCGTCGGGGAGATCATGGGCCCGAAGCTACCGACCGGCCCCTGCAGCAGCGGCGCCCCGGGCGGGCTGAAGCTCGGCCCCAGCGGCTGCCCGAAGGGCTGCCCCGGGAAGCCCACGGCGCCCGGCTGCCCGTAGCCGGGGCCCTGCGGGGCCATGCTGAAGGCCGGGCCCATCTGCCCGGGGGCGAAGGGCGGGGGCTGGCGCCGCAGGGGCTGGGGGCCGCCGCCGTACCCGGGGGGCACCTGCGGGGATATCCCGCCCTGGACGCGGAAGCCGCCGAAGGGGACGGGGCTGCCGAGGAACGAGGCGGCGGCGGCTGCGCCCGCTTTGGGCGCCGCGAAGTCGTCCTCGAAGGGGTTGGAGGCCACCAGATGATCCACCATGGGGGTGGGCGGCGGCGCGAACTCCGAGAGGTGCGAATAGGCGGGGCCCTGCGGCGGGAGGCGGCGGCGCTCAGAGCGGCCCCGCTCCCGGCCGCGGCCCCGCTCCCGGGCCGTGCCCTACCTGCGTGTTGGACTTGCGCCGCTTCTTCTCGGGGCTCTTCATCTGCAGCCCTGCGGGGACAAGCGGGGCCGTGTCAACCGGTGCCGGGCCCCCCCATGCCCATGCCCGTGCCCGGTCCCGGTCCGCCCGCGCTCACCTGCCTTCCCCTGCTTGCGGCCGGGCCCGCCGGCGGCGGCGCTGCCCGCGGGGTGCGGGGGCCCCGGGGGGGGCGGCGGGGCCGGGACGCCTCCCTCCAGCTTCTCCGCGTGCGGGGCCGCCATGGCCCTCACCGCCGCCACCGCGCCATGGCCCCGCCGCCGCCACCCGCAACCGGGTCCCGCGCGGAGCCAATCACTGCGCGAGGGGCGGGGCGGAGCCAATCAATCACCACGGGCAGGGGCGGAGCGGTCCCGGTCGATCCAATCACCGCCCAAGAGGGCGGTGCGCAGCCAATCACATCGCGGCCCAAGCGCAGGGCGACGCTGGGCGAGGGCCCGCAATGGGATGAACCATGTGCATAGTCCCGCGTGGGGGGGAATGCACCAACTCCAGCTCGCTGGGCGGGGTGGAGCGGACCGAGACGGACCATGTGCAGCGCCCGCGGGGAGGAGCGGAGCGGACCACGGGGAAGGCGCGGGGGGGACGAACGGAGGGGGCCACGTGCCGGTGGATGCGCGACGCCGCGGCCGGTGCCGCCGTGACACCAGGCACGGCCTAGAGAAATACCAACTTTAATACCGAGCGCCGGTTCCTTTGGTAGAGCAGGGCCCGGGGCAGGGCTGCGCTTTGGCTTGGGGAGGAACACCATGCATGGGGGGGGCCCTCCCGCCACCCCCCGGGCCACATCCTGGGAAGGAGCACGGTGGGGTTGGGAGCATAGGGAGGGGGGGCTCCATCCCCAGCCCCCCCCCATTGCATAAGAGTGTGGGACCTGCGGGTCAAGGCACAGTTAACACGTAAAGTGACCGGGTACAGTCAGAATGGGGCTGGGGGGGCTGTGCCCCCCTCTGCACCCCGGGGGCTCAGCTCCGCCATCCCCTTGCCCATGCCGTTGGGTGCGAGCGGCTGCGGGCCAGCAGTGGGGCCAGGCTGTGGCAGGAACTGAGCTGCTGTGTGAAGGCTGGAGCTGGGGGGCACAGCAGGGGCTTTGGCAAGAAGAGACCCCCCCCTCGGCCACGCCGGCAGCTCACGCCGCACCAGCGGGGACAGGCCCCGGCCGCGTCCATGCTCAGTCCCGGCAGAGCACTCAGCTCAGAGTCCAAGGGTGCCCTGGGCAGGGAGCGGGGCCGGGGGGATGCACCCCAGGGCACTCAGAGTCTCCTCTCCACGGGCTGCTGCAGGCACATCTCGCTGCCGGCCGAGATGATGGGCAGGTGATTGTCCATGTGGTAGCTGATGAGGTGGCTGACGCTCTCGAAGCGGTGGTCTTTTGTCCGCACCTTGTGGGCCAGGGGAGGGACACTCAGGAGGCTGCCGCTGCCAACAGGAGGCCCAAGGGGTCCCCACGCAGCCCCAGGCCCCCTCCAGCCTCCAAACCAACCCAGTGGCATTCCCCAGGAGCCCTCGAGGCTCTTGAAACCCCCCCTAACTGCGCCAAGCTCCATCCCTGGGGCGTTGCATGGACTCACCACTCCCTCAGGATCCACGAGCAGCAGATGCTTGGGCTGCCCTCCCTGCAGGCCGGTCAGCACATACTGCCCCGGGGTGGTGGTGCTCTCCCGCACCAGGAAGTCTCCGTTCACCTTCAGCAGCTTCTCGGCCTCCTTGCGGTTCATTTTCCCATGGTACCAGGGCTCTCGTCTCAGCTGCTCCTCCATGGAGGCCACCACTTGGGGAGGGGGCAGCCCCACGGGCACGGACGGGGGGACACGCAGAGCGTCTTCAAAAGGCTCTGCAGGGAGAGAGGAGCGGCGGTGGGACCATGGCCAAGCCCACTGGCACCCCCCCCGGCCCTGCACCACTCACTCATGTCAAAGAGGTCTCTCTGGGTGCTACCGTTGGCCGTCGCGGGGGTGCTGGCAGCCGATGCTTGGCGGGTCTTGTCCATGTTCTGCACGTTGACATAAGATGGGTCATCAAACAGGTCCGTGCGGCCGGATGCACCTACCGGAGCCGGGTATTTCTCTCTCACTCCTGCTAAGAGCACCATGGTGAGCAGGGCTCCAGCCCTAAACCCAGCACCCACTGTGTCCAGGAAGGCAGATGGGGACCAGCTATGGCCATCCTGTTACCTTGGGCAGGAGCGTGCTGCTTCTGGGGGTCGTACTCCCCGCTGGACTGGCCGACAGGCTGCAGTGAGAGGTGGAGGTGAGTCCCCCTGCCCTGCCCACCCCTTCCAGGCACCCCGTGAGATAGAGGTGCTGGAGAGACACACACCATGGGGTCCCTGCATCGCCCTTGGACCATGGAACTCCCCACAGGACCGTGCCTGGAGCCTTACCAGCGTGGCCCCCAAGTGATTGGGGGTCTGAGCAGCTCCGTCCCGCAGCCGCATGTCCACGACCCCCCCAATGGGAGGCTCCTTGCCAGGGAAGTCGTTGTAGTACTGGTGATCGGGGGCTGGTTCCTCCTCTTCCTCATCCCAGGCAGATCCATCAAACCCAGCCATTCTGGGGGGGGCACAGCCCAGGTGAGCAGCTGACATCCCCCTCTAAACCCGGGCACCCTCCCGCCTTCCCCTCCACTGCCCTTACCTGTCGTGGGGCGTCACCAGCTTCGGGGGGTTCTTCAGGTACTGCTTGAAGCGCAGCTCAAAGGCCTGCCCAATGGTGCTGATCACGTCCTGCGCCAAGCCCTCGGGGCACTCCAGGATATGGCAGGCTGCAGGAGACACGATAAATAAGATCTAACTTCCCAGGCTTGCTTCTTAGAGCAGCTCCAGTGCCTGGCGGGGCTACAGGAAACCTGGAGAGGGGCTTTGGACAAAGGATGCAGGGACAGGACAAGGGGAATGGCTTTAACCTGCCAGAGGGGAGATGGAGATGAGCTCTTAGGCAGAAGCTCTTCCCTGTGAGGGTGGTGGGGAACTGGAATGGGTTGAATGGAGCTGTGGCTGCCCCATCCCTGGCAGTGTCCAAGGCCAGGCTGGACGGGGCTTGGAGCATCCTGCTCTAGTGGAAGGTGTCCCTGTGCGTGGCAGGGGTTGGAGCTGGAGGAGCTTTCAGGTCCTTCCAACCCAACCCATTCCATGATTCCAAGTCCCTCATCCCTTGAGCCTTCCCTACGCACCCCAGAGCTTCCTCACAGGGGCCCAGTGCCACCCTCAGCTGAGCCTCAACATCCCCAGAGCAGCCTCACCTCGCTGGTTGACGGGGTCTTTGGCAACGTAGGCGACGTACTCGGCTGTGTCCTGCGGGCGAGACACCAGCGGTGAGACGGGTGCAGGGAGGCACCGAGCCCCAGCCCGGGGCAGGGCACATGCGATGGGGACTCCCTGTACTCACCGGGTCTCCCCCAGAAGCGAAGGAGATGGACTGCATGTGGTGGTTGGCAATGATCTGCACGGTAGAGAGGTTGTTAGACACAGCCAGGAGTTCCTCTGGCACCTCCTGCTCCTCCCAATACACGCTCCTCCACGCTGTGGTGTTAGGAGCCACAGGCCACCAGGAGAAGGTCTGGGGCACCCACAGGGAGTGGGATCAAAACCCACTGGCCCCAGGGCAGCGGACTTGGGTCTCTCAGTCTCTGGGGCATCGCCCCAACCTCTTTGCCCCCAGGGACTGGGGGGAGATGGGCACCCCGCAGGTCACAGCCCACCAAGACATCTCTTAAGAGACTGGGGACATCCCCTGTCCCTCAGCAGGATTCCTGCTCACCTGAAGACCCTGACATGGTTCCCCCCTGCTCTCACCTGCTTGCAGTCAGAGGCCATGAGGTTGAGGCTGCTGGTGGAGATGGTCAGGGTGATGGGCATGCCAGCAAACTTCAGGTTGCTCTTGCCCAAGATGGAGTTGAGGGAGCGGCCGCAGGGCTGGGGACAAAGAGCAGTGTGGGGAGATGGTACCCAGGTCACATCCTGCAGCCCCTCCCAGCAGAGATGGGCACCTCATCCTCAGCACTGATGCAGCTGAGCCCCCCCAGCCCAGCCTCACCTTCCTCCTCCTCACAGCTCCCTTGGCACCGGGCACGGCCTCGCACACCAGGCCAATGGCCTCCCTGCAGGGAGCAAGCAGGATGTCAGTCCCCTCTCCCAGGCAGTGACACCCCCCCCCAAGACCAGCACAGAAGGGACAGGGTGACAAACAGGGCTCTCTGAGCAGGGGAAGCACATTGGTGTGAATCTGATATGGCTGCTGCAGGCAGCCAGGCCCCCCCAAAAGCCCCACACATCCCCAGGAGCTTGCGTGGGGCTCAGATCCCCCCAAAAAGGCAGAGCTCACCTGGTGACCTGCGTCCTGGTGTTGAAATCCAAAGCCCTCATGGACTGCAGGACTTCCACGCAGCCCATATACTGGGGGAGAGAGCAGGGTCAGCCTGACCACCCCAGGAACCCCACTGCCCACCTACCACCCCCAAGGAGCATGCCAGGAGGTCCCCAAATCCCCACCATCACCCTTCCCACACACACCCCCCCACCCCAGTCCCCAGCACTCACACGGACGTGGTAGGAGACCCCGGGGCCCATGACCTTGTCATCGGGGTGCAGCCAGCCACGGGTGGGCTTATTGACGAAGCTGCCGTGCCGGGTCCATTCGTCTCCCCCGAGCTGGCCGCCTTCCACCCGCGTCTTCTTCCCGCAGCTCAGCTTGTTCATATCCTGGGAACAGACAGCAACAGGTCCCGCTGAGCTGGGGCTGCCGTTTCCCCCTGGTGCCGGTGCCGGGGGCTCCCCAGGGCTGCCGCTGCCCAAAGAGCCACGCAGGCTGAGCAGGTTGGCGGGGTTGGAGAGCTTCAGGTTGGCCATTTTGGGGAAGAAGGAGCAGAGGGTGGTGGGGCTGTCCTCAGACTCGGGAGACAGCTCCCCGAGAGGCGCCGCGGGGCAGAGGGAGGAGGACGACAAGGAGGCAGACAGCGACCGTGTGCCTGGGAGGGAGTCCACCGGGGAGCCCGGGACCCCCACAGCCTCCTCCAGGGAGGAGACGGACTCATTCCGCAGGTGGCTGTATTTGCTCTTCTGCAGGAGATCCATGCTGAGCGCAGGGCGCCGGCCCGGCCCGCCGGGAGCTGCCGCTCGGGGCTCACGGGGGCCCCATGGAGGGTCCCAACGCGGAAGCTGCCCCCAGGCACAAGCCCCGGCCAAGCTCCGTGCCGGGGCTGCGGCAGCTCGGCATGGCCGGCAGCGAGAGCCGACCCCGGGGCGCCAGGCAGCGCGGCCGGGGGCTGCTCGGCTCCGTGTCGGCGCAGCCGATCGATCCCGAGCGGCGTCAGCAAAGGATGTGCGGATCCGGATGGACAGAGCTCAACCCCGCTGCGGCGCGGAGGAAACGGGGCTGTGGCGACGCCCCGGGGGGGCTCAGCGCACTCGGCCCCCAGCCCGGAGCTCCTCAAGCCCCACGGCCCCGCGTTGCTCCGCCGCAAATCCCATTGTCTTGAGGCGGGGCTGGCTGCAGCCCCTCGGCCCGGTCCCGCGCTGCTGCCCCGCACGCAGCTGGCTCCAGCCCCGCTAAGAGGAAATCAGAAGCATGAATATTTAACGCCCTGAGACAAGGCAGCTTCAGAGCGCATCCAAGCCCGGCCCAGCCCCGCTGCGAGCACCGGCCAGGAGCGAACAAGGTCCTTCTGTGGTGGCCAAAGCCACGCAACCCACGTGCCGGCAGCGGGCGGCCGCCGTTGGCTCGCCGGGCTCTGCCGGGGGCCAGCGGCGCCCGGCGCCGGGAGGCGGCCGCGATGCTGAGGTGCCAGCGGCGCTCGCAGCCGGCGGGGATGCAGGGACAGCGATCCCTTGGGAGCAGGAGGATGCGCAAGGAGCAGGATACAGGTGGGCTCAGCGCGGGCGAGAGAGGCGGCTGCTGCTGCTCACGGCTGCTGCTTCCCGCAGCCCGGCGGGCGCGGGGCTGAGCGGCCGCCGCTGCTCGGAAGGGCCGTGCTGACTCACAGGCAGGGGCTGCAGCGCAGGAGGGGCTGGCGGCGAGGGGAGGGGACCCTGCGCCTATCTGGAGCGGAAAAATCAAGGTCACAGGCGGAGCCAGCGGGAGGGAGCGAGCGGGGAGCAAACCGCGGCCCCTTGCAGCGCGAGGAGCCCCCAACAGCGGGTGCGGGGGTCGGGGGCACCCGCTCCCCCCTTCCCAACGCACCGGCGGCACCATCAATCCGTATGAGCCTCCTTGAGGGGGAAAAGCCTCTCTCCTTCCTTCTCCTTCTCCCTGCTTCCACCTCACATGGCTGAAGCAGGAATTTCAACCCCTCTGACCCACCACAGGCAGGGGCCTTGCTCAGCACCAGCCACAGCGCCAAACCCGGGTCAATCCAGCCCAAGGGAAGGGCTCTCCCTGCTTGGACCCGGCTGCCAGCCCCACTTCCCGAGCTCTGGCACCCCGCCACGGGGACAGGGAAATGAAGCCAGGACCGAGCTGGAAATAGGCTCCAGCCCGCTGCGAGGGGCCGCGGCTCACGCCGGTGGGTTCATCACCCTCCCGGTGCTGGAGCGCCGCGACGCCAGCCCCACCTCAGCTGCCACTGGCGCCGGGAGCCCGCGGTGCTGTCCTCCGACGAGCTCGTCCCCGCCGGGGGCCCCCGTGCTGTGACCTTCCCGTGGCCACGGCACTAAAGAAAAGCAGGAAGCCGGGGCCAGGGAGCCAGGAAGCCGCCAGCCCCGCGAGGGGCAGCCGCAGCCCCCCGCTGCCGGGGGGAGCCACCAAGGGCCCGGCCAGTGGCGGATGTGGGGCCAGAATCCCTTGGCACGGCAGCAGCAGCTCCGTGTGCACAAGCGCTTCCCCAGGGAAGAGCAGAAGGGAATTGCAAAGGGGGTGGGGGGGTTCCTCAGCCCCTTCCCACCAGCTCAGGGCCCGGCCAGACAATGGGGCTTGGAGCAGCCATCCCTGATACCCCCGGAGCCGCACACAGGCCTCTGCTTTTCCAAGATGGAGCCATTTCTGATTGTATCAGAACTTCCTCAGGCCACTCAGCCCATGTTGCCCCACCGGCCTGCACTGCACAGTCACAAGATATATTGCTGCTCTCAGCCCTTGGAGAGACAAGGAACTGCCACCACAGCCCGATCCTGGGCATCCAAGAGCCCTTTCCAGCAGGCTCAGAGCACAGAAGGCAGAGGCCACAGAACAAGGGCCCTGCCTGAAGATGCAGCAATGAGCCCCATCCAGCAGGCAGCTGCCCTTCCCCTCGCCACACACAGGACAGGCAGAGGGACGAGGGCTACTTTTGGGTGCCTGGGGCTGGGCCTTCACACTCAGCCTGAGGCGAGGAGCAGAGAGGGAACGCTCGAGGCTGTGCTCCCAGGCGCTGGCCCTACATCGTCCCAGGAAACACAAAGTGGGAGCTGAGTCACAGACCTGGAACACACCAGTGGTTTGGCAAGAAGCTGCAGCGAGGAGCAGGCAGCCGTGTGCCGGCTGCTGCCGCACGTACGCGCCTTGCCGAGGGCAAGAGACCCTCTTGGTCCAACAACGGAGACATCCCCAAGCCTCCAGGGCAGGGAGAAAGCAGAAAACCACCACTCCAATCACAAGAGCATCATATGGCACCTACATGTTCCTTGTCAGCACCTCTCTGCTGCTGAGAAGAGGGGCCAGGACATGCCAGCGGAGATGTGAGGAGGAGGCTGAGGCCCTGCCAGCAAGGAGAGAGGGGAGGCAGGATCCACCACCGAAGCCACCTCGCCCTCCACCGCGGTCCTTACCACGTACTCCATCGCCGCGGAGGGCAGGGCAGGCCCCGGGCAGGGAACAGAAGCGCACAGCCCCTCTCGTGTGGCATCCGACCTGCGGTTCGGGGACAAACAGGGAGTTAGCCAGCCCTGCCCTGCTGGCCCTCGCACCGAGGCAAACCCTGCTCCTCCTCCTCATCACTGACCACAGGGCTGCAGCACTGCCACCACGGGGCAAGAGATCCAGGAAGCCGCCTGCTTCCCATCTGAGGAGGGATGGAGCTGGGATGTGCTGGGAAGGAGCATGAGGCCTGACTCTGCTCAGACCTTGCCACACCAGCAAATGGAAATGGGGGTTGGAGCCAACCCCCAAAACCAGCACAAAGCAGCCACACGCACACAGGGAGAGCAAACGCAGCCTGGGATGGAGGAGGGGCAGAGCTGCCCCTTCCTGCCACCCCCTTGGCTGGCACCACAAGGACATGCAGAGCCCCCAGCACTCCACAGTCTCCCAGGGGAGCGGTGGAGAAGAAAGACACGGGAAGAGGCTCCGAGGGGGGAGCCAGGAAGGGCAGGAAGCTCTGCAAGGGAAAAACAAGGCAAGCAAAGCAGGAGCAGCTCCACAGCCCCTGCCCTTCCCACCCCCAGTGCCCGGCCAAGGCCGAGCAGCGCTGGGCAGCAACGTGATTTACTTCCTTGCAGCAATCCTGCCCTTATTTGGGGCCTGCGCCAGAGCCCGGGCGGGCGCTAACGCGATTACTGCGATGAGGGCCCTGCTTGGCAAGTGCAACAGCGCAGGTTGGCAGCACCGCGCCAGACCCCCTTGGTGGTGATGAGGCCGTTCGGACACAGGGGGCCAAGGTTGGCAGGGCCCAGGATACTCGTCCGCACAACCCACAGCCAGGGAGCTCCGCAGCTCAACCGGAGAAGCAGGAACAGCCTGTAGCGGACAGGCGCCGCGGGGGGGGGCAAAGACCCGCAAGGTGGAACGTCCACCCCGGTCGGCATCACCCGCGGCTGCTCCACGGCTTGTCCCTGCGGAGCACAGGCAGAGCTTGAGGGCACGGCTCCCTTGGAAACGGGACGGTGCCTTGTCCCCGCTGAGGCCGTTCTATGGGGTCCCGGGGACCCCCCAGCCCCGGCAGCGACGCCCAAGCTGCCCCTGCACACCCCGCACAGGGCGATCGGAGCAGGAGCGCAGCAACACGCCCCGGGCACGCACCGCAACCGCCGCCCCGGGAGCGGGCACCGCAGCGAACCGAGACCTGGACACAACCGAGCGGCCGGCATAGGGGAGGCCCCGCGGGGCAGCGAGCGGCGAGGACCCGGCCCCACGGCCCGGCCGCTCCTGCGGGCGCCGCGCAGGCCGCGCCAACCCCGCCGCGGCCCCTGGCGGCGGCTCCCCCCGCCCGGGCCGGCCCTCAGCGCTCACCGGGGCACCATGGGTCTCCCGCCGGCCTCCTCCGGTTCCGGCGGCGCCCGCACAGCTGCCCCCCGACCCCGCACCGCCCCGCACCGCGCCAGCAACTCACTTCCGGCCCGCACCCTCCAGCACGGCCTCACCGCGCCCCCGCCACGTGACCCGGCTCTCCCAATAGCGCTCCGGGTTGGCCTCCGCGGGCGAGCGGCGCCCTGCGAGCGGCAGCCAATGGGAGCCCGCCCCGCCCCGCCCGCTGCGCGGCGCCGACCATTGAGCGCGCGGGGCGGCGGCGTTTGAAAGCGCCGCGCGGGGGGGGGCAGCGCCAACGGCCGCTGAGGTGAGGGCGCGGCGGGGGCGGCGGGGAGGGGCGGCCGCAGGAACGGGTCATGGCGCACAAACAGATCTACTACTCCGACAAGTACGACGATGAGGAGTTCGAGTACCGGTGAGGCGGCGGGGGCCCCCGGGGGGGGCGCTCCTGAGGGGTAGGGGATGCGGGTGGCCCGGTAACGGCTCTGTTCGGGGGGGCTTGTCCCGGTAGCGGCTCACGCGGGGGGTAAATGCCCCGATAACGGCTCACTTGGGGGTGGGAGCGGGGGAGATGTCCCCTTAATGGCTGCTTAGTAAAGAGGGGGTGTCCCGGTAATGGCGCACTTGGCGGGCGGGGATGTCCGGTATCGGTTCCCCGGGGCGGGTGGGCCCCGGTGTCCCCGGTCCCGGCTGAGGCCTCTGCGTTGCAGGCACGTGATGCTGCCCAAGGACATCGCGAAGCTGGTGCCCAAGACCCACCTGCTCTCGGAGTCGGAGTGGCGGAACCTGGGCGTGCAGCAGAGCCAGGGCTGGGTGCACTACATGATCCACGAGCCAGGTAAGCCTCGGAGGGGGGGGGCTGCGGCCGCGGGGCCCGGCCTGACACCGCCCCCCGCCCCCGTTATCCCGCAGAGCCGCACATCCTGCTCTTCCGCCGGCCGCTGCCCAAGAAGCCGGAGAAGTGAGAGGCCCCCGGCCCGAGCCGAGCCAGCACCTTCCTCCTCAGCATCACCCTCGGGGAGTTTTGCCCCACGCCTCCCGGTGCTACCGGGCGCTGCAGCAGTGGCGGCTCAGCCCCGGGGTTGGTGCCTGTTTCTATCGTCAATAAAGAGATGTTTGTTTGGGAGCTCCTGTGTGCTGCGCTGGGACCGGGGCGGCGGGGGGCGCCCGGTACCGCGGGGGGGGCTCCTCCCGGTGTTTGGGGATGGGGGTGATGATGGGGGGCGGTGTTGGGGGGGGGCTGGAGCGCTCCGGTGCCTGTGGGGAGGGACGGGGGGCAGAGCTCCCGGAGTCCCGCGGCGCCGCACATGCCTTCACCCGCCGGGCGGGCCCACGGCCACAACGGGGGAGCGGCCGCCGTTCCCCCGCCCATCCGCGATGGTTCTGTCCCCGCCGGGTCCCGCCTCCTGACCAATCCGCGCCCGCAGCGCCTTGTGACGGACGCGCCGCCGTCCAATGGGAGCGTGAGGCGGTGCCGCGGCCTGAGAGCGGCGGAGCGGCGCGCAGGGTCCATGTGGGGGGCTCTGCGGGGCGCGCTGCGGGCGGGCGGGGCCTTGCGCGCCGCCTCTTCCCGCCCCATGGCGGCCCCCGGCCCCGCCGCGGCGCGGGGCAGCACCGCCGGCATCATCATCATCGGCGACGAGATCCTCAAGGTGCGGCCGGGGCTGCGGGGGGCGCGAGGGGGCTGCCCCGGGACCTCCCCCCCCCCTTCACCGGTGTCTCCGTTCCCCCGCAGGGCCACACGCAGGACACGAACTCGTTCTTCATGTGCCGGAGGCTGCGCGCCCTGGGCGTGCGGGTGGCGCGGATCTCGGTGGTGCCCGACGACGTGGAGGCCATCGCGGGCGAGGTGGCCGCCTTCGCCGCCCGCTTCACCTTCGTGCTCACCTCGGGGGGCATCGGCCCCACGCACGACGATGTGACCTTCGAGGCCGTGGCCAGGGCCTTTGGCGAGCAGGTCGCTCCCCACCCCGAGCTGGTGGCACTGGTGCACCGGTTCTTCGGTGTGATGGACGCGCAGTGCCCCGAGATGAAGCTGGCGCGTGTCCCCACGTCCTCCCGCCTCAACTATGGCATGGGCAGCGCCTTCAAGTACCCGCTGGTCAGCGTGCACAACGTCTACATCTTCCCCGGCATCCCGGCGCTGATGGAGCGCGCCCTGGACGGCTTCGCCCACCTCTTCCGCAGCGAGCAGACCCGGTTCCACTCCCGTGCCATCTACGTGGCGGCCGACGAGGTGTTCATCGCACCCGCGTTGGACCAGGTCAATGCTGCCTTCCAGGGCCGTGTCAGTTTGGGCTCCTACCCGGACTGGGCCAGTAACTACTACCAGGTGAAGCTGATGCTGGACTCGGAGTCGGAGCAGGACCTGGAGGAAGCGCATCGCTTCTTGATGGAGAAGCTGCCGCCGGGCGTTGTTGTGCCGTTGGTGACGGACTGCATCGCGCTGGCGGCCACGGAGGTTTATGGCCTGGCTGAGTCAGGTACAGGGAATCATAGAATCGCAGAACAGTTTGGGTTGAAGGGACCCCCAGAGCTCATCCAGTCCAGCCCCTGCAATGGGCAGGGACATCTCCAACTGGAGCAGGTTGCTCAGAACCACCTCCAGCCTGGCCTTGGCTGTCTCCAGGGATGGGGCATTCACCACCTCTCTGGGCAGCCTGTGCCAGGCATTTACCACCCTCACTGTAAAGCAGTGCCCAGCCTCGCAGGACCAGTGCAGTGGGAAGACCAACCTGGGAGCAGAGTCTGCCTGTTCTGGGGGGCTTGAGGGGTGCTGCGGCCCTGCTACTGCCACAGCCACAGGTGGGAGTGGGACCCAGAACCCCAATTCAGGCTACCCAGTGCCGGTCCCTGAGAGCACAGCCTGTGCTGGAGGAAGCTGTGCCATGGTGCTGGCGGGATCCCTGTCCCATCCATGGCACAGACCTCCGGGTTATGCAAGCTCTTGGCTCCAGGCTCCATGGTGTGTCTGGAGACAAGATGTGCCTGAAGGCCAAGGTACCGCAGGCCCTGGGGCAGCACCGAGGCAGCGTAACCCTGGGCGAGCACCGACTGTCCGGTCCCGGCAGGCTCAGCCCTGGGGCAGAAGGTGGCAGCAGCACTGCGGACCATCGAGGAGGCTTTGGAGCGGTACAGCCTGGCCCAGCTCTGCGTGGGCTTCAACGGGGGCAAGGACTGCACGGCCCTGCTGCACCTCGTCCATGCTGCTGTGGAGAGGTACCCGGCCTGGGGCAGGCTGACGGGGTCCCATGGGCTCCAGGCAGGGCTCCGGGGCTCTCCACTGTGCAGCTCTGGGGTACACGTGGATTCCAGGGCTACGGAGCCCCTGTGAGATGGGTCTCTCCACAGACGGTACCCAGCGAGGCAGGAGAAGCTGCAGGTGCTCTACATCCGCACCGTGTCCCCCTTCCCCGAGATGGAGCAGTTCATCCAGGCCACTGTGCAGAGGTGCTGGGGGCGAGGGGCAGCTGTGGGGTGAGCAGGGAGCCCCGCAGCCCCACAGCAGCTCCCGCCCTGCCTGCACAGGTACAAGGTGCAGCTCTGCACCGTGGAGGGCTCCATCCGGGAGGCTCTGGTGCACCTGAAGGAGCAGCAGCCGCAGCTGGAGGCCGTGCTGATGGGGACGCGGCGCACAGACCCCTACTCACGCACCTTGACCCCCATGTGCCTGACGGACCCCGGCTGGCCCCTGTATATGCGGGTGAACCCCTTGCTGGTACGTGGCCTCCTCTTGCTCTGGGGCAGGTTGAGATGATGGAGCTGGAAGCAGGCACTAACCCACACCCATCCTGGAGGGCTTCCCCCAGAGCATTTCCCACCCTGTTGCACAGATGGGTGCCCCTCACTGCAGCCAGGCTGCCTGGTGCTTCCAGACCGGGCTCCTTCCTGCCAAAAGAGGGGCTTTTCCCACATTTGGGGATGCACCAGGAGGGACAGGAGCACTCTGGGGCTCCCCTGTGTGCTCTTGCGGGGGGGGGGCAGTTGTCTCCTCTGGGATCTCTGTGTCAACCCCTGCCCAATTCTGCCTGCAGGACTGGACCTACCGGGACATCTGGGAGTTCCTGCGCCAGCTCTTTGTCCCTTACTGCGTCCTGTATGACAAGGGGTTAGTGTCCGGTGCTGCCCGCCCCGCTTGGCACAGCCAGTGCCCTGGGATGCAGCCTGGCAGCTGCCTTCTCCTTCTGCAGCTACACGTCCCTGGGGAGCATGGCCAACACACTCAAGAACCCGGCGCTGCGCTACACCGACAGCCAGGGCCGGGACCGGTACCGGCCTGCCTACGAGCTGGAAAATGAGGAGGAGGAGCGCACGTCCCGCCGGTGAAGGCCCCATGAGCACCCCTGGGTATGGCACTGAATAAAGCTGCTGCCTGCCAGCACTGAATAAACCTGCTGCGCTCAGCCTGGTCTGCATCGCGCTCGTGCTCGGCTCTGCCCGTCCCTCCGGGGCTTGGGGGGGAGCAGGACGGGGGGGGTGAGGCCAGCTCAGAACAAAAGGGTTCCTTGGCTGTGTTCCCCCCGCTGCACCCCCGCTATTGTGGAGGCTTTTAAAGCACAGAGAATGGAGCAGGTTCCAGCGCTCGCCGCGCACCCGCACGGCCACGTCCCCGCATCAGACCCCGCTGAGCCCTCGGCCATGCGCCTGCTCCGAGCCCGGCCGCTGGGCACCTCGAGGCGATCGGTGCGGGCCGTGGCACTGCCGGCACCTGCCGGCGCCTCGCTGGGGCTGCGCCTGGGCTCCTGGCTGCTGCGGCTGCTGCGGGAGTGCGTGTACCTCCTGCTCTGCAGCTGGTGCATCCATGAGCTGCTGGACTAGGGATGGACCGGCCCCCGGTGCCTCCTGCCTGCCCTGCGCAGGGATGGGTGAGTGCCCTGCCCGGCTGGGGGGAACAGGGCCCAAGCTGTGGTGGTTGGGGTGGGACAAGGGCCTGGCTGTGGTGCCTGGGGGGATGCTGGGGTCCCAGTCATGGGGCCTTTGGGGGACAATGGCCCAGCCATGGTGCTCGGGGGGTGGTAAGAGCCCAACAGTGGTGCTTGGGGGGTAACAAGAGCCTGGTCATGGCGCTCCTGGGGGCTGAGGGGTGCAGCCATGGTGCTGTAAGGGAGTCCTCACCCTCTGTACCTCTCTGCTCTCCCCAGGCCTGCCTGCTTGTTGCCCCATGCTGATGGAGCTGATGGACACCCAGTGCTGGGACCCTGCTCCGCCATCACAGAGACCCCAATAAACCTGAGCAGCACCTGAGCAGCTGCGTGTGCTTGGGGAGGGCTCCAGGGGAGCCATGTCCTGTCCCAGCCCTCACCCTGGGTAGATCCCAGGCACCCCCAACGTCACCTCTGCCTGGGGCCCCTTGAGGCAGGAGCCGTGTCCTGCCTGTCCCTCCACTGGCTTTATCCCTGTCCATGACTCAGCCCCTTGTCTAAAGAGCATCTCCCCTTGTCCCTGCTCCAGGCCCTTTCCTGCCCCAGCCCTGACACTGCCAAGAGCCAGCGGGAAGCAGCCAGAGCAGAATGTCCCCAACGGGCCCAGTGTGGCCGGAGCTGCAGGGAGGTCACGGCCAGTGGGACGCATGGGGCTGTGCTGTGGGTCACAAGGGGTCCCCGTGCCCCCCGTGCCCCTGGGTGGCCCCAGCCCCGGCGGCAGCGCCTGGCGCCAGCGCGGCCTCCCTTATCTCGGCGGGAAGTTGGGAGCAGGAAGCCCAGCCCGGCGCGGGATAAGGGTCCCGTTTACATTAACGGCTTTGTTGTGGAGCAACCTCCCACCCTCTCCCAGCGCTCGTGGGGGGGCCCTGGCCAGGGGGAGGGCTGGGGGGCAGCGGGGACCCCGCTTTGGGTGTCAGTGGGGGCTCAGGTTGTGCCTACTGGAGGCTGCCGGGTCGGTGCCCTCCGTGGCTCCCCCCTGCCCGGGTCGCTGTGGCCGAGCACCGGTGCCGGCTGTCCCCGGGAGCCAGGTTGGCTGCGGCAGCCCCCATAGCGCGGCCCTGAGCCGGAGCCCACGCGCCTGGCGCCTGCCCCAGCCCCACGGTGGCTCAGCCCCGGGGCCGGCCGGGACGGGGCGAATCAATGAGTTCCCCGACGGGGAGGTCCGGGGGAGGGAAGAACGTCCCGGCACAGGAAAAAAAGCCCGGGTAGCGGCGGGGCGCGGGCAGAGTGGAGCCGGAGAGCGCGGCCCCGTCCCCGCGCACCCAGATCTGCTGTGCCGTGAGTGAGACCCTTCCCCAGCGACCCCCTCCCCAGAGACCCTGTTCCCAAGGACCCCATCCCAGGGACCCTTTCCTACAGACCCTACCCCAGGGACCTCTTCCCTAGGGACCTCGTCCCAGTCCGGTGGGGGGGCACACACAGACCCCTGCCCTCTCCACGGGTGGGTTCCCCTGCCCCTGGGATGGGTTTTAGGGTCACATCCCCACATGACCTTTTCCCCCCGGGGCAGCGCTGCGTCCTCGGGGGGCCGTGGGGACGGGGCAGGGCGGTCACTGCGGGGAACCGGCGCGGGGTGACGCCTGTCCCCGTCCCGCAGCGGCTCCCATGTTCCGCTCACGCCGCGCCGCGCTGGTGAGGAGGCTGTGGCGGCAGCGCTGCGCGGCCGCAGGCCCCGAGGACGGCCCCGGTGCGCTCAAACCGGCGGCTCATGCCCTGTTCAAGAAGCTGAAGGACGAGGAGCTGGAGCTGCTGGTGCAGGCGGTGGAGAGCCGAGGCGCCTGCGAGTCCGGCTGCGTGTGGGCGCCGCGGGGGGAGTCTCGGGGGGGGCCCAAGCAGGCGCTGCCCCCTCAGGTCCTGCTCTGCCGCCTCTATCGCTGGCCTGACCTGCGGCAGCCCCATGAGCTCAAGCACCTCTGCTACTGCGCCGGGGGCCGGGGGGGCTGCGGGGACGCGGCCGCGCTCTGCTGCAACCCGCATCACTTCAGCCGCTTGGCTGTGCCCGGTGAGTGCTGCCCGCAGCCGGGTGCTGCCCGGTGAGGCCGGCTCCGGGCTCTGGCGGGGAGCAGGATGCACGTCCCAGCCCCTCATCCCTTTCTCTCCCCCAGAGACCCCGCCGCCCCCCTACTCGAAGGTGTCCTGCGGTCCCTCCCGGCCGGATGAGCCCCCGTTCCCCGGCACCCAGCTCCTGGAGTTCAGCTACGACGGGGGGCACTGGCGTGGTAAGAGGGTCCCGCTGTGCCGAGGGCTGCTTGATCCCCCCCGCTTTGCCCCACAGGCAGAGGGACACGAGGCAGGCCCCCCCCCCCCCCGGCTCCGGGGGCGCACACGGAGCCTGGGAACTGGGGAGCGGGGCTGGCAGCCGCTCCCGCTGGGAGGAAAAGGCTCTGGCGCAGGACGAGGGGTTCCTGCCGGGGCCCCCCCACCGCGGCTCCTGTTATTTCTGGCGCCGGCGGGCTCGGTGCCGGAGGAAGCGCTGCCCGCGGGGACGCACACAAAGTGCCTTGACGCACACGGCCGCAGCTCCAGCCTGGCCGCGGGCCACCGGCACCGACCGCCGGGGGCCGCAGCTTCCTCACGCACGGGGACCCCCTTCACTGTGCTCCCGGGGGACTGCGGCCAGGGACAGGCTGGCCCCGTGCTCTGGCATCAGCGGTGCCCCCGCCCTGGTGCCAGAGTCTGCGCTGGGGCATCCCTGCGGGGCCGTGTCCATCCACTCACCCACTGCCACAGCCCCGGTGTGGACCATGGAGGCATGGACCTCCCGGACCCTCTCCCCTCCGTCCCTCCAGCAGCACAGCTCGCTCCTGGGTGTCTCTGCCCGCTGGTGAGGGTGATGCTCTCCTTGCCCCCAGACACCAGCCTCTCACGGAGCACCATTAAGGATGGCTGCTGGTGCAAACTGGCTTACTGGGAGCACCGCACACGCGTGGGCCGCCTCTACGCCGTGCACGAGGCTTCGGTGAACGTGTTCTGCGAGCTGCCGCGGGGCAGCGGCTTCTGCCTGGGCCAGTTACCGGCCGCTCACCGCAGCCGGGCCGTGCGGCGGGCGCGGGGCAAGATCGGCCGGGGGCTGCTGCTGAGCCGGGAGCCGGGGGGAGTATGGGCCTACAACCGCAGCGAGCACCCCATCTTCGTCAGCTCGCCCACCCTGGGCCCCCCTGGCGCCCGCGGGCTCCCCGTCCTCAAGGTGCTGCCCGGTTACTCGGCCAAGGTGTTCGACTACGAGCGCGTGGGGGGCGCCGGGGGCCGGCGGCTCCCTGGGGAGGGCCCCTGTGACCCCCACAGCGTCCGCATCAGCTTTGCCAAGGGCTGGGGGCCCTGCTACTCCCGGCAGTTCATCACCTCCTGCCCCTGCTGGCTCGAGGTCCTGCTGAACCGGCCGCGCTGAGGGGCTGCAGGGGGGGGGGGGGCTGCCAAGGAGACCCCCCCCAAAGTGGTTTGCAAAGGGGGGCATGAGCTGGAGGGGACCCCTCACTGCCCCCCAGCCTCTCCCTGCAGTGCGGCTGTCCTGGCCCAGGGCACCCTCTGCTCCAGCCTCGGTGCGGGGGGGAGCCAGTGCCCGCAGTGCTTGGCTCCCACTGCCCGGCCCCAGAGCTCTCATTGGCGCAGGGCACTATTTAATCTCTTGCTCTCTTTTTTATTTTATTTTAATGGTTAAATTTGTTTTAATTTATATTATTTTTGTAAAAAAAAAGCAAAGCTCGAGGCAGGAGCCCCCCCCCCGGCAGTGGAACCCCCCCCCGGGGGAGGGTGGCAATGCAGAGTGGGTAGGAACTGGGGGCTGCAGGAGGAGAGGGAAATGGGGCAGAGGCCCGAGCAGTGGAGAGGAGGACCAGGGCCATGGCAGGCAGTGGGGGCACAGCTGGATGGGTGTGGGGCAGGCTGTGGGGCAGGGGAGCACAGCTGGATGATGTGAGACAGGTTGTGGGGCAGGTGAGAACAGATGGATGGGTGTGGGGCAGGTTGTGGGGCAGGTGAGCACAGCTGGATGGGTGTGGGGCAGGTTGTGGGGCAGGTGAGCACAGCTGGATGGTGTGGGGCAGGTGAGCACAGCTGGATGGGTGTGGGGCAGGTTGTGGGGCAGGTGAGCACAGCTGGATGGTGTGGGGCAGGTGAGCACAGCTGGATGGGTGTGGGGCAGGTTGTGGGGCAGGTGAGCACAGCTGGATGGTGTGGGGCAGGTGAGCACAGCTGGATGGTGTGGGGCAGGTTGTGGGGCAGGTGAGCACAGCTGGATGGGTGGGGGGCAGGTGAGCACAGCTGGATGTGTGGGGCAGGTGAGCACAGCTGGATGGGTGCAGGCGGGTGCTGTGGCCGGTCCGGGACACTCCGGTATTTATAACCTAAATAAACGGTGCCACCGGCACCAAAGACCCCTTCGGTGTCCCCGGGCGCGTCCGTGCCGCGCGGGGCCGCGCTCGCCGCCTGCGGAGCCCGGCTCCGGGACCGGCAGTGCCCTCTGCAGGCGGCCGCGCCCGGGCCGCGATGACCGCCCGGTCCTTCCTGCCACGCCGCCGGCCCGGCTGACACGGGCCCGCGGCCCCCGCCCGGCACCGGCCCCTCCGCGACCCGCGGGCAGGAGGTGAGTGCGGGACCCCTGCGGGGCAGCGGGCGGCGGCCCCCGGGAGCGCCCCGACAGCTCCGGCAGCGGCTGCGGGGAGCGGCGGGGCCGCGGGACGCCGGGGCCGGGCCGGGGGGCGGCGGGGCCGGGAGGGCGGAGCGGGTTTTCCGCGGGTTTCTCCCCTCTTCCCTGTTCCCCACCGCGGGAGCCCCGGGCCCGGCGGGTGGGCGCGGGTCGGGGCAGGGCGGGCGGACGGGGATGCAGGTGGGGGGGTGCGGTGAGGCAGGTGGACACCGGCGGCGAAGCGGCGCTCCGAGGCGCGGCGGCAGGTGCCCGGTACCGGGCCCCGGCGGGCGGGGAGCTCGGGGGGGAGCCCGGTGGTGGATCGGTGCCCCCGGCGCGGCCCGCCCGCCCGGCTGACATAACGTCTGCGCGGGGCGGTGTTTGCCTTGGCAGCCCGCGGCGGCGGCTCCGGCTCCTCACACTTTCCGCCAGCGCCGGGCAGCGGCCGGGCTCTGAGTCAGGAGGAGCCGGGGGGGGTGGGCCGGGGTGAGCCGAGGTGAGCGCCGGGACGGGACGGGCCGGGCCCCGCCGCCTCCCGGGGGCCGGCGGCGGCCAAACAGGTTACGCGGGGTCCCCGCCCCGGCACCTGCGGAGGGGCCGCTCGGGGGGGGCCGCTGCCGCCGCGCCCTGCCCAGCGTCGCCGGGAGCGGGGGAGGCCCCGCCGCGCTCCTCGCACCCCGCTGCCCGCGCTCCGGGCCCGGGTCTCCACCGCGGCTCTCCGGTGCCCGGTTCCTTGTGCCCGGGTCTCCCCACACACATCCCGGTGCCCGGCTCTCCCGTGCCCGGTTCCCCGCCCCTCGTGCCCGCGGGGCGGAGCGGAGCGGGGCGGTCCGGCCGCAGGGCTCGGCGCCTGGCACCGGGAGAGGCGCCGGCGGGGCCGGTGCTGCCCCCCCCCAGTCCCGAGGCCGAGCCCGGTGATCGCCGCCGTACCCCGGCTCTGACTCAGCTCTTCCCATGCCCCCCCCCCAGCGCTCCCCGTTCCCGAGGGGGGAGCCCGCGTGGCCCCCGCCCTCCCGGGGGGGGTGTGGCGGGGTTGATGGGCGGCCCCCCCCGCCAATGGGAGGCCGGACCGCCGGCGCGCTGCCCAATGAGCGGAGCGGGGCGGGCGCTTCCTGGAGCCCCGGCGGCAGCGGCGGCGGCGGGGGGGGCGCGGGCGGGGCGCGGCGGCGGCAGGTGAAGGCGGAGGCGGGGCCGCGGCCCCGGGACCGTCCCGCAGCTCGGGCGGGGCGCGCAGGTGAGCGGCGCGGGTGGGAGCGGAACGGACCGGACCGGCGGGGGCTGCGCGGACATCGACCGACCGGTACCGCTGCCGGTGCGGCGACCGCTTGATCGCAGCCCGGTTGCGGTGAGTCGCGTGGGGCCGGGATGCTGCCGGCGGGGTGCGGAGCACCCGCCCGCTCCCGGCCGCTGCTCCGCGCTGGAGCCGGTGGTCACGTCGCCCCTGGGGTGGAGGGCGGCCACGCGTGGGGTCTTCCCGGTCCCTCCGGACGGGGCTGCGGGAAACTGGTGACACCGGTCGATCTCCGCCGGCTCCGTTGCTACCCTTCAGCAGCGGTCCCCTGTGCACTCACCCCATAGGTGACCGGGTGCTGCCGCCTTCCCCCCGCCCTTCCTGGCCCGATGAGCAGCTTGGCTGCATCCCCATGTGCACCGGGCAGCGGCAGCACCGGTGCGACGGGGAGGCAGCTCGGGAACCAGCCCCAGTGCGCCGGTGCCGATAGAGACGGGAGCGCAGGGTGGGTATCTCCGTGTCCTGGCACCCTGCGCCATGCCGGTGACCTGCCGGGCCTGATGTGCTGGCAGCGGTGGTGGGTGCCTGACTGCTGGCTGTTGGTGAGGAACCACCACAGGGGTGCCCACCGGGCCCGGTGCCTCAGTGGCACCCGCCGAGCACCGGTGGACTCTGCCCCGCGCACACAGAGCTGCTGTGCTTGTTCCCCCCCGGCCGGCTGTTTGCCCGAGGCGGGGTGCGGTATTTACCCTCCTGCCGCAGCCCACGCCGGTGCAGAGCCGCCGTCTTGGGCCACGGCCGCCCTTGACCCAGGGTGGCTTTTGCCAGGCGAGAGGACTCAGTGCCAGGTTTGGCGTGGGGTGAGTCTCAGTGTGTCTGTGTCTCTCGCCATAGCCAGGCTGGGGCATGGGGACAGGGCTGGGGTCTCCTGGCACTGGCACACGGCAGCTGCTGGCAACTCGAGGCCGCAGTGGTGATGCCGGTGCTGGGCGCCAAGGGAGGGGTTTGGCTCAGGAACTTGAAGCGGGTGCTTGGAGAAGGGGAAGCTGTGGGGCAGGGGAGGGTGTGGGGTGTCGGGGCTGGGGTGCCCTCACTCAGGACAGGGACGCAGAGCGGGTGAACGGGCACAAGGAGGTGACCAGGTCGGGGGGGGGACATCAATGGCGGGTTCTGGGGACCCTCCGAGACCCTGGGCCCGGGGTGGCAGGGCCGTGGTGCTGAGCCCGAGGCCGTGGCAGCGCGGCTCTGCCAGCTGGTGCCGTGCACACGTGGCACGAGCGCGATGGGCCCGAGCATGGTGGGGGGGGCCCCGCGGGCGCAGCGAGGGGTGCGGGGCCAGCAGGGCCCCCCGCTCCCCGGCCCTCGAGGGGCGGCCGCTGCCCCGTGCGCGGAGCAGGAACTTCTCCTCCGGGGCGGGCGGGGGATGATGAAACCACGGAGAAATCTCTCCTGGCAGCGCGGCCGCTGGCGAGAGCCCCCGGGAGCCCGCGCTCCCCCTGCGCCGCCGCCGCCTTCCCATGGTAACCCCACCGCGGGAGCTGCCGGGGGGAGCCCGCCCCGTCTGGAGGGGGGTGTTGGCGCCCGCCCGGCTCCCCGCGTCCCCGCCGTGCCCCGGGAGCTGCTTGTCCACACCCCAGCGAGCCCCGGGGCAAGCGGAGGACCCGGCGAGGGGCTGGGCTGAGACCCGTCCAACTCGCTTCGTGCCAGGGAGATGACGCTCGGGTGGCCGCGCAGGCAGCGGGGGAGGCAGGCGGTGCCGGTGACCTTCATCGCGGCCGGTCCGTGGCCGTGCCCCGTGCCCGGGGATGGATGGGCAGTTCGGGTGCTCGCTGCCCGCGGGGGCCCGGCACCCCTGGGGCCGGTGGCGTGGCTCGGGGGGGGCCGTGTGCGGGCGGGGGGACAAGCCATGGCGAGGGAAAATGAAAGCAGGTGATGCGGAAGGAGAAGTAGGTCAGGCGAGCGCTGGCCTCTCCCGGCAGCCTTGGCTGCGCCGCGAGCTGTGCTCTGCCCCGGCTGTCCCTGCCATGTCCCCAGGCCCCATGGGCAGCTGCTGGACGGGGCGGTGAGTAGGGGTCCTGCCACCGGGTGCTGGGTCTAGGGCAGGGTGAGTGCCAGCGCTGCCTGCCCTGGATGCTGGACACCGGCGGGCTGTGGAGCGTGGCCCCGTTGGCTGGCACAGGGTGGGTACGGTGGCAACCTGGCAGATTTGGTTCAGTTCCCCTCCCATGGGTATCGCCGGGGGCTGCGGTGAGGATGGGCAGGAGGATGCTCCGCTTCTGTCCCGAGAAGGGGAGGGGAAGGGGATTCCCGTCTCGTCTGGGCTGTGCCGGGTGAGCCAGCGCGGTGGGGACAAACATCCTGCGGGGCTCGGGGCTGGGGGCAGCCCCATGTGCCGCAGTGGGGCTCCACGTCCGCCTGCCCCCGGCTTCACCCTCGCCCCGGCACGGGGCCGGCCGTGGTCTTGCTCGCGGTGCTGCGTGGGTCGAGCTGTGCCGGGCACAGCCCCGCTGGCAGCGCTACGTGGGCTCGGGGGGGATTAGAGCCGCCTGCCCCCCCCCCCTCCCCGCGCTCCCCTGGGATCAGCCGTGGGCAGCGGGAGCTGGCAGCAGGCAGCGCTCTGGGGGCGGAAGCCGGGCTATTTCGAGGGGTGTGGAGGGGGGGCTGTGGGTTGGCACTGTCCTTGCCGGATGACCCCACCGGGACCAGCGCCGCCACGGAGCCGGGATGGAGCCCCGGGACCCGGCCGGTGCCGGCTGCCGGCGCTCAGGCGCCGGGTGCTGCCGGGACAGGGACCCCCCGGTGGGGAGGAGATGCCGCCAGCCTGGGGCCCCCCCCGGGGCTGTGCGGTGCGGCGGAACTGGGGGCCTGGCTGCTCTCCAAGGGGCTCCAGTGCTGCAGGGAGAGCGCCCGAGCCGGCTCACCCTGGGGTCGGTGCATGGGACCCGCTGCAGGCAGCGCTGCCGGTTCCAGGCTGAGAGCTCAGAGCCTCGTCCCGCTGCCACCGCGGGCAGGGTCTTGCTCTGTCCCAGTGAGGTCCTGGCCAGGCTGGGCTGTGCGAGCCGGGGTCTGGCTCCACCGGGCCCCTCTTGCTGCTGTCAAGGGTAGGCTGGGCACTGGACACCTCCCACCTCGACTGCAGCCCTGGCTGCTGGGGCACCTCGGGTGGGTTTCACCCTGTGCTCTGGTGATCAAACATGGGGTTTGCTATTGACCATCTCCTTCCTGTTCCCGCTGTCCCCAAGTTCCATTTCAACAACCCCTTCCTTCCTTGCTTCCTTCCTTCTTTCCTTGCTTCCTTCCCCCTGCCTGCTCCTGTATGTAGGCCCAGCAGGGAGCACCTGGGGGCAACCCGTGTCTGGCCTCGCGTAGCCTCTCGCAGTGGGTGATGCTCGCAGCAGGGAGCCCATGGGTGACCCTCAGAGGCCACATGCCCTTGGCCACTTCTGTCCTGGCCACCCATGGTTAAGCAGGTGGATGTGGGACCCGCTGCCCTGGCAGGTTGGGGTTTCCCGTGTCAGGATGTGGTACAGGAGATGGGGATGCCCATGGCTGGACGGCATCCTACTGTCAGGAGTGGGGCTGGTGCCATGCAGGAGCTAGGATGCTGCTGGAGCTCCTGTCCCATCAGTGGTGAGACTGGTCAGGGTGCCTCTGGCCAAGGCCCGGGCCGAGTGTGAAGGAGCACGGATGAAGGTCAGCCCATCCTCCCCTGGGGCCAGCACCCCACCGCCTGGTCCCTTATGGGTGGGCACCGCTCGGTGCCCCCCAGCCGGGGCAAGCAGCAGTTTGTGGTCGGCGCATGGGCGGTTGCAACACCCCCAGGGTGGGGGGGCCGTGGTGAGTCACCCAGCGGGGCCTGGCCACCAGCGGGAACCCTGAGTCAGGCTGCGTGCCCATGCCGTGCCCATCCGTGCCCCTCCCTGCCCGCCTCACCCACCTTATCTCCCGCCCTTAGCACCAGGCACACCTCGCCGGGGGGGCTGGCACCGTTCCCCTCCTTTATGGGGAGCAAAGGGCAGGCTGAGGGTTGGCAGCGGGGTGCTGCATCCCTCCCCTTCATCCTGCCTGGGATGCTGCCCCTAGGCTGTGTTCCCCGATGGGGCCTTCAGGCATCATGGATGTGTGATGGGCAAGGCTGCAGCATCCCTGCTCCCTGGCCCCATGCTGCCTGCACCACCACCACCTGCACCAGCACTGCTCCATGGCCACACGGTGTCTGCGCTCCCTGCATCACGCTGACCCGCAGCATCACAGCCCATGAACTGCAGTGACAGGGGACGAGCTGCGCCGCATGGGCGATGCGCGGTCACGGGCAGTGCCCCTCCGCCATCCCCTCTGCCCACTCGTGTGGTCGGGCTCTTGCACAACCCGGCTCCTTCCACAGGCGTTGCTGGGGCTGGAGGCCCCCTCCCTGCCCGCTGCAGGGCTCTTCCCCTTTCTGGGGGGCAGCCCCACAGCAGGGCCCTGGCACGGCGCTGGCCACGCTGGTGTGGGTGGCCAGGGCGGATTCTGGATGCTGGCGGTGGGGTGTGGGGAGCGCTCCCTGTGCTGCTAATTGCTGTTTGGCTGGGGACGCAGAGGGTGTAATTATGGGGGGGGGATTGCGTGAACCTGCAGCTGGCCCCCGGGAGCTGTGGGGGCACGAGGGGCCCGCGGGTGCCCTGGCATAGGAAGCGGAGGAGGCCAAGCAGGACCCGAATCCCCCTTCCCCATGGTCACAGCATCCCCTGTGGAACCGCGGGGACCCGCTCCGGGGGCAGAGCGGGACGTGCTTCGGCAGGACCGGGGGGCGGCTCCGGGGCTCGCTGGGCAGGCCCCGGCACGCCGGACCAAGCCCAGCCCTGTGGTGGCAGCCCCGCTCCCGCCAAGTGCAGGCGCTCTCCTGGCTTGGCTGGGCCGGCCGCGGCCATCGGCCAGCACCCAGTGCCCAGCGCCCTGCCTTGGGGCGGCGGGAGGGCCAGCGCCCATTGACGCCTCGGTGTGGGGGGCCTGGGCAGGCGTCGGGGCGGTGATGCCGGCGGCGGGGAGGGGATGCTCGAGGCACACGGTGCCGGTGCTCCCGGCGCTGGGGCTTTCCTCCCGCGGGAAGGGGCCCGGGGATGCCCCCTGCCCGGTTCCGGGTTGGTGCCCCACGGCGCGGCGCCGGCCGCGAAGGGTTAATGCCGTGTGTGTTCTGGGAAGCGGGGCTGGGAGGTGCGTGACCCGGGGTGTGGGCGTCGACTCCTTTTGAGGTGGGATCCTGCGCTCAAGTGCAGCGGGGAGCGGGGCCAAGTTCACACAGCACCCTGCCTTCCCCTCCCTGCCGCTCGCGCCGCCAGCCCGGCCGCGGCGCGGTGCTGAGCCCCGCCAGGACCCCTGCCAGGTGAGCCCTGTGCCCACCCGGCACCACCAGCCAGCACGGTCACAAAGGTGCCGGGGCGGTGGGGACACGGTGTGATACCACTGGGAGCGGGGAGGGCCTGGCAGAGCTGCCTTGGCACTGGCGAGAGGCTGCCGGGATGCTGGCGTCGCCTGCACCGCCCTCGCTGCCGGTGGGACGAGATGGGATGGGATGGGACGGGATGGGACAGGATGGGATGGGATGGGATGGATGGTGAGGTCCAGGTCACTGTGGCCCAGCAGAGCAGGGCCCACACCCTCCGGTGGTGACGCCAGGAGCTGGATGCGCCTGGGATGGGCGGTGGGGACAGCAGCGGGAGGGGGCTGTGGTGCTGGGATGGGGCCATGGTGCCAACGTGGAGCTGGTGGGCAGGGAGCTGGTGTGGGAGCTCGGCTGGGCTGGTCCCTGCTGCAGGTGCTGGCGCTGTGGCTACTGCCCTTGCCCAGCCTCCACCCTGGTATCCTGGCACTGGTCCACAGGATCTGGGCCGTGGTGCTCAGACCCCTCCTCGGTGCCCATGGAGGCCGTGCCCACGCGGCACTGGTGGTGCCAGGGGCCTGGAAGCTGCCAGGGTGGCACCATGGGCATGAGGAGCATGGTGGCAGCGGGGGTCTGTGGTGGTGCCGTGGTGCCGGGGGCTCTGTTTATCCTCTTCTCTCTTCAAACCATTTCCTTTCGTCTCCGCTCGCTGTTTTCTTCTTTCTTCAAAGAGCCGTTTGCTTCCCCTGGCACCTTCCCTCCAGCACTGGTACCCGCATGGACCCTGGCATTTGCCCACCAGCCCAGCCGTCCGCAGCCTGCTGCTGGGTGGGCAGAGAGGGTGCGCAGCCCCTCGCCGTGCTACCCCCCCACACCAAGGCAGCTGGCACCAGCGCCATTGCCGCTCCCCACTGGCTTCAGGCAGGACAGTGGGGGCCAAGGCAGGGGGGATGCAGGTCCCAGACCCCTTCCTGGCTCCCGAAGTACGCAGGGGCCGGGTCCGTGGCTGGCGCCGCGCTCCCCTTCCTGGGTGACTCATTCTCCCCAGCGCGGCTGTGAAGTCCCTCGACAGCGTTTGTGACTCCTGTGACTGAAAGCGCTTGGCAGCAGCCAGGCTGGGGGCTGTGCTCACTGGGACCCCTTCCCCATGAGGGAGCAGATGGGGGGAGCCCCAGGCACCCCCTCCCACCCCACATCCCCCACCATCCCCAGCCAAAGCTGGTGGCAAGGGCTGGCACCATGCCGGCATGCAGAGTGTCGTCCTGGCTCAGCAGCATGGGATGGAGCCAGTTCTCAGGGTGGGTGCTTCAGGGCCAGACCCCCACCCTGCTGCATGCGGCTGTGCCGGGGCAGCCAGACTCCCATGGCTTGGGGAGCTGGCAGGTGAATGGGGCTGGCCGTGGTTGTGCCAGGCAGTGCGATGTCAGGGTGACCTGGGCAGGCATTGTTCCTGCTGCCGCCCGCCCCGGCACGAGAACCGGCTCTGCGTGGGGAGAACCCCCCCTTTCCTCGGCCCTGTGTGGCTGCCGCAGCCGAGATGGGCCCAGCCACAGGCATTGATGTAACCGAGACAGCCCCGGTGCGGCAGGGGCCCGGCCATCGCCGCCAGCCCCCTCCCTGGCCCATGCCTTCTGCGCCATCGGCCCCGGCACAGCGCCGGGGGCCAGGGGTGTCTTTGGCAGCCTCACACCTCGTCCCCCCCCGTTTCCTTATCGCCGCTGTGATCTCCTCGATGGCAGCGCCCGCTCAGCATGTGACTTCTCCAGCGGGGAGGATGCGCGGGGGGTGGGGGTGTCGGCGAAGGAGGCGGTTTGGGGCGATGGAAAATCCCCCTCCTGCCGCCGCCTCGCCCCCGCCCTGCGCCAGCCCCGTGCCCTTGTCCACGGCCCCACGGCCGCATCCGGCCCCATGGCTGCGCGCGGGGGTCCCAGCTCCTCGCTGGGCCGTGCTGGGCCTGCACCACGGTGGGTTCCGTGGCACTGGCAGTGCTCAGGCTGCTCCCGCCTGCACGGTGACACGGTGAGGCCAGTGGCTGTGCCTATTCCGTGGATATGGATGGGGCTTAGGCTGTGGTGCTGGGCTCAGGGACCCCCAAGTGTGGGAGCCCCAAAGTGGGCACATGCTGGTGGCACCATCATCCCCGTGCCAGGAGTCTCATGGGGCTGAGGGTGCTGTGGGGGACCAGGGGATCCATCCCAGTGACGTTGGCATTTAGCTGGAGGAGGAGGTGGATGCCACCCATCATGGGACCATCACCTGCAACCACCTTTGGGGTCCACAGTGCTCAGGGCCGCCCTCACGGGCACCACGTCCCCATCGTCCCCCTCCCTTGCCCCAGGCGTGTCTCAGGGCGCTCACCTCCCCTAATCCTGCCCCCGCTGCTAATCCTGCCTAATCCCACCGGGGGCTGTCGCTGCCCGTTGGCTCCTAGGGCCGTGATGGTTTAATCACCCCTAATCCGCTCGCCCCCGCCGCAGCAGGGACCCCGGCCGGCGGCACCGCGGGCTCCTGCCAAGCGCTGGGGCAGCCGTGGAGCGCCTGGCGCCAGCGCCCGCAGCCCGGGCGGTCGGCGCTGCCCGGCTCCCAGTTTCAGGGGCGGCTGCCGCCTGCCCTGCCGGTCGGGCCTGCTCGGCAGCGGCTGGGGCGGCTTCGCAGCCGGTTGCTCCGGGGCCGTTCCCAGCCGCCTGCCGAGGCAGCCCCAGCTGGCGGCCGCCCAAGCGCAGGGAGCGGCCGGCGCGGGGATGGGCCCCTGCGCCGGGGGCCGCGGCCGCGCCGCCCCTCCGCGGGCAAGAGGGGGCACGTCCCCCGCGCCCGCCGGCGGCACCGAGCGGCTTGGCGCGGCGCGGCGGGGCTCGGGTGGGTCTGGCGCGGCGATGTCCACTCCTGCATCGGCTCCCCGTGACACGGCACGGAGCTGGCAGCGCCCGGAGCCGGGCATGGTGCTGCGCGCCTGCATCTGCCTTCGCCAGGGTGCAGGCAGGACAGACCTGCCGCCCCGGTGCCACCCTGCAGCCCCGGTGTCACCCAGCAGTTCTGGTGTCACCAGCAGCCCTGCTGTCTGAGGGACAGGGCAGGTATCACCCAGCGGCCCCAGTGTCACTCAGCAGCAGAGAGGGCATTCTCCATGACGGGACACACCATTGCAGGCCAGGTTGCAGCCCTGGAGCCAGTGCTGCTGCCTGTACCCTGTCTGTGGGACAGGGGGGTATCGGGCTCCCTCTTCCTGCAGACTCCATCACCTGCTTGCACCGGCTCCATGGGGTTGCTGCATGTTCCCATCGCAGCTCCATGGGGACCCCGGTGCCAGTGCTGGCGGTGCCAGGTTTGTGGCTGAAGCCAAGCCCTGCCAGAGCAGCGTGGGAAAGGCCGGGCTGGCGCAGGCAGGGCTTGGCTGGGCGAGGAGCGGCCCCAGGCTGGGGCAAAGCAGGAGGGAAAGGGGCCCGGCCCCCACCGGGAGCGGGGGCAGGAGCTGGCGGCGCGGGCGCTGATCCTAATCTGTGGTGGCAGGAAGCGTGGCCCCCGTTCCCAGCCCGGCCGGGCTCCTCTTCCCGGCACTCGCCACCCACCCGCGCGGTGCCAGTGGGGCCGTGCTCCCAGCACGGTGCTGCCAGGAGCCGGAGGCTGCGCCGTGGCCATGCCAGGGGGCCGCGGGTGGGTGGGCTGGGGCAGGAAGCGCCGCGCCTCGGCGCCCGCTCAAAGGCACCACGCTGAGATTTCCCCCTTTGCTGTGGTGGTGCGGGGGGGAGCGCGGGCACCCGGTGCTGCTGGTGGAGGAAGCGTGGGGGGGGCTGCGGCGGGGGCCCTGCGCCCACCAGCCTCGGTATGGGCTGTGGGGGGTGAGGGCAGCCCCCAGCGCCCCACAACCTGCCTGGGTTCGGTGTCCCTTGTGCCACCGCCACCCAGCCCCGTGCAATGGAGGTTTCTTCACACCTTGGCTTCGCGGTGGAGCCGATGCTTCCACCGTGATGGTGTTTTCTCCAAGCGCCGTCTCTCGACCGGTCCCCGTGCTGGTCAGTGAGCATCCCCATCCTTCCCGCAGGTGAGGATGATGGCCAGCCCGGAGGATGACCTCATCGGCATCCCCTTCCCTGAGCACAGCAGCGAGCTGCTGAGCTGCTTGAATGAGCAGCGGCAGATGGGGCTGCTCTGCGATGTCACCATCAAGACGCAGGGGCTGGAGTATCGCACCCACCGCGCCGTCCTGGCCGCCTCCAGCCGCTACTTCAAGAAGCTCTTTGCTGGGCCAGGGCCGGGGCAGGAGGTCTGCGAGCTGGACTTTGTCGGGCCGGAGGCGCTGGGCGCGCTGCTGGAGTTCGCCTACACGGCCACGCTCACCATCAGCAGCGCCAACATGGGCGAGGTGCTGCGCGCCGCGCGGCTGCTGGAGATCCCCTGCGTGATCGCCGCCTGCGTGGAGATCCTGCAGGGCAGCGGCCTGGAGGCGCCCGGCCCCGACGACGGCGACTGCGAGCGCGCCCGCCAGTACCTGGAGGCTTTCGCCGCGCTGCCTGAGGGCGAGCTCCTGGCCCCGCCGCCCTCGCGCCCCACTGCGCGCCGCAGCAAGAAGACCCGCAAGTTCCTGCAGACCCGCGGCGCCCGGCTCAACAACCACGCCGAGGAGCTGCCCACCGAGGCCGAAGGCTGCAGCAGTCCCCCGCCGCCCCCCCAGCCACCCTCGCCCCCCCTACCAGAGGGGCTGCCTCTGACCTACGACAGCTTCGAGCTGCCTGATGAGGAGGAGCTGCCTCCGCATCCCTTCCCCTTCCCCTACCAGCCTCCCCTGTCCCCCGAGGAGGCCGCCTCTGACGAGGACGCCATTGACCCCGACCTGATGGCGTACCTGAGCTCGCTGCACCACGAGTCGCTGGCGCCGGGGCTGGATACGCCCGACAAGCTGGTGCGGAAGCGCCGCTCACAGATGCCCCAGGAGTGCCCCGTCTGCCACAAGGTTATCCACGGTGCCGGCAAGCTGCCCCGCCACATGCGCACGCACACGGGGGAGAAGCCCTTCGCCTGCCAGGTCTGCGGGGTCCGCTTCACAAGGTGAGTGCAGCCTGAACGGGTACAAGACAGCATCCCCCATGGCACCTCCCCTGCAGCCAGTCCATGGGGTCTTCTGCACTCCTGGAGTGCTGTTGGAAACATTAGGATGAAGGCGCTGGCACTGCCTGCCCCATCCCTGGCAGTGCTCAAGGCCAGGTTGAACGGGGCTTGGAGCAATCTGCTCTAGTGGAAGGTGTCCCTGCCCATGGCACGGGGTTGGGACTGGATGAGCTTTAAGGTCCCTTCCAACACAAACTATTCCATGGTTCCATGACCTTCCCTGCCTGCCACCCAGGCCAGCATCCCCTACCGGTGCCTGGCTGCATCCCTGGTGCGGTAAAACCAGGGACCCATTGCCCACCACCACCCTGGCCCCCTGTCCCACCAGAGCCCTGCATGCTGCAGAGCATCCCCACCACACATCCCTGCCATGGGGCTGCCAGCACCACCCCTCTGCAGCCGAGTGGCTACTGCCAGGGGCTGCCAACCGCCCCGTGCCCATGTCTGCCTGTATCCCCCCTCCAGGAACGACAAGTTGAAGATCCACATGCGCAAGCACACGGGTGAGCGACCCTACTCCTGCCAGCACTGCAGCGCCCGCTTCCTGCACAGCTACGACCTGAAGAACCACATGCACCTGCACACGGGCGCCCGGCCCTACGAGTGCTACCTCTGCCACAAGGCCTTCGCCAAGGACGACCACCTCCAGCGGCACCTCAAGGGCCAGAACTGCCTCGAGGTGCGGACCCGGCGCCGCCGCCGTGAGGAGCCGCCGCCGCCACCGGCCGGTCCCCCCGGCCTTGACCTGTCCAACGGGCGGCTGGAGGGGCTGCGCCTCTCCCTCGCCCGCTACTGGAGTCCGGGAAGGATCAAGGAGGAGGAAGAGGAGCCGGAGGGTGAGGAAGGGCCGCAGCCGGACGGCGCTGTGAAGGTGGAGACGGCGTAGGGCGGCTGCGGCGGCGGGTGCGGTGCTGTGCCGAGCCGAGCCGGGCCGCGCCGTGCCCCCCGCGGGTTCTGTTCCCGTTTATCCCGTCACGGTTCATTCCCAGATATGCAAGGGGGAAACTCCCCCCTGGCCGATTTGCACAATGGGGGGGGGTCCCCGCTGCCCTCCCCCCAACCGCCGGACCCGGACCCCCCCGCCCCGGGGGTCTGTGAGGAGTGGGGGGGAGGCAAAGCGGGACCGGGGTGACGCCCCCCAACCCTCCGGGGACAAAACCCCCCCAACATCAGCGGGGCCGGGACCGGGCGGGGGCCCCCACGGACCGACGCCCCCGCCCTCCAACCGGGGAGCGCGCCCCCTGGCGGCCCCGCCCCGCGCTGCGCATCGCTTGTCCCCCCCCCCTCCCCGCCCCGAGCAGCCCCTCCCCGGCGAGCCCCCCCTCGCCCCTGCACTCCCGGCTGCTTTCTCTTGGTTGCACTATTCGGGTGAGCCCGCCCGGGTGCGGGGCAGCCCCGGCCCCCACCCGACTCCCCCCACCCCCTATAAACCACCGCGGCCCTGTGGGACCCTCCCCCGCCGGGTGGCCGGACCCCAGCGGCCACCCCTCTGCCCTTTGCACATGTCCTCCCCCTCGGGCGCATCCCCCCCGGGGGGGACCAGGGGACCGGCACTATTTGCCTAAAATAAGAGTTTATCTATATTTAAAAAAGTGATGTAATATATTCCCCCCCCTCCACGCCCTCCCGGCCCCTCCGCTGCTGCCGCCAGCGCTGCCCGGCCCCCGCCTCTGTCCCTTGCCATGGGGTGCCGGGAGGGGTGATGGGGACGCGGGGCTCGGCCCCCGTCATGGCTTTAAAGTGCCTTATGGTGAACTTGAATCTTTCGGCTACTTGAACCTCTCTGGTGTCAGGAACCAAACGAATAATGGGCGGGCGGCCCCCCCCCCGCCCCGCCGCGTCGCCTCTGTCTGTCTGTCTGTCTGTTTGTGTTTTGGTTTTTTTTAAACGAAGGCTGCTTGGTAATAAACGGAGAAGCAGGGACCCCCCCTCGCCCGTGTCCGTTCGTCCCGCACCGGTGTCTGTCCGTCCTACTGCGTCTCCCCAAGCAGCTCCACTCAGGTCCTGGGGGGAGCGGTGAGCAGGGCTGGGGCACAGTAGGGATGGGGACGGGGGCACTGAGGGGATGGGTACATTGAAGGGCTGAGGGCACCGTGGGGCAAGGGGCTCTGCGGGAGTAGAGAAGGGGGCCCCACGCTGTCGGAACAGCCATGGGGAGCCGGGCACTAGCTCAGGACACCGGACGCCTTGAGGACCGGGTACTTTATGGACCAGCCCCGGCGGCTCCCGGCGCTCCAGCCACGTCCCGGGGCTTGGCTCCTCGTCCTCGCCGCCGCGTGGCACCGTGCGGGCGTCACCGAGCCCTGTCCGTGCCGCGGGGCGGCCGCAGGGTCACCACCTCCTCCAGTTCGCTGCCGCTGCTGTCACGCCGTTCCTGGTAGCCAAAGTCCAGGCTGGGGCAGGGGAGAGCGGTGTCGGGGACCGGCACCCGCGGTGCCGATGGGTGCCGGGAGCAGCGTCAGCCCTCACCTGGAGGCGGCGCTGCTCTCGCTTTCCACCCCGCTGCTGCCCCCGTCGCTCTCCCCGCTCGCCTCCTCCTTCAGCTGGGCTCGCAGCCGCGCTGCCAGGTGGGGGGGCAGCCGCCGGCAGCCCCCCAAGCCCCTCTCCAGCTCCCTGATGCGCTGCCGCAGCAGCCGCCCCTGCTCCTGGCCCCGCCGCGCCCGCACAGCGCCCAGCCACAGCCCCACGGTCTCCTCATCGCTGGAGTCTCTGCAGGGACGGGGCAAGCGGTGAGCTGCAGTGCCCCGGCCCCCAGGCTCTGCGGGGTCCCTGCACCCCCTGCTCACATCTCCTTGTCCCCAGTGTCCGGGTAGGTCAGGGGGCCCATGCAGATGGTGCAGATGTTGTTCAGGGTTTGGTGGCAGTCTCTGCAGTACAGCCCTGGGGACAGTGGCACTGTGAGAGGGGTGGGAGATCATAGGGGCGGCCTGTTCCCCATCGAGGGGGGTCCTACCTTTGCATCCGTTTGTGATGCAGGTGATGAAGTCGGGCTGCTTTGTCACCCCGCAGGCCAGGCAGCACTTCTGCTGGATGCCAAAGAGCCGAGCCAGGCGGGCAAAGCAGGGCACCCTGCAGGCAGAGCACCCGCTGTCGGCTCTGCCCTTGCTGGGGCCAGCACTGCCCTTCTGCAGTGCCCAGCAAGGTGCTTGTGTGTCCAGGGTGGCCCCAAGCCCATGGATGCATCCCTTGGGGAGGCTTTACCTGGCAGCGAGGACGAGGAACAGGTCCCTTTTTCCGGCGTCGGCTGCGCGCAGCGTGACGGCTCGGAGCAGGGCTTGTGCCAGCCCTGCCCGCCGTGCCAGGATGGTTCTGTGCAGGAACACCGTGCGCTCCTGGCACGGCAGGGACGGGGTGAGGGCAGGTGGCTGCTGGCGGGGTGCTGGGGAGCTGGGGCGGGCTCCTCACCTGCTCACGGCTCGGGTAATAGGTGGCACACACCAGCCGGCGCAGCCGTGCCACGTAGGTGCCGAAGATGGAGATGAAGAGGCAGATGCCGTACAGGATTCCTGGTGGGAGCAGGAGGAGTCACACAGGGGCAATCCCTCCGGTACCCCCCCCCCCCCGCTGAGCACGCTGCGGGTGCAGCACCCCCTGTCACCCATGAAGATGTAGGTGCTGTAGTCGGGCTCCACAGGCTGGATGAGGCAGCGCTGGGACAGCACCGAGATGTTGCCCTGCTGCAGCACACCGAAGGCAGATACCAAGTCCCGGTAGATCTCACTGGTGTAGCCTGACCCATTGACGCTGACACCCACCACCACCGGCGCTGGGGGGACAACGGCTCAGACCCAGACGATGGAGCACCCCCCACCCCAAAGCCCTGTTCCCCAGGCAGCAAAGTACCCAAGGGTGCTGCTCTGGCACAGTGGGTGCTGCTCACCCCTGGCAACGATCTCCCCCTGCAGCTGGTGCCGGATGAGGTCGAGCAGCCAGAAGAGGCTGTAGTCGGCCAGGATGATGCAGAAGCCCAGCAGCATGTGGCGCAGGAACCCCACGAGCTGCAACCCGTACTGGTGATGCTCCTTCCGCGACAGCCACGGACCAGCTGCAAGCGAAAGCGACCTGAAGCCAGGCTCCGGGCAGAGGAGGTTCACCTGGGGATGCCCCCGTGCATGGGGCTGACCTGGGGAGATGTAGCGGCCGCACTCCTGCGCTGTCAGAGGCAGCACCGTGGGTTTGCCCTGCTCTGCCTGCAGCTGGTCCAGCTCCCTGAAGCGCCGCGTGATGTAGATGTTGTCAAAGGTCTCGTCCTGCAGATACCGGTGCCGGTACCGCAGTGCCCTGGGGACACAGGAGGGGAGCTGGGCACTGGCATGCTGGGTCCCTGTCCTCATGGGAGGCAAGAGCAGGACCCCGGCCCACTCACTTGAAGTACATGTAGAGGATGGCGAAGAAGGAGACGTTCAGGAAGAGCTCCAGAACCCGGCGGGTGGGCTCCAGGTTCTGGCTCACAGCCTCCATGATGTCCAGGGCCACCTCTCCCAGGCTCTTGCTGGCGTTGAAGCTGATGTCAAACTCGTGCACGGCCGAGATGTTGAACTCAAACTCCTGGCGGACGCGGTCCAGAGCGTTGTTGAGGGCTGTGGGGGTGACAAGTGGTGCTGGGGTCAGGGTGAGAGCGTGGACAGGGCAGAGGGACACCCCAGCACCGCTCTACTCACGGTCAGCAACGTTGGTCTGGATGAAGTTCTGGATGTACTGCGGGATGATGCAGAAGACGAGGGCAACTGCAGAGAGGGGGGGGTCTCTGCCATCCCTGCCAGGGTGGGACCCCTGCAGTGGGCACGGGGCCACCCTGCTGACCCCCCCCCGCAGAAGGGTAGGGACCCACGCACTGTTGGCCAGCCCGCAGAGAGGCTTGAAGAGAGTGACGATGTAGCAGAGGAAGAAAAGGAAGGGGATGGCGCGCTCGCAGTTGTCCTTGGCCTCCTCGAAGAGTCTCAGGCAGCGGTAGAAGGGCGAGCCCAGCTCCTCGTTGCACACCTGGCCGATGCTCGCCAGCCACAGCCACACGTTGTGCAGGGCTCGGGCTGCAGGAGGGGAGCAGGCCATGGGGGACGGGGAGGGGATGGGGCTGAGAGCAGGGGGGGGGTACTGGAGCCAAGGGAGACCCTCAGGGACCCCCCTGCTCACCAACGTGGCTGACAGCATCCATGATGGAGCGAAAGAACTTGCGAACGCGGTCACCCACAGCCTTGGCTCCCTGTGTGATCTCCTTGATCTTGGACAGAAAGTCTGCAGAGAGGAGACCCCTGAGCACACGCCGAGGGGCAGCCCAGGGCCGGATACTGCTGCAGGAAGTGACTGTCCCATAGAACCATGGGATGGTTTGTGTTGAAAGGGGCCTTGAGATCATCCAGTTCCAACCCTTGCCACGGGCAGGCACACCTTCCACTAGAGCAGCTTGCTCCAAGCCCCTGTGTCCAACCTGGCCTTGAGCACTGCCAGGGATGGGGCAGTTACCACCTCTTTGGGCAGCCTGTTCCAGTCCCATCCCACATCCCACCGCATCCCCCTGACCCCTCATCTCACTGATCAGCGGCTCCTGGGCGCGCTGCAGCCTCTCGGCCGTCTGGTTGAGGGCGAGCTCGGCCCCGCACGACAGCGACTCAGCAGCGCGGGAGTAGTTGTGCAGGATGTTGGCACAGGGGCCCTGCACAGCCATGGTCAGCGCCAGCAGCAGCAGCAGCATCTTCCCCTCCTCTGCGGGACAGGGTTGTCCTGGGGCTCAGCTGGGACCCAGCGCTTCCCCCATCCCTCCCTGTGGCTCCTGGTGGCTGCTTACGGGTGAAGATCTGGGGCAGCGACAGCAGCACCGTGATGCGCGCCTTGGCAGAGAAGGCCATGCCCAGCCCCAGCAGGGTGCCCAGGCCGATGGTGGTGATCAGGCAGTACCAGATGTTGTGGCCCTGCCCCAGCAGCACCAGAGCCCCGTAGAGGCTGGCCAGGGCTATGCCCAGCACAAAGCCACAAGTGCTGCGAGCCACTTCCCGCACCCTGCTTGGCTCCTGAGGCTGGTGCTTCTGCTGGGACCGCAGTGCCGGGTGCTGGCCCCTCCGCCGTGCCCACGAGACCAGCCCCATGCTGGGCTGCGCTCCTTGAGGCTCTTGGTGCTCTCCCAGGCTCCAGGCACAGGGATACAGCAGACTGAATGAGCAGCTCAGTGAGCTGGTTCCAGGGGAGCACCTCAATGTTGTCGGTGCCAGGGGAGCATTCCACTGCTGTCCGTTCTAGGGGAGCATCCTGCTGTTGTTGCCAGGGCAGCATCCCACTGTCATCAGTACCAGGGGAGCACCCCTCTGTTGTCGGTACCAGGGCAGCATCCCTCTGTTGTCGGTACCAGGGCAGCATCCCTCTGTTGTTGGTACCAGGGCAGCATCCCTCTGTTGTCGGTACCAGGGGAGCACCCCTCTGTCACTGGTACAAGGGCAGCATCCTGCTGTTGTTGGTACCAGGGCAGCATCCTGCTGTTGTTGGTACCAGGGCAGCATCCCTCTGTTGTCGGTACCAGGGGAGCATCCTGCTGCCATCAGGACAGGGCCCATGGAGCCAGCAGAGGCCCCTGGGCGAGAGCTCCGGGCAGGGGCAGAGGCTCGCAGGAGGCGGAAGCCACCCAACACGAGTGAGATCCCTCCCACTCCACTCCCGGCCAGGGCTGCCCGTGGGCACTGCGAGGGGGCCGGGCTGACGCCTCCCTCCCCACCCAGCCCTGCAGCGAGCGGTGGTCTGGCTGCTGCCGGCCCCGTGCAGCCGGTTCCTCTGGAGCCAGCCGGACCAGCACCGCTGCAGCAAGTTCTTCCTGGGCGCCAGCGTCGGGCCCTCTGCCTGCTCACGGCATTCCTCTGCCACATTGTGAAGGGTGGGTGGTGTGTGGGACCCCTGCCCTGTCCACCGCAGCCTGTGCCAGCACCATCACTGGAGAGAGTCCAGCGCAGGGCGACAAAGATGATTAAGGGAGTGGAGCATCTCCCTTATGAGGAAAGGCTGAGGGAGCTGGGTCTCTATAGTTTGGAGAAGAGGAGACTGAGGGGGGACCTTATTAGTGTATATAAATATATAAAGGGGGAGTGTCATGAGGATGGAGCCAGGCTCTTCTCAGTGGCAAACAATGATAGGACAAGGGGTAATGGGTATAAACTGGAACACAAGAGGTTCCACTTAAACTTGAGAAGAAACTTCTTCTCAGTGAGGGTGACGGAACACTGGAACAGGCTGCCCAGGGAGGTTGTGGAGTCTCCTTCTCTGGAGACATTCAAAACCCGCCTGGACACATTCTCATGTAACCTTATCTAGGTGTTCCTGCTCCGGCAGGGGGATTGGACTAGATGATCTTTTGAGGTCCCTTCCAATCTCTAACATACTGTGATACTGTGATACCATGCCCGGGGGTCCTGGCTCTGCCACCACTTGGCCATCCATGTTACAGGCATGTCCCTGATGGAGCAGCTCCTGTGGAGCACCGCTGGGGCCCTCAGCACTACTGCTGCTGCCTTCTACTTCCCCAATATGAGTGGAAGCCCCTTGGCACTACTGGGGGGCAGTTTTTGGGGTGTGTGGTGCCCACAGTTTTGGGATGCCTTCATGATCCCCTGATCCCAGGTCTGTTGCCCCTTGGGGCATTGGCTCATCCCGAGCCCCACACAGCCCCGTCCCAGAGGACGTCGCTGGTGGGATGGAGCTGCACCGTGTGCGGGGTGCCCGTGACCCCTCAGGAACGGGTCTCACCTGCACCCCTGGGAGGACGTGGGGTGCAGCAGTGGAGTGACCCCCCATGCACGGTGCGAAGTGGGGTCTGTGGGGTGCATCGGTGGGTGGGGGGGCTCCAGGGGAGGGAGTGAGGAAAGGGGCTGGAAGGGTGAAAAAGGTGTGGGGGGGTCTTCTGGGTGAGGGGTGCTGAATGCAGGGGTCCTGTGGGACGTAAGGGCTGGGGGAGGCGGGGCCTGGGGGTGATGGAGCGGGGTCTCCGCGGGATGAGGGTGAAGGTGGGATCTGGGCGGTGCGGGATGGGGGGGGCTCCACCTCCACCGCAGCGCTCGGAGCCCCGCGGCTCCCTCCCGGGGGTGTCTCCGGCGCAGCGGCGGGCGGGGCCGGGCGGGGGCAGCGCAGGAAGTTCCTCCCCCCGGGCCGTGCCGGGCCGTGCCGGCGGCCGGTGGCGGCGGTGCCATGCGCGGCCGGAGCGGCTGCTGCCGGTCAGCTCGGGAGGCGCCGGCCCGGGGCCGCCGGGCCCCGCTCGGGCTGCGTGGAGGGCGATGGGGGCACGGGCGCCGTGGCTGCTTCTCCTCCTCCTCCTCGCCTCCAGCACCGGGGCCAACGGGAGCGGCGCAGGTGAGCGGAGCCGGGGGTCCCGTTGGTCCGGGTCCCCCAGCCCGTGCGGGTCCGACCCTCGCCTCCTCAGCGGCATCGCGGGGGGATCCTCGGGGACCGGCAGCAGCCGCGGGGGGCGGACCCCAGGCCGGGGACCGCGCTTTGGTCCGGCTGCACCGTGGCAGCGGCGCTGCCCGCGCTGCGGGGCCGCGGGGACAGGGGTCTGCGGGGGACCCCCACCCCTACAGCACCGCCGGGCCCCCGCAGGGTGAGGGCGGAAGGGAGGGTGGGCTGCGGGGGGGGGGCTCTGAGTCAGCCTGGGCCGCGCCGCCCTGCCCCGGTCCCGGGGCTGACGCAAGGCCTGGCAGGGACCCCGGGAAGCCCGTCCCGAGGCGGGGGCCCGCGGCCCCCACGGGGGTCCCCTCTGCTGGAGTCGCTGCCCTGGGTGGTGCGGCCGGGGGGGACCCCGGGAGCTCCTGGGTTGAGCACGGGATTCCCTGTCCCTGCTCCCACTCCGAGCCCCTGCCCTGGCGCTGGGAACCTGTAGTGTGCTGGGGGACTGTGGGAAGCTGGGATGAGACGGGTGCCCGAGGGGGTCCAGGCTGTGATGGAGGTGACACTGGGGGTCCAGGCTGTGATGGAGGTGACAGTGGGGTCCAGGCTGTGATGGAGGTGACACTGGGGGTCCAGGCTGTGATGGAGGTGACAGTGGGGGTCCAGGCTGTGATGGAGGTGACAGTGGGGGTCCAGGCTGTGATGGAGGTGACACTGGGGGTCCAGGCTGTGATGGAGGTGACAGTGGGGGTCCAGGCTGTGATGGAGGTGACAGTGGGGGTCCAGGCTGTGATGGAGGTGAAGCCGTGACCAGGCTCTGGGCCTCATGCAGGTGACAGCTCACGGCAGCACCACACAGAACCGGGGCGCTCCTGGTACGTGACCCCGGGGGTCCTGCAGGGTGACCGGATGCTCAGCCTGGAGGAGGTGACCCGGGTGAGCCTCTGCCCGCGTCCCCATGCAGGGGCTTGTGACGGTGGGGTGGGGGCTGCCAGCAAACCCCCTCCCGGTGCTGTCCCGGTGCGGGTCGGGGCACCCGCCCCATGCCCGGCGGAAGGGCCCGTCCCGCCCCGCGGCCATTGGGAGTCTCTCTGGCGTTTCCGCCGCACGGCACCGGGCAGGAAGCAACGCGGGGGTGCGAGGGGGGGGGACCCGGCTCCATCCACCCCTCCCCGTTCCCGGGACAATGAGCTCGTGAGGGAGGGGCGCTTCCTGCGGGGCGGGGGCCGGGGCAGGCAGGGGATCCCCTCCCGCTCCCTCTGGCACGTGCCGGGGCCCCCGGTGGGGATGGGGGTGTGGGACCCCCCTGGGGCAGGGTCGGGTCCTCCTGTAACTGCTGCCTGTGACAGGGGGGGTTCCCTGCCCGGCTGCGGGTCCTGCTGGAGCTGGAGGGGACGTGGCTGGTGCTGGAGCTGGAGCAGAACTGGTGAGTCCGTGCATGGTGGGAGAGGGGTGAGGGTCCCGGGGGTTTAGAGGGAGAAGAGGAACAATTCCTTCCCCAAAGGGTCCCCGCTTTCACCATGGGGTGAGCGGGGGGGGCCCTGCTGCGGGGGTGACGCGTGTCTGTGCCAGGGAGCTGGTGCTGGGCACTGGGGCGCTGCTCTACTACCTGCCCAACGGCACGCGGGTGACGCAGGAGGCCAGCGAGCAGGTAGGGCCCCGGCACCTCGTGTCCGCGGCCGTGTCCCCATGCCCCCGGGGGGCCCCCACGATGGGGCTGGCTCCTGAGCCCCGCTCTCTGCTGCAGGAGCACTGCTGCTACCAGGGGACGGTGCAGGGCATCCCCGGCTCCTGGGCCAGCCTCTGTGCTTGCGCTGGACTCAGGTGAGCCCCCAGTGCAGGTGCCCCCATGCCCGGCTCCCCCCTGTGCTGCTGACGCCTCCTCTCCCCTTCCCTCCCCAGCGGCCACCTCCGGCTGTCAGACACCAGGAGCTACAGCCTGGAGCCGGCGGCCGACGGCCCCGTGGGTCTGCACCTTGTGCATCGACTGCCGGAGCCCCGGCTGGCACCGCGGGCCTGCGGGCAGGATCCCCTGGACCCCCCCCGGCAGGAGGCGACGGAGCCCCCCTGGCCGCAGAGGGTAGATCACCCCCAGGGCCTGCCCCACTGCAGAGCATCCGCTTGCCCCCCAGCCTAACCCAGCTCATCCGCAGGGCAAGCGGGCAGCAGAGGAGCAGCGGTTCGTGGAGCTGGTGATGGTGGTGGATCACGCTGCGGTGAGCGCTGGGCAATGTGGGGCAATCCCATTCGCACAGCGGCCCCCCCTGACACCCCTCCCTGCACCCCCAGTTCCAGAATTACCCCAACCTGCAGCGTGTCCGCACGCGGACCCTGGAGATCGCCAACCAGGTGGATGCGGTGAGTGGCTGCTGCAGCACCGTGCACCTTCCAGCGCTCACTGCGGTGGTGCCGGGGGTCCCTGACACCCTCCGTGTCCCCCCCAGTTCTTCCAGCCACTGGGGGTGCGGGTGGCCCTGCTGGCGGTGGAGGTCTGGAGCGAGGGCGACTTGTTCATGGTGGGCAGCAGTGCCCGCGCCGCGCTGGAGCGGTTCCTGCACTGGCGGCACCAGGAGCTGCTGCCGCGGCTGCCCCATGACAACGCACAGCTCCTGACGTGAGTGGGGCCGGGATGGGGATGGGGCCGGGGTGCGCAAGCAGCACCCCCACCCCCTGCACGCTCTCTACAGGGGCACCCGCTTTGAGGATGTCTCGGTGGGGATGTCGGCTCAGGCCTCCATGTGCTCCCCGGCGCGCTCTGGAGGCGTCAGCATGGTCGGTGCCCCCCTCCTCTGCTGTCCCCCCCCCCGCCACCAGCCCGCTCTGACCCCCCTGTCCTGCAGGACCACTCGGTCAGCGTCCTCGTCGTCGCCTCCACTGTTGCCCATCAGCTGGGGCACAACCTGGGCCTGCGCCACGACGGCGCCGGGCGCTCCTGCACCTGCAGCGACCTCCGGCAGGACCGCGGCTGCATCATGGCCCTGCCCACGGGGTGAGGGCAGCAGCAGGGCTGGGGGGGGGGCCGGGCCCGAGCCCCCTCCCCACCTCACCGGCCCCTCTCCGGCTCCGCAGGCTGACGCCCGGCTTGAGCTTCAGCAACTGCAGCCGGCAGGACCTGGAGCAGAGCCTGCGGCGGGGCCGGGGCTGGTGCCTCTCCAACGTGCCCGAGCCGCGGCGCCTGGCCGGGAGCCCCCGCTGCGGGAACCGCTTCCTGGAGCCAGGCGAGGGCTGCGACTGCGGCCTCAGCGTGGTACGGGGGGGGCTCCGGGCAGGCTGGGGTCCCCCATGGCTGCGGCTGTGCCCCGGCTCACCGCAGCCCCTGTGCCGGCAGGAATGCACTGATCCCTGCTGCAACAGCAGCACGTGCCAGCTGATGCCCGGCGCTGAGTGTGCCACGGGGGACGGCTGCTGCCAGGACTGCCGGGTGAGTGGGGACGGGCACTGCTGCCCGCTGTGGGTTTCTTGGGGTCCCCCCACTTGTCTGAGTGGTTCCCCCCCCTGCAGCTGCGCCGCGCTGGGCACCAGTGCCGGGAGCCGCTGGGCGAGTGCGACCTGCCCGAGTTCTGCGATGGGGTCTCACCGCACTGCCCACCCGACGCCTTCCTGCAGGACGGGCAGCCCTGCGCCGCGGCACGCGGGGTCTGCTTCGGCGGCGCCTGTGCCACCTACGAGGGGCAGTGCCAGCAGCTGCTGGGGACGGGTACGGCACGGTCGGGACGGGGGGGGCACGGGCCTGGTGGCGGTGCCGGGGTGCTCTGACCCCCCTGCTGCAGGTGCCAGCCCTGTCTCCAGCTCCTGCATGGCCTCGCTGAACATGAGAGGGGATGAGCGCGGGCACTGTGGGCAGCTCCCGAACGGCTCCTACATCGCCTGTGCCCAGCGGTGAGTGCTGTCCGCCCCTGCTGTCACAGGATCCCAGCCTGGGTTGAGCTGCATGGACCTTAAAGCTCCTCCAGCTCCAAACCCCTCTCCACCCTCCCCTGCCCCTGTGAACCCGCTGTCTCCACAGGGATGCTGGCTGTGGGATGCTGCAGTGCCAGCGCGGCAGCACCCGCCGGGACGGACCAGAAGGGTCCTGCCAGGGGATGCTGGTGCCCGGGGGTGAGGACGTGAGTGATGCAGCCATGGTGCTGCCCGGCACCGCCTGCGGCCCTGGCAAGGTGAGTACTGAGGCAGTGGGAGGGGGACCAAGGCCCTTGCGGGTGCTGATGCCTTGTTCCCCCAGATGTGCCTCCAGCGCCGGTGCCAGGATGTGTCCGCACTGGGTGACCAGCAGTGCCGGAGCAAGTGCCACGGGCACGGGGTAAGCATGTGGGGCCGGAGAGCGGGTGCTGGATGTGGAGCCGGGGCAGGGGCTGACCCTCGGTGCCCCCCACTCAGGTGTGCAACAACCTCGGGCACTGCCACTGCGAGCGGGGCTGGGCCCCCCCGACCTGCGAGAGCCCCGGTGCCGGGGGCAGCCAGGACAGCGGCCCCGCGGCCATAGAGCGAGGTGAGGGCAGGGGCCGGCGGGCGCTGCTGCGCACAGAATGGGGCTTTGTGGTGCCGGAGCCGGGGGTGACGTGGTGCTCTCCGCAGGGGGGAGCGCGCTGCCCACGGCGCTGCTGCTGAGCGCGCTGCTGGTGCTGGCCCTGGCGCTGGGGCTGTGCTGCGCGCGCCGGGCCGGGCTGCACAAGCACCTCTGCCAGCTCGGCAAAGGCACCTCCTGCCAGTACAGGTAATGGGGCACACGGGCGTCGTGTGTGCATGCGTGTGCTGGGGCAGGTGCTGGAGCCGCCTACCTGCATGCAGGCATGCACACGTGTGTGGTGGGTAAGTGGGGCGCGTTGCATGTGCCTTTGCACATACGTGTGTGTCCCGTGGCGGCTGAGTGAGCAGTCTGCATGCGTGTGTGTCCCCGAGCAGGCGACGGGCTCTCTGTGTGTATGTTCCTATGTGCGTCCCCCCAGCACAGGTAGCAGACCCTGTTCATGCCTCGTCACCCTGTGTCACCGCGGGTCCTCCCTGCCCTATGTCACTGCGGTTCCTTCCTCCCGCTGTCCCCCTGGCCCCGGGCTGAGCCGCCCAATCTTCTCCCCACAGTGCTGAGACCCGGGTCCGATTCCTGGGTTCAGAAGCCGCAGACGGCTGGAGCGGGTAACGTCACTGCCGGAGCCTGGCGTGGGGCTGTCCCTGAGCCATCCTGCTTCGCAAGGCCTCCGGTGCTGAGATCTTCCCCTGGCAGTGCCCGTGGGGTGTGGGGCAGCCCTGGGGTGTGTGGGGTGTCGCATCTTCCGGCGCCGAGGGGTTCGTTTCTCTTGGGCTTCTGCTGGTGTCGGTGTCGCTTGGTTGCCATGTGGGGTCCCCCCAACCACCCAAAGCAGGCGGGGCCTGATCCTGCCTCTTCCCTACAGGATCTCGCAGCCGAAGCCTCGGTCGGGCAGCCAGGGTCCCCCCGAGCGTCCCCGGCCCCCACAGTGGCGTCAGGCCACAGAGCTGCAGGTCATGCACAGCAGCAAGGTGAGGGATGGGGATGGGGGGGATACATGGGAGGGTGATGCTGTCGCCATGGTAACTGGCTGCGGTTGCTGTGGGTACCGGGGTTCAGTCTGGTGGTTGCCAAGGCGGCATCCCTGGGTATCAGCCGGAGCATCCCTGAGTACCAGCCTGAAGCATCCCCTGTGCCAGGGCCGCGTGGTTTGAGCCTGCGGCGCCCCGGGACAGGAGCAGCCTGGCACAGGCTGGACCATGCTGCTCCGATGCCAGTGCCATGCTTGGCACTGGCTGCACTCGCCCGGGATCAGCACTGGGCACCCTGGGTCTGCTGGCATGGGGCTGAGCGGGGCCGGGGGGGTCTGTGCTTGGCGGTGGGAGGGGGGTCTCCGCATGCTGCACGGCTTGCCCCGCTCTGGGGCTGCATGGCGCCTGCCCTCTCCCTCTCTCCGCAGCCGGCTGCCCTCGGTGCGGCGCGGCCCGATCCGCCCTCCCGGCCTCTCCCGCCGGACCCTCCGCCCAAGGTAACGCCCGGGCCGGGGGGGGGGTCCCGGGCACTGCTGCATGCGTGGCTGCGCACCAGCTCTCAGGGACCCCCAGCCCCAGTGTGGCTCCCGGTGTCCCCCATGGCTGCCGCCCCTGAGCTGTCCCCCACTCACTGTCCTGCTCTCTCTGCCCAGGCCCCCCCCTCGGACAGGCCGCCCCCCCCCACACGCCCACTGCCCGCAGACCCCGTGGTGCCAGGCACGCAGGTAACGGTGGTGGTGGCACCGGCGTGTGGGGCAGGATAGCGTGTGCCTGTCCAGGCTCCCCCTGCGCCCCCTGGGGCAAGGGAGGTGGTTTGTGCCCCCCCCCCCCCCCGAGAGCCAATCGAGGTGGGGTGGCCGATGCTGGAGCTTTGACACCTTCATTCCCCTGCAGCCCCCAGGTCTGGCCAAGCCCCCCCCACCTCGGCGGCCACTGCCCTCAGACCCCCCAGGACCGTCACTGCCCCACAGCGAGACACTCCCCGGTCACCCCTATGTCACAGTGATTCCCTCCAGGTGAGCATGGGGGGGTCTGCAGGGGGACAGCATGGGGTGCTGAGGTTGGGGGGATTTGGGTGTTCCATGAAGCCAAAGTGCAGGTTAAGGGGGGCTATAGGGGGATGCACGGTGGGGCTGCCGCGCGGTGGGTCGGGGGAGGGCTCTCGGGGCTGGGAGAGGTCTGTGGGGCTCCTGTCCCCCCGGTTACCGCCCTGTCTCTCCCCAGGCCGGCCCCCCCGCCGCCCGCGGGTGGCCAGCAGGATGCGTGAGCTGCGGGATGGGGCCTCGCCGCCCGCTCCTGCCCCATGGACGCCAATAAAGGGGCCGTTTGCTTCCCGTGCGCTGCCTCCGCGCTGCTTCCGCGCTGCCTCCGCCGCACCGGAGCCACGGCAGGTGCTGAGGGCGGGGGGAGCGAGACCGGCTCCATCCCCGCTACCGGCCGCGGAACTACAACTCCCGGCAGCCCCTGCGGCGCCCCTCGGAAGTTCCCCCCCTCCCGCAGTGCGCTGCGCCCTCTGGCGGGCAACTTGCGCCCCCACTACAGTGCCCCCCCCCCCCGAGCCACGTGTGCACGGGCACGTGCAGGAGCCACTCCCCCGGCACACGCGGGCACACGCGTGTGCAAGGAGCTGCCCGTCACGTGTGCGCGCACGTGTGCACGAGGCGCTACACGCGTGTGCAAGAGCTGACCCTGTGTGCACGGACAGGGCCCCCCCCCAAACACACACACACAGACCCGCACACACACACACCCCCCCCCAAACACACACACACAGACCCCGCACACACACACACCCCGCACACACACACACCCCGCGCACACACACACCCCGCACACACACACACCCCGCACACACACACACCCCGCGCACACACACACCCCGCACACACACACACCCCGCACACACACACACCCCGCGCACACACACACCCCGCACACACACACACCCCGCGCACACACACACCCCCCGCACACACACACACCCCGCACACACACACACCCCGCGCACACACACACCCCCCGCACACACACACCCCCACACCCCGCACACTCACACACCCCGCACACACACACCCCCCGCACACACACACACCCCCCGCACACACACACACCCCGCACACACACACACCCCGCGCACACACACACCCCGCGCACACACACCCCCCGCACACACACACCCCCACACCCCGCACACTCACACACCCCGCACACACACACCCCCCGCACACACACACACCCCCCGCACACACACACACCCCGCACACACACACACCCCGCGCACACACACACCCCGCGCACACACACACCCCCCGCACACACACACAGACCCGCACACACACACACACACACCCCGCGCACCCCAGGGCCCGGGCCGGTACCAGTGCCCGGTGTGCGCGGGAGCTGCCGGTGCCCGTGATGGGCGGGGCAGGCCCCGGGTCCGGTCCATGTTCGCGGTCCCGGGATGGGGGTACCGGGGATTCCGGTCCCGGTGCGTTCAGGGGCGCTCGTCCCGGTACCGGGCGGTGTTGGGGTGGGGGTTACGGGGATGCCGGTGCCGGAGAGGGGCGGGGCTGCGGGTCCCGGTGCTGATGGACGCGGGAGGCGCGGGTCAGCCCAGGGGTCCCGGTGCCGCCCCCACAAGGGTTAATGGCGCTCGGCGAAAGTTGCCGGGCGGCGGCGCGGCGCGGATTGGCCCGAAGTTGTCGGGGCGGGACGAGCTCCGCCGTGCCGGGCCTCCTCCGCCCCCCGCCCGGCCCCGGCCCCGCCGTCCCCCGCCGCTGGCGGAGCCATGCGCCCCGCGCCGCTGCTCGGGCTCCTGCTCTGGGCGCCGCTGCTCTGGGCGCCGCCGGTGCGCAGCCCCCGCCACAGCGTCCATTGGAACGGCAGCAACCCCAGGTACCGCCCCCCCCGCCGCCGCCGCCGCCGCCTTTGTGCGCCCCGGGCCCCGCCGAGCCCCGCGCCCGCGCCGCCGGGGGAGTGGGGAGCGGGGCGGAGCTGGCGGGCGCCGGTGAGCACCGACCGGTAGCGCTGAGTCCCTCTCCCCTCCCGCCTCGGGCATCCCTGCGTGATACCGGCCCGGTGAGTTACCTCCCGGTGGGGCACCGACTCCCGGTGGCAGTGAGCAGGTGAGTGTCCGCCGGTGGCACGGAGCCACGGGGCACCCCTGAGAGTGACCGCGCTGGTAGGTGCCGCCGGGGGTGTCGAGCCCCCGGCCATCCCCAATGGCACCGAGCAGTGAGTGCTGCCGGTGGTGCTGAGCCCCGAGCAGCACCGAGCCACCCGGTCGGTGGCACCGAGCGATGGAGCACTGCTGGTGGCACTGAGCCCCGGTGACGCTGAGCTCTGGTGTTTCACAGCCGGTGGGGCCGGGTCCCCGGTAGGGCCGGTGCCGTGCAGCTCCTTGCCCTCGGTGGTACCGAGCTTTGGGCACCCTCAGGTGGCACCGAGCCGGGGCACTGGGCCTGGGATCGCCCTGGGAGGTTCCGCCAGGGCTGCGGGTCCCCAGGTCCGGTGTCGCTGCGGTCGTTGTGCCCCCGCCATCCGTGGTGCTGCCTCCGGCTCTGCCATCGCGGTGGGCCGGGGTCTGGCCCCCTCCCTCCTCCTGCCTCCTCCATTTTGGGCATTTCCCAGCTCGGGAGCCGGGGCCGCGCTCCCCCACGGGGGTCTCGCAGGGCTGGGGGCACTCGTGCTGCGCTATGAGCGGGTTCCCCCCACCCATGGGTGCCGCGGGCTGGGGTTGCCGGGGGCCAGGGCCTCAGCCCTGCCCAGGCCCGTCCCGGCCGCGTCGCCCGGCGATGGATGCTCTGAGTCACGGGCAGCCTGCGCCCGGCGCTGCCCTCCCAGAGTGCCTGCCCCGGGGGGTGATGGCGACCGGACCCCCCGGTGCAGCACTGGTGCCCCAGTGATGAATGCACTGGACCCTGAGCCTGGGTCTGGTGCATGGGCCTGCACCGGGGCAAAAGAGGGGGCTGGAACCCCCCCCCCAGCCCCTTCCCTGGTGCAATGGGGTGCCCCTGCCAGCCGGGTGCCAGCTTGGCAGCTATCCCCACCGTGGTGCTGCCAGCGAGGCCAGTGCATACCCAGGATGTGGCCACTTGGCAAAGGCTGGGCATGGGGAGAAGCGCTCCTGTCCTGGAGCCGGACCAAGCGTGTGCACACACGTGTGTATGTGTGTGTGCATGTGTGTGTGCATGCATATGTGTGTGTGTGCGTGCATATGTGTGTGTGTGTGCATATGTGTGTGTGTGTGTGCATATGTGTGTGTGTGTGTGCATATGTGTGTGTGTGCACGTGTGTGTGTGTGCCTGCAGACGTGTGTGCTCCATCCTGGCCTGGCCGCAAGCAGTGTTTGCACAGGCATGAGCTCATGCTGCCACTGCCGTTGCCCGCACAGGCACCGCACCAGGCCCCCTCCCTGCCTGCAGAGCCCCCATACCCCTGCCAGCCCCACACAGGGGCACCAGGGCAGGAGGCCTCACACCAGGCGGCCCCATCGGAGTGTCAGCATCAATCAGTGCCAGCACAATGAGGCTTGCGCCTGCGGCAAGGGGCTTTGTGCCCCCGTGGCCGAGCACATCCAGCTCCTGCGGCTGACCTAAGCTGATGCCTGGCTGTGCAGAGCCCAGTAGTTGCTAAAAGCCTGGCTGCCCGCTCTGCCCCGTGTCCCTCCATGGGCACAGCGGGACCCCCAGCGCCCACTCCCCAGCTCACCCTGCCCGGCAGGTTCCTACGGGACGACTACAGCATCCAGGTGGCCATCAATGACTACCTGGACATCTACTGCCCGCACTACGAGGGGTCCGTGCCTGCCGGGCGGGCAGAGACCTTCACGCTCTTCATGGTGGACCAGGAGGGCTACCGTGGCTGCTACGAGACCCCCGGCGCCTTCAAGCGCTGGGAGTGCAACAAGCCCCGGGCGCCCTTTGGGCCCATCCGCTTCTCCGAGAAGATCCAACGCTTCGCCCCCTTCCCGCTTGGCTTCGAGTTCCAGCCAGGGGAGACCTACTACTACATCTGTGAGTCGGGGCCCCACTGCAGTCCAGGGCAGGCTTTGGGGCACATGAGTGGTCGGGGTGCTCTGAGGGGCTGGATGCAGCTGGGGTGGGGGGCAGAGGAGGGTCCGGCTGTGCCAGGGCTCTGGATGTAGCAGAGGTTGGGGGGATTATAGGGCATAGATGGGGCAGAGGGTCTGGCTGCACCCCAGCATCTGGATGCAACAGGGATTTGGGGTACACGGGGTGTGCGAGGGGGAAGGCTCTGATCAACCGGGATTGAGGAGCTTGGGAGCATCCAGCTGCACTGGGGCGCCGGATGCAACCGGAGTTGGGGTTGGGATGCACCCAGGGATTGGGGTGCTCGGGATCCAAGGCGGGGTCCAGGTGTCAGAGGGGGCGGCCCCGCCGTCCGCCGGGAGGGGGAGCCCCAGCCCCGCTCTGGCCGGCCCGGCCGCCGGGGGTGTCCGGTCCCCGCCGGAGGGGCCGCACCGGGGGGGGACCCGTTGATGCGTCCGCTCTGCCCAGCCGTGCCCAGCCCCGAGAGCGCCGGGCGCTGCCTGAAGCTGCGCGTCTCCGTCTGCTGCAGAGGCACCAGTGAGTCCGGCTGGGGGGGGCTCCCCCTCCCCTGGTGGCCGCTGCGGGGTGCGGGGGCCCCGGGGAGCCCCATTGACAACACTGGGGTTTGTTTCAGCGCCGGAGCCCGTGACAGAGGTTCCCAATTCGCAGCCCCGCGGGCGCGGGGGGCCGGAGGGTGAGTGTGCGGCAGGCGGGGGGCCCTTGGGGGTCCGGTTCACTTTGACCTGTGCTCCTGCCCCGGCAGACACGGAGCCCGGCCGCAGCATCGCAGCCCCGCTGCAGCCCCGCGCCCTGTGCCTGGCGCTGCCGCTCCTGGCCCTGCTCTGGATCTGACCCATGGCAGGGACGCGGGTCCTCTGCCCCACCGCCCACTGCCAGACTCCTCCTCCGTCGCCTCCCTTCTCCCCCCAAGCCCGTGGGGCAGCCCCAGGCCACGACTCACCCGCCGGATCGCCACAGAGCCGAGCCGGGGCCAGGAGCTCCGGGCTGGAAGGTGAGGGGCTGCTCCGGGGCTTGTCCCCTCCCTTGCTGCACCGCAGCAGCCCCTAACGAGAGCCTCTTTCCCCCCCCAGGACCTCGCTTCCCACTGGCATCGCCGCGCATTGGCCCTGCTGGACCCCTGCGCCGGTGCCGGGCTCTGTGCGGCTCGGTGGACGCCTGCTCTGCCCCACGGCCATCGACTCATCTTGTGCCTTCTTCCCCCATGGACCCTCCACCGCAGGGGGGCTGGGGACCCCCCAAGGCCCTGGAGCAGAGCAGCAGCTCCTCCGGGTGCTGGATGGAGGCCCCTCTGCTGCCTTGTCCTCCGGCGAGGACACACAGATCTGTCTTCTGGGAAGACGCCTTCTTCCATGCCGTCACCGGCCCCTTCGGTTTGGTTTTAACCCCTGGTAGTGACTGAGCCGAGCAATACAGTGTTTGCAAGATCGCTGCGCCCTCGGGCTGTGCAGCCCTTGGTCCTCTCCTGCCCACATCCCCTGTCCCTCAGGGATGCTGGAGCGGGCGCTCTGGGATGCCTGAGCCTCTCTCCACACGCTTTAAACGTGTAGGGGTTTAATTGCAGCGATTTGATATTGAGCCGTGAGCTCATGTCACAGGGACGGCTTTAACTACAAACGAGCTGCCTGCAGTCAGCCCCAGGCAGTGGGACCTGGAGCCCAGGGCGAGGGGTGCTGGGCTGGGGTGCCCAGGTCTCGGTTGCTGCCCTCAACCCTGCCCATGCTGCCCATGGGTCCATTGTCCTGTGTCCATCTCTCCGTGTGCCCACGGCCGTGCCCTACTGGGGGGGCTGCACTTGGGGTTTCACCCAGCACCGAGGGGGCACCGAGGCTGTGGAAGGAGCCGATCCCGGGTCATGGCTCTGGGATGCAGCGGCAGCAGCAGCTCGTCCCCACGCAGGAGGACACCGGGGGGGCACCGGCTCCGGTCCCCCCACCCCACGGCTGCAGCCCCCCTTGCGCTGCCCTCCTTGGGGGGCCCGTGTGGGGCCCCGCAGCCCCGTCCCCGCGCGGGCAGGCGGTGCCGGCGCTGCCGCAGTGGGGCCGGGCACGTCAGACAGGTTTTATGGCTTCTCCGGAGGAACGGCTTGGCAAGAGGCTGAGCAACAGCATCGACCGCGCCGCGCTCCTCCCCCGCCGCGCAGCCCGCCCTGCCCCCCCCGCACCCCAAACCCGCACCCATGGGGGGCTGTGGGGCTGGCCCCACCGTGGGGGGTGCAGCGGGGACCATGCCCTGGGGGTCCTGTGGGAGCCTGTGCCCTGTGGGACCCCCCCGGTTGGGGGTGATCCCAGCCTGGGGGGACAGTGCCCAAAGGACCCCTATGGAGGATGCTGGGGGAACCATGTCCTGAGGGGCCGCTGGGTGGGGATGCTGGGATATATCCCCCATGCAGGGATAGTGGGGTGATGGGGCCCTATGGAAACCCCGTGCAGGAATATTGGGGTGATAGGGCCCTGCGGGACCCCCCTGCAGAGGTGCTGGGGGGCTGTGCCCTGCAGGACCCATACACAAGGGTGCTGGGGCTGCCCTTCTCCCCACCCCAGTCCCCCGAGGCATTCCTAGGGGAGGGCAAGGGGTCCCTGTGAGGACCCCAGGGTGGGTGCCAGGGCCCTGTCCTTGAGTGGGTGATGCTTGGTATGCAGGAGCCGCTGCCGGCTTCAAATCCCATCGACTTCCAATGAGCAATGCCATCAATAAAAGCTAATTGATGGCACGGCCGCTCCAAATCAGATTCCCCATCCCCTGAATCGAGTTGATGGCTCCGCGCCCCGCAGCCAGCCGCGGCAGAAATTGAATCTATTAAAGGAAGAGGCTCCATTAGCCCGTCCCTTCTGTCTCGCAATCCCCCCAGTGCCATTTCCCCCCCTTCCCAGCTCCCCATTGCTGCCCATATGCCAGCCGGGACACTGGGGTGGGCACATGGGTCCCATAGGTGAGGGTTCCTGGGCACCCTTGGCCATCAGGTCCATGTCCCCTGGGTGGGTGGGAATTAAACCCTCAGGAATTGGAAAGGGAAAATTGATCACCAGGAGCAGAGAAATGATGTGGAACGGTGATGGGCAGCCCTGGGCTGGAGAGAGGGACGAAGAGGTGTTGGACTGGGGAGGTGAGATGGAGGCATGGCCGTGGCCAGCCCTCTGAGGATGGATTCAGGCACCGCGGCCGTCGCAAGGGCAGCCCCAGGACACACAGGGTGGGACACGGGACCTGGTGACCCCCCCAGAAGGCTTTAAGGGGCAGTGGGTCCTGTCCCTGCCCGTCTCCCATGGGTGCAGGGCAGTCGTTGCCATCCCCACCGAGAGCCGCCGAGAGCATCCTGGAGATGGGAAATGGCTCCGTGTCACCATGGAAACGGGGCCAGCGGCTCTCCATGCCGAGGGGACACGCCAAGACAAGGGGACACGTGTGCCGAGCCCCGGGGAGCGTGGCACCGGCTGAGCCGGGCACTGGGCACGGTGCAACGGACACCGGGCACCAGACACGGGCTTCCCGCCACCCTGGGGTCCCAACACAGAGCCCAGCACCTGCCTCGGGTGGGGAAGGTCCTCGGAGCGTGATGGGATGAGACCCCTGCGTGATGCCACCGCACCCAGGCGGCTCTGCACCACCACACCGGTGCTCAGCACCGGGTGCCCAGGGCTGGAGCTGCCTCTTCCCCAAGCAGCCGCCTGATGATTCGCGTCGTCAAGGTTATAACTGAGCAGAGCACTCGGCGGGGGCTTTGTGGGGGAGCCGGGCTCATCAACCAGAGCACGCACCGAGCCCTGCCTTGGCAATGAGGGAGCATGCACAGGCCGTGCCGGCTGCACCGGGCAAGGACCGTCGTGTCCCACCCGTGTCCTGCAGTGCTGGGTCGGAGCAGCGGCACCACCGGTCACCTCCGTCAGCCCCACAGGAGCTGCCAGCCCCATGCTGGGTTTGCACACCTGGGGCAATGGGCGCAGGCAGATACTGCCTGAGACGGCTCCATCCCATGCTGGGGTGTCCGTCCATCCCTGCCTGCGCCATCTCCCTGTGCCCTTGCACGTGCCGGGGTGCCGGCAGCAGCTCAGCAGGGCTGTGTCCCCCCACCAGCACCTCCCCAGCCTGCTTAATCCTGATGGACAATAATCCTGCTGTGCCAGGGGTGGGATGGGCAGGAGCAACAGCACGATTGAGCTGCACCCGCTGCATACTAAGGGCCCACAGCCCTGGAGGTGGCTCTGCCATGTCCTGGGGTCCTGGTGCTGGGATCCTCTCTGAATCCAAGGGTTTAAATGGGGAAGTTCAGGTTGGAGACAAGGCAGAAGCTCTTCCCTGTGAGGGTGCTGAGGCGCTGGCCCAGGGTGCCCAGAGAAGCTGTGGCTGCCGCATCCCTGGCAGTGTTCAAGGCCATTGCTTGCAGGAGCACAGGGACAACCTGGTCACAGCATGGACCCACACCATTGTCCCCAGCCTGGCACCCCCCCATGTCACCCCCTTCCACCTCTGCCGGTGCTCCCGGTTCCGGCCGCCACAGATGCTGATTGTGGTGTGATCTATGGACAGTGTGAGCAAGATATTGATGCTGCCTGTCACCCCTCAATCGGATTAACGTCACTTAGGCACCGGCAGCGGGCGGCTGCAGGGATGTGCCAGCAGGGCTGGAGTGGGGATGGTGCAGGCTCCAGCACCATCACCCTGTACCAGAACCGGTGCCAGCTCTAACTGGGTAAGGGCAGGTCTCTTGGGGGGCTGAGTTGTGTGGTATCCCCATGCCCACCATGCGCTCGGGTGCTCCTGTGGCTCAGTGCAGGGTGTTTATGGCTCCCCATGGCACAGCCACCCACGCCATCAGTCCCACGGTTGGCTTCTCCATCACCACCCTGCCCGCCCCTGCCTGCTTGGGTCTGATGGGTGCTGGGCACCCCTCTGGTGGTGCCTACTGCAGCTTTGGCCGGTGCAGCGGACAGGGGTTGGCCAGTGGGGAGCCAAGCGCTGGTCCTGGCGGCTGCAGCTCCAGCTCCGTGTCCTTGCCCCTTCCCCATGGAGCTGTGCTGCAGCGCTCACCCTGCCCACACTGGACGGCTCCCTCCCGTCACAGCCCTCGTGCCCATCCTTGCCATGGCTATGCCGGAGCAGGAGGTGCTGAGCAGGGGTAGCAAGGCCGGGGCTGCCACTGGTGGCTCATATAGGAGTGATCTTGAGGCCAGGAGGGAGGTTTTCCACGCGGGAGGAGAGGAGAGGAGCCGGCTGAGTCACCCGGTGCTGGCTGCTGACTCAGGCGCTGCCTGCCAGGTAGGCCCCGCCGCCAGCACGGGATGCGGCAAAGGGGGCAACCGGGACCCTAGCACCCAGTGGGGCACCCACCGTGCCATGGGCTGGCGGGAGGTGAGCGCAGCGCGGTGCTGCTGGTGCCTGTGGGTTACCCGCTTGTGGCACAGCCATGGGCCGGGGCGGCGTGGGAACCACGAGGAGCCGGATGCTGGCATTTCCCACGCGGCACCGCTGTGTGCCAGGGATGTGGCACGGCCGAGCCAGGCTTCCGGCCCTCAGGCACCGGGCACCCAGGGCAGGGAGCCTGCAGCTTCCTCCGTGCTGGGCAGCGGGAGCAGCCCCAGTGCCATGAACCAGCCTGCGAGGAAGCTGATTTCCTCTGCACCAGCACCGCCACCCTGCTCCGTGCTGGCCACGAGCCCTCCTCTGCTCCACCTCAATCAGCTCTGCAGTGCTAATTAACGGCTCACCCCTATGCCCACCTCCACCCCCCCAGCATGAGGCTGCTCTGGCTGGACCCACGGCACAACAGGGAGGTGGCCGGCAGCGCTGCCACCCATCCTCACCCCCCTGTGCTGCATCCTCACCCTGGATCTCGCTGCCATCACACCAAAGGTGGCCCTGGGAGGTTTGGGCTCTGCCTGGGTGCGGGGGGCTCAGCACCGAGGTACCACTCACCCAGAGCTCAGCACCGAGACGCTGACGCGGCGCGACCATCCGTGAGGCCTTCATTCAAATTTAAAGACCAACACGGGGATATGAAAGGGAAGGGGCAGCAAGGAGCGGGGCGGCTGCAAGCCCGTTCGTGTGCTCCATGGCAGGGCAGCAGCCGATGCACAGCACGGGGCTGCCCATGGGCACTAAGCGCTGCCTGGGGGAGCTGGCAGGAGCCGGGGGCTCCATGCGGATGCTCTGGCGCTGTTCCCTGTCCCGGGTGCCATGCCCCTGCGGCTTGGCCCCGCGTGCCATTAGCGTGTTCTTGCCTTGTCCAGCCGGTCAAGTGCCGGCACAGGTCGGGAGCCCCGAGCTCAGTGCGTTTGGGGCCGCAGAGGTGCGGCTGGTGAATATTTGATGCCCTCCTTGGCCGCGCTCTCGGCTCCGCTCCTGCCTCCTCCTCTCGCCATGTTTATTTATTTAATGAATTATTTATAGGCTCCCCCTCTCGCTCCGCTGGGCGCTGCCCCCCCGGCCCCCCCCCGGCTCCCAGCCCGGCGCGATGATTTATTGAATGCCGGCTCTGCTCTGCGGTTGCGACATGCTGTCACAGGAAGCCGCGGTTAAATATTAACCAGGGCGGGCAGAGCGGGTCCCCTGTGCCCACTGCCCCAGCCGGTGAATGGGGGCTCTGCCTGAGTCCCCCCTGCATTGAAGCAGAGACCTGCTGGTCCCTCACCGGGTGATGGAGACGGGGGACACCGGGGCTGCGTCGTGCTCAAGCGCTGCTGGAGACCTTGAGGCCTCTCATGTCCTCCTGGGAGCGAAGCCACCCGGCTGCAGTGTCCCCACCAGGGATGCTGTGGTCAGCAAACCCATCCCAGCCGCCCTCGGTACCGCCAAGCCCCGGGGGCTGCCAGCACCCGCATGCGTGTGCACAAAGGGTGACTCCGGTCACAGGTGTCCCTGCGGGAGCACCGGGTGCGTCCCGCCATGGCCCCGCACACCGGGGTGCCCCGGAGCTGCGGGGTGAGCGCGGCTGCGTGCGGGTGCTGGCGGCGGCACTCGCGTTGCCATGAGCGGGGGGGTTTCCATGTGGAGGTGTGTGTTGCCATGGGTTTGCCGAGCCATGGCGTTTCCATGGTGGCAGCGCGGTGCTGCCGGGGCCCTTCCAGAGGTGCGCGGCCCCCCCGGGATGCCCCAGCTCTGCGGGTGCACCAGGAAGGACCGGCATCACCACCGGCCCCCGGTGCCCCGGTCCCTGCACACCCCCCAGAGTCACCCACGTTCCCCCCCTAGGGCCGTTTTCCATGGGTTCTGTTCTCTTCAATTCACTTCTCCAGATGAATAATTAATAGGAGGCTTTTTTTGGTCCTCGGGGCCCTTCCGCCAGCCCCCTCCCCCTTCCCGGCAGGGCTCCGGTGGGGTTTGGGCCCCCAATGCCACCGGCAAGGATGGAGCTGTGGGGCTATGACACAGCATCACTGGCACTGGGTCCCCACGGTGCTAAGGAAGGCGGGGGGGAGCTGAGCAAGACCCTCGCCACCACCATCCTCATGTTCCTCCATGGGCAGGGGCAGCATCTGCACCCAAAAGGGGTTTAGGGAGCACAAAAAGGGGCCTCAAGGGGTCCCGAGCTCCCCCACAGCTTTGGGGAGCCAGAAACCCCCATGACCATGGTACTGGGCAGCTACAGCGAGTCACCTGCCCAGGCCAGGGAAGCCACAGTGCCAGGCAGTGGGGACACGGGAACTCAGGACATGGTGTTTGACCACGAGCCAGCTCAGCCCTGGCTCAATGCCTCCCTCCTGGTTTCATTTGCAGGCTCTCAGTGCTGCCAAATCCAACCGGAGCGGGGCCCGCTGGGTCGGTGCCGGTGCTCCCGTGGGGCAGGTCCCGGTGAGCTGCGTGTGCCTGCTCGTGTGCACACACGTGTGTCGGGGCGTGGATCACCTGGCACATGGGACTGCCGGGCGGTGCCACACCGCAGTTACTAAGGGATCTGGCCAAGGATTCAGCTTCATCCCCTCCTGCACCGGGGGGACCAGCACCTCGAGGGCACCCATCGGCCCCACGGCTCCCAGGGCACCTCTGCCCCATTGATCCTTGGGGGAAAACAAGGCAGGGGTGTGGGAGAGAGCCAGGGAACAGGCCCCAAGGGTGGGTGCTTGAGCACATGGAGGCTCCTGGGGCAGGATGAGGCAGCTGGAGAACCTGGCACTGTGGCTGTTGCTCCTCTGGCACTGTGGCCCCGTGCCGGTGGTGAGTGGATGGGTGCCCCCCCTTTCCCGGACACGTGTGACCCTCAGGGTGCTGGCAGCAGCACTGCAAGGACCCTTTGGGTCCTGAGCCACCAGGCACATGGACCCATGGGGACAGCGCCCGAGCCCCACTGCTCCCACCCAGGGTGACCCCAATGTCAGTGGGACCCAGTGCTGGTGCCTCCACGCCTGCGGTCCTGTTAAGACCCCACAGCATCTGATCCCGGCGGGACCCGGTCCTGGTCCCTGCACCTGCAGGGGTTCCGGTGAGACCCCAATATCAGCAGGAGCCGTCCCTGATGCCCCCACCCTTGGGGTCCCGGTAAGACCCCGGTGGCACCTAACCCCAGCGGGATCGTGGGACACAGCCCCGATGCCCGGTGTCGGTGCCCGGTGCCGGTGCAGCCGGGCCCGGGGCGGCGGCGGGCGCGCGCGCGGGGGCGCGGCGGCGGCGGGCGCGCGCGGGGCGGAGCTGGGCGCCGGGGGCGCGGGGCGCGGGCGGCTCCGGCTCCGTTCTCCATTCATCGGGATCGCGGCGGGGCTCCGCGGCGGCGGCAGGATGGCTGCTCGGCTGCCCGTGCTCCTGCCCCTGCTCCCGCTGCTGCTGCTGCTGCCGGGCCGGGGGCCAACGGGGGCCCTGGGCAATCGGCACGCCGTGCACTGGAACAGCTCCAACCCGCAGTGAGTGCGGGGCTGGCGCGGGGGGAGGCCGCCGGAACCGGTACCGGGAGGCGGTGTAAGGTGGGGGGTGTCCCCGGGGCCGGGGGGCGCCGCCGGGAAGGACGCGGCGGGGGCGCGCAGCGATCGCGCTGAAGGATGCGCGCAGCGGCGGAACGGGGGGGGGGGCGGCGGCGGCGGCGGGGGGCGGGCGGTCGGGGGGGGGCGCACCGGGACTGCGGGACCCCCCGGTGTCGGTGTCTGCGCGGCGCCCCCGTGCGGGCGGGGCTGCCGGGCCCCCGGGTGCCGGTGTCGGTGCCGGCCCCGCGCACCTCGCCCTGCCCGCGGAGGCGGGGACCGCACCGGGGGGGGGCGGCAGCCGCCCGGCCGGACCGACCCGACCTGCGGCGGCGGCGGGGCCCCGGGGCTGGGCTCGGCTGCCCCCGGCGCGGGGGGGTCGGTGACACCGGGGGGTGCTGAGCCCCCTCCTGTCCCTCCCCGAGGGCGCTGACCCGCCCCGCGGCGGGCACCGGGGCACGGCGGGAAGAGCACGACCGGGTCCGCGTCCCCCCGCCTCAGTGCGGCGGCCGGCGCAGGGGGTCTCGGTGCGGCGCTCGCGCCGCCAGACGCGCCCCCCGCCTGTCTGGGTGCGGGAGCGGCAGCGGCGGCACCGCGCGGGGGGGGCCCGGCAGGTACCCGCCGCCCGCCCGGGTCATCCCTGGGCAGCAGCCGAGGGCGGGGGGGCCGGGAGCTCCCGGTGCGGGGGTGACGGGGGGGGCGGGAGGAGGTCTTGTGGGAGCCGCCACCGGGAGCAGAGCCGGGTGGTGGCCCCGGACCCCCGGCACCGCTCTCGTGCCCGGTACCGGGGCTGAGCCTTGACCTCGCCCACTGCTCCCCCCACCTTTCCCGGGTGCGGGGGGGCTGCGATGGGGCTGTCCCGGGTGTGGGGTGCGATGGGCAGGGCCGGATGGGAGTGGGGACCGCGGGTGCCGGTGGGTCCGTGGGGAGCTGGAGCTGAACCCGTCTCCCATTCCCAGTGCGAGGGCGTGGCGGGGCCTCACACCCAGGCGAGCATCCCCCGGTACCGGGGTGTGCCCAGGGTACCACGGGCTCCCCCCGGCCCTGCACCCTTTTGTGTGCTGAGGGGATGTGTGTGTGTGTCCCCCTCCCCGCAGCTCCTTCCCCTCCCTTTGAGGTTGTGTCTCCAGGCGGAAGCTCGGGCCCCATAAATCGTGCGTGTGTGCGACGTGCCGAGGCGCAGCACAATGGCGAGGTGCTTGGCCACGCTTCGGCATCCCCTGCACCCGCACGCTCTCACCCATGGCCTCACCCCCTCACCGTGACATTGCCGGGGCGTTGGCGGGTGCCATCACCCTGCCACGACCGAGACCGAGGGGCATCCTCTCCCCACCCCATCACCGGAGCCACGTGCCATGACCCGGGGGGGACACAGGGTGTGGATGTGGGGGTGTCGCAGCCAGACACCCGCACCCGCTGCGCACACGTCTCTGGCGCGGCCGCTGCGAGCGTCCGGCTCAGGGCATGGGCGACGCGGTGGGGGCGGCTGCGGCAGAGACGTGTCCCAGGGACTCGGGAGCTGATATTTATTGTGAGGCAGCGCGGCAGCTCGCCCGCAATTACAGCCGCGCTGCAAAGTGTCTGGATTGGATAAATTATGGGGGGAATGAGGCTCCCTGGGCTGCAGCCGGCAAATCCCAGCAACCCCGCTGCGATCCCAGCAATAAACCCACCTGGTGCGGCCCCGCGGGGCTCTCTAGGGGCTGGGGGTGCTGCAGGCTCAGCTCCGAGGTGCTCCTGGGAGGCTGTGATAGGCACCCCACAAATTGATGGGCATCTCCCACTGCGGCTCCCATTGGTGAGGGACCGCCCCATGGAGACCACTGTGGTCCCAGGAGTGCTTTGGGGGACAACGGTGGTGCTGTGGGGCTGGGCAGGCCATGCAGCACACAGTGCACCCCTCGCAGGTGGGTTGGCTCTGGGGAGGTGTGAAGGCGGGATCTGGTGTCTCTGCTCGGTCAGGTTGTTGGTCCGGGTGCGCTTTCTGTCTGTCCTGCTGCCTCTGCCGGTGGCAGCGAGTGAGCCCCGGGGGCATGGGATGGTCCTTGGCCGGTCCCTGCCCCCTGCTCCTAAATCCTGCTGGGAGCAGGCACCGCGGCACAGAGGGCAAAGGTGGAGCAGCCTTTGCCCCAGTGCTGGCGTCGAGGGGGGTGGCATCCCTGGGGTTGAGAACGTTCATCTCTGGGGTGCCCCATGGTGTGGGGCTGAGGGCTCCCCAGCCGAGGGGTGTCCCCAGCCGAGCCAGGCCCTCACGTGCCGGGATGCCAGTTGGGTCTCCCAGGTGCCAAGGAGGGGATGGAGGTTCTGTCCCCGTGTGTTGGCACAGGCATGGCCAGCTCCCCCTCCCACAGCTGCAGCCCCCAGGAGCCCCCCAGAGCAGAGCCACTCTGTGACCCTGGCTCTGCTTTGGGTGCCTGAGGCCTCGTGGCACCCAGTGCCATGGGGGAGCCGGGTCGGGTGCTGTGACACCGGGGTGCACAGGGTGCTGGTGCATGGCTGAGGCAGGGGGATCAGAGCCCACTGGTGCTCAGGGAGGCCCCAGTATCATGTGCCGGTGCCACCGCCACGCTCCCAGCTTTTATCTGGCTGAGTTTGTGTTGCAGGCAGCGAGAGCTGGAGCCGGCTCTCGAGAGCCCTTGTGTGGAGCTGCCGCTGCCTGGGGAGCATCTGGCCCAGGAGAGGAGCCACGGCCCCACTCTGCACCCTCTGGGGAGCCCCGGGAGGGTCCGAGGGGACCCAAATCCCTGTGTCCTCTGTAGACACTGGGGCTGGACCCTGACATGAGGGCTGTGCCCTGCTGCATCCCTCCATCGCATCAGCTCGATGCTCATCAGCTCCCACCTCCCCACCCCATGGCTGTGCCCTTCAGGCCGGTCCCCTGGGGTGCAGAGCCCCCTGCCACCTTGGGTGCTGGCTGTGGCACTGGGGGTGCTGTGGGTCACCGCGCCGGGCAGCACCGAGCCCCGGCAGCGCTACCAGGGCCCACGGCATTCCCATGGGAGAAGGGGCCGCGGCATTCCTTGGGGTGTGACCATGGGGGCTGTCCTGGGCCACCTGCTCCTGCCCAGGCTGGTAATTGAGTCACTGGTTGCAGATTGATGGTTTAATTAAAACCCAATTAGAAACCTCATTGATCTTGTTAGCAAAGCGGGGAAGGTCCGGGCTTTAGCAGGGATTAAAGGGATCGTGTGGCCGTCAACAGGGATGGAGGATGTGTGGGTATCTGTGGGGCAGTGCTGGGGGTCCCGGGCTGCTTGCTGAGGGCTGTGCCCACCACCCCACAGTGCGCACTGCCCCATGGCCCCACAGTGCCTGGTGCCTCATCCCCCATCTCCAGTTCCTGGAGCAGGGAGGTGGCCGCGGGGATGCCTTGTGCCAGCGATGCCCGTGGTGGCTGTGCCGGGCGGGCTGGCGGTCCCTGCCGTGCCAGGCCGTGCCGTGGCACTGTGCCACCCGTGCGCGTGGGCTGCGGCGCAGGCACTGTCTGCACACGCGTGTGCGCGGCCGTCTGGGCGCCGTGACTGTGCAGCGCTGCTGCGTAGGGAGGGCCGGGGATGGGGAGGGGGGAGCCCGGTCCGTCTGTCCCGATGGACGGGCCGCGGGGATGGATGCGCCTCCTCCTCTCGCGGCCGCTGGGATGGGACCACATAAATCAACGGCGCTTTTTTGTTCCCTTCTGAAAGATGCGCCCCGGATGTGCCAAAAGGGCGACGCTGCTGGAGCCAAACAAAGGGGCCAAGCTGGGCTTGGGGGGGGCACCTCAGTGCTGGGGGGCACCGCGCCCTCACCCACATCAGTCCTCACAACGCGGGGTGCTGAGCCCGGCTCCGGCTGTGCCCCCTTCCAGGCCTTTCCCGCACGGCGGGGATGAGTGTCCGTGGCGCGGGGGTCCGGGCAGGGGTCTGGTGCGCCGGTTCGTGCTGCAGTGCACCAGGCGCTGCCGGCAGCGCGGCGGCGCTCCGCACGGGTGTACGGCAGCGGGTGGAAGCGGAGCGGCCGCCCCTGCTCAGCGGTGAAGCACCAGGTAGCCGGGGTCTCGCCGGTGCGGGGCCGGTGGGCGCCGAGCCCAGCCCGTGCTCGGGACGGTGCTGCCAGGGGACATCCATCTGCCCAGCGCAGACAGGCTGCTGGAAGGTGCCACTGCCTTCGCAAAGCCCTGCTCTAAAAACGCAGTCGTGCAGAAGTGATGCTGCCCGCTCCGCTCCTGCGCTTAACCCTTCGGGCACTGCACCGCGGCCCCGGCAGGACGGGGGGGCTCCATCCTCACACAGGTCGCCTGTCGCTGGTGCTTCCTGCCCTGTGCTGCCGGGCAGTGCTGCAGGAACAGCGCAGGGTGCCCTGGGGGTGGCACTGGGGGCACCCAGCTCTGTGGGTGCTGCTCTGCACCCGTGGTGCAGGAGCCGAGCATGGCAGGAACACGGTGTCGTGGCCAAAGTTGCTTCCAGAGACCCTGGTTCTACCCATTTGGGGCCATTCTCCTGCCCCACTCCTACCCCCCTCCCCAGCTGGTGCCGATGCCCTGATGCCTGTGACCTCCCATGGGGCTTATTGCCATAGAGAGCGGGGCTCCTGAGCCCCATCTGGGGTGCCCCGTGCCCCTTTGCTTTGGCGCTGGTGTGCCCCGGTCCAATGGGGCACTCCAATGGGGCAGCGCTCATTAGCGAGGCTGTTTACCAGGAGCCACGTTCTTAATGAGCCCCAGCGTGAAGTCCCAGGGGTTGGGGTGGCCCAGCGCTGGGCCCTGCAAGGGGAGGATCCCAGCACCACAGGACAGGGTGGGAGATGGACCAAGGTGTCAATCCTGCGGGCACAGAGACCTGGGGGTGCGCTTCCTCCGGCCCCTCACTCCCATGGCACAGCCGCGGTGGGCACCGGCCCCGTTTGGGGCGCGCCCGCGTCCCGACCCTGCATCCCGCACGGAGTTAATTGCGATGTGATCCTCGGGGCCATTTCTTTAATAACAAGCCTTTTCTCCCCCCTCCTCTCCCCACCACATCAAAGGCGCAAGATGAAAGGTCCCGGCGCCCCGCTGCTGAGCAAGGGTGGCTGCCTCAGCACCTCGCTGGCGCAGGAGTTGCCCGCCGGGTGCCGGGATAGCGGCTGCGCGGCGCGGGAGGTGCCGCGTGGGGCTCCCTGCCCCATGGGTGATGAGGGCTGCGGGATCCCCCCCATGGCCCCCGCTGCCTGGCTCCTCCCTTTGCCGGCAGACACCGGGACCCCTTTGGTTCCCTGTGCCCGGCGCTGGGTGACGCGGGCGCTGGCGGGGTGCCGGGGCTCCCCAAACAGCGCCGGGGGCGCTGGTGCTGGGTGCGGCGTCTGCACACGCAGCCCTGCCCGCTGCCTGCCCTGCCCTGGCAGCCGGCTTCGCTCCCAGGGGGGCCGGGACCCCCCCCGTGGGGTGAGGGGACCCCAAGTGCTGCATTTGCAGACGGTGGGGATGGCCTGTGCCAGGCTGAGAACACTGAGCCTGGGGAAGAGAAGCTGCGTGGAGACCTCAGAGCAGCCTCCAGTGTCTGAAGGGGGCTACAAGGATGCTGGAGAGGGGCTTTCATAAGGGACTGGAGCAACAGGACAAGGGGTGATGGTTTCAAACTGAAACAGGGGAAGTTCAGGTTGGAGATAAGGCAGAAGCTCTTTACTATGAGGGTGCTGAGGCGCTGGCACAGGGTGCCCAGAGAAGCTGTGGCTGCCCCATCCCTGGCAGTGTTCAAGCCCGGGTTGGACACGGGCTTGGAGCACCCTGCTCCAGTGGAAGGGGTCCCTGCCCACAGCAGGGCTTGGAACTGGATGAGCTTTTGGTCCTCTCCAACCCAAACCGTTCCATGATCCTATGAGAAGCAGGGAAAGGGGCCCCAAGCCGGAGCAATGCACCGCAGGGATCCACACGTGCCAGGATGCTGCCGAGTGAGGGACCCCCAATGCAGCGGGCCCGGGGGAGGCCCCAGGCGGGCTGGGCAGTGGAGCGAGGGCCGGTGCTGCCGCGGCAGCTCGGGCGGAGCTGTAATTAATTGGCAGGAGCAGCGGGTCAGCGCGGCAGTGGGATTACTGCGGCCGGGATCTCCATCGGCCGCGGATTAGGAGCCAGCAGAGCCTCTCCTGAGTGGATCTGAGGGGATTGCTGCTCCTAATCAATGTAAATGAGGCTCCCCCAGGGCCACCCTTTATGGCATTAACGAACTAACGGGATTAGCCGGAGCGGGGTGAGAAATCCTCTCTCTGAGCTGCGGCGCGTGGCGGGGCCGGGGCTGCGGTGGGGCTGGGGAACACCGAGCACCCACCGCACCCAGGGCTGCGCGGTGGGGACCAGGAGCCGCGTCCTGCAGTGCCCATCGCTGTGTCCGGGTCTGTCTGTCCCTCTGTGTCCATCCCCTCCTTGATGCTCCCCACACGTTCCCGGCAGGACACAGCAGCGCTGCCTCCTGTGCCTGCTGTCTTGCACCCTACATGTGGCACCCGTAGCATCATCCCCAGCAGCACCCGCGCCCCCCCGAGCCGGTGATGCCACATGCGGGTCCATGGGGCTGAAGGGTCCCAATGTGTCAGGGACTCCAGGTAGAGGTTGAGCATCCTCCTGGGCTCCTTGCTCCGGGACCTGCCCCTTCTCCAGCCTCCATGTCCTTTTGAGGAGGGGGACACAGTGTTTGGGAAGGTGCAGGGGGGGTCCCTGACAGCTGCCCCCCTGTCCCCTTGCAGCCTGCGGCGGGAGGGCTACACGGTGCAGGTGAACGTCAATGACTACCTGGACATCTACTGCCCACACTACAACGCCTCAGTGCCCGAGCACCGGCTGGAGCAGTACGTGCTCTACATGGTGAACGCAGAGGGGTACCGCACCTGCAACACCAGCCAGGGCTTCAAGCGCTGGGAGTGCAACCGGTCCCACGCGCCCCACAGCCCCATCAAGTTCTCGGAGAAGTTCCAGCGGTACAGCGCCTTCTCACTGGGCTACGAGTTCCGCGCCGGGCAGGAGTACTACTACATCTGTACGTACCCCCCTCCAGCACCCACATGGGCCCTCCTGCATCCCCATCCTGGCCAGGACCCCCCACACCAAACCCCCCACGCCAAACCCGCCACAAATACCACTGATGTGGGTGCCCCAGGCTAAGGGATGGGTGTATGGGGAGAGTTGGGGTGTGGAGGGGGTCGTGATGCAGGGGTGAGATGGGGCATGGGGAGAGATGAGGGTGTGGAGGAGCAGAATTGTGGTACTGGGGTATGTTGGTGCAGGATGGGGGAGCTGTGGGGTGCTAATGCAGAATTGGGATGCTGTGGGGTGCTGGTGCAGGATGTGGGAGCTGTGGGGGTACTAATGCAGAATTGGGATGCTGTGGGGTGCTGGCGCAGGATGGGGGTGTTGGGGGTGCTGGTGCAGGATGGGGGTGCTGGGGGGTGGAGGGCGCTGCTGCAGGTTTAACTCCAAGGGGTGCAGGATGCGGCTGCTGCCTCCCCCCAGCCCAGGGCTCACCCCAGGCAGGGCCGGCCCCCCCCATACCCCATCTCAGCCCCCCCCCCCCCGCGGGTGCCCGGGGCTGAGACCGCCCACAGCGGAGCCCCCCCCCAGCCCGCTCTGTCCTTGCAGCCACCCCGACGCACAACCACCGCCGCGCCTGCCTCAAGATGAAGGTGTTCGTGTGCTGCGCCTCCAGTAAGTGCCCGGGGCGGCGGGGGGCGGCGGGTCCCCCCCGGGGGGCGCTGTGGCACAAGGCGGCCGGGAGCATGGTCCCCATCCCCGTCCCCATCCCTGTCCCCATCCCCGTCCCCATCCCTGTCTCCTTCTTGCAGCGTCGCACGCCGGGGAGAAGCCGGTGCCCACCCTGCCGCAGTTCACCCTGCGGCCCGAGGTGAAGATCGAGGACCTGGGTGAGTCCAGCACAGCCCCCGGCCCCACCGCGCCGCGTGTGTGTGCCCCCCCCCCCGCCACCGCCACCCGTGGGGGTGCCCCAGCCATGGGGTGAGGGGTTTGGGGCCACCCCATTGCCATCCTCACCCTCTTCTTGCTCTTCCTTCCTTCCCCACAGACAACTTCAACCCGGAGATGCCCAAGCTGGAGAAGAGCATCAGCGGCACCAGCCCCAAGCGGGAACACTTGCCCTTGGCCGTGGCTGCCGCGCTCTTCCTCATGACGCTGCTGGCCTCCTAGCTCCCGGTGCGAACGGGGGCCCCCAGCCTGCTGAGAGCCAGCGGGGACCCCCGGGACCCCCGTCCCCTCTGCACCACCACCCCCTGCCCACAGAGCTGCCCGCGGGGCAGGGGCCGATCCCGCCTGGCGCTTCCACCCTTCCCGATGGATGCGGCCGCATCTGCGGGGATGCGGCTCGGTGCTGCACCGGCCACTGACACCGTCCTGCCGGTGCCCAGGGTTGGCCCCCAGGGCTGGGCAGCCTGTACATACCTATATAGAGTCTATACATACTGTACAGAGAGCGACTATAGAGATATATCTACACTGTACCATAGGCAGCGGTGCCGGCCCCGGGCTGGCTTGTACATAGTCGAACGTGTTGGATTTTCCTCGTCTTCCGTGAAGACCCGACCTATGCAAACGCACAGACACTTTTTGGGGACAAAAGAAACCGAAACAGAACAAAAAAAACAAACAGTCTGAACCTTTTTTCAAGTGCTTTGGCTGGTGATTTTCATATTCTGCTCTTAGTCTATTACAAAACCTAATAAAAGGATAAAAAAACCACCCCCTGTCACGTCGTGGCAAGTGCCATCACCATGGGCTCAGCGCCTCTGGCACATGGGGGGCACTACATTGCCCCCGAGGCATGGAGCATCCAGCCAGGACTGGGTGCTGCCCGCAGATGGAAGCATGGACACAACCTGCAGGTAAGGGCAGCGTGTGGCCATGGGCCACGGGTCCCACACTGGGCCCAGGTCCCTGGGGTGTTGACGGCTGGGGAGAAGTGGGTGCAGGAAAATCTTCATCACCTTCCTCACCACCATCACCGGCTGCATGGGGTGAAAGGCCATGAGCTGGCACCCCCACATGCCCAGGAGCCTCCCAGGGCTCCCCACATTGTCCCCCCCCAGCACCTCTGGCTCTGCTGGGGTTAGGGGCACACAGCGCACACTGCACAATGGCTCCAGGACATGGGGACACCCCTGAGCCCCCCAGCACCAGAGGGAAGGGGATGTGAGGGGAGGGGGTTCCCTGGGGCTGGGCTCCCACCGAAGGGGGTGTCCGTGGGAGCAGTGGGGTGCACCCAGCCCTGCAGCCAGCACCCATGGCCCCAGCAGTGCAGGGGAGCACCGCGCTGGCCTGGGGGGCCCCGGTGCCCCACGAGGCAGGGTGGGACATGGGGGGCTTCCCCCACCGTGGCGCTGGGGCGGCCGCTCCCCCCCCCTCGGCAGCGGTGTTGCTGGGCGGCGGCTCCGTGTCCCGCCGGCCCGGGCTTGTCCTGGTGCGGGAGAACCCGTCCGACGGGTCCTGGGCGCTGCCGGCAGGCGCCGGGCTCCCCACGGCCCCCCCGCCTGCCCCTGCGGGCCTGGCCCCACTGCGGAGCCCCCCATCCATGGGTGTCACCAGCCTCTGCCCCCGGGGCGATGGGTTCGGGGTCCGGGTGCATCCCCAAAGGACCAAGCCCTGTCGTGGGGGCCAGCACAGCCCCTGTTGTGGCACAGGGCCCTGCCGGCGGCTCACGGTGCAGTGGTGTGGGGAGCCCAAAGCCGTGCTGGGGTGCATCATGTAGGGGAGCAGGGGACCCATGGCCACCCTGGCACCGTGTGGCACCGTGAGCTCTGCTTGTGACATCCCTCCCGCTGCTTGCCTCGACCTTGGCACCGCTCCGCTGTGTTTGCATGGCACGGTTCCCGTTCGGTGGGGACCGGCCGCCCTGCTCCGTGCCTCCAGGCAAGGTGCAGTGTGGCACCGGACCAGGCAGGAGCCTCCTGCGGCACTGGGGGGCTTCCACCTGGGGCTGGGCACGGCTGGACCGTCCCTTAGCATCAGCCCATGGCAGCATCGGTGCTGCCCAGGCAGGGCTGGGAGCATCCTGCTCGCTCTGGCCAAGCGAAAGGGCCTGGCGTGGCCGGGCAGCCCCAGGGCCGTGGCTCTGGCGTCGGGGCCGTGCCTACCTGCCAGGCTGCACGCAGCCAGCACCGCACGTCACCGCGGCCTTCGCTCCTGGACGAGAGGCCATAAACCCCTGGTCACGAGCTCGGCGGCCTCTGCCCGGCCCCACCTGCCCCGTGCCACCGGGGGTGCCGGGAAAGGTGTGAAACGGTTTCACCTTTGCCCTGTGAACCAGGCACCAGGGCCGGTCCCCGGCCAGCACACATCAGCGGCGCAGCCGTGACCACAGGCACGTGCACGGCACCCGCGGTGCTGCTGTGGGTGAGTGCTGACCACCCTATCTGTGATCCTGCCCACCCTATACAGGGTGCTGCCCACCCTTGTCCCTGCCATGGCTCGTCCCGCACCATCGAGCCCCAAGTGATGCAGCACCGGGAGGTACCAGGGCCCCCTCCAGCCCCAGCTCATCCCTGGGGCTGTCCCTAGCAGGGGACACGAGCTTGTCCTTCCTCCCCAGTGCAGCCACTGATGTGGGGCCACGCTCTTGCCATGGGCCAGGCAGGGCAGTGATGCTGGGACCTGGCTCCCAGCCCTGGCTCCGTGTGCTGGTGGTCCTGCCTGGCGCTGGGTACCACATCCCAGGGAACGGATCCAGTGTGGATCCCCCATGGCTGCTCCTTGCCTCAGTTTCCACAAGCACCCAGCACAGGCCTGTCTCTGTGCAGTGGCAGCAGCAGCGGGGCAGTGCCAGGACCCAGTGCTGACAGGCTCCCAGCACCATCCATCCGGCTGTGCCGGTCCCTGTGGTTTGCACGTGCCGCACTCTGGTGCTGTGATCCCAGGGGTGTTCCCAGGAGGTGCTCCCCTGTACAAGCCACGGCAGCGCCAGCTTCCCAGGAGCAGGAGGCCTCGCACAGTCATCGCGGCGCAGGGAATGATGTCAGGCCTGGCCGCAGCGAGGCGGGATGAAAGGGAAGCAGCAGGTCCCCCTCCCACGGGAGAGAGGTTGGGACATGGGGAGGACACGGGGGGTGCGGGGGGGATGTGGGGCACCAGCCCCACACCTTGGCCTCATGGGAGCCCCGGGCTGCTGGAGCCAAGAGCTGCTCTGTGGTTAAGGCCGTGGTGCCGGCGCCTGCCTGAGCCCCTGCGGGTGCCAGGGGAGCGCTGCTCGCACGGCTGCGGCGGCGGGCACGCAACATTACCCACGATCAATGGATCATTATGTCATAAACAAGAGGAAAGTTGTTTTGCAAATGCGGCTGAGTTATCACTTCCCACCACGGAGCATCCCTCTGCAGGGCTGAGCAGGGAGGGATCCGCGCTGGGGCACACGGAGCTGGATAAAGAGCGGCCGCTCTGCGCAGCGCCCTGCAGCCCCTCACGCCGCACCGGGGGCAGTGGGGGGGATGTCGCGATAGAGAGCAAACAACAGCAGGGGACATGTGTGGGGTTTGTCCAGTGCTGCCCTGGGAGGGCAGAGGCAGCTCAGAAGGGCAAGAATGGGGGCAGCTGCCCCTGTGCCCCCCAGCACCTCCTTAGCAGCCACTGCAGACCCCAGCCCCACTCGCTTGGGGTCCAGCACCCCAGATAAGGGGGTTCCCATGGGGAGGGCTGGGGCGCCAGGTCCTAGGGTCCCCCCATCACCGGGACCCCACTCGCAGCTCTCAAGGCGCCGTCATCCCCCGGGGCCTCACCCCCCCACCGCCCATCACCCCAGGGCAGTGACCCCCCCCCCCGCCCGCGCACCCGCGGCACCACGGGGGCGATGCCGCCCCCCGCCACGGTCGGTACCGGGGTCTCGGTGCCCGCTACCGGTAGCGCTTGGTGCCGCCCCCCCGCGCTGCCCGTGGTGTTGTTGTTGTGTCTCGCCCGGTGCGCGGGGCGGGGCGCGGGGCGGGCGCGGCGGCGGCGGCAGCGGGGCCGTACTTAAGGCGGGGGCCGGGCGCGGTGCCCGCCCGGCGGAGCGGCCCGCGGAGCGCATGGAGCGGCGGTGGCTGCCCCTGGCCCTGCTGGGGCTCGGGCTGTGCTGGGCGGCGGCGGCCGAGCGGCACACGGTGTTCTGGAACAGCTCCAACCCCCGGTGAGTGCCGCCGCACCGGGACCCCCCCTCCCCGCACCTCCACCGGCGGCCCCGAGGGCGCGGACGCCGTCGCTCCCTGCCGGGGCTGGGCGCTCCCCGGCGGCCTTTGTCCGGGGCGGGCGGCGCGGCCGCAGCCGCGCGGGGCCGGGGGAAGGTGGAGGTGCGCGGGCTCCCGGTGCGGGGGGGGACGCGGCGGGGCCGGCCCAGGTGCGGACCGGGGGGGCCTTTCCGTTCCCAGGGCCGAGCGGGAGCGGGGCCTCTTCCTTCCCCGCGGCGGTGGCGCGGCGCCAGCCCCGGCGTCGGGGCACAGGGAAGCTGTTGACAAACACGGGGCTGGCCCCGGCTCCTGCCGCCCGGGCAGGATGTGCCGGGGGGGGGAAAAGGCCGGGATGGGTCCCCTCCAAGCCCTGGCTGCTCCCAGGTCCTGGCCCCAGGGCTGTGGGGTTACCCCATCCTCGACCCCAGCCTGTTGTGGGGCTGCGTGTGTCCATTCCCCCCCAGCGGTGAGCAGGGTTTGGGGGTAGCGGGTGCCCCCCCCCCGCTGGATGTGCTTTAAGAGGGGACCCCAGCGAGGCCCCTGAGCGGCTGCAACCCCCCCGGGCTGAGGTGTGGGGAGCAGCAGGCGCTGCAGCAGGGCCGGCTGCCCCACGGGTAGCGCTGCCGCCGCCTCCTGGCTGGGGCAGGTCCCCTCCCTGTTCCCGGGGTGCGCTGGGAATGGGGGTGCTGGAGGGGGACTCCTCCTCCCAAAGCCATCCTGGGCCCTGTGGGGCTGCCCAGGGACAGGCAGACCAGGGGTTGCCCCTTGGAAAGAGCGGCTTTGCTGTCCCTTGGCCTAGTGAATCAGTGGGGGGGGGGGTTTGGGGGTGCATGGGAAGGGCCCCCCCAGCTCTCCCCATGGAGCTGACCCTTGCTGCTGCAGGTTCCTGTGGAGCGATTACACGGTGGAGGTGCGGCTCAACGACTACTTGGACATCATCTGCCCGCACTACGAGGAGGGGAGCGTGGACCCCCGCACCATGGAGCGCTACACGCTCTACCTGGTGGAGCCCGAGGAGTACGAGGCCTGCAAGCCCCGCTCCAAGGAGCAGATCCGTTGGGAATGCGACAAACCCAGCGCCCTGCACGGCCCCGAGAAGTTCTCCGAGAAGTTCCAGCGCTTCACCCCCTTCACGCTGGGCAAGGAGTTCAAGGAGGGGCACAGCTACTACTACATCTGTGAGAGCCGGGGGGGCTGCCGGGGGGGGGGGGGTCCTGCTGGGTACCCCCCCCGGGCCCTAACCCACCTCCTCCCTTGCAGCCAAGCCCATTCACCACCACGGTGAAGCGTGTCTGAAGCTGAAGGTGATGGTGGCTGGCAAAGGCAGTGAGTATTGCCCGGACCCCCCTGCATCCCACCCTGTCCCTGCTCTCATTTCCTGCGCTGAGTCACGGCCAGCCCCGGTGTGGGCACCCGAGCGTGGACTGGGACGGTGCTGGTGGCTGTGGGGGGACGGTCCCTGGTGCAGCTTGGCCGTGGGGGGTCCCTGGGGGCTGCCACAAGCCTGACCTTGCGTTTGCTTTGCAGCTCAGGCACCGCCTGTCCCTGCCTCTACCCAGAAGGGGAGGATCCAGGCAGGTAGGTTGGGGGCTGCAAGGCAGAGAGATGGGGCTGTGCTGGGCTCCACTGCTGTCCCCGGGGGAGCTGGGGCAGGCCCTGCATGGGGTGATGATGTGGGTCCCGGCACCTCCCTCGGGGGTGATGCTCACAGCTCCTCTCTCCCCATGGCACAGATGATGCGGCTGCGCACGTGCTGAGGAGCGTGGGGCAGAATTCGGCCATGAGGAGCAGCAGCCCCTTCACCTTCATCAGCCTCCTCGTGCCCCTCCTGGTGCCGCAGGGGCTGTGACTGCTCCGCCGGGCCCGGATGGACCAAGGCTGCGGCTGCTGGGGATGGAGCTGGGATGCAGCAGAGGGGGAACCCCCGTTTGTCCTCCTGTGTGCCCCGGGGCCGCCTGCCCTGTGCCTGTCTGGGTGAGGGGAGAAAGGATTTGTCAGTATTAGAGGGCCGGAGGGCCCGAAGCCAAAGCTGAGCAGCCAAAGCCCTCGGACGCCCCCGGCTCCCCTGGCTCTCGCAGGACGTCGAGGCTGAGCCAGGAGCCTGGGGCTGGAGCTGTCCCGGGCTGGAGGGGAGCAAGGGGCTGGTTCCCCTGGGCCGGGACCGGCGCTCACCGTGGGGGGGGGGGGCGCTCCCCCGTGTCCTGCCGGCGGGGCCGCGGTCCCTCGGTGTCCCCGGCGCTGGGAGCCTGGATGCGTGAGCAGCAGAGCGGGGCTGTGCGAGCATCCCCCTTCCCCGACCTTCACACCCCCCCTTTACCTTCCCCGGTGCTGGAGGGGGCCGCCCTCAGCAGCACCCAGGGTGGGTGCTTTGTGCACCCCCGTTTGTACAGCTTTCTAACGGGAGTTTTTATACTATTGTCTTGAATAAATAACCAAGACCAATGAGAACGTGGGGTTGGGGGGGTTCTGGCCCCCACACCTTGTGCCTGAGCTGCTCTGGCCTTGGCGGGAGCCATGGCCCGTGTGGGGCGTTTGTGCTGGTGAATTGCTCAATTGGCTGGTGCTTGGGGAGGGCTTTGAAGTGGAAAAGGGCCGCAGTTTGGTGGTGCCATCGCTTGTCTCCACCTGGGGACACGGAGCCTTCCGAGGCCTGGGGGTGGGGGTTTCATCTCCTTCCCTGTGCTTTGTGATGAGCTCCCGGGCCTGGGGCGGTGCGGAGGGGACTCATGGCAGGAGGGGAATGGGGGTCTCGGGGCTTTGAGATCACGGGGGGGGGTGCTGGGGTCGTGGGGAATGGGGGTCCCAGGGATGTGTGACCCCAGGGTGTGGGGATGGGGGTCCCAGGGATGTGTGACCCCAGGGTGTGGGGATTGAGGGCTCCTGGAGAGGTGGGAGCGCAGGGATGCAGGACCTGTGCAGGCAAATGGGCTCCGGACGGGTGCGGGGGCCGCAGTGATGGAGGCTCCCGGTGAGGAGCCCGTGGGGATGCGGGGTCCTTGGCAGCCGGGTGCATCCCGTCCGTTCCAGCCCCCCCGCCCCGGCCCCTCAGTGCTATGGGGCGATGCGGAGGGGCCCTCCCGGTGCTCGGCCCCGCCCCGGTAGTGCGTCCCGCCCCGCCCCGCGCGGGAAGCACCGCCCCCGCCGGTGCCCGGTGCCGCGGCCCAGCATGGCCCCGCCGCCGCTGCTCGCTGCTGCCTGCATCGGCTGCACCGTGGCCATGTTCGGGACCGGGCTGTGAGCGGGACACGGGGGGCGATGGGGCCAGTTTGGGGGTGCAGGGGGGCTGCAGAGGGGGTGTGGGATGCAGTGGGGAGGGCAGTAGGACCAGTTTGGGGGGCCTATGGGGAGAGGTGCAGTGGGGCCAGTTTGGGGGGTGCGGGGACGTCCATGGGGGCTCTGGGAGGGTTGGGGTGCAGTGGGGAGGACAGTGGGGGGATGCAGTGGGTTCCATTGGGTGCTGGTGCAGGGGGTTTGGGGGTGCAATGGGAGAGGAGGGATGCAGCAGGTGCTGGCAGGGTTTGGGGTTCACAAGGGTGGGGGGTGTAGGTTTTGGGGTGCCTGCTGCCTGCAGGGACCGTGGTGCTGGCACCCAGGAGCCTGCCTCGCTCCGCTCTCCATAGGTCTGACCTGCGCCAGATGCTGGCAACCAAGAGCGTGGAGAACATCCAGTTCCTGCCCTTCCTCACCACCGACATCAAGTACAGCGGGGTCCGTGACGCTGGGGGCACGTGGTGGTGCCGGGGGGCAGCACCCCATTGCCAAGCACCTCTTTGCCCCACAGCAACCTCAGCTGGTTGGGCTACGGGTGCTTGAAGCAGGACTGGACCCTGATCGCCATCAACACCATCGGCGCAGCGCTGCAGACCCTCTACATCCTGGTGTACCTCTACTACAGCCCCGTGAAGGTGGGGGGCAGCCTGCGTTGATGGGGGGGGGGGGGCATAGGGGGGACCCTCACCCTGACGGTGCCCCCCTGCAGCGCGTGGTGCTGCTGCAGAGCCTGGCGCTGCTGGCGCTGCTGGCCACGGGCTACGGTTACTTCACGCTGGTGGTGGGGGACGCGCGGACGCGCCTGGCGCGCCTGGGGCTCTTCTGCAGTGCCTTCACCATCAGCATGTACCTGTCACCGCTCGCAGACCTGGTGCGTGGGGCCGGGGGGGTGGTTCTGGGGGGGGGGGGGTCGCGGTGGCACCGGCACTGCCCGGCCCCAGCCTGGTCCTGCCGCAGGCCAGGGTGGTGCGGAGCAGGTCCACGCGCTGCCTGTCCTTCCCCCTCGCCGTCACCACCTGCCTGGCCTCCTCCAGCTGGACCCTCTACGGCCTCCAGCTCCAAGACCCCTACATCACGGTGCGTTGGGGGGAATGAGGGTGCTCCCCTTCCCTTCCCATCCCATCTCATTCCAACCCGTCCCATCTTATCCTATCCCATCTTGTCCCATCTCATTCCATCCCATCTTATCGCATCCCACGCCATCCCATTATCCCATCTTGTCCAATCCTATTCCATCCTGTCCCATCCCATTTCATCCCATCTCATCCTATCCCATTCTATCTTGTATCTCATCTCATCCCATCCTGTCCCATTTTGTCCCATCCCATCCAGTCCTGCCCTGCCCCATCTCATTCCATCCCATCCCGTCCCAACCTGGCCCAGCCCATCCTATCCCATTCTGTCTCGTGTCTCATCTCATCCCATCCTTTCCCATCCCACCCCATGGTGCTCAGCGGAGCGGTGGTACTGGATTGACCCTGCTCTGTCACCATGTGTCACACAGCAGAGCCCGTGCCTGGGCTCAGGGATACGAGGATCGATTCCCATTAATTAACTTCTATAAGGCCAATAAATCCCCCCCGGCAGCACCAGGAGCTGCGTGGATCTGGACCAGCTCTCCCCATCCCGCAGGTCCCCAATGTGCCGGGGATCATCACCAGCGTCGTGAGGTTCTGGCTCTTCTGGCGGTACCGGGACAAGCCCCACAGACCCCTCCCTGCCTGAGGGCACCGGACCATGAAGGACCCCCCCATCCCATCCTGCTCCAGTAGGGACCAGTTCCAGTGCTGAGCACCAGGAGCCACCTCCTGCCCCTGCGGTTCTTTCTCACCAGCATCCCCCCCAGCCCTTGGTCCCTCCAGGTCGGGTTGGGCTCAGCGATGCCTTTGGGGTGCCAGGAGCACCCCCCAGGCTCCCACCTATCCCATGGGACAGTCTCCCATGCCCGGAGCTGTCTGGAGCTGCCGGGAAGCCCCACGTCCCTTTCGGACCCATTTAAGTGCCTTGAATAAATCAGAGGCTTCCCGGTGCCGGGTTTGTTCCTTCCCTTGGTGTGGGGCTGGGGGCTCTTCCCACGGCCTCCAGCAGCCCCCAGTGGAAGCATCAGCCCCGGATGGGACCCAGGGGATGGCAGCACTGCCTGGGGAGGCTGCGCGGACCCCCCCGGAGCAGCAGCCTGGGGCCATTGGTCACAATGGGGACGGAAAAGGCCTCTGTGGCTTGAACACGTTGGCGTGGACCCAAAGTCGATGAACAATGACCTGGAATGAAGCCACCAGGCAAATGCAGGAGCAAGGGGACAGGAGCGTGCTTGGGTGACAATTACACAACGGCCACCACAGTCTTGGGAGAGGTGACAGCAAACACCCCCCCCATGGGGCAGGAGAGACCCCTATGGGGCAGAAGAACCCCCCCCCCCCGGGGCAGGATTAAGGGAGGGTGACGCAGACGGATCAAGGAAGCAGTGACGAGGATGTTGGCAGAGCCCGAGCGGCGGCTCCGACGCTGGTTCACACCTTGTGCGTGGCCTGGGAAAAGTCAACACGGAGGGAGCAGGACAGGAACGGGATTGGGAGCGGGACTGGGACAAGGAGCGGGAGCAGAGGCCAGGCTCTGGGTGGCTCCAGCTGCGTGTGCTAGGAACACCGGGAAGTGGCCCCATGGCAAGGATGGAGACGTACTCAACAAGGAGACTTTGCCACCCTCCGTGTGCGGGGTAACGAGCCCATAGGTGGCCGTGAGTAGCCCACGGAGGGTCCTGAGTAGCCCATGGAGGGCGGCCCATGGAGCAGCCTCCAGCAGCTGCAGTTCCTGCCTTGTGGTCTCTGCCCCCAGCACCGACCCCGGGGCGGTGCCGCCCCCCCCGCTGCCCACCCAGCTCCGCGCCGCCACCGCTGCGCAGGAAGGAGCTCATTAGCTCCTCCTGTTAATTACGCCGAGTGCTCCCGCCCCGTGCGCGCAGCGCTCATTAAAGCACAAGCAAGGCCTTCGGCTGGAACGCGAGGCAGCCGCGGGAGGGGGGGGGGGCAGGTCCCGGCCTGAGTCACCGCGCAGCGACCTCAGCGTGGGGCTGAGCCCCCCGGGTGCTGCGGCCCCGGCCCTGGGTGCTCCGCACTGCAGAGGCTGCGCCGCCCGCTCCGCCCGGGGGAGCTCCCTCCTCCTCCTCCTCCTCCTCCTCCTCCCGCTGGAATCCGGGCACGGCGGCCGGGAGGAGGCTGCGGCAGCTCCCGCCCGACGGCGGGAACCACATCTAAGGGGACCGCGCTGTGCCCGCGGGGCTGGGGCCGGTCCAGGCCGCGGAGCCTCCATCCCCCCCCCAGAGCCGGGCTCCGAGAGGGGCCTCGCAGCCTCCCGGGAGCCCCCGGGCGCACCGGACACCCGGACTCCCCGTCCGCGCCGTTTATTGGGCTCAGAAGCGCAGGCCGCGCCGGGCCAGGTCTGCCCGCGCCGCACGGATGTGCTCCCGCAGCTCGGCCGCCGCCTCCTCACAGTCGTTGAAGGTGGCGAGGCGGAAGCCCACGGTGGCCAGCGAGTAGCAGCCGAAGGCCACCAGCAGGTAGACGGGCAGCGGCAGCAGGGCCTGGCGGAACGGCGCCGGTAACCGCAGCCCCGGCGGCGACAGCGCCAGCGCGGCCCAGGCGGAGCCCAGCAGCACGAGTCCGCACAGCCACTGCCCCAGCTTGGTCATGGCGGCCTGCGGGGAGAGCGCCCATGAGAGCCCGCCCCGAGCCCCGGCCCCGCCGCCACCCGCCCCGGGCGCCCCCCGGTACCGGCTCCGTCACTCCCGGGCCCCGCGCTCCTGCCGTCGCTAAGGTGACGTCACGGCCGCGCCGCAGCGCGGTGACCGCTGGGAGTTGTAGTTCAAAGCAGCGCCACGTCGCTTAACGCCTGCGCAGCGGGAGGCCCGTGCAGCGCCCCCTGGCGGCGGGGCGGGTGACCTCCACATCCCTCCCCCCCCCCCCGTTCCCTCTCCCGTTCCCCCCCGTTGCGGCCCCGGTGCCGCAGGAAGCACCTGGCTTCCGCCGCGTCCGGCCGCGGGGCTGGCGTGGGAGCGGGGCCTGCCGGTCCTCCCACGGCTCCCAGCGCCCGCAACCTTCCCAGGGCCCCTTTGTTCCCAATGGCTGTGCCAGCGGATGGAGCGGCCACCGGTGAGCAAGGAACCCGCGCAGCCTGAGCGGGACCAGTCTCTGGCACAGAGCAGTGAGAGGAAACCGGGCAGGGGAACCAGAGCCACAGCCACGGAGCTACAAAGAAATGGCTTTATTGGGCCCGGTGGGGAGGGGGCTGCCCCGGGGAAGGGGCTGCAGGACATCAATTCCTCTTCCTGCCTTTGCCGACAGCCTTGGCGGGAGCAGCGATGGGCGCTGTGGACTGGTAGAGAGTGGAGGAGATCTTGTTGATGTAGTAGAGGCCAACCATGGAGAAGATGAGGCTGTGGGGGAAGAAGAGATGAGGATGCTCAGTCAGTAACACACCGGGATAAACCAACCTTCCCCTTCCATCCCACTGTGAGTGCCTGTCCCCCTCCTCACCCTCCCGAGCCGGGTCTGCACTTACCAAGTGGTCACACAGACGCGGTGAATGAGGCCGGAGGCAAAGAGAGCCAGCAAGAGGCAGGTGAGGACTGCGGGAAGAGCAGGAGGGAGCGATGCAGCCCCAGCGCAGGGGGCCCGGACTGCAGCAGAGCCCTTGGGCCCCAAGGGCAGAGCAGGGACACCCCAAACCCCTCCCCACGGCCCCCGCTGACCCCGGCCCCGCAGCACTCACTCTCCGGGAATATCTTGGCCTGGAAGCCCTTGCCGAAGACGAGGTTCTCCAGGTTGTTGAAGGCCTGGCTGGGGGTTAAGGACCGTACCGGGGCCGTACCGAGGAGGCGCCGCAGCCCCGGCCCCCGGTGCAAAGGATACGGTGAGGGAGCAGACGAAGAGCGCGGAGCCCAGCAGCCCGCCCTGGATCGTCAGCCACTCGGTGGAGGCGAGCTGCCGGCTGTACATCTGCATCCCGGCGAACAGCAGCAGCGACAGCAGCGACGACAGCGCCAGCGACGTGCCCGTGCCTACAGCTGCGACCGCGGGGGAGTCTCAGCGTGGGCACCGGGACCGAGCCCCCCCCCCCCCCCCCATCACTACCGGTGCTCCTTCCTCCCCGGTACCCCCCCCCATCGGCCGCCGTTACCCATAGTGCCCCGCGGCGCGTCCCGGTGCCGTCCCGGTGCCGCCGCTCTGCGCACTGCGCCCGCGCCAGGAGGCCCCGCCCCGCCCCGGTGCTGCCCCCTGGCGCCCGGGCGCGGGGCTGCGGCGCCCCCTGGCGGCGGGGAGAGGCGCCGCCGTTTCCCCCCCGTTCCCCGGTACCGGCCCCGGTACCGGTTTCACGGGCTCCGCGCACCGAACCCTCCCCGGAGTGCCCGGGAGCGCTGCGGGAGCTTCCCGGAGCCGCCCCCCCCACCCCAGCCTCTGGTGCTGCTGAGCATGCGCGCCGCCGCCCCCCGCCCTCCCCCCCGGCTCCGCCGCTCCCTGCAACCGAGCGGGGTGTCCGCTGCTGCCGCCGCGGGGACCGGCGCCGGGAGCGGGCGCGGAGCCATGGCCGAGGGCGAGGACCTGCAGACCTTCACCTCCATCATGGACGCGCTCGTCCGCATCAGCGTGAGCGGCGGCGGCGGCGGCGGGAGGGGGGCACCGCGGGGCGGCCGGGCCTGGCCGCGCTCCCCCGGGCCTGGCGTCGCCATGGCAACGCGGCGGGGCGCGATGAGGGGCGAGTGGGGCGGCGGCGCTGCCCTGGAGGGTCTCGAACCTCGACCCGGCGCATCCGGACCCCCCCTCCCCATCGCGGGCCTGGCTCTGGGCCCGCTGCCGGTGCCCATCGTGAGCGCCCCCAGCCCCATCCCGATCCCAGCCCTGGGCCCCATCCTGGTGCTGGTCCAGGCCCGATCCTGGCCCTGGTGCTGGGCATGATCCTGGTGCTGGTCCCATCCCCCATCCCATCCCCATCTCAGCCCTGGTGCTGCTTCTGATCTGAATCCTGACCATGCTGCTGCCCCCAGTCCCAATCCTGGCCCTGATGCTGGCCCCAGCCCTTTTCTGGGCCCTGGTGCTTCTCCTGATCCCAATCCTGACCATGCTGCTGCTCCCAGCCCTGATCCTGGCCCTGGTGCTGCTCCCAGCCCTGCTCACACACTTGGGGTTGGTCCTGGCTCTGATCCCACTGCTGGTCCTGACTGTGGCCCTGATGCCAGCCCCCATCCCAGCCATAGCCCTGATCCCCATCCTGCTGCTGGTCCCAGTGCTGGTCCTTACCCTATCCCTGCTGCTGCTGCTGCTGCTCCCAGCCCCGCTCCCATCCCCATCCGATGACGCTCCCCACTCTCTCCGCAGACCAGCATGAAGAACATGGAGCGGGAGCTGGTGTGCCCGGTGTGCAAGGAGATGTACAAGCAGCCGCTGGCGCTGCCCTGCACGCACAACGTCTGCCACGTCTGCGCCAGCGAGGTGCTGCTGCAGCACGGGTACCTCTGCTGCGACCCCACCTCCGAGCCCTCCTCGCCCGCCGCCACTCCGGCCACCCGCAGCCCCCGCCTGGGCCGCCGCGCTGTGCCCAAGCCCGACCGCCTCGACCGCCTCCTCAAGTCAGGTGAGCGGCCAGAGGGCACAGGGACGGCACTGCGGGTCTGGGGGTGCTGCCCCCCCCCCCTCGGCCTGACCACCTTCCCCGCATCCCCCCCACAGGCTTTGGCACCTACCCCGGGCGCAAGCGGGGCCCGGTGCACCCGCAGAGCGTGAGCTTCCCGTGCCCCGCGTGCCGGCGGGACGTGGACCTGGGCGAGCGGGGCCTGGGCAGCCTCTTCCGCAACCTGACGCTGGAGCGGGTGGTGGAGCGCTACCGGCAGACCATCAACATCAGCGCTGCCATCATGTGCCAGTTCTGCAAGCCCCCGCAGCTGGAGGCCACCAAGGGCTGCACCGAGTGCAAGTCCAGCTTCTGCAATGAGTGCTTCAAGCTCTACCACCCCTGGGGCACGCAGAAAGCCCAGCACGAGCCCACGCCGCCCACCCTCACCTTCCGACCCAAGGTACCGGCTCCTTCCCTGCTCCTTTGGGGTGCTGAGGGTTCGGGGAGGGTGGGTTCAGAGTGGGTTCAGAGCCCCACTGAGCTCCCCTATGGCCACACACAGGGGCTGATGTGCCCGGAGCACAAGGAGGAGGTGACTCACTACTGCAAGACGTGCCAGCGCCTGGTGTGCCAGCTCTGCCGCGTGCGGCGCACTCACACCAGCCACAAGATCACCCCTGTGCTCAGCGCGTACCAGGCCCTCAGGGTAAGAGCTGCCGGGGCAGGGATGGGGGGGAATTGGGGTCACCCCATGGGGGATGTGGGGTGTGGGTGTGGGAGCTGCCAGTGCCTCCCATCCCCTCCCTCCCTGCAGGAAAAGCTGACAAAGAGCCTTGCCTACATCCTGAGCAGCCAGGACACGGTGCAGACCCAGATCGCTGAGCTGGAGGAGACGGTGAAGCACACAGAGGTGAGGGTGGAGGGTGCCTGCAGTCCCCAGGCTCTCCCTGGGCTGTCCCGCTCAGCCCCGGCGCATGCAGCGAGCTGACCCCGCCGTTGTGGGCAGGTGAATGGCTCGCAGGCCAAGGAGGAGGTGTCGCAGCTGATCCAGGGGCTGTGCTCCATGCTGGAGGAGAAGCGGGCCACCCTGCTGCAGGCCATCGAGGAGTGCCAGCAGGAGCGGCTGGCCAGCCTGCACGGCCAGATCCAGGAGCACCAGGCCATGCTGGAGAACTCGGGCATGGTGGGCTATGCGCAGGAAGTGCTGAAGGAGACCGACCACCCCTGCTTCGTCCAGGCTGCCAAGCAGCTGCACAACAGGTACGGGGCTGCAGGGACCCAGGGCGCTGCGGTGCTCAAGGCAGGGTGAGCATCACAGGCTGCAGGGCTGCACCCAATGCTGCAGGGGGGGTCTCACCAGAGTAGAGCAGAGGGGCAGGATCCCCTCCCTGAGCTGCTGCTCCCACTCTGGGGGTGCTCCCAGCACACTCTGAAGCAGCTCACGTTCAGCTTCTTGTTTGCTGAGACCCCGCTCTCCCCTGCTGCAGGATCCTCAGGGCCACCGACTCGCTGCAGAGCTTCCGTCCTGCGGCCACAGCCTCCTTCAGCCACTTCCAGCTGGACGTCAGCAGGGAGCTGAAGCTGCTCACGGACCTGGCCTTCATCCGAGGTAACGGCAGCAGCGCCGGGCACCGGCTGTGCCCGTGCAGAGGTGCAGCCCCACAGCCGCTCGCGGGTCTCCTGGTCCCCCCTCCCCGCCAGGGACAGCCCCTACAGCCCCCAGACCCCCCCCACCCCGTGCCGGGTGCGGAGGCAGCACAGGCAGGGCTGTGGTGCCAGGTAAGGGCAGCAGCGGCGCCGGAGGGTGAGTACGGACGGTGGCTGCGCCGCGGGCAGGGCAGCGCTTCCCCCCCGGGCAGGAGCCGCGGGGCCCTGCCGCACCTCGGCGGCACTTTTCAGACCTGCTTCTACCTCTCTTTGTTTATAGGCTGCGCCCGCTGCCGAGTCGTCACTGAAGTAACTGAGGCAAGTCACACCCCTGCCCCAGAGCCCGCCCCGCTCTCTCTGTCCCATCCTTCCAGCCCCATCCTGCCCCATCCCCGCTGCCATCCTCCATCCCCGTCCTGCCCCATCCCCGCTGCCATCCTCCATCCCCATCCTGCCCCATCCCCGCTGCCATCCTCCATCCCCGTCCTGCCCCATCCCCGCTGCCATCCTCCATCCCCATCCTGCCCCATCCCCGCTGCCATCCTCCATCCCCGTCCTGCCCCATCCCCGCTGCCATCCTCCATCCCCATCCTGCCCCATCCCCGCTGCCATCTTCCATCCCCGTCCTGCCCCATCCCCGCTGCCATCTTCCATCCCCGTCCTGCCCCATCCCCGCTGCCATCCTCCATCCCCATCCTGCCCCATCCCCGCTGCCATCCTCCATCCCCATCCTGCCCCATCCCCGCTGCCATCCTCCATCCCCATCCTGCCCCATCCCCGCTGCCATCTTCCATCCCCGTCCTGCCCCATCCCCGCTGCCATCCTCCATCCCCATCCTGCCCCATCCCCGCTGCCATCCTCCATCCCCATCCTGCCCCATCCCCGCTGCCATCTTCCATCCCCGTCCTGCCCCATCCCCGCTGCCATCCTCCATCCCCATCCTGCCCCATCCCCGCTGCCATCCTCCATCCCCGTCCTGCCCCATCCCCGCTGCCATCCTCCATCCCCGTCCTGCCCCATCCCCGCTGCCATCCTCCATCCCCATCCTGCCCCATCCCCGCTGCCATCTTCCATCCCCATCCTGCGCGCTGGTGGTGGCAGGCGGTGGCTCTGCCCCACTCCTCCATCTGCTGCCACTCCTCCTGCCCTCCCACCACCTTCTCTCCCCATTTCCATCCACTCCTTGCCCCATTTCTGTCCCTCTTTCACCCCATTTCTGTCCCCCTTTTTACCTGATTTCCATCACCTCCTCACCCCATTTCCGTCCCCCTTCTCACCCCATTTCCACCCACTTCCTCATCTCACTTCCCCCTGCCATCCCCTCATCTCCCCACTGTCCTTCTCACCCTGCCTCTGCTCCCACCATGCCTCTGGCACCCTCACACCACCATCCTCATCTCCTCCTCTCCCGCTGCCTCCATCCTCTCTCTTTCTCTCTCTCCTCCCTCCCGACTTGCACTCAGCCTGTCTGGTCCCTGCAGCCCCACAGCAGCAGCTCCTCTGTCTCCCCGACTCTCGCTCCTCTCTGGTGCCTCCACACGGTCTCTGCAGTCAGATCCCTTTAGACTCCTGGTTGTGCGTCCGTGCGTCCGTCCGGAATGCCCCTTCCCTGCATCTGGCCGCCTCCCCGCCTGCCGGGGGGGGGGATGCTGCCTGATGCCCGCCGGTGCCTTTCCCCACAGCCCCTGAGGCCCCCGTCATCGACACGCAGCGCACCTACGCCTACGACCAGATCTTCCTGTGCTGGCGGCTGCCGCAGCACTCACCGCCCGCCTGGCACTACACGGTGGAGTACCGCAAGACCGACACCAAGGCCAAGGGGCTGAAGCTGTGGCAGCGGCGGGAGGAGGTGCGCGGCACCAGCGCCCTCGTGGAGTACCTGGATACCGACAGCGTGTACGTGCTGCGGGTGAAGGGCTGCAACAAGGCAGGATTTGGGGAGTACAGCGAGGACATCTACCTGCACACGCCGCCCGCCCCAGGTGAGAGGGGCTGAGGGCTCGGAGCACCCCATGGGCTGCTCGCACCGTCCTCACCCTTCCTCCTCCTTCCTGCAGTCCTCAACTTCTTCCTGGACAACCGCTGGGGCTTCAACCGGGACCGCCTGGCCATCAGCAAGGACCAGCGCGCCGTGCGCAGCGTGCCCGGCATCCCCATGCTCTTCGCTGCTGAGCGCCTCATGACCAGCTGCCACCTCTCCATCGACCTGGTCATTGGCGACGTGGCCATCACGCAGGGCAAGAGCTACTGGGCCTGCTGCGTGGACCCCAGCTCCTACCTGGTCAAAGTGGGAGTGGGGCTGGAAAGCAAGCTCCAGGAGTGGTTCCAGGTGCCGCAGGACGTGGTGAGCCCCAGGTGAGGTCTGGTGCCCTCCCACCTATGGGGTGCCGAGGGGAGCCCCTGATCGCCCCTCACCCATCCCCCTGCCACAGGTACGACCCCGACAGCGGCCACGACAGCGGCGCAGAGGACACAACGGTGGAGGCCCCCCCTCCCTACGCCTTCCTCACCATCGGCATGGGCAAGATCCTGCTGTCGCACGGCTCGGCGCTCACCTCCCGCGACCCCAATGGCTGCACCGTGCCCTTGCCCCCGCGCATCGGCATCTGTCTGGACTACGAGCAGGGCAAGGTGAGCTTCTACGACGCCGTGTCCTTCCGTGAGCTCTGGGAGTGCGGCGTGGACTGCTCCGGGCCCGTCTGCCCGGCCTTCTGCTTCATTGGCGGCGGGGCCCTGCACCTCCAGGAGCTGGTGGCCAACAAGCATGAGCGGAAAGTGACCATCGGGGGCTTCGCCAAGCTGGACTGAGCCGCGCTGCAGCCCCGCTGAGCGGCGGGGCTGGGGGTGCAGAGCGCGGGGGGGGCCCTGCCGCTGGGGGCAGGCCGGGTGTGGGGCTTGGGGGACGGGGGGGACAGGGACAGCGCTGCCGTCCCCTCCTCTCCCTCTCTGCAAGCCCCATTCCCAGCTCGGCTCAAGGCTGTGGGCAGGGTCAGCCCCTAGAGATGGAGCAGGGAGGGGGTGTGAGCGGGACACGGGGCTGTGCAGGGAGGGGGGACCGCAGGTGGCAGTGAGGTGACAGTGGGGTGACAGTGGGGGGTGCGCCGCTGGGTGCTGGCTGGGGTGGGGGAGGCAGCCGGGTTGGGGGGCAGTGGGGGGGGCTGGGTTGGACCAAGGTGTTGGAGACTTGTTTTATAATGGCTCATGTTCAGTGTGGCCGCCCCGGGCACAGCCACTGGCACGGGCACAGCCACCGGGGGTGTCCCCTGCTCTGCGGGGATCTGCAATGTGTCCCATGCCCCCCGGGAGCTCCATGCTCGAGGCCTTGCCTGCACGTGCTCTGCAGGGACACACTGAGCCCCTGTTAATCGCAGTGGGGTCGGCATCCGGCCCGGACGGTGATCCCACACCGGTGATCCTACACCGGCGATGCCGCACTGGTGCTCCTGCACTGGTGATCCTGCACTGGTGATCCTGCACCGGGATCCATCTGAGCTGCTGTTGTTTCTCTTGGGTTCTGTTACAGTCGCTGTATTTTCATGGTTTCCTACAATAAACTGCAACGCCAGACTCCTCCTGAGCCACCCTGCAGGGCTGTGGGGCTGAGCCGGCCTTGGGGCTGTGGCCAGCATGGGCTAATCCTGCCCAGGGCAGTGCTCGGGCAGTGCTGACGTGTCCAGTTCCTGCCTGGCCGCGTGGCCGCTGCTGCCCATCCCTGTGGTATCAGGGCGCTCCAGCACCATCTCCCTGCACAAGCCCAGGGCAGGGACAAGGGTCCAGCACGGAGGAGGGGGCACCGGGGCATCCTCTGGAGTGGTAACAAGGGCTGGACCCACATCCCGGGTACCTGGAGGAGGGGCTGCGTGCGGGGCTGTCCCGGTCCCCGTCGCAGTCCCTCGCTGTCGGGGCCGTCGGGGCCGGCTCCCTGTGAACAAGCACCGCTTTGTCGTGCCCAGTTTCGATTCCTGCGGGCCCTGCCCAGGGCCGGAAGGGTTTCGAGCGCCCTGCCCGGCCGCGCTTCCCCCCTTCCCGTGCCCTGGGTGTGCGGGGCTGGGGCTGACACCCTCGGTGCTGCCCTTGTGTCCCTACTGGGGCAGGGTCCCCTCATCCCCATCCCCGGATGCTCCTCCTGTGCCACTCCCCCGAGCCCCCCCATCGCATCCATCCCCATCCCCGCTGGCAGGATGCTGGTCCCGCTCGCTGTTGCTGTTGGCAACTCTGGTTACCAGCACGGCACAAGGAGAGCCAGAAGCAGCAGAGACACCCCCTTACCTCCCCCCCACAGCCTTGGGGCTTGTGCCACCACCTCCCGCAGGGCAGGCACCCCCCCGGGCTCCCCCCCCAGCCACCCACTGGCCCCGTGCCCATCTTCACAAGGGATCACTTTGGGGAACGTTGTTTCCTCGTTCTGTTGTTCCAGTGGTTGCCAAAACCCTCCCAGCACCCAGCCCCAAAGTAGGGCTGCTGTGGGGCTGCCCCCCGGTCAGTGCCCCACTCCCTGCCCCACGGCAAGCAGGCCAGGTCCTCCTTTCATCCCCCTCCCCGCTGCTCCACCCCGCTGCCCCCCAGCCCTGCCATGCTCCTCTTCTCCTCTCCAAAGCCCTCTCGGGGCTCGCTCTGGGTTTGGAGCATCCCAAACCTGGACCAGGCGGGGTTTGGAGCGGGCCCGGCCGCGCTCGGACCCGGCTCATGTTTTATGGCCCCTCGGTTACCTTTCCCATCGTCACCTTTGCGTGACGCGGCGGAACCGGTTGTGCCGAACAGTTCGTGTTTGCCCATGTGATTGAAACCGGGAGCGCGGGTGTGAGAGAGGGGACACGGAGGACAGCGCCTGCGGCCGTGCGGGGCAGGCACAGGGAGTGATGGGCAGCACCCGCAGGACCCAGCACCCGCAGGACCCCCCCGAGCCGAGCCCGGAGCCCACATCCCACAGAGAGAGATGTATTTGTATAAAATAACACCACAAAAGAGCCATTGAGTTGAGGGGGGAAAAGCGGGGGGGCGGGGGGGGGGGCAGGAGCCGGGACCCCCCCTTGGTGCAAAGCCAAGCGAGTGCAGGGAGCGGGGGGCGCAGGGAGCCCCCTTCCAGCCTGGATCCCAATCCCTGTCCATCCAGTTCTGTCATGTGCATGAATCCGGCTGCTCCAGAACCATCTGGCTCCTGCTGCCTGTGGCGAGGGGGGGAACAAGCCCGGGGCCGGTGCTTGCCCTCCTATCCCGAGCCCTCTCCTTGTGCGTCCCGGTGTTACTCAGAGGTTGTCGGAGGTAGCGGAAGGGTTGGTGTAGGTGAAGGTGCCGGTCCCTGCGCCGTTGCTGCTGGCGACCTGCAATAAGCCCCCTCCTCAGTGCCGGAACCCCCTCTATCACCACGGGGTCAGCCCAAACACGTGTCCCCCCGACCCTGCATGGTGGGCACCCACAGTTGCCTATGGGCACACTGAGCCCACCATGACCCCCATTGATGCCCATGGGCACCCTGGGCACAGGAGCCGTGCCGTGGCCCTGGCCGTGTCCCTCTTCCTGCACGATAAGCCCAGCCCAGGCAGAGCCAAGGTAAATATTTACCCAGGCCCCTGGTATTTGCTCAGGGGGAGCTGCTTGATGAGGCCACGCAGCTGGATGCGGCTCCTGCCACAGCACCAGTGCATAGGCAGAGCATGGGGGGCAGGGGGGTGGCCCCTGCACCCCTTATTGCTCTGGGGAGCTGGGGCCTGTGCATGTGCGGGCAGCTCCTGGCACTGTCCTGCAGCTCTGCTTACAGAGCTTCTGGTGCAGGAGATGGGGTGCTGGGTGCAAGGTGCAGGATATGGGATGCTGGCTACGGGAATCAGCCCTCAGCCAATCCCACTCCCCATCCATGCAGGAGGATGCCTCGACACCAGCACATGCGAGGCTCTGGCTGGGACGCAGCGCTTGGGAAGGGGCAGAGCAGCAGCAGGCACCCGAGGCTGTGGAGCTCCCCATGGCCGGGCCGGGTCTGCCAGCGCCGGTGCCGCTGCTCCATCGAGGCGTGAAAGTTACCTCGCAGGTCCCGGGGCCACCGGCCCCGCTGGCTCCGTTAGCCATTAACCAGCGGCCATGGAGCTGCCGGGTGCCGGCGGTGCTGGGCACTCACCTGGCTGTAGGGGTTGGGTTTGCTGCTGGGGGACACGTAGCGCCCGTGGCTCTGGTACTGCAGGTACTCAGACATGGGGTGGTAGGAATCCTTTGTGCTGAACAGGTCCAGCTTCCCACGGGTCTTGCGGCGGCAGGCGCAGATGGTCTGGGGGGAGGATGGGGTTGTGGGGCTGACGGCACAGGGACGGGCACAGGGACCCACCGGCAGGAGGGCTGGGGACTCACCAGCAGGAGGCAGGTAAGGATGCTCAGCAGCAGCAGGATGCAGACCAGGACCAGCAGAGCAATGGCCCAGCCTGGCACCGCAGGCACTGTCGCTGGGGACATCCCATCCGTGTTGCCTGAAAGAGGACCAGAGCCGTGTCTGCGCTATGGGGCAGAGCCATGGCACTGGCCAGGACCGACAGCCACAGGGCAGGGCCTCCTCCAGGGGTCCAGTTGGAGTTCCCACTGGGAACCTGCATTGGCTCTGCAGGCTGCCCCCCACCACCAGGGAGACCCCCAAAGCATCCCAGTGGGGCCCCATCCTCCCTCATATCCCCATCCCAAAGCCCCTGCTCACTCAAGATGTCACTCAGCTGCAGGCCCATGATGAAGCCGTTCTGGTCCAGGTTGTTCCTGAGCTGCTCCTCAGTGGCACTGCTGGAGATGATGCCGTTGCCCTGGCCAAACACGAGGGTGGACTGCACGGCCACGGAGCCTTGGCTGCCCATGGGAGAAGTGTTAGTGCCCAGGTGGTGCCCAGCACCAGGGGCTCTGCATGGTGCAGCCCCACTCACCTGAAATGGAGCTCACTGCATCCCTTGTAGCTCTGCTCACTGCCGTAGACACGGTCAAACTGGAACAGAGCACGAGGGTGATGGAGACCCCATCCCTCCTCCATCCATCCCGTCCCCTCAGTGCTCCCCATCATGGCACTGGCACTGCTGAAGTGGGTACCGGGGGCAATTGCACAGGGCACAGCACCGGGGGCTTTGCTCTGGGACTCACCATGGCCAGCACAGCGCGGCTCAGGCTCCGGTACTGCTCTGATGTGGGGTTGCGCAGGCTCTCGTTGAAGCTCCTGTTGAGGATGCGGAAGGACAGGGGGATGCTGAGCAGCAGCGGCACCGCGGTGGCTGTGTTGGGGCTGGGACCGGCGCTGCCACCCGGTGCCACTGCAGGGGCCGTGACAGAGGTTCTGTGCGTGGGGGTGGTCTGGGTGCTGCTGCTTTTGGTGCTGGAGGTGAGAATCACTGTGCCACCGTCCGTGTCAGAGGTGGGAGCTGCAGCGCTGCTCTTGGCTGTGTTGGTGGCAATGGTGGGAGCTGTGGTGCTGCTGTTGGTTGTGTTGGTGGCAGAGATGGGACCCAAGGTGCCGCTGTTGGTTGCGTTGATGGCAAAGGTGGGAGCCACGGTGCTGCTGTTGGTTATGTTGGTGGCAGAGGTGGGAGCCACGGTGCTGCTGTTGGTTATGTTGATGGCAAAGGTGGGAGCCACAGTGCTGCTGTTGGTTATGTTGATGGCAGAGGTAGGAGCCACGGTGCTGCTGTTGGTTATGTTGGTGGCAGAGGTGGGAGCCACAGTGCTGCTGTTGGTTATGTTGGTGGCAGAGGTGGGAGCCACGGTGCTGCTGTTGGTTATGTTGATGGCAAAGGTGGGAGCCACAGCGCTGCTGTTGGTTATGTTGGTGGCAGAGGTGGGAGCCACGGTGCTGCTGTTGGCGCTGAAGGTGGGGACCAAGCTGCTGCTGTTTGTGGTGGTGTTGGTGTAGGGGGTGGCAGAGCTGACTGGGGTAGGCACCATGGTGCTGTTGGCAGTGGTGGTGTTGGGCTGGAAGCTTGTGGTGTTGATTGTGCTGGGGAAGGCTGTAGCAGGGGGTGGTTGCGTCCCATTGCTGCTTGTGATGATGATGTTCGGGGTGGTGGTCATGGGGGTGGTGGTGGTCGTCTCGGTGGTCATCTCCGTGGTGGTCGTGGTTGTCTCTGTGGTGGTTGTGTCAGTGGTGGTGGTCTCTGTGGTGCTCTCCGTGGTGGTGGTCATGGCACAGGTACCTAAAGGAAAACACCAGGAGTCAGTGGCTGGGAACCATTTACCCAACACGGCTCCTTGGCCAGACGTTCCCTGGGCACCGGGAGCCACCACAACCTCAGGAGCCAACCAGAACACCCCGCGGCCGGGGCTGGTGCTGGGCACATGTGGCCCTATGGGGAGCACCAGCCCTGCAGCCCCCCATCGCCTCACCCCATGAGCTCCCTTTGCTGTGGGTCACCACGCTGCCCGCTGAAGGCGCTGGAGGGGAGCCCGTGGTCCCGGTGCTCACAGACACGCCTGAATTCCAGCCCCGGGCACAGCCGGCTCCGGCTGCTCAGACACGGCCGGCGGGAGCCACCGGCGGTGCGAGACCCCCGTGTCCCGGCTTCGCTGGGGTCACCACCCCCGGAGCGATGCAGCGGGAGAAGCGGTGACATCGCTGGTGCCGGGGTCCTCGCTCAGAAGCGGCCCCGGGGGCTCGGCTCCCGCCCCGCATCCCCCCCAGCCCCGCTCCTTCGGGCTCGGGGTATCCCCGTCCGCAGCCCCTCACCTGTGCCCAGCGCCAGCAGCAGCAGGAGGGCGGTGTTGGCCATGGGGCTGCCGGTCCGGGGCCGCCGGAGCCCTCCCCTGCGCGCTGTCGGCTCGCTCCGGTCCCGGCAGCAGGAACTGGCGGGAGCTTTATAGAAACACCTGAGGCGGGAGGGGAGGCCCCACCCCGCCGCCGGCCCCACCGATTGGGGGGGGTCCCTCCGTGCCGCTTCGCACCGGGCACGGGGCGCGATGGGGCTCCCGCAGCATCCTGACCCCCGGGGTTGGGTCCCGGGTTGGGGGGGCACCACCGGCAGCGTCCCCGAGCCGCGGGAGGGGACACAGGGAAGGGGCAGTGCCGGGGATCCCGGGATCCCTGGGCAGGGGGGTTTGGGGTTAAACCCACAAGAACCCCATGGGCTATGCTGCGGCTCCCAGAACCTGGTGGGGAGCAAGGGGGGGACAGAGCCTCCCAGTGCCCTATACCAGGGAGGGGGGGGCTCATTCTCTGGCTCTGTCCTGCGTTAATCATTACCGGCCGGCCCCTGCCTCGCCCTACACTCAAATAAACGCCGGTGATACCCCCCCGAAATGCTTACGCAGGTGGGGCCCGGGGCCCCATAAAATCCCAGTACCTCCCAGTACCCTCCCTGCCAGGTCCCAGTGCACCCCCCGGTCCTGGGTGCCACAACAGGCGTAAGACCCTCATCGCCCTTGGGACACAGCCCCTGGCGGTGCCCGGTGCCAAGCTGGATGCTGATGCTCCACCCCAGGGGTACGAGGTGCCCGCCGGTGCCCCCGTTCTGCCCGGTGCCACGTGCTCCTGGCACGGCCGGACCGCACCAACCGCTCTGGTCCCTCCCTGTCCCTGCCCTGCGGAAGAGCCCCCATTCCCGGAGAGAGCCCCAACTCCCGGGAAGGGCTTGGCCAGGGCCCCCCCGCCCGGCGCCCTGCCCTGCCCTGCCCTGCCCTGCTCGGTGAGCGGGGGGGGGTCAGTGCAAAGGGGAGCTGGAGGGGGGACCCTCCGCGGTGCCCAAGGAGTGGGTGTCCTGCGCCTCAGCACGGGTTCGACAGGACCCGGCTGCACCCCGGTCACCAGCGGGGAGCGCTGCACTGGGGCCGCGCAGGGGGGATGCGGCAGGGGATGGGCAGGAAGCTCCAGGTGACCGTGACAACCCCCCCTCCTCCCAAACCCCCCCGGAAGCCCCCATTCGAGCGGACCCCCGCGTTCTGCTCTGCGACAGCTCCGGTCCCCGGGACCCCCCCCCCCGTTCAACGCTCCCCTCGGCAGAACCGATGGAGCACTCGCCGAAGGGGGGGCCCGGGGCACGGAACGGGCCCCGTCCCCCGCGGCAGCGACCCCCGGGCTCGGCGCCGTACGAGGGGGCGCTGGGTCCCGACTGGGTCCCGCTGGGTCCCGACTGGGTCCCGGTTGGGTCCTGCCCGCCCCGGCGGCGACTGAGCTGCGGCGCCCTCTGGCGGACGCGGTCCTCGCGACACGCCTCGGGACGGGAAGCGGGAGCGGGACCGGAGCCTGCGGATGCCCCTGGCAGCCCGGGGGGGTCTGTGTGTGTGTGGTGGTGGCTCAGCCCCGCCGCGCCGTGCACCGGACGGACCAGGGGGCGTTCGGTACCGCGCAGCAGCCCCCGGTTCCCGCAAGCCCCGGTCGAGCCGCGGCCCCGGTCCGGGATCGGGCAGCGCTAACCCGGGCACTGCCTCCGGAACCGGTACTGCCGGAGCAGCCCCGCGACCACCGCGTTGCCCTTTTAAGAGCGGGGCCCGGTGCCGCCGCGCCCATTGTCGCCGCCGTGGGGCGGGGTGGGGGGGGGGCGGGCCGGTGGCGGCTCCGCGCGCTCCCGGGCGGGCGGGAGCAGGGAAGGAAGGGAGGGGGGGAGGCACATTCCGCAGCGTTGCCGGGACAGCCGTCGCTATGGCGACCGGGAAGTGCCGCCGGGGCTCGGCGCGCACCGCGCAGTTCCCACGGAGCGGCCCGAGCGGCGGGTCCGGTGCGCGTCCTCCGCGGCGGCGGCAGGGACGGGATGCGGTGCAGTGTTGTGCTCTCGCCTACCAATATTGCACTCGTCCCGGCCTCCCGCCGCCGCGGGCACCGCCGGTGGCACCGGCCGCGAAACCCACACCCCCCCTCCGCGACCACTGGACCGGAGAGCACCGGGGGGGGGGCAGAGCCGTTTCGGGGCACCGGGACCCCCCCCCCAAAGGAGCGGGGCAAGCAGGCTAGAAAACACTTAAAACTTTATGGCCAGACTTCGGGCAGGGACCGGAGCAGCAGCGGGGGGGGCCGCGCCGGTACCGGCAGTGCAAAGTCCGCGGGGGGCCCGGAGCGGGGCCTGGCCGGGAGCGGGGCCCAGAGCGGTGCCGTCGGCGCGGTGCGGGGGGAACCGGGCCGGGCGCGGCCGCTCACTCGCGTCCCTGCAGCAGGAACCGGCGGAAGGGCTCGAAGTCGGCGGGGATCGTGTCTGCAGGGACACAGCGGGGGGGAAAGCTCCGGTAAACCGGCGCCGAGCCACCCCCCGCAGGAGATGCTCGTCGAGCTCTCGGCCGGGTAAAGCGGGGGGCTCCCCGGGGGGGCCCTGCTCACCGTTGCAGCGGTACTGCAGGTTGGACCAGATGATGTTTTCCTGGGAGAAGCAGAAGACCCCCAGCCGCCCCCCGCGCATCGTGGTGTCGATGATCACCCCGGAGTCGGCCACCAGCCGCGGGCCCTCGTACAGCCGGACCCTGCGGAGGGAACGGTGCGGCCCGGCCGGTCAGCGGGACCTCCCCGGGGGCAGCGTCGGGCATCCCGACCCAGGCTGGAGTGGGGCACGGGGATGGCGGCACCGAGCTGGGGCATCGCGGCCTACGGTGGGATGCGAGCACCGGGCCGGGAACGGGGCATCCCGCGGCGGATGGGATGGGCAGAATCCCCCGCCCCGGGCAGGGCCCCCCCGCTACGGGCGGGATGGAGCCCCCGGCCCCGGCCCCGCCGCCTTTGTCGGGCGCTTTGCATGTGAAAGGCTCCGGCGGCCGCGGGGTCGCCATGGAGACGGGACAATGGCCACGGGGGCCCGGCCGGGCGGACAGGACCGGCCCGCGGATCCCCCCCGCGGCGGCCGCCCCGCCGGGAGCCTTAAAGGGGAAACGCGGTCCCACCGGACAGGACCCCCCTCCACCGACAGCGTCCTCCCCCTCAAGAGCTGGACCACACTGGCGCTGGACCCCTCCCCAGGGCATCCCCCAGCCACTGTGGTCCCACCGGGGCTGGACCGCTCCCCACCACCAGCATCCTCCCCCTGTACCATGGCAGGAGCAGCCGCATCCCATCATTCCAGGCCCTGCTCACCTGATGTAGCCAACCTGGGGCCTGTGGGCCAGTTGCCAGCGGTAGGAGGTCTTGTCCCGCCAGCCCACGTTGCGTGGGTCCTTCCAGAGCAGGCGGACGTGGTCGGGTGTGTGGCCCGTGTGCCACAACGCGTTGCGCAGGTGCTCCCCGGGGCCCGTCGAGGACTTCACTGCCTGTGGGTGCACGGGGCGTCAATGGGGAGGGACCCCGACCTGGTGCCAGGGGTAGCCAGCACCCACCTTGAGCTGCAGCCCTGGCTCAGCCACGGCACGGAAAGGGGTGGCCTGCCAGTACGTCTGCTCCGTCTGCTTCCACATCACCACGTAGAAGCTGGCGCTGTCCTGGTAGCTGAAGATGAAGCCGGCGTAGTCATCGTCGGTGACAGTGTTGACATGGAAGGTGCCCTCGAAGTCCACCCCATTGAAGGCTGTGTAGCCTACAGGCAGGCAAACGCTGCGAGGACACCTCTCCCCCAGCACAGGACCCCCCACCCCAGCTCCCTCCACTCCTCTGTGGGGCAAGGAACCAGCCCTCACCTCCCAGCGCAGGGGGACAGGAGCAGAGGGGCTGCCCCACAGGGCCTAGGGGTGGGAGAGCATCTCTTACCGACAGCCAAGCCTGGGTCACTGTTCATGGTCTGCACGATCTCCATGCCCTGATGGGGACAGCTGGGTGAGGGGCGTCCCCAGGGACCCCCCAGCCCTGCTCTGCTCCTCCCCTGCCAGCTCTGGCCCCAGAAACACGGGGGGCAGCACCCACACCTGGTTGAGGACGACCCAGTTGGGATCGATCTGAGCATCCCCCTCGGGGTCAAGGATGACGGTCTGGTAGGCTCGGAAGTCGGTCAGCGTCACCTCGGCGCTCTCGGGGCACACGTCGAGCTGATCCACCACCGTGTCGTTGTCAAAGTCCTCCTCGCACACATCGCCCACCCCGTTCCCTGCGGACACGCAGCCCGATCAGGCCAGGATGAGCCCGTCTGTGGCTCTGCCTCCTCTCGCTGGCCCCGCGCTCACCATCCGAGTCCTTCTGGTTGGGGTTGGCGATGAGGCGGCAGTTGTCTGGGCCGGGCGCTGTGTAGTCGGGGATGCCATCGTTGTCATCGTCGTTGTCACAGTCATCCCCCAGCCCATCGTTGTCCGAGTCCAGCTGGGAACTGTTGGGGATCTCGGCGCAGTTGTCCTTGGTGTCCTGGTGCCCGTCCCCATCACTGGCAGCAAGAACAGGGTCACAGCAGTGCTGCACACTGGGGCCCCAGCACCGTGTCCCTGCACCCTTGTCATCCCCAAAGACCTTGTCATCCCTCTCCCAGGCCTCCAAGCCAGGAATGGATGGGACAGGGTGGTAACCCCACCTCAGCGTGGTCCCTACCTGTCCTCATTGGTGTCACAGATGTCTCCTACCAGGTCGCTGTCCATATCTGTCTGGAGGAGAGCAGTGCCCTGGTTCAGTGCTGCCTGAAGACCCCCCATTCCCCACGGGGCCCCCACCATACCTGAGTGGGGTTGCTCATTTCAGGGCAACTGTCACAGGCGTCCCCGACCCCATCCTCATCCCGGTCTGTCTGCAGAGGGTTGGGCACCTTGGGGCAGTTATCCAGCATGTTGGGAATCCCTGCAAGGACAGCGCTGGGTGGATGCCCGCAGCCTGGGGTGCAGCAGGGCAGGACAGCCCCCGCAGCCGCTCACCGTCCCCATCGATGTCGTTGTCACAAGCGTCCCCCTCGCCGTTGCTGTCTGTGTCCCGCTGGTCGTTGTTGGGCACGTTGGGGCAGTTGTCGCAGGCGTCCCCAAAGGAGTCGGTGTCTGAGTTCTGCTGGTCCTTGTTGGGGAAGAGCCGGCAGTTGTCCTGTGAGAAAGGGGACAGGGAGGCCCACGCTGCAGTGGTTGGTGGGCAAGAGGGCACAGTCCCGCATGGCTCAGTGCAGGGCATCTCCAGGGATGACCATCCCAGAGCCCTAGGAGAACCATCTTGAAGGAGTCAGCACCAAGCCGAAGGCAGAAGCCCCCTGCCCAGCACAGCCCCAAGAGCCACAGGCACCTCCACATTCTTGATGCCATCACCATCAGCATCATCATCACACTGGTCCCCGATGCCGTCATTGTCAGCATCCTCCTGCCCCGAGTTTGGTGTCAGGCGGCAGTTGTCCTGCAGGGACAGTGTCAGACAGGAGGAGACGAGGTGTGAAGCACAGCCCCTGCCCCATGGTGCCGCTGGTACCCACCTGCTTGCAGTGCTTGTTGTTGTCGATGCAGGGCAGGGGCTCATCGGGGTAGCCATCAAGGTCCGTGTCTTGCCCACACACGTTGCCGTTGCCAGCCCAGCCCACGTTGCACTGAAGAAACAAGGAATCAGGAGCTGGGAAGCAGGACAAGGCCATGGCAGGACCAAGTGCTGCCCGTGCCCCTCCGGCTTCGCCCTCCTCCTGCCCCAGTCCCCTCACGCACCGCACACGAGATCTCCCCGTTCCTCTCGAACACACAGAAGCCGTTGACGTCGCAGGGGTTGGAGGTGGGGGTGCTGCAGGACTTCTGCGGGATGCAGCCGGACGTTTGGTTCCCCACAAACCCGGACTTGCAGGGACCGCACTTGTAGGAGCCCTGGGAGAGGGAGGGCAGGGTCAGGATGAGGGAGCGGAGCAGCCGCGGGTGCCAGGCCTTGGGGCAGCTCTGCTCACCAGCGTGTTGGTGCAGATGGAGTTGGGGTCACAGCCCCCGTTGTTCCCATCGTTGCATTCATCAATATCCGTGCAAACCTGCGAGCAGGGTGGGAGAAGCCATCACACGGAGCCGTTTCCTGCAGCTCTGCCCATTCCTGTCCCTCCTCCGGCAGCATCCTCCACCCGTCCCCACAGCTCCGCAGCTGGGAGCATCCGCAGGGATCGGGCTGAGCACTGCACTCACCTGCTTGCTGGCCCTTGCATAGTCAGCTCCCACACCGGACACGGTGTTGCCGCGATAGCCGCGGGGACAGGGCTCGCAGCGGAAGCCGGGGGCTGTGTTGATGCACTTGGAGCCAGGGAAGCAGGGGTTGGCGTGGGCACACTGCAGAGGGAGAAACACCCCTTCACCGCCGGCACGGCATTCTGCACTGGAATTCCCAGTGGAGCCCTTCCCAGTGAGGGGAAGCACCATCTGGAGCGCACCCACCTCATCGATGTCGGCACAGTGGGTGCCGTTGCCCTCCAGCCCCGGCGGGCAGGGCCCGCAGCGGTACCCGGGGTACTCGTAGGTCTCCATGCAGTCCACGCCGCTGAAGCAGGGGTTGGGGTTGCAGCGGGACCGGTGCTCGTGGAAGCCTGAGGAGAGGGAGGACGGGGCAGGGGTGAGACAGGGCCTCCCTTTGCCCCCTGTGGTGGGAGCAGAGCCTCGTAGCACTCACCGCAGACCTGGCACTCCATGATGGTGTTACGGATCAGGGACATCTCCTTCACCTGCGGCAGCAGAGCACAGGGTCGGGGGCTGCAGCACCCCCCGGCAGCGTGCTCCGGGGACATCCAGCCCAGGGACCCCCCTGCCTCACCTGGTCCCTGATGTCCTCCCGCAGCTCGGTCAGGACCTGGTTGAACAGGGTCAGCTGCGTGACCAGCGCCTTGGTCTGCTCGCCTGGCCGGGAGCAAAGGGACAAAGTCAGCCCCAGGGCAGATGCAGCTTCCCAGGGCCATGGGCTGGGAACTGGGAGGACAAGACAAGCAATGGCTCCTCCTCCTCCCTGGTCCACACAGGATCCCTTCCCCAGTAGCAATCCCTTTGATCCACCACATCCTGAGGCCAGCAGGCACGTGGGGCACCAGGGAGGTTTGTGTAGCCCCAAACACTGCCATTGCCCTCATGCCAAGGAAGGAGGGAAGCAGAGCAGAGACTTACCCAGGACGGAGGCCAGCGCATTTGTCACTGCCAAGGAGAGAGGCGAGATGTTACTGAGTGCTGCCAAGAGCCCAGCAGTGCCGGGCTGCTCCTGGTCAGTGCATGCACAGCACTTGGGCAGGAGCACCCCTTTGTGCAGCACATTGTCACCTCCTACCTCGTGTGTCACAGCACATGGGTGACCCCATACCTGCTCTGCCCGGTGCAAGGGGCAGACATGCCATTACCTGCACTGTGAATGGACTCATCCCCTTGGAAAGGGCACTCGCTCAGGGCCCCCACGCGGCTCATGGACCCCCCCAGGATCAGCTTCATCGACTCCACGACCCCCTGACGTACAAAGGGAGACGTGGTCAGCCCGGGGGGGTGCTCTGCCTGTCCCCAAAGCACAGCAAGGGGGGTCCCAGCACTCACCTGCATCCTCTGGTAGGCTTTCTGCCCCGTGCGCACCTCGATGGACTCTACCTCTGCCAGGGGGATCTCGGACAGCTCGGGCAGCCCCACGCTGGAATCCATCTGCTTGCAGTCAACGTAGAGCTCCACGCTGAGCATGTCCCCGCGCAGCCCGCTCAGGCGCACGATGACCGTGTGGCTCTGCCCGTCCGCCACGTGCGCATGCTGCAGGTTCACCGAGTGCAGTTTGTTGTCCTCTCGCAGGTAACGCACCAGGACTGCGGAGCAGCAGGAAGAGGCCGTCAGCTCCCCCCTGCCCCAGCGCTGGCAGCCCCCCCGGACCAGCGTGCACCCAGTGCCATCCCCAGTGGGCTCCTCGGGTGGCAGCGACTCAGACCCCGTTTCCCTCTGAGCATCACGGACCCACCTTTGTTGATTTTCCCCACTACAGAGACCTCCAACCACCTCGTGTTGTCCTTCTTGGAGTAGAGGCCGAAGAGGGTCCCCCCCTGCTTGGGGGGCAGGCGGAAGGTGGAGAGGAGGTAAACGTCGTTAACGGTCAGGAGCTCCATGCGGATCTTGTGTGTGATGCTGGCCATCTGCCGGGCCTCGCTCACCAGCAGCAGGTCGATGACTGCAGGAGCCAAACGCGGGGGTCGCATCCTGAACCGGGACCCGCAGCTCCGGACATGCCCGGTGCGGGGCACGCGGCGCGGCCCGCCCGAGGGGACGGAGCCGCGGGAAGTCCCTGGACCGCCGGGCCCCGGGGGTCCGGGGAAGCCCCGAGATCCCCGGGCCCCACCCAGCGCCGGCCCCGCGCGGTGGCGCTCCAGGACCGGCAGCGCCGCGGCCGCACCACCGGGAGGGGACCCGCGGAGCCCCGCCACCGGCGGGACCGGCGGCCCAGCGGGGACCCCGGCCCGGAGCCTGCCCTGCTCCGCACCCCCGCTCCGCAGCCGGGGCTTCCCCGCCCGCCCCGGGCATCCCGCAGCTGGGACGGCCCCGCAGAGCGGGGATGCAACTCGCGGGACTGCCCCCCCCCGCCCCGGGACCGGCCCCGCCAAACCGCAGCGGGACCGGGAGCTCCTGCAGGGACGGCCCGGCCCGGCCCGGAGCGTTCCGCGGAGGCACGGAGAGCCCGGTCCCGCCGCCTGCTCCGTGCAGCCGCACCGGGCAGAGCAGCAGCAGCCCCGACAAGCGGCAGCCGCGCACCGCTGGAGCTCCCGCTGCCCCGAGCTCGCATCGGGACCGGCGGCTCCCTGCTCCCGGCGGCCGCTCCGCGCTCCGCGGATGAATGTGCCTCTGTCCCCCTGTCCCTCTGTCCCCCGGTGCCCGCGGAGCGGCTGCCAGAGCTCCCAGGGCCAGCAGAGCCGCTGTCAGCGGGCCCCGGGCCGGGGAGCGGGGCCGGAGGTCTCCGTCCGCCTCGCCCCGGTCTCCCCTTACCTTGCAGCCCCTGACGAGCCGCGCCGGCGGCTCCCAGCAGGAGCAGCGCCAGGAGCGCGCCCAGCGCCGGGCCCCCCGCGGCCGCCGGTGCCCCCATGCCGCCGGTGCCGCCGGTGCGGAGCGGAGCGCGGTGGAGCGGGGTGGCGCGACGGGGGAGGGGCCGGGGCTGCCGGCGAGGAGGAAACAAAGAGCCGTCAATCACGGGCGCGCATCCCGGGGACCCCGGCGGGCGCTCGGGGCCGCGGCCCCGTTGGCGGAGGGGAGAGGAGCGGAGCGGGACGCGGCGCACAGGGGCCGCGAGGGAGCCACCGGCCGCCCCGCGCTGCCCGGCCCTGGCGCAGCTCCTGCGCGCCGGTTCACCGGGAGGTCAGGCAGTCTGGGGCCGCCCTACAGCGAGCCAGAGGCTCCCCAGCAGCGCCGGAGCATCCCAGCCCCGGAGAGCCGGGGCCGCGGGGACGGCGGGGGCTGCTTTGCGGGGTGTCCCCCGGTGCGAGCCCCCGGGGCGGGCGGTGCTTCCCGGCGGGAGCGGAGCGAGCGGAGCCAGCGCTTGAGAGCGCTCAGCGGCATAAATCAGCGCCGGGCCCCAGCCCAAGCCGCGGAGCAGCGATGAGCTCATCCCGGGAGCGCCTGCCCCTGCGCCCTGGGCCGGGAGAGCGGGGCCGCCGGGGGAGCCCCGCTGTGCCCTCGGGCGGCGGCAGCAGCGCGGGGTCCCGCGGGCATCACTCGGTTGGGCAGCGCCGCGCGGTACCGGTCCGGTCCGTGCCGCCGGAGCCCGCTGCGGCGCCCGGGGCCGCTCGGGCCGCTCCCCGCTGAGCTCCGGCCAAGGCGGGCGGGCGGCCCCGGCCGTGTTTATCGCTGTTTTCCCCGGCTCCATAACAACGCCCCGCGGCCGCCCCAGCGCCGTTCCCCCGGCCCCAGCCCCGCGCCAGCGGCTCGGAGCGGAGCAGCGGCCCCGGGCAGAGGCGGGACGGGGCGGGGGCTGCTCCCGAGTCCCCCCCCGGGGGGTTCCCGTCCCTCCGGTGCCAGCGGGCTCCCGGCCCCGTTCCCCGTCCATAGACACGTGCGAGGCGCTGGGACACGGGGCACGGCCGCCCCTGCCCCGGGGGCTCCTCTCGGACACGGGGCGGCCTCGGGCCGGTGGCGCGCCCGGTGGCGGAGCCACCCCGCGGCGGGGACGGGCGGAGTCGGCCCGTGTGGTTCCGGGTCGGGCGGGAAGATGGCGGCGCCCATGGAGCTGTTCTGCTGGGCCGGGGGCTGGGGGCTGCCCTCGGTGGACCCCGACTGCTTGGCCGTGCTGGTGAGCGGCGGCGGGGCCGGGGCCGCGGCGGGGCCGGGGTCGGTGCGTCCCGTCCGGCCGAGCCCCCGCTCCCGCCGCCGCTCTCCTCTTGCAGACGTACGCGCGGTTCACGGGCGCGCCGCTGAAGGTTCACCGGGTCTCCAGCCCCTGGAGGAGCCCCTCCGGTAAGGACCCCGCCGCCCCTCCGGGGCTGCCGGCACCGCCCGGCAGCCGGGACCACCCGACCCAGTGCAACGCTCCCATTGCACCCCCTGGCCCAGTGCACACCCACTGCATCGCGCTCCATCAAACCCCTGCACCTTTCCGTTATCACCTCGGCCACCCCCGACCCCATTGCGCCCCCTGCCCCATTGCGCCCCCTGCCCCATTGCACCCCTGCCCCCTTGCGCCCTCTGCCCCATTGCGCCCCTGCCCCATTGCTCCACCTGCTCCATTGCTCCCCCTGCCCCATTGCGCTTGCTGCCCCATTGCTGCCCCTGCCCCATTGCTGCCCCTGCCCCATTGCTCCCCCTGCCCCATTGCGCTTGCTGCCCCATTGCTGCCCCTGCCCCATTGCTGCCCCTTCCCCATTGCTCCCCCTGCTCCATTGCACTTGCTGCCCCATTGCGCCCCCTGCCCCATTGCGCCCCCTCGCACTGCCGCGTGCCCCTCTGCCTTGCACCCCTTACCTGAGCATAGGGGCCCCTTGCCCCTGCACCGATGCCTGCACCTACCCCTCTCCTGCCCTCAGGGCGCCTGCCAGCCTTGAAGACGAGGGACAACGGCACCATTTCCAAAACGGAGCAGATCATAACTCACCTCAGGAAACAGGTATGGGGGGGACGAGGGGCACCCCCAGGGCACCGGAGACCCCTGGAAGGAAGGGGCAGGATTTGGCCCTTCCTTGCTGGATCAGTCCCCTTGTGTTGCCCTGCAGAAGTACAACGCTGACTACGACCTCTCTGCTGCGCAAGGGGCGGACACGCTGGCCTTCGTGTCCCTGCTGGAGGAGAAGCTGCTGCCAGTGCTGGTGAGTTCTGTTCTCAGGGATCAAACCTCAGGGTCCGGAGCAGCAGGAGCAGGGATGACGGTGCCGGGCTCTGCTATGGTGACCCTGCTGCTCCCTCAGCCCCTCGGGGTCTCCGGGGTGCTCAGTGCCTGTGTGAGCAGCGCCGGGGCACGGCTTCAGCCCCACCATAGCCTGGGCACGGGTTGCTCCTCCCTGCAGATCCACACCTTCTGGGTGGACGCAAAGAACTACGTGGAGCACACGCGGAAGTGGTACGCGGAAACCATCCCCTTCCCCCTGAACTTCTTCCTGCCCAACTGCATGCACAAGCAGCACCTCGAGCGGCTGCAGCTTCTGTGGGGGGACGGCTACATGGAGGATGAGGAGAAGCTGGAGAAGGAGGTGAGGGGATGTGCTTTGGGCACAGCAGCTCCTCACGGGCTCCAGGGTTCACCCTGGCTGAGCGCTCCCGTCCCGCTCCCCATGTCCCACTGTGTGGCTGGGGGGGTGACGGCCCTCTCTCCTCCTGCTCCTGCTCCAGCTGTACCGGGATGCTCGGGAATGTCTGACGCTCCTGTCCCAGCGCCTCGGATCCCAGAAGTTTTTCTTTGGAGACTCGTAGGTGGCTGCAGGGGGAGGATGCTCCACACACACACACACAGAGAGGACCAACCCCATGGTCCACAGGGGACCCGCAGCCCATGCGTGTCACTTTGGGGTCGGGCAGGCTTCCATGGCAGCAGGAGATGCCACCAGCCCCGTCTCTTGTTGGAGCCAGCTCCGGAGTGGGATAATCCTGCTCCCCCTGTCCTCACCTTGGGGCTGGAAGCAGAAAGGGAGGAGGCGCTGCCTGCCATTCCCTGGGGCGCAGGGGGTGGCCCATGGCGTTGATGGCTTTGGTTGGGGCAGTGCCTCAGGGCAGGTCTCTGTGCCCCAGGCCAGCCTCCCTCGACGCCTTTGTCTTCAGCCGCCTGGCGCCGCTCCTGAAGGCAAAACTTCCCAATGGGAAACTGCAGCAGCACCTCAAGTCCCTGCAGAACCTGTGCAATTACTGCACCTCCATTCTCAGCCTCTACTTCCCCTGGGACGGAGGTGAGACGCATGCCCCCCCCCCCCTCACCCAGCGGGCTCAGGGTGCCCTGTGCCCTCACCGCATCCTGGCTCTGTCCCCCCAGCAGAGCACCCGGGCAGCGCCCCGCGAGCTGCAGGCACCGACGAGGCCGAGGAGGACCCGCACAAGCGGCGGAACCAGCTGCTGTCGGTGCTGGTGGGGCTGGTGGCCATGCTGGGCTACGCCTTCCTCAGCGGCATCGTGTCCATCCAACGCGGCGGCGCAGGGCCGGCCGCCCGCCAGCCCATTGCCATGCAGGAGGAGGAAGAGGAGGAGGAGGAGTGAGGAAGAGCCGCTCGTCCTGGTCCCTGGAACTGTTTTTACACTGGAGCGTGGCAGCATCGCTCCCTGGGGATGCTCCGCTCTGCATCCCGCCGGGAACTGCAGCTCTCCATAGGGAGCGCGCCGCCACGCCAATAAATGTCCCCGTCATCACACGTGCCCTGGAGTCCTCCCAGCAGCTCGGTTCCCTTCCCAGTCTCCCCACTTGCACAGGCTGGAGCGCTGCAGCAGGCACTGATGTGCTGTCTCGTTCCGTTCCTGCTCTGTCTCACTACCGCATCCTCCCACAGCTCCAGCTCTTGTCCCTGGCCTCAGGGCTCTCTGGGGATGGGGTGAAGGGGGGGACGATGAGTGTCAGGGTTCCTAAAAGCATCTGTGAGCGTCTCAGCAGCACCCCCTGTCCTTTCTCTAGCAGCTGTGGCGCTGAGCCCATCATCTCCCTATTCTGCAGTATCCCGGCAGAGCAGGCAGCAGGTTCTGGGGGCTGGTGTGTTTGTGCCCCCCCCGCTGCTGCCGGCCTGGCTTTCCTGGGAGCTGTGGCATGAAGACCTGGGCTCCTTGGCAGGATGTGGCACAGCCTGGAAGGGCACGAGTGCTCTCAAGTCTCTGCAGAACCTGTGCAACCACTGCACCTCCATCCTCAGCCTCTGCTTCCCCTGGGATGGAGGTGAGATCTGTGTGTCCCAGCCTCACTCAGTGGGCTCAAGGTGCTGGATGTTCACCCAGAGCCCCCCTCCCTGCTGCTGGATGGGTACCCAGAGCCCCGCTCCCTGCTGCTGGATGGGTACCCAGAGCCCCGCTCCCTGCTGCTGGATGGGTACCCAGAGCCCCGCTCCCTGCTGCTGGATGGGTACCCAGAGCCCCGCTCCCTGCTGCTGGATGGGTACCCAGAGCCCCGCTCCCTGCTGCTGGATGGGTACCCAGAGCCCCGCTCCCTGCTGCTGGATGGGTACCCAGAGCCCCGCTCCCTGCTGCTGGATGGGTACCCAGAGCCCCGCTCCCTGCTGCTGGATGGGTACCCAGAGCCCCGCTCCCTGCTGCTGGATGGGTACCCAGAGCCCCGCTCCCGGTTCTGGCCCCCGGCGCTCGCAGGGTGCGGGCAGCAGCTGCGGTGGCCGCAGCAGGAATCCCTCCGGGCTCTGTTTGCCTTCATGCGCCCGCCCGCAGCGGGGAGCCGCTGCCGCTGCCGCGAGCACATCGCGGCCACCCAAGCACCGCGCGTCCCTGCAGCACCGCGGGGCTCCCCCGGGGCACCCCCGTGCGGCTGCGATGGAAACGGGGCCAGGAAACAGCGCTCGCTTGTTCGGGGCAGGGACAGGCTGTGCCCCCCCGCTCCCTGTGTGTGATGGCCCGGGGGGGGCCCGCGGTATGGTGGGAGCGGAGCCGCGGTGCCAGGACCAGCGCTGGAGCCTCCCCTGTGCTGGCCCAGTTCGAGGGGCCCCACGGGAAGGGGATGAGTCAATGCAGCCCCCCCGGGCCCGCTCCCCCCATCACGTCACTCGGGAAGTATGTACCCGGCGCTCCCGGTTCCCATTAGCCGGGAAGGGCTGATGCTGCTCCAGCGGCAGGAACCGCAGCCGCCTGCTCTGGCCGGAGCTGCTGACGTCCTCAATCCCAGCTCCCCATCCCTGCCAGCTCCTGGTGCCTGCCCAGGGGATGCTGCAGTGAGGGAGATGCTTTCCCTTGGGGTGACAGCTCTTTGCCTCCCTGCAGCATGGACCTGGTCCCCAAGGTGCCCCTAGGAACCCCATAGGGCTCACAGCAGGTACCTCAGCCCCAAACCTGCCTCCTCTGGCCCCTGGCACGGCTCAGCAAGGGAAGGCAGAGGGGCTGCAGGCGAGGATGTAGAAAACTTGTTTATTGTACGAAAACATCTAGAAAAGAGCAGGCACCACAGCCCTTGGATCAACCAGGTCCCCTGCGGTGTCCCCAGCCCCACACAGGGGCCTGTCCCCAAGCCCCAACCAGCACCACACTCCCAGTGCCAGCACCTCCCTTCTCCACCAGCCACATCCATCCTAGGCTGGCTGCGTCCAGAGGAATGTCTGGATGGAGTCGCTGAGAGCCGTGGCCTCGATGAAGCCAACCCGTGGGTCAGAGATCCCGAAGGACACGTCCACAGGGGAGCTGTGGGGAAGGCGAAGGGGCCGCAGGTCAGGAGGCAGCCACGCTCCGGGCCGGGCACAGGGCTCAGGCACTCACCGGTTCAGGACCACCAGGACCACGGCGCCATCAGGGCGCAGGAACGCCGAGTGCTCCAGGTCACAGCGGTGGCACCTCTTGGACACAGCCAGCCCCACGCGCTGCGAGCCCTCGGGGATGAACTTGCTGCGGGGACAGCACCAGGACAGGGATGGGGACCCGGCTTTCAGGCTGGTGGCATCACCCCCGCCCCACTCCCAGCCGTGCCCCACCTGAAGTGCCCCATGTGGTAGAACATGGGCTGCTTGTAGAAGATGTCCTTGCTGCTGTCCACGATGATGGGGCTGTCCACATAGTTTTTGCTCCAGTTGGGGCCCCCCTTCATGTCCAGAGCCAGGTTCCAGTCGGTCCAACCCGTCACGTAGTTGTTGAGGTTCTGTGGGGCAGATGATGGTGCTGAGCTGCACTGGGCGCAGGGGGGTGGCACGTCCGTGTCCCCAGCCGAGCCCTACCGTCAGGATGCTGTGGCTGTACTTGCTGCCGCGGTCCCAGCCGCCCAGCACCACCCTGGGCTCCCAAAAGTAGGAGCCGGCGGAAGCCTCGGTGGAGAGGAGGAAATAATCCGGGAAGAGGTGGTGGGTGATGGACAGCGTGAGGTCAACTGGCGCCAGGAAGTCCAGGTACCAGTGGATGCCGATGCCGCTGATGTAGCTGGCGGCCATGGGGTCTTTGAGGACCTGGCAGGAGAAGAGGGTCACCGGCGCCCAGGGCTGGAAGAGCCATGCGGGGCCAGGACAGTGGCCATGGGGACTCACCACCTCGGCCCAGTAGGGCAGCATCACCCTCTGGTCATCCAGGATGATGAGCCGGATGCCGCGGTGGGAGCTGTTGGCCAGCGCGGGGCCCAGGTCCCGGGCGATGAAGTCCCGCTGGTGCTCGGGGGAGAAGCCCAGGCACTGGAAGGGGTAGAAGATGATCTCCCCAGCCGTGGGCTCGTTCCCTGCCGTCACCGCCCAGAAGGTCAGGTTGTGTTTGGCGTATTCATCCAGGAACCTGCGTGTGCGGCACGCCGTGAATGGCCCCGTTGTGGCAGCGCCGGCCCCGTGCCCTGGCACCCACCGAGCTCTGCAGCCCCTCACCGGATGAAGTACTTGGCCCAGGCCTGGTGGTACTTGTCCCCGGGGCTGCCCTTCAGCGTCCCTCTCCCCGTCATCGCGCCATTCGTCTTCATCCACACTGGGGAGGTCCAGGGGCTGGCGTAGAGCGACAGAGGCCGCTTGGCCATTGCCTGGGCTGCCCGGAGGATGGGGATCTGTGGAGAACCAGGATGGCAGCGGGCGCACGGGGCATGCCTCAGTGCCAGCATCGTGGGCAGCAGGATGAGCACCCTCCCTCCTCATCAGTGGGAAGGTGCTCCCCTTCCCCAGCCCATTCTATCCCATCCCATCCCACCCGAGCTCTCCCTTTGGGACTCACCTTCATCCGCGTGTCCTCCTCCGTCAGGTTGAAGTGCTTCAGCTCAAAGTCACCCTCTGCATCAGCATAGGTGTACAGGCGGACGGAGAAGTCGGTGCTGGCCATGGGGACACGCACGAGGTTGTACTCGATGCCTGGGGACAGGGCGGGTGGTGATGGACATCCCTGGGGTGTCTTTGGGGGGAGCAGCCCCTTGACAGGGGTCTCAGGGGCCAGACCCTGAGCAGAGGAGGTCAGAGCAGCCCCACCGCGCCGCAGCGTCGCCCTGCCTCAGGCTCACCCTCCTCGGAGAAGTAGGAGCGGAGAAGGTGATTCTGAGCATCCCTGGACAGGGACAAGATGTTGATGGCAGCCGAGTCTGTGACGGAGCCACCGAAGCCCTTCACCTTCTGGTACCGCTGCGCAGTGTCCAGGGTGAGGTGGAAATCTGCAGGGGACAGAGACCATGGCAGCCGCAGGCAGGGATGGGCTCTGTGCCCCGCATCCAGCCCTGGCGTGTACCTGGAGTGGCCGCATTGTGCTGGAAGCTCCCCTCGCTGCGCTCCAGCCGCTTCCCGGCCTTGCTGCTCTCGTACCTCACGTAGGTACCGTGGGCCGGCAGCACCACGGGGTCCAGCGTGTCGCAGTACGCGGCGCTGCAGGCACACACCAGAGAGCCCTGCCCGAAGTCCTTGGCATCACAGGGACGGCCGCCTGCGGGAGGAGGCACCGGGTAGGAGCCCGGCTCGCCATGGACACCAAAGCACTGCCCTCCGGCCCCGGGCACGGCACCAGCACCTACCTGCTGCTTGCCACACTGCCTGCGCCAGCAGGAACCAGCACAAGACCCCTGCACAGCCCGGCCCCATTGCACCTCTGGTGACAAGAACCAGGCTGGGAGCGGGTGATCGGTGTCAGCAACGGGTTCCCTGCTGGAGCACAAGTGATGGGGAACGGCTGAGAGACCTGGGGGGTTCAGATGGAGAAGAGAAGGTTCAGGGGGGACCTGATCGCTCCCTACAAGTGCCTGACAGGAGGATGGAGCCAGGAGGGGCTGGGCTCTGCTCCCAAGGGATGGGACAAGTGGAACTGGCCTCAAGCTGCACCAGGGCAGGTTTAGATGGAGCTGAGGAACAATTCCTGCCCCACTGGACCAGGCTGCCCAGGGCAGGGCTGCAGGCGCCGGCCCTGGAGGTGCTCACACCCCCTCAGTGCCATGGGGCAGTGGTGGCCTTGGCAGCTGGGACTGGCTGAGCTGAGAGGGCTTTTCCGGCTTCTCTGATCCTGCGATTCCATGATTCAGTTCACTCCCATCACGTCCCTCCCACTCCTTGCTTGTCCCACGGCTGTGCCATGTCCTGATGCTCCACACGTTCCCAGTGCCGCAGCCAACAGCTCCACGCTTCCAGCCCCACAAGCGTGGCAGCCAGGGCTTGTCCTCACGTGGTGCTTTGGGGCCTGAGCTCCCAGCACCGAGGGGTCCCGCATTGCCCTGCTCCCTGCGGGTCCTCCCACCCTGCCCTGGGATAGCAGCTTCTCCATGGGGACATGGGATGAGCCTCCTCCACACCCGGTGCTGCAGAGGAGTTCGATGGGACGGTGCGGGGCAGGGAGCTCCCTGTGCAGGATGGGGCCGGGGCCGCTCCCGCACATCCCCTCCCTCCCCATGGGCACGGCCTCAGCGCGGTCCTGCTCTGAGGTCCATCCCCATCCCCACCGGCAGCTCCGGACCCGCGGTACTCACCTGCAGCCCAGGATCCCTCTGCTGCGCCTCTGTGGGTGCGGGCGGCGGGACCTGCTCCGTGGCTCCTCGTGGTGGGAGGCGACGGCGTCCGGTGGAGCAGGAAAGGTGAGTCGGGCCGGGACAGCTGATGGGGCTCCCAAACGGAGCCCGGGGATGGTTTTGCAACCTGGATCCAGTGAGAGCTTTCAACACTCACCACAGCTCCCAGCCCCGTCCCAGTGGGGTGCCCCCCAAGTGCCACCACACCCAGCCCCGGCACAGGGATCCCCTTGGGAAGAGCCCCCCAGCAGCCACCTCATCTCCCCCTGGACACCCCAAACGGGCTGAGGGTCCCATGGGTGCTCAGCCTTGAGTCCCACCCGGCAGCAGCCACCATCCCCTGCATGTGGCTGCACCAGCAGCGGGCAGATGCACTGTGAGGATGCCATAGGTGCAATGGGGGGCTATGGGTGCTGCCCTCTGGGACCCTGCTCCCCCCTGCCATGCGGCTGCACTCCCCACGCCTGTGCCCCAGGCCCGCAACGGGGCTGGGTGGAGCAGGCTGCAGTGGTTTATGATCATCAAAACAAGCCTGGGCCCTGCACCTCCTCCTCTGGGATCTCCCTAATTGCAGGCACTCGCGCATCAGGAGAAACAGGAGCCACAGGAGGGGCAGCCTCGGCCCGGCCCCACTGTTCCCCTGATGCGGGTGGCCAAGGGGACAACCCTGGTCCAGGGACACGCGGGTGATGGGGGGGATCCCTGGGGCCATGGACGTGCTCCATGTGCAGGGCTCAGACGGAGCCTGGTGCCACCTTCCTGCCACGCTCCAGCTGCTAAACCTCTCCTTTGATGAGTTTTCCCCCAGCCTCAGCAGCTCCGCGGCTCGCACACAGGGGACGCTGCCAAGGAGCGCTCTGGCTTTCTCATTCCATCACTTCAAAGATGCTGGTAACGTTCCCAAAAGCTGGAGCGAGCAAACACTGTAACTGGTGTTGAAGGAGAGCAAACAGCACGGCCGGGTAATTGTGGGCTGCCAGCTCCACGGCCAGGATAGAGGGGAGTCTGTGTGGAGGGTGGCTGGATGCGGCCAGCGTGAGCTGTGGGATGGCACCAGCCCGGCTTGGCGCAGGAGGACACGGAGTGAATTCCCTTCTCTACAGCGAGATTCGGTTTAATGAAGAGGGAAACGCAGCCGGGTTGGGGCAAACCCAGAGCACATCTGAAACCCATCAGGCGCTGGCGGGCGGCCGCGGCTGCAGCTGCAGCCATCGGCACGGCAGCCCCACACGGAGCCCTCCGGAGCGGCCCTTCCCGAGGAAAACCGCGCTGTTTCCGAGCGTGCAGAGGAAACACTGACGGGATGGCGCATACCGGAGCAGCCGCGTCACCGCGCCGCTTGGCGCACGCGAAGGGTCCCTGGGAGCCACGTGTGGAAGCGAGGGCCAGGACATGGAGCACTGGGGCTGGGGGGAGCTGGGAAGCACCGGAGCAGCAGGGGCGCAGTGCGGGGAGCACACGGAGCCCGCTGCAGTGGTCATCAGCAGCTTCCATCATTGCAGGGGGACCCCCAGAGGTCCCCCCCGGCTCAGCACCAGCCCCAGCTCTGTCCTGGCCATCACTGCTGGCGCCACAGGTAGGTCTGGATGGAGTTGGCTGGAGCCACCGTCTCGATGAAGCCGACGGCAGGGTCCTGGATCCCGAAGGGCACGTCCCAGCCAGACCTGGGGGCGAGAGGAGCGGAGCGCATTGGCACGGCCATGGCCGGGTGTCCCCATGGGCCCTGCCCCACTGACCTGTTGAGCACCACCAGGACCAGAGCCCCGTCGGGGCGCACGACGGCCACGTGCTCGAGCTGGCAGGGGAGGCACCGGCGGCTCCGCTGCAGCCCCACGCGCTGCGAGCCCTCGGGGATGAACTTGCTGCGGGGACAGCACCAGGACAGGGATGGGGACCTGCTCTCAGGCTGGTGGCATCACCCCCACCCCACTCCCAGCCGTGCCCCACCTGAAGTGCCCCATGTGGTAGAACATGGGCTGCTTGTAGAAGATGTCCTTGCTGCTGTCCACGATGATGGGGCTGTCCACATAGTTCTTGACCCAGTTGGGCCCCCCCTTCATGTCCAGAGCCAGGTTCCAGTCGGTCCAACCGGACACAAAGTGGTTCAGGACCTGGTCAGGAGGGGATGGGGCTGAGCAGGGCTGAGCCCCCAGGCCTGGGCAGGCAGTGCCGGGGGGGCCATACCGTGAGGATGCTGTGGCTGTAGCGCTGCCCCCGGTCCCAGCAGCCCAGGGACACGGAGAAGCGGAAGGTGAGGAACCCGCTGCAGGCCTCTGTGTAGAGCAGGAAGTGGTGAGGGAAGAGCTCGTGTGTGGCCTCCAGGCTGCAGCGCGGGGGAACGATGCTGTCCAGGTACCAGTGAACCCCAATGCCAGCGACGTAGCGGGCAGCGGTGGCATTGCCCAGGACCTGGTGGGGGGAGCAGAGCAGAGGCCTCACACCATGGAATCGACTGGGTTGGAAAAGACCTTTCAGCTCATCCAGTCCAACCATTCCCATCTCCTGTTCCTTGAGAGCAGAGACCAGACCCCTCCTGGCTCCATCCTGCTCTCAGGCAGTTGTAGAGAGCTATAGAGCCACCTGGGCCCCATGCGGATGGATGCATGGATCCCACATCGGGGTCTCCTCGGACCATGTGCTCATGATACAAAGCGAAGGGTGTGTGGGGCAGACGTGCCCCTCATTGGGCTCCTTACCCCACGCATGGCTCCCGGTCCTCCCTCCGCATCCCCCTTGCACCCCGACCCTGCCTGTCAGAGGCTCGAGCCCGCGGCAGGAGCGCGTTTTGTGTTCGTTCAGTTAAAGGCAATTCCCGCAAACAGCTCTGGGAGCGCTGCGAGGGCTGAGCCAAAGCAGCCGGAGCCCTGCCCGGGGCCAGCCGCTCCTGTGCGCGCCGCGCTGCAGGAACCCGGGCCGCGGATGCCACCTCCCGTCCCCGCTGCAGCCGGGCAGCTGCGGAGGAAGCTGCTGCCGGGGGAGCCGGCTCCAGCAGACCGGGTTCTGCTGCGCTCTGAGGGGCTGGGAGCGGCCGCCGGCTTGGTTTGCACCTAAACCCCAAGGCTTGGGTGGGACGGGGCAGGGAGGGAGAGGAAGGAGCCGGTCAGGGTGGCTTTGCCCTTCACCACTTTGGCCCAGTGCGGGAGGTGGATGCGCTGGTCGTCCAGGATGATGAGCTGCGTGCGGTGGGAGCTCTGGGCCAGCGCGGGGCCCAGGTCCTGGACCACAAAGTCCCGCTGCTGCTCGGCTGTGAAGACAATGGTGGGGAACAGGGGCGGGGTGAGGAGCGCCGCGAGGGGCTCGTTCTGCACCGTCACTGCCCAGAAGGTCAGGTTGTGTTTGGCGTATTCATCCAGGAACCTGGCGCGGGGAAGGGAGGGCAGTGTCAGCCGCACCACCTCTGCCTGCTCCATCCCTCCCTCTGCCCACCAGCCCTGTCCCGGCACCAAGGGCACGGTACTTGATGAAGTAGTTGGCCCAGGTCTTGTGGTACTTGTCCCCTGCCTGCCCCTTGAGCACGCCCTTCCCGCGGACATCCCCGTTGCTCCTCATCCAGGCTGGGGCGGTCCAGGGGCTGGCATAGAGCAACAGCGGCCGCTTGCTCATGGCCGAGGCTCGGTGCAGGAGGGGGATCTGCAGGAGGGGGCAGAGGGATGGGCTCAGCTTCAGCCGCAGCCCCCCCTGGGTACCACCCGGCCTGGAAAGGGATTGGAGCACCTCAATAGACCCATATGGAGAACGGCACCAGGGAGCAACACCCCATGGCACCGTGCCCCGCTCTGCGCCCTGCCATGCCAGCCGGGATGCGCCGGGACGTGCCCCGGAGGAGGTGCCAGCTCCCACAGGCTGTCCCCATGCACCCCACGCAGTCACGGAGGTCCCAGCACACACAAGAGCTCTGGCATGAGACGGGACAAGGTGCTTCAGCCTCCCACCTTCATCTTCACATCCTCCTCCGCCAGCTTGAAGTGCTTCAGCTCGTAGTCGTCGGCGACATCGTCGTAGCTGTAGGGGCGCATGGAGAAGTCGCTGCAAGCCATGGGGAGCCGGACGAGGTTGTACTCGATCCCTGTGGAGCAAGAAAGGCATCGAGCAGCACTGGAGCAGCCAGGCAATGGGTGTCCCAGCGGTGGGGACAGGGACACAGCCACCACGGGGGACCCGTGAGCCGCCCCGCGCTCCCTGCTCACCGCTCTCTGAGAAGTAGGATTGCAGCAGCTTGTCCTGGGCCGGCGGCGACAGCCCCAGGATGTTGAGGGCAGCAGCATCAGAGAGGGAGCCGCCGAAGCCCTTCACGCGCTGGTACAACGTGGAGACGTTGACCGTGAGCAGCAGCCCTGCAATGGAGACCCCGGCTCAGTGCACACTGCCGGGGGCTGTGCTGGCACCCGCTCGGCCGCAGCAGGTACCTGTGTTCACGGCGCTGCGCTGGAAGCTCCCCTCGCTGCGCTCCAGCCGCTTCCCGGCCTTGCTGCTCTCGTACTTGATGTAGGTGCCCGGCGGCGGCAGCACCACGGGGTCCAGCGTGTCGCAGTATGTGGCGTTGCAGACGCACACCACGGCATTGCGGCCAAAGTACTTGAGGCTGCAGGGCTGGGCCCCTGGGGAGCACGGGCAGGGGGTGGCAGCGGCAGGGCTCAGGATGTCCCACGCACCCCATCACCTCCTGCGGCCCCCATCGCCCCCCGGGCACCGGGCTCGCGGTGCTGCCCCATTGCCACCCCAGACGCTGTCCCTGCACCCACCTGCAGCCCAGGGCACCGCCTGCAGCAGCAGCAGCAGCATCCAGCCCATGGCACTGACAGCGCCCATGGTCCCTCTGTGTCGCCCCGGGGAGCAGAGCCTGCGGGCAGGGGCACCCTCAGCGCGGGTGGGGATGGGGGCAGGGGCTGCGCTCCCCAGATCCATCCCAAAGCCCCTTGCAGGAGGGTGCTGTGGGTCCATCGCTCCCGGCACCCCCCCACCTCTGCCCCGGCTGCTCCAACTGCTCCTCCCCAGGCGGCTCCAGCCTCCCCACCTCATCTTGCTCCAAGTCCTCCCTCCGCACGGCCTCTCCCACCCCCACAGCTCCTCCTCGCTCCCTCCCCACCCCACACCTTCTGCTGGTCCTGGACCATCACTGCACAGGGCCGGGGCTGAGGAGCGCCGGGAGCCCCCCTCTGCTGCTGCCATGCAAAGGGATCAGGCGCTGGGGAAGAGAGACAGGGATCCCGTTTTAGCAGCTCTGAACGCATGCAAAGCCCCTCTAGCACACGGGGATGCAGCTTGGGGCACCCTTGAACCCACTGCAATGCCCTGAAGGAAGAGCTGATTTCTTTGTTTGGCCAGGTAGGGTCTGAATGAATCCCTGCTCTAACAGCACCTTGGGCCATTTACCCCTGCCCGTCACCCCAGTGCCCTCATTCCCTCCATGCATCCAGCACGGGGAGGGTCCAGAGCCCCCAGGCCAGGATGGAAACGCGGCTGCATCGCCCGGTGCAGCAGAACACCCTGGTAGGTGCAGGCACACGGGAGCTGGGGCCGCTGCCATCCCCCAGCCTGCTGCATTGCTGCCCCCACCTCAGCACATGTCACGGAGGTGTAGAACAAGTAGCAAGCAGGGCAAGAACAAGCAAGCAGAACAAGAACAAGCAGCAGCAGCAGCTCCTGCATGGCAGGGCTCTGCCCTCAGCCCCAGCAATAGCAAACCCATACTTATATAGCCAGACCCACGGAGAGGAACCTCCTGCCCCAACCCTGATCTCCGATGCCAGGAGCCGAGCTCAGCTCCGTGCCTGCTCCCATGGACAGGATGGGATGGATGCTCCTGTTCGTGCATCCATTGCTGCCGGGACACCCTCGGCATCTCCCCACAGGGGTGCCCAAGGGGAAAGCCACTGCTCTGTCTGCCCGGGAGCATCCACACGGGGCTCAGCAGGGTTAACCCCCCCGCCGCTTGCTCCCCCTCTCCACCAGCAGCGCTTCCCGAGGGATTTTCTCCTTTCCTGGCACCCCAGAGGCAGCTCGGGGGCAGTTGAACCCAGCGGGGTTCCTCCTTCCCTTCAGCACTGCCCTGCGCTCCCACACCTCCCCTGGAGCCCAGCCCGGGCCAGCTGCCACCGGGGCACTCGGGGACGGGCAGCTCCAGAGGCAGCTCCTGGCTCTCCCTCTCCCACCCCCGGCTGTGATTCAGCTGATACACCCAGGCTAATGAGCCCCCCTTCTGGGAGGGGTTAATGGGTCAGTGCTGGCTCACAGTGAGCTTAGGCCACCACCAGCCACCCGCGACGCTCCCGACGCCCTTTCCCTCCCTGTTTCAGGGTCTATCTCATCTTGCATCCCACCCAGCAACAGCCCCGCGGCCAACTCGGGTCCCCACAGCTCCTTGGGGTGAAAGCTGAGGAGGCTGCTGGAGCCGGTCCTTATCTACACTGGGCGATAAGAGCTTCCTGCTGAGCAGGAAAAGTGAGATCCAGGGGAAAGGCAACCGCATGGAGCAGGTGGTGCCGGGCGCCCTCACCAGAGCCTCTTCAAGCCACTTTGTGCTGGGTATTAGGAGCAATTCCTTCCCCAAAGGGTGCTCAGGCGTTGGAACAGGCTGCCCAGGGCAGGGCTGCAGTCACCGTCCCTGCAAGTGCTCACACAGAGTGGAGACAAGGCCCTCAGTGCCGTGGGTTAGGGGTGGCCTTGGCAGTGCTGGGAACGGTTGGACTGGATGAGCTTAAAGGTCTTGTCCAACCTCACTGATTCTGTGATTCTCTGCCGTTGGTGGGTTCTCCCCCTCTCCATTTGGTCCTTCGGCAGAAAGCACAGGGAAGACGGCTCTGTCCCACGATGATTCAGCATCCGGCCATCACCTTTATTACCAGGAATGGCAAAACCTTAAAGGAACCCGGTGAGTAAGGACGTGCGGAAGCAGCCGCAGGTGGAGGAGCAGCCCCGCACCGGGCGCAGGGATGCCGGGAGCGGGACCCCTCTTGTGGCCAAACCGCCTCCGGGCGGGAGCGGGATGCTCCTGCCCGCGGCCACCGCAGCTCTGCCCAGGACACGATGCCGGGTCCCGGGGCCCTCCCGGGCCGTGTCCTGGGGATGAGCCAAGATCCCGCAGTGACCGAGCTGCGCCCGGCCCACGCAGCATCGCTGCCAGCCCCGCCAGCGTCGCGCCTGCCTCAGCCCTTCCTCACCCGCACCCGTGACCTCCCTGCCCTAATCCTTGGCTCAGCAACACCCTCCTGCTTCCTCCCTCCCGCCTGGGTGCGCCCCGCTCGGCGCCCACTCTCAGCCTCATCCCTCTTGCTCAAGCTGCCCCGGCTCCATCACCAGGGCCCTGGTGCACCCTGGACCTGCTCAGGGCAGTGGGGACCGGGATGCCCCATCCTTGCCGGGGATGGCACCTGCACTGCAGGGCTGCTGCCACCTGGGCGGCATCGCTCTCACTGCAAAGCCTCAGGAGAACGTTGTGGATGCCCTGGCCTCATCCAGACCCGGCTCATCCCCTGAACCCAGCGCGCTGGGATGGTCCTGCAGCCCTGACCCCATCAGACATCGAGGCAGCATCAGCATTTAATGGCAGAGCAGCAGGAAACAGCGTTCACAGCCTGGGGAAGCTTCACCCCAAGGGGCACCAGTGCCCCTGGACCTCCTACATGTGCCCGGTGCTGCCCAGCTCATCCAAGCACTCGGCTCCATTGCAGTGGTGGGACTCTTCTTCCACAGTCCCAGGCCCAAGCCAATGGAGCACCAGCAGAATCCAGCCCCTGGCCAGCCATGGGCATCCCAGCCCCATCACTGTCGCTGCCACAGGTAGGTCTGGATGGAGCTGGCTGGAGCCACGGCTGCGATGAGGCCAACGCTATCGGCCAGCCCGAAGGTGATGTTCTGTGGGGACCTGGAGGGTGAGGAGCAGCGGGGTCAGCCCTGCAGCAGCTCCATGGGAGCACAGGGCGCAGCAGGACAGGGCCCCACTCTGGGTGCCTCACTCACCGGTTCAGAACCACCACCACCACGGCGCCGTCGGGGCGCAGGAACGCTGTGTACTCCAGGTCTGTCTTTTTGGACTCCTTGGAGGCAACAAGCCCCACACGCTGGGAGCCCTCAGGGATGAACTTACTGCATGGGCAGGAGCGAAAAGCAACCCCAGGAAGGGGGTCAGACCCCAGAACAGCTCCTGTCCTGACAAGCTGCTACAGCAACCATGGAGATGGGACCCAGGCAGCACGTTGGGGGGACCCCAACCCATGTCAGGGGGGTCCTGACCCACCTGAAGTGCCCCATGTGGTAGAACATGGGCTGTTTGTAGAAGATGCCTTCGCTGCTGTCCACAATGACGGGGCTGTCCACGTAGTTCTTGACCCAGTTGGGGCCCCCCTCCAGGTCCAGGGCCAGATTCCAGTCGGTCCAACCGGACACAAAGTGGTTCAGGTTCTGCAACAGGACAGCCCAGATGGGTGCCCAAGCAATGGGGTGCCAACAGGAGACAGGGCACAGCAGGAACCTTCTGGGGCCTGCCCCATGGGGCAGCACCGGGGCCTCACCATCAGGATGCTGTGGCTGTACTGGTTCCCCCGCTCCCAGCAGCCCAGGATCACATCCCTCTCCCAGAAATGGGCCCCGATGCTCGCCTCCGTGGCCAGGATGAAGTAGTCTGGGAACAGCCCATGAGTGGGCACCACCGTGTCCTTTATGGGACCGATGAAGTCCAGGTACCAGTGGATGCCAATGCCATGGACATAGCGAGCTGCCTCTTCATCCTCCAGGACCTGGCAGGGAGACATCAGCCACCACCGGGTCCCATGGGGCAGCACCAGCGCCGCGGGGACGTGCTGTGACACAGGACGGGGGCTCTGCCCCCTCGCTGTGCTGCTGGACCCCACGCTCACCACTTTGGCCCAGTGCGGGAGGTGGAGCCGGTTGTCATCCAGGATGATGAGCCGGATGCCGCGGTGGGAGCTGTTGGCCAGCGCGGGGCCCAGGTCCTGGGCGATGAAGTCCCGCTGCTGCTCGGCCGTGAAGCCCAGGCACTGGAAGGGGTAGTTGTTGATCAGCCCAGCCGAGGGCTCGTTCTCTGCTGTCACTGCCCAGAAGGTCAGGTTGTGTTTGGCGTATTCATCCAGGAACCTGGGTGCGGAACAAAGGGTGAGCCATGGGGTGATCCCGGTGCCAGGTCTCTCCCCTGTCCCCGGGTGCTCCTCACCGTACAAAGTAGTTGGCCCAGGTCTTGTGGTACTTGTCCCCCGCCTGCCCCTTCAGGGTGCCCTTCCCCACAAAGGACTCGCTGGTCTTCATCCAGGTCGGGGAGGTCCAGGGGCTGGCGTAGAGCGACAGCGGCCGCTTGCTCATGGCCAAGGCTCGGTGCAGGAGGGGGATCTGTGGAGGGGGCAGAGGGAGGGGCTGAGCTGAGCCCCTGCACTCCCCATTCCACCCCATCCCATCCCGCTCCCTCCCGCTGCTCACCTTCAGCTTCGTGTCCTCATCTCGCAGGCTGAAGTGCTTCAGCTCGTAGTCAAAGGGGACGTCATCATAGGTGTAGGCATGGAGGGAGAAGTCGCAGCTGGCCATAGGGAGCCGGACCAGGTTGTACTCCAGCCCTGCAGGCACAGGGGGTGGGACAGGCAGAGGTGGGCAGGGGACAGGACCCATGCAAGGTCCCAGCCACCATCCCTTTCACCTCCTCAGTGTTCTCACCCTCCTCAGAGAAGTAGGAGCGCAGCAGATGATCCTGGGCTGCTTCCGGCAGGGACAAGATGTTGATGGCGGCCGCATCAGTGACGGAGCCACCAAACCCCTTCACCTCCTGGTACCGCTGCGCCGTGTCCACAGTCAGGACGAGGTCTGCAGGAGGGAGCCGTTGTGATGTCCAGTGGCAGGCAGGGTCCAGCCCATCTCCCACAGCCACAACAGGTACCTGGGGCTCGCAGGCTGCGCTGGAAGCTCCCCTCGCTGCGCTCCAGCCGCTTCCCGGCCTTGCTGCTCTCGTACTTGACGTAGGTGCCCGGCGCCGGCAGCACCACGGGGTCCAGCGTGTCGCAGTACGTGGCGTTGCAGACGCACACCATGGCATCGCGGCCAAAGTACTTGGGGCTGCAGGGCCGGGCCCCTGGGGAGCACAGGCAGGGGGTGGGCAGCGGTGGGGCTTGGGATGTCCCTCCTACAGCATCCTGCCTGCCCTGGGATGGGGGCCCCATCACCGCCCCACCCACCCCATCACCGTTCCAACCACCCCATCACCACCCCGGGTGCCCCAGCTCCGGTGCTGCCTTTGATGCCCCCAACCCTGCCAGCCCCCGGCTCACCTGCAGCCCAGTGCGCGGCCACCAGCAGCAGCCACAGCCGCCAGCCCAGGGCAGCGGCCCCGGTGGCCACCATGGCCCCTTCCGTGTCCCCAGGCAGGTCCCGGGGTACGGAGCCTCCTGTCCCGTGTCACCCCGAGCAGAGCCGGTCAGGTCCCGTTCGGTCCGGTCGCACCGCTCTGGCTGCCCGCCGAGCCCGCAGCACCGGGACCGATGCCGGCCGAGCCTTTAAAGGTGCCCGGGCTTCCCGTTCCGCCTCCGCCTGGGGCACCGGTGCAGGAACGGCACCGGCTCTGGGCGGGCCGGGCCCTGATTGGGCAACGCAGCGGGCGCCGGCCCGGCCCTACCACGCGACGGTAACGGGGCCGCTCAGCCCCTCCCCAGGCACCGGGGGGCTCCGAGCACCGCTCGGGCACGGCCCTGGGTTCCCGCCGCTACCGCCGTTACCGGCAGCCCCGCCCGTCCACCGGGGACCAGGCGCCCGCTCCGCCCCTCATATGACCAGCGTCAGCTGACCTGTTCCCGCCCCTTTCCCCGCGGCCCCGGCGGCACGGCCCCGGTGGAGGCGGCGATCACCTTTATTCGGTCTCTAGCGAGGGGCGGCGCGGCCTGAGCGCTGCGGGACCGGCCCCGCAACGGGCAGCAGGGGACGGGCACGGCCGGCGCGAGGACCGGTGCGGGACAGGACGGGACAGGCGCGGCCGTCCGGGGGTACAGGCACAGCTGGTGCAGGGGACAGGCATGGCCGGAGCAGGGGACGGGGCAGGGCGCAGGCACGGCTGGCGCAGGGCACAGGGCTGGGGACACGACGGCCCCGCAGCAGACACCGCAGGGGACCAGCCCCTCGCCATGGGGAAGGGGCAGCGGCGCAGGACCCAGCCCCGCCGGGGCGGCAGCCACGTCCGAGGGCCCCGGCCCGGAGCGGGGCCCCTCTTTGGGGCAGCGAGGGGGTCCCCGCGCTCAGAGGACGCTCTCGCTGTCTTTGCAGGTCCCGCTGAGGCTCCGCGGGCGGCCCCGCTCCAGCCGGCGGGCGGAGAGGAGGCGGCGCAGGGACGAGGTGGAGCTCAGGTCCCCGCAGCTCCGCAGGTGGATGCCGTCGTGGGGCCGCTCTGCTCCGGGCCAGGCGCTCCAGGGAACCTGCAGCCCCATGGGGACAGGCTGCAGCCACGGGCCTTCCACCAGAGCAGGGTCCTCCAGCCCGGCCTTGAGCACTGCCACGGGTGGGGCAGCCACAGCTTCTCCATTCAACCCATTCCAGTTCCCCACCACCCTCACAGGGAAGAGCTTCTGCCTTATCTCCGACCTGAACTTCCCCTGTTTCAGTCTGAACCCATCGCCCTTTGTCCTATCGCTACAGTCCCTGATGAAGAGCCCCATCGGGGCTTCCTGGGCTGCGCAAAGTCTCCAACATCCCTTAAGCCAAGGCTGGGACATCCCAGTGGCTGTTTCCGGGCTGTGGTGACTCGAGGGCAAAGCCAAAACTGTTGCGACATGCATGATTTTCCCACTCATGGCTACAGCTGGGAACTAAGGGAAGGAGCTGTCACGCCAAGGAGGGCTGGGCAAGGACAGTGACACAGGAGGGAAGCTCTGGTCACAGCCCCTGCCTGGAGCTGGGGTGCCGACACCATGGGGTGCATGGCAGGGGAACAGACCCTGGAAGGGCTGGTGTGGAGATGGGGAGCAGAGGGAGGAAGAGGGTGTGGATGGGGCTCCCTGCAAAGGAGGAGCTGCCCCTGTCCCACTGGAACCCACCTGCTTGTGCCCCTGGGAGCTGTGCCCGGGCCCCTCCGCGCTGCGCTTGGGTCTCTGCAGGAACCTGGCCATCAGCCCGCGGGTGCCCCGGCAGACCTTGAGGTCCCCCAGGGATCGGGTCGTGCTCTTGGAGAGCTGCTCCGTCACCTTCTTGGAGGGCAGCGCCTTGCTCTTCCCTGCCGAGCCGGCCCGGAGCAGCGGCGGGGAATCACAGTGAGAGCGGCGGCACAGGCAGGCCTCGGAGCACAGCCCTGCGGGGACATCACCATCGCACCCGGGGATGCTGCTCCCAGTGGGACCTGTCCCCAAGCCCCAAAAGGGTGAGCCTGATCCCCACGGGCTGCAGAAACACCCCCCCACCTCCTTGTATAACCTAATACAGCCCAGTGCCCTGACCTGTATCCGCCGAGGAGCTGGACGTGGTGTCCTCCAGTGCTTTGGTATAAAGTATTTCCCTGAAATCTGCAGGGAGCGGAAAGAGGTCTCAGGCTTTGGCAGCATCCTGCACCCCTGTGCGGGCCCCAGCACCAGCCCAGGCAGCACGACCCAACAGCAACCCCTCCTCCCAGCGCAGCAGAACCCTCCTGCCTGTCCCTGCCACGGGCAGGGACCCCTTCCACTGGAGCAGGGTGCTCCAAGCCCCTGTGTCCAACCTGGCCTTGAACACTGCCAGGGATGGGGCAGCCGCAGCTTCTCTGGGCACCCTGTGCCAGCGCCTCAGCACCCTCACAGGGAAGATCTCTGAGTTCATCTCTGGCAGGTTAAAGCCATTCCCCTTGTCCTGCCCCTCCATCCCTTGTCCAAAGCCCCTCTCCAGGTTTCCTGTGGCCTGTTTAGGCACTGGAGCTGCTCTAAAGTCTCCCCAGAGCCTCCTCTTCTCCGGGATCAAACCCCAGGGTCTGGAGCAGCAGGAGCAGGGATTTAACCTCACTTAACCTGAATCAACATCATTTAACCCAGCCCCATTGAACACCTCTGCTGCACCCCGGCTGCATGCGAGCATTCCCATCCCGCACCCATCGCCGCCTACCAGCGCGTCCGGCCGCGGGGACGCCGGGGTCGCTGTGCGCCCTCACGAGCGGGCGCTGGCTCGGCGCGGGGCCCGGGGACGCGGGGCAGGAGCTTTCGCTGTTGCGCCGGAGCTGCCCGAGGCGGCCGGGGCCGAGCCCCGAGGTGCGGCCGCGGCCCCGCAGCGCCCCCTTGTCCTTGAGCCGCACCTCGGGGAAGCAGGGCCCGGCGCAGCGGGACAGCCCCTCCAGCCGGTTGCAGCTGTGGGTGACGGCTCCCCCCACCAGGACGCCGTCGTGGCCGGGTTCTGCCGCCGTGGAGCAGGAGTAGGAGCGTTCCCCCCGCACCCGCGGCTGCGGCACCTCCTCGAAGGGCCCCTGCAGGCCCAGCATGGGGCTGCGCGGGTGGTGGCTGCACTGCACGCAGTCCACGCTCAGGCAGTAATCGGCGCGGCTGCGCTGGATGGAGCGGAACAGCACGTAGTCAACGGAGCGCATGGAGCCCTGCAGCTCCAGCAGGCACGAGTCCTCCGAGGGGCTGCTGTCCCCCGGGATGTCCATGATCTCGGACATGATGAGGGACCCGCTGTCCATGGATACTGCAAGGAGCGGAGCGGGGGGGAGTGAGGAGCTGCTGGGAAGGGACAGTCCCCCCGCGGCCCCTCTCCCCTTCCTCGATGGGGCACAAGCACCTTCTCCACTGAGCACGATGGAGGGGACGCGGTCGCAGGCGCAGGTGTGCGAGCCGTCCGTCAGCGGCAAGTCGAAGAAGGTGGCCTGTGGGGTGACGCAGTCAGGAGCAGGAAGGAGCCCAGCGTGCCTGCCCCATCCCCTGCCCACATCTCCTACCTGGCTGTCCCCCTGCAGCCCCATCACAGTCTCATAGGAAGGAGGGAAGTCGGTTGGGTAGAGGGGCACGGGGCTGTCCATGGAGCCGTTGTAGGTGATGCTGTGGGGCAAGAGCAGAAAAGCCGCGTTGGGTGGGACAAGCCCTGCCTGGGGCTCACGGACCCCCTGCTCCACCAGGCAGGTACCTCTGCGCATCGGTCTCCGAGCTGCACGTGTACTCGGGGGGGTAATAGGGGGGTGGCGGCACCGGGGGCACGAACTCCTCGAAGTCCATCATGCTCTGCAGGAAGGTGTCGGGGGGGGACGTGCATTCCAGCGTCACGGAGCTCGAGCGCTGCGGGACCAGCTGCAGGGAGAGGGGAGGAGGAAGAGCTGGGACCCCCTGCACAGGCATCCAGCAAGGGATGCGCATCCCAAGCCTTAATCCGGCTGGGGCCTGGTCCTGCCCTGGCACCCCAGGGAATGCCAGTCCCAGCCCCATCTGCTCCCGGGCTAGGGCTGGGTCTCACCACATGGACGATATCGAGGGAGAAGATTTGGATGCAGCACACAACAGCAGAGAGCGTGCAGATGATGGTCGAGAAGACGGTCAAGCCACAGACACTGAAGAGGAGGTCCTGGGGGGCAGTGGGGTGAGCGCAGGCGCCCGCAGAGCGTGGTGGGGTGCCCCAGGGAGCCCTGGCCCCACGTCAGGTGTCCCACCTTGAGCGCCACGCGGATGCTGCGGCAGTCGGGGTTGGGGAACATGGTGAGCATCTCGCTCTGCCGGCTGCAGGAGGCAGGGGGGGGCTCCGGGCGGGCCTGGCAGCAAACACACGAGTCCCTCTCCTGGGGACAAGGAGCACCATGAGGGATACCCCTGAGAGCCACCAGAACCTCGCCCCACAGGACCCCTGCCCCACAGCTCCCCGTGTGTCCAGAGCCCGGCAGCCAGGGCTGTGCCCCGCTGCCCCGGGGCCCATCTCACCCTCTCACAGGCCTGCAGGGACTTCACCAGCTGCGCGTTCTGGCAGGACAGGATGGACCCGGCGAGGCTCAGCATGATGCCCAGCACCGACAGCAGCGTGAAGAAGGTGATCTGTGGGCACAGAGGGCTGGTACGTGCAGCCATGCATCCATAGGGGTACACGGGGCTCAACCCCTTGCTCTGCCCTCCCCACCCTGGTCCCCCCCAACACCTACCACCAGCGTGAGGGGCCGCTTCCAGGAGACGATGCCGACAAGGCCGGACAGTGCCAGCTGCAGACGCACAGGCCAAGGGGTGAGGATGAGGAGGGGTCTCTGCCAGGCAGTGGGGCCAAGAGCGGGCCCCCAAGCCCCTGGGCAGAGCCCCCTGAGCCCTGTGGGCCTGGAGCCCGCCCAGGGCCATTCAGGCAGCCCCAGCGCTGCTGCAAGCCAGGCAAAACTGCTGATTCAGGGCACCGGGGAGCCTGGGGACTGCGGGCAGCTCCGCGCCGCACGGGAACCGTGGGGCCTGCGGGGGTCCTGCCCTCGCCCCGCACACACAGCGGGCAAAGCACCCCAGTGCGGGGCTGGGGAGCAGGGCAGGGCTGCCCGGTCCCCCCCTGCCACCACCACTGCAGCACCCCCCGCTCCCCTCCCTCCCAGCACAAACTGCTCAGGGTCTGGATAGAACCGAGTCACCCCCCCCCCGCCCCGCTGCTGGGGTCCCCATCCCACATTGTCACCCTGGAGGAAGCCTTGGGATTCTCCCACAATGCACCACAGCAGCCACAAGCGAAGGATGGGGGAGCAGCGGGGCCACACTCCCTTGGGACGGAGCTGAAGGGACCCGGCAGAGCGGGGCTGGACCGGACCCTCCCCGCGCTGCCCCGGCCCTGGACTCACCGAGAAGCCGGCCCAGGACGGGCAGGAGTGCCGGATCCTGGCGGAGGGCGTGATGGTGGCCGCCACCAGGCTGAAGGTGACGATGAGGACGCCCAGGATGACTTGGATGAAGCCGAGCACCAGCAGGATCTGCAGCCAGGTCCGCTGGACGCGGAGGTGGGTGAGGCTGCGGGATGTGCGGCCGGTCAAGGAGCGGCTGGACTCGCTAGGGGAGGGCATGGCTGCCCCGGGCGGCGAGCGGCGGCTGCGGGCCCCGGAGCCCCGGGGCAACCGGCGGCACCGCGCCAGGACGGCGCCGGCCCCGGGGAAGCAGGAGCGGACGCTCTGCAGGAACGGGCCGGGCTCCACCTTTCGCCTCCCGGAGGATGCTGACGGCGGCGCTGGCCTGCCCGGGCTGTTCTGGAGCAGAACGCGCCTCACCGGTACCTCCGCATCCCGGCCAGAGCCGGGCCTATGGCTCCCGGCGGGCGGCAGAGCGCGGCCCCGCGGCTTCCTCCTCTCTCGCCGTCCCTGTCTCGCCGGGGCCCCGCGGGGGGCTCATAGCGCGCTGCCGAGGCCGGGAGCCGCCGCCCGGGACGCGGCGCCCCTGACCCCGGGGCAGCGCCGGGAGACGGGAGCCGCGGGCGGGGGCCCGGGTGCCGCCCAGGAGCATCCTCCGCGGGGCGGGGGGGTCCCGCTGCCCGGAGCGCACCCGGTGCCGGATGCTGCGCGGAACACGGCCACGCATCGCCCCCCGCCCAGCCCCGGCGGCCCCCGCGCTCCCCGCTCCGCCGGGGCCGGGGCTCAGCTCCGCTTCGGGCTCGCTCCCGCCGCCGCCCGCGCCCCGCAGAGGGGCCGCCCCCCCCCCCCTCCGTTGCACGCCGGGAGCTGTAGCGCGGCTCAGCCCGCCCCGCCGGGGCTGCGGCACCGGCCCCGGGCCCACCCCCCCCCGGTCCCGGTGCACGGAGGCGCAGAGGCACGGAGTGAAACTTCATTTATTCCTTAAATAAAACCCGAGGGCGGCGTCGGGCTCAGCAACACGCGGGGCCGCGGCGGGGGCAGCCCCCGGTGGGGCGGCAGCGGTGGGAGCAGGGACCCCCCCTCCGGGCCCACACGGGAACCGGGCAGAGGCACCGGCCCCATGGATGAAGGCACGAACCCTCCCGCCAGCTCCGGAGCAACAGGGACAAACCCGGGGCACTGAGAGGAGATGGGGCAAAGCAGAACGAGCAGGACCCAGCCCAGGGCTCCCCGAAGGGACGGGTGGCAGCGGGGGGGACACAGGGCAGTGCACAGGGAGGGACAGGCTGCGGGTGAAGAGTGCTGGGCAGGGGGGCAAGAAGGTGATGAAGGTGAGGGGGGGGTTTAGGGGTACCGGGGTCCCTCCTTGGTGCCCAGCCCAGCTCTGGGCTCCACCACAGGCCTGGTTCAGCTGCTGTGGGGCACACGGCTTCAAGGCCAGCAGCCCCCCCACTGCTGCCCGGGTGCATCACATGCTCCTTATTCCTGTGCATGGAGCAGGCTCAGCTGTAAGAAAGGGGGACAAGGAAGGGGGATAGAATGGGGGCTGCCCCTCAGCTCAGCACCCTGGGGACAGAACCAGCCCCACCACCACCAGAGCAAGCTCCTGGGGAAAGCAGGGGACGGATGATGCTCTTGGCAGAGAATTAGGGCCTGCAGCAGAGAAAAGGCAGGGAAAAGCCCCCAGGGAGAAGCTGGGGGCACAAGGGGAACGCAGGGCACACGGATGGGGAAATGGGAATGCCCAAGGAAGGGGAGCAGCCATTTCAGTCCCTGTCACACATCTGGAGGAGCCTCCTGGCCCCAGCAGCTCAGTGCCGGAAGGGAGGGCAATGACAAGCACAGGGCTTGGCCACAGCACCTCCCACCCCGCTCCATCCCCAGTCCGCTGAGGGGAGGGACCAGCACAAACCAGCGCAGCCTCCATCCGTGAGGAAAGGGGTTAGAGCAGCAAACGATTCGGGCACCAGCACATCCAAGCTGGGATGAGGCAGCCTCTGAGAGCTGATGCAGACACACGGGGATCCAATGAAAGTGCAACCTGGATTTCCTCTCCCTCAGGAAGAGCCCACGTGCGATGAGGAGCCGGGGCCCTGTCTTAGGGTGCTCGGAAGGCGTTGGTGGCGGCGCCTGCAGCGGCATTGGCGGCCGCGTTGCGCACAGCCTGGTTGGAGAAGACCCCGGCAGCAAACTCCTCCTGTGCCTTCTGGAAGCTGGCGCCCGTCCGGCGGTACAGGGAGTGGATCTGGGATTGACGAGAGGCTCAGGGCCAGGGCACCCCGGCGAGCAGAGCTGTGTGCCTGTGCCTGCCAAAGCCACTCCAAAAGGTGCTCCGGCCCCAAGGTCTGGTCCAAACTCACCTTTTTCAGCATGATGATGCCCAGCACAGCCACTCCTGTGAAGGACAAGGACACCAGGATCATCATCACCGCCACGGCCGTGTTCTTCTGCAGCGCTATCAGGCTCAATATCCAGCCACTGCAACACAAGAGGCAGTTCCACACCACAGGTTCCCTCGTGCCCACCCGCCTCCTCTCTTTCTGGAGTACTCGGCTGGCCAGGGCTCCCTGGCTTTGCACCACACACACCTGAACCCCCAGTTGGGGATGCCAATGGCCTGCAGCACGTACATCACGTTCTGGGCAAAGAAGACGAAGAAGAAGACAAAGAAGTTGAAGGAACTGTCGCTCCTGGGAGAAAAGAGACAGGCGAGCTTAGGCCACAGGGAAGAACCCCCAAACCTTCCTTACAGCAGGGGGGCACAAGGAGAACACAAAGCTCAATGCAGAATCACAACAGCCCCAGACCCAAAGGCCACCAAAGGAGCTGGGACACCATCAGTGTCCCACTGGGGGCACAACCTGTGCCACCAAGCAGCCCCGTGCCCCCAGCTCCAAGCCCCAGCCATGCAGCCTTCCCACAGCGCTGCTTTGCTGGCCTGGGAGCAGATACACACCTGAAGGCTTTGTACATGGGCCTGTACCAGCAGACAAAGGAGCAGGGCGTGTAGAGGAGAGCCCAGAGGATGGAGAGCCCGAAACCAGAGCCAGACGAGGGCTCCACACAGAACCAGGCCAGCGAGGACAAGAAGTTCAGGAAGAGAGCAATGGTGCTGGCTGAGAAAGAGGCGAGGTCAGTGGGGCACCCACGGCTCCTCCGTCCCCACAGGCCCCCAGTCCCGCACGCATCGCGTTAACCCCAGCTCCTCCAGAGCACCCGGGTCACTCTTGCTCTGCTTCCCGCCGGGACTCACCCATCCAGAGGTAATACATGGTGGAAACGGTCTTCTGGAAGTCCGCGGGGATCTCCACCGGGATGTCCTGGTAGAAGCAAGGCTTCACGGGGCAGAAGGCCGGCAGCGGGGGCCAGTTGTTGAGCCTCGCTGCAGGGGGAAGGAGGCGACAGGCAGAGAGCGGCGGTGCCCGCGCAGGGGGGCCCCGAGGGGACGGTCCCTGCCCGGCCCCTCCGGCCACTCACTTGCGGTGCCGCCGAGGGCCGCGTTCTGCAGCTCCCGCTCCCTCCGGTCCAGCTCCTCCGCCTTCCGGTTCAGCTCCTCCTGCCGCTTCAGCAGCTCGGCCGTGGCGGCCGCAGCCGAGGCCTGCGAGGGGGGAAGCGCAAGCGCTGGGGCTTCCGCCTGCTCCCCGAGCCCTTCCCGCGGCGGCCGCGCCCCCCGCCCCGGTACCTGCGTGCCGTAGGAGCCATAGTTGCGGGGCTCGGTGGGGCTGGCTCTGCGCGGGGGCTGCGGGGCTGCGGCCGGGGCCTGGTACGGCGGCGGCGGCTGCGGGGGACAGAGGAGCGCGGTGAGGGCCCGCCCGCCGGATCCCGGCCCCCCCCGGCCCGCCGGGGCCTCACCGCGCCGCTCTCGAAGGGGTTGTACGCGTCCAGCGCCGCGCTCTCGGGGCCGGGCCGCGGCGGCAGCAGCGCCGGGTCCTGCAACACGCAATGGGCGGGGTGAGGCGGCGGAGGGAAGGGGGATCTGCACCGCCGCTCCCGCTGCCCCGGCCCCGCACCTGGAACGGGTTGTCCGGTAGCACCGCGGAGCCGCCGCGCTGGGCCATGGCGGGACCGGGACCGGGACCAGGGCCGCCGCCGCCGCCTCAGCCCCGTCAGGCGCAGCCCCGCCTCCCACCGCCGCCGATTGGCTGCCGCCCGTGACGTCACCAGCGCCGGCGAGCCCTGCGGCAGGGTGTCCTCTGCACACGCGCGGGGCTGGGCCGGGCAGGCACGTGACGCAGCGCTGTCCGGTAACGGGAACCGGCGCTCGCCCCCCCAGTCCCCCATGACCCCCCCGAGCACCCTGGGCCAGCGCCTCAGCACCCTCACAGGGAAGATTCTGCCTCAGATCCCATCTCCACCCTCCCTCTGGCAGGTTAAAGCCATTCCGCTTGTCCTATCCCTGCATCCCTTGCCCAAAGCCCCTCTCCCGGTTTCCCGGAGCCCGTTTGGGTCCCACACGAACTCAGGTGAAGCCAGGCTTCCCCTTCATCCCTCTGCGCGGTGTCAGTCAGCACCAGGGCAGCATTTGCCACAGGCAGATGGTGCCACAGCCAAGTGCTAAGCTGAGGACAGAGCAGGAGTGCTCCGTTATTGCCAGCCCCCCAGCACGGCTCTTCCAGACGCGCTGGCAAAGCGCCTGCACCAAGCTGGAACCACGTCTGAAACAGCCCCAGCAAGTCCCATGGCAGCAGCCTCACTGCAGGACTGATAAGAGCCAGAGACAGACCCCGAGGTGGCTGCTTGACATCCCTTTTCCCACAGCTACCACCCAGAGCAGCTGCTGCTGGCTCAGACCCAGACCCGGGGCTTTATTCACTTCATATTTATTTCTCCACAAAGACTGTACAAAATCCTTATAAAACTCTGGTGTGGGGATGGGCTATGACATTGATCCAAAAAATAATTCCCATGCAGTCCCACCAGTTTCATAACTTACAAGGAAACAGATAAGCTACAGCGAGCTGCGAGTCCTGGAGTATGTACACCAAGGAGGGCAGGAGGAGACAGAGCAACACATGAACAGAGGTATTTACATATGGACATACAGGCCCCCTCACCTCATGATAACGGCAGCAGCAACAGTAGGAGGTTGGGCCTGTGGTGCTCAGAGGCCGCTATAGAATACGGGCTATTTACAATATCTCACATATTAACAGCTTTACAAACTTGTCCAGGGGAGTTTTACTCATGTATAAAAAAAAACCAAACCAAAAGCACCAAAAGTCTGAATAGAAATGACACAGGCCTCCACGGGGGCTAGAATGTGAGTGCAGGCTGGCGCCCAGGCCGTCACCGGCTGATGTCCCTGCTCGAGTCCCACAGTTTTGTGCTGGGCTCCATCTCCAACATGTCAAAGAAGGGGTGCTTGAGGGCTTCGGCCAGGGTGAGGCGCTTGGAGGGCTCGTACTCCAGCATGCTCTCAATGAGGTCAAAAAGGCGGTGATGGTCCTCGGCCTCCGAGGTCAGGTATCGCTGGGCAGATGGAAGGGGAAGGTTAGTGCTGAGGATGCTGCATGCGGCCCACTCACAGGGCTTTCCCTGGGCTGAATGGCCAAGATGGGGGAAGGTTTGGTTTGTTCAGGCCATCACTAATCCCAGACCTGAGCTCTGCGCTTTACCAAGCATGGAACTGCTGAGTTCCCCCTGCCCTCTTTCCCCACGCACTTCCCAAGGTCTCCATGCCCTCCTCCTCCACATCAGATTACGCCCAGGCTGCTGCAGCCTTCCTCATTTATGTCTGGGATAGCCAATGCTCCTTCAGGAATGCACTGGTCTGACTCTCTTGGTGGCCCAACCTTGCCCCCAGGACAATCTTCCTAACTGGGGCAGGCATTAAAAGACTCTGCAATGAGAAGAGGCTGCAGCAAGCAGGATTCCTGCCCACCCCTCCTTACCCGCAGTGGTTTGCAGTTCTCCCTCACGTAGCGGCCAGCAGAGGTGTTCTCATCCCAGTCCAGGCGGCCATGGTAGAAATACTTCTGTTTCCTGCCAGAGTAAGAGGTGGGAACAAGTTAGCCCACCACCAAATGCCTTGCAGCAACACCAACACGCTCAGCAGGCAGCTTCAAAGCTCAGCCCCTCAGAGGAGCACTACCCTGAAGCAGGAGCAAGCCTGTGGTACCCAAGCAGCCTTGCCCACCTCGTCTTCCGGATCATCCGAGAAGGAATTGGCCCCAAGATCCTCTCCATCATGGCCAGGTGCTCCCGGTTGTCATGTGTCTGAGGGGGAGAAACATAAAGGGAAGGCATGGAACAGATTCCAATTGTTCCAGCTCCAGCCCTGGGTACTCCCCTGCTCAGAACCCCTTGCTGGGCAACACCTTGGTTGTCTCTACAAGACTGCAGTGATGGAGGGAAGCCCATGATTCCCAGAGGCTCCCGGCTGTACTGGGGAACAGCCAGCATCCTCTTTCACCAGTTGTGAGGTAGCCATACAGCGTACAGTTCTCACCTGAAACAGGGTGAAACCCACATAATACTCAAAGATGATGCAGCCAATGCTCCACACATCACAGGGCTGGCTCCAGCCAAGCTCTAGAAAACAATGTGTTTTAAATAAAAGATCCAGTTACGGCCTAAGATTCCAAATCCCTCTCCCTTTTAGAAACAAACAACTGGAAAAACAACTCCCATTCCCACCAGGCTCCTGACACACTGGTGTGCCCAGCTGGTGGCAATGCCAAAACACCAACTTAGGAGTTGCTGCCTGCCCCCCGCCACCCCTCCCCAAAATAGCACTGTAGAGCATGTTAAATAAAGTGTTTCTCATCTCCCAGGGTAAACCCAGGACAGCCACTGAAGGATGTGGAGGCAAAATGCTCCTTAATCCAGCAGGCAACACCCAGTGCCCTGGGGCAAACACCTGCCTCTGCAGAGACCAAGGGGAACATACCCAGGATGACTTCTGGGGCTCGGTAGTGCCTGGTAGACACAATGGTGCTGTGATGCTCATGGTCAAAGGTGGCACTGCCAAAGTCCACCACTCTGATGGCTGTGCTCTTCACGCTCCGCTCATCCCGCTTCTTCACAAGGGAGAACAGCATCAGTTACTCGGGAGCTTCAGGACGTACACTTAGCCCCTTCCTTACACAGCTAAGGCTTCACCACAGGGCAGGGGAAGGCTTCAGAGGCTACACTAGCACTAGCACAGCCCCAGACAAGCTCCCACCATCAGCCAGGTAATCCTGTGGTCCCTATGGCTCCCTCACAGGCCACACAGGCAGCTCGTGCAAGCTACAGGCCCTGAACATGTGCACGAACGTAGCCGGTGAACCCCGTGTCTCCTGGCTCCGTGTTCTGACTCATCCCTCCTGCTGCTAAGGCCAGGGACAGCAGAACCCAAGAGAAGAACCCCAGAAGCACCGTTACCTTTTCCAGGTTATAGGAGAGCTCATAATCGGAATTCACAAAGAGGATGTTCTCTGGCTTGAGGTCGGTGTGGGTGAGTTTATTGTCGTGCAGAACTGAGGGAGCAAACAGAGTCGGGTGATGGAGCAGAAGCGAAGTGAGGCTACACCCACCCAAAGAGCGAACATCACTGATTCAGGCTGCTCACACTGGCACCAGTTTAGCCCACGTTTAGAACAGGGTGTGAACAGGCTGCTCCAGGCCAAGATGATTTGTCAGAAGCACATTTATCATATTGATCACCCAAACGCATAAAGGGGTGGATGCTGAAGTGCTCTGAGCTCCTGCCAGCCCACATGCATCGGAAAACATTACAAGCAGGAAAACAAGCATCCATTCCAAGCATGCATTCACCACTGGAGGCAGTGCAAGGCTTAGGCTCAGAACTGGCACTGCTGGGAGCTGCACAGCTCTCCAGGTCAGCCAAGGAGCAGTGGAGAAGCACAGCGGGCACTTACATTTCACAGCCTGGCACACCTGGTAGGCCATGTGCCGCACTTGGTGGATGGGGTAAGGCAGGTAGTTGTTGTCCTTGAGGAAATCAAAGGTGCTGAGCCCCAGGAGCTCGAAGGAGATGCACATGTGGCCGTGGTAGTCAAACCAGTCAAACATCCTGACGCAAAGACTGAGGGCAAAAATATGAGGCTTGAGACAGACCTGCACAAATCACCCCGCTGCTATCCCTGTGCCTGCTTCCTCCTTTCCTTCTCATCCCACAGCAAGCCAATATACCTCCAAAACATAGCCACACACAGATTCAGTCACCCAGCATCAAGTACCTCTCGCATTCCATCCCTGCAACTGCACTAAGGCAAGGCTTCCCCTTCCATTGCAACAGCAAGAGCCCACTCACTTGGTGTTCTCGGGATCCTTCTCGTTGATCTTCTCCAGCACGTTGATCTCCAGCCGAGCAGCCTCTTTGTACTTCTCTACGTTTTTAATGATTTTGAGAGCAACACGGGCACCAGCCCTGGCGGAGAAAGAGAGATAAAGCTCAAGATCAACCCTGAGCTGGGCCAGAGAGCCCATGCCCTGCAAAAAGGCTTTCTGAATCAGCCTCACCCTCTGCAGCACAGCCTTCCACCACCCTTCCCAAGCCAGGAGGTGGCTTTTATTAAGGGCTGTCATAGAATGGTTTGGGTTGGAAAGGAACTGAAGATCATCCAGTTCTAACCCCCTGCCATGGGCAGGGACACCTCACACTAGACCGTGTTGCCCAAGTCACTGTTCAACCTGGCCTTGAACACAGCCAAGGGTGGAGCATTTACCACTTCTCTGGGCAACCTCTGTCAGCGCCTCATGACCCTCACAGTAAAGAACTTCTTCCTTTTATTCAACCTGAACTTCCCCTCTTTCCATTTGAACCCACCACCCCTTGTCCTGTCACTCTAGTCCCCAATGAAGGTCCCTCCCCAACATCCTTGTAGCCCCCTCCAGACACTGGAAGCTGCTCTGTCCACCAAAGCAGCACCTTTTCCCTCCTTACAAGCACCCCCCAGCAGCTCCCCCTGACCCTTCTCCAACACACGGACAACCTGAGAGGTTGAGTGCCCAGACCAGCTGAGGAATCCCAGGAACAAAGAGGCTCATTTCACCCCCAGGCTCCCACGTTGAGCTCAAAAGGCTCCATTGCCAGCTACGGTCTCTCTTTACCCCTCACCACCACGCCCCTGCCCACGTACCTGCGGTGATCGATGCATTGCACCACCCTGCCGAACGTGCCTTCCCCTAAGGTGCTAATAATCTCATCTGGGAGGGAGAGAAAGAGAGGAAAGCAGATGAGAGAGTGAGCACGACCTGGATGCAGCGCATACACAAGGCAGAGGAGAATGCATTGCAACACCTAACCTGCACACAGCTTGAGAGGCCGGAGCAGCGGAAGGCTGACACCGGCTGCACAAGGCAACAGCCCTAATTCCCTGGCACTTCAGTAACAATACAAAATATAAACGTAGCTTTAACAAAAGGGGAAGGAAAAAGGAGAGGGTTTCTCTTTAATAAACAATGGAAATAAAATGAAAAAGAAAGATAAGACAGATCTGCGACTGCGATGGGAGCTTAACTAGAGAGCTAAATTATGTTACGATTTGGCTGTACATCTTTCTTGTAGCCAGTCGCCGACGCGATAGATCAGATGCCCCTCGTCGTCGTCCTCCACACTCTTGGCCCTTCTGCTGCTCTGTCGACTCCGCTGCTGGCCCAGGCAGACAGGGAATTCATCATTCACCAATCACATTTTCAACCCAGCGCAGCAGCCAGCGTCACGCATTGGTTGGTTTGGAAATTCACATGGTTGTTTGAGGAGGGGTTGCAGGAGGAGATTCCCAGCCAATTCATACGGCACAGAGGAATATATAACGATAGGGATATTGCAAGGGAACATGTCAAGATACAACACACTAGCTCAGAAAAGAAAAAAACAGTTTGCTTTTCGTTGTAGCCAAAAAGAAAAAAAAAAAGAAAAGAAAAACAAGGAAAAAAAAAAAAAAAAAAGAAAAAGAACCAAAAAAAAAAAAGAACCTAGAAACAGCCCCACCCGAACCAGTGCGAGAGCAGAGACGGTCACAACAAGGCTAGTGGAGGGCAGAGCAAGGGGGCAGCTGCCCTCACTCCTAGCAGGGCTCCGAGAGCAAAGGCACTGGCCTTCAGGTCCTGGTGACGCCAAGAGAGCGCGGCAGAGCCCCGGGGAGAGGCTCCTTCAGCCCCATGCGGCCGCTGGGGAAAGGCAGCAGAAGGCGGGTGCTGGCAAGTCCTGCACAAGCAAAGGCCCGGGCTGTCCCCCACATCCCATTCCAACAGCCCCCCCACAGCGTCCCCCAGCCCCAACACTCAGGCAAAGATGAATTCAGAGGTTTCAGAAGCAACTCTCAGTAAAATGATCCATCCAAACCAGAGAGAACTGTGACTGCCTTGGGGAAGATGTGACCCTGCTGCCTACACCCTCCCCTAACAAAGCTGATCCTGGAAGGACTAGCTTCCAGGAGAGAAGCAGAGGCCCAGTAGGGAATAGGGACAGCCTGGGATGAGGCAGATAAGAGGCTTATGCCAGAGAAGAGAGAATTCCTGCCTTCGGTTCTTCAGCTAAGTATCCCCACACCTGGGAGCAACCAACTGGCCAACACACTTGGGACCTGAATCCAGCCCCGAGACCCATCCCTGGACATAAAGCCAGAACAGACCGGACAACACTGAGAGCTCCACATACAGAGCAGAGAACGTGTCGGGGGTCTAACAGAAGTGGAAGGTGAACAGCAGAACAGACAAGAAGAGAAAGGCAGGGACACTGCTGGGAAGAGCCTGTGACGGTTGCTGCCTCCACCTGAATTGATCAGTCCACAAGTTTCACTCCTTTGCAAAGCCCCTCACACGACATCCCACATCAGCTGAGCCCACCCAGAAGGATCCTGCTCTGCTGCAGGACCTAACCCTCAGAGACAGGGAGGCTTCCTGCCACAGAACACAGAACCAGGGACCAAGCTGCCTGTGGCAGGCAGGCTGAGCTCTCTGGGACCAGGATCAGCTGGACCTCACACAAAAGACTGCTTGGCTGGGGTTCCTAGACAGCTCTTAATGAGCACCACCGAACAAAAGCAGTGCTCTGGAGGGATAAAGGAGCTGAGGCCTGCTGCACCACCCCGGGGGGGACATGCCAGCCTCGCAAGGCACAGCCTGTCCTCCTCCCACCTCTGAGTGGGCAACACTATGCGAGGGGCTGAGCTGCCTGGGCCGGGCTGGCACAGTGCAGCCCCTGCCGAGGCGCAGCAGGATGGTGGACACGAGCTGCCACCTGCACCAAAGGTTTCTCTACGCACATCTCAAGCTGAGTCCGAGAGAGCAGTTAGAAAGTGAGTTTTCCACTTACCCAGCTCGGCACCTGGGAGAGAAAGGTTACAGGGGAGGCCCAGCACAGCAGGATACTCACCGATGAGGAGCGACTAAAGGACCGGCTGCGGCGCCGCCTCCGCCTGTGCTTACGCCGGCTGCTTTTGCAGCTCCGGTAGCTGCCCTCGCGGTCCCGGGAGCGCCGGTACTCGTAGGAGTGACGGTACTCGGGGTCATAGTAGGCTTCCCCCCGCTCGCGGCTGTAGTCGTTCCGCCGGTAGCTGTCACAGTAACGCCGGTCATAGGCCCTCCTGTCTGCTGAGTGGTCGTCGTAGCTGGGAAAGGGGAAGCACGGTGGGGATTCCATCAGGAACACAACCCAGCTCAGAGCACAGGGCAGAGCAGAGGAGCTGCCCCTGGAGGAGCCCCGCAGGTCAGGGGCCCTGCCCCGGCCTTGCAGCCTCACCTCCTGGAGCGAACATGGTAGCTGTCCTCCCGCCGGTGCCGCCGGTCCCGCTCGCTGCTGCTGGACCGTGACCGTGTCCGCCGCCGCTTGTGCTTGCGGCTCCTGTAGCGCTCGTGGTAACTGCCCCGGCTGCTGCGCTCCGACGAGCGGTACCTTCGGGAGTGAGGCATCTGCAGGGACAGGAGAGGACTGTGAGAGGCAATGGTAAGGGAGAGAAGACAGAGCAGAGCATCCGCAGCCAAGGAGCTGCCAGGGCAAGGAGAGGGGAGGCCACCAGCAGCGTGTCTGAGCATGCAGGGGGGACCTGACAGGGAGGGGATGAGCTTCTGAGAGACCCCAGAACCCCATATGAGAGGATGTGGCCACCCACATGGGCTGTGCTTGCTGCAGTTCTGGTTTTCAGGTTACTTTCACCTCTTTGCACTCAACTCTACTGGCCACAGCTCCAGGAGCAGCATTTGAGCCTTCAGAGCTTCCACCTTCTTCTCTCTTTAAACTAAGGTGCTCCCCAGGAAGGAGAGAACAGCGCCAAGGAAAACTGAAGGAAGGTGAAATGAAGCTCAGGATATCAGCAAGTGCTTGGCCAAAAGTCCTTGTACTCCAGCACTGCTGCACAGGGACTTTGTACGGGAGCTCCTGAAGAAATGTCTCTGGTTTACTGCAGAGCAAGAGACATCCACACTTCCCACTGCCCCATCCAGGGAGCAAAATCACCCTCTGCACGTGCAAAGGCATTCATGAAGCCTTGCAGACCCCTCCTCAGTGGGATGAGTGCTCACCTCTACCTCTCTGATGGGATGCAAGAGCCAAGAGAGAAGGACACTGTCCTTCAGTAGGACGGCATGCTGAGTCCCAGCTCATAGGATCCTGCTCCCAGACCGAGCTCTAAGCCATTCCCCACACATATTTTAGCTCCAAACCATCAAACACCTCCACCTGCTCTGCCTCCAAAGGTAAGAGCCTGGAGCTAGGCTTGCCCACAGCCCTTCCAATAGCGACTTTTCCCCTCAACAGGCACACACGCAGCGGCCGCACACCCGTCTCAGTATTACAGGCCCGGCTACCGAAAGGCCGAGGTGGTGACTGGAAGGACCCGGGGCCGGCGGCTCCTCGTCCAACCTCTCATTAAAGGCAGCGCATGAAGGCGGCGCTGGAGGCCTGCCAAGGCCGGGCACCCCCATCCCGAGCAGGCAAAGCCCGCACCGGCGCGTTCCAAAGCAGCTCTGGAACCGGTTTGGGGACGATGATGGCGGCCGCGCTCCGCCGCTGTCGGGTGGGGCCTCACCGGCCGAGCGCCAACAGCGGAAGGACCGGGGACGGGACCAGGCCGCGAAGCGGCAGAACGGGGCTCACGCACCGGGAGGCACCAGCACCGAGGGAAGAGGCTGCGGGTGGGGAGCAACAGCAAGGCCTCACCGCGGCCTTCTCCCCCAACCCCACCCCCGGAAGGGCCCGCACCGCCCCGCGCTCCGCACCGTCCTCGCAGCCAGCCCGGTGCGTTTATCCCACAGGAAATCCGTGATGGCGGCCGTGGAGCCCCCGGGAATCCCGGGCCCCGCTCCGAGTACTCCGAGCTCCGCCGCGCCCCGCCGCCGCCGATCCGGGTCCCCGCCGCCAGGCCGCGTACGCACGTACGCAACTGCGTCACAGGGGGAGGGGCCGGGGTGGGCGGGGCTCCGGGGGACGACGTACGTCGTCCCCCGGAGCCCCGCCCACCCCGGCCCCGCCCCGCCCGCGGGGTCCCGCGCTGCCGCCGCCGCCGCTCCGGTACCTCCGGTGCATCCCCGTTAGCGGCGGGGCCCCGCTGCCTCGCCCCTGGGTGCGCAACAGGAGGGCGGCCCCTGGAGCTGCGGACACCGGTAACGGAGCGGTGAGCGGTGACCGAGCGGTCGGGACCGGCGAAGTGAACGCGCGCCCGCCCGCCCGCCCGGGGCCGGGCATGTGCGGCGGGGCGGCGGGCAGAACGCCCGGGCAAGGGCGTTTGAAGGAAACGTGAGGCGGCGGCGGCGGAGGGATGGACGAGGCACCGGGCAGGAGCCCCGAGCCGCGGGAGAAGCCGCCGGTGCTGGATGGGGAAGCGACAGGAGCGGCCCCGGCTTCGCCGGTGGCGGCGGAGCAGATCGTGGCGGAGGGCGAGGCGGCGGCTACGGCGGCGGCGGCGGGCACGTTCGTGCAGCGGCAGCTCGGGGCCATGCTGCAGCCCGCCGTGAACAAGTTCTCGCTGCGCATGTTCGGCAGCCACCGGGCCGTGGAGATCGAACGGCAGCGGGTGAAGTCGGCCGGTGCCTGGATCATCCATCCCTACAGCGACTTCAGGTGGGACCCGCTCCCGGTCCCGCGCGGTGCCGCTGTCCCTGGTGCTGAGCGCGGCTCCTCCGCCCGCCTCGCCCCGCCCCGGCCCCGTCGGGGCAACAAGTGACGGGCACCCGCGCTCCGCAGCACCGGGCCGGGAGGACGTGGCTCCGCACCGTAGCCGCCGGCCCGGCCCTCCCCGGGGCCCGGGGACGCCCAGCCCCAGCCCCTGCCCCGTCCTTGGGTTATTCTACGGGGGGCACCGGTGACTTTCTCCTGCCTCAGTCCCTCCGCACCGGGCCCCGGGGGTTTCCCGTTGGCCGGGGGCAGCCCAGCCCAACCGAGGCCCCCTCTTCCTCCTCCTCCTCGGAGGCAGGGGCCGCCGGCCTTCATCCACGCAGCTCCCCGCTTCCCGACGCTGTTTGTGTCTGGTGAGGAGCTGCGTGACCCCGGTGGGGACACGGGCCCCGCGAGCTGCCTGCAGAGCCTGGGAGCTGGTGGCAGGGGGCAGGACGCTCAGCATGGAGCCGGGCCTGGCTCACGGTGTCACCGGGATCACGGGGAGGGCTCAGGGACGGATGATGTGGGAGGAACTGGGTGTCACGGGGATGTTGAGTCATACAGGGTGGGCTTTCTCTACGGGGAAGGGAGCCGCCAGGCAGTCGTCTCCCGCGGCAAGCTGTGACACGGCTCATGTCCCCAGCCTGGCGAGCACCCCAGTACCTGTAGCCAACTCCTGAGCCTGACACCGGGGGCCGCCAGCCCTCGGAGCCCTTTTCCCAGGGAAGCTGCCCCAAAGTTCGGGAGCCTGCGCTCGGCAGGAGCAGCTTGTGCAGTGGTGCCATGGGGCGAGCTGGCCGGTAGACAGCTGGCGGGATTACGCCGGTGTTTATCACATTATAGGGATACATAAAGGCCACTGAGATCAGGGCCCTGCGTGTTCGGCCTGACACAGAGCAGAGGACGGGGCTTGCCCTAAATAGCTTAAGCCTGAGGCTGAATCAAGAGCTCTGGCAGCTGCGGGGGCTGGCGGCTCGGCAGTGCAGCGCTTGGGGCACAGCGTGGGGTGCAGGAGGCAATTGCTCGGCTGGGTCAGGCCCCTTCTGCCATGACCAGCATCTTCTTGCCTTCCCCAGCCTGTCTTGGCCACAGGCAAGAGGGTGTTAACATGTGTGAGGCCTCTGGGTCCTGAGGGAGCCCCCGTGTTGGTGGTGCCCCCTCCCTGGCATGGTGCTCTCTCTTGAAGGAGCCATCACTTCTGCTCCTTCCTCTTCCCCACCACTTGCAGAAAGCGTTGCCTGATGAGGACACAGTGGAGGAAACGCCTGCAGGCTTCTTGTCATTGCAAAGGCCACTTTGAATCAAAGAGTTGCCCTGAGGTCACCTTTGAAGACTTGGGGTCTTTACCCACAACCGGGGCTGGGGCTAATGGGGCACCCAAAGGTGGGAGCTGGATTTGCTTTTCCAGGCGCCCATAAAGACTTGGAGCCTCGGAGTCCACCAAGCTGCTGCAGGAGCCGTCACAGGCCTTGCGAAGCAAAGTGTGTCCATGTGTTTGTGTGAGGAACGAAAACATCCCAGCCACATTTGCACGTGAATGGGGACGCTGGGTTTCATGGCATGAGCAAACACCAATCAACTGCTGCCCAGTGTCTCTTGGCTTTGCCTCCGAAGCCTCTGAGCTTGTCCACTCCCAGGGAAAGGAGGTGGATTGAGGGGTCCTGCAGACCCAGTGCCCATGAGTAGCCCCTTTGGGGTTGGACATGTTCCTCCCACCTTCCCTATGGTGATGGCACTTGTCTACCCTTGCTTGGCTGCTGCCTGGCTCCCCCATGCTGCTGCCGCTTCACTGGCCTCCAGGTCAGAAGAGGGAGCAGCGACAGCCAAGCTGCAGCTCTCCATTCCCACACGCATTGGGTAATGTTTGCTCCCCCAGACCCACCAAGAGCCAGTGCATTGCTGCTCCTCCCCGCACACGAGTGTCCCAGCCGAGCAGCAGCGTTAGTCATGTGTGTGGGCAGGCGCGTGTGTGCATGTCCTGAGCGCCCGTCTCTCCACACTGCATTGGGCTCTCTAACTTCGAACTTGGGGTTGCTTCTAACCCACTGTCTCCTGCCTCTCCCTGCTTCTCCCACCCCTGTGCTCCGTCCCTGCAGGTTCTACTGGGACCTCATCATGCTGCTGCTGATGGTGGGGAATCTGATCATCCTGCCCGTGGGCATCACCTTCTTCAAGGATGAGAACACCCCTCCCTGGATCGTCTTCAACGTGCTGTCGGACACTTTCTTCTTGGCTGACCTGGTGCTGAACTTCCGGACAGGCATCGTGGTGGAGGACAACACGGAGATCATCCTCGACCCGCACACCATCAAAATGAAGTACTTGAAGAGCTGGTTCCTGGTTGACTTCATCTCCTCCATCCCCGTGGATTACATCTTCCTCATCGTTGACCTGGAGACGCAGGTGGATTCTGACGTGTACAAGACAGCGCGGGCGCTGCGCATCGTGCGCTTCACCAAGATCCTCAGCCTGCTGCGCCTGCTGCGCCTCTCGCGCCTCATCCGCTACATCCATCAGTGGGAGGAGGTGAGAGCCCCTTGGGGACCCACGGCCCCTGCTCAAGGCCTCACGCTGGGGACCCCTGGCTGTGGGGTACGGCTGGCTGGGGGGTTCAGAGCTGTTGTGGGACAAGTGTCATAGACTCATAGAATGGTTTGAGTTGGAAAGGACCTTAAGATCATCCAGTTCCAACCCCCCTGCCATGGGCAGGGACACCCCACACTAAACCATGGCACCCAAGGCTCTGTCCAACCTGGCCTTGAACACCGCCAGGGATGGAGCATTCACAACCTCCCTGGGCAACCCATTCCAGTGCCAGTGTCTCTGTAGCTCCAACTCCTGCCTCTTCCCCAGATCTTCCACATGACCTACGACCTGGCCAGCGCTGTGGTGAGGATCTTCAACCTCATTGGCATGATGCTGCTGCTGTGTCACTGGGACGGCTGCCTCCAGTTCCTGGTGCCCATGCTGCAAGACTTCCCTGAGGACTGCTGGGTCTCCATCAACCACATGGTGGTGAGTGCGCTGCACAGGGGGGATGCTGGCCACGTAGGGAGGAGAGGATTTGATCACCCAAAGGCTGGAGCTGCCTGGATCCATGTGCTCAGAGCAGCATTCCTCTTCTAGTCCCAGCAGCGCCATGGGGTGGAGGGAATCTCTGCATCACCCTCCTGTCTCAGCCCGCTGTGGCTGCTGCTGGGGTTGGGGGGGCTGGAGGGTTCAGCCCAGCAGCTCCTTCCAGCAGCCCCCAGCGCCGCTGTTCCTTGCCCGCAGAACGACTCCTGGGGGAAGCAGTACTCGCACGCGCTCTTCAAGGCCATGAGCCACATGCTCTGCATCGGCTACGGGCAGCAGGCGCCGGAGGGCATGACCGACGTGTGGCTCACCATGCTGAGCATGATCGTGGGCGCCACGTGCTATGCCATGTTCATCGGCCACGCCACCGCCCTCATCCAGTCGCTGGACTCGTCCCGGCGCCAGTACCAGGAGAAGGTCAGTGCGATGGGCGCTGGGTGCCTGAGCACAGCGGAAAGGTGCCCCCAGCACCAGTGGGTCCCTGCCCTGCAGGTTCCTGCCCTTGTCTCTGCCACTCACCCGGAGGGGTGTTCGGGGGCATCAGGCGGCCCATTTGCAGAGAGATGCCCCATTCGTAGTGTTGGGGTCACCTCAGCGTAGTGAGGCACCATCCTGGGCTCTGCCCCAGGGCCCTCTGCGTCCCGAGTGCACAGGGTTCTGTCCTCTGCCCTGGACATCAGGTCAGATATAACGCAGAAGCTCTCCCCTGTGAGGGTGCTGAGGCGCTGGCACAGGGTGCCCAGAGAAGCTGTGGCTGCCCCATCCCTGGCAGTGTTCAAGGCCAGGTTGGACACAGGGGCTTGGGGCACCCTGCTCTAGTGGAAGATGTCCCTGCCCACGGCAGGGGTTGGAACTGGAGGAGCTTTAAGGTCCTTTCAACCTAAACCAGTGATCCTAGGATTCTTTGACATGGCTTTTGGGGGGGTCTGGATCCCAGCCCCGCGGTGCAGCTTGGTTCACCCCGTGTGGCTCTGCCTTGTCCCCGGCAGTACAAGCAAGTGGAGCAGTACATGTCATTCCACAAGCTGCCTGGGGACACGCGCCAGCGCATCCACGAGTACTACGAGCACCGCTACCAGGGCAAGATGTTCGACGAGGAGAACATCCTGGGGGAGCTCAGCGAGCCGCTCAAAGAGGTACGGGCAGGCACCCACTGCTGGTGCCTTGGGTGTTCACCAGGGCCAGGCTCGGCGATGTCCCTGTTGGTGATGTGCTCCTCAACCCCACAGGAGATCATCAACTTCAACTGCCGCAATCTGGTGGCCAACATGCCCCTGTTTGCCAACGCGGACCCCAACTTTGTGACAGCCATGCTGACCAAGCTGCGCTTCGAGGTCTTCCAGCCCGGGGACTTCATCATCCGCGAGGGCACCGTAGGCAAAAAGATGTACTTCATCCAGCACGGGGTGGTCAGCATCCTCACCAAGGGCAACAAGGAAACGAAGCTGTCTGATGGCTCCTACTTTGGGGGTGAGGCTGGGCTGGGGCACCTGGGAAGCAGAGGGGAGCAAGAGCTGCTGGGGGGCAGGAGCTGGGGCATCCAGCTCACGCTGGGCTCTGGGGCTCACAATTCCACCACCGCTGTTCTCATGGGGTACCTTGTCCAGCAGATTGAGTTGCAGAGACCAGAATTCTGTCTGGCTTGGGCAGAGGGGGCATCTCCACAACTCTGGCCGGAAAAGAGGGAGGTTTAGAGCAGAGCATCTGAGCCAGTTGGTAGGCTACAGGTTTGGGAGAGCAGCCATGGCCAGGGGTGTCTCCATGGCCTGGGCAGGCTGTGCCTGGCTGAGGACACAGCGTGGCTGTCCAGGCTCCAGGGTCTGTCCCTCTTCCTGAGTCACAGTTTCTGTGCAGGGTATGGGAGTGCCAGGCAGTCCGGTCCCCATCCCAGCTGCCCTTATCTGGGGACATGGTTGGGAAGGGGATGGATGGAAGTGTTAAGGGACAGGTTGGATGGGGCTTGGAGCAAACTGCTCTAGTGGAAGGTGTCCCTGTCCGTGGCAAGGGGCTGGAGCTGGATGAGCTTTAAGGTTCCTTCAACCCAACCCATTCCATGGTTCTATGGATGCATCATCCCGACAGCCAAACCTGTGTCCCTGCAGAAATCTGCCTGCTGACACGGGGCCGGCGCACGGCCAGTGTGCGCGCTGACACCTACTGCCGCCTCTACTCCTTGTCCGTGGATAACTTCAACGAGGTGCTGGAGGAGTACCCCATGATGCGCAGGGCCTTCGAGACAGTGGCCATGGACCGGCTGGACCGCATAGGTGAGCAGTGGCCCCCGGGCCCAGCAGAGCCACTCCTGAGCCATGGCACCTCAGCCCCATGGGTGATGGCACCCCAGCCCCATGGGTGATGGCACTGCAGCCCCATGGGTGCCCAGCAATGAGGATGAGGGGGAGCACAGGGAAGGAGCCTGCCTCCAGCATCCCTTTCTCCTCCCAGGAAGATCCAGGCAATGCTGTGTGACAGAGGGGCTATCACCCACTCCCTTCTCCCATATTTGCACTGGCTTTGGCCGGCTGCTTGTCCTCACCCCCCTCACCTGCAGAGGACAAGCAGGACCACGGTCTCCAGCCTCCAACCTGGAACCTTTGGAGCTGGGACTCCCTTGGTTTGTCCCTGCTTCCCCCTCTGCTCCAGCCCGAACCCTCCCCAGGGGCACAGGGGTGAGGCTTTACTGTCCCTTCCCCACCGCTGCTCCCAGTGACGCTGCTGCCTCCCCCCCAACGCAGGGAAGAAGAACTCCATCTTGCTCCGCAAGCGAGCCGAGCACAGCTCGGGGCCCATGAACAACGAGATGATCCAGCAGATCGTGAAGCACGACCAGGACATGGCGCACAACATCCAGGACCTGCAGCAGATGGCTATGGGCCGGGAGCTCAGCGGCAAGCCGGTGATCTGGGAGCCGCTGGTGCACGCACCGCTGCAGACGGCCGCCGCCACCACCAACGTGGCCATCGCCTTGACCCACCAGCACAGCCTGCAGGCGCACATCTTCCTGCCGCCCTCCTCCATCGCCAGCCCGCTCTCCCCCGAGGCCACGCTGCTCACCAAGCCCGTGCGCCGCTCCCAGCCCAGCCTGGGGGGCTCCCGGCCCTCCTCCATGAGCTCCCCGTCGGCGCCGCAGTCCCACCTCCAGACGCCCGCCGCCGGGTCCCCGTCCTCGCCCATGGTGCAGCCTCTGGAGGGCGCGGGGCAGAGACCCAGCCCCGGGGCACAGCCGCTGCCGCGCCCGGCACCCAAGGGGGACCCCGCGCCCGCGGCCAAGCAGCCCCCGGCCGGCCCCCAGCCGCAGCTCTCCCGGTCCCGCGGCGCCTCGGTGTCCACGTCGCTGCTGCAGCAGGCGGCCGGGGCCCCGTCCCCCAGCTCGGAGCAGGCGCTGCCGCCCGGGAGAACGCTCCACTACAGCCTGTCCCGAGCCACCGGCTCCCACATCTCACTCCTGATGCAGCCGCAGCAGCTGGTGAAGCACCGGAGCATCCAGGGCCTGCCGGTGGGGCGGCTCACCCAGGACGTCCGGCTCCTCTCCGCATCCCAGCCCTCCCTTCCCAACAGAGTGGCCCTGCAAGGCGACGGGAGCTCCCTGCAGCAGGGCAGGAAGTCCGCGGGGAGCCTGGCCCGCCGGTCCTCGCCCTCGGTCGCCGGGCTCCTGTCCAAGCCGTGCCCGGGGGTGCCAGCCCAGCACTCGCAGCAGATGCCTTCAGGATCGCTGGCTCAACCCGGCCGCGCCGTGGCCGGAGCATCCACGCCACAGTCCCCGGTGTCCGCGTCCCGGCAAGCAGCAGGTCCCTCCCGCAAGGGCTCCGTGGCCTTCAGCCCCGAGGTAGAAACGGGGAAGCCCAAACTCCAGTCCAACATGTGAGTCCCGGGTACAGGCAAGAGGGAGCCGGGCACCCGACGGCACAGGCGGAGGGAAGACGAGGGGAGAGGCAGCACCGTGGCTGTGGACCGGCTGCTCTGGGTGTGGGGCAGCCCCTGGGTGAGGAGGGGGCTCTGCCGACTGCCCCATGGGTCCCACCCAGGCTCTCCCCTTGCTCCATCACCGTTCACCCTCCTCCTGGAGGCAGCAGGACCGGTCGGAGCCCTCGCCCGAGTCCTGGGGAGCTGTCTCCCCACAGCTGCTCCATGGGGTCCGTGCCCCACCGCGCTCTGCCCTCGCTCCCCATTGCCCCTCCTTGGGGCCAGGCCAGCGCTGGGGGCTCCTCCAGCTTGTCCTGTCACAGCGGGGGCCTCCACACACCCGCCTCGGTCCCCAGACAGCTCTGCCAGCACCTTTGCTTTGGGGAGAGGAGGAGAGGCCCCAGTGCTGGGGCAGAGTGAGGGGTCTGGAGCTCATCGCAGAAGCCAGGTCCCCCTCCCTGAGGCCCTGGACACAGTGCCCAGACCTGGGGGTCCCGGGCAGGGTTCCCCTGGGGTGACGAGCTCCAGGCAGCAGATCTGGGGGCAGATGGGTCTCTCATGGGGCAGCCCCTGAGTGCCTCTCCCCAGCAACATCAAGGGGTCCGGGCGCTGTGACCTGGCCCCTCTCCATGCTCCATCAAGGGGGCAGCCCTGGGGTGACCCCGCTGCCTGAAGGGATGCTCAGTCTGGGTTCTACTCCTTCCCTGCGCTGTGGTCCCAGTTCCAGGCACCGCAGTGAGCAAAAGGGTGTCTGGAGGAGATGCAGTTCCCGGGTGAAGTGTGGGGCTGTGGAGCTGCCTCCCCTCACCCTTCTGGGTCTCTGTTTTGGGGGGCAGGAGGCTGGGTTCCCCATGGCCAACCCACACCACCCCTCGGGAGCCAGTAGTCAGCAATGTGTGTTCAAGCTGTGGCTCTGCCCAGCCGCTGAGCTCTGCTTGCAGTGTCGCTTTGGGTCACCCGTGTTACCAGTCCTGGTTAAAGTAGTGTCCCCTCCCGTCCCCGCCACTCTGCGCCAGCTGCTTCCCACTACCGGGGTCAGGAACCATGGCTTGTATTTGTGCTCTGGGGCCTGGCTGCCACCGAGCAGGGCCCCCGTGCAGCGAGCGAGGGCCTTGTTCCGTGTGGTCCTTTCTCAAAGTGAGGTCTTCAGTTCTCCCCCCTTGCGTTTTGGGACGCCAGGACCGATGCAGCCCGTAAGGCACCGCAGCCCGGCCGGGATCCTGCCAGCGCGTCCAGCGGAGGGGATGGCCAGCACTGCCTTCTTCTCATGGACCTCAGCTCTTCCCTGCCCACATCCCGCTCCATCCCCATGGTCGGTGTGTCCCCAGCAGCCCCTCGGGAAGGGGTCTGCGGCGGGGCCGTGTAGTCAGACGTTCCCAGGCTGTGTGATGTAGATGTGTTAACCCATCCTTAGGTGTCCCCGCAGAGCCCGCGGGCTGGTCCGGATGGTACCGAGCTCAGCTCTGCTCCCGTTGCAGCCAGAGCCACCCCCGGTGTGGAGGCAGGAGGGGCCGCCGGGGGTGCTGGTGTCTCTGCAGCGTGCGCGGGCACAAGTCTAAGCCACCAAAGACCACGCTCCTCCACTCGCACTCGCGGCAGTTGATGTACAGAGCTTGTAGTTTTCATATCGCAGAGGATTTAAAAGCGTTTTTTTATTTTTGGTCGTTGTACATAATGGATTTAAATAATAAAGAGAGATTCCGAGCTGGTTCTGGGGGAGCCTCCTTCGGGGCTGGCACCCCCAGCACCCCGCCTGCCCGCGGGGATGGGATGGGGCAGGGGGATGCTCTGCGGATCCAATCCCCGGGATCTGTGGAGCATCCTTGGGTACCCACTGAGGGGCCTCTCCCCGACCCCCCAGCCCCAGTGGGAGCCCAAAGGCAGCAGGTCCCCTCCTGCCCATCCCGTCCCTTTAGGCCCTGGGGAGATTAATGTTTAATCTTCAGTTACTTTCCCCTTCCATTTCTTACTGGGGGGATGGGGAGGTTTGATACCGCCTGATTGCAGAGCAGACGCTGGGCATTAACCAGATTAAATGAAGGTCGTGCAGCACGAGATGGGCTGCTGGTGGCACAGAGCTCCCACCACAGCCACCCGCAGCGCCCTGCAGCAGCCCCTGCCCTACCACCAGCAGGACTTGGGCTCTGTGACACACGATGCCATCAGAGCTGATTAGCAGTTTCTTTCTAATTTGATTATTTCAGCTTACACCGAAGCCAGCCTGATTAAGAGCGTGTGTAGCCAACAGTGCCCTGCCCCAGCGCCCTGCTGGAAGGCTGGGATGTGCTGCCAGAGCCTGGATCTGCCTCTGCAGAGGCTGCTGGAAGGGAAAAGAGCTTTTTCCTAGAAGCACAATCCCAGCCTCTGCATCCCTGCTCAGCGCTGCTCGGGCACCCAACGCACCCGGAGGCAGGAGGAGGCGAAGGGACCTGCTGGCTCCGCAAGGGCACCCTGGGCTGTCTCATCCCCAAGCCCCCGCGTTGACGGCTGTAGGGGTGTGGGGGGGATTAGCAGCCCGCAAGGCAGAGATTAATTAAACCGGGGTTAGCGGGGATTAGGGGATCGCAGCAGATAAAGCGCAGATTGGCAATCAGCGGGGCTGGGGAGGGGGCCGCGGTGCCCCTCGCTGTGCCCGCCACTGACTGAAGCCTCGTCCCGGACGGGTGATGGGGAACCTGCCCCGTCCCTGGCGCCGGGGCTCTGTCCTGTGCACAAAGGTGTGGGGTGCACCCCCTGGTTAACACTGCACAGCCCCAAGCTGTCCTGCATCCCCTCATGCATCCCCCCATGCACTCCTAGCTGCCTGCACCCCCCATTACCCCCCAGCTGCCCAAAGCCCCCGTGCAGCCCCGGTCCCCATGCACCCCCAGTTTCCATGTACCCCCCCATGCACCCACCCATACACCAGTCCCCATGCACCCCCAGTCCCCCAGGCCCCATGCACCCCCCATGCACCCCCCATGCACTCCTAGCTGCCTGCACCCCCCATTACCCCCCAGCTGCCCAAAGCCCCCGTGCAGCCCCGGTCCCCATGCACCCCCAGTTTCCATGTACCCCCCCATGCACCCACCCATACACCAGTCCCCATGCACCCCCAGTCCCCCAGGCCCCATGCACCCCCCATGCACCCCCCATGCACCCCGATCTGTCTGCCCCGGGGCGTGCACCCCTCGCCCTCCTCCGCAGCCTCGCCCCGCGCCCCCGCGCATCGGCAGAGCCCTCGCTCCATTCGCCTCCTCCACCAATCAGCAGCATCGGTCCCGCCCCCCACGAGCTCCTATTGGCTCAGCCTTCTCAGACTCATCCTCATACGATGGAGCGGACCAATGAGAACGGGCGCAGGCCGAAGCCGGAGGCTGGCTCCGCCCCGCGCGGGGCACGCCGGGAGTTGTAGTCCTGCGGCGGGAGAGGCTCCGGCTGCCCCGGAGGCTGCGGGACTGCGCGTCCCGGCCAGCCCCGCGCCCGGCGGAGGGACCGGACGGGGCGGGACGGGGCGGGGCGGGACGCGGCGCCCCTAAGCGCTGCCGGGGCTGCGGCGTGGGTCGGCCGCGCTCCGGGCACCATGAGCGGTAGCGGGGCGCAGGCGGCGGCAGAGCGGGAGGAGTTCATGAGTGTCTTCCCGCAGATCGTGCGCGACCTGACCGAGGGCGGCCTGGGGCACCCCGAGGTGGGCGATGCCGTGTCCCGCTTGAAGGAGGTGAGGAGGGCGCGGGGGATCCGGCTCCATCCCCTGCCCGTCCTGTCCGAGGCTGCCCGTTCCCGTCTGCCCGCAGGTGCTGGAGTACAACGGGCCGGGCGGGAAGTGCAACCGGGGCATGACGGTCCTGGCTGCCTACCGAGAGCTGGCGGGCCCCGGGCAGCAGGATGCGGAGAGCCTCCAGTGCGCCCTGGTCGTCGGCTGGTGCATCGAGCTGGTGAGAGCCGGGACGGGGTGGGCCTCGGGGGTACCCCCCCCCCGGGACCCTGCACCCCTAACCTGACCTCTCGCAGCTCCAGGCCTTTTTCCTGGTGACCGACGACATCATGGACGCGTCCCTCACCCGCCGGGGACAGCTCTGCTGGTACAAGAAGGTGAGAGCCCTCGGGAGGCCCCTGTCCCCTGGGAGGTGCGGGGAGGTCGGGGTGTTTTGTGACACCTCCCTGCCCGCCCGGTGCAGGAGGGGATCGGTCTTGATGCCATCAATGATGCCCTGCTCCTGGAGTCCTCCATCTACCGGCTGCTGAAGAAGTACTGCGGGGAGCATCCCTACTACGTGCACCTCCTGGAGCTCTTCCTGCAGGTGAGCCCGGCCCCTGCATCCCCCCTGCACATGATCCCTGGGATCTGACAGCGAGTAGATCCCTTTCCTGAGGCTGCTGGGCGTCCGGCCCTTCACACTTGGAGAGGTGCTGAAACTGGGCTTGGGTTTGGGGTTTCACTGCACTGTCGGGACTCTGCTGGGGGGCTGCAGGAACAAATCCTCCCGTTCCTCTTCAGACCACCTACCAGACGGAGCTGGGGCAGACGCTGGACCTCATCACTGCTCCCGTTTCCCAGGTGGATTTGAATCGCCTCAGTGAGCAGAGGTGAGGAGGTGGAGGTGATGGAGGTGTGGCAGAGCTGCTCTGCTCACGGTCCCTTCCGCACGGTGTAGGGGGGATAACATCGTGCCAAGCTCCGTGGAGCAGGTCTTGCTCGTGCTGTCGGAGCTTGCGGCCTGGGTTGAAGGGAATTGCTGGTCCTGGTCTGTAGAGCCCTGTTGGGAGGGGAAGGCCTGGGCCCTGGTGCTGAGCAGGGTTCCTCTGCCACAGGTATAAGGCGATTGTGAAGTACAAAACGGCGTTTTACTCCTTCTACCTGCCTGTGGCTGCTGCCATGTACATGGTGAGTCCTTGGTCGCTGTCCTAGGACTTGCCCTTGCTGTCAAGGAAGGCAGGAGCTTTGGGAGATGGGAAAGGGTGGAAGGCAGGTACTGGAAGGCTTCATTCTTTTTTTTCCCTCCCTCTTAGGCTGGTATTGACAGCAAGGAGGAGCATGACAATGCCAAGGCCATCTTGCTGGAGATGGGTGAATTCTTTCAGATCCAGGTAGGTGATGCTTCCCTGTCCTTTAGTGCTTTTAAGATGCTGGTTGTGGCACTCACGTGCTCCCATCTCTATACAGGATGATTACCTGGACTGCTATGGAGACCCAAAGCTGACAGGGAAGGTTGGCACTGATATTGAGGACAATAAGTGCAGCTGGCTGGTGGTGCAGTGTCTGCATCGGGTCACACCAGAGCAGAGGCAGATCCTGGAGGTAACGCCACCAGGTTCACAACCCGCTGGAGGGGAGATGTGGTGTAGAGGGGGTGTAGTGCCCTGTTGAACACCCTGCAGTCTGGTTGTTGTGAGTGGTTGGGGCAGTAGTGGGGACGACAAGAGGTGACTCCTGCCACCCTTTGAAGGATCGGCTGTGGCTGGGGCCAGATGCTGGACCTCAGCCTGACTTCGCCTGGTGTTTTCTCAGGAGAACTATGGCCGTAAGGAACCTGAGAAGGTGGCAAAGGTGAAGGAGCTCTATGACACCCTGGGCATGAGGGCTGCTTTCCAAGAGTACGAGGAGAGCAGCTACCAGCGCCTGCAGGAGCTGATCCGGAAGCACAGCCACCGCCTGCCCAAGGCCATCTTCCTTGGCCTAGCTCAGAAGATCTACAAGCGGCAGAAGTGATGGTGGGGCTGCCCCTCTGCTGAAGGGGGCTGGTGGCCATTAGGGTCTACCCTTGGCTGGAACTGATGCCTGCCCCACTGCCCCGTGGGGCTCCTTCCGTGGGGTAGGATCTGGGGCTGGTTGTGGGCCGGGGGTGGGGTTTGGATCGCAGTTGTCAATAAACGTTAAGTTATTGATTATCCCTGTCCATAGCCGTGATTGCGGCTGCAGCGCTGCGGGTGTTGGCTGGAACCGGGCCGGGGGGCGGGGGGGGATGCGGGCACGCGCGGCTCCTCCGCCTGCAGGGGCTCGGGGGGGGGGGGCCGCGGCGCCACCGCCTCCTCCCGGCCGGGGCGGGGCCGGGGCCGCGGCTCCTCCTCCCGCCGCAGTCGCCGCCGCAGCGCGAGGTGAGCGGGGCTGGGGCGGGGGCCGGGGCCGGGCGGGGGCTGCGGGCGGCTGCACCCGCGGGGCCGGGGCCGCTCCAGCGCAGGGGCCGGGGGATGCTCGGAGCTGCGCGGTCGCTGCCCGCCGCTGCCGGGCGGTGCCCGGGGCCGTGCGGAGCGGGGGGGCGCTGCGGGAGGCTGCGGGCGGGCGTCTCCTCGCCGGGGCCGGGGTCCCTGCCGCGGCCTTGCAGCCCCGGCGCTGTCGCCACCCCTCGGCCGGGCCCGGCACCGACCCCGGTGAGGGTTCAAGGGCGTTTCCTCCTTGGTGGCATCCTCGGATGCTCCTCACCTCTGGGCGGGATCCAGCGCTCCCTGCGCTGCTCCCCCGCACCGCGCTCGGGAATCGCCCACCAGCCCCGGGCGCAGGGGGGAGCTGTGGGGCTGCCCCTTGCTGCTGGGCACGTTCCCATCTCGGAACCCAAGGGCCCAACCCCGACCACCTGCATCCAGCCCTTCCCGGCTCGGGGCCTGCCGCAAGGTCGCCGTCATCCCTTCCACCCCGTCTGCTCCTCTCCAGGTTCGTGCTCCGCGCTCTCCCCTGCCCGCTGAAGGGGTGTTTGTTGTTTGCAGGGAGCTGCATGGTCTGAAGCAGGAGCTGTGGGGCTCTCTGAGAAGCCCCAGCACCACCAGTGAGGCAGCATCATGTTGGCTCCAAAGAAAGGCCTCCTGTGCAACCTCAACCACATCCATCTGCAGCACATCTCCCTGGGGCTGCACCTCTCCCGGCACCCGGAGCTCCAAGAGACTTCTGGCTCCATGGGTGGAGGGGACCAGACCGGCTACAGCGACTGCCCGGAGAACTGTGAGCAAGTGGATGCCAATTCCAACAATCCCTCCCTGAAATGCCGGTGTTGTGAGTCCCATCCTCAGCAGGCAGTGACGCTGGGTCTCCAGAACCAGACAGCTCAAGAGGATTTCCCCTGCCTGCATGCTGGGGAGGAGGTGGCTTCCCCTTGTGATCTGGCTTCCTCCTCCTCCTCCTCCTCCTCCTCTGTCAGTAGCTGCTCGGATTTCAGCTTGGATGACTCCCCAGTCTCCGTGTACTGCAAAGGGTTCCCCAGAGAAGAGCCTCGACCCCTTGAAAATCCACCCAGCGTCATTCCCACAGAAGATGCCCAGGATGTGCAGTCGCTTGGTGATCAGGGTGGGACGTGTGATGGAAGAGATGCCAACCTCAACCCCCCGGTGCCCCAGAGACCGGCCTCCCTGCCCGGAGGGAGCCCGGACAGCCTCCGCAGCAGCAGCTCGCTCGACTCCCGGTGTGATGAGACCTCCCCCAGCGTGCGGGACGCCGCTGGCATCAGCACCGACCTCGATCCCAACTGCAACCCCCTGCCCGAGGCTGAGGCTGCCCCTCCAGCACCGCCTGTGCCAGGGCGCAGGGATCCTGCTCTGAGCCGAGCTCCGGAGCTGCGGCCCCGGGCTGGAAGCATCCCCCCACCAGTGCCCCCCAGGCCCCGGAGGCGCCTGCAGGTTCTCAATGGGCACAGAGCAGGGCAGCCACCTCTGCCTGCGCGGCCTCTGGAGCTGGAGCCCGGCTCGGGCGATCTCTGCAGAGACGTGGGCAAGAAAACCATCACCTCCTTCCATGAGCTGGCTCAGAAGAGGAAGAGGAACGGTGCTGGGCCTGCTCCTGCCCCTGCCCCTGCCAGGGCTGACCGCAGCGACTGGCTCATCGTCTTCTCACCGGACACGGAGCTGCCTCCTCCCAGCGAGCTCCTCTCCAGCACCACGGGCCAGGAGCCGGCCCGGCCCCAGCTCCAGCCCGAGCCGCCACCGCGACCCCCCGGCTCCAGGCAGCGCGAGGTGACCACGTTCAAGGAGCTGCGGTACCGCAGCGCTTCCAACAAGGCCAAGGGGCAGCCAGCGGGCGAGCGGGCAGAGCCGGGGGCATCGCAGCATCGCCCTGCGCTCCCGGAGGCGGCCTTGGGCAGCGACAGCGCAGGCTGGGTGCCACCGGTGCCTCTGGAGGGGCAGCTGCTGGCACCCATGGACGGCCACCAGCTGAAGAGGAGGAGATCCCGGCCGGGGCTGCAGCCCATCGCGGAGGGGCAGCCCGGGGACGCGGAGGAAGCGGGGCCGCCGCTGCAGAGCGCCCTTCCCGGCGAGAAGGGAGCCGCGATTCGGAGGCTCAGGGGACCAGGCGGCGCCCCGCGAGTGCCCGGGGCAGGCGAGAGAGGGGACGGGTCCCGCAAGGAGGGTAAGAGCTCGGGTCCTGTGCGGGCGCGGAGCGGGGCTGGGGCAAGGACGGGCTCCGAACCCCCCCCGGGGCCGCCCCGCCGCGTTCCCTGCCTTCCCCCGCCCCGTTCCTGGCTGCGGCGGGGCCCGCCCCAGCCTCTGCCCTTCGCCCCGCCGCGGCCTCCGGCTCCATGGGCGAGCGCGGCCCGGCCGGGCCCGGCGCCGGTAACCGCGGCCGGCCCGAGGGGGCGAGGCTGCGCCTTCCCCCGGCAGCGCCTGATGCGGCCGCGCTCCCTGCAGCCGAATCCCCGCCGTCCGCCGCTGGAGCCGCCGCGGCCCCGGGCCCGCCCGGGGCGGGAAGCACGGAGGGAGCCCGCGGGGAGCAGAAGAAAGGTAACGGCAGCGGCCGCGGGCCCGGGCGGGCTCCGGTGAGCGGGAGGAGGCCGGGGTCGGCCGTGGCCGGTCCGCGGCCGCGGGCAGGGGCGGGCAGGGGCTGCGACCCCGCCCCGTGGTGGAGCCGGGGAGCGGGGGCGCGGCGCTGCCGTTCCCCGCCCTCGCCTCCATCCTGGCCCGGTGCCCTGGGGACCGCGGGTCCTTCATCCCGGCACGGTTCCCATGGCAACAGCCTGGATGCTCCTTGCGTCTTCCCAGCACTCCTCTGTGCCTTGGTGTCCGGAGAGGCGGCTGGTGCCCAGCACGCAGGGAGGCTCTGGGCTCAAGCACGCACTGAAGCCGGGTCATGGGGAGCTTCTCCTCACCCAACACCCGCAGGTCCTCCTCGGGGCTGCTCTGAGCCTTTCTTTCTGACACCTTCCCTTCTGCCCCCCAGCCCTGCTCATCGCCATCAGTGCCGCCGTGGATAAGGTCATTGCTCACTTCAGCTCTGCACGGAACCTGGTGCAGAAGGTGAGGCTCTGGGCTGGGGTGGGCAGAAGTGAGGGCAGGAGGGGCCTTGGGACCTCCAGGGGCTTCGTCCCTCCCCGCAGGCTCGGGGATAGGCACTGCCGTTCCCTTCCTCTCCTCTCCCTGTGCTTCAGGCCCAGCTGGGCGACAGCCGGCTCAGCCCTGACGTGGGGTATCTGCTGCTGCACACCCTGTGCCCTGCGCTCTACGCCTTGGTGGAGGACGGGCTCAAGCCCTTCCAGAAGGACGTCATCACCGGCCAGAGGAGGAATTCCCCTTGGAGCGTGGTGGAAGCCTCTGTGAGGACAGGTCTGTGCGGGGCACTCAGAGCTGGGGGGCATCTCAAGGAGCCTGGAATCCTTCTCCAGCCTGGGCTGGGGGGATTGGAGCCTGGAGCGGTGACCATTGTGTGTTCCACAGGCCCCGGTGCGCGCCCCTTCCACTCACTGTACGGGCACGTGGCCGGGCTGGCCCCGCTCCACAGCACCAGGCAGAAGTTTCATGCCTTTATTCTGGGCCTTTTGAAGTGAGTTCCAGCCCCTCTGGCCCCTGCTGCAGGTTGGGACAGAGCCCCAGGAGCTCTAACGTGGGTTCCCTTTGCCTTCTTTAGCATTAAGCAGCTGGAGCAGTGGATTTCTCACCTGCAGAAGAGCCCAGGTAAGGAGACAATGTCCAGAAGATCCCCATCCACGTCCTCTATTACTTACCAGGGTGTAATCAGGTTCAACACATAAACAGGTCTGATCCCAGCCCCTTCCCACCCATGGTGCTTGGCTGGGATTTGCATGCTGGAAAAGGGCATCATTTCCATGGTGTGCCTTTAATGCAGCTCTCGGCAGAAGCTCCTCTGACCTGCTGGGACAGCCCTGCTGGCCCTGCAAGGGCACTTCGCAGCCCTCCAGCGCTCTCTTGTCTCTCGTAGGTGTCATCTCCGTGCTGTACTCACCCATGGCCTTCTTCGCGCTGAGCCAAGGGCCTTTGCCCTACCTTGCTGATGAGCTGCTGCTGCTCATCCAGCCCCTCTCCGTGCTGACTTTCCACCTGGACCTGCTCTTCGAACACCATCACCTCTCCATGGATGTGCGGCCCTTGTCCCGCCGGCCGCAGTCACCGCCCTGTCCTGCCCATGGCTCCGCTCCGGGTCCCGGCCGGCGTTCCCTGGGGGGGCTCTGCAGCGTCGCGGGGCCCAGCCTGGAGGATCAGACCCCCCGTGATGCCGTGGGGCCCCAGCAGCCCCACGCTGCTGCGCTGGTCCCTGGTGCCCAGGTCGGGGCCGCTCTGCAGCAGACCCTGCAGCACGTCCTGCGCTGGGGCGACCGCCTCAGCCGCACGCTGCTGGGGACCGACGGCTCCCCGGCGCCCTCGCGGCCGGAGCCAGGCCCTGGGGATGCCGGGGCTGGTCCCAGGGGCTGGTGGGGGCAGCTGGGCCGGGCCTCCAGGACCTGCTCCGTGCCCAGCAAGGAGAAGCTCCCCTCGGTTTGGTGGATGAAGCTGCGGGCGGCTGCGGCGGATCCCAGCCCTGGCCCGGCCCTGCCGCCCCTGGGGGAGCCCAGCGGCACTGAGCTGCGGCTGCTGCAGACCAAAGCCGTCCCGGAGCTCCCCTCTCCGCAGCCCAGCAGCAGCGCGGGCACCTCCGGATCCTCCTCCCCCGAAGCCCTCATCCTGTCCGCGGGAGCCGGAGCATCCCCTGTGCCGTCTGATCCCGCCGCTGGAGAGAGCCCCCGGGCATCGCCTGGTGCGGACGGGAGCCGGGCATCACCTCCCGGGCCCCGCGATGCCGACAGGGGCCGTTGGCTGGGCCGGCTCTTTGGGGCCTCCAGCCCCTCGGCCAGGAGCTTCCCTCCCAGTCCCGATGCAGCCTCAGCGAGGTCCAGGTAAGTCCCAGTGCAGGGCCCCCATCAGCTCCCACATCCCCAGGCCGGGCTGAGTTTGCGGCTTCTGCTGCCTGCAGGAGACCTTCGAGCTGGCTGTCACCCGGCGCCCGTGTCCTGGCTGCGGTGGTGAAGGGGCTGGCGGCTGAGAAGAGCCGGGCTCAGGAGCAGGCAGAGGGGACCGTGTCGGACTCACCCCGGCCCTGCAGGTGATGGCGGCACCGCGGTGCTTGGGGCTGGAAAGCTGCCGGGGGGGGGGGTTTGGTCCTGGGCTCTGCACGCTCTGCTTGGTGGGACGTGGTCCGATGGCAGCTCCTCCATGAGCATCCTGTGGGAGCCTCTCCCAGGGGCACTGGGGGCGCGGGGGGGGGGTGAGTCCGGATGCTGTTTGCTGTGCAGGGCGGTCCGGGCGCTGTGCGACCACACGGGCACGGCCGACGGGCACCTGAGCTTCCAGAAAGGGGACATCCTGCAGCTGCTCTCCACCGTGGATGAAGACTGGATCCGCTGCTGCCATGGAAACAGCACTGGCCTGGTTCCCGTGGGTTACACATCCCTGATCCTGTGAGGGACCGGCTCCTGCCACGCTCTCACCACCTCAGAGCATCCCTCGCGGGGCTCTGCTCACTCGCATGACGTTACCCTGAGCCTGCGCCGCCGCGGTGCCCGGCATCACCACGGCTCCCATGGGGGACCTGCTCACGCTCCTGCGTCCTCAGCTGCTGCCCAGCCTGCGCCAGGGCCGGGGAGGTCCCTGTCCCCGCTCCATGCCCCTGCCATTGTGTCCCCCCACTGCTCTGCCCTGTGCCCGGCAGCCAGGGCCCGGCCGCACTTTGTCCCATGGGAACGCGCTGATTCCAAGGGGAAAAGCTGGGAATAAAGGTTGTGACTCCCGTGGCTGCGAGTGGGAATGGGTCACTGCGGGGGGAAGCTGGTGCTGGGGCTTTGAGGAGCAATGCTCTTGTTCCTGTTTCCCTCTCAGCTGAGGGACATTGGATCTTAACGGGAATGGGGTTGGCCTTAAGGGGGCTTGGTTGGGCTCCACACTGGGCTTGGAAACAGGTCAGGCCAGGTAGGTCCTCAGGTGGGTTTAAGTAAAGCTAGCTCTTCATCCCTTGGGCTGGTGACTCTGGTTCAAAAGGGACACAATCAATGGGGCAGGGACCACAGTGGTCCAGGCTGGGAGATGGAGAAGAAAACCAGGTCACAGGGAAGGGGAAGCATCGAGGAGCGGCTTCATTGATAACGTGAAGAGCCACAAAACACCCCCAGCAACCACCTCTGAGGTCTGCGGCCTCTGCAGGCCTGGAGGGGATGGCTCTGGGTGCCTGGGGCTGCACCCTGGGACCAGGCACTGAAGCTGCAGGTTTAAGGGCCCAGGTACCCATGGATGCTGCTGCTCCTGTGTCCAGGCCGCCACCAGCGCTCCTGCCCAGAGCATCAGCATCAACCCAAAGCCATGGGAGAGCCGGGACAAGAACCCCTGGCAAAGCAACGGGAAGAGTGGGACCAAGAGCAAAGAAAAGCCCACGAAGGCACCGATAGGAAAAGATTTTCCATTTAATACTAGACTCTCTCAGGATTGAGATGCAGGCTTTTTATGCAATTACATCCAATGTTAAAATTGGTAATACATAATTTACAAAGATTAACATCAAAACAATGATCTATTTAGATATGCTTTGTAAAAAGGAAATATATTAGCAGCATTTATTTTCAGCAATCACACAGCCTACACCCATGCAGACTAAGAGTTCATATCTATTTGCAGTAATGTAGTGCTTCCTGGTCTGAAAACAGCGATCCTGGCGACCCTCCGGTCTTCTCATTATTATAAAATAACCCCAAAATAAAAAAAGTCCTTAATTTCTACACCAGTAAGAAAAAACGAAGTCTTTGCACTTACCTAACGTTTGATTGTCTAAAAAACATCTCGGTTTAGTCTTTCAACAAAAGAAAGATAAAATGAGAGAGCTCAGGGTGGCGCTTCCGAACGCACTTGGCTTCTTAAAAACTTCTTTCTTTTAGTGTTTAACACCATTGGAGACGATGATTTCGGGGCTGGAACTAAAGGAGACAACGCAAGGGGGGGACATGCGATATTCCTACTACACGCACGAGTATTTTATACTCAGGGCTCCTGGTTCTGTACAGTGCTTCTCTACAGTAAGAAAATATTCCAAACTATTTCCTTAGGTTTTGTCTTTTTTTTTTTTCTTTTTTTTTTTTAATAAAATATTTGTGGGTTTTATTATTTTTTTTTTCTCAAAGGGTTTTTTTTTGCCTTTTTTTTGTGGTTTTTTTTTTTTTTCTTCTTTTTTAATCTCTTTTTTTTTTTTTTTCTGTCCTTTTGAAATCAACACGGAAAAGTTGAATGGAATGAGCCATGTTCCACTAAGAGTAAAATAATCATCATAATAACAAGAATGTACATTAGGACGAGCTTGGTCCGTTAAAAAGGAACATGTAACTACGGTATTGCTTTACATCCACGCAGCAGATATATACAACTTGGCACATTAAAAACCGGTTTTCTTCGAAGAACATCTAAACCAGGACTGTATATGCATATGTACGTCGGAAGGACAAAAAAGCAAAGCCATTTCCAAGGGGCAGCGTAGCCGACCCCCCCCTCCCTTTGCTCCATGCCCCGGGGCAGCCCCACTCCTGGGCATGCTGTGGCTTCCTGCGGGGAGCAGCGGGGGCCTGCGTGCCCTTGCGGGGCTGGCACCCGGCAGGGCAGAGGGAGGGCGGCGCGGGGTACGCTGGCTCTTCAGTTCAGAGACGGACAGGTTAAGCTGTACAACCAGAACACGAGGGGAGTGTTAGCAGTTGCTATATCCTACAGGGCACAACAAACACTCGCTGGGAATACTGCTCGACGGTTCATGTAGTGAAGGGTTCCTCTGGTTTCGGGGGGGGGGGTGTTTGCTTCTTTTGAACAGGTTTCCATTTGCACAACACACGAGACACACGAGAGCCACGGCTTCTCCAACCCAGCAGCAGCGATGGTGGCGGCAGGGGCTGACCTGCGTTAGAAAACCTCTGCAGAAAACAAGTGAGAAAGAGAAATCCCCCCCCCTCCCCATTCCATGCCGCAGAACAAGGGCCTCAAGCAGCCAACTCCTGCCTTGCTCCAAGGGGACTCTGGAAGCTGCTCCTTGTCACACACGTGCGCACCGGCCGCTCCGCGCTGACCCCGTCGCAGCTCCAGGGACGTTTCTCTCCTCTTGGAACTTGTGCAAATCAGAGGCCACGACTTCAGGGCTGCCCTGCATTGGAAGCCACTGGGCCCTCACCCTCCCATCCGGATTTCATTCATTGCCATGGGCCACGGTGGTGCCAGCAGTATCTCGTACAATCACAGGTTAAGTGGTGACCATGGGGAATATTCTCAGAGTAGCTCAGTCCTTTTCCTTCTCACCTCCCCCATTCCTGTCCTTTTTTACCTCTTTTTCTCCTTTTTTTTTTTTTTCTTTTTTTTTCCTCTGAGTGGGAATCTCAAGCAAAAATAAATTAAATTTGACCATCCTGGACAATAACCACGAGGTTTTTCTCAGTACCTAACATCAATACAAGGCACGCCCAACAACACACACACCATAAGAGCACTGCAGAGCAGGGCAGGGCAACCTGCCAACCCAGACATCTAAGTGCTAACTGTTTGTATATTTGTCAGTTTGCTGCTGCCCTCTTTTCCTTGGCTGGTGCAGAGGAAGTTGGGCTCCTGCCCTCAGTCCTCAGCAGACCTTGTAGCAGACTCCAGACCACAGCTTCCTCTGGTGGCATCACTTCCTGAAGCTGCTCTCTGGGATGGTCAGGGTTCGCCGCCGCAGTTTTCTTCCCGATCCTTCCTCCAGCAAGTAAGTGACATCAATAGCTGCAACAGAGCACAGGCTTTTGGTAAAGGAAGGTCACAGCAACAACAGTTTTCCCACTTCCCTACTCACGGTTCCTCCAAGGATGTTTCCATCCATAGCAACATTCAAAACTCTACTGGACAAGGTGCTGAGCAACCTGGCTGAAGTTTGGAGTTAGCCCCACCTTGAGTCATGTTTGCACCTGACGATCCTAAAGACCCTTCCAATCTAACTGATGATTCCATGACTACTTTGCATTAACTCCCAGAACGCAAAGGAGACTGCGCAGAGCTCATCCTAAGCTTTAAATCAAAACCAGACACATTTAACTAGTGCAACCACTGCACCCCAATTCTACAGCTTAGACAATGCCTACAGAAGTTACCTAAAACCCAATGGAAAGCTCACTGAAGGTCAAAAGAGACTTTTCAAATTCCCTTCAGTCTCACTGTGTGTCTCTGTTCAGTTTCTGAGCTGAATGATGGGGAAATTTGCCTTCAGGGAGTTTTGGTATAAGCACAGTGACAGTGGTAGGAAATTTCTTTGGGATTTAGTGGAAATTGCTGCTGTTGCAATAGAAAACATTGCTGCAAAGAAAACTCCTTCCTAGGAACGCCCACTAGCAATGACTTCAGCCAAACCCATTCATTTCATCTCCACAGTCTGCAGTGACCTGAAGACAAATCTGCTGAAGAAACGCTTCTGTGTCCTCAGAGAGCAAAATCTCACCGTTTTTCCCTGGGATTTTCTCTAAGAGGTTTAGCAGGATCTGATTCAGTCTCTCCCTCTGAATGTGCCGCCTTTCCTCCGCAGTGCAGAGCTGCCTCGTGTCCGAGCTGCTTTCTTCTACCTTCTTCTCAGCTTCACAGCCCTCACCAGAGGCTGCCTCTTTTTCTGCCTCCTCTAGGGTAGGCATCTCACTGGAAGTTTGCTCTTGGTTTCCCAATACATCCTCCATCAAGGGAAGAGAATCTTCTTCTTGGTTTAAGTCTTTAATCTGCGGTTTGGAGCGGTCTGTTTTCCAGGATGATCTAGCAGGGAAAGAAGGGTTTAACCACCACAGTTTTCCAGATGGAAAGGTTGGTTACTAGTGAGCCAAGGACTTGTCAGCAGCCAGGGGGGGTTCTGGAACCTCAGTCGCTTGACTTACTACGTACATTCAAACCCTTAGTGCCGGAAGGCTGGATGCTCTTGTCCTGGGATCTGCCATCTCCCACATTCAGCTGCTTTTGCTACCTTTCTAAACAGCTTCCGTACTCTTCCTTACCTCCATTATTAAGGAACACTAACACTGCTTCTATATTCTATTCTTCCTCACCTGTTCCCTTGTTATCTCTTCGTTTAGAGAGATTGCTTTAAATAATTTAAACTTCTTATTTCCATAGCACCCAGGGGAAACGGGTATGGAAATGGGTGGACACTTGACAGACAGGATGATCTCATCTCTTCCCAATGAACACTCTGGTAGGTAAGACTCACCTGCCTCCATTTCTCTTGTAGTTGTCTGGTACATAATGAGGCTGTAAGAACAGTAAAGAGTATGGTTAATACCAAAGAAAATTCACAGTGGAAGAATGTGACACAGCCAGCCTGACCAGCTCACATGGGACTGGATGTTGTGTGAGGCTCTAAAACACATCAAATAATTGTACAGTTGCAGAATTGTGACCAAAAAGTGAGTTTTAAGATTTTCTTCGCTCAGGAAGTGAAGTTTGGCAGTGTTCAAGGCCAGGCTGGATGGGGCCTGGAATCGGATGAGCTTTAAGGTCCTTTCCAACCCAACCCAGTCTGGGATTCTACGATTCTAGGAGCGGCTTAAATGAAACTAGCACCTAGATTTCAGCCAGAAACTACCATCTCCAAACTTACACATCACTGTTCATTCAATATCTGTTGGCCTTTGAACTGCATATTCTCTATCTCCAATCAGTTTTGCTTTCTAAGCTTGCTTTCTAGACAACTTTCCCTCTAGACTGTGTATGCTCATGTGTCAGCTTTTTTTGGTTTACCAAGCTTCACTCACAGGGAGCTAGGGGCTTTCCAAGAGTATGGCCAGTCTTGCAGCAAAAAGGAAGGAAGCCAAGGGAAGAAATACTTACTGAAAAGTCTCTCTTGGGTGTGAGTTTCTTGGGAAAGTGGTCGAAGGCATAGGGCTTGGTGCAGACAGGATAGCGGTTCCGGTGGATCTTGTAGAAGAGATGAGCTGATTTGTCCAGGCGGTAGTCACAGATATACACATCCTGCTCCTTCACACCTTTTGGCCTCCCTGCATTTGGAAACAGAGCAGGAAAAAATGCCAGTGAGATTCAAGAGGATGCTCATGGTACAGCAGAACAACAGCAAGCCATTCACAGTGTCAAAGAGGCATAGCGGCTGGCAGAGCTGTTCAGTGGGATGGAAGTTAGAACAAGATGAGCTCTAGGGCCCCTTCCAACCCAAACCAGTCTGGAAGGTATTTTGATCACTTACTCTTCTACTTTTATTTCAATTATTAAGCTGTTCTTATCTCAAACCATGGGTTTTATCTTCTTCTGATTCTCCCCATCCCACCGTGGGGTGAGTGAGCAGCTTCGTGGTACTCAGTTGGGGTTAAACCACAGCAGCAGCAGTGAATTGTATTTCTTTTCTCCTTACCTTTGCAGTAGGTGTAGAGGTCAAGAACACAGCACGTGCCCACCACAGCCTCCAAGGGGATGATTTCATACAGTGGCACCCGGAAGAGCTCATTATGATAGAACTTTCGAGAAGGGGAATGATGCGTTTCATGTGGACGGAAATAGTGATGACCAAAGGCAAACCGCTCCTCTCTGCAGGGGTGAAGTGAAAGAAAGAGAGAAACAGGAGGGAAAAAAGGCAAGAGATTATGTCTATAAGCCCAGATACAACTTCCCTTCAAGCCCTCCACCTCATTTGGAACAGTCTTGCATTTTTGCGATGACTGTGATGAAAAGCAAAGTCACACGAATGTTACACATTCAACTTTAGCCCCTTCAGTAAGTGGAAATACTCCTAGTGCGAGTTTTATGAACACAGCAGACTTACTATGCTGCTGTCATTGGCGCGTTTAATCCCATTACAGGGGTTTAGGCAGTGATCATGAGCTGTCAGTGTGTATCCTTGGCCTGTTCTAACTGAGGAAACTGGATCAACTGATAGCTCTTATCCCTTGTTTAAACCTCCACATTTAGATGCTTTTACTTTGCAGTCATGAAGCACAAGCAGAGGCATCATGAAGCCTCTGTAACTGAAGCGTGTTCAGTCCTGCGCTCTCAAGCTATGATCAGACTTCTGCAAAAGCACTGTTCAGCCAGGCAGGTATCTGCAATGTCCCCAATACAAGAGATGCCTTGAACATACTTCTCATTTTTCCAGAGCTTTTCGATGCGGAATATATCGAGTTTCTCCCTGTTGATGTGGGACAGGAGCCGGTAGGACTGCCGCACGGGGTGGCCATCCGGAGTTCTGCGGCTGTCCCTCATCAGGTAAACACAGTCACCTGGCAATGGGCACAAAACATACACCTGTAAAGAACTTGTCATCAGTCCAGCACCAAAAATAGAGCAAATGCTTCCATTAAAATGAACATGACTTCTTATTCCAGCAGAACTCCAAGAAGATGCACAGATCAGCACTGACAGACTCAGGGTTTTGAAGCAATGTCCAGAAAGATACACTTCAGGGAACGAACAAGCAATAAGGTGCTGTTTTAATGACCATTCTACACTAAAACACTGAAGACCTAATAGCCTCCTTTGCCTTTACTTCTAAATGTTAACTACCACAAGTTGGCTCAGCATCTTCCTTCTCTGGCCAGAAGGAGAGCCCTATCTGTGCTAAAGGTAATTATGTTGCTTCATCAACCAGCCTGTGAGAACTCATACTACGTGTCACTCCCATAATAGCAAAGAGTGCAGCTTTCTACTTGTAAGAAGATAAAAGGATTTTAAACAGGGTGATGCCAGAAATCTCTGTACGCTCTGATCTGATGGAAAGCACAGCAGCCACCAGGGTTAGCACATACCTTGGCGCAGCAGCAGATCATCCCGTAGTAAGCAAATGTAATAGACACAGCCAGGCTGGGCATAGTGGGGACGAGGGATCATGGGCACCTCCTGGATAAAGAAAGAAAAAAGGAAAGAAATGCTGTGATGCTCACTATAATCAGTGCAAAGATGGGGCTGAAATCCTTTTGCAGAAGTGGACAGAGAATTGGCAGTTAAGGTGGATAAACCTAAACCAAGGAAGCTACACTATAAGGTGAGAACCCCACACTGGTCTGGCCAATCTCAATAAATGTAAATGCAAGAGCTGCTTTAGTTTAGCAATAAAGAGGAGACTTTTTCTTACCCTGTTCACTGACCGAGGTTCACACTGCTCACACAAGTAGTGTTCAACATCCGAATTCACCCCCATACAGTCACAGTGCTGCCAGACCTAGAAAACCAGATACATCCCAGTTAGAAATTCCTGTGACAGACTGCATTGACAACTGGCATTTTCTCAAGCAAATATGGACGAAAGCAAGGAAGCGAGCTTCCCAAAGGAAATTCAACGTTTTCTTTGAGCTATTACAGAAGACACACAAGATCCTTATGCAACCGTGTGCTCCAAATTGTTGAAGTTAATTCTGCTTGCCAAGGACAGGAGCTGCTGATAGTCTCAGGGAAGTGCTAGCTCCTCTGTAGAGAAATGCAAGTTGCATTTCTTCTGTGAAAACAGACTTTCAATTCCTCTGGAGAGGAAGTGAAGGTCTGCAGATGTAATTCATGCTACCAGCTACACGAAACTGCTAGTAAATAGTGCACTGTTTACGGAGAAGAGCACCAGGCTCTGTTTTGTGTTCCCCCTGCCTCACCATGCACTTTTCACACTGGATCATGAGTCCTTCATCTTTGTAAAGGCCACAAATGCATCTGATCACGTCCTCGTCCTTCTCGTGCCCGTTTTCCTTCTCGCAGACCGATGTCTCACTGCTGTCCGCCTCGCTTGCTGTTTCTCCCACAATCTCATCAATCTGGGCCGCTGCCTCGTGCCGGGCGCTGTAATACGCCTTCCGCAGGCGGCACACGTCGCGCCCCGTCGGGGATTTCCTGCCATAGTATTTCTGTGTGAAACCAAAGCAAAGAAACCATTAAGGTCCTTTCCAACCCAAACCAGGCTGTGATTCCATCATTCTATCAATATCTGCTCATCAGAAACACATCATTACAAGGTTTCTTCTTCTAAAACAGTTTTCTTCTCCTGTTACTGTAAGTCATCAAGAGCATTAAATGAGGCTACATGCCCACTGTCTCTGCAATAGCTTTAAGGCCAGAGAGAGCCTCACCTCTGCATTCCGGAAGACCTTCAGCATGTCCCCATCAAAAGCTTCCACAGTTTTGTAATACCCAGTCAAGATCTGCTTCTCAATCGTGGCAAGGTCCAGGGGATCGGAGATCTTCTCATAATAGTCTGCATTTCTAAAATGGGAACGTATGCACCATGTCATTTTCACTAGCAAGTCAAAGCTGTGCAAATCCATTATGGAAAACTTCAGGTTGCTCTGGGAAGCAAGTACTTACTTTTTCTTTGGGGGTAGGTTCAGGAGAGGAGTGGCAAGAGCCTGCCTGGAGGAATCTGCAACAGGAACACAGAGTTCAACATTTACTTGAGTGAAACTTCAAAAGACAAGTAACTAACAACACTCCATCTAGGTTAAAAAAAGGCTCTTCTACTATCTGAGGCAGAGGGAATTGAAATGCTTTTGCATTTCTAGAAGTTGGCTGCTGTAATGGGACTACAAGTATCAAAACGGATGATATTTCCTTGCAATTCTGTCAGCTGTACCATTTTGCTGAACCACTTAAAAAGCAATTTAAAAGCATAGCAACATCTGCAGATTCTGGTGGCAGAGGAAGAGGTTGGGGACAAAGCAAAGTGATTTAAAGTCATTACTGGTAGCAGGAGAAAGGGGGGAAAAAGAAGGAAGGTTCTTTAACACCCTGGAAGAAGCTATTTTGTTCCCTAGGATCTGCCATTCAGTTCATTGCTTCAGAGGCTGAGAAAGTCTTCAGGGAAGTTTTTTAAGGAGTGTTGTTACCTTCACCTTTATAGGCGATGATGCTATCACATATTTCCTTAAAGATCTGGGCTAGGCGGGCAGCGCGAGCCACCTCAATGTTCTCCTCAGCTGCAGCCAAGCGGCGTGTTCGCACGGAGCGAGCGGTCTGAAGGGCTGAGAACTGGGTCATGAACACATCTGAAAGAGGGCAAAAAGAAAGATCCAATCACAGCCTCCTTTCCCATCCAGCAGCTCCCTCAGTTATTAAAATGAACGTGTTTTCTAAGCTACTACAATAGTAGAAGGCTTCAGTTTCATATCCCCAGGTCAACTCTCACTGCTTCGAGCTCATCTAAATGCTTAAGCTGGTTAGCAAAGGACTTTATGTTGCTGGAACAAATACAGAATGTCACTGACTTCACCTAAAACACTCCCCAGCTTTGCCTGTACCTGACAGCGGGACCCAGTCCTGCCTGGCTGTGAAGATTATGGTCCGACAAAGGGAGAGTGCTATTTTTGGAGTAGGATTTTTGTCCCGTTCCCATAGCTGCACGCCAAAAAGCTTTGTTCTCTGAAGGCCTGAATGCCACTGAATTATGAGGATAAATTACAATTGTCAAAGTCAGCACAACTGTTTCTAGTCTAGGGACACAGAATGCAGGAAACAGCCCTTCTCTGTGAGGGTCCAATCACGGAAGATGTTAAATATCATCTTCCTCCTCTTCTGATAAACCACTCCTGATGCAACACGACACAGGACAACTTCTACCAGGACTGAGAGACAACAGGGCTGCTGGAGGAACAGAACTGGATCCAGGAACCACACCAATGGTTTAGAGAGTCCAAAATTCTCATCCTTAAGCAAGCAGCATTAAGTGTTTCAGAGGAAACTGCAGAATCCCATTATGCCAAAACCCTACCGAAACAGCAAAAGAGCTTCTGTCTTACTCTGCTACGTAAAGATAAGGGCATTCATACACAAACATGTATGTAGGCATTTTTCTCTGTATAGCATTCCCTGTATGTGTTATAAAGGCACATGGAACTTGTAAGAACTCTGCATTTGATTTATACACAGAGCTTAAACTTTTCACATAGGCTCTCAAAGCAGCAACCTGAGGAACCTGTGGTGGCCTCACCAGATTTAATGTTCCCATCATCCCGACAGATCCCATTCCAGCGGTTGTACAGTGATGTGCTGTGGATATTGTCACTGACATGCTTCACTTCCTCTTGCTTCTGTCGAATCTTTTCCCAGTTTCGTACCAAAAATACATGGTGTTTCAGCACAAAATTCCTATGGGAATTAGAAAAGCATTCAAGAATCACCTTCTTACTGTAAAATCCATTCCTTCTCTCCTCAGTGGAGAGGAATTCCACCCTAGTTGCTTAAAGGAGAACTACGAACTGCTTACTCAGGCATTTCATGAGGACCTATCTCACAGAAACAACATCTGCACACGGCTCCATTTCTGAGGAGAATCCCACGGAAAGAATTCCTCACCTTTCCCTGTTTGACATGGGCTTCATCTGCAGCTGTGGCGTCAGCCTTGTTGGTGTGTTCACACTTTCACTGGGCTCCTCTGGGATGTGACCCCTCTGGAAAACACATCATTCTGATAGACAGGAAAAACTGTGCCGAGGACTTGGCAAAGCACTAAAAGTAGCTGCTGAGACAGAACCTGCAGTATTTCTCTATAGCATTTCTCTGAAGTTTAAAATACACAAATACAGGGTTTTTTGCTCTGATGGCATGAACCCATTTCCTACCGTTTATTCACATAAAAAGCTGGGTTTACTACTTACTCTCTTCTTCAGTTTGTGCTTTGACTTCCTTTTCTCTTTTGACCGTCCAGGCCTTCTGTGGGTGCTCACAGGCTGATTGCTTTTGCTTGAAAGCCCATTCATTCGCTGACTTTTACCCCCGATTATTCCTCTGCATTTGTCAAAACCACACTTGCAGAGTTGCTTTGAAAAAGAAAATAGAGATATCCTTTGAAAATAACCCCCAAAACATGTAGATTCTCTCTCAATATTCTAAAGAACCTGCTGTGTCAAATACAACACAAAAGCTTTGGTTAAGTGACCTTCAACTTGACACAACCGTTTGTCCTGGCTGAGTTTTCTCAAGGCCTTGCACAGGGAGCCTTACCTGTTTTTCCACATTGAAGGAATGAAAATTGTAGTCATAAGTCAGTTCAGTACCAGCAGGCATGTCTTTAAGTGCATACAATCCAATCCTGTAAACACCATTCACAGACCTGCAGGGAAAACACAAAGAAAGATTCCCAAGAATTACAAAGAAAAGGCTTTGTCCACATAGTGGAAGAGTTAAGAGACAGGAAGCAACCCTTCTGCTCTGCCCTGGATTATGCTGCTGCTTCATTTGTGCTATTCTCTCGTTTCTCTCTCGCAACAAACTTTGGTAGCCAAAAAAGTGAATCCTGGGTTTACAGAGAGGAGGCAGTTGTGCTTCAAACAGAGAAGCTCCAAATTACATTGGCTGTTGTGGCAGACCTACTTCTCAACCACCAAGACTCAGGCCCTCCCCTTAAATCAAAAGCTCACCTTGACCATCAGACCTCATTTCACAACAGACACTAAAGTCAGCTGCCTCTCCAATACCTTTGCTTCTTTTGTGCTGGATTTTCCAATGTAAAACTTGATTAGTATTGCTGAAATCCACTAGAATTAGCTGGGAATCACCAGCTTCTCTGCCACCACCTTATCACAACCATCTGCCACTTCACTCTACGTTATCCCCTACAAGTTTCTCAGAAGTGCTTCCTACTAGTCTGGCACTGGCTTGCTTCTGATAACAGAGTACTGATAGGACACAGGGTTTGCTGAAATCAGACTACTTCCCTCTTTGCCTGCTTTAAAAAAGAGTATTTGAATTGAAGGAAAGAAGAGACATGCAGAGATTATTTTCGGCATTACCCAGGCTTCGAAATGTGGAGCAGATTAACAGTATGACAAACAGCAATGTTGGATTTGCCTTGCCAGTAAACTTAGATTCTGTCTCCAAAATGTCCAATGCTTGAACACATTACATCACTCCTCTTGTGCAATGCAAGCATCATAGAAATGTTATTTACAGTGTTCAGCTTGATTCCCCTCCCTATTTTTAGACGAGATTCTCTTGATGCTTTGGTTATCTACATGTTAGTCACTGCCATCCCAGTCTTCCAGTAAACACAAAATGTTTCTCTTACCATTTCTGCATCTCACAGTTAGGATTACAGCTGTGGTTGATAAAACGAGCCTCATTGCCCATACGATAACTATCTATCACCATTCCACTGTCTAAATTCAGGCAGTAATGATCACTGTGATTATGGTACTGTTCAATCATCCGGTTCCTAGGAAGCAACACAGGAAAGTTATTTGTGATTCTGCTTGTTGCTGCAAAACAGGGAGTAACAAAGTCATAGAGCGTTTGGGAATTCTGAGAGAGGGTTTGGAAGGAAAAGCAATGATCATCTTTGATTTTACAGAACCATACACCTCGAGATGGAGGAAAACCATTTTTATACCTATTTTTATAAGTCAAGGCCACTGACAGAGCTTGCATTAGAATTTAGAAATTTGCTCTTCTGGAATGCTCCCTTTTGGGTTCTGCAGATTATCTGTCTACATTTCATGGTGATAACCTGTGTATGGAAGAGAAAATGCAAGTATACGTTCTTTGGTGTGTATCTGTATGCATGTGAACAACAATCAGCTTCTTTCATTAGCTGGGACCGGATACAATTGCTGGGTTGACATCCATGGATTACAGCTTCCTCTTTTTAGCAAGAGAGCAACAAGAGGCCGTTGTGTTAGCAGGTATTTCTGCATAAGAAGATTGCATTTGTCTTCTGATGGGTCTCTAAGAGCAAGTATGTCCCTCCAATCTCAATTGTCCTGTGATGTCATGGAGTTAAAAGACTACATTCATTATTAACGCTCCCACTTGTTCTTTTTCGTACCTATCTGCAGAAGCTGACCACCCTTCCTGCTCCATTCTGCCCCTCAGTTCTATCTTGCACAGTTCATATCCTGCACAATCCTCATAATGACGTAAAATTCATATGCACTTGTAGCATTTGGCATTTCTAGAGCAGATGTGGCAGATGATGCATTCCAAACACAATTGTGCCTCTCTATTTGACCGAGAAAAACTTGGTGGATCAAAAGAGCTCAATTCTAGGCCTTCCTTCTGGTGGCTGTGACCAGAAAAGCATTCTTCCCCCCCTTCCTCTCCCCTTTGTTTCTAAGGGTTTCCCAGCAATGATAATAGATGCTAAAGTCATTTATTGAGCCTCCCATGCTAAAGCAGCAAATAAATATTTCTACCTGAATTCCTGCTCACTAACAACTTCTCCCAGATATTCAATGATAAACTGTCCTGCTTTCAGGGGTTCTTTGGTACGAATACCCCATCCTTTCTCCTCAGCCCGGAACCTCTCCAGGCACTGCACCCATTCATGCCTCTGTATCCGCTGATTGCAGCACTGGTCACCACAAGGGCATGTGTTTGGTGAACACTCCGCAAAGATCATCCTGAAATAGAAAGCAAAGAAGTTAAAGGAAGGTGCATGGCCTACTTTCACATCTATCACACAAAGGGGAAAAGAAATGCCTTTGTTAAACACAAGTTACTAAAGAATCCCAGCCTGGTTTAGGTTGCAAGGGACTGTAAAGCTCATCCAGGTCCAACCCCCAGCACAGGCAGGGACCCCTTCCACTAGAGCAGGTTGCTCCAAGCCCCTCTGTCCAACCTGGCCTTGAGCACTGCCAGGGATGGGGCAGCCACAAAGAACTAAAATGCTTCTTGTTTTCACACAGAGATTCACAGCTTCTCACTGCTATTCAAAGATCAAAATAGAGCTTTTAAAGGCATCTTTCATCTGAAGAAAGAAGTGGGGGAGCATATGTGCAGCAGAAGGTTACCCTGTATGCTCTGGAACAATACTTTAATTTCTGGGGTTGCATCCAGCACAACTCTTTTCTTAAGCTATTATTAATTGATGTGAAGTACTACATTTACTGAAACTGCCTTCTCATCACTCAACCTCTTTCTAACCTGTTGAGACAGTCCTCCACGCAGCCCTTCCCGTTGTCATCATCTGGCTTCTTACAATTGCAGGTGGTGGCCTCATAGCCAGAGAGAGGTTTGACATCCACATAGACATCTGGAGAGAAAAGAAAACAACAAAAAACAAACCCAAACAGGGAAAAGAATTCTTTCCAGGTGAAAAGCAGAGTTGATTTCTCTACAAGACTTTCATTCTAATTCCATAAAGCAAAAAGGAGGAGATGGAAGCGTCTTTGGGAGGATGAAGAGCATGACAGACAGGAGGGATGGCAGAAATGAACACACTTGAATAATAAGATTTTACTTACTAGAACGGATTTTTTTATACAGTGGGACATCTGGCTTTTTATACAACTAAAAGAAGAGAAAGAAAATGTTAATACACTGCAGAAGTGCTTCTGTTAGTCAAAAGAATCAAGGAAATTGTGTTCTGTACAGAGGGAAGCTTTGTAATCCCTACAAAACACAGCTGCATTCTCTTCTTTAGGCTCCGACTGCATTAGCAAATAGGTCAAAAGAAGTACCTGGGTAACAGAACTCAGGCTAAAGGAGTTAGCTGAGCATTCTGCCTAACATAGACTTTATTCTTCCCATACTCTGAACAGAGCAGTACGGATCCTGAGGGCAGACTAACCTGAGCAAACCATGTAACCTGCACAACGACTGTACAAACAAAACTGCTCTGGAAGGGGTTCCCAAATTCTAGGTAGATACAGAAAATGTCAAGGAAATAGGTCACATGTGTATTATGTAATATTGAACAGATAAGATAGGCAGATGTAAGTTATCTTCAATACAAGGCAAGAAGCTGAAATGTCACCTGGGAGCATTACCTGAAGATTCAATTTTAGTGGCATCACAAAGAGTAGCTGGAGCCACAACCACCTGGGGATTTGTCTTGCTCATTTACAAGCTTAAGTTACATGTCACCGAACGCTCTCTTGCTGTAAAGCTGGGGACAGATTTACTCTCCAGCCTTAAATCCTGCGCTCAATCACTTGGTGGAAACTTCTCAGGGAGAAAACAAAATATCCTATTTTTAGGTTTGCACATATTTAAAGCTCTTTCAGGAGAATGAGGCTGTGAAAGAGTTTCTCTTCTTTCCTCAGCAGGAAAATCTCTGCTTGCAAGTGAAAAATAAATTCCACTCTGCTGGGACTGATCCAAGAAAAATAAGGGCTGAGATTTCTCAGTGCTGCTGGCAGCACATCTGAATTCTCCCGAGGCGTGTCTAAAACAAGATCACTGCAGAGAGCAGCCACACACCAAAATAAGAGTCTGCTCCAAAAGGAATGACTTTTTGCAGCAGAAACCCCCGGGATTGCTATTTTGCAAGACAGGGAATAATGGAAATTATTCCTATTAAATACATATGCAAATCCTTTTCTTCCTCAAAGAGTGGCAGCCTCAAGAATATTCACCAACACACAGGGTATAGAAACAGTTTCATGCAAGAATCAATTCTTTCTAAGACTTTTGATGGCAATCTTGGCAACCCAGGAACTTTTTATCTTGTACCTGATTGTGTTTCCACTGCCAGAGGATGTCGTAAGGCAGCTGGAAGTCGATCCTCTTCTGTCTGAGATACTTTCCTGAAACAAAAAAGGTTTGTCAGTGGCACACACTCAGCTTCCCCTATCCCCAAGGGGAAACTGAGCTGCTCCCAGGCACAGCACCAGCTTCTGATAGGGCCTCTCCACACTGGAAAGGCCAAGAGGCAGAAGAGCAGAATCCTCCCAGAACATTTTGTTTGTCTGGCAAGCCCAGGGAAGAGCTCTGCACAAGGCTCCCTTCTGCATTCTACCCCGTCAGGTTTGAACCTTTCCTGCCAGTGAGGAAACTGCTGCCTTAGACAGGAGATGCCTGGTGAGGTCGGTGCAGAGGGAGCTGCCCTCTGCATTGATGATGGTGTTACAGATGCCACCAAACTCCAGCAGTCACAGCTCAACTCTCAAGAGCAGTGCCAGGAACCTGCTGGGGTCACTGAACCTGAGCTACACAAGGGACAAGAGCAAACAACTGACAACATGAATTCAACTTTGTGCCTCACGGTGGCTTCTGGGCAGGAATCGCACAGCTGACACTTTCCTGCATCCCTGTGAACACAGTGATGTGGCGCAGAGACCAAATCTGCCTGCACCATTCATGCAAGCTGGTAAATCACAACCTTGTACTCAAAGAAACCAAACAGTATGCAAGCCTGTTCCTATGACCTTCACAAAGAGAGACTTACGAACAAACTCAGGCTTGGCAAACACATCCCTAAATGTTCTGGAAAGACTTCAAGCTGGTCTATGTTTTCAGCAGCAACTGACACTCCTTTCAGAAAGGAGTTACTGCTCTCCTTGCAGATTTAGACTCTATCCCAAAATTTACTGTCACCCTGAAGCTTTCCCCAAAAGAGGGCAACTGACCCATTACAGACTTTGTTAATATGGGACCTGAGGCCTGGCACAGGCACCGGGTTAGTTCTGGCCAAGCTTAAAACGTTCTCTCATCATTTTGCTTTTGGACAAGGGCCTGTAGGGCCAGGCCAAGGGGAATGGCTTGAACCTGCCAGAGGGGAGACTGAGATGAGCTCTTAGGCAGAAGCTCTTCCCTGTGAGGGTGCTGAGGCGCTGGCACAGGGTGCCCAGAGAAGCTGTGGCTGCCCCATCCCTGGCAGTGTTCAAGGCCAGGTTGGACACAGGGGCTTGGAGCAAGCTGCTCCAGTGGAAGGGGTCCTTGCCTGTGGCAGGGGTTGGAGCTGGAGGAGCTTTAAGGTCCCTTCAACCCAAACCAGTCTGGGATTCTGTGAACACTGTGTCACAGAACTGAAGTGAGGAGGGACTAAGGATGAGGTGTCAGCCCCATGTCTGATTTTCCCAGCTTTTCTGAATGCTAACAAGTGCCTTTCCCACCCCTCCAGCTGGAAGGAGTCTCATGTACATTCACACACATGCCCTCACCACTGGAAAATAACAACTGTAATGTTTTCCTTCCAATTTACCCCTCAATTACTCTCCATTTTCAATGCTGTATTCATCCACTGCAGGTTCCAGGAAAGAGCTAAATCTGCTGGGAATTTGCTTTCACTTCTATGACCTCAGCAGCGAAACAAAAGGCTCTTTCAGGTGCCCTGGCACCGTGCCTGGATGCATGGAATATCCCTCCAGCCCCGTCAAGTGGGCACTAGTGCAGTCATCTGGCAGAGAGCTTAACCTGGGAGCTCTGCAGTTAAACCACTCTCCAGCTACCTGATATAGAGTAATTGAAGCAGCTTTAACGTCAGAGCAGGAGCTTGTTTGTATCTGCTACACAACCAACCACGGGGTCAGGGCCTTGGGAAGAGAGAACAGGAGCATCCTGACAGATGGTTCGGTCACACACCACTTCTATGACCCAATTTCAAGAGGAACTGAAAAAAGGTCATGGGTTTGAGGATTTAACTTAACACCTTCAGGCCTGAATTTGCAGTTACTGCTTCAGCCAGAGCTGTCCAACTCCTCACTGCCACCACCCCCCGTAAAAGTCGCCGTTGTGCAAGAAGCAAGAGAGTTCAGTTCAAGAAGACAAACCAATGACACACTCGTACTGCAGGGGTCAAACATTCCCCCTGAATAACATGGAATTTCCCGAACTAGCCCAGTCTGGTGGAGTAGACTTGTGAGCTCCAACCTGGAACTCTGAGTTCTACCCGCTCATGCCATAGGTTACGGCACAAAGAGAAGCCCCAAACCTCATTTCTGTTCTACCCAAGGCCTCGAAGTCTATTAAATCCCCAATATTGCCTGCTTACTTTTTGAGATTTAACAAATGCTTATAGTAGTGTCTGGCTATTCTACTGTAAGATGAGTTCGAAAAGGAAACCATTTATTGTACTGCATTTAAGCAAAAGTATTCTGGAGTTAAATCAGGTTTGAAACTAGACTGGCTCTTTCTAGGGGTAAACAAAACCTGAGAACAAAGTTCATGCAGCAAGGGAATAAAACAGCCTTCTGAGTCAAGCTTTTGCACTGCAGGACACAGGTGGACGAGTGTGACCTTTGGCAAAGCTCCTGTGCTGAAAGCCATGAGTGACCTGGCAAGGGGCTGCAAGAAGAAAGGAAAAAGGGAGACTGTGATCCAGAGTACTTCCATGTCACCTAAGTGTGGTATCTGTTCCCAACAACTCAAACACACATGAAGTACCCACCAACGTGAATAGGGGCTGGGAATAATCCATGCTCATGCTCTCCAGGAGTGTACTCCAGCTTCTCTTTCTTCAGTTGGATGAGGCGGCTCTTGGGACTGTGAAGAACAGTGACAAAACCCCATCAGGATGAGGAACAGGCATTTGCAACCCCCATCTTTTCCGGCTGAATGACGGCACAAACATCCAGAACACCAGGCAAGAGAATAACAACAGAAATGGAGGAGCTTTAAGGTCCCTTCAACCCAAACCATGATTACGAAGAGGGAATGGGAAGGTATTTTGCAAAGGCAAAGTGTGAACCTCCATTTCCAAAAGGCAAATCCTTAAACCAAAGGCATGGAAAAAAAGGAAAAACATTCAGTGGAAAGGTGACTTAATTCGAGCCAAATGTGCACCTTTTAACACCCACATACTCGCTGTAAAGGAAGGCAATGGAAAAATAAATGAGGGTAAATAAGCTGCAAGGAGGAAAGCAGAGTGGAAAGGAAATGCAGAAGGCAATTATCTAACCCCACAAACAGCACATGAATTCCTGCAGGCACTGCAGACACACCCGTGTTAGAGCCAGCCACAAAGAACACTGGGGAAAGCACCTACACTGGGTCCCTTCTAAACACAGCAGTGAAGTGTTGTCAGAGACATGTAAAAACTCTTCTGACAAATCAGTGCACTCAACAAAGGCCACCACCACTTCAGGGACTTCAGAGGCAAAGGCTGAGATGCCAAAATAAAGCACAGTTCTTCATTAAAAGGAAGGGAACACACTCAATCGAGTGTGAACCAGACACAGCTCTAGAAACGCCAACACTGCAAAAAGCACCTCATGAATTAAAAAAGGCCTCTCCACACCAGCAGTAAAAGGTCTGTATTAGCAGGTCCACACGTTCCCACTGGGAAGGCGAGGAGCTATTTTAGGCTGGGGTTTCTCAGCAGGCAATGAAGGTTCTGCTTTTGTGTTCAGCTACTATGAGACCTCTCCTTGCACTTTGCTGCTAGCTTTGGAGAAGCTTAAATTCAGAGCTCAAGTGGCACTAACATGATCCTCACCAGACCCACAGGAGGTTTCCACTCACACCTCTGCTCATGGAGCCCAGAAACCCATTTACACTCAGTCCCTGCCTGGCCTATGTGGTGAGGGTGCACCCACCTCCAGCTCAGCCACAGCCATGGGAGCTGTGGATCTGGTGGTGGCTGAGCCATGCTCTGGCTTCCTGGCTAGAGCCTGGACCTCCTTGGCCATGATGGACTGTGTCTGACCCTGGTTACCATCACCAAACCCCATCCCGACCTGCAGAGTAACTTCCCCCTTGGCTTGCCTCATCACCACAGACTGCTCTGGCAAACAGGATTCCTGCTGGGTACCACTGCCCAGGCTGTGGGAGTGCCACACGTGGGGCTGTGCCCAGGACAGCAGGTTTCCTTCCCTGCTGCTCAGATCCAGTGCTGTTCCTGTCAGTCTTTAACTAAGCTGGAACACTTGCCAGCCAGATACACCTCGCTGCAGATGGTGCAGGAACAGGAATTCCCAGGGCTAAGCCCAAGTCCTTGCAGCCTCCCAGGATCAAGGACAAGGACCCTGGCTCATTTTCATACCATGCCCTTTAAGATGTTTCCCTCTATAAGCAGATATAATGATTCCAGGAGCTGAAAAGCAAAAGATCTCTCCTGAGAATACAGAGTGGATCTACTGGATACAGGGATTAACACTTGACTGTACCATCACTAGAGGGTGCCCTACGATCAGAGCTGCATTTTTGTTCTCAACCAAGATCCTGTTTTCAGACTTTTACAGCAGGAAGTGATATAAATTCTGGGCTAACAACATTAACTTCTGCCCTCCTCTTGCACTGGCAAATGTCTGACTGTGCAGGAGAGCTGGAGCAGCAAGTTAGATCACTAGAAAATGGAATTACAACCAAGTGACTTGTTCTGCTGATTCAGTTTGCTGAACTTAGTGAGGAAGTGACGCAGTGCTAGCACGAAAGGATGGTGGGATCAGCCCTTCAAGCTGCAGCTCGCTGTAAGACAAGACACCTGAATCAAGATGGCCATAGCTCTGTCCTTGCCATCTCCATGCCTTGTTTTAGTACCAGTGTTCAAACAACCCTGCAGAGTAGTTCAGACTCCGTAGGTAGGATCAGCTTGCCTGGTAGGGCAAAGATTCCTCAGAGTTCTTAAGCAGCTTACCACAAACATCAGGACCAGCGCAAGGAAAGAACTCGGCATGGGGAGCAGCACGTAAAGGGAAAGACCAAATCAGACCTCTTTAAGCTCCAAGGGAAGTGCAACACAAATTGCATTTGAAATTCTCTCACCCAAAAGATAACCAGTTGTCATCATTCAGTCAATACAAAGGGAAACCTAATGGCTTCTTTTACGCAGACATTGTCCTCAGGACCTGAACACCTCAAGCTCCCCCAGAACTTTTGCTGCCATCAGCATTAAGCCTGTTGATTGAAGCTCTCTTACCTTCTTCATCTGAACCACTTTCAGATTGCTCGAGGCTGCTTTCTGACTGGGCTTACATTTTAAATCTTCACTGGCTCAGACTCTGAGAATTATCATGCGTGTAATTTTTTGCAGCTTTCAATTAAGTTGATGGTTTTATTTCAGCTGCTCAGTAGTGGCAGCTCTGTATGGTTCTAGGTGGAAGGAGACAGTTTCCACTGGAATAGCAGCAGCTTGTCAGTGCTGTTACTTACTCTGTGGTTTTGTACACATCAGAGTAGAGCCCTGCCTTCTGGTACTTCTTCTTTGGGGGTCGAGGGGCTTTTTTCTCACGCTGGGCTAGAGCTGGCAAAGGCTGCTCAGTGTTTTCAGGTCCAGGTGGTTTCCCAAGGGCATCCTGCGGACTGGGAGGTTCGGCTGCTGGCTCAGAGAAACTGGAAGGGAAAGGAAAGACTGAAGATTCCCTCACCACAGCTCATTATTCCCCTCTAGAACCTGGTCAGCAGGAAAAGCAGTGCCCATGTTTCTGAGTTAGCAGATGGCACTGCTAGTGACAAAAAGGCAATTCAATGATCACAATCAAGCGGTGGTTAAGCACAATCATGAGAAAAGTAGGATCTTTTTATAGTAGTGTTACTAATAATTACATGAAGAATGGTGTTTGTACTCGTAACATTTATCCCTTGGCGTCTCAGCTGAGTAATGTAGAAGGTTCCAGACACAGTCTGTGAATCTAAATGCCTACATTACAGTATTCATTCCTGAAACACAAATATGGGGTTATTTTTCAGCACTATTCTGAAAACACACAAAGGAAGACTTATGGAAGAGTTTGATCTGTTTGTACTGATGGTTTTGGGGATAAGCATGTGAAAACTAGACCAGGAGGTAGATTTCTGGGGTGATCCTTTACTAGCCACTGATTGCAGAGGTGCACACCTTAACTCCTCCTTGCTGCTTGGTTTTACTCTTTATTTGCTGCATATCAACCGATCTCACCTTATGTTCTGTACCACTCTGAGATTCTCATGGTGCATGTAACTCTTTCAATTCCTTATTCCAACAGGATGAAAGAACAATCTCTGCTATGGTACCTCATCAGTAAATTCGTTACCAACTCACTCTTCACCAAGACAACCATAAAGCTTGCTTCACTTGAGACACAAGCACAAAACCAACAGGTTTAGATTACCTGAGATTCCATCTCATCATGGGGTGTTCAGAAACTTAGGAAGACCCTAAAGCACACTTAACACTGACATGCTAGTTTCCTCTACACTGAAAAGCAAACGTAACAAGCAGAGCTCATTCCAGTAGGATTCTTTCATGGCCTGAACTGATACAAAACCAACAACAACTATACTGATGGCACAAAACTATAAGGGAGTTACCTCTTATTGCTCTCCTGTTCCTCTTCTGGCAAAGGCTTTTGGCGTTTCCTGGCCTGTTCCTCTGCAAGCCACCTCTTCCTCTTCCAGCCTTTCCGGTGATCTGTATTCAGGTTCACACTCTGCACCACAGCTTCAATCACATCTGTGATGGTATCAGGTCCCAGGTGTAAGGGGCTGCTGCTTTCTTCTCTCTTCTCTAGCTCCTGGCTCACTAGTCGAGCTGCCTGGAAAGCCTGCATTGAGACGACAGCCTGGAGCGGGTACTTCCGAGGCCTCCCTGGCCTGCGCTTCACAAAGTTATTCCCTGTCCGTGCCTGCCTCTGCAGCTTTTTGGCTTTCAGGATCTTATTGACGTGGTCCAGATTTTTTTTTGTTGCCAAGATCTTGTTATAATTGCACATTTTCCTGGCTTGTCGCTGCATGGCTTCAACCACGCTCCTCTTGAGGTGCCGTGGGGAGTAGCTGTTTGGTAGCCTGTCCGACAGAAGCGAGATGCTATCGCTGCAGGAGCTGCTGGGAATTGCTGGAGCTCCGAGACTGTCCTGTTTCCCCAGCCCTCTCTCTCTGTTTCGAGCAGGACTGGCTGATGGTGGAACAGACACATTTGCCATGACTGCTTCTAAGGTTTTGTCCAAAGTAGCCTGGCCGTCGTGCTGCGCCATGCGCTGCAGCAAGGTATCCACTGGATCATCAGTACTTGCCAGCCTTCCTCCCCGGGCAGGTACTCCCATCACTGAAACACAAATACACACACACTGAGAGACCTGAGCTATAACCAGGTGAGCTTGGAATGAAAACAGAATAGCTGGATAGGCTGACAGGCTTTTATATCCTCAAATTGCCCAGAGCACTGAACAGGAAGACACCAATTTCTGGAACACAAGTTCCAATAGAGAAGAGACCCAGTGAGGCAGAAATGGAAAATCTACATTTTACATCAGCTTTAACACAATTCTTTTCTCTTTATTCACACACAGTCCCCATTTCTTAGAGCTGCAGAAAAAGAGGGTTTCCGGGTCCACCATACAGATCATGCTGTATCAAAAAGGGGGTCTGTTCCAAACCAAGAGCTTCTTGAAGCTGGTTCTTTGTGATGGCATTTAATCAGAAGCAGCCCTGGATTTTATTGAATAAAACGGATGCTGCCTTCTCCTAAACAGATCGCAATTGCACATTAACATTTACAACAGAATGTTACTGCTCCTTGGGGCCGGTTATTTACATTAGATCTACTTAAAGCAGTGGGTCTGAGGCTGCCGACCGAAGAGCACATGCTACTGCAAAGGTAAGGGGGAGGCAACAGAATGTTTCTATAAAAGGGTCTGACAGGAGGGAGATGATGCATTGGCTGACAAGAGAAAGCACAAACAACTTCAGAGAGTGCACAGCTTAAACAAGGAAGTTTTAAATCCTAAAATCCTCCTGTAGCAACATTCTTGCTACGGGTTGGAAAAGGAATGCAGAAACATTTGTCAGGTCAGTGCTGTAAGCACTTGGAAAACCCAGGAACCTGAGAAGCTCTGGGAGAAGAGGAAGGATTTACACACCCAGCTTTCAATTTGAGATGAAATAAGAAAGAGAATTTACCCTTGGTTTTCTTCTGGCCTTAAATACATGTGAGGATGGAGCTGAGGATTCCTCACAGAAACACCATCCATTCAGCACAGTGAGCTCTATAAAGAGCTGCCCCATCCAACAATAACCAAACTCTCCAACACATTTGGGCACCAAGTCTAATGGATGCTCTTGAACTAGTGCTTCTGTTTGGAATCTGATCCAAAAGGCTGGGACAACTGAAGGCTGTGATCCCCAAACCAGCTGCAGCCCTAGTGAGACACACTCGCAGCCCTCAGCAACAAAGCAGCTCTCTGACAAACACACTGAAATCCCACATGCATTCCAGATCCATGGAAATCCTAACAAAGACTCATCTTTTCAGCCGCATCATCAGTTCAATGACTTTGAAGTTGATAAACTTGTGATTCCTTCCATTCCTCTGCTCTCCTGCACAAAATCTGCATGAACTTTTAACACCTTCCTATCCATAGATGTACCCTGCCTGCAGCTGCCCTTTTAAAAGGAGTAGAAGTACATTAACAGGACAGACAGGAAAAGGGAAAACACTTCCTCACTGTGATGACTTTCTTTGGCAGATGCTGATTAAAGCATCTGTCACAACTATCTGTTTAAAGGGAGGAGGAAATAGCAGTTTTGGCACATTCATCCTATATGGAAATCATAAGTAGTTCTGGAAGTACCAAGCCTTAGGACTTTCACTACAAATCGGTGTCTAAGAATGTCTGAATTGTGTCAACAGGACTGCTGTGCAAAAGAAAGCTCAAAACACATGAGGAGTACCTTGCCCTAGGGTCATTCACTGCTGGGAAGAGCTGCCTGTCATCCTCCATCACTTTAGCAGGATCCTCACATGCTACCAAGAGAACATAGCAGAGCCCACCCTGACCCTAACACTTATCTACCCAAGAGTAGAAAACTGTCCGCCTTTAGAACAGCACGGAAGTCAAGCTCTTCCCCATGGAGGAATTAACCTATTCATCCAATCCGCTGATTAACTGGAGCATCGCAGGTCTTGCTAGCATTAAAGCACTGAGCTTCATGAAGACTAAGTGAGGAGCCAGGCTCCATCCTGCCATAGTTATGCTGCTGCTACTTTGCTCAAGTTCCCCTATTTTACAACCCCATTTGCTGTACTTGAGTCCTAAAATGCAAGTAGAAAACCTCCCTATCTCCATGAACATATTGCTGCTCTTGAAGTTGTCTGTAGTAGCATAGGTCTTCCTATAGCAGTGGTCTCGAAAATAAGGCCCCCAGCCATGACTTGCCTGTAGAAGATGTGCTCTCAGATGTGGATCTCTTTCTGGAAGGGCTGCAGTTTGTGCTCTCTGACTGCCTGTGGGAAGGTTTGTCCTGTGTTGGCAAAGCGCCTGAAAAACAGATCAGGGAAGAGAAAAGCACAGAAAAACTCGTTTCAGTCTGGCAGTGCCAACACAACATGCTGCAGATGCTGAATATTCAAAGTGAGATCCCTCTGGTTTAGCTTTAGGAACATTTGCTTGCTATGATGCACAGAGGTGGAGAAGGACAGAAATGGACCATCAAGAAGGAATCTCTCGTAGGCTAATGGCACAGGTAGGACAGCAAACAAGCCATGAGGAAAAGCCATGGATCTCATCACAGCATTAGCTTTCATGTACAAAAAGAAACCAACCCCCCCATATTACTACTTCAAATGAACTCCTTTCTTCATGTCCTAAATTTCACATGAGATCTGGTCTTTCCTGTTATGCACATGGCAAAGCTCACAGCTCCAGAGTGGTCTTTGCCTTCAATAGCATCACTGCTCAGTCAGTTGTGCTTCAGCTTCGTCTGAGGCTATGAAGAGAGCAGTCATGACAAGGTTTGGTCTTAGGCATTCCCAGCAGCATCTAGCAACTGTTCTGAGGTACTGCTGGAGGCCTCAGGGATCAAAAGCTGCACTGTTCAAACTAACTAAAACTGGAACAGGTTTTGAACTGGACCTGTTATTCACAATGAGCACCAAGAGGTGGTCTAACCCAACTCAACCAAATGTCACCCCAACCAGAAACACAGCTCTTAAAGGCTCAAAAATCAAGAGAAATTTCAAACCAATTCAGCAGGAGGTTAAAATTGGAAGGAAAAAGAAAAGACTTTTCCATGACAAAACATCCTCAGCCTAACTCCACGTACTGCTGGACCAAAGCAAGAGGCACCCGCTGGGAAGAGCTACTTCCACAATCCACAAGCAGCTCTGGAGGAGACTCTCTGTTAGCCTGTACCAAATGCTGCCCAGAGCAGAGTTTAACAGGACAGAGACCTCCCGAGCGAGAGCAGGGCTGGAATTCAACGCAGGAGGATTCCTACCCAGGCAGGGCTGGCCCTGCCCTCCCGCTCTAGCACGTTTGGTCCAACACAAAGCAGCAAGGCCCAGGAAAGCACACTTGGAGTCCTTACCTGTGAGCGGCTGGAGGGCCTTCTCCATGGAAGGCAGCGGCTCCTTCCGGAGGGGCCGGGAGAGGGGGGGCTCCTGCGCGCCGAACAGGCTGGGGCTCTCGGGCAGCTTTTTACGTCCACTGGCGCTGGCGGAGCCGGGGCCCCTGCAGCTCCCTATTGCACTTGTGAAAAGGTTCGTGTGCTCGTCGCTGCTGCCGGGCTCCGAGCTGGGGGTGAACCCCCCCAGGGACAGGCCGGGGGGGGTTTCTGCACAGTCTATCTGCAGCGGGGTCTGCAGGCCCAGCGCTAAGGAGTTGGGCTCCGAAGGCTCTCTCCTGACCCACTGCTCGTCTCTGCTTAGCAAACCCTTGGAAGGCGAGAGGTGTGGACAAGACATGTGGCATCTGTGTTTCTCTTTGTGTTTGTACCTCTCCCCAACAGCCTCCTTCCCAAACCTGTAGCGCTTCAGGGACTCCAGAACTGTTCGAGAAGAGCTATTGGCCGCTATAGTGTCCATGGAAACCTGCGGCTGCTCGGAAGAACGATGCTCTCTGTGTTTGTGGCGATGCCTGTGCTTATGTTCGAGCATCCAGCCGTAAGCCATCTCCGGCGGAACGCTGGGGTACGTGCTCATGGACAAGAGCGGAGTCCTGCTCGTGGTGAGGAAAGCCTCCTGGCGCAGCAGTTTATGCTTCTTCTTGTGGTATTTGGTGGGATTGAGAAGCAAATGGCCTGTATGCATGTACGAAGGTGGTGGCAAGGGCGTAGTAAAAGAAGGAGAGGGTGGAGGAGGATAAAGAGTTGGAGGGTACCTTCCATAATAACCTAAGCCTATGGGAGCAGCTGCAAGGGGAGAAGGAGAGTAAGGCATGCCATAAGAGGGGTAGAACCCGGTACTGGAGAGAGGAAAGCTCAGGCTATGCATAAAGGGCATTTCTGCCATTGCCTCCCGCATTTTGGGAGGCCTGCCTCTCTTCTTCTTTAAATCAGGTTTCCTAATGTAGTGCAAAGGATCTAAAGGAAAAGTAGGATGGGTATAGAAGCTATTGAAGTTTATCCTAAAAATGGTAGGCAGCAAATCTCGGGGTATGAAGTGGTGACTTCGGTGGGTTATTCGGATTTCACTCAGCCGACTTATCAACTCCTCCAACTCCGCGAGGAAATCGGGGTCCTGCCTCCCTCGAAGCTGAGGGTACTTCTTTTTCCTTTTCCGCTTCTGCCTCTTCATTTTGTCATAACTAAGGTAGTCGTGGCTGCGGCGCTTGCACTTGTGCTTGTGCTTCTCTTTCAGGTTACTTAAAACAGTGGAAGTTTCGGGTGGGATGAGGGAAACGTGGTCGAACGAGTGCCTCTTCTTCTTCTGCCCGCAGAACTTCTCCGCTCGGTCGGAGGTGCTGTTGTTGTCTGTCCCTATCCCGCTGTCGCTGGGGATCGTCTCGTCGCTGTGGGACTCACTCACAGGGGACGGGGTGGCTTCCTTCAGCGAGGTCAGCTCGCTCAGGTGCGAAGGAGAGTTGGGCAGCAGCGTAGGTGGAGATAACCTCCTCCTGCCCTTAGCAGCCTTCTTCATGGCAAGGGTCTGAACGACTCCCCCCTGCCTGGAGTGGATGTGTAAGTACGGCACCGAGCTGGGCTCGATGAACCCCGCGTCGCTGCTCACAGGGCTCTGGCCCCCGCTCACGGCAGAAGACTGGGAGCAAACTGGAGATGGAAGGATCTCGGAACTGGTACCTGCTGAAGGCAGCAAGTGGGGAAGCACTTGCCCCAGGGATGTACCAGGAGCTTGTTGAGCAGACTTCTCCAGAACTGTCAAACTGGCCGAGCTGCTGGTTAAAATACCATTGAGGACAGCTTTAGGCTTCCTTCCTCTCCTTTTTCCTATGTAAATCGTTCCTTTCTTGCTGACGTTTATTTGCTGGCCTAATTTGGACCCGAACGTGGCAGCAAGAGTGGACACGGTGTTGTGGAGTTTAGATTGCACTTTCCCTTTGTTATTTGGTTCCACTGTACTCGACAGAATCTGATTCAGGAGCTTCTTTCGCTTCAGAGTTTTCATCTTATTTATCTTCCGAATGATGGTTTTCATCAACTGCCCGTTATTCCTCTTGGCAACTTTGCGGTCCGAGTCCGCTTCCAAATCGCTCATGCTACAAAGAGCGGGCTTTTGGATTTCTTCTGGCCCTCGGAGCTGCTCCTTTCTCTCAAAGAAGTCCCCAGCTCGATGCTGGTCGCCTTCAGAACCCATCTTGCTCGAGTTCTCTGTGCCAACAAAAGGGGCCACAGAAAGAATCGGTGGCTTCATTTTAATCGAGGACCTGATCTGTCTTTTGGGCCTCCCTCTCTTTTTAGGAAAAGGTTGTCCTGGTAAGCTCTGTTTTAAGGAGGGAATTTCCACTTCAGGTTGCAAGATTGGAGGTTCCTGCTCCTCTTTCGACTGCACTGAAAAGACTTTTGATGCTGGGATCTTCAGAGTTCTTTTGGGGGGACCTTCGAGCTCTGGCATCTCCTTGGCTTTAGGTCTTCCTCTTTTGGGTTTATACATGTCAGGTAAGAAATCATCTGACATACACAGACTAGAGGGTTTGTGAGTGCTGTAGAACTTTGGAGTTTGCTTGTCAGTCTCAGCTAAGAGCGCAAGAGACTGCCCATTAGCTTCATTCAGTTTTGGCAGCTGATGCTTGACAAAGTCATGCTCCACGAACGAAGATGTTCCTATGTTCTTCAAGAATTTGGCCTGCTCCAAATTACTGCTGGACAGTGTGCTGTAGGAAATGTTCTTAAAAAGCTCGGACCTTTCTAATTCTAGACCCTTTGGAGGTCGACACGTGCTTCTTGATACCACTTTAGTCCACCGTGGCTTCCTTCCTTTTCTTTTCTTTAAAGGTTTTGATTGCTGAGTAGTGCTCAGAGGCTTTGCTCCTTGGCAGGATTTCTCCGATGCAGCTATTGCACCGATCTTTAGGAACTGCTTGCTACTAAACAAGCTCGTGAAACTAACTACTGAAGGGGTGACCGTAGCATGAATGCTCGTTTCAGCTGCCAAAATGGGCTTTTTCCCCGTAGGAGGACTAGTTCTTGAAGTTTCTATGTAAGTAGCTTTTGAATCACTTAAGTCTTTCTCAGCACCTTTAAAATCGGTGCTCAGCGTGTGGTTTAATGTTCTGTTTATGTTCAGAAGTGCACTGTCAGAGGAAAACTGAGTTTTGCCAATCTGATCCGAAATCCCTTCTAAGAGATCTGCTGTGGAACTTAAATGCAAGGAGTTCGACGCTAACTGGGAAGATGTTGTTGAGAGGCTCCTGTTTAAGGTGGTAACAGACACGGTGGGTGAAGGCGATGGGAGATTGCCCTCTCCTACTGCACTAAAGGGGGACTTTGCTGTCGATACGTCGGAAGCACCTCCTGTTCTGAAGTCTGGTGAAGTGCAATAGACAGGAGGCTGTTTCTCATGCTTAGAAGTTTCATAAATCCCTTTTTCACTGGCTGAGTAAGCATCCTGTGGAATGCAGATTCCTTCACTGAACATCTCTTTGCCTACATCTGCAATTTCCTTCCGGATTGAGAATTTTTCCAAGATGCTTTCCTTATTCTGTCTCATAACATGCTTCTCAAACGTTTTGCTAGTAGTATTTTCCTTCAGAACATCTGTAGTCTCATGGCTTTCAAGGCTACTGAGGTTTGAATTGCAAGGAAGCTTAAAGGGCTCCGAGGCAGGCAGCAGAGAATCTGCTTTCAGAGTTCCAGAGTCCTTGTTAACCAAACCAACCGGACTGCCAATTCCTGCTGGCTTCTTTCCAGGGTCCTTGCTAACCAATCCCACTGGACTGCTAATTCCTGGCATCTTCCTCCCAGAATCCTTGTTAACTGGTCCCACTGGGCTGCCAATTCCTGGTGTCTTCCTTCCAGAGTCTTTGTTGGTTGGAACTGCCGTAGTGCCAGTCCCTGGCATCTTTCTCCCAGAATCCTTGTTAACCAATCCTGCAGGACTAGTTATTCCCAGCAACTTCTTCCCAGCGTCCTTGTTAATCAATCCTGCTGGAGTGCCAATCCCTAACGGCTTCTTGACAGACTCCTTATTCGTCAATCCAGTTGGAGTGCTGATAGCCTGAAGCTTCCTCCCAACATCTTTGCTGATTAATCCAACTGCAGAGCTGGTCACTGGCTGCTTCTTTCCAGAGTCCTTGTTACCTAACCCAGGCGGAGTGCTGATCCCTGGTGGCCTCTTCCCAGAGTCCTTGTTAACCAATCCAATCAGTGGGCCAAGCCCCTGTGGCTTCTTCCCAGAGTCTTTGTTAACCAATATGGCTGCACTCCCAATCCCTAATGGCTTCTTCCCTGAGTCCTTGTTAACCAACCCAACAGCAATCCCAGATCCTGGCAATTTCTTTACCAAATCTTTACTAACTAACCCACTTGTAGTCAGAGTTCCTGGTAGCTTCTTCCCAGAGTCTTTAACCAAACCAGATGCAGTTCCACTTCCAGGCTTCTTCTGCTTTGTTTTGGAAGACTTTGAAGGAGGACAGGTTGCAATAAGTTGAGCCAATTTCTCTGTTACAGTTGTTGCTCCGTTAATCTGTGTTCTATCCTTTAAGTCAGAATTATGGCTACTGATAAGAGTCGGAGGAGATGACTTTATATAATCTGTCATTTCAGAGTGCAATGGGGAAACTTTCTTAGGTAAAGGATTTGTTTCTACTTGTATACCTTCTTCCACATGTAATTCAACTGTTGCAACTTCTCCAGCTTTCTTGTAGGACTTTGAAGCATCCTAGAAGTTAATAAAGAAAGAATCTTTAGGAACAGAGCAGAAAGTCCCTGAGCAACAGGGGATCTACATAAACACACATGATCCTGTTCATTTGAAGGCAAATATATTTCAAAGGACATGGGAAGGGATTTCTGATGTTAAGGAAAACCAAACTTACCCCCAGTAAATGTAGGGCCTGTAGGGACAGGCCAAGGGGAATGGCTTTAACCTGCCAGAGGGGAGACTGAGATGAGCTCTTAGGCAGAAGCTCTTCCCTGTGAGGGTGCTGAGGCACAGGGTGCCCAGAGAAGCTGTGGCTGCCCCATCCCTGGCAGTGCTCAAGGCCAGGTTGGACACAGGGGCTTGGAGCACCCTGCTCCAGTGGAAGGGGTCCCTGCCTGTGGCAGGGGGCTGGAGCTGGATGATCTTAAGGTCCTTAAAGTAGGATTTTTACATGCACACACACACATTAACAGGTAGTTGCTGTACCTCTGGCCAGGGCACAGGCTCCAGTTAAATGAGCATCCTGAAGAACCACAGAATTGTTTGTGGCATTGTGGCATTGATCTATCCTAGACCAGTGCCCCAAATAACAGTGACTGAAAGTGTGTTTGCTGTTTATTTTCACCATCAAGACTTTGTAGTCTTTTCTAAGAGCAAGTTTTAGCTACCTCCTGGGGAAAACAGAAAGGCTTTGTGTAGTCTCAGACTCATGTCCCAAGAAGGGAAGGGAAGCCTTGAACATTTTCAGTCAGTGGCTGTGATTTCATCAGCAAGCCTTCCTCCTGTTGAGCTTCTCTCCATAACCAAGGGTAATAGAAAGAACTACAGAACATTGTGCTCAGCACTTTTCCACAGCAAGGAGATGGAGCGAAGGGGCATGCTCCAACTTGCTTCACTGGGACTGTTTTAGAACTGCAGCAGGCTGTTACTATTGCTTCTCACCTTTCTGTTTCCTGAACCTTCAGTAATGCAACTCCGCTGTGTCACTGGCTACATCTACCTTGCAAGCACAGGTAAAGCACACGCATGTGCTAAACTAACCAAAGCAAGGTTTGTGTTTATGTCTAAGGCTCAGGCTTTCAGGCTTGGCAAAGGTTCACCAGTCACAGAGCAATGTCTGTCACAGGCCACTCTTCTGAAAGAAAGAAATCCAGGTTTCATGCTCAGTGTCAAAAGCAAAGCAAAGCGTGGTTGGTTTTGCTATTACAGGAACTCGTGTTTCTCTCAGCACTGGGAATCTTGGCCAGTTCCAGGTCTCCCTTTTCTGCTCTGATTTTCTCTTCAGAAGATGATTAATTTTTGTTGTCTACACGTTCCTGGAGGACTAATGGTGAACATACAAACTACCCACCTCATCTCTTTTGGGATGCAGATAACCCTCTATTGGCATAATGGGAGCCACTCTAAGTTTTAAGAGTCCTTTCAGCACTAAGCTTGAGACGGAATCACAACTGTCAGAGATAGGAATGCAAAGTATTTTTCTACTGTTACAGTTTCTACACTGATATTCCCCAGAGACAATTTCCACTATTTCTCTTTGTGTCTTAGTACACTGTCACTATACTTCAGTATATGTACCTATAAGTATAGTGCAAGTGCTAAATTTTCAGTCTAATTCTTTATTCCTCCTGTAAGAGCACAGAGAATACAGCTTCACAGCTCAAAGTCTTGCCACACCTTGCTCCAAATCGGATATATCTGTTCCCCCCCCAATCAATGGAAGATTAAAGGCTCACTTCCATTTTCTGAAGCAATTTGCAGTGCTAAAACTTGATTTATTTCACTGCAGTAAGAAAAAGAACAGACAATCCCTCAGGTATTGTATTCCAAACATGCAATGGCTTTCATGGGTTTAAACCATGTTTACCATTTGCTTCCACAAAGCCACTTTTTAATCACACGTGCTCCAAACCGGGATGTTGTAAAGTGTCATTTCAGCCAAAGTGCCAGCAGGGAACAGGCGGAGTTAAACACCCTGAAAACCGTTTCAGTACAGTTTGAGAGGGGAGCAGAGTATCTGAAGTGCATTAGCATTACCCAGGGCTTTTAAACGACTTTGGTTAGCTGGCAGATCATGTATACAGGCATAAAGAGCGGGCTGTAACAAAACCCTTCTAACATTCAGCATCTCTGCAACTGCATTTCGAATTCTCGCCATTTATCCTCTTTTCCCTATCTGTTATTGCTGCTTTTACTTGTTACATCATGCAGATCATAAAAAGAAGACATCCTCAAGGCAGGGCTATCTCCTTGCACCTGGAAAATACCTGGCACATCTCTCAAGCCACTCCATTTTCATGCAGTTTATTATGGGGCTGTTTTCTAACACATCTGGAGAAGTATCTTTTCTTTGCGGACACTGCTCACTACGTTCATCACAGAGCATCAGTTAAACCACAGCAAAGCCAGTGCTTCCAACAGGTAAGAATAAAGCCAGGCACTAGAGATGAGCACAGCAAATGCACAGCCCCATTTAAACAGAGAAAAACCCCTCCCCTCCCAATTTCTTCTGCACAAAGGATTACAAATTTGCTGTTACTTTCCAGAAACGTACTCATGATGTTCACTTCAAGTTAACATGGGAATTATCTTTTACTACCGTAAAAACCCAACACTGACAAGCTGCAAAAGACCAAAGCCATTATTCCTTGTCAACGGAAATGAACTCAAACCATTTCTAACTTCAGAACCTTCCACACCGGAGCTGACATGGAGAAACAGTTTGTAGAACGCGGTTGTGCAGAGACACTAGATACTTTTCAACAGGGTTTAAATTCACTATGACTTGAAGACACTACATAAACACAGTACTGGGACTAAGGGACACGGTTTAGCGGTGGACTTGGTAGTGCTAAGTCAACAGATGGACTTGATGATCCCAAAGGCCTTTTCCAACCTAACTGATTCTATGATTCTACTCACTTGTTTTGAAGGACAGTGCTCATTCTTCTCATCTGTCATCTTCCCACTCTTGGGGGCCCTTCTTGGTTGCTTGATGCTGGTTTTTATAGCAGGCCGGCACACATAGTTCTCCAGGTTCTTGGGAGGCTTTTTTGTTCGCTTTGCCTGGAGCCCAATCTTCAGCTTCAGGTTCCCCTCGGAAAAGTTTGTTTCTTTCACTGAAAACTGTTGCTGGGCCTCAGAGAGAGCCTCGTTCTTCCCATCCTCAGCACTGGTCCCCTCCCGGTTCTTCTTCTTACTGTCGTCTTCTTCCTTGGTGCAACTTTCCAGCTCTACTTCGCCTTTTCCCACCAATGTGCCAAGATTAACCACAGAGGGGCTTTTCCCAGAAAACCCTTCAGAATCAGAACCCAAGCCTAACATAGCAGTATTCCGAGGGTCCATCACAGGAAAATATGCCTTCAGGTAACTGCAGGGAAGATTTAGAGAGATATGTTCCACAGAAGATCTGTTCTACTACTGGCAGTCAGCATCTTTTACCCTGTAGAAGGAAAAGACAGACTTAACCTTTCATTTTCTAGCAGGAATTAAATGAGTATTAAAACCAATCCAAAAGCAAACAATTCTGTTTCAGACAAGCAGTTACACAGCTGGAAACACCAACCCGTCCGTAATCTACTACACAAATACAATGTATGGTAAAGCCATTTTTAAATGATAGGTGAAAAATCAAAAGTAGGTGATTATTGCAATGTAATTTCCAATTAATCCACACGACATTTCAAAATAATGATTAAGGCTTTTAATATTGATCATCAAAGTATGTTCTTTATTTAAAACCAGAGCCCAGCTACTCCTGGTTCTGCCGCTCTTAGTCTGGATGCACTGCAACAGTTGGACCTAAGGAATGATGTAGCTAATGAAACCTATGCTAAAGCATCCAAAACCCAGGAACAATCCCATTTTTACCACCTAAGCCACCAGGAAAGTTGAGTTTAACCCAAGTTATGCACTGGTTTGCAAACATGCCACAAAAGCTGCTCGTTAGTTAAGAACTTTCCACAGTTCAGGAAGAAGGAGAGGGAGAACAGAAGGAAACCCACAAAACAACCCCACCAAACACGTGCACACAGAGATTTGTACTTCCTGACGCATAGGAACAGAGAAATCCACACTTCTAGCAGTGTTCTTTCCTATTTATCATAAGATATCGGAGGCAACTTTTTCATCTTAACTAAAGCAACAGTTGATTTGAGCCAACTTGCTAATGCCAGGCCTTCAAATCCCAACTACTTGTGCAGTACGTGCTCCTTTCCCATCAAGCCCAACGCTCAGTCCATTAGGCTATAGCACGTCACCACACACACACAAACTGCCCAGCAGTAAAATAAGTCTAAACTCCTGCATGAAGTTTATTATTCAAGTTCAAGAACAAGAGAGAATCCTGCAGGCCACCATGGAGCGCTCAAATCCACGTTCACACCACCGCTTCCTTCTCCAGGGCCTGGGGTCCACAACAGGTACAACACTTCAGTTGTTGTCTTACATATAAAGTAGAGTCAGCTTCAAATCTGAAACCAAATTAGACTGAAAGAGCACCATCTATGCTGCTGTACTTAGCTCCAAATGTACTTAATAGCAAGACTCCAAGTAATTCCTCTTATATACCGACCTTAGAACCTGCAAAACCAAGACAAAGTGCACACTGAGAATTAAAGAACTGTGTTAAAGCGTTGTTCTGTGGTAACAGCATCAGTAACACACCTAGAAACAAATGCACAAATTGATGCCTCTCATAAACATGCAGCAGGTCATTTTATTTAGCCATTAATTCCTCTCTAAACAGGCAACAAAAATGCTAATCCTGGAGCTCAGCATCATTTTGCCTCCATCACTGTAATCTCCTCTCTGACTCCCCAATTACCCTGCTCTGATTCACAGAAAACCTGACAACTGAATCATTTCCTAACCACGAGCTGATGAGATCTCACCTCTTTGAGGCTTCTTCCCCACCCGATCAATGGCAAGCTTCCTGGCGTTGTCCTCAAGGTGTAACTGTACCTTGGTTCTTCACTTGTTCCTGTTCCTTGGTGCTTCTGTTTCACCAGTGACAACATCCCTTTGCACGGGTTCTTTTCTTCATCCCTCCCCCTTTCAGTTAAGTAACACCACTGCTTTCTCTGTGCTACTCTTCACACTTTGCCTACAGGATCTTTACCGTCCTTCTTGCAGCTCCTGCCTTAAAACCTCCATGTGCAAATGCAGCCAAACGATGACAGCCACAGTTCAGAGGCAGCTACACAAGACTGAATTTCCTGGACTAAGAACCATCTTGTATCAGTCTCTACACGGCCTTACAAATGATGCTCAAGACATGCCCTAACCATCACCCCAAGAAGCAAACCAGAGCAAACTGCCAGTCTCATCCAGCAGATTCTGTAAGTCTCAAATCCCTCCTGGAATCATTCTTCCCTATAAGATTAACTAGGAAGCACTTTAACATCCGCTTTGAAATGTGCTACCTAGAACTAAATGCTGTTCATTAATGATTTTTCTAATGCCATTTACAGGTTTCACACTTTTCATTCATTCTTATTTCCCTGGTGACACATCCAAAGCCCTTTTTGTCCATCATCTGCTAAGATTTCTGTACCAACGGCTGACTTCCACTGCCAGCTCCTCAATCCATTTCTCCCCATCCCATTAGCAATATTAAATGAGATTTTGTTTTCCTCTGTCCAATTTACTACAGATCTTCACTCCTGTTGATAAAAACATCCAGGGATTTTCTAGTTGAAGGTGTCTGTCTTTTGTTCAGCTTCAGCTCCAACGGATGTCAAAAAATCCAGCTGAGTGTTTGAAATCCCAAACCATTCCTAGGAAGTCTTTGGTCTCCTATAATTGCTTCGCATACGCCCTGTCTTCTTTCTTGTAGGGCTGTAGGAAGAGGTGCATGATGACATTCCAAGAATGCTTCAGTGGGAGGGAAACTTTGGAAGCAGATGCGATGTCTCTTCTGGTACCTTAACCTCTGGTGTCCTACCTTAACTGAAAAGGCTGGAAGCAAAAGATTCCCTTTGGACTTGCCTGATCATTTTGATGTTTCACTACTCATGTGCAAAGCAACACGGAACTGCCAAACATCGTATAACGAACCCCACATTTGATCAGACCAAAGGGTCCTTTAGCCTTAGGTTGTTAGCCCTAGCACCAGATACGGGACACAGTAACCCACTGTTCCACTTCCAGTGTTCTAAGGGGGCTACGAGGATGCTGGAGAGGGACTGTAGTGACAGGACAAGGGGTGATGGGTTCAAACTGAACCAGGGGAAGTTCAGGTTGGAGATAAGGCAGAAGCTCTTCCCTGTGAGGGTGCTGAGGCGCTGGCACAGGGTACCCAGAGAAGCTGTGGCTGCCCCATCCCTGGCAGTGTTCAAGGCCAGGTTGGACACAGGGGCTTGGAGCAACCTCCTCCCAGATTTTGCTTTCACAGACTAGGAATTCTCTTTCCTTCTCCTTTCGCTCTCAGGTGCGCTCTGCCTTGCTCGTACAGGTTCCCACTGTGGGGAAAAGTCAGCCCTCAGGCTTTTGGCTTTCCTTTTCGGAAGCTGGGACATGAAACATCCCCAATGGCAAACGTCCTCCTCTTGCCAGCACCAAGTTACTTGAATGAAAAGTCAACAATCCATCTGACAACAATACCTGTTTCAAACCAACTGTAACTCAGTAACTGTACATGCTCCTTCCATTCTTCTCTTGTGCCAACAGCGTTACAATTTCCATCCCTAAGCCCATCCCTTGCACCAAGGGTGTAAACTGCTTTTTGTATCCTCGAGGACAGTTGAAACTTCCGAAAACAACCGAAAACAAGCTGCTGCTTTTTGTAAACCATGACTCGAGTTATTCTCCGGTTTATTATCACTCAACATTAAGTGCTTTCTAGATGCTGTTGACTGCACCAATCAAATGTAACTGAAGTTTTGGCTGTCAAATGGAACCAAGATTTGTCTTTATACCCAGACGTAGACCTCCTCAAAAAAATAAACCCAAAGTCTTATTACACAGCTTACAAAAGCTACTGAAGCTTTCATTTTCAAGTGCAAATGCTGCTTAAGAACTCAAGTGCGCAGACAGATGATGATTTTAGAGCCCATCTCTACCCATATGTTCAACCAGCTGCTAGAACTTCCCCATTCACGCCGAGGCAGAAGCCCCAGGGATGGGCTGGAGGTCCTCGAGGATGACCATGTGAAACCCAACCTTTCGGGATCCCTCAACCCCCCCCGCGTTCTTTGGCGCACATTGCTTTGCAGGTGCAATCTGCATCAGGGCATGGAAAACAAACCCCAGAACATGCAAACGAGGGGTCTGCCAATGGAAATGAAGTGTATTTAAATGTCAGGTCCCAGAGTTTTAGCGCACATCCATCCCTGCTCCCCACAGCTCTCTGAACCAGCCTGGAAAGCCACGGTAAGAACCCACTACCTGAAGTTTGGCTCCTGACAACACACAACTTCCAGGAGAGCGAATGCATGTCCTGAGGCCATCTGATGGGAACCCACATTCCGAGCCCTTTCTAGTTCTCTGCTCCGTAATTAACAGGGTGAAGGAACCACAAACCAAGGGTGAAACCCAGAAGTTAAGAAGTCAGGAGGCTATCTTAACGCTAAGCAAAGGACCGCAACACCTTGGCTCCTGAGCCGAGAGGCGGGTCAGGCTAAGGCACATTAGGCACAACCATCTCATCCCAAATTACCGGTTGATTCAACTAAAAGAGGATAAAACCGCAATAAAAGTGAGATTTCAGCAGTACGAGGGAGGGGATCGCAGGCACAAAGGCCCACAAGGCACTGACCCATCACCACCACCGAAGCAGCAGCACCCCCGGCTCCGCACAGAGCCGCCACCGAGGGGCCGGGCACAGACCCCAAGTCTGGGGCTATGGAACAGCCCCGATCCCGGGGAAACCCCCTGAAAACCGCGACCCCCGGGCGGGCCGGGGCTGACCCGCGCCCGCCGCCCCCCGCCGCGGCACCGGGCCAGCTGTCAGGTGATCTCCCGCCCCCCCACCCCGCGCCGCGGCCCGACACAACGCATGAGCGCGGCTGTCAGGCAGCGGCACCCCCGCGGGGCACGGCCCCGGCCCGCCGCCACCCGGGCCTCCCATAGGCCCCGATCCCGCCGTCGGGACCCCCCGCGCCGCGCCGGGCCCCGCGGTTGCGGGGATCCCCGCCTCCCTCCTCGGCGCGGGCCCGGCTGTCAGGGATCCCCCGCCCCCTCCCGGCGCGGGCCCGGCTGTCAGGGATCCCCCGCCCCGCTTCACGCAGCGGCCCCGCTGGGGTCCCCCCGCTCCAACTCCGGGCGCGGGCACTGCCGAGCCCCCCCCCCCCGGCCCCACGCACTCCCGCCGCCACCGGGGATTCCCCCCGCCGCCGCCCTCCGAGCCCCCGCCGCCGGGGCTGGCCCGCGAACGGGCCCCGTGCACAGGGATGCGGGGCAGCGCCGGGGCGGGGCTGCCCTCGCTGCGCGGCTCCCCGGCCGGGCTCCCCTCCCCCCGGGCTCCGGGCCTGAGGCGGTCCCAGTCCCCGCCCGACGCCCCGCTCGCTCGCTGCGCTCCTCACCGTGTCAGCGACAACACGAGCGGGGCCGAGCCCGGGCTCCTCCGCGCCGCATCGTTCCCGGCCGCCCGCGCGGACGGGGCCAGGGCGGGACCCGCACGGACCGGCCGCCGCTTCGGCCCTGCTCCGAGCCGAGGCAGCGAAACCAAAATGGCGGCGGCTCCTGCTCCACCGCGAGCGAGCGCCCCGGCGCCCCGCCCGCACCGCGCGCGGCCACGCCCCCCCGGCGCGGCCACACCCCTCCGCCTCAGCCCCGCCCCCGCCGGGCGCGCAGCGCGGGGCGGGGTCTGGCCCCGCTCGGCTCCCGTAGCGGCCCTCGCGTGTGGCGGCGGTGCGGCCTGTGGTGAGTGCGGGGCCCGGAGGAGAAGGAACGGGCGGGGGGGGGGGGGGAAACGAGCAGCGGCGGGGCCGAGAGGTGCATCCGGTCCGCCCGCAGGAGATCGGTGGAGAGCGGGGGGGGGCTGTGGAACAGGTCCCCGAGGGGCAGCGGGCACCAGCTCCGAGCTGTGCCCGTCTCTGCTGCCGTGTTCCTGGCGCTTGGGTTCGGCTTCCTGAAGCCGGGAGCGAGTACAGAGGGCGAGCAGCGGGGAGGTGTGGGGAGGTGATGGGTGAAGGCCTCAAATGCGACTTTCAGGGCTCTTTGCATCAGTTCTATGCTAATCCCTAAATCCCTTCCTAAAGACCACAAGTAGGTTTTCTACCATGGAACAGCGCTGAGGGGTTGGTTCTTTCACTCGAGCCAGTTTGGGTCTCCTCCTGTCCCAGAGACAGACAAACCCTGCAGAAGAACCTTGCAACTGCTGTGGTCCCAATGGTAGCGGTGCCCTAAAGAAACAGAAACCTTCAGTTGTGTTGGAGCAAACAGCTTTGCCGTCCCTTTCTTCACTGTTAAACTGATGTGAAACAAAGGGGCTGTGTTCTCATGCGGAACAGAACTTCTCCTTCCTCTGCTGTACGAGCATGGCAAAGAACAGGCTAAAAGAAGCCCCCCCAGGCCGATGGCTTCACTTATCCTTGATATAGCAAAAGTGGGGCTTGTTTTGCAGCTCTGGACTGTGCAGTGCCTGTTGGAGGAGGGGATGTAACACGTCTGCAAGAGAAGAGACGCCCTTCGTGTGGTAGGGGTTTCTCATCCTGTGCAGTTCAAGCATCCTGGGCTCGCTGCAGTTAAGCACCAATCCCACTACGAGCCATTCCTCCTAAGGGGTTACAAGGTAATGATCTGCCTTTGAATGCATTGGGGTAACTTCCTGCAGCCAGGAATTCTTAAAGCATCTTTCTTAGGTATTGATATTATCTTCTCCCCCAGGAGTGGGATGCAGAAGGCCTTGAACGCCCGCGGGGGTGACAGATTTAACCATTTACTGACCTCTGTGCCTTTCTTTTTTGCATCACGGTTGCTCAAGGGGTTTGGATTGGGGTTTGGTTTGGAATCAGGAGATTTTTACTGTACCTGAATACAAAGCATCTTCAGCCTCTGCATTAGTCCAGAGTCTTCAGAATAATCCCTGTGTAGCTGCTGCTTTGACATCTGTTTAACAGCTGCACTCAAACTAATGCCCTTCCCCTGGAAAAGAATTTGGCCTCGTACTAGATGAATGAAGTATCTTGACCTCTAAAGTGAGGTTTGGGTTTGGTGTTTTCTTCTGGGGTTTTTAATGTATCTCGGAAAAAAGGCAAGACAAGAAAGGATCAGGTTTTTATTAGGCAAATGATGCTGGTTACCAGTAGCCACTGCATTGCTGCAGGTTCCCACAGCTTGTCCATATGATTTGTGTGCCAAGACTTGAAGCTGTCTGGGCAGGAATGATTCTCTGCCAGTGTAAGATCCATGAACCATAATAAATCCCCCTAAAGAATTCATTTTTTCTCTGCAGAAACAATGCTGAGGAGTTTGAAAGGACTTCTCTCCCATCCCCTAAAGGTAAGCCCTGCAATGGTGCGCTGCTGCTTCCAGGGTTTCAGCTGTCCTGTGAACTGGAATGACCATTTACACCTGTCAGAAGTGAGGTGCTGCTTACCTCTGTCATCTGAAGCCTTGGTGCCTCCCACGAGTGTAAACTGTAGGTAAAGGGAAGAGAGACAGCTTGTGTGTGTTAGTCCTTACACTTCCCTCTGTTGGCTGGAGAGGGGACATGGAGCAAGGCAGGAGTGCTGGCTTAAGGCGCTTGTTAGGAGATTGAAGTTTGGCATTCTGCAATGTCCAGAATGCTGGAATTCCACATCTGAGCTGCGAGTGTGGCTCAGAAAACAGAGCATCGACTTGCTCTGCACTGCTGGGAAGTACAAAGGGAGAAGCCCTTGCCACAGAACAGATCCCCCAGCCTTGCACAAAGGCTGGTGCTGGTGGGAAGATAATTTTGCATCAGGTGGGTGTAAGTAATATCAGCTCTACCACAGCAATGCAGCAGCACTGTGTTAGCAGAAAAGCTTCCTTTTACTATAAACAGCACAACGAGTTGAATGGTGCAGGTCTGGAATGACTTCACAGTGGGAGAGAGTTTCTGTCGGTTTGTTTGCTCTTGTCTTTTCAATGCTTTTTCACTAGCACATGCTGACATGCAGCCATTAAAGAGGATGCTGTATAACTGCTTCTTTCCAGAGATGAGATTCTGGCTGTACAGCACTGATGATGGCAGCTTGATGAGATAAACAGCCTTTTCTAGGGACTATGATATGTGGAAACATGTAGGAACAGCTCCACCTTATGGCACATGACTTTGGGATTAATCTCCATGTACCACGTGATGGTTTGCTGCCATTTCAGGGATCCGAGTTACACTACTCTGTCCTTTGGCAGATGCAAACTTCCTATAAACCCCACTCTACACTACTGGGAAAACAGCATTAAAAGGTGACGTGAAAACCCGAGAACCTTCTTGACACATTAGGATTTACTACACAGCTCTACAGAGAGCCAGAAAGGTGAATGGATGTGTCTCTGGCATTCTGCACGAAGCCAGGGGGACCAGTGATAAGCCACTGCCTTTTGTTCAGGAGGAGGGATCAAGTGGCACGTTGCTGCTATAACGCCAGAGTAGATAATGCATTAGAGAGTGAGTAACCAGCTCACTATGAGTAGCTTTGTATTCACTATTGTAGGAGCTTGTGTTGATTTGTAGCACTTCAGAGAGTTAGGAAAGGATTTCAAGTCCTCAAGTGCTTAGAAACTGCTTCTACAGCCCAGCGCAAGCTACATTCCACAAAGGGAAAGTTCCAAAGCACTCAGGGCTACACAGTGATTCTGAGGAGGAATCACGTTAAGGTTCAAAGAAGTGATGCTCTAAACCAGGATCCTTCCAGGAGAAGGACATAGGAAGATGGGATATGTTCTATTGATAGAAAAATAGAAGTTCCATGTACTTGGTTGCAAGAAGAGAGGGCTGGACTTCAAGACAAAGTCCTTCTCTAGGCACATAGAAACTGAACACATGGAGCAAGAAGTGAATCCTTGCTTCATTTTCATCTGCTGCTCCACAGGTCAGGATTCGCATGGGACTCCTGAGAAAGGATGTCCCCAGAGCTGTGAGCTTGCCTTGAAGTGAGCAAAGCTCGCAGCCTCAAGATGTTCGCTTGAGAAGGAGGGAATGTGGGATGTTCAAAGGAAATGAGAGGGACCATGGTGCCAGGTCTGCAATATCTTGGGGCTGACCTTTCCTAGGTGAACAGGAGACAAGAGTTGCATGCTCTAGGTATCCATGTATTACATTATCATCTTGGTGCCTTGCTCTAGCCTGTAAATGAAGACACGTCTGTGGATTTGAACTGAGCACAGCCAAGACATCCTAAACGGATGGTTTGGATTTGAGGAAAAGACCATTGTGGGAACAAGAGAAATAGGTGGTGACAAAACTGAATGTTTCGTGATGTTCTGTATTTACCCTGCAGTTAGATAGGTATCTAGTGCTGAGTCTCAACTGGTTGAATTCCCTTCCTAAAAGGAGAGGGAGTGTGGAAATGCTGATTCAGGAGCCCATTGTGTGTTTGGGATGTGGGGTAATCCAACATTACACTTTCTTCTTGTGGCTTTCCAATGACCCCCTGAGGAAAAGTGGGATGACAGCAGAATTGCATCATGCCACGGAGAACTGAACCAGCTGCTCCTGTCTCTAAACTTTACTTTATGGCTCCTCTCATCTCTGCAGACAGACAAAATAGGAAACTACTTGCTCTGTTTACAGCTGGAGCCTGCAACTGTTCCAGTCAGTAATGGGAAGGGTGACTTCCAGTTTTGCTTTGGTCACAGCCTCTGCCTGGAGGATTCACTGCTTCAGTCCCTGACAAATGCTTCTGTTTCCTTTCACCACCACATCATAAAATGCTTGTCCTTCTCCTCCTTGCTTTCTTGCCTGGTTTGGCCCAAGCTTTACAGGCACCCTTCAGCAGTCTCTCCATGGAAAAAAGAACTAATTGGCTTAGCTGTCCTTTTCTCAGCCATGTCTGTGTTATAATGAAAGAGTCTGTATGCAGGGACACAGCCAGGAAAATCAGTGTAGGGAATGTCATTACAAATACCAAATAGTGGGTAGCACTGCACTAATCCCAACCACTGACATGCTTCTGGGTTACCAGACAGCTGGAATTTTCAAGGTGCTAGCTACTGTTCATCAGGATAGGCAGAAACATTGGGAGAATATCCCAGCAATAAGATCTTAATGGTTGTATTTGTGCTCTTAAGCAATCTTGAAGGGGATAGAGAACACTTCCAGGAACAGGGCTTGGCTCTCTAGATAACTTATAGGGTAGCCAACTGAAGTGAATGGCAGTGGTTTAGAGGCAGCCTCTCAATGTGACATGGCTCTACACTATGTGCTCTTTCATTATGAATTTACATCCTAATGATGAGGGTTTATTCTCATTGCAGAGAATTGTTACGTATTGCGTGCTACCCTCATGGCCATCCTCATGTGCATGCAGTGAGGGTACAAACCAAACCACCACCTGGCTTCCTTTGCCTGCTGAGAGGTTTGTTGTCTGTTTGCCTTTTCCTCTCCTCAGCTGGACCATGGCTATGCCCTCCATACGGCAGCCAAAGAGTGCTTAAGTACTGCTGTCAGCCCGGAGGTCCAAATCCCAGCACCTACATCGAGAGCAATTTTCTACACCAGTGAGAACAACCCGGTGAGTAACTGCCACAACCATCACTGCCAGACAGCAAGTGCCTGGGACATGCTGCGGCCAGGGGTGCTCACTGGGCTTGTGTGCTTCTGGTGAAGATAAGGGACTACATGGGTTTAATACCAGGCATCTGGAGCATCCTTGGCCCGAAGCAAACAGGCCCTGGCTGTGCACTGCACCTGCCTGGATTTAAACACCACAGGGCTGGTCCTCTGCCTGAAAGCTCCTGGGAACAAGTATTGATTCTTTCTCTACAGTTGCACAGAGGAGATAGGCTGTGAATTGTAGAAGCTCAGATGTGGCTTAGCTTGTCATCAGGCACCATGAATTTCAACTCCAGGGTTATTCTTCCCTAACCTCCCCAAATTGGCTATGAAGGGGGGTAAAAAACACACCCCAGATGACCTCAGCACAGCACAGCTCTCCAGCATCATAATTCCAGCCTCACACTCTCTGTCTCAAGCACAAAATGAAGTGGAATAAATGAATGGAATAAGCCTTTGAGGTGCTTTGCTGCTGCCTGTGTAATTGGAGTCTTTCAATACTGATTCCTCTGGGGTCTCTATGGAAACAGCAGCATGCAGATGATCTCACTCACGTGATGCGAGTGTCTCTATAGATTGCACAGAAGAGTCCAGATGGCAAGGATTGTCCCCACTGTCCTGTGCCTACCATTTAGGTTGCCAGGCAACTGGCTTTGGCATTCTGGTTTCATGTGCCCGATGTTTGGCGACAGCCACCATTGCTTATTCATTTCTCAGGTCAGTGTTCCTTGGACTTGCTGTGTCACACATCACGTACTGCAGCAGAGGGGCTCTGCTGCTCCCTGCAGCAGCACCCGTGCTTGTGTGTGAAGCCCCACTAAAAATGGGTCAAGATGACCAAATAAAAACTAAGACTTCACTTTTATACACCTTCTCATTAGCAAAAGTGCCTAAATGTGAGGATAAAGGTACTGACCCACTTTACAGAGGTAGCAGCTGAAGAGTGAAGGAATTTGCCAAGGTATGCAGCAAGTCAGTGATGAAGCAGAAGGAAAATGGTCTCTGGAGTACTGCTCTTCTGCTCAAGTCCATGGGTAACACTGCCATGCAGAAGCACAAGAGCTGTTAGTCTGTGTCCAACACGTGCAGGAAAGCTCTAGGGAATCCAGCTCAGAGTTTGAAATACAGCTCTGCCTGGAAGAGGACTGAAGTCTCCAGTAAGAGGTCTCCTCTTCAGCCTATGTCCAAGTAACATCTCACAGCAGAGGAGCTATTGCCCAGCAGGTTTTTAATGTTTTCTTCCTGTTGCTAAGACTTACTGACCAGTAAACACCACATTGGCCACTTAAGCATCTTAGAGAGCAGTTGCTGAAGTTACCAAATGGTTTCTTCCTATGAATAGTCTGGCAAAGCTGTGGGTACCTCGACTCCTGCAGCTGTACCAAGGTGAACACAGAGTCCAGGACACAGTGACCTGTCCTCAGTAAGGCATGGAATGGAGGTGTCATTAGCATGGGCTCTTCAGGGTGGAGGGGGCAGACGATAAGAGAACAGGCATGCTGCATGCTGAAAATCTCACCTGAGGAAAGGATGTAGCAAGAACCTTGGGTTAGAGAACTGAGGGTCATCGGGCAGAGGTGAGCGACCAAGCCCAGAGCAGAACTGTCTCCTCTCTTCTGGCCTCAGTACATTAAGCCCTGGGTCCACAGCAAAGCTAATAGGGAATACAAAGGAAGTGTGGCTCAGCCCCTAGACCTGGTAAAGCTGGCAGAAATAATGACTGCTGCTTTTCCTTTGTGAATAGGAAATAAAACTCTTCCTGGATCATTATTATGCAAAATAGAGAAAACAAGGAAGTTGTCAGAGTCTGGTTCCATCTCAACCAAAATGGAACCTGGAAAACCAAAGGTTCATATATAAGCTCAAGGAAGCCCATTATTGTTTGTTGCCAGGTAGGATCCTTTCTGTAGACTCTTCCTAAGCATCTGCCATTAGTGTCCTGGTACTGCAATTCCTGTTTGCTCTAATACAGTAGTAGCTCTGGCTCTACGTAGACACTTGCTTTGAGTGTTCCCTCCCTGTTTGGTTCTCCTGGACCCAGAAAAGAGACCTTGGGCTCTCCCAAGTGTTACAGTTTGCATTTTCCCTTCCCAGGCCAACCACGGAGAGCAGCACGAGGGGCGTCACTACAGCATCCCACTGGAGGAGGTCAGAGCTGTGTTCCCACATGGACTGCCCTATCGCTTCCAGCAGCAGGTACTTGTCCTGGAGCAGGTTTGTGGGGAGTGGACTGGGAGGTGGGAAGAACCAGATCCATCGGGTAGCTGGGATGCTTTCCTGTTGGGATAAGAGAGAGTGATGGGCTGCAAGAACGCGATTATTCCTGGGCCTTACTGTCATTTTCAGACAGCAGTGGACGTTCAGACCCTGCACAGTCCCAGAGATGGGGTCATGCCAGGAAGGGCTGTAGGGAGCCAGCACTTGGCTTCTTGTTCACATTCTCTTCCTTTTCTCAGATTAAGACCTTCAACGAAGCCTTCCTGATGGTGCGGAAACCAGCTCTGGAACTCTTCAGCTACCTGAAGAGCTCCAACTTTGCACACCCGGCTGTCAGATACGTGATCTGTATCTTTTACCACTTACTTGAGAGTAGAATGCAAGTTAAATACGAGCAGGTGAGTTTACCCACATCACCAGCTCTGATGTACGGGGGCAGGATATATAGAAAGAAGGAACTCCTGAGGCTGAACAAAAGCAGGATGGAATGCCATCCTTGCTTTGATGACCCTTGAACTTCATTATACCTGACACAGTCAGGAATACACTGAAGTGGTTTTTCAGAGCCTTTCCTTGACAGTACATTTTGGAGATGGTGAGAAGGGAACAGGGAAAACCATGACCCTGTGCCATGTGATTCACTACTGCGCAAGGCAAGGCTGGCTGGTGCTGCACATCCCTGATGGTAAGAACACCGATGCTGTTGTGTTACTACATCAACTACACATGGGATGTGGGAGATGCTGCTGCAAGAGGAGGGTGGAGAAGGCTTCTAAAGCACAAACCCCACCAAATAAAGTAGAACAGAATGACAGTTACTTTCACGTGCTCTCACATGCCTATCATCAGCCTTTGTGCACTGGTAGTGAGTATGACAAGATGACATACTGTGTGTGGGTCTGTGTAACCTCTTCTGCTCTCAAGGGAGAGTCTTCTCTGTTAAGCATGGTGGGATTTTTTTACCAGTGTAGCAGAATAAGAGCTACAAACACCCCCTAACTCATAGCATTCTTTTGACTAAAAGAAAAGCAACTCTTCTATTTTGCTTTCAGCTCATCTCTGGGTGAAGAACTGCAGGGAGCTGCTGCAGTCTTCCTACAAGAAAGAACGTCTTGATCAGCCTCTGCAAGCATCCTCCTGGCTCAAGAACTTCAAAATCTCCAATGAGCGCTTCCTAAAGGAGGTCTGTAGAGCCTGTCAGGTTGTCTTGGTTGGTAGCTGAGAACTACCCACTGGACTGGCTCTTGCCACTCAGCCTTGCCAAAGCTGCCTTTGCATTACAGACTTCCCAATCTAACTGTAGTGCTTTTACTGCAGATAAAAACACAGAGAAGATACGTGTGGGACAAAAGAGAAAGCACAGAGCAGGGCAGGCCACTGGGAGAAGTGGTGGAGCAGGTAGGGAGTAACAGCTGATAACAACTGCTTCTGGCTTTGTCTCACCTGCTTTGGAAGATCCCATCATTGTGTATGTGAACACACTGCGTATGCCTTGAACGCTGCCAGGGATGGAGCAGTGACCACTTCTTTGATGCTCAGTCCCTTAGGCCAGATTGCTCCTTTGAAAGGAATGAGCAGGCTGACTCCTCTTTCATTTTCCTTCCCCCTTAGAGAGTGCCCAGGGCCACCAGAGCTCTGTGTTACCACGAAACCCAACCTGAGTTTTGTGCCTTCTCCTACTGGCAGGGTTTAGCTCGTGTGAGAAGTGCCAGCGATGCTGTCGGGGTTGTGCTGAAGGAGCTGAAGCAGCAAAGTCACCTCGGCTCCTTCAGGCTGCTCGTGGCAGTGGACGGCGTCAACGCGCTCTGGGGACGGACGACGTTAAAGAAGGAAGATAAAAGCCCTGTAAGAAATGCTCTGCTCTGGTGCTGTTCCTGCATTCCCACTGCAGAGGGGTTGGCTTTGCTGGCATGGAGGGACCTGCACAATCTGGTTCCGGAGAGTTCTTAACTGCAGACAGCTCCTCACGAAGAGAAAAGTGCAGAAACATCTTGTTACAGCAGGGAGGGCTGGGCACTTCCCTGGGTACCATCGCTAAGGCTGAGTGCTAAGTGAAAGCAAGTCAGAAAGTGCCCCTAAAGGCTGCAGCTGATCCTTCCAGTGTGATGTGAAGCAGGGGAGGGGAACTGAGGTCTCAAACTCCTTTCAAAAGCAAGTGACCCAGACACTCCTCTCCAGGTCTCTCCAGAGGAGCTGACGCTTGTGTACAACCTGAGGAAGATGATGATGAATGACTGGGTGAGTTCCAGTCTCTACCTTTGGGGGTGTTCTCGTTAGCAGGTAAAGGTACATGCCAAGAACATCGGACTGTGCTAATCCCAGACTGGTTTGGGTTGAAGGCACCTTAAAGCTCATCCAGTCCCAACCCCTGCCACAGGCAGGGACCCCTTCCACTGGAGCAGGGTGCTCCAAGCCCCTGTGTCCAACCTGGCCTTGAACACTGCCAGGGATGGGGCAGCCACAGCTTCTCTGGGCACCCTGTGCCAGCGCCTCAGCACCCTCACAGGGAAGAGCTTCTGCCTAAGAGCTCATCTCAGTCTCCCCTCTGGCAGGTTCAAGCCATTCCCCTTGGCCTGTCCCTACATCCCTTGTCTAAAGCTCCAGGCTTCCTGTAGCCCTTTAAGTTTGGAAGCTGACAGCTCTTTCACAAACACCATGCTCGCAGCTCAGAGGGTTTCTAATCTGCCTTTCAGACCGGAGGTGCCATCGTGACCACCCTCAGCCAGACTGGCTCCCTTTTCAAACCCAGCTTGGCCTATCTGCCCCAGGAGCTGCTGGGGAAGGTGAGTCCCGGCCTCTCCTGGCCCTCGAACTGACTCTGCTGGAGCGGGGCTGGGCCGGGTCCCCCCTCCGAGGGTCCCGCTCCAACCCCCGGCTTTGCTTCCCAGGAGGGCTTCGACGCTCTGGACCCCTTCGTGCCCATCTCAGTCCCCAACTACAGCCACAGGGAGTTCGAGAGCTGCTACCGGTACTACCTGGACCGCAAGTGGCTGCAGCACGAGAACGGTGAGCGCCGCCCCAGGGCCCCGCACACCGGGGCAGCGGCGGGGGGGGGGCCCCGCTGGAGCCGCGCTCACCGCGCACCTCGTGTCTTGCAGCGCGCACGGAGGACGGGAAGGAGGAGCTGCGGTTCCTGAGCGGCTCCAACCCGCGGCAGCTCGAGCGCCTGGCGGGGCCGCTCTAACGCAATAAAGGCGGCGGCGCGGGTCCCGCATCCTCCGGTGTCCGCGTCCGTTTGTGCGGGCCTGGAGGGGGGGCGGTGCTGACGCGCTTCCCGTTCCCTGCCGCGGGAGGGGGGCTGCGGAAGGCGCATGCGCCGCGGGGCACGATGCCGGGCGAGGCGGTGACGCTGCAGCTGGGGCCGTACGCGGGGAGCGCGGGAGCGCACTGGTGGGGGCTGCAGGTGCGGGACCGGCACCGGGGCGGGACCGAGCTGGGACCGGGCGCGGGTCTGACCTCTGACCCCTGACCCCCGCAGGCCGCCGCGCTGCGCCGCCCCGCAGAGGCCGCCGAGCTCCGCTCCTCCGCGCTGCTGCGCCCCGCGCAGGCGCCGGGCGGGCGGGAGATCCACGCACCGCGGCTGGTGGCGCTGGAGCTGAAAGGTACCGGAGGGGCGGGGGGGGGGGGGCTGCGGGGCGGCCCCGCCGTGACCGCGCTCTCTCGCAGGCGGCGCGGGCGCGCTCAGGACCGGAGACGCGGGCGCGGAGGCACCGGTGACCTGGTGAGTGCTGGGGGGGGGGGGGGCTGTGCGCGGAGGCTCCGGTGAGTGCGGGGGGGGGGGCGCGGGGCCGCCGCAGCTGCCCCGGTTTGTGTTGCAGGAACGGGGCGGTCGCCGCTTACCTGGAGCGCGGCCCGGGCGGGGCCTCCGCGGCGCGGGAAGAGGCGGCCTCCGGCAGCGCCGCGGCTCGAGGTGCGTGCTCGGTACCCGCGGGCTGGGCATGGAGCGAGCCTGGAGCGCCTCCAGCTCCAATGCAGGGACCGCCTCCTCCGGAGCAGCGCGCTCCGAGCCCGTGTCCAGCCCGGCCTTGAGCGCTGCCAGGGATGGGGCATTGGTGTTGTCTTGAGGAGCTTGGGACTGACGCTGGCCCCCGTGCAGTGAGCGAGGGGAAAACAATGGGAGGAGAGTTCCTGCTTATGGGCAGCTGGGTGAAAGAGCAGTAAATGGTTAAGGAACTGCAAGAGAGGAAAACAAAACCGGCTTTTTCTCATCCCAAGCTGACAGGAGCTTCCCTCTTCCCATCTCGTTCCAGGGCCGGCTCCTGCCCCTTCCCCACTTGCTGCTGCCCAGGACGTTCCCTCTGGCAGCCACGTGCAGCTCTGGTCCCATCACCTCAATGTGCAGCTGCATCCCAAGAGCCTCTACGTCATCCGGCAGTACATGCACGATGGGTACGGCCTGGAGGGCGGCAGTCGCTGGGCCGGGACAGGGGCTTCGTGTTGCCTCTAAGAAGGAATTAAGAGGGGAACGGAATCAGCTTCATTCTTATTCTGCCTTTATTCCATAGGGACTGTGGGTGTCTGGAAGCCTTTGCCCAAGGTGAAGGTCTCCTGCAGGACCCTTCCTGCATGGAGGAGCTCGAGGATCGCTTGCACTACTTTGTTGAGGAATGCGATTCCCTCCAGGTCTGAGAGCTCGGCCCCAGCTGCCCTTTGCTTTCCGGACCCTTCCCGTTATGGTTCCGGAGGCTCTCAGGTGCTGCCCTTGTTCCGCGCAGGGCTTTCAGGTTCTCTGTGACCTCCACAACGGCTTCTCAGGAGTGGGTGCCAAGGTGACGGAGCTGCTCTGTGATGAGTACTCAGGGAAAGGAATCCTGAGCTGGGGCTTGACGCCGGCCCTGAGCAGCGTGGCTGTAAGTAGGCAATGGGAGAGCCCCAGGACCAGGCGCTGCTCCCGTGCCTGGTGCCGATGGGACGGGTCCTTGGGTGCAGGTTGTAACGGTTGGGTTCTCCCGCTCCAGGATTCCCAGAGGAACGCTTACAGACTGATGAACACGGCCCTGGGACTCGTCCATCTCTGCGCTCACAGCTCCCTCTTCTGCCCCCTGTCCCTCAGCGGGAGCCTGGGGCTCAAGCCCCAACCTCCAGTGACGTTCCCGTACATCAGCTATGATGTACGTGTGCTGGGCCCCGCTTTGGCCCTGAGGCTTCCTCCTGGTGGTGCTCCTGGTGCTGCAGCCTTGGCTCAGCATCAGAAGCTGCTCGCAAGAGGATGGGCACCAAGCAAGGAGCCTGCGCTGTTAAACCAGCGCCTCTACAAGAGCACGGTTCACATCTGGAACACACAGGAACCAATGGGCCCTGTCCTGCCACGTCTCCCTTTGTGTCCCTCCGCAGGCCTCACTCAGCTACCACAGCAGCGCCATCCTGGCAGCAGCCCTCGATACTCTCACTGTTCCCTATCGGCTCAGCTCCTCCCAGGGCTCCATCCTGCACCTCGCTGAAACGCTCAACTTCTCTGGGAGGAAGGTGAGGGTTAAAGAGCAGCAGCCCCCGTCCGAGCCCATCCGCTCCTCCTGAACAGGAGCTGTTCTGCTCCACGTCCATCCCCGCGCGCAGGGCAGGCTGCGGGGAGCAGGTTCCAGGGCATCACTTGTCACCCCCTCCCTTGCAGGTTGCGGCTGCGTGGGCTTCTGTTCCCTTCCCTGCCCTTCACGGCTCCTCCCTCCCTGATGCTTTGTGCGCCCACCAGGACGTGCCCTGGAAGCTCCTGGCTTCGTGCAGGGAGCGAAAGGGCAGCTCCTGCTTCGCTCAGTCCGTTGTGCTCCGAGGGCTTGGCAAGGACAGACCCAGCAGGTGAGGAGCATCCGAGCTGCACTTTACCCCCAGAGCTCCAGTGCTGTCCCCAGCACCGAGCTCTTACAAGCGGCACTCACCCTCCTCCCAGTAGCATCTGGTGCTCCAGGCAGTTGTATGGAGCTCCCTGCACAGCAAGCCAGCAGCTCCATCCCCCCCTGGGTTCAGGCGAGTGCCCTGCCTTGGGTTTGAGCTGGTTTTCTTTGCAGCAGCTCTCCAGGAAGGCAGCCCCGCTCTCCCCTCCATGCCTGTGAGAGCACTGAGCGCGTCCTGCAGCGCTACTTACACACTGCCTTCCCTGGGGCGTTCAGGTGGGTAACGTGGCTTCAGGTTTGGGGTCACTGGGAACTGCAGGGAGAGGGAGTTTGGGATAACTCCGTTCCCCTTCTTCCTTACAGCACATCCCATGTGCTTGAGCAGCCGTGTTACACCCCGGCTCCATACCCCCAGTTCTTCTCTCCTCGTCTGAGCAGACAAGGCTTCCTCCTGGACCAAGCTCCCACTTCCTCCCCAGCAGGTAATGAGCGCCCCATCAACTTGCTTTGCAGCAGGAGGAGCTGATGTGGGGCTGACAGGGGACAGAAAATGACTCAAACCGCTGCCCTTTTGGGTGGTTGTAGGGCACAACCCTGCTGTGTAACAGCAAAGCAAGTGCTGGCGGAGCAGAACAGGGCGGAGGAATGGGTGGGTGGCTCTGTTGACACAAAGCTGTTTGTCCCTGCAGCTGTCGAGAGCATCCCCGTGCTGGCAGCCCTCCAGTCTGCCCCCGTTCTCCACACGCTCCTCTATGGCTTGTACAAGGACCTGCAGAAGCTGAACCCGCGGCGCTGCGCCAGTTTCTTCTCTGCTGGTGTGGAGCAGGATGACTTCCAGGAGGCCTTACACAAGCTCCGGACTCTCGCCCAGTGCTATGAAACTGAGCTGGAAGCAGATGGATCTGAAGAGGAAGCAGATTCAGACTGACTCAGGTTTATTACTAGGGAGTGGAAGGAAGAATTGCTTTCAGAATAAAGGGAATGGCTCTCAGGATGGCCCCGCTGCTGCTTCTCCTGTCAGCTAAACCCTGTCAGAGGCTGCCTGAAGCCCTGCAGCTCCCTGCACTCAGGTTGGAAAGGGGGGGTTTGTACGGCTGGGGGCTTTCTTCACCTCTGCTCTGTCAGAATCAGGCCACACAATAAATACACAGCTCAGGGCGGAGCTTCCCCACCTACAATCAACACAAGGGGAGAACTTACAAAACGCCTCCAGTCGGGTGTTTGTTCCACAGGAAAACAGACATCTTATGGTACAATATTTACATGGTTCAAAGGCTGTGGGGTCCACAAGCATCCGTTCTGCTGCTGGAGGTCCCCATGGAGGTTCTAGAGGCTCTCACACCCTAACACCCTTCTCCAGGCCCTTAGTGCAGCTTGACAGGAGTACAGCAGGAAAATGAACCCAAAACCACCCCGGAAGGTGCCATCTTCAGTACCCGTGCAAATGGTTTTCCTTTACCCACAGCACAAGCCTAGCAGCAAACGCAAACAACTCCCCTTCTGGTGCAGGCAGGAGCTTCTCAAGCCCAAACCAGCCCTCAGTCATCAGGTTCCTCCTCAGAAAGCAGCAGGTCTTTGTCTGACAGCTGGTCCGTGTTACTGGTACTGGTAGCATCCTCCTCATCTTCAGAGCTCCCATCACAGGATGTGTGGAACAGCCTCATCAGTTCTCTGAACCTGTGGGATACCTGAAGGACAAGGGAAATGCAAGCTGAGGTTATCTTTTGGTTATCTTTTTTGGTGGTGCAACAAGGGGATGGCCCAGGCTGGAGCTGAGGGTGTTTTGTGCTTCCATGTTAAACCCACAGCAGGTTTTTATGCAGGGTTCAAGCAGAAAGGGAACTGGGGGAGCACCGGGTGCTGCGGTCTCCTCCGGCACAACAGTTCTGTTGGTTTGGCCGCACCAGCACGCACCAGGGTTTGGTTTGAGCTTTTGATTTCCAGCTGGGATTATTTTTCCCTGATGCAGCATCAAATCAAAGTTCAAAGCGGGAGACGCAAAGCTCCGCTTCCCCTTCCTTCCCCCTGCCCCAGTCACTGCAGCAGAGAGCAGCAGCTCCGCAGCAGCCCTCACCTCGCTGGCGGTTTTGTTGCCCAGTTTCTGGGAGATGGCGTGGAATGTTTCCAGCTGGGCTCCCTTCTCCTGGCACGTGGTGAGGATGACCCTGTCGGCCTCCCTGCAAAACGGCACAAGAGCTGGAAGGCTGCTGAGAGCAACGCCTGACAGCACGCGAGAGGCCTGCTCCTGGGGAAGGGCAGCAAAGCAAGGCCCTGGCTTCTTCCTTTACTCACCCATCACAAGACCTGGCTCAAAGAGCTGCATTTGGCCCAGTTCTAAAGCCTTTCGAAGGAGGGAAGTGAAATCTTTCCCAGCTTGCAGCATTACAATTACACTGCCACAAGCAGACCCTGTTTCTCCCAGAACCAGCAATGAGAGACAGAGGGAGTCAAAGGCAGGGGGCAGAAGACATTTGAAAACGGGAATACACAACAAAGGACTCCATAACACGGAAGCTGAAGCCAAACACCGAATGCTCAGAGGATGGAAGGTGCAGCTCAGGCAGACCTACCTGGTCCAGAGGACAACCTTCTCCCCGGTCGAGCTGACTTTGCTGTTCTTGGCACACACGGTGGCCTCGGTGACTCGCTGCTGCTGTTGCTGCTCCTCCTCCCTGTGGCCCAGGGAGGCAGGAACCCCTCTGTCCTCCACCTGCCCGGAACGCTGCTGCCCCTGGAAGCAGCGCTTTGCATTTGCCTTCGATCTGCTCTCAGTGCAGCCCAGCTCATCCGGCTCCGAACCACAGCGCTCAGGGGATCGGCAGCTGCGGCTCTTCCCCGGCGCTGACTTTCTGCAGCCCTGCTTTGCTTCAGGTTTTCCTTCCAGAGGCAGAGGGGAGCCCTCAAGTTCTTGCAGCCCCGATTCTGCAGCGTGCCCAAGGGCAGCTCCCGAGTCAGGGTGAAGCCCTTCAGCCTGACACAAGCCCTGTCCGGAACAGGAACTCGATGCCATTGAACCCTTTTCTGGAGCAGAACGAGGGGGCAGCAGCAGCTCTGCAGCTCCTTGCTGCTGGCTCAGTCCCTCCCTCCCCCCGGTGCAAGGGCAGTCTTTGGTTTCTTGAGGTAGTTTTAGAGGAGCTTTGTGGAGCTGGGTCCCTGCGGGGCCGTCGTCCTTCGCAGCAGCCACAGCAGCTCTGGCTGCCCCCTCTCGACCCCGGCTCTCCGGCAGCGCAGGCTCTGCAGCAGGTTCGTGGCTGCTGGAGACGATCTTCCCCTGCACGTGAGGTCCTGCGGGAGGCCCACACAAGCTGGGATGAGCTGTTAGAGAACCTGGGGAGGTTTCACTATGGTTATTACATGCACTGTGAACGGAGGGAGCAGTTCTGTGATTCCAGCTGCTGTTTACCCATCCTGTACTTCAAAGAAGTCAATGTGCTGCAGCACTGCGGGTTAGTACAACCAGCTGCTGGGTGAAGAAGTGCAGGGGGTTGGAACCGGAGGAGCTTTAAGGTCCCTCCCAACTCAGCTGTGATTCTATGGCAAATGCACGTTTGGAGCATCCAGCGTGGATGAACACAAGGTAAGAAAATGAAAGGTTCCCAGAGTTCCCCTCTTTCCACTTGATCGAGCCAGCTCAGAGAGCACTGACAGACCTGCCTGGGCACACGCTTACATACCTGGAGCCAGAGACTCTGCTTTCCTAGACCCAGGTTTTGGTTTGCTCTGGACATCCTCTCCCTCATCTCTGCTCTCCAGGCTTTCTTCTGCAGCTTCCTTAGACATTCCAGACTCCTTCCCTTCAGGCTGGGGACTGGATTCTTGTTGACCAAGGTTTGCACTGAGCTCTTGAGAATCCTTGTTCTTATAGAATTTGTTTTCACACACCTGCAAATCAATGCAGAGGGATCCAGTTACAGATGGAGCAGGGATCCAGCCAAACCTAACACCTCAGCCTTTGCTTCCAAAGCATTCCTTGGCCCTCGCAAAGGCTCCAGGTGGCACTTAGATGAGTCCTTTCTCTTATGAAGAGGCACCGTTCTTTCCACAGTGGCCACAGAAGCATCTTCCAGTTCAAAAGCTTAATTCTTAAAAGAACACCCAACTTCACATTACTGAGCACAGCAAGGGGGGGCAGTGGAAAGTGAGCAGGAGACAGAGAGGGGAAGGGCTGTGCAGTCAGAGCTCCAAGAGGAAGATGCTATTGGTCACCTTTTGAGTTACGTTCTTCCTCAGTACATCACGTTGGCGACACGAGGCTGGACGGATCACCACAGGGGACTCTTGGCAGGACTCTACTTCCCACTCACCACTCCAGCGACTGCGCCTGTCAACTAACCTTACTACTACAATGGCTGCAGGTCCTCCTTTTGCTTTTCTTTAGCTTGAGATCGCTGCTCCCTTCGTGGCAGGAACATGAACATTCCTTCATCCCATCTCCCCACTCGACCTCCTGGAAACAGACATACTCCAGCTGACAAATGTGCATGGAACACAAAAATGAGAGGCAGGGGAAGGTGAGCCCCAGAGGGAGCAGCAGGGCTGGGGCCCTCTGCACACACCCAGAGAGGCCCGAAGCGATTTTGCCGCTGGCCAAGCAAAGCACAACAGAAACCTTTCAATGCCCTTTCTTCAACTCTTCCCAGGCTCTTGTCCTGCCTCTCACGTTTCTCCTCACGGGCATTTGCTCAGGGTCCAGACACGTGCAGGAGTCAGACACCCCAGGCCCACCTTGTCATTGCTCTGGCTGACGATCTCTTTCCGCTTCTTTGCCCTGGAGGCTGCGTGCATCTTGGGTGGCTCCTCCTCCTCCTCCACATCTGGCAGGGACACTTCTTCAAACCCATCAAACTACAGGAGAGAAACACAAACCCTGCTCTTATCATGACAGACCCAACTTCATTCTCCCCAGGACAACTGAGCTCGCTTCCAGGACGTGACAAGTTCCAATATGCTCAAACAGACAAATGCTAGAAAACCATAGAATGGTTTGGGTTGGAAAGGACCTTAAGATCATCCAGCTCCAACCCCTTGCCATGGGCACGGACACCTCCCACTAGGGACTCTGCTCAGTCCCCCAGCAGCTATCCCAGCCCTCTGCTTCCCTTGCTCTACAAAGGCAGCCTCAAGTTGAGGTCTTCAAGCTCAAACAAGACCAGTTTCTCCCCTTTTTGGTGGTCTTAGGGAAAAGGTTGCTCCACCTCGTATTCCTTCTCTTCTGTCCAGTTGATCTCCTCGAAATCGCCCATGCGGCTGGCAGAGGGCCGCAAGTGATCAAAGAAAACGGAGAACTCATCCTGCAAGTGGTCGTGGCCTTTCAGCAGCTGCCACATTTGGGTCTTCAGCTGAAAGAGAGAAACGCAGAGAAAATGAGGCTTTCGTTCCATGTTGTCACATTCTTCTCAGAAGGGTTTCTCAAAGCCAGAGGAGCATCAAGGCTCGACAGACCCCAACGTGGCGGTTTCTGCCTGCGTTGGTACTATCCGTGGATATTCTGAAACCATTCCACATCCAGCTATCAGACCTTGTAACCATCTTCCAATACCTAAAAGGGGCCGCAAGAAACCTGGAGAGGGGCAGGGGGTTGGAACTGGAGGAGCTTTAAGATCCCTTCCAACACAAACCACGGCAGGGGGGTTGGAACTGGATGATCTTAAGGTCCTTTCCAACCCTAACTATTCTATGATTAGCACAGAAATATCCCTCTAAAAGCCCAGGCAGACTCTGTAGCACTAAACTAGAACATATAAAAGCAAGGTGGAGGTAGGAGAGAGGAGACAAAGAGGCCAGTTCATTATAAAGCCTCTTGAAGGAGCAGCTTCAGCTCTCTACCACTTGTTAAACTCTTGTGGGCTCCAAGAGCGGCACAGGGGAACCCTGAAGCAGGGTAACTGCTGAGGCAGGAGGTACCCGGCTGCCCGCTTACCTCGGCGATCTCCTGGGGGAGGCACTCAGTGCAGCTCTGCAGGACTTTGATGATCTTCTGATGGTGGGCAGGGTTCTCAGCAAAGCAGATCTCCAGCTGCCTGAGGAACTTGCGGCTCTTTTCAAACGCCTGCTGCTCCTCAAACTGACCAAAGGGAGAGCACTGAGCACTCCTGCTCAAGAACCCATTCCCCAGAGCCTCCGGTTGGTTACAAAGCGCCTGCCTTGCTGCTTCTTTCCCATTCCCATTGACACCCAATGCAAAAGTGGGAAGAGGTGGAAGAGAAACAAGTCTTTGTAGACCAGTATTTCTGTAAGTGCTAAAGCTTTGCTTTCTGTGAGAGGCACAGCAGGTAGGAAAAGCCAGCAAGGATTTCCGACGTGGAAGGCTGATTTGTGAGACAAGGGAACCATTCCACTTGCTGTGTCTGCACAGTCTCTGCAGTTAGACTCTGATTCTCCAAAGCAATACCGAGTACGAGACTTAAACACTAATTAATAAACCAACAAGGCAAGCAAATGACTCACCAGCTCTTTACCTTTCTTGCCCTAGAAAGAACTCCTTATGCTTTCACTCCCCCAAGCATTCACTTTATCTGCTCAGAATCCGGCCTCCTCCTCTCACTACCTACCAGTCCACACTCCAAAGCTTGCTCTGGTAAAAGAAAGGCAGCAAAATCTGTGAGCAACTGCGGCCAGTCATGCAACAGCTTCTGCAGGGTAGAATAGAGATCCACGGCCGTTCGCTTGTCTGTGCTGATCTCAAACTCGTAGATAACGCGGAGGAAGTCCTCATACTTCCCAGGAACATGCTGCAAGGCTTCCCGCACCTGCAAAGAGCAGCAGGACAACACGTTATCCAGGAGGAAAACACGCTCATTTAGGAACCCTTCACCTCTTGCTACCTGAGCAGTCTCACAGGACTCCAAGTGTCCGCTGCTCCTCTTTCTGGTTCATCCGCTGGCCTGGCTTACCCTGCTTAGATAGGCTTGTGCAAATGCCAGATCCTTCTGCTCCCGCAGGGGATCTCTCTCCAGGATGTCTTCATCATACAAGAGCAGCAGCTTGGATGTATCTTTGCTGGCACGAGCCCGTCCCCTCTTATTCCTGGTTCTGTGGGAACTCCTGCTTTTCCCAGGGGCTTTCATGCTTTCTCCTAGGAAGAAGCACAAAGCAAGTGGGTTCTTTGTGGGTTTTTCAACCCACAAAGCTGGGTTGGCAGCCAGCTCCTCTTCTAGATCAATACTGCAATAGGAACGAAGGCTTCCAGAGTTGGTGAGGAGTTACCTGGTTACACTCTCCTGGGTATGAGCAATGCACTTGTCATGAATGAGGCTCCTAACACCTTTTACATTGCCTGGTTCTTTTCATAGCATCTGGCAGGAAAAGCCTCTGGGTACAGCAGCAAATCCATCCGAGCTCTTACTCAGATCTACTAAGAACTAATAGCTACATCTCCTGCACATCAGGGGCAAACCAGTCACAGTGCACAGAGCTCTGCTGTGAGCATCAGGGCTGCCTGCTCACACTTGCAAAGGGTCCTTTTAGCTTGTTATCTACAGGAATAGCCAGCATCACAGATAAATAACCAAGGGAAATGAAACCCAGAGACAGCTCCCCCATCCCTTTGCTGTTCATGCAGAAGCAGCTCCATCGCCCCATGCCCTGTGTCAAAAGAAACCCACAGGACTCACCTGCTGGAATTCTGTGGGCTTCCACCTGTGGGGCTGCCTTTGTCAATGGGAAGGCAGATTTGGGTTCCTCTGATGTATCTCCACATACTTCATCATCTTTCTGTGAACTCTCTATGCCTTCCCCTTCCTCCTCCTCCTCTTCCTCAGGCTCAGAGTTCTCTTCCTGGGAATTCTCTTCTTCAGAATCTCCTTCTTGGCTCAAACGTCTCTTGGTTGCCAGCCAAGTCAGTTTTTCCATTGTCTCCTTAGAAAGCAACAACAACCATCATCATCAGGTTTGCTTTCAGTGTTTAACATCATCCAGCAACCAGCTCGCTCCAGGAGCAACTACTCCACTGGGAATTCTAACAGCCAATTTGACAGATCAGAATCTGAGCAATAGAGGGTTCCACTGAAGGGCCAGAACCCAACCACCACCGGCTCTATTTCTGTATTCCAGAATCTGCCACTTCTAAAAGCCTGAAGCTGGACAGAATTCCTTAATGATCATCTCAGCTCCTAAAGTCTTGCTGGAATTGTGAGCTGGAAAGTAACTGTCACTTGAAGGTCCTTGCCATTACACAGCTAGTCCAGCTTTCCAATTGGATTCCAGCTGTGATTTGCCCTGACTCCACCGGGGTGTTTCAGGACACCAGTAGTTGTCATTAGCAAGGCTTAGAACCTTTTGCTTGCTCTTACCTGAAGTTCTGGCACTGAAAGAATGGATTCTTCTGAGGCTGATGACATTTCTTCATCCTCATCTTGTGTAAAGTCATCAAAGTCATCTTCTTCCTCTTCTTCTTGCCCTTCTCTCTCCCCGCCAGCTTCAGGGCCAGCCGGTGTTCCCACTGACTGCCCATCTATGCTGGATGAATCCTCTGGTCTTCCCAGTGGACTACTGAACTCTGCCTCAACATCTGCCGTGTAAGAAGGATTCTTTGGAGACTCACTGCTTACTTGCGGTCCAGCAACACCACCTACATCCATCTGCTGTTCCCTGTGGGGAGACGACTGCAAAGGCCAGCGCTGTTCTTCTCCCTTCTTATCACACAATGGATGCTCCTGTTTCATTTCTTTCAGGTCATCTGAGCATGAACATGCAGCCTCCATGTTCAGCTCCTGGCCAAGATCCAGCATGAATTCCTCCTTCACTTCAGCACATACAAGATCCCTCTTCTGCACTGGGTTTACTTCCTTGGTAGCATCATTTGATTCTTCAGATTCAATTTTCACTGTTTCATCTGGATCTTCTAAATGAGGCAAAAGGCCCACAGACAATGACTCTGAAGTGTTCTCCTCTCCTTCCACCACTGTCCAGCTACAGCAATCACTGTTATTCACCTTCTCCTGACTGCCATTACTTGCAGGGGCAGGATTTGTACTGCAGTCCTTGGGGGAGACAGCAGAGCATGAAGCGTACAACTCCGAGGGTTCAGCCTTGGCCTCTGCTGTACTTTTGTTGTTTCCAGCAGAGCAGGAAGGAACCAGATTCAGCTGCTCCTCGTTTTCACCAACAGATGATGCAGAAAGACCAACAGGGTTAGGGGACACAATCAGCGACGGGATTGAAGAAGTCACTAGAGGCTGATTTAACGGACAGGGGAAAGTGGATGGATTTACCAGTAAGGTTGTAACTGGAATCGCCTGAGTGCCTCTACCAACTGTGGTATTTATGGGCTGAATCATATTGCAGCCATTGCCTATATTCACCACTTTCACTGTGGTAGCAGGCACAGTGAGGATGACAGGAGACGGCTGAATCAAAGGGGAAGTCTTGATCAGTGGGGCAGATTTTGTCCCTTTCTTCCTCTGGTACCCCTTACGAACGCAAGGCTTGCGCGCTTTTGCTCCAGCCAAAGCTGGCAACATCACTTTGGGCTGAACAGTCACCGGATTTGAGGGCACAAGAGCGGGTGGGACAGCAGCTGAGAAAGCCTGTCTGGAGTCCGGGTGGGAGGTGGAAAGCACGTGCTGGAATTCCAAGCCATCTCCACTTCCTACCACTGCTGGAACGTTCAAGGGCTGCACTCCCGGCACCGTCTGCACCACTGGAGCTGGCTGGATCAGCCGGGGAATCTGGACCATCACTTTGCTGGGAGGAGCTTCCGACTGGGACAGCTTCACAGTTCTCTGGATGTTGATAGGGTTAGCACTGGGCTGCAGGCAAGGGCTCGGGCGAATGAGGACAGGCTTAAGAGCTGAAGACCTCTGCCTCCTCCATGCTCTCCTAGAGAACCGGTTGGCAAGGGGCTTTAGGGTCAGTACGAGGCCCTTTGGCATGAGGAGAGGGTATTTTTCATCATATTCTGTATCTGAAGCTTCCTTTCCCGTCCCCAGGACAGCTTCTGCAGCAGGTGAACCTGGTGCCTCCCTGGCATCTTCTGCCAGTTGCTTCAGCTCCCTCTGAATGGAGGGCAAGCTTGCCTAAAGGGAACAAGAGTTTATTATTTCAGCCCTTTGGCTATTCCTCTTATTACCACCTTCAAACAGCATCACAGAAGGCAACAGAGAGCAACTTGCTCCTAAAAGTAAAGCAGGTTTAGTTTATACTCCTGCTTATTACTGTCTACCACTTGATATTCACTGGATATTACTTTATATTGATGGGATTTACTCAAAGCCTTCAAAAGAATCCAAGAGCCTGAAAGAAACAAGAGAACTGAACTGCTTCAGAAAGGTTCCTTTAGTAAATACAAGACTTTGGGGGAAGGAAGCTTCCCTGTAGCAATGAAATGCAATCGGTGATTAAGAGAACTGGATTTTATGGCATCCAAGTGTAATTGTTGCCTCAGACGCAGTCCTCTGACTCACTATGGTCACTGTGTCAGTGCTGATTAACAACCTAACAAAGCCAAGTAACAAACATCACCGCATCAAACCAGAGACGCAGCAAACCAAGGATCAGGGATGGCCACGCTACCTTCAGTCAGCTTGGCAGCTGGGCAGACAAGCACTGAGAGTAGTGTCTAATCCTTACAGGTTGCTGAGTACTATTGGGCTTGCTACATTTCCTAGCTAGAGCCAGGACAACAGAGGGTCCCTTGCAATACAATCAGGATACGTTTTGACTTCAGAGCTGTAGCTTACCCAACAAACCCCTCTGGCCCTAGGCTGTAAAGAAAAAGGAAGAAAAACCCACCACCACCAAGAAAGAAATCAATCAAAACCAACCCCCCCCCCCATTTATAGCAGGAACTACCTTTAGCCAAAATGGGAGGCGATGCTCTTCTCTCTCCACAGGAGGCTTCCACTCCTCAGGCTGGACTTCCTCACAGCACTTGAACAGAACAGGCAACTGCTTTGTCTTTTTGTAGTACTACATGGGAAGAGGAGAGAACGCAAGACAAGAGGACTGTGGTCACCTGGCTGGTGCAGCGTATGGGCTGTGCTCTGTAAAAGCGTTCATGTGAATGAAGTGATTCCCAAGAAACATTAAAGAAAGAGCAATAAAGGCTGACAAGAGCTCGCTGCCACCTTGGGTGCTCAGAAGGAAGCATGAAGTTCTAGCAGATATGCACTTGCTTTAAGTGCTGCTGGTTCTTGCTCTCACTTCAGCAGTGGTTATAGCTTATGGGAGCTGCTGGACAATCCCCATGGCTGCAGACAGCCCTTTGGTTTAAGCTTCACTACTCCAAGTTTATTTGTATGAATTGGTCAGGATTACGGAAGCCACAGCTGGGCTGTCTGCAAGTGCTGGTCTCTTTAGAGTCAGAACAGCAAGAGCAGTACTTGCACAGTCCAGAGGGTGAAGAAATCCTCATTGCTAATAAAAGGATGATGTTTTCTTCAAAGAAAATAGAGCACAGGCACAAAATGATCCTTGGAACAACCAGCACGTCTCTTCCTGTCCAGCAAATCAGCAGACATACGAAGCTGAGAGATACCAACCCGTAAGCTACAGGCACCACTTACTCTGATGATGTTATCAGGGGCTCGGTTCATATTGAGGTTCTTGATCCTCACTGTGAGCTGGTGGGCAGTTTTTGTTGGCAACAGATATTTGCTGATCAAAGGCTTTGGAAACTCCGTCCCTTCAAAGTGTTTCAAACCTAAAGCTAATAAACTGAAGGAGGAAAAAGGGGGAGAGGGAAGAGAAGAAGCCTGTTAGACAGGATGGCAGGCTGCTGTTTGGATGTGCAGGACACAGGACACAGCTAGCCCCAAGGTTTGCATCCTAGAAATTCTCCTTAGCAAAGCAGCCCCATTCATGTGCATTTCCTGCAACAATTCCAAGCTCTTACTTGTCCTCCGCCTTGGTGAAGATGATCTTGTCCCGTGGAGGGTTTGCTTTCAAGGAACATATTGGCAGTAACTCGGGATACATAAAGACTCTCCTTGTTGCCAAAATCCATGCCACTTGCTTTGGTAAACATGGGAATTCATTGGCTGTGAAGAGAATTAACTTACTGTGGTGCAAGCTTAAGCAGCAAAAAGGCAGTCAATGAAATGGGTGGATTTATGGACAAATACCTCACAGAATCAAAGTAAATCCATTCCAAAGAGCAGCCTGAACCATCTCTCATCGGGAGACAACTCTCACTGTGAACACCTTCCCATGGCTTCTCCCTTCAGATACTCACCACTTTTCTTCACAGCTTTGCGAGGGCTCCAGTCCACTTGGACTTGGGCATGAAAATCCTCAATGAGCTGCAGGGCTCCCTTCAAGTTGCAGGGCTGGAACATGGTCTGAAACTTCGGATTGAAGGACAGGTGAAGGAGCGTGGAGCTACGAGCAAAGTTCCCAAGCTCGCTCTGCCGAGTCAAACACAGAGGAACATAAGCCAAGAGGCCTTCCAATGGACGGTGAAGACAAATTCTTGCTTTTCAGTATTTCCAAGGAAACAGCAAAAAAATGACATTTCAAAGCCCTGTTATTAGTGAACATGATGTGAATTATTTCTCTAAGTACTGAGCATGTTCGTCGTAGGCTTACAACATCACCCCCTTAGTGAGGGCTAGTTTCATTTAAGGGCATCAATGAATTAATCTCTCCAAATTAACCTCTCGAAATACCTCCAGCAACCAGCAATCATTAACATTCACTTTTAGCTCTGATTTGAGACATATCCTTACCAAAAACATCCTGGTGGTACTGGCCTCTGAACTTAAAGCAGGGTTGGAACTTGCGAGGAGATGGATTTGAGTCAGAAGCTGAACATGCTTGAAGAATAAAATCAGACAAATGGGGGTTTGTTTTCAGTGGATCAGAAATCCAAGAAACTGGAAAGCACAAGTATAGAGGCACAAGAAATATCTCCTGAGCACCCCAAAAACCACATTCGGACTCAACTAATCTAAGCAATAGAAAGCTGAGGGGAAACTTGAATATCCATCCAATTCCAATAGTCTTTCAGTGGAATTGGGCATGTAAACATCACCTACAAGAGCTCCAGCTTCAAACATGGCTTTTTCAACTCACTGCCCTAAGAAAGCACACCCACATGCTTGCTGCACCACTGCCTCCCCCTGCCCCTACAGTATCCAGCAAATACTCATTAGGTCAGACCAGGTAACATTTTATTACCTGCTGCATTTGCTGCTGGAGCCTCTTTCTTTGCACACTGTCCAGAACAAGGCTCTGGAGAGGCTTCTCATTCTGAGGTTTGGATTTTTCCATCTCCTGTGGTGGCTTAATGGAGGACTTCTTCATTCTCAACTGCTCAAGCTGCTCCTTCACTGTCCGGTGTTGTTCGTTCAGTAAATTGGCCAGGGGCTCTTCAAATCTGGTTGAGACCAAAAGAGAATGGCACCCCGCAAGCAACAATAAACCTAGCAAATCCACGCTTTGCCACAAAACCACCTGAATCTTGTATACAGATAAAACTGGGGAAGAAGCGACTGGGAGAACTGCCCCCCCCCGAAAATTCACACAGGTGGCTATTGTCAAAAGACAAATCATACAAATAGTAAGAGAGAGCATCCAGATTCCCTGCTTTTAGTCTGTAGCTGGTTTAAGAGTTGCTTCACTCCCCTCTGGTACTGCTCATCCCAGAGAGAGTATCAAGAAACTCCAGCCTTCATTTTAGCTCCTTTCCCAAACAGATACAGCTTGGATCTTGAGCTGATCTGCCCCAAAAACCAGGAGACACCATTCATGCTGCAGTTCACCTTCAGCCACTTTCTGTAACTGGTTAAACAGGTTGACCTAGAAAGTCAGTGCTTTAGACCCGTCCTCCTCCAAGTCACTGTTTCAAGTATAACCCATCCCAGAAATCCTCAAAAGCCAACTTCCAAACTTTATCAGCAGCTCAGCCCTAGGCCTCAGCCATATTAAGCAGTCTTCCCTCAGAAAAGGCCACCATTACATCCAAGCTATTTACTTAAAAGGCAAGGCAATGGCTGGCCAAACCAGCTCCTCAAGTTTCTTGTCACCAAGCAGTGGCCTGTGCTGAACAGGCATTACCTCCCTGGGGGATGGCACAGGAAAGCTGCAGGTAACCACAGGCTTTTTAGCATAACAGTGTAATTTTCCAACTATTCAAAACCATTGACCCTACCTAAGTGCCTGGGGTGTATTGAAGTTCGGCCGTGACTCTGTAACATTATCCTCATCTTCTGGACCTTCATCTTCCATGTTGGAGAAACCCATCTCATCCTGAAACTGAGAGCAAATGCGTAGCAGCACTCAGCAACAGAAAGCTCAAGCAGCACATTTGTCTTTAGCCGATACAGCTCATGACAATCCTCAAGCACACACATTCATCTGCAGGGATTTAAGGACGTTCCTATGTATGTTCCTTCCCATGGCTAAAAGTGACACTTTCACGATAGGACCCCTTTGCACATAGTCAGCGCTAAGCATCTTCCTGAGACCACCCCTTTATGGCTTTAAAATTTCATGCCAGAGCTGAGAAAGATCTGTTCTTCAGTGCTATACCCAATTTATCACTTACTGTCTCAAAGAGCTCCTCCATCAGTTCGTTCACTTCCTTTTCTGCAAGTAAAATTAAAAAGCATGAAGATTTCTTTCCCAAGAAACACTGTCATAAAATCAAGTCACTGAAGGAATCTCTCTGGAAAAGCAAAGCCCTCTCCTTGCAAAGGAAGGACCAAGAAGGAAAGCCCCCTGATATTACACTCCTTTATAACGCTGGACCCCAGAAAGCTTCAGCTGAGACTGTTCTGAATGAGCAATGGAATTCAAAAGCTGATTTCCAGAATTAAGCTGGAAGTTAAGCTGGGCTAAGCCCTAAACCAAGTGTGCTTTGTTGAGAAGATGAAGAACGCTATGTTTATAAAACTAACTTGAAGATTGAAAGGACTTGGAGAACACTGAACTCCACTCAAGTCACAGGGCAAGCATTCAATCCTGCATTGGCCAAAGCTCTATGCAAGACTCTACTAGCACCTAAGGATTATTCTTCAGTCTCTGCTATGGAGTAAAGTTGCATTTGACAGCACAGCAGCTCTGACCAGAGCCTTCCATGTATGCACAGAAAGGCAGCTTTGCAGAGGAACGCTCTTCAGTCAGTATGCAGATTGGTTTTAGCTAGCCTACACAGCAAAAATCTTGGCACCAAACCACTTCTCCAAGTGAATTATTAATCCTAACAAGAAAGGAGACGTGATTCCCACAGAAGGTGGGATTCCCAAAGGACTTACTCGTAATTCTCACAGCACGATCATTTCTGAAGTCTTCTGTATCTGGTTCATCCAGATCTTCCAGGAAATTGTACTCAGGGTCATCATCATCATCTGCTTCATCTAATAAGAAGCATGGTTTGAAACATCATTACCCTGCCCCAAGACCAGTTGCCAGGAGCAGAAGCAGTTTGTTTACTGCCTGACCGGCACAAAGAGCATCCTTCTTTGTAGCCATTTCCATTTAGAACAGGTGAATCTATTCTCTGTCACCTGAGTTCCAGCTCAATTTACAAAGACTGAAGTAGCAGTATTTCAATTTGTGCTTTACATTCCATGTGCACAGCTGTAAGCAACTGGTAAATTGAGGGCAAAAGGAAGTCAAGTCCCAAAGCTTGTTCTTGGTTCTTCTCAAAGAGCAAACCAGTTGTTTTTACCAAACCAAGTCCTGTGCTAACAAGGAGCATGATACACTCCATAGATTCAGGTGTATCAGTGCTCAGCTTCCTGACACAGCAGGATGGATTAAGGGCTGAAACCCATACATTTATTGATGGTTACCTTCATTCTCCACATCATCATTCATGAGTCCTCCAAGCCACCTCTTCCACTCCTCATCATCTGCAGTGTTAGGATCATACATATCAGGTGTGATATCTGGGGCTCGGAGCTCAGCCTCCAGCTGGCCAAGAGGAACATCCTTCAGTGGTCTCTTGGATCGGGTTCGGAAGGCAATGAGGCTGTCTTCCAGAGACTGAAAGGTGAAGGAAAACCACACTGGAATTACCAGTCTCTGCTTTTCCCAGTTTCTCTGGCAGCCAAAAAAAATCTCAATACCAAAAATACAAGATTCCTGACACAAGGAATCCTTTACTTTGGTAGAAAGCCAAACTTTCATTCCTTTTGCTATTAAACTGCTATTGGTGATAAACATGTTCTTGTTCATTTAGCTCATGTTAAACTCTTATCTGCTACCAAAGAAGCAATCCCCACTTGCACTGTTTTTCTCACTATTACAATGAAACCATGTTCTCTTTACAGCCGGCTTCCTCAGGGGTTACTACAAACTTGCCTGCAAAACACAACTAAGCTGGCAGGTTAGCCTTCAAAAGGAAAACTGTCTTCACTAGTCATGTCAATGTCATAGAATTACATTTAACAGTCAAAACAATGCTAGTGGGAGTTATGAGCAGAAACAAAGTGTAGTTACAACACAAGAAACTAGAAGCATACGTCACTAACACCGTTTTACTAACAACTGCCTTTATTCTCTCACAGAGCTGGCGTCCTACACGCTGTGGAGATTCCACCCACACTATTACAGCATCCCCAAACCAGTACCTGGTAAGAATCCATGCACACTGGGCTTGAAGCCAGTTCTTCATCCACTGCATGCAGCTTCTCCATGAACGTGCTGTCTTTGTTTTGCTTTGGTTTTGGAGGTGGTGGAGGTCCCATGGGAACTACTTCAGCACTAATATGTCTAACAACAGGCGTAGTGACCTTTTCCATCTGATTAAAAAGGCCTTTGTGTTAGAAGGGAAATGTATGTTCTAGATAAAACAAGGACAGAGCAAGTCTCTACCTGCTTGGCCGGAGTCTAATACAACAGAAAGGAGAGAAATGCTTCACAGAAGAAAAGGGATTCTTTATCCTACACTCACTTTATCTTTCAGGAAGTACAAGTAAATTCACTGTTGAAAAGACGTGCAGGAAAGAAGACATTTGGAAGAGCTGAATATCAGCCTCCATGTTACTAGAGCTGATAAACCTGAACACTGGTAATTGTGGCACACTCCCAGCTCTCCCAAAAGCAAACCCAGGGCAAGCAGAAGGTGGAAACAGCATTACATTATTGCTCTTTCATCAGCTCCAGTGGCAGTAGCCAGTTCTCACGCATGCTTTCTCGTTCTTGTCTGTTGATACTCGACTCTCACCAGCCAGCACATACTCCCACTGGTTAACAGTCCCCAGATATAAGCACCACTTCCTCCTCCGAAGCCAAGCACAGAATGCAATTCCCCTGCACTCCTCTCCCACATAAGCAGAAAAACAATTATTATCTGAGAAGAGCCTCTTCTTCCCATTGCCAGTGGTTTTAAGTACCTCTGTTTATTTTAGACTAAGCTCTTTCTGCAAGGGTTGCGCTTCACTGCTTATGCAGGAACCGCTGCAGAGGGACCCTAAAGCCACACAGCACCTGCCTCACACCACAGCCTGAAGCAGTAATGTGTCTTTGTGCTTTTGCATTAATAGCTTAGGAAGAAAGGCCCAAAGTTGTTTCTAAAGAAAGCAAGTTTACCTCGCAGAGAGTCCCTCCATCTTCATCAGAGGATCGCCTCGTCCTAGATCGCTTTGCTCCCCGAGGAGAAGAAGCAGTGCTCTCTACATCACTTTCCAGTAAGCTCTACAGCACAAAAGATGCAGAAGGCAATCAAACACTGCTTTAACTCATAGTCCAAAGACTCCTTTTTGGTCAAATGAATACCACAGCATTGAAGAAACATTACTAGAAGGTCTGGGACAACTTACAAGTTTTCACATGTTAAAATAAAGAGCATTCTACTGCCTCAAACATGCAGACAGCTCCATGCTGATCACAACACATCTTTGTCCGAGTTGCAGTTACCTCTTCTGCAGTCTCGTCCTCATCCTCATCCTCAGGCTGGTATTCTTCATCAGACGAATCATCTTCCTCAAGAGGAATGTCCACAAACTGAGGAGGCTGCAACAGAACAGAACAGACAACTCTGTACAGGCGAGAAAGAGCTGCACTGTCAGATCAAAGGTTTCCAGCTGAGGAAATGCCCTGAAGCTCAGAAAGGAAGGAATGTGCTGAGAAAAGCTGAAGAGACCAAAGAAATTACTGAAGTACAACTGGTAAAGCAAAGGAAGTGGTTTAAAATGCCCAAAATATTTACATTTGTAGGATGGAAACACTGCATGAACAGACCCTATCTTAGAGATATGTTTCTAGTACCTGAATGGTCCCTTCCCTCCTGCCACACTGCTGGATCCTGCCTACACCTAGGTAACAAACCTTTTGGGGCAGGCAAAAAAAGCCCCGAGACCCAGGCTGTATTTCCAGAAAGTCCTACAGTGCATAGAACATGAGGTCTGGGCACTAACATTCACCATCAGAAGTTCCATCCAGGTAGAGGCTGCTGCAGTACCAATGTGGGAAGCTTAGAAGACATCCCTGTGGCATGTCATCACCTCATCCCAGTTTGTCTTCCCCTAAGGGCAGCTCTTTTGGGCCCTCTGTGCACCCAGTGCTATGTTAACTGCCCTGTCCTGTTTGCAGTGCTCCTGGTCACTGTATTGGCTATGTTAGACATGAATCTGCTTCACCCCTCCAAAAGATTCCTTGCTTTCAAGGTGCCTCTAGTACAGTCTGGCACTTCCCAGCAGTAGTTCACTTACCTTCACCTCATTTGCCTTCTTAATTGGAGAAATATTCCACGTTGGAATCACCTAAAGAGAGCAAAAGCCCTTTAGCTGGCTCTGAAAAGCATGGTCTGTGCAGCTTAGATCTCTTACACCAAATCAGTACTTGAGCTTGAGGCCTTGTCCTCCAAAGTAGCCAAGTAACAACAGACTTCCAACAAAGGCTTTCTGAGCTGCACCTGTGATCCCTGCAGCAGTAACTTCAGGATACTGTCAATTCACTGCATTTTCTAACTCTGACCTGGTTCTATTATTCTGCCCATCTAAAAGTTTTACACTGCTTTAACTTATTTTTTTCACATGAAGAATAAATCACATAAAAGTACACTTTACACCTCCTTCAGAAGACCCAGCTACCAAAGCCATTTGGGCAGGGGGAGGCTGCAATAGTCAAAGCAGATCACGTACTTACCACGCCTTTCTCCACAACTTCCTTCAGTTTGGAACGAGTCATTTTGGGCTCCTGAGGGTTTAAAAGAAGACAACAGCAACCGATTCAGCCGCTTTTCTTCACTGCAAACTTTCCCCCAGCAGCTCTTCACTACAAGGCTTTTCTCTTCTTTACATGCATTGCCTTTCAGGCAGGATCAGAGCGACATCAAAAATAACCCCTCATAATCCTGTTTCATCATTTACACTCATACGCAGACACTATTCACTTCATCCAAGTGGTAACAAAACATCAGTTATGGTCCCACCTATTCTCTCCATACCACAAGATAGACTGGGGAAGGTCCTGTGCATTTGGAACAACTGAAACCCCTTTTTACTTACAAACAACGGGATATCTTCGGTCTCACTGATGGCTGCTTTCATCATGGCAACCACATGCTCATTTGTGATCACTTCCTACAGGAACACACACACACAAAAAGGATCTTTTACACTGTTTGTCAAAAAGAAACAAACTTTAGGTTAAAATAAACTAGTTAGAAACAGGATGGAGAAATAGTCAGGGTACGATTGACTTTGTAATTATACAAGAACAAAGAAAGACTGGACATGAAAATCCATAAGGATTTTCTTAAGGGTAAAGATATCCTTAAGCATATCCGTAAGCATAAGGAGTGATACAAGCACGTGCACCACGGTGCCTGGGAATGTCCCCCAGAACAGATTCCCAGCAGGAGGAAAGAAAATAGTTGAAGGAAAAGCCCACCCCAATTCCCCTTCCTTTGTGTCACATCATGAGGAAAACCTCCCTGGCACATGAGAAATGCTGCCGTGAAGCTGCACCAGCTTCCAAACGGGTAAGGGTCTAATCCTCTAGAGAAAGCACAGAATAATCTGCGCTTGCAACATCGTGGTCCATCATTTCAGACAACGCTTTCTAGATTCCAAAGGCAGGCAGAAGGGAGCCAGTATCCGTGACTCCATCTCCTGAATGCCACCATAAGGTTCCAGGGAACGTAGGCGACTCTGAGGTATTTACAGCCCCCACACGGTGCCATGTGACAGAGAAAGATTCATTTCTGGCACTTGCTCAGGATCAGCTGGTGCCTCTGCCTGACAGAATCGTGGCAGCCTCCAATCTGTGTGCCACAGGGAGGGCAAGGAGGGAAATCCTTGAGCTGCCCTGGACTGGAACAGTACCTGCACAAAATAAACCCAAAGCAAAGCACACACACACGAGCCTCAGACTAAAGTCTAGAGGGCACTGTCTTAGAAAGCTGAGCACTTCCCTCCCCACTCACATGCAGGATGTTTCTCACGTTGACAACTGTCAGGTTGTGTTGTTTGGCTCCATCTTCTAAGGTGCGATCAAGGGTATCATCTAGCTTGATGTCACAGGACAAAGATCCCTCCTCCTCTTGACTTTTCCCTTCTCTTTTGCGTTTGGTTGCCTTCCTCCTCCTCTTCCTCCTTTCCATATCCTCTCCGTCTTGCTCCTCTGAAAATGAATAAACACGGAATCACCTTCCCATGCAGTACATCCCGAGAACCTGATTTAAACCACCCCAAACCCCAGCAGCTACAATTCTGCAGATACTGAAATGACAGCAGCTTTTCCAGAGGAGATCACCAAATGCAAATGGCCAAAAGAACCGGGATTGAATCTGAATGTTTGAATGATGGATTCAAACTCTGCAAGACCTGAGGGAGTCACTCGAGCAAACAAAGGTTACGTATTTGCCATCTCTATTGGCTTGAGCTTACAGAAGGGTCTCAGCAGCCTTTACCCCTCTTCCACATGGAGGTGTTTTAAGTAGTGAACAGCCCCAAATCCTCCTTTGCCTCCCCCGTCTGCTGGGGCCACTCACCAGCTCTGCTGCTCTTCAGCGGCTTCACCACGGGAGGATTCCGAACAGGCACCTGCAAAGAGCTTCTCGCTGGAGCCTCCTGCACTGCAGCCTGGCTTTCAGGCAGATACGGATCTCTCTGTGCGTTCGCTTCCACCTCTGCACACAGCTTGGGCATCTTCCCTGCGGACGGAATACACGGCGCTGCACTCAGACACCACACACAGCACAGCTGCGAGGCTGCTGCACTCCCTAAAGCTTATCATGACCCATTCAGATCAATGGCACCAGCCTAACCCAGCCTGGGGAAGCGGTCCAGGCCACAGAAAAGGCTGATTTCTTCAAGCCAGGGCTGTACTCCCTGTTGTAGAAATGCAATAGGAATCAGCAGCTAGGGAACACTGTAACTGTGTGCAATGTTAGGATGCAGTCTCAGAGCCACCTTAGGCCAGTTTAAACCCACACCAGTGCTGACAGGGGTGGCTGCATAACCCCTGCTCCGGTTTCAAGCCAGTCTTGATGCTTTGCCTCCCCCATCAAACCAGCTCCCAGAGAGCCAGGGAAAGGGAAGAAGAAGAGACCAGGCAATGCGGGGAAAGCGGCCACAACCACTTGCTACAGTCGGGTTAAACATGACCGGAGATCCTCCAGCACCACTTTGGTGGTGAATCCCTCTCGAGCTCCATGCTCGCTTGGGCCGTGTCTCGCTGCTGCAGTCCCTAAAGGACCAAACCCAGGGGCCGGCCCGGGAAACCGGGGCTGAATTTGTACAATTGTGGACGTGAGGCTGGAAGTAAGAAACAAAACCGAAGCAGCTCCGGAAGCACTCGCGGCTCAGCAGCACCAGAGGCGAGCGGCTCGGGGTCCCCTTGAGTTTCCTCGTGTTTTAAGGGAGGAGAAGCCCCAGCCTCTGAAAGCGGGATTCCTGCTCATCTTTAACCCCTCAGGAAGCCCCAAACGCACGCAGCACAGAGCCGAAGCACCCAAAGGAGCCGCGGTTCCTAAGCTCCGGTGCTGAGGCGCTCCCAGGGCCGGCAGCGGGGCAATGGCGTGCGGAGACCCCCAGCACCCCGCGACACGCTCCGGCCGCGTTTACCTTCCGCTGCCGCCGCTTCGGGAGCGCCGAGGCCCTCGGGGAGCTGCGCGCAGGCCTCCTTCGTGCCCGGCCGCTTCCCGCCCTTCAGCGAGGCCTCCCCGGGGCCCCTCCACACGCCCGGGCCGGCGGAGGGCGGCGCTCCGGCCCGGGCCGCCGCCGCGAGCTTGGCGGAGGAGCCGCCGTCCGCGGAGGAGGAGGAGCTCCCGGGCACGTCCCCGTCGTCCCGCGGGCTCTGTGGCCCCGCCACCGCCGCCCTCCGCTTCTTGCAGGGCAGCATCTTCAGCGACAGCGCCATGGCGGCGGCGGCGCCCGCCCGGAGCCCAGCACCGCGGCGCCCCGGGACCCGGGCCCGACCCGCCGGCTCCGCAGGAAGCGGAAGCGCCGCGGGGCCCGCCCGCCGCGCAGGCGCCTTGCCACTATGTTGGCCCGGCGCGGGGCGCTCCGCCGCCATGTTGGCGGCGCGGGGGCCGTCAGCCCCGCCGTGACGACGCGGGGCAGCGGGGGCGGCCGCCGCCATCTTTGCTGGGCGCCACCGCCCGGGGCCGCGCCGCCGCACCCCAGGGTCCGCCCGCGGCGCGCTCCCGCTCGCGCCCCCCGCCGGAGCGCATCGGCCCCGCAGCCGCCGTCCCGCAGCGGGCACGGGCACAGGGAGGGGGGAGCCACCGGCCCCGCACGCGCACGCGCGCGCCCCGCCGCTCCGCCGCCACCACCGCGCTCCTCGCCCGGGAGGCGCGGCCACAGCCCCGGCTCTTGCCGAGTCACCGCCGGGCGGCCGCGGGGCGGGGCCGGCCGCTGGCAGGCGCGGGAGGGCCGGGCCGCCGGGCGGGGCCTGCGCCGCACCAGGACCAGTCGGCAGCTCCTGCATCCCGGGCTCCGAGCATCCTCCGGGCGGGGGCCGGCAGCGCGGCGCCTCCGCAGCGGGCTCCGCATCCCGGTTGCCCCGGCCTCAGCTGGGCCATGGCGGAGATCACCAGCGTCCACCCGGGCTTCGGTGAGTGGGGCCGGGCCCCTTCCTCCATCCCGGCCGCGCTCGCCGCCCCCGAGGCCGGACCCCGCTCGGTGCGCGGAGCCCCGCAGGCCCGCTCCGGCCTCCTCCGCGGCGGCGGCCGCCACGCACCGCTGGGGCGGTGCCAGCGCTCGGCCCCGCAGCAGCCGCGGGGTCGCGGCCGGGCCCGGCGGGCGGTAGCGGGGCCAGCGGGGAGCAGGTGCGCGGCCCCCGCCGCATGAGGCCGTGTCCGGGCCGGGCCGCGCCGCGCCCCGGCCTTTGTTCGCACCTCCCCGGGGGCCGGGGCGGCTGCGGCACCGGCGGCGAGGCGGGGCCGGCCGGGGGGGCTGCGGCGGGAGGGGCCGGGGCGGCGGCCGCGCAGCGGGGCGGGGGGCGCAGGCGGGCGAAGGGGCCCGGGGGAGCCGGGAGCGGCGGTGAATGACGGAGATGGCGCGGCCGGGCCGCCCCAGGGGTGCGCGCAGGGGCCGGGGCTGCAGCGCTGGGGCTCGGTTGGGTTTTCCAGGCCGGAAGGTTCCAGGCGCTGCCTGTGTCTGTCCTCCAGCGAGCCGCTGCCCTTCCCCGCGCACTGTAAGGCCCCGTGGTAAAGCGCAGATGCTCCATGGCCGCTGGAATCTGAAGTACTTAACAGTAATCCTCCATTGCTGGAGCATAGCATGCTTCCTTACCTTTGACATCCGCTGCTTCCTGGGATCCAGGAGCCACGTGCTGTCATCATGGAGCCAGTGGCCACCATTAGGATAGAATTCACAACCCTCCGTTTTAAAAGGAAGTTTTCCCTTCTTTCCCGTTAATTGCAATGTGATTCCATCCCCCCCCGAGCCGGGTTCAGCATCACGTCGGAACAGAGACCTCTCCTGCAGAGTTTGAATTCAAAGGGGTGGTTCTGCGCTCTCCGAGAGAGGAAGGAGGCTGCGGTGCCATTGAAATGGACGTTGTGCAGAGCAAAGCTGCAAACTCGCAGCTAAAATCGGGTTGAGGCAGCTTTACCCAGGGCAGTTTTCAACTGGAAGGAATTACAGAGACCAGGCTAATGAATGGGTGGAATGAGGACCTAAGGAGGAGTTTGCAGCCAGGACAAGAGGGTGGCAGAGCAGGGAAGCCCTATGGGGGAGTGTTTTGTTAATCGGACAGATTCCTCTTGCTTGAGGCCGTTCCTGCAGTGGGGCTGAGCCACGCTTGGCTCTGAAGTCAATGCCCATTGCAAACCCTCGCAGGGACAGGCTGGGAAGGTTTCTCTCTTGCCAAAAGTGCCTTTGCCATTTGTGCAGGAAGGAGACGTTTCCTCTTGGAAACCAGTTTATTCCTGAGCCTGTTGGATGCTCAGGTTCGACACTGATCTTCACGTCAATCAATAGAGATGTGGGGAGGAACTGAACATGCAGGAGCTCTCTGGAGCTCCAGGGATGATGTGGGTGCATCATTTTCTCCTGTTTAGGGTTCAGAATGAAGACAGGAAAACCAGAGCTTGGCTTTAGCACCCTCTCAGTTCAGCTGTTGCAGGTTTTACCTTTGTGAAGAAGGAGCCATAGGGCAAGAGGGACGTTTTGTTTGCTTGCCTCCAAAGCAAAAGAGCAATTGGTTACTAAAGCAGTGACACAATAAGGAGGTAGGGGAAGAGTCTGACTTTACCTCCCCTCTCACCTCCCACCAAGGAGCCGAAGGCAGCAAAAGGAGCTCTCGCTTCTCTTCCCTTGTAAGAGTGAACAAGCCCCGCTCTTTCGCCCTGTCCTTGTCTTCCCTCTGCTGTCCCTTCTCCATCTGCTCCAGTTTCTTGGGCACCTTGGTGGCTCTTGACTGGAGTTCCTTGAGGGTTAGGACAAAACCATCGACCAGTTCAGGCCCCAGGGATTAGAACCGGTCATGAAGAATAACCCCGGGGCCAGTGTTGGTTACCCCATTGCTGTCCTTCACAGAGAACCGGGGAATGCTTCTGAACAGGGCATTCAAAACCGCAGAAAAACCCCAAAGCTTCCTGCAAAGCAAGAGCCACAATCCTGTGGGGATGCTGCTGGGGGGGAGATTGGAGCAGGCAAGCACTTGTTTGACATTCCCAACCCATGAAACCCAACGCAGGCCTTAGGAGTGTGAAGTGTTTCCCGTGTGGGGAAACCTAAGTTAAAGGCTTTGACACCCAGATCATGGCGTGAAGACCAGCACAGGAGCACTGGGTAGATCTCCATCCCCATGTGCTTGGCTCCAGGGGGGCACAAGCTGGTTCCTGACTGCCTTGTCTCCTCTGCAGATGTCTCTCCAGTGGTGGCAGGCCTCATTGGTGCTACTGTCCTCGTGGTTTCTGTCTCAGTAACAGTTTTTGTGTGGACATGCTGTCACCAGCAAGCAGAAAAGAAGCACAAAACCCCCCCGTATAAGTTCATTCACATGTTGAAAGGCATCAGCATCTATCCAGAGACCTTGAGCAACAAGAAGAAAATCATCCGCATCCGGAGAGACAAGAATGGCGCTCCCAAGGAGGCTGGAAGGGGAAACCTCTTGGTGGATGCTGCTGAATCCGGTTTAATAGGCTCTGATAAAGCTCCAGACGGGCCAAGCGCAGCCCCTCGCGTCGACCAGCTCCCCATCAAAGTCGATTACGGAGATGAACTAAGTCCGGATCAAAGCCTCACTCCAGGAGGAAGCAAAACGTCCTCGCCATCATCTCCAGGGGATGAGGTCCTCTTGGGTGAACTGACTTTCTCAGTGGACTACAACTTCCCTAAGAAAGCTCTGGTAGTCACTATCCAGGAGGCTCGCGGGCTGCCGGTGATGGATGAGCACACGCAGAGCTCTGACCCCTACATCAAGATGACAATTCTGCCAGACAAAAGGCATCGGGTGAAGACTCGTGTGCTCCGCAAGACGCTGGAGCCGGTGTTCGATGAAACCTTCACCTTCTATGGGATCCCCTACAGCCAGCTCCAGGACCTGGTGCTTCACTTCCTCGTGCTGAGCTTCGACCGCTTTTCCCGGGATGATGTGATCGGAGAGGTCATGGTGCCCCTTGCAGGCGTGGATCCGAGCACTGGGAAGGTTCATCTCACCCGGGAGATCCTCAAAAGGAACATACAAGTAAGTCGCTTTAGGTGCTGTGACCCCAGGGTCCTTGCATTGTGGCTGCTCCCGGTTCTTTTGGTCCAGGAGCCTCCGTGGTCTGATAAGCAGGAATACTGCAAATCCTGAGCCAGGAATCCCGTTTTTCCACAGATCATATGATGGGTATTAGATGGAGATACTCATGATGGTATTGGAGATACGTGTGATGGGTATTAGATGGAGGTACATACGATGGGTAGTGGGGATACATATGATGGGTATTGGAGATACATATGATTGCTATTAGATGGAGATACGTGTGATGGGTATTAGATGGAGGTACATATGATGGGTATTAATGGAGATATATATGATGGGTATTGGAGATACATCTGATGGGTATTAGATGGAAGTATGTATGATTGCTATTACATGGAGATACATATGATTGCTATTAGATGGAGGTACATATGAACCCAGAATTGCATCTAACCCCCCGTAAATGACTGCATGGAGCGAAGGCAGCAAAGGTGCATCCCCTGCTTAACAGCCCCTGGTTTCTGAGAGGGGAAGAGTGCAAATTGCTCTGAAGTAACTGCACTAAATTCAACTCACGTTTCCCTCCCAGGGCCAGGAATGTGTTTATTCTCCATCAGGAATTTTACAGGAGCAGCAGCAGCCTCTGTTCCTTGCACTGGAAGCGCTGGCTTAAACCCCCCGAATGATAACGAACATTGAAGGCTGCACACCCAGGCTTTCCCTACAGCAGCAGTTGAAAGAGGCTTCACCTCGGGGGGGATCAGAGCATTCAGAGTGACGGTTACCGTGGTGCTTCCCCAATTCCTGCGTTTGGGAATCCCCCCCCGCTCTGCCGGGTTAACAGCACCAGGCTCGGCGCTGCGAGTCAGCCCCCTCAGCAGGCCTCTGGTTGAGCTGTTGCAATTGCCTGCGCCTCCTTTTGCAGCTGCTCAGGCACTGGAAGGGGATGGCGTTGGTGCCCGTGTTTCTGAGGGCAGCTTGGCCTGAGAGCTTCTCTCTGTTTCCCTTCCCCAGAAGTGCATCAGCAGAGGGGAGCTGCAGGTCTCCTTGTCCTACCAGCCCGTGGCTCAGAGGATGACTGTCGTGGTGCTGAAAGCCAGGCACTTGCCAAAGATGGACATCACTGGCCTCTCAGGTAGAAGCTATTTTCTCCCCCTCGAAATGAGTAGAACAACGAATGTCCCAAGTCCCCTTTGAGCTCTTGTCACCTGCTTTGTTCACACCTTTCCTCCCACTGCTCCGAAGGGCAATGAGTCACCAGGAGCAATCCATCATCCCCAAGGGATGGTTACACAAAGACCAAACCCTTCCTGCTGCCAGACCAACAATTGCATCCTTCTGGCAGCTCCTTGTTCTCCAAATCCAGCAGATCTCCGTGTTGCTTTAGGGCACATCATGGATGCTCTGTGCCTCCATGCATTCCATGGAGAAACAAAGCTCTGTGTGCCTCGAGCTTCATTTTAACCCTAGCAGAGAGCAGAACAAAGAACGAAGTGGGGCTGAGGGAAACGGGAGGCTTTGGGTTGAACTTCCTTCCTTTCCAGTCCCCTCACTTTTCCAGCCCTGAATTCTGAACCCCCTTCAGACACTTCCATGGGTTATTCCCTGAAATAGGGGAGAAATGGCTCTTGTTAGAGATGAGCAGGGCCCAGCCCCGCACGGAGCTCCCCAGGAAGCTCCCACCACCATTTCCATGCCGCTTGCTCCCCCCCAGCCCCACGTCCCATTGAAACTGCTCCAGCCCTTCCAGCAGTAACCTCAGCAAGGAGAAACCACCCCAGTAGTGGAGCAAGCAGCCAAAATCCACACCATTCCCTTGAGCTGGGGCCAGTCCAGGGCGCTGCTCCCCCAGGAGCCTCCAGGGGCTGTGTTATTGGTCCCTTTGTCTCCGTCCTCCCGCAGATCCCTACGTGAAGGTGAACGTTTACTACGGCAGGAAGCGCATCGCCAAGAAGAAGACTCACGTGAAGAAGTGCACTTTGAACCCCGTCTTCAACGAGTCCTTCATCTACGACATCCCCGTGGATCTGCTGCCCGACATCAGCATCGAGTTCCTGGTCATCGACTTCGACCGCACCACCAAGAACGAGGTGGTGGGGAGGCTGATCCTGGGCGCGCACAGCGTCACGGCGGCCGGGGTGGAGCACTGGCGGGAGGTGTGTGACAACCCCCGGAAGCCCATTGCCAAGTGGCACAGCCTGAGCGAGTACTAGAGCTTGTAGGGCAGCCTTAACCCTGGTTTTAGCTGTAGGACTAAACCTTGGTGCAAGCAGCAGCAGCTGATGATGGGGTTCTCTCGTGATGTGATTTCTTGCAGGGCACTCAGATTCGAAAGAGCAGTCAATGAAACCCAGAAACACAGATATATATAACCGTGTACTCACGCTATTGCATGCCTAAGACAAACTGACCTTAGTATAACTACCACTATCAAGTTGCAGATTTTAATACAATTACTTCTCTGTCACTATGGAAGTTGTGTTTGTGCCGAACTGTCTTTGCCGGTATTCACCGAGATTGGCCTCTCTTTAGTAGGCTTCTCCCAGAGTTTAACCTCTAGTTTCTTGTTCGTTTGCCTGCCCCTTGGTTCTTGCAGTTCTGTTCTTTGCTGGTTCGGGAGCACCAACCACAGGTCCCTGGAAAGGTGGTTTGGAATTCTGCACTACAGAAAGGGAAATGGCCCTTTCCTTCGGGAGCCAAGTTCTCTTGTCAGCTCCTGGAACTCTTGGCACTGCCTCATCCTTGATGGGGGGCTCTGAGGCCCCAACAGCAGAGATTTCCATCTACAGTTCGCAGCCCACCAAAGGGCTCGCTTTGGGTGATCTGAGGGCCCTTTCCAACCCAGCCCATTCTGTGAAGGGCCCAAGAACACAAAGTGCTGGGTCAGGGACCTCCTGCTGATTCTGTTGACCCTTAAAGGGGGGATCCCACAGCTCAGGTCTGTGACAACGCAGCTGAGAGAGGAAAATGGGGTGCGGGGGAAAGGATCACAAAGCTTCCTTCCGTGCAGTTTGCGTTAGAGATGATGTGGAGCCAGCTCCCAAGGGAGGTCACCCAGGGCAAAGCCTGTTTCAAGGCACTTGTTCAGTTGTGAACGACTCAGCCTTCCCATAGGTTTCCATCAGCTCGGAGCTGTGAAGGGCTCTTAACCCTGCCTGCTCAGGGCTTCATCAAGCTCCACAAAGCCCAGCTTGGAAGCGGCTGCATTGGATCCGGTGTTAAAGACACCAAGAAGCAGCATCCTGGCAAGTTAACTTCATTTGGCTGCTTAGCCCGTGCAAGCCAGGCCAGGCGGCAGGGTGGGAACTGGCAGCAGGTCCTTGGTTGGAGCAGAACTAGAGCCAGGCTGGAGGAGTTCAACTGCTCCAATGGGATCTGAAGCAGAAGGGAGCTCGCAAAGGGGCTTTCAGGTGGCCTTCAGTTGCTTGATAATGGATCCTGTCGATGACGTCTGAAGCTCATTTCACCGCTCACAGGCCTTGACTCCTGAATTTAGAGCCCTGTTGGGAAATGATCCTTCCCCCTTCCTCCTAACGAAGGTGGAACGAGGGAGCGCGCCTGGCTGGGGGCCGCACGTAAAGCAGCAGTGGGAGGGCTCCTCCGGCCCAGGCAGCTCGCTGGGAGCTGGCAATCCTTTGGCATCTCTTCCTTCCCTCTGGAAAGCCGGATCTTCTCTCTCCTTGGAACTTGCTTCCAGGCAGAGCCTCTGCAGCAGCAGACGCTGCCCTGAGGCTGCCGCTCCCTCTGCACGGGCAGAGGAGGCTCCGTTCCTGCTGGCCTGCCCGAGGTTGTAGGTTGTGTCTTTAACGCTTCTCCAGCTCATGCTCTTGCAGGGGCTCAGAGCCCAGCCCGAGTCTCCTGTGGGCACCGGGGCAGCTCCAGCTCAGCCCCAGGTTTTGCACCAAGCGGCTGCGTTGCTGCAGGTTAGCGGCTGCCCGGCCTTCTCCTGGGAAGCCGCTTGCACCAGCACCGCCCGGGACGCTCCCTCCTGCCCGTCCGGTGCACAAAGCGCGCCTCAGCCCAGGGGATCCCAAGGGGATTCCTTGAGCTGCAAAGGGAAAGCTGAACTTGGTGGCAAGGAAACGTGCTCAGGGTGCACAGGCGCAGGCAGGAGCAGCCCTCACCCTCCATGGAACAATAGGAAACGGAAGAGGTGCAGATCTCTATATTTTTAAAGCATCACATAGACAGTAAGCGACAGGAACTCACTGTACCCCCCCCGCTGTGGTTGGGCTTCACCTTCTCGTGTCTCCTCGTGTCAAATTAACCTGGAAAATTACAACTTTGTGTGAAAAAAAGAAAAATAAAAGGAAAAAAAACCCTATCTGGACATGTGTGAAAGTGCATCATGTGTGAAAGTGCTCCATGAGTGAGCTGCTCCATGAGTGAGCTGCTCCATGTGGGAGCTGTTCCATGTGTGAGCTGCTCCATGTGGGAGCTGTTCCATGTGTGAGCTGCTCCATGTGTGAGCTGTTCCATGAGTGAGCTGTTCCATGAGTGAGCTGCTCCATGAGTGAGCTGCTCCATGTGGGAGCTGTTCCATGTGTGAGCTGCTCCATGTGTGAGCTGTTCCATGAGTGAGCTGCTCCATGTGGGAGCTGTTCCATGTGTGAGCTGCTCCGTGTGTGAGCTGTTCCATGAGTGAGCTGCTCCATGAGTGAGCTGCTCCATGAGTGAGCTGTTCCATGTGTGAGCTGCTCCATGTGTGAGCTGTTCCATGAGTGAGCTGCTCCATGTGGGAGCTGCTCCATGAGTGAGCTGTTCCATGTGGGAGCTGTTCCATGTGGGAGCTGTTCCATGAGTGAGCTGCTCCATGAGTGAGCTGCTCCATGAGTGAGCTGCTCCATGTGGGAGCTGTTCCATGTGGGAGCTGCTCCATGAGTGAGCTGCTCCATGAGTGAGCTGCTCCATGAGTGAGCTGCTCCATGAGTGAGCTGTTCCATGTGGGAGCTGTTCCATGTGGGAGCTGCTCCATGTGGGAGCTGTTCCATGAGTGAGCTGCTCCATGAGTGAGCTGCTCCATGAGTGAGCTGCTCCATGAGTGAGCTGTTCCATGTGTGAGCTGCTCCATGTGTGAGCTGTTCCATGAGTGAGCTGCTCCATGAGTGAGCTGCTCCATGAGTGAGCTGTTCCATGTGTGAGCTGCTCCATGAGTGAGCTGCTCCATGAGTGAGCTGCTCCATGAGTGAGCTGTTCCATGAGTGAGCTGCTCCATGAGTGAGCTGCTCCAAGTGTGAGCTGTTCCAAGTGTGAGCTGCTCCATGAGTGAGCTGCTCCATGAGTGAGCTGCTCCATGAGTGAGCTGCTCCATGAGTGAGCTGCTCCATGTGGGAGCTGCTCCATGTGGGAGCTGCTCCATGTTGTAACCCAAGCTTGTCTCTTGGGTTTGTTATCGCACACTGAGCATGCAAATAAAGCTGGAATCACTTCAGCTGCTGCCTGTGCCATGATTGATGCAGGCAACACAGACGGGGTGAGAGCTGGAAGGGCTCAAGGCCAGGTTGGACACAGGGGCTTGGAGCAAGCTGCTCCAGTGGAAGGGGTCCCTGCCCTGGCAGGGGTTGGGGCTGGAGGAGCTTTGAGGTCCCTTCATCCCAACCCATTTCATGGTTCTATGAATTTAAGCACTGGTCCCACAGGCAGGCATTTCTGCTCTTGGCTCTTCCCAGGCCAAGCACACACAAAGGAAAACTCCCAAGAGCTAAGTGACCAGGACACAATCCCAGCAAATGAAGCCTCACACTGATCCTGAAGCGGTGGCCCATCCAAACCCTCTCCGTGACCCGCACAGCATCCCCATCGGCTGTGATTTGGCAGGAATGGGCATTCTTTAGCCCAGTGAAAAAGAGGGCACGGGATGAGCAGGAGCAGCAGCAGCTGGACTCCAACAGTGGGAATTCAGAGGCATCCCTGGAGCCCTGGCAATGGGGATGCTCCGGGTGCTGGGCGGGAGGCTCCAGCCTCTCCCGAGCAGGGATCTGGCTCCTGTGACTTGTCCCCTGCCGCTCCCGGCACAGAACATCATCACCGGGCACAAAGCCACGGCTTCGGTAATGCCGGATCCTGCGGAGCCCGGAGCCGTTTCCCAGCAACCCCAGCGCTGCGCTCCCCTCCCGGGCAGCTCCCATGCACCGGGGGGGGGGGGTTCGGTGTCGCTTTGGGGGGCTCAAAAGGAGCCTCAGGTCTGAGCTTAAGGACCCAGAGAGGTCCAGGCCAAGCCTTATGGAGCGATGCCTCGCACCCACCCCAGCAGAAGGGATGAGGTTCAGCTCCAGCACATCCCTGTCAGTGGCACTGCTGGGATGCTGAGCACACAGGAACAGCAGAAGGCCTCGAGGTCCTGCAGGTTCTGATGCCCAAGACCCGTGCTCATGTTCAGAGCCAGTGCCCAGTGCCTGCAGCCACCGTGGTGCCTCCCATGGTGGTACCCACGGTTGTCAGAGCCCAGCCAAAGCCCCCTTAAGGACTGGTTTCTACTCACAGGGGAAGATGGGGAAGGAAATCCCTCCTCTCTGCTCTAACACAGTCCCTCGGGTTCCTCCATGCAGCTGCAACAGCAACGAAAGGATTTGCATGAGAAAAAGTCAAACACGAAAGCAAAGAGAAAGGGGCTGCGGAGCGCTGAGGGTCTGTGCAGAGCATGGGGGCTCTGCTCCCGCTCCCTTCCCACCTTCCTCGGGACCTTTCAGCCCCTTTCCAACACAATTGGGTCTCTCCTCCTCCTCTGCCTCACCAATTCCCTCGGGAGCAGCCACGTTGCCAGGGCAATGGGATTCACAGTAACAGCAGCCCCCTTCGGGCTCCATCCTCCTGTCAGGCTGCTGTAGGGAGCCATAAGGACCCCCTGAGCCTTCTCTTCGCACTGAACCCCTCCAGCTCCCCCAACTCCTCTTGCTTGGAGCAAGACACGAAATTCCCAGCGGAATTCCCAAGCACAACGCGAGCTTTTCCCTCATCAGCGCTCTGAGGCTGACCAGCTCCAACCCATCCCGCTGGGCCCTCGAGAGGAAACATCAGCGGCAAGGGTTTGTATTCCAAATGATAGAGGGTGCCAAATAACCCAGGAATTCTGTGTATTCCAAATGATAGAGGGTGCCAAATAACCCAGGAATTCTGTGTATTCCAAATGATAGAGGGTGCCAAATAACCCAGGAATTCTGTGTATTCCAAATGCTATATTGTGTCAAATAAGCCAGGAATTCTGAGTATTCCAAATGCTATATTTTGTCAAATAACCCAGGAATTCTGTGTGTTCCAACTGCTATATTGTGTCAAATAACCCAGGAATTCTGTGTGTTCCAAATGCTACATTGTGTCAAATAAATCAGGAATTCTGTGTATTCCAATGCTATATTGTGTCAAATAAACCAGGAATTCTGAGTATTCCAAATGCTATATTGTGTCAAAGAAACCAGGAATTCTGTGTATTCCAATGCTATATTGTGTCAAAGAAACCAGGAATTCTGAGTATTCCAAATGCTATATTGTGTCAAAGAAACCAGGAATTCTGTGTGTTCCAAATGCTATATTGTGTCAAATAAACCAGGAATTCTGTGTGTTCCAAATGCTACATTGTGTCAAATAAACCAGGAATTCTGTGTGTTCCAAATGCTATATTGTGTCAAAGAAACCAGGAATTCTGTGTGTTCCAAATGCTACATTGTGTCAAATAAATCAGGAATTCTGTGTATTCCAATGCTATATTGTGTCAAAGAAACCAGGAATTCTGAGTATTCCAAATGCTACATTGTGTCAAAGAAACCAGGAATTCTGTGTATTCCAATGCTATATTGTGTCAAAGAAACCAGGAATTCTGAGTATTCCAAATGCTACATTGTGTCAAAGAAACCAGGAATTCTGTGTATTCCAATGCTATATTGTGTCAAAGAAACCAGGAATTCTGTGTATTCCAATGCTATATTGTGTCAAAGAAACCAGGAATTCTGAGTATTCCAAATGCTACATTGTGTCAAAGAAACCAGGAATTCTGTGTATTCCAATGCTATATTGTGTCAAAGAAACCAGGAATTCTGTGTATTCCAATGATATATTGTGTCAAAGAAACCAGGAATTCAGCGTACAAATTCATCAGTGTCAAAAATAAACCTCTTCTGCGTAACACTGTAAACCCAAAGCGCTCGCTGCTCCTCCCATGGAGCGACTGCAAGCAAGCGGCTCCCAAGGGCATCAGTAAACACTTCCACGGCATTGAAGGCACCCCAGAAGGCACGGACATCGGTTACTTCAAGGTGGAAACGGGCCCAAAGAGCTTCCAGGGCTGCTCACGGGTTCCCCGTAGGTGCTGCCTGACCCTGCCTGCAGGGGCTGCCCCATGCTTTGTGTTATCAAGGAGACGCAGAGGGAGACCTTGGCAGCATCAGGCCCTGCTCTGCCTTTCCTATGATAGAAGCAGCAACTTTGCTGTTGCCTCCTCCTCAAAGCCAGGGCTTTCTGGCTGAGTTACAAACAGCCTTTAACCCACAAGGGCCTGAGGAGGAGGGAAGCTCGGTCCTAAAGCAGCGGCTACAGAGAGGGTGCACACAACTGGACAACGGGGCTGAAATCCCAAGCTCTCACCAATGTGAATTATCCTCAGCCCTTCCAAACGTGTGACTGGTACCAGGGGAGAGACACTGGAGCACTGGAAAAGAGAAACGAGAACCAATGGGACTGTTCAGCTCAGAACCACGTAACCCTCCTCCAAACGTCTTCCCCGAGTCTGGTCTTGGTTTGCAATCCCACCCCGAGAACAGGCACGGAATTTCCAGTCACACCTTAAGCAATAAGGACTTTAGCAAGGAAAGAAGTGGAAGTTCATGCATTTGCTCTCCTCGTTTCTTGTACTAATCCCGTTACAGAGGAGGTTTCAGTTTTGACTGCACCCTCACATGCAGCACACTCCGACTGACGTTAGAGTTGGCTTTGGAACAAGATTAACAGCGACTGACACAGATGATCAGAGAATAATGGAAGCTCTCCTACAGTCAGCCTACAAAGCTCTTTCCCTCTGAAACAGAAAGATTCCAGGCACTTTGTTCTCCAGGAAACCTGTTTTAGCCATGTCTGAGTTACCCAACTATGGTTTGTGCTGTTATTAAACCCAAGAGGAGCACCAGACATCGTGTCTCTGCTGGATTTAACTCCACGACTGATGTGGGTGTCAATCAGCTCCAAAGCAGAGAACAAGCCTAGGTATGGAGGGTGCCAGCAGCACTTTAACCAGATCATTCTTTACTGAGCGTAAGAAAACCTGTCCCTGTGCCACCTGCACACAGAAGGTCAGGATGTGACCCTTCAGGGACTGTCACTGTGCCCAGCTGATCCCTTCCTTCCACTGCATCAGCAATTCCACTTTTAAGACTGCACTGGAAGCATCTTACCAGCATTAGGGGTGCTCATTCTGGGCCCAGATTCCTCAGGATCAGGCGTTTTGTCTACAAAGGAGTTATCACAGGAAATAATCTGGATTTGCCACGTTAGAGGCTCCTACGTCCCAAAGCTCCTGGCTCCTTTCGGACAGGAACATAAACCAGAGTGGAAATAAATAAGCCAGCCCCCCCTCACCGCGATGGCTTTCAACCAGCGAGTCAGAGAACCCAAAGCTGTGGTTCCTGCAGCGTCGTGACACGACACACACTGCGGCACCCAGTAAATGCTGGGGACAGTAGGAAACTGTTCCCTCTCCACGACTGTTGCCAAGTTACAGCTGCCATAGGAACAGGATTTGCTGCTTCTGACTTGGTTTGAATCCCACCTCCACCTCTGCTGCGAACTCCCCACTTCCACCCTGGTGCTGGAAGGAAATGTATGACATGAGAACAGCAGAACTCCAGCACAGCTCCTTTCAGTGGTACCCACACCCAGCCAGGGCTGCTGGCCACGATGAGCACTGTGTAAACTACTCCTCACCACGACCTCAACAAGCCCCCCCTTGGGATGTGCATCACTGCTCCCGAGAGCAGCAACATCTGCTTGTGCAGACCATGACAAAGAGAAGATGCATTAAGTTCAGCTGGGGAGAACTTCAGCAATATCCTACACAATTCAGCTGCCAGCATGCAGTGACTGAAGAGAAACGTTCCAAAGTGCAGGGCCACAAACCTGCAGCATTTGTAACCAACCTACAAGCAACATTTGCTGGATCCAGTCCAAAACTGACAACAAACAATAGGACAACTGCTACTGGTCTGAAGCGGAATATCCAACAGGAAGAGAGCATCATTCTAAACAAGAACTGGTAAAAGTTAGGTCTTCCCTCACAGAAGTCCATTCAGGTTTAAAACACCACCAAAACGTTGTCACTAAACTGCTTTGGTTACAAACGGCTGTTCCCAGGTTTTGTTCTATGGGCAGAGGAATCCTCTCTGTTCAAGTGACTGAATCCTTCTTCCTTCGAAAGGGGGACTTGAGCCTTTTCCACACACTGCTTTTGGGTTTGGATTTCTTCTCCATGGCCATTACTGCTTCCTTCTCCTTCCTGCGGATCTCCCGCACCAGGGCATGGAACACGTCATCGATGTAGTAGCGGAACGCGGCCGACGTCTCGAAGAAGGGGCAGCTGAACTCTCGAGCTAAAGAAGAGCCTTCTTCTTTGGAGACCTGCAATAGAAAGCCCTCTCATCAGGAAAGCCAAAACCAGAATCATGGAATCAACCGCGTTAGGAAAGCCCTTTCAGCTCATCCAGACCAACCATTCCCAGCACTGCCAAGGCCACCACTAACCCATGCCCATGGCACTGAGGCCTCGTCTCCACAGTGTGTGAACACTTGCAGGGACGGTGACTCCAGCCCTGCCCTGGGCAGCCTGTTCCAATGGGGCAGGAATTGGTCCTCAGCTCCATCTAAACCTGCCCTGGTGCAGCTTGAGGCCGGTTCCTCTTGTCCCATCCCTTAGGAGCAGAGCCCAGCCCCTCCTGGCTCCATCCTCCTGTCAGGCAGTTGCAGGGAGCGATCAGGTCCCCCCTGAACCTTCTCTTCTCCATCTGAACCCCCCAGGTCCCTCAGCCCTTCCCCATCACACTGTGCTCCAGGCCCTGCACCAGCCCCATTGCCCTCCTATGGCCCCCCTCCAGTCCCTCAATGTTTCTCTTGTAGGGAGGGGGCCAGAGCTGAACACAGGATTCAAGGTGCAGCCTCACCACAACCACTGCCCTGGGCCTGCAGCCACACTGGTGCTGGGACCAAGTTTATTTCTCTTGTTCTGCCTGTTCTGGAGCTGTGCATGCACCTTCCCAGCCCCAGAACAAGCTCATTGCCACCGATTTCTACATCTTTCTCTGAAAACCCGTTTTTCTTTCACTTTCACTCCTCACTTCTGTAGCAACACAATCATCTGCAAGGAACTCTCTGGACGTTCATGAAACAACAAAGTCAGTTTGGAAAGCGGAGACGAGAAGCTGCATGGAGACCTCAGAGCAGCTTCCAGTGTCTGAAGGGGGCTACAAGGATGCTGGAGAGGGACTCTTCATCAGGGGCTGTGGTGACAGGACAAGGGGTGATGGGTTCAAATGGAACCCTTTGTATTCCTGTGTTTTCCAAGAGGAAGAGCTTGCAGCCGTGGGCCTGGCTCATGCCCTTTACCTGCCGCAGCTGTGTGAGGTCAGATTTGTTCCCCACCAGCACCACGGGGGTGTCGTCGGTGCGGCGGACGCGGTAGATGAGCTGCTTGAACTCGCGCACCTCGTGGAAGCTGCGCCGGTCTGTGATGGAGTAGCAGATGATGAAGCCCTCCCCAGCCCTCATGTACTGGTCCCTCATGGCCGTGAACTCTGCCTGCAAACAGACGAGGATGTTTCAGCTGCACCATCGCTTTCTGAGCTGCTCACGATGGACACCAAATGCACAGCAGCTCTGGGAAGCAGCGGCCAGCCGGAGGGAAGGCGCTGGCACAGACAAGCTGTGGCTGCCCCATCCCTGGCAGTGCTCAAGGCCAGGATGGATGGGGCTTGGAGCACCCTGCTCCAGTGGAAGGGGTCCCTGCCCGTGGCAGGGGTTGGAGCTTTAAGGTCCTTTCCAACCCAACCCATTCTATGATTCTTCCAACCCACACCATTCTAATGTCCCATTACTGCAGGCCAAGGCAGTACATGCTGGGATTAACACCGAGTTTCCTTGCTAGAGAGATGACACCAACACGTCGCTTCTCACCAGTACCTATTGCTTGTTGATCATGAACAGAACGGTGCCACAGAGAAAGCAGAGCACCTTCCTGAGGTGCCTAAATACAGACAATGTGATACAGATGCTGTGAGCAATGCAACGCTTCAGGAAGCTCCAAAAGCAAAGACATGGATACTTTTACAGGATTTCTGCCTCTATGCCTGACCACTGGAGACTTTTAACATCCTCCTAAAGGTCTTATTATTGCCATACCTGTCCTGCTGTGTCCAGGATATCCAGATTGGCAGGTTCATCATCAATGCGTATCCGTATTTTATAAGCATCCTCTGTGAATCCACAGCACATGGGAAAGAACAGGGTTGGCGACAAGTGCAACACTCAACAAGAACCACACCAGAACCACCCAAGCTGCGAACCTCCCTCTACCACGTTACTCTGAGCTCCATTTAACACCGAACGCTGGGATTTAAGATCCTCCCAAACGCTTGCTGAAGTCCCAGCACTGGCCCAGCTCTTTCGGACCCCACTCCACAACTCAGCTCAAAGCACAGAGGAAGCGCCTTGCCCTTCTCCCAGAGCCAGAACACACCCGGAATTCAAGGAAGAACTTGCCCCCCCCCACTGCTATTCCCTTAGAAGACGATGAATGCTGTGTTCCTCTAAAGCCGCTCTCCCATACTACAGCGGCTGCTTCCAACCAGAAGGTGCTGCTTTTCCCACCTTCCCTTTGATGCTGGGGGGAAAGGTTTCTCTCGAGATGCTGCAGACGTTCTGCAGCCACAGAGGAAGCTGTTGGGCCCTTTCCTCCCTCTCCGTTTCTAAAGCACAGAACACAAGTGGGGCTGACAGGTTCCTAGCACAGAGCTGCTCCCCACCATGGGGAGTGGATTTACAGGCAGCTCATACTGACCCCAGCACGTTTCCAGCCTTTCCCTGCCGACACACAAATACAGACAGCGAATGGCCCGAATATATGGGATAGGAAAGCACAGAAGAGCTAAACCTCAGGCTGTGCCTGTACCAGTCCCCCCAGCAGCCTCAGAACTCTTCATACCTGTAAGTGAGAAACCCAAAGGACTTTGGTCCTCAATTTACAGCCCAACGCACAGCTTGCTTTCAACTGAGTGCCTTCAAGCAATGGACCCCCCAAGAGCTTCACCTGCAAGGCGAGGGCCTGAACAGCAGAGAAGAGCGAGCTTTTCCTTACCAATTGTGGGATCGTGATCCTCTGGGAAGCGGTGGCTGATGAACTGCATGGTCATGGCTAGAAACAAAAGTCAGAGGCACAATGGCACAGGCTGGGCAGCACCTGCAGCCTCAGCATCCAGCCCTTAACGGGCCTGAGCTCGCTCCTTCCCCGGCGGCTGAACCAAACCCGCGCTCGGTGCAAGCCGAGAGACGCCGGGCACCAGAGCGCGATGCCCCCGTCCCCCCTCCCAGAGCATCCGGACACCCCCGTTAGGAACCATCCTCCCGCGGCCCCCGGCGCTGTCCCGGCGACGGTTGCGGGGCCGCCCCGGCGCTCAACGCACCGCTCTTGCCGACACCACCGGCGCCCAGCATCACCAGCTTGTACTCGCGGGACTGCCCCGGCGCGGCGCCGCCGCCCGGCCGCGCTCCGCACTCCATCTCCTCAGCGTCGCAGCAGCCGCTGAAGCGGAGAGAACGATCGGGAGCGGCGGCCCCCGCCGCCCGGCCCCGCTCTCCTCACCCTCCGCCGGCCTGAGGCGGCGGCACCAAAATGGCGGCGGCTCCTCCACCGCCAGCAGCGCCCGCCCGGGCCGCGCCGAGGGGCGGCACTGGACGGCGGCCCGGAGGGGTCAGCGCAGGCGCGGTGGCGGCGCCGCTCCCTCCCTGCGCTCCCCACGACGGGACCCGCACCCCACGGAGCGGCCAGACCCGGGCTCTTTGTACTTTAATCGTCACCGAAGGAGGGGGCCGAGTATTTACAACACGGGGAAGGGCCGGGTTTGTCCGAGCGCGGCCCCTCGGGGCACAGCAGCACCACGCAGCCCCGGTTCAAAGCCGTTTGTCCCGTTCCAAACGCCGAGCATCACCTCGCCACATCCCCTCTCCGCACAAGTTCTGCACCGCCACGAAAACGCCTGTTCCAGTTCATGTCCATCACCAGGCCAAGAACTTGGGCCCGGGGTCAAGGCAGGAGCGGTCCTGGTTGGTGCCCACCATGAGCCAGAAGGGGTGGAGAAAGAAGGAAGGGACGGGGCCAAGCTCTCAGCAGGAGTCCCGTGTGCCTTCAGCATGGATCCAAGCCCCGAGGGAGGAGAGATGGAGATGAACCCATCTGCGCCCCTGCCCTCTCATCCCGCTGGAAAGAGCAGGTGTGGGTCAGCAAAAGAAGCAAACCCCGGTGCTGAGTTACAGGAGACGCTCGAGAAGTAAAACACAAAGGAAGAGGTTGAAGAAGCCCGCTCCTCAGCTTCGTCAGAGCGATTGTACATTCCTTTCCTTGGCTCAAAGTCCCAACATTGAAGCTGTGGCCATCATCAGCTCAAACAGGGCTGCAAACACAGGCTGAGCGCAGGAGCACTCCATACAACACAAGCACCAGGCCAAGGGTGAAGGCAGAGGGACTGACTCTGGCCCTTTTTAAGTGATCCTGGAACAACGGAGCCTTCCCTCTTCTCTTCACAGTGCTTCCCCCACTGCACAAGGGCCTAGCCCTGTCACCACTACTTCAGTTCATGGTGGGGTTTTATTTGACAGACTCACTGCAGAAATAAGGAGTTTAAAAACGACGGATCCCTTTCAAAGGGGGGAACACTGAACCTTTTAGCTTCTGCAACTGTAAAAACAAGGGGTATTTGCAAAGTTCAGGCTGTAATATACATGCATTATTGCTAAAGGGGGGGAAAATAACCCAGATGAATGAAAACTCTTCTCTGCAGCCTTTACGGTGCCATCCAAAATGGCATCTGTTGTTTAGCTCGCTGTTGTGAGGACGGGTACTGGTACCCCAAACTCCATCCCTGTGAAAAGGTACTTGCGGTTTTATGGCCCCCGTGTTCCTCCTCTTCGTCTGATGAATCTCCAGCATATGCCACTAAACCAAAGCCTTTTTCTGCAGTTTTCATCTTCTTTGCTTGATGATCTAGGAGGGGAAAACAAAACACCCCCCCCCAGCCCCCGAGAAGGGAAAAATCAAACCAAAAAGAGATAAAATGCCCCAAAACGAGTTAATAAAAAAAGACGTTAATTGTAAATCGTTAGTTGGACACCATTTTGAGGTCACAAGGCCAATGGTCATCCAAGGTCGAAGGCCACACGAAACACCAGCAGCAACAGCACATGTGATCCATCAGAACCATGTAAGAGAACAGAGAAAGAAGAAAGAAACACACAAGAAAGGGCAAGTTAGCAACTGGGTGTCAGCGATGGCAACGTCACCGTTACAGAGATCAACACGTCAAGAAAAGCAGGACCTTAGCTCAAAAGCAAGCTAACGGAAGAACAACCTCTGGGAGCAATACTGCAGAGAAACTGCGGTTAAGGAGGCCTAACGTGAGGCACCTGCAGACCTGCCAGGCACCGAACTACCCCAAGAGTTCAAGCCATGCCGTGTTTTACCAAGTTGCAAACACAGCCCTATGAGAGGATGAGCTCTGAGAGCCCTTGTGTCCTTTGCAGACATAACTCATGTCTGTGCATACACACCTGAACCATAACTCCCACCGACAGTGCCTCTAGAGAGAGCTGTTCACAAAGTAAAGCCACAGGACATCCATGTTACAAAACAAACCTATGAGATCGTGTGCCTCTGGGTCAAAAATACCTGTCCTTCAGTCCATTACACCCTCCTCATCCATACAGGTATTTATTGAGGCTCTAAGAGAAGCATCGTGTGTTTAATCACAGTGAGTTTAGAGCAGTGCAGCATGAGCTGCTTTCCATCTAGACAGTCTAAAGAAGAGCTAAAAAGAACCCCCACTGCTTTAAACACGTTAGGACCAGCGTAAACCCATATGGGAAAGGAAACTTGACTTACAAGTGTCTCTCATTCACTGCACTCACCATGGTTGCCTGGTAAAGACCCCGCACCATTTCTGTCTTCAGAGTCCGATTTCATCCCAGTGACAGGAAAAGCTGGTGGAGGCATCAACTGCCTGTTTAAAGCAATGCAAGCCCTTAGTTCTTCTGGTTTAAGCAAGCAGAGAGTCAAAGGTAACAGCAAACAAGTTCAGAAGCCAGTCCTTGACCCTTAACTTTTAATTGCCTGACTAATCTAGTGGTCTTCTAGGATGGAGTGACTGCATCAGCGGACAAGGGAAGAGCAACTGATGAAACCCACCTGGACTTCTGGAAAGCTTCACTATGGTCCCCCCAACATTCTTAGCTCTAAATCAGAGAGGATTTGATGGATGGGCTATTAAATGGGGTTTTATTATTAAATGGGCTATTGTTAAATGGGTAAGGAATTGGCTGGATGGCCACATCCAAAGAATTACAGTCGGCAGCTCAGCATCCAAGTGGAAACCAGTAACAAGTGGTGTCCCTCAAGGGTACATACTGGGACCAATACTACTTAATATCTTAATCAATGCCAGACAGGGGGACCAATGACACCGAGCTGTGTGGAGCATCATCTAGTAGATGTCCCTTCCCACAGGAACAGGGGTGGCCTAGATGCTCTTTCAAGGTCCCTTCCAACCCCAACCATGCTCTGGTGCTATTTCACAGCAGAGAACATGAAACACGCATCCCCTCGGCTTTCCATCAGGATCAGGAGAGACATGGATGCCATCCTGCCCTCACTCACCTGTCCCTCTCTCTCTCCTTTCCTGAGGAACTTGCTGCCTTCGATCCGGCTCCATCGAGTTCACTCTGACTGGAGAAGCCTGTACCTAAATTAGTCATATGAATGGGTCCATGCTATGAGCAGAAAAACACACGGCATTAGCAAATCTACCACTACAACATAAGCTCCAGCTCCTTAATGATAATGATAGGAAAGCCAACTTTTCAGAGCATATTGCCAACTAGCAGAAGGAACCACTAATCACCACTGTTAAACAAGAGGCTTGCTCCTAAAGACACTGAGGGTAATGCAGTAAGGAACATGCCTGAGAAGCACGAGCGAAGGCACCTCATCACCTACTCCACCTCAGCAGTAGCCTTAGTTCATGGATAACTTAGTCCCTCCTCAGTCAGCTAATTCTGAGCCCTGTACAGACCTCGTGCCACAGTCAACTCTGCTGGAGATGGTCACAGTAGGGCTAACAGAGAGGCAGGTGCTTATTGCCTCTAGGCAGAGGTTTTAGCAAGGGTTTCTGCCTGTGAGCAGGGCTGTATCACCTGAGGAGCATTTGCAGAAGCTCCCTTTTCTCACATACAAGCCTGAAGAACTCAAAATTACTTTAATTAAAATCAACCACTTTGCTCTTTAAAACAAAAATAACTATTTCTAACTCAGGCTGCTTGAAACCCTCTGAAGTGCAACCTGCAAGGAAGGTAAATGGGGAAAACCTGGGAGTTACTACCACGGTTCCCTCCCGCCCTCAAACAAGCCTGCAAAAGACCCCCCAGACCCCAAAGAATCTCCCTTTAAACTAACCAGAAACACACTATGGGCATCTCTTTGACCTGAATGCACCGGCAGCCTTCAGGAAAGACTGAGGTATGAAAACAAGGTGCCAATGCATCAGCAAGTCACAGTTTAACAGCGGTGCATCCACTCAAAGAAACCAAAGCATGGTCTTGAGGTTGTGCAACAACCGCAGCCATCTGCCAAAGGCCTTGCATGACTGTTCCCCGATAAACTGTACTAAATCATCTCTCTCCAGTCAAGTTCTGCTTTGGTGAATGAAGTAAAATGGGTGATTTTATTCCACCTGGTATCCCAGCAGTCCTGACTCTCTCTCATCCGGCAGCTCCTCAGTGAAGCGTCTCTTTTGACCCTGGGGATGGGGTTGGACTTGTGGCTGGGAACCAGTCGGCAGGGTGGTTTTAACTGGGGCAGCAGGAAGGAAAGGACCGCTCAGTGGGCTCTGGCGTGCGGAAGATGAAACAAGAGACAAGAAAATTTAATAATAGGCATAGGAAGTACACATCAAATGTAGCCTTTCAGACTCAGGAGCAGAACACACAAATAGGCAGAACTGAAGAGCAACTAGAAGGCAATTCACAACTTCAAGAGGAAACAAGTATTTCATTTCTAGAAATTAATCACTGGCTGCAGCTCCAACTCATTGTACCTACAGAGAGCTGCATCAAAGCCTGTGGTAACACTTTCCCTATGGGAGTGAGCACCCCCTGCAAATATCCTTTATGTTCACAGGTTATGAGAAACAGAGGCTGAAGCAGCCATCCAACAATGTCATTGCTCAGACACAAGTAGCAGCAAAGCATTAACAAATCCAAAAGCCCTCAAGAATCCTCCATCTGGAACTACTCCAAGTATTTTCCTGCTAGTAAAGAAACAACTCAATAAACTGACAGCTACAGGGCAAAAGATGAACTGCAGCAGTACCTGGCCAGTGCTGGCTGGAGGCTGTACTTGAGATATGGGATACTGTGTTGGCACAGGTGGAACTCCTGTAGGTAGCGTTGTTAAGACTCCAGGTGCCAAAGGTACTGCAGGAGGTACTATGCCTGGTACCCCATATGGTGGCTGAACTGGTTGTTGAGGAGGAGGAACCACAGGATAACCAGACTGATAGCCATTGGAAGGGTAATAGGAGGGTTGGGAAGGTACGCTGTTGATAGCAGCAGGCTGTGTGAAGCCTAGAGAGAGAAAACAACATCTTCAATTCAGTTTGTCACCAAAACACCCCATTTCACTGCCAAAAACGAAGGGCTGCAAGCTCAAGACTTCCAAAAAACTGCAAGTACAACTCTGCAGAATGCAACTCCAGATGCTTTGGTGTTGCTGAGGTTTACCTGCTAGGGGTACTGCAGTGGTTATCTGATTCACAAACCGAGAGTACTCAGCATGAACCTACGAGGAATTGGCAGAGATTAGACAAGAACCATTCACTATGTAGTGTATTAACCTTTCGCAGGCAAAAGGCATTTGACCACACAGCTTCCAGAACACAGCATGCAGAGAGACAGCAGTAATCCACACACACCCCCTGAGAACAAAACCCCACTCATCCTGCTGGCTCTGGGACAGATTCCTGTAACACACAGGATAATCTTGCACAGGAAACAGAGTGGCAAACGAATCACTTCACTCAAAGAAGCTAAAAGCTTCCATCTATTCTCCAAAAGAGGCTTTGCAGCCCACACTCCATTACCAATACTAACAGAAAGACTCAGCAGTGCTCAGAAGGGAAAACACCCTTAGGAAGCCAGAACACACGGCCAGTTTTGCTGAGAGCACACAAAGCAGTAACAGCCAGGCACACACTGGGGCTGTGACAGGCTCTGAAACCTCCCGGTTGTAAGAGCTACTCACGGTTTGCAATAGATTCTCACACAGCTTTTTAGCAGCTGCCAAACCTTCTGGCTTTGGGTGACTGCAAACACACACAAAGGAATAGCTCATAAGCACCAGTGTTTCTGCAAGCTCCTTCTTTCATCTGTTTCTGTTTCCAAACATCCCTCATACCTGATGTAAATGTACATGGGTTCAAAAGCTTCTCTGCCCGATGCTGGCTCGATGCAACCTGAGCCTTTGCCACGAAGAAAGACTTTGGCACCCGTTTCAATCTGAATGTGCTGCAAATAGGAGCAACCAGGCCCTTCCACCTTCTCCTTCACATTAAATGTAGGTACAGCATGTTCCAATCCAACAAATAACTTGTCCTGAACATAATGCATCTGTAAATGGAACAGTAAAAGCTTATTATTTCACTCTAAGAATGAGGCTAGAAATGTTGTTCCTGTGACAGGTGAGTGTCAGATGGCACAGTCAGCCCTTCGCTTTCCTGTAAGCAGGACTGCTCTCTCCATCCCTTTTCTTTTAGGAGGCTGCTGTCACCTGAGCCTCACTCTTCAGGCTCAGCTCGCTCAGTCCTCCACGACACACAATGTACACTTCGTGACAGGTAAATCTTGTCACCAGTGATAGTCAAGGAAATTCAGAGCAATGCATTACTCACCCCTGACTGGAATGGAGGTTTCTGGCCAACTGCTGGAGACAACTGAGCAATAGGGGCTGGCTGGTGGTAGACAGTAACTGTAGCTCCATTGAAGGTTGGACTAGAGCCTGTAGCTGCTTTCACTACTCCATTAGTAATGATCTCTTTAATTCTGTTAACAGCCCCTAGTTGACAAAACAGGGAATTCAGTTGTTTCGCCCCCTGTCAACTGTCCAGATCACCCAAATCTAACATGAGCATTCCAGATCGGCTCACAAAGGATGCAACAAGCATCTGTTATCAACATCAAGATATTTACAGTACAAATCCATGCTGGTCATAACAAAGGCCCTTAATTCCCCCCTTTTCCACAAGTAATGATGGAAGAGCAGGATTCATTTTTGCACTTACGGTCAACCAGTTCCCGTGTCTGACCCTGGACGTGAAGATACAAAGGACGATCTCTGGAAAGGAAATAGCCACTAAACTCCCAAAGAACACACAAGAACAGAGCCAATCTAATACATACACTTATGTTACAGACAGAAAGCCTTCCATAAAGACTTTATATACTCTTTGTTTTTACCTCTCAGCATTAGGCAGGCAGGGGAACAGCCATGCTCTTAGCACTACACTAATGGCAAACATATTCCAAACACTCAATACCCCATTGACTCTGGCCCCCAAGGCTGACACTGCCCATGAAAACCAACCCAAGAGCCCCACCACTGAGCCCGCAAAGAGAAATACAAACCCTGGTCCCACTTTGGCTTTCTCTTCTGCTGTCATGAACCTCCCTCGGGTCGATACAGCCGCTCCGCTCAGGCGACTTATCTACAAAACCCCAGGGACAAGTTTAGCACCAAGAAACCAAGCACAGAGAAACCCCAAAGTGCTTAAGCTTTGTTGGGTTCTAAAGGGAACAGACACACTAATAAAGTGGTGAGAAAAGGGATGGGGCCCACTAAAAGATACCAACTGTGCTACCTGAGCTCCTTATATGACACTGTAGTGAATAAACCACTAAACAAAGTAGCTTCAGAAAACCCTGAGCTTGGTAGAAAGGAAACCACCACGGACTGTAGTTGATTGCAGCTCTTTTGGCCTTACAAAGAGGCCCAAGCGTGCTGCCAAGCCCAAGAAACCAGCCGTCGATCCTGCCCGTACCTCATCCTGAGTCTGGCCTCTCGTCAGCAGGTTCCTGCACGTGAGGGGGACGTCATTGATTTCCACCTCTGCCACCACAAGGTCATCTTTGCTTTTGTTTGTAGCTGGACCTTTTCCCAGCGCCTGCAGCTTCAAAGAGAACCATTGCAAAAGACCAGAAATAGATAGAAAGCAGAGAAAAATGATGCAACCACCAGGCCCTGGTACTCTAGAAGGCAAAATCCTTTCCTTTCTCCCTTTTCAGCTGTTGAACCTTTACACACATTAACAGAAAGCACACCACATCCACTATTTCATCATTTACCTCTCACAACCTTGAGCCTAAATCAAAACACCACTATTACCTTCAGCACATTGGAGCACCATAAGTAACTATTGCTTCTGCTCTATAAATAGAGAAAACAGATGTAGAACCAAGCAGCAAAGTTGCTCAAACTGAATCCAAGGCATCTCACGCTTGAGCTGGCAGCTCGGGCAGAAAGCTGAGCCTAAGAACACCTGGGATTCATATTTCAACTCCTCTTAGACTCAGAGCTCCTGCTGAAGACCTGAACTCATCCACACCATGACTACACTTCCCCCCCACACTTCTTGTTTCAAATCAAGGGCATCACGTTCTGTGTTAGTATCTAAGTGCTCTGAAAGAAAAAGCCAGAGACACAGAGATGGCAGAAGCTGTGTGGAGACCTCAGAGCAGCTTCCAGTGTCTGAAAAGGGCTACAAGGATGCTGGAGAGGCACCTTCATCAGGGACTGTAGTGCTAGCACAAGGCATGACGGGTTCAAACTGAAACAGGGGGGATTTAGGTTCAATATTAGGCAGAAGCTCTTCCCTGTGAGGGTGCTGAGGTGGTGGCACAGAGAAGCTGTGGCTGCTCCATCCCTGGCAGTGTTCAAGGCCAGGTTGGACACAGGGGCTTGGAGCATCCTGCTCTAATGAAAGGTGTCCCTGCCCGTGGCAGACGTTGGAGCTGGAGGAGCTTTAAAGCCCCTTCAACCCAGACCAGGCTGGGACTCTCTGCTCTCCATCATTTCCACCTCACTGAGAGCTCCTCGGATACTTAAAGCCCGCTGGTCTCCACAACGCAGCCGTGACAGCCCCCTCGCCCATCCGCTCCGCTCCGGGTACCCACCTTGTCCGCCGTGCTGGGCGCCGGCTTCAGCTTCCCTTTGGCCATCAGCATCGCGTTGATCTTGGCGGCCACAGCCGCGGCCGCATCCAGCGCTCCGGAGGGCGCTGCGGAGCTCTCGGACCCCGCCACCGCGGAGCCGCCATCCCCGCCGCCGGGAAAGGGCCGCCCGGGCAGCGGCGCCGTGCCGGGGAGAAGGAAGGCGGGGGCCGGGCCGGGCTGGTCCCACTTACTGCGGCGCCTGCAAAACAGAGAGGCCTCAGTGGCGGCCGAGGCCGAGCGGGAGCTCCAGGCCGGGCCCCGGAGCCGCCGACCGCCCAAGGGCGCTGTGGGGACCCGCAGCGCGGCCTCACCCGGCGGCGGCCCCGGCGTCGCGCTGCGCTGCACCGCCCGCGGACATGGCTCCGGCCCGGCTCCGGCTGCAGCTGCGGCTCCACCGCCCCCGCGCCTCGCAGCGCGTCATTTCCGGTCCGCCGCGCAACGCCCCTTCCGCGCGTTACCATGGAGACGGCGCTGCCCGCCAGACGCCGGCCCCTCGGGAGCGGGGAGCAGGCCCGGAGCTGGGCGGGCGGGGAGTGGCGGGGACCGGCACCGAGGGCCGGGAGCGAGCGAGCTCCGAGCACCAGCGGCGGCGAGCGGAGGGAGGGGAAAGGGAAGGAGTCGGGGCCCTCCCGCATGCGCACTGCGGGCGCTCACACGGGCACCGTCGCCGCCTGCTGGTCAGATCCGGGGCTGCGCTGGCTCCTCGGAGCCTGGGCGCTGCCGCCATGTTGAGCGCTGCCCGGGGATACCGGAGAGCCCGGCCCGAGGAACAGCGGATGGGACAGGAGGAAACGGCCTCAAGCTGCGCCAGGGGAGGTTGAGATGGAGCTGAGGACCAATTCCTGCCCCATTGGAACAGGCTGCCCAGGGCAGGGCTGGAGGCACCGGCCGTGGAGGTGTTCACCCACCATGGAGACGAGGCCTCGGTGCCACGCTGAGTCCCTGCAGCCCTGCCTGTGCATGGGGAATTGTCCATGCTAAGAAAGCAGGCTGAAACATTCCCTTGGGAGAAGGCGCTTCCCGGGCTCCTCCAGGTGGGAACCTCTGTGGGAGCCTGGCCACTGACCCGGGTCAAGCACTGTTGACATTCCATAGAGTGAGTCAGGGACAGGGAATGGGGCTTGTCCCAGGCACTTGGCCATGGGAGGCCTTGAGCGTAAGGGAAGCAAACAACAAGGCCATTGGCTCCTGATAGTGCCCAGACAGGATCGTTCTGTCCCGCTGGTCACAGCTGAGCAGCCGCCACAGGGACAATGAGCACCCGGAGGATGCTCTGGGAACAGCAGCTTTGGAGCTGCACATGTGCTGCCACACCACATTCATCATCTCAGGAGCGCCTCCCTGGGCTTTGTGTGCAGATAATGGAGAACACCCCAAAGGACAGCAATGTCACCGAGCGGCTCCACTCACGGAAGCTCCCACCCCCAAAGAGGCCCAAGAAGACATGTTTGGATCCCTGGATGGTGACACTTCCTCTTTCTCTCTTCTTTTTGATGGAATATTGACTGGATCTCAGTGAAACCCACGGCACGGGATGTGCTGGTCTAGTTCAAGTGATCCTTGCTGAGTTCTGTCCAACCACTTGCCTTGTCTTTTGTATGAATAAATCATCAAACCGCTTGCTTGGTATCGGTTCACCTTAACTCAGTACAAGGGCATCACAGCTTGGCCGCTGGTCCCAAGGGGAAGGAGGTCACCCTAAAGAACTCCTTCAGGTCACAGCCACCTCTCCCAGACCATGTTCCCCCTCAGGGTGTGCTCTCTACTACACTGCTGGGAGCCAGAAGCAGGGCCCTGAGGTGACTGTGGGATCCCAAAGCTGTGCTCACATCTGCTGCTGCTCGGAGGAGAGCTCCAGGTGGAATGGGCCTTCTTGAAGGCAGCGGCTCCAGAGGCTTCTGAGCAGCTCAGGAGAAGCTGCAATAGGATGACTTGGTTGGAGCCACGTAGCTGAACAAGGCGAGTGCCCTTCATGCTGCTTGTCAGGGAAGTACAGGCACAGCTTATCCAGGAGCTGACCTACCCAGAACCTGCTCTCATTTATCCTTTGTATCCTATTCCTCTGAAGCCTGTGAAGAAAGGGAGGGGGAAGAGATAAGAGACAGGAAAGGGACAGAAACTGCTCTGTGAGCCAAGTGAGCTGGCAGGAACCAGCCACCCGGGCTTGCAGGCCTCAGGAAGCTCTGCCAACCCCGTGCAGTCTGTGCTGGTCCCCATTACACACAACTGACCCCGGAGATGCCAGCTCGTGGAGCTATCTTACGAGTGAGGTGAACAGAGGAGATTGGGCTCTGCTCTGCAGTGCTTTGGGTTATATTCCCGTTTCCTGCAGCTGAAACCAGTTGCCCCAGTCGCTCTTCCATACCCATCCTGTGGGCCTGCTTTCCTCAGCAGTGAGCACCAGCAGCTCCAGCCTCTCCACACGAGTTCCTTTGTGCTGCCCTCCTGCACGGCCTGGCAGCGGCCTGCAGACACCCCCCGCCATGCCATGGGCCTTAAAGCACCACACACAGAGATCGCTTCATGTGTGAGCATCACTCACAGAGCTGTAAAGATGAGTTTGAACCCCCTGTACGTGGGATGTGCAGCAGGAAGAGGGAATTCCAGCCAGCCCTCTGGCACCTGCTTCACCTCCCTTCTCCCACAGCCCAGAGGCGGGATGCTCAGGTCTGGCCTCGCGCTACCCCCGTGGCACAGGGAATTCTTTTTGCTAACAAAGAAAAGGGTGGTGCTTCACGTGGTGCCTGTTCTTTGCTCCACCGGTTTATTTCACCCAGCAGCAGAGCCCAGACCCCTGAGCTGCCTGCAGGAAGCCATAACACACACACACACCCACCCCGCCTACCCCGCCACCGCTCCGCCCGCCGCCATCTTGCTGCGCACGGCAGGGGCCGCGCTGTGCGCACGGCTCGCGGCGGTTGGTCCCGCCCCTCTGTTTGCACACGGCCCCGTGCCCTATAAAAGGCCGAGGCTGTGGGGAGTTCTGAGGGTTGTGTTTGGGTGCGGAGCGGGGTTGGGCTGTAAATGGCTTCCTGCCCCCGGGCTGGTTTTCCTGCTCTTGTCATTGTTAATCCTGAGGGAGCAGGTGGCTTTTTCTAAGGGAATAGTGCCGCAGACGGGGTCATCTCTCTTTGTGTTCCTCATAGAGGTGCTGAGCTCTGGCTTGTGTTAGGTGGGTCTGTGGGCGCTCCCGTGAGGGGCAGCTCAGCTCCCTCAGTGGTCTGGAGCTTTCCGCCCAGTTACAAACCCGTTGTCGTGGCCTTGGGCATGTGCTGGGTGGTCTATAGAGGTGATGGGAAAGCTTAGCTCATGGTGAGGGTCAAAGGCTTAATAATAACATGGCTTAATAAAAGAATAGCTCCTGAGGGGTCTACTTCCCCAGGACTCATTTAGTTTGCAGAGGGAAGCAGGCTAAAGCCTTGGAAATGCTTCCCAGAGGTGGCTTAAATGTGGAAAGCCCTTTCTTAGGGTCCTTTAGAAACAGAACCAGAGTGGAAAAGCCTTTTCAGCTCTCCCGTCCAACTGTTCCCAGCACTGCCAAGGCCACCACTAACCCATGGCACTGAGGGCCTCGCCTCCATGGTGTGTGAACACTTGCAGGGATGGTGCCTCCAGCACATTCAAACACTGGTTTGAGCTGGTAACGAGTTCATTGTGCAAGAAGTGTTTGTGGGTTCAGGTATCAGAGGTGAAATAGCTGCAGTCTGCACTTGTGAATGGACAGAGCCGTGTTAACGCAGTGTTTTCTTAACAGACAGAAGAAAGCTGCAAGATGGCAACTGCTCAGAAGCAAAGGAACTGTGCGGTATGGTTTCCATGTGTGTTTCAGCACAAAATGTTATTTGAACTGGAAAAGGCAGTCAGTTGCAGCTGATGCAGTGCCCCCCGGGGCTCTGTAATGCTGCTTCGCTTGAGAATTGCAGGCTAATTCCATCTTTTAACTGTGAGCAAAGATAGGGTAACAGAATAGCTTGAGCCTGACCTTTGTGCTTGTGCACTTGGTCGAAATCAGCTATGACCTGAATGCAGGAAGTGTTAGGATTATGCTTAACGTTATAAATGGCAAAAGTGATACTTTGCCATTCAATTCAAATGCTAGTCCAGCACTGAACCAGACTGCAGCCTATCCAGGTTGGATGTGGACAGAGGTTAACTTCTTTTGTCCTCTTTCAGAGTGCAGTTGTATTCCCTACCAAAATAGCCACTGAGCAGCAGTCCCTGATGCTAGTGAAGAGGCTCCTGGCAGTAGCAGTGTCCTGCATTACGTACCTGAGAGGAATCTTTCCTGAGAGTGCCTATAGGACAAGATACATGGATGGTAACAGGCTGGTTTCCTGCTGCTTTACAAAATCTATTGTCAAAGGCTTGTTAAGAAGTTACTGAGTGCTTTTAGAGCCACTTGGTCTTAATGTGATGGCCATTTTCAGTGACTGGCATGGAAACTTCACTGAGACATGAACAGTTGCTAATGGTGATGCTGCCTCAGCAATTAAAACTCTGCCTACACCTATTTGTAATGCTGATTTGAGTCTGCTTTTCCTAGATGCTTTTAGGGAATGAACTTTCCTTTCTTAGCAATGTAGTTCCATTCTGTGCTGAGTAACTGCATGGATTCATTCTGCTTTTTTGGAGATGTCTGTGTTAAAATCCTGAGGGAAGACAAGAGCTGTCCTGGCTCCACTCAGCTGGTGAAATGGTACGTTGGTTTCCGTGCATCTGGAACACTGCCACAGCGTGGCAGCTCTGAAGGGAACCTTTCTGCCTGGGGGCAGATAGCAAAGTTGCCTTGCTGTGAGTGCACAGCAGCGCAGGCACTGCTTTCAAGGCAGGGCTGGCAATGTTGTTTGAAATGGCAAGTCCATCCATAGAGGGGGTGGGACCATTTTAGTTAGTCAGAAGCAAAGCAAATGGAGATTAGATGGACAATATCATCTGATTTTTGCAGGATGTTAGGATGCTACGATGCCTTGCAGAAGAAATATGTAAGTCTTTCTATCATTTAGCTATTTTAAATGTATTAAATCCATTTAAATGTATTAAATCCTAAATCCATCACCTGCAGTGTAGTTACAGGACTTTCTGGTTAGGGAATAGCTCTGCTTTAATGTGTTAAAACAGCTACGGTGTGGTTGCATACCCATCTCAGGCTCATACTCTTTGTCAGCAGACACTTAAAGCCAGGGCTGCGTGGGCATTTTCTTCTGCCAGTTGTTAAGTCCTTTCTGAAACAGACAAGGAGTTGAGCATATAAAGAGGTTTCCCTTCAAACAGGCCTTAGTTGTCTGCATTGGTTTCCAGAGCTAGAGAGCCAGAACAGCTTGGCAAGCAGAAGTGAGCTATGGAATACATTTAATGTTCTTTTTCTTTCCTTATGTTTCCAACAGCTCAGAATGATTGTCCTGGCAGTGAGTATCTCTGACAAGTAAGGTACATGGTTGGTTAAGGTGGCTGCTTAGACAGGTGAACAGTTCTGACTCTGCTTTTTCTCTTTACTTTAAAAATACAGGTCTATACCCATCCAGAAGATCCTCAGGTAAATCTGTTGGAATATTTTACTGGATATAGTATGGATATAGTGAAACATGTATACAAGCAGTAGTACTTAACATTCATATCCTAAAAACTTAAGCTGATGTTTCGAACTATTTTCTCATGGTGATTCCTGGGAAATGTGGATCCTCATTTTTGTGGATGGCAGTTGCATACATGGATGCTGTGTAAAGGTGTATTAGGTGCATGGACGTGCCTGAGGCAGGAGTTGGGCTGTCATTAGTTGCAGCACCAGGTTACCAGCCAGCAGCAGTTTGCCTCACAGCTCAGTAACCACTGCCTTTGTTTGCAGACCATCACAGAGTGTTACCACTTCAAATTCAAGTACACCAACAATGGGCCCCTCCTGGACTTCAGCAGGTACTGCCCCTGAGATCTGCCGCTCCGGGGTTCTCCACCTGAATGTAAAAACTGAAGAGTTGATCTATTTGGTGCTTCCTTTCTTCATGCTGCCTCTTAAGACTCATACACTGTCAGCTTAGACTTCACATGCAATAAAGCATTTTGGCAGGTGATGTTTTTCAGTGTCCACTCAAAAGATGGTTCTTGGTGTCAGAGTCCAGCACTCTCTGAGCAGGTTCTTTAAGGCATTTCATGTGTGGAGGGTGAAATGTTTAGTATTGGAATGTGTTCTCTTACCAGTAACCATTCTTGTCAGTCAACAGTGTTACTTAAGGGAAAGCAAGGATATGAGACTTCATAGAATTGGGGCTTTCAGAAGTTCCTCCTTTTTTTTTCCTCCTCCTTTTCTCCTTTCCTCCCTCTTCCTTTCCTCCCTCCTTTACTCCTGGGTATTGTTTAAGCACTGTGTAATGTAAAATACAGCAGTTGGTCACAGATGCTGAACCATAATGCTTTCAGGATGCCCCCGCCTCAGGCTTGGATCTCCAAAGGGCAGAGAACACACAGGTCACTTAGCATTAGGACTTGCAGTGCCTGTAATCTCAGCCCTTGGGCAACACAGATGATGTTTACTTCTGACACTCATAGTCTGCTACTCATGTATCCAAACACTGAAAATCGCTTGGTACATTAAACTCTGAATACTCTGTTCATCTGTAGTAAGGACACAGGGAATAACTCCACCATCACCTGTGCAGACACCAAGAAAGCCAGCATCCTCCTCATCCGCAAGATCTACGTCCTGATGCAGAACCTGAGCCCCTTACCAAATGATGTTTGCCTCACTATGAAGCTGTTCTATTATGATGAAGGTAATGTTTCCATCTTGCCCTGATTCCTCAACTCTGCTCAGGCACTGGAAAGCAATTCAGGGAAATCTTTCCATGTAGAATCTTTATGGATGTTGGGACCTGTGAGATGATGTTATTTTGCTCGTGTCTGTTTCTCACGACACTCTAAAATCCAAAGGGAATGGATTTGATCACTGTAGGAACACAATGTTGTCACTGACTTCACTGGAGCAGGATTTCAATGCATTTTAAAGCAGTTTTCCTGAGTATGCCGAGATGTAACATGTTTGCCAGTTCTGGTTTGGATCACTATTTAAATGTCTAGCTCTGCTTTCAGAAAGTATTACTTTACATTGCTTTACAATGAAAAATCAGAGCTTCAAGCTCATCTCTTTCTGTATTTAATTGTTTCAAATAGCTTTAATGGGGTTTTGCCTGTTGTGTAGGGGGAAAAAGAACTTAGTACAAATTGAATATTGATAATTTTCTGCTCCCCATGCATTTATTTAGTAGCTCTTTGTATTTAAAGGAAAAAAGTCTTCTTGCTGTACAAGTTCAAATACATTTTACAGAATGTGTTTCATTCTAACACATTTAATGAATCCTTTCCTGCAGTTACACCACCTGATTACCAACCCCCTGGCTTTAAAGAGGGTGAATGTGAGGGGATGATATTTGAAGGGGAGCCCATGTATTTGAACGTGGGTGAAGTGCCAACACCTTTTCATATGCTGAAAGTAAAAGTGACAACTGAAAAGCAACGAATGGAAAATGTTGATAAAAGCATCCTGAAGAGAGGAGAGACAAATGTGCCTCTCCAGGTGATCCGAGTGGACAGGGATGATCCAGAAGAGGAGAACCGCGACACGAATGTAAGAGCACAAATGTTCTGTGTGGCTTGTTCTGTGGGTTATAGCCTAGAGAAAGGCCACTGATTGAGTCACTGCATGTCTTGCTCTAACATTAATAAAAACCTCTGGGCTTCCAGATGTATTTAACCAAGATCACGTCTTCAGTACGTTTTTTCCTTGAATTTGACTGCTCCAGTTAGAATCTGTCATTGTCAAAGCGATATTGAACAAGGGCATCTGCAGGATGCCCAGCAGCAGCACCAGTGTTGGTAGTTGCGTCTCTGTCAGACTAGAGAGGAGCCAAGGAGAGTGAGGAGCAGAGGAGCAGCTTCGTGCTGTGGGTACCTGTTCTGTGGGGCTGAACAAGCAGCACAGGACACAGTGAAGCCTCCCTGAAGCTGTCCCATACCAATCCCAAGTGAGCTGCTACAGCCAGAGCAACGAATGTGCTCTGGGATCCTTTAGTGCAGCACTATATGTACAGACAGCCACAATTGTAGTACTTCTTAGAGGTGTTTTTCTTGGTCGTTGAACTAAATATGTGTTTCATTACTAATGAGTTAATGCTGAGCTGCTCTGCACGTTCCATGTCAGATTAAATGACTTCAGTGGAGTTTGTTCCACTGAGAATCCATGGGAAGCTCTGGCCCAGAGCATCTGAGTACAAACCCTCTTTCTGCTTTGCCTGCAGTAAATGGTAGTCCCTTTTCTTAATCTAGGAAAATCCCAGCCTGGATAACAAAGCGGAAGAGAGGAATAATGTGAAGATTTCAGAAGCTCAAGGTAACATTCCTGTTTATTTCTCAAGTCTCTTCAGGTTGTGCCTCTGTTTCCTGCAGCTGCAGGCAGTGGCAAGGGAACTGTAGCTCCAGGAGCTGCTCCCTTGGGTTGTGTTTGGTTACAAACTGGTGGTGGGCTCAGAGGCAGCACAGGCTGTGCCACAGTGGTCCCACAGGGACATTGCCCTGTTCTGCAGTGCAAAATGGGCTCATGAGGTGTTTAGGTTTTAAATCTTGGAAGCAGTTCCCAACATAGACCAGCCTTTAGTTGTCCAATGTATAAAGGAGTTTGGGGATCAAGCCCACTTTTCCAAAGATCCTGTGTGTAAATCTACTACTTAGGATAAGCATCTTTTTATGGCTGTGATAGGAAATCACTGAATGCTGAAGATGTAAGAGAGTGCAATGCTTGGTCAGTTACCAGCTTGCACATAGAGAATCAGAGCCCTTGGAAGAACACATTCCCTGCATTTCCAAAGTGTTCCCGGTGGCAAACACCAGTGCTGAGAGGCTGTGATTGTCAACCCTGTGCTTATGAAACTCTTTCACAGAACCACACTTCACTTGTGAGGAAGATGGAGTTACAAAGGCTGGGGGGAACCAGAATTCGTGTGTTTCTAACCCTCAGGTACGAAAACCCCATCCTGTCTTCTTAAACTTTTACTAAAGCTTTTGTAAAGCTTCTTTCTCACTTGGAGTAATGCACAGGGAAGCTGCAAAAGGTTAATTTACAACAGCATTTTCAGCAGTAAAATGCCTTTACCTTTTACTTGCTGGTATTGCACAAAACCTACTCATATTCTAAAGCAATCCGAAGCAGTACCAAAAGGCTGTTGCTCTGTGAGACAGCTTTCACACTAAGCAGATGGGCTGGCTGTTGTTAGGAGAACTGGGAATGCAATTCTCATGTTTCTAGACTGCCATCACTAAATGCTCTGCCCAACAGCAATGGCTCTGCTCATTCTGCCAGACCAAAACACCTTTAAAGGTTGTTAAAAGGCAGGTTTCTGACTCAGGCTCTATCCCTGCATGTAGCAGAGTGGTTTAATTTAGAGGTGGAGGATGACTCCAACCACAGGTCCTTGAGAGAGCTTAAAAAAGCATAGCCCCAGGTAACTGTGAGTGACTTACGGATCAAAATAACTGCTGCTTGTCTCTGCCAGGGCTCTTTGACACCTCCAGCTGTAAATAGAGCTGGTGACTTCAGTGGGTATGCTTGAGGATTTAAATACTCCTGGATTTCAATTTCAGCTTAAGCAGTGGGGAGCAGAGACAGAGCTTTGTGCGTGCTACAGCACTGAACCCTGCTGTAGCCTCTAATGTATGGATGGATTTACTGCAGTCTCAAGGAAACGTCTCTTTTCTGATTTTAGGTGGATCATTTGGCAAGCAAAACATCTCAACTTAATATGTCAGAGAGCAGGACAAGGAGCGGGAAGCTATTCCAGACCAGCACTGTTAGTACTGTTCTATTGCTGTTCTTTAAACCTTTCCCTGTTCCAAAGGGTGAATAAACCTCTTAAGCTTCAATACATTTCACACTGGCAGAATGGAATTCTCATCACTTCTGAAATTGCCATGAAATTCAACACATTTGGATTCTTAGGATCCAAAAAGAAATCATCTGTTCCAAAGAGCTGAAAGCTGAACGTTGGTGCAGTTAACACAGGCTGAGAAAGATGTGTTAGGATTGATTAGATCTTCTGGAGGATGCATTTATTCCCTGATGTGAAGGAAAAGCCACAGCTTCTCTGGGCACCCTGTGCCACAGAGGAGCTCCTGCTCTAACAGCATAATCACATGCCAGCCTTCCTTCAGGAGTCTGGAGGGAGGGTCAGTTCTGCCAGTAGAGTATTCAGGTGTTTCTTCAGGCTTAGCACCTCTGCATGGGGACCAGGTAGTAGCAGGATGAAGCCAGATGCTCAATGCAGCTCTCGATGCATCTGGGTCAGGGTGGTCTTTTTCCATGTTCCATTTGCTAATGCCATGGAGCTGTGCAGCAGCCTGTAACACCGGGCTGTTCTCCCTTGGCAGGTTCATCAGTTTGAGCTCTCATCTAGTCAAGATGTGCTGCCAAAAAGGAGGAAGATCAGTGAACCAAAGGAGCAGTTCTAGATGCCCGTGCCCAGCTGGTCCTTCACAGAGTTCTCCACACCACTTCCATGTTGCTGTTGAATGTGATTGTTCCTATTGAAATAGCTTTTAGAGATCATTTTGGTTCTGTTTGTAGTCAAACTGGACAGTTTTGAAAGGAAAAAACCTGTCAAGAAGCCCAGTTGAAGAAATCAGAAGTTATTTTTCGCAGGAGGCTGTATCCCATCAGGAAGGACAGAAGGTGCGTGGCTACTGAGGGAACCTGTTCCGAGGTGAGTTGGGGATTTAACTCCTGCTTGTAACCTGGTGCACTCTGATGGGGACTGTGACAGGTTCATTCCCCACAGCACAAGGTTTCACCAGGAGCTTTGGGCTCTGTTTCAAAGCTGAGGAACTCCTTATCCAGAACCTGCCTTGTGGGGCACAGAGCCCCTCAAGTCCTGGGTTCATTCAAGCTTGTTCGGTTTCAGCACTGTTACATGTTCTGCTTTTGCTGCTGGGGCACTTGGGGGGGGTTCGTTTCTGCCAGCCTGAAGGCACCACGCTCCAGTAAGAAGCGTTCTTCACATCTCCACTTCCATATTTCATGCTAGAACTGCTGGACAGATGTGATGAGATCTGTTTCTTTGTAATGACAAAGCATTCAGCTGTGGGGCTGTTAGAACGGTGGAAGATTCCTTATGGACGTGCTCCAAACGCTTCCCGGTGGCCACCGGCCGCGGCTCTTCGCCTTTCTTAACAACCAACCTTTTCCCTTCGCTGTACATGACTTGGAGCTGTCTCTGCGCGGAGCTGCTGCCGCCTTCAGGCGGGAACAACCCAACGTTTTAGGCTTTGAAACGCAGAATCTCCGTTTATGAGTCCTCGATTAAAACGCTCTCAACGTCCCCGTCGCTCCCGTGTTCCTTTAGCGGGAGGTTGGTCACAACGGGGCGAGCGAGGAAGAGGAGAAGGGGAGGAAGAAAAGGAGGAGGAGGAGGAGAAGGGGGTGGACGGGGACAGGAGCTCCCGCCCCGCCGGTCGCGCTCATTGGAGGCCTCGGGGCCGTGCGGGCTCCCATTCGCCCGCGTTCCCGGGGCGCAGGAAGCCGCCGGCAGCTCCCGCCCGCCCCGGCCCCACCAGGAAGCGTTTCCTCCGCCCGGCCCCCGAAGTTTGACCGCGGGGGAAGGAGCCGCCGGGAAGGGTAAGTCGGGGGGGGGGGGGGGGGGGCCGGGGTGCGGCCCTCGTCCCGCAGCGCTGGAGCCCCGTGCGGGGACGGGACCGGGCACCCCCCCCCTGCACCCCCGGGTCCCGCCGCGCTGGGTGCGGGTGCTCCGGGACGTGCGGTGCCAGCGTTGCGAGATGAGGGCGGGTTGGGCCCGCGTCCTGCGCCCGCTGTCCCCGGGGGGGACCCGCCGGGGCTGCCCCCCTCCCTGTCCCATCCCCTCCAGCGCTGGGCACCGGTGAGGCCACACCTCGAGTCCTGTGTTCAGCTCTGGGCGCCCCTCACTGCAAGGGAGACATTGAGGGGCTGGAGCGAGGCCATAGGAGGGCAATGGGGCTGGTGCAGGGCCTGGAGCACAGTGTGATGGGGAAGGGCTGAGGGACCTGGGGGGTTCAGTCTGGAGAAGAGAAGGCTCAGGGGGGACCTGATCGCTCCCTGCAACTGCCTGACAGGAGGATGGAGCCAGGAGGGGCTGGGCTCTGCTCCCAAGGGATGGGACAAGAGGAACCGGCCTCAAGCTGCACCAGGGCAGGTTCAGATGGAGCTGAGGAACAATTCCTGCCCCACTGGACCAGGCTGCCCAGGGCAGGGCTGGAGTAGCTGAGGCTCTCAGTGCCATGGGGCAGTGGTGGCCTTGGCAGTTGGGACTGGATGAGCTGAAAGTGCTTTTCTATGGTTGCTTCCATGGCTCTAAGCTGTTGGGTGGCAGCGGCTGCTCCCTACCAGTGACCTGCCCAGGCCTGGGCACGGTGGGATGAGGGTCCCGGGGTAGGGGCTCAGCGCTGCTGTGTCCGTGGTGCCCAGCGCAGAGCTCGGCTCGGGGGGAGATGACGACGCTCACGCACCGCAGCCGCCGCGCCGAGGGCAGGAAAGGGGCCGGGGAGGAGGACGCGGCTGCAGAGAGGGACCCGACCGAGGAGGACCCCGATGACTCCAAGGACATTCGCCTGACGCTGATGGAGGAGGTGCTGCTCCTGGGGCTGAAGGACAAGGAGGTGAGGGGGAGCATCAGGGGCTGCTCTGAGCCCTTCTGGGCAAAGCTCAACCTCCTCGGTGCAAACCGGCCCCATCCATAGCGGAAAGTGAGCCCCGGGCTTTGCTGCCAGGGGGGCTGGCAGAAGCCTCCAGCCGGGACGCAGGAGCAGCCCGAGCGCCCTTCCTGCTGCGGGGAAAGGAGGAGCCAAGCTGGTGCTGCCTTGGTGTGGGCTGGTGCCGTGTTCCCACCGGGAGCTGCTCAGGACACGGCTCCTGACGAGGACCCCGCTCCTGCAGATGCAGCTGGGAAGAGCTGCGGTTGTGAGGGACCTGCGGGTGCCCTGCTTCAGGACCCTGGATGAGCTCCAGGACGGAGCTGCACAGGGAGCCCATGGGAGCAGGGCTGTAAGAACACGGCAGCGTGATCTGGGAGCAGCCCCGGAGCTCCGCATTGTCCCGGGCTGGGTCTGGTGCTCTTGGCTTGGTTAATGTGTTCCTGGGAATGGCCATGGAGGCACCAGGAAGCTGGGAGAGCACAAGAGGGGTGAGCAGACACCTCTGCCCCTCCGGTCCTGTCCTGCCGCATTCCTTCCTCTCCTGAGGGATGGAGGCAGCAGGGGTCTGGCGCTGAGCTGGGCTCCCACCATTGGCTTTTCCCAGCTCCGCTGTGGGAAACTCCTGCGATTTCATCCAAATCCAAGGATTTCCGGGTGGAATTTCAGGACTGAAGGAGCAGGTTCAGGGCCTGGAAGGAACCCGGGAGCTTTGGGCTTGGGTGATTCCAGAGCCCTTGGAACCTGCTGGAGGTGCCCTCGGTCACCTCTGCTGGAACCGGTTCCCGCGGGCACGGCCGGGATGAAGGCGCCTTTGTCCTCCCACACAAGGAAGTGAAGGGAGCACAGGAGGATTCTCCCGTCCTTGCTGCTCTCTGGGCCGCAGGAGCACAACCTGGTGTGTCCGGCCGCGCTGGGAGCAGAGCGCACCCGCATCCGCTGAAGGCTTCCATGGGGGAGGCTGCCTGATCCCAGGCTCTGTTCCCTGGGGACGGGGCTCCTGTGGCTGCAGTGTCCTGGGGCAGCTGCCCATTGGGAACAGGCCCCAGGCTTTCTTATCCAGACGCTTCCTCCTTCCTGGTGCCAGCTCCAGGCTCTGGCTGTGATTTAGCCCAGGGCTGCACCCACTGGAAGTGGGAACCGGCCATTCCCTTCCTTTCTGCTGCTGCTGCCCCTTATCCCACTCTGGCTCCTCTGCTGGTTCCTCATGGGTTTTCCAGAGCTCTGCACCTTCCTGTTGCTTTGGAGCTTGCAGTTCCTGGGGCAGGCTTGGAAAACACCAACCACATCCATCCGGATGTGCTATGGGCCAGGTCCCCACTGGTTGGATTTTCCCATCCTTCATCCCTGACCGGGAATCTCCTCCTCCCACTTGGGTGTGGGAAATGCACGCCCCATCCCTGGCAGTGTCCAGGGCCAGGCTGGATGGGGCTGGGAGCACCCTGCTCCCGTGGGAGGTGGCCCTGGAGCTGGGTGATCTCCAGGTGCTGGGAATGGCTCTAACAGAGCTCCTGTTCCCATCCTTCTCCTTCCTGTTCCCCGCAGGGCTACACCTCCTTCTGGAATGACTGCATCTCCTCGGGCCTGCGCGGCGGCATCCTCATCGAGCTGGCTTTCCGCGGCCGCATCCGCCTCGAGCCGCTCTCCGTGAGGAAGAAGAGGCTGCTGGAGAGGAAGGTGCTGATGGGCCGGAGCTGGGGCTGCGGGATGGGAGCAGCGGCTCCGCCTCCAGCCTCAGATCCTGCCCTGTGCTTCCAGGTGCTCCTGAAGTCGGATGCGCCCACGGGGGACGTGCTGCTGGATGAGACCCTCCGGCACATCAAGGCCACGGAGGCTGCAGAAACGGTGCAGACCTGGATAGAGCTGCTCACGGGTAGGGCTGCTTGGAGCCCGCATCCCTTGGGATGCTCCCTGTCATCTGTCCCTTCCCCATGGCTGGGCACTGGACAGGGGCCGAGCGCTGAGAGCGGAGCACGGGAAGGCGAATGGGGGAGCAGAGGTGGTTTTCCAGGCTGTTTTGGCTGGGAGCTGGACCTTGCTCCCCATGGCCTCTTTTCCCATGTGGAGCCAGTGGTTAACAGGGGGATTCCCAATGGATCTGCCCTGTGGGCTCTTTCCCAGCTTGGATGCTGGGAGAAGCCAGAGTGAGGCCCAGGATTCCAGGAGCAGGGATGGGCTGGGATTGGGTGGCCACGTCCTTGCTGCACCAAATCCCTTGTCCCGCAGGAGAGACCTGGAACCCCTTCAAGCTGCAGTACCAGCTGCGGAACGTGCGGGAGCGCGTGGCCAAGGCTCTGGTGGAGAAGGGGATCCTCACCACAGAGAAGCAGAACTTCCTGCTCTTCGACATGACCACGCACCCCGTCAGCAACGGCACCGAGAAGCAGCGCCTGGTGCGGCGCCTGCAGGAGAGCGTCCTGGAGCGCTGGGTCAAGGACCCGCTCCGCATGGAGCGCAGGACTCTGGCGCTCCTGGTGCTCGCCCACTCCTCGGATGTGCTGGAGAACGTCTTCGCCAGCCTGGCCGATGACAAGTACGACGTGGCCATGAACAGGACCAAAGACCTCCTCGAGATGGACCCGGAGGTGGAAGCTGCCAAAGGCAGGGCCACGGAGATGGTGTGGGCTGTGCTGGCGGCCTTCAATAAGTCCTAAAGAGCCCCCAGGACCATGCAGGGTGGCCTCAGCGCCTTGGCTCAAAGCCGGGGGGGGGGGCCGGGCACAGCGTTCCTGCAGCAGCGGTGGGCTCGGCTTGGGGATAACGGGGGGGGGGGGTTGGCTCTTTTCCCCCCTGCAGGGTATGAGCCCCCCGTGCGTGGCCAGGGCCCTCGCTCCTCCACCGGCCACTGCTGCTGCTCCCTGCTCCATTGGCTCCCTCTGCCATGGGGTGACCCCCCCAGGGGGTGCAGGCTGGGGGCTGCCTGCTGGGGCCACCCCAGCGCAGAGCCATGGGGGAGCAGCTCCAAGGGCCGGGGGGTCCCTGCGTGCCCCCATCGCGCCCCCCCTGTTCCTCGTGCAGGTGAAGCTGTGATTCTCTTTTCTACACCCCGTGCCCCCCCAGCTCCCGTCGCTCGTGTCAATGTACTTTCAGCAGCAGGAGGTGTCCTGGGTGTTCAACTGCGCCGGTCGGGGCTGGGGGGGGGGTCCCGCTGCCTCCCGTTGGCAGCCGGGGGTGCTCTGGGTGCCGGTGGCTCCAGCGTTGTCTCTGGACACAGAGCGGGGCATGCGCGGTGCTGCGGGTGCCGTCACCCTGCGGGTCCGCCCGGGTCTCCGAGCGCTGCCCCATCCCGGGGTCCCCGGCACCCGGAGCGTGGCGGCCGCGCAGCACCGGTACCGGGTCCGGTCCCCGCACCGAGGCTCCGCCCCCTTGGCTCCGCCTCGCTTCCCATTGGCCGGTGGCCGCTCCAGCTGGAGTGGCTCCGCCCCCTCTTCCCCGCGGGCGCTGATTGGTCAGGTGTGATGTCACCGCGGCCGCCTCCTTATGCCCATTGGTCAGAGCTGCTGTCAGTCATGGAGCTGAGGCGTTAGGGGGTGGCAGCGGCCATTTTGGAGCGGAGCGTGGGGCTGCTGGAGCGGAGGGAGCGCGGGGCGCGGAGGCCTCTTCCGAGCCCCGCCATGGCGGCGCCGCTCGGTACCGGCGCCCGCGCCCAGGAGACGGGGCAGGAGAAACAGGTGGGGATCTCCGGGGGCGGGCCCGGGGGGCTCCCATTGGCTCCGCCGCGCGTCGCTCGCAGCAGCCTTGTGCGTGCATTGGTTGGTTGTTGCGGAATGCTGGATTGTTATTGGCTGCGGTCTTGGTTGGGGGCTGGACTTCCGACAGGGCTGGTGGGAGAGCGGGGTCTCAGTGGTGGGGGGTGCGCGGGGGCTTGTGGGATACTGGCGGTGCGGGAGGGGGGCCCTGGGGGTGCTGACAGCGTTGGGGTGCGGGTTATGGGGGGAGACGCTTCCCCTCCCGGTGTGTGTTGGGTCGGGGATGCTGTGGGAAGGGGCAGAGCCGTGGGGCAGCGCCATGGGGCAGCGCTGGGGTCGGTTGGACGGGATAAGCTAAAGGCGTTTCCCAGCGCGGTTGCCTCCCTGTGTGTGGGGTCTGCGTCAGCCCGGGCCTGGCGCTGCCATGGAGACGGATGGAGCTGAGCTCCCCCGGGCTGTGTGGGCAAAGCCCCGCAGAGGCAGGCGCTGAAGATGGTGACGGGGCCCCCGGCGCCTTCCCCCGCCTTCACTTCCCACTCCCATCCCATGGGGTGCTGAGGGCTCCGGGGGGGGTGTGCTGAGCCTGCGCAGCAGCCTCAGCCTTGTCCGGACCGAACCCCCCGGTCCCGCGGCCGTTCCCATCGCGCTGCTCCAGGCCCTGCTCCGGCCCCAGTTTCCAGGAGCTGAGCGCGGTGCTCCTGTGCTGTCAGTGGGGCTGAAAGGGCTCCTGGCCCCTCTCTGTATTTCAGGACATGCAGCACAAGGACCCCATCACCCCGGAGCGAGCAGAAGAGCTCAAACTCAAGGCCAAATACCCCAACTTGGGCCAGAAGCCCGGGGGCTCCGACTTCCTCATGAAGAGGCTGCAGAAAGGGGTACGTACGGCTCCAGCGCTGGGGTTCAACCTTCCCTGCGCCGCCGGGGGGGGGGAGCAGAACCGTGCAGGAGGCCCCATCCCAATGGCTGTGATCCGGGAGCGCAGCACCCCCTGGGCTCCAGCTTCCCCTGCTGGGATCTTCCCTCGCACGATGGGGTGGGAGCTGGGTTTGAGCAACCCCAGCAGCTCCCTAAAGGCCACGCGGGTGTCTCTGCTCTGCCCCCCCCCCCCCCCACCCGGTTCCCGCAATCCAATGTGACCCCAGCTTCCTCTTCCAGCAAAAATACTTCGATTCGGGTGACTACAACATGGCCAAGGCAAAGATGAAGAACAAGCAGCTGCCAAGCGCGGGGCCAGACAAGAACCTGGTGACAGGAGACCACATTCCCACCCCGCAGGACCTCCCGCAGCGCAAGTCCTCGCTGGTGACCAGCAAGCTGGCAGGGTAACCTGCGCCCACAGCCTCGCCTCCCCTCCTCGCCTCCTTCCTTTGGCTGAATGGATTGAATCTCACTGTACCCTAGCGACGGGAGCACCAGCATCCACGTAGGGACTCGAGTATCCCAGCAAACACAGCCCAAACCCCGCAAGACACGAGAGGTGCCCACAGGACCCACGGGCAGGTTTGATTCAGCTGAGCCTGTAGCAAAGCCACTCGCTTCCTGCCTTCGTTTTCCTGCTGTTTGGAAGCCTGGAGAACCTCTGGAGCGCTGCCTCCTGCCGGGGAGAAGCAGGAAGGGGCTTGGAGTCCTTGCTGGTGCTTGGCGCTGGGTAGGAGGGGAGTGCTCGGAGCTGAGCTGTGTGAACGCCAGGCAGAAGGGGTGGGACATGAGCTGGAGCTTGGGAATGAAGGAGCAAGCGGATGTGCAGAGACCTCCATGGCTGCGATGCTGGGCTGGGCTCCCACAGCACTGAGCTCACGGGAGGAGACCGCGCATCCCATAGAGCTGGGACTGGGTCTGGAAAGGTCCTGGGGGCTTGAAGCTGCTCCGGGTAGAGCCTCGGTGCAGCTCCAGCTGTGGCTGCGTGCAGGGGATGCTGTGGGGCTCAGCAGCAGGGCTTGAGGCAGTTCCTGTCCCCATAGGCTGCTGGAGGTGCTTGAGCTGGATCCCACCAGCAGCGAGGTGATGGGGACACCAGAGAGGTGGCACTTGCAAAGGAACCAATGAGATGGGTGCAGGGAATAACCACCCTGGATGGGGAGGATGCACCAGAGCCACAGAGCATGGAGACAGGGAGAGAGGAGCAGTGTCGGGTGCCCCACGCTTGGATTTCTTTCTTTTTCCTTCCTTTTCTTGCCCTTCTTTGCCTTTTCTTTGCTCTAGGCCTGGCCAAAAGCAACCAAACCCCAAGCAGCCAGCCCCATGGGTGCGATGCTGCAGCCTGTACAGCGCTCGGCGCACATCCTGCCTGTGCATCCACAGGCAGTGCCTGGAGGCGCAGCACCCTCTGCCCTGTGCAGCGCAAGGGCTCAGCGCTCCGGTGCCTGCTTTGGGAGGCATTCAGGAGGAAATGGAGTGGGTTTTTGCTTTCATTGTGTGGGGATGCCGGGGTTGGTCCCAGGGCAAGGGGGGCAGCAGGGGATGCTCTGCATGGGCACAGCGCGTTCCTGCCTGCCTGGCGCTGAACCTGCCTGACGGGTCCCCCCCTCCCCGCTGGGTGCTGCTTCCCTGGATGGTGTTTGCCAAGGGTGTGCTTGGAGCCAGCCCTGCGGCTGCTCCCATCGGGCACCCGGAGCCGGGAGCTCCCTTCCCACCCTTCCCAGTTTGTGGAGTGGGCAAAGGAGCACTGGGGGTGCCCCCCGCTCACTGCAGGGCTGGGCTTTGGTCTCCAGTCCCTTTGCACACCCCGGGTGACGTGGCGCTGACTGCAGCCTCCTTGGTCCTGCCTGTCCCAGCCAGGTTGTAAATAGACCTGAATCATATCTCTAAATACATCTAATTTTGTACCTGTGGAGCTCTTGCAGAGCACTCGCCTTGCTTTGCCTTCCCTTTGCTAGGACAAGGAACTGTAATGACGGGAAAAGGGGATTTTGCAGCTCGGGGCTGCCCCGGGGGTGGTGTCTGTGGGGCTCCAGCCCCGTCTTTCCCTGGTTTGCTGGAAATCCGTGGGAAAGGGAAGCGATTGTTTGCTGCAGGATGAGAACCAGTGAAAGCAATTCCATACAAGGGAAATAGCGATGGAATGGGCTCATTTCCACCCTGCCCGGGCCCCACATTCCCATCCTCTGCTCCTCCTCCAATCTGCTTTGCATGGGGCTGGCCCCCAGCAGTGGGGCCGTGGCAAGTGGGGTTCTCGGGGGCCATCGCCATGGGGTGCCCCCCGGTGCCACCCTCCCATTGCGGCTCCCTTTGTCCCGTCACCGCCGGCACCGTCAGCCTTGACGTCACCTCTGGCGTCACCGGTGTCCCGGGGCGGGGGGGGGGGCTGCTCCTCCCGTCCGGTCCCTGTCCCCCCCCCCCGGCTCCGGGACGCGCTGTTCCAGTTTGTGCTCTCCAGGCTGGCACCGCTCCCAGCACCAGGAATGCGCTTCCCGACGAGGCCGCATTCCATGGGGAGGCTCCTGCGGGGGCAGGGTTTGCCTTTGCTCAGCACCTGGATGTGACCCGCAGCCACCTCTGCCCCGGTGCCCGGGGCTGCTCACGTCTCGCTGCGGTGCCCTTTGGACAGAGGTGGTACCCAGAGGCCCCAGCACGTGGCCGCGGCGTGGCCGAGCCCCGGGCACAGGGAAACCCTTCCCTGCCTTCAGAGGAGGAACCGGGGGGGGTCCTGGGGGTCCAGCCCCGGTTCCAGGGGCTCTGGATGGGCACCAAAAGGGCTGGAGCAGGGTTATGGAATGAACCAGGGTGGAAAAGAGCTTTGAGATCATCAAACCCAGCTGTTAACCCCAGGCCAAGGCAGGGGACAGTGACTGCAGCCCTGCCCTGGGCAGCCTGGTCCAATGGGGCAGGAATTGTTCCTCAGCTCCATCTAAACCTGCCCTGGTGCAGCTTGAGGCTGTTTCCTCTTGTCCCATCCCTTGGGAGTGGAGCCCAGCCCCTCCTGGCTCCATCCTCCTGTCAGGCAGGGAGGGGTCAGGTCCCCTCTGAGCCTTCTCTCCCCAGCTAACCCCATAGGCACCCACTGCATCCATAGCACCCATTGCATCCATAGACAGCCATTGCACCCATTGCATCCATAGACACCCATTGCACCCATAGCACCCATTGCATCCGTAGACACCCATAGCACCCAGTGCACCTATAGCACCCATTGCATCCATAGGCACCCACTGCACCCATTGCATCCATAGACACCCATAGCACCCACTGCACCTATAGCACCCATTGCATCCATAGGCACCCATCGCACCCATAGCACCCTTTGCATCCATAGGCACCTATTGCATCCATAGACACCCATTGCATCCATAGGCGCCCACTGCACCCACAGGCACCCATTGCACCCGTAGGCACCCATCGCATCCATAGACACCCATTGCACCCATAGCACCCACTGCATCCATAGGCACCCATGGCACCCATAGCCTCAGCTCCGCCGCACCGCACCCCCGTGCCCGGACAGCGCCCCCGCTCGGCCGGAAACGCGTCCGGAAGCGGAACCGGCGCTGCCGGTGCCCCGGTCCCGCCCCGCCGCGCCCCGCGCCGCGTCACCGCCGCCATATAGAGGGGAGCGGGCGGCGGCGCGGCCGTTGTGCGGGGCTGCCATGTTCGCGCTCAAGCGGAACGCAGTCATCGGCCTCAACCTCTACTGCGGCGGCAGCCCGGCCCCGCCGCCGCCCTCCGCGGGGGCCTGGGCCGCGGGGTGCTCCGAGGCGCTGCTGGGCTGCGGCCCGGTCCCGTTGCGGAGCCCCGAGGAGGAGCTGGACGGCTGCGAGCCGGAGCCCGAGCGCGGCCCCGCCGCGGCCCCGCTGCCCGGCGGCGCCCCCGACGCCCTGCGCCAGGCCTCGCTGGAGCTCATCGGCCGCTACCTGCGGGAGGCGGCGGGCGAGGCCCAGCCCGACCCCAAGAAGCTGTTCCCGGGGTTGCGGTGCGGGCCCGGGCGGCCCCGCGGGGCGGATGCGGGGCTGGAGAAGGCGCTGGAGACGCTGCGGAGGCTCGGGGACAGCGTCCTGCGGAAGCACGAGCTCGCGTTCCAGGGTGCGTGCGGGGCGACCGGAGCCGCTTCCCCTCCTCTGGAGGCCGCGGGCCCGGCCCGGCTGCTGCGTGGGGGGGGTTAAGCTGGGGATGGAGCAAGGCCCCTGTGACCCCCCCCAGCACGGAGGGGGCTGAGGGTCGGGGCGTTCGGTGCCCGGTTTGGGGGTCGGAGCCGCTGTGAAAGCGAAACCGAACTTTGCTCGGTCGGGGCCGCACGAACGTGCGCGGAGCCGATAACGCGGTTACAGATTAGCCCCGGGCCTGGCCCAGCACCACGTCCCCTGCGGTCCAAAGCTCAGGGGCTCCGCACGCCCCGGCTGGGCTGGAGCGGGGCCGCACCTCGGAGCCTGGGCTCGGATCCACAGCAGGGGCGTTGAGGGCCGGGAGTGGGGAACGACTGAGGGACCTGGGCAAGAGAAGGCTCAGGGGGGACCTGATCGCTCCCTGCCTGAGAGGAGGAGGAGGGAGCCAAGAGGGGTCTCTGCTCCTAAGGGATGGGACAAGAGGAAAGGGCCTCAAGCTGCACCAGGGCAGGTTTAGATGGAGCTGAGGAACAATTCCTGCCCCACTGGACCAGGCTGCCCAGGGCAGGGCTGCAGGCACCGGCCCTGGAGGTGTTCACACCCCCTCAGTGCCATGGGGCAGTGGTGGCCTTGGCAGCGCTGGGTAAAGGTTGGGTTTGGTGACGTTAAAGCTCTTTCCACCCCGTTGGTTCCGGGACTGAGCCCCGGGGGCTGTGCTCCGGTTGTGGCTCTTTTCCCATAACCACTCACTTGTGATGAGCCCTGCAGTAGCCAAGTCCCTTTAGTGACCATTGACCCCAGCTGGGGCTCGAGTCCAGTTCCCTCTGCAGCGTCCTGGGGCCAGCCTGGAAGTGGGAATGGACCTGTTCTGGCTTGGTTTCATGTGGCTTGGAAAGGAGCTGGTTTGGGGCCAAGGTCCCAGCAGTGGGGGGGGGTTTGTGCCGGGACTGCTTTCAGCCCCCAGCTCAGAGGGAGAGAAACCCCTCCTTGTTCCAGGAGCGCTTCCAGCCTTGTTTTGAACGCGGAAGCGTTTTGGTTTCGCCCTCTTGGCCCGGGCGGTGCTGGTGCAGAGGCTGCGGTTCAGTAAAACCCCAGCCAGATCCATGGAATGAGGAGTGCTCGGAGCAGGGCTGGTGCTGGTGGGAGCCTTCTGCGGGGCTAAAGAGGGTGCAGGAAAGGAGCTGGCTTCAGGGTTAGGGGGCATTGCAGGGCTGTGTGCTTCCAGGTCCTAAACCCAGCAGTAACTGCGTGCTCCCTGCTCTGCCGGGGCTTTCATCCCTTGGGAGCCCTAGGAGGGGGCCAGGGGCTGGTTTTGGTCTCACCCAGGCACACGTGAGCAGCAGAGACAGGCGCTTGCTCTCTGTCGCTGCTCCCAGAGCTGGATGTGGGGTCTGTGTCTCTGTGTTCCTGCCTCTAAAGCAACGCCTCTTGCAGGAATGCTTCGGAAGCTGGAAATCCGGAAGGAGGAGGACCTGCAGGCGGTGCGGGACGTGGCCGCGTGCCTGTTCAGCGACGGGGTGACCAACTGGGGCCGGGTGGTGACGCTCCTCTCCTTCGGGGCCTTTGTCGCCAAGCACCTGAAGAGCATCCAGCAGGAGAAGTGCATCGGCTCCCTGGCGGGGATCATCACGGACGCGCTCCTCTCCTCCAGCCGTGAGTGGCTGCTGAGCCAGGGAGCTTGGGTGAGTCCTGCCCGGCCCCAGAGCTTTCTGCCTGCCATCTGCGCGCTGGTACCCGCACGGGGCTGACTCCCGGCTCCTCTGCACCCCGATCAAGCGCCCAGCCCCAGTGCTGGTGCCCCAGGAGCTCTTGACTCAGCCTTGACCTAAACGTGGGCTGCGTGGGGAGGGCGGCGTTCCCAAAGCTGAGTCAGTCCCGGCTGTGCTGAGCTGGCTCCGGACCGGTCCCCAGGGCTGCCTCCTCTCTGGGGCAGGATGCAGCCAGGGGGAGCACATTGGGATGTGGTGCACAGGCTGGACCCAGCTGCTCTGTGCCCAGGGGTGAAGGCTCCTGGTGCCTTCCTGCTGCAGAGCAGGGGCTGGCAGGGCCCTGACCTCCCCTTCTCCCCCCTAGGAGGGCTTCGTGGACTTCTTTCACGTGGAGGACCTGGAAGGCAGCATCAGGAATGTGCTGATGGTGTTTGCAGGCATGGCTGGACTGGGAGCGAGCTTGGCCTACATGATCCGGTGAGCCCGGGGCTGCTGCGGAGGGACAGGACTCGGGGTGGACTGGCTCTGTGTGGGGTTGGCGAGCACATCACGGCCTCCTCTGAGGACTTACGAAGCCGGACTTGGGTGACCCAAGGAGAACATCCCCTGAGCGACGTGGTCAGGTTGTGGGTACCGCTGAGGATTCACTGCTATGGGGCCAGCAAGCGGAAGAGTTGGTGGTGCGCTGCTTGCCAAGAGGATGCCGACACAAAGCTCGAGCGGACGCTTCACTTGTATCCCAGAGGGAACCATCCCGCTTAGCAGCAAGGCCGTGAGCACCAGCAGCTGGACTGAGCTTGGCACCGCAGCTCTGTCTCGAGCAGATGCTTTGCGGTTGTGGCTTTCTGGAAATAGCATCTTCTGCTGCTGCTGCCCTGCCTCAACTTGTGGCTTCCCTGCTGGAGCGGAGGCGTTGCCGTGGCCCGAGGGGTGCACGCACCGGCCCCCAGAAGCGGCAGAGCTGTGAGAGGGTGAGCCGGGGCCAGGACGCGGGCGCTGGAGCCCTGCATGGCCCTTCCCTTGCAGGCAAAGGAGCGAGGTGGGGCTGGGCTGTAACCACAGCCCCTGCGCTGCAGCGGCGCTTGGGGCCTCGCCACACTGGGGCAGGTTAAAAACAGGGAGTGCGTTTGTAAGGGTGTAAAACCCCCCCCGGGGGGGGCTGCACAGGAGCTGCGGACAGGCCCGGAGGGGTGAGATCTGTGCAGTCTGCGAGAGCTGATGCCCTGAGCAAGGGATCTGAACGTGGCTGCTGGGGGCCTGCTCTTCGTTGCCTCGAGGGAAGCGAAGCCTTCTCCTGCCTTGACTCCAAGGGAGCTTTTCCGTGATGCGTGTGAGCAGCGTTGCCGGGGGTGCAGCAGGGACCCCGCGTGCCCACAGCCCGCTGGCAACGCGTGAAGTTCCTCTTGACTTGGCCCTCTTAGGTTGTTCCTGCCCTCACAATGGGAGGGGAGCTGCTGGGGTTGGTATCGGCCACTGCCCTGCTCCTCCCTTCCCCTGCATCCTCTAAAGCCATGAGTTAAAGCTGATGTTTGAATGTAGACCTTGTGGAGCAGGCGCAAAGGTGTCAGCTCGGGCAAGGCTCTGGGGCCACCTTGCCCTTGGGCCCCAGCCCGTGGGGATGCTCCTCGGGGGGCTGGAAGTGCTCATCCGCCTCCTGCCCTCCGGCCCTGGGTTGTGGGGCTCATGGGGATGCTCTCCTCTAGGAGCAAGCATCCTCGCCCCATGCGCTTGACCCAGTGGGGAGCTGAAGATGGTGCTAAGGCCGGAGCTGCTTGTTTGCTGAGCAAGCACTTAGTTTTGTCAATAAATGCCCTTGGTTCTCAATCCTCTCACACCCAACTCAGTTTCCTGCCGGAGATGCGATGTGCTCAGCACTGCTGTGGGGCTCTTCCTGCCCGTGGGGCACCCCACGGCCGCCTGTGAGCTGCGGGAAGTGGCTCTGGGTGCTTGGTGGCACCGCTGGGGCTCCCCGGAGCTGCTCCGGGCTGAGATGCTCTTTCCTTCCCCACCACTGTCTGTGGGTGGGGAAAGTCCACGGCGGGGGTGCTGAGCCCTGCAGCACCTCTCATAGCACCCAGGGGTGCGCTATGGGTGCTGCAGCATCCCTGCCCCGCATCCCTGCCCCGTGCGTGTTCAGGGAGCTCCTCTCAGCACTGGCTCTTTCCAGGCTCTTCTGGAGCCGCCCCAGCGCCGGGGCTGGGCCGTGGCCGGTGCTGGCGGTGCTGATAACCGGGAGCTTCCTCTTCTGCTTCCCAGAAGCGCCCCCGGCTTCTCGGAATGGGGGGGAAGGGAAGGGAAGGGTGGGAGCAACAGAGGGGGGGGGCTCAGCACCGCTCTGGGGTCCCTTGGGAAGGGGGGGGGGGGCACAGAGCAGGGCTGGAGCAGGATGTGGCCCCGCTGCTTGTGTTGGGGGGGGGGGGAGGGTGGTGGAAGCACCATGCAAATGTAGGAAATCCCCCAGCGAGGCGAAACCGCCCCAATTCCTGCCTGTTTCTGGCTCAGGTTGGGCTGGGGGCTTGGTAAGGGATAATCATGGCTAATAATGGATGGTAATAGCTAATAATAGACTTTAATTGTCTATCAAGGCTGCTTTTGCCCCAAACGTGTCCCTTTCCAGGGTGCTGCCCCCCTGCTCCTCCCTAGATCTATGGGGCAGGTGCTGCACCCCTCCCAGAGCTGGGCTCTTGCCATGGGGTTGATTGAGAGGCCTGGGCAGGTCCTTGCAATGGGGAGGCTTTGGGGGAGCAGGGATGGGACCCCGTTACCACCACCCCCCCCGCTGTGGGGTGCTGGGGGGGGGTTGGGGTGCACCTTGGGGTTCTGCCCCCCCTGCCTCAGCTCTGCCCAGCAACAAGGGCTCTGAATAGCAGCAAGTGGGGAAGTCACGTGTGCCCCTTCCAGGAACCCGGGCGTCCGGTCCGGCCCCCCCCAGCCATGGGGTGACACCAGGGAGGTATCGAACCCCCCCCCCCCCCGTGCCTCGGTGCCCTCAGCGCCCTGGTGAGGGTTATGGGGTGTTTGGTGCATGGGGACACCCCTGGACATGGGAGCGTGGGCACAGGGTGTTGGGGGGCTTGGGGAGAGCAGGATGGGGGGGGAGGAGCACACTGGGGGGGGGTTGTGGTTGGGCTCCAGGAGCTGAAAGGTCTTTTCCATGATGGGGTGGGGGGGGTTTGAGCACACACATGTGGGGGGGGGTGCAGTGGGGCTGCCGTGGGGCTGTGGGGTTCTATGGGGCTGCCACGGGGCTGTGGGGTTCAGTGGGGCTGCCACGGGGCTGTGGGGTGCAATGGGGCTGTTGTGGGGCTATGGGGTTCAGTGGGGTTGCCGTGGGGCTGCGGGGTGCAATGGGGCTGGGGCACGCTCCTGCCTGGGCGGGATCCAGCGGTGACTCAGGCAGGAATGTGCTGGCAGGACACAAGGTTCCAGCCCTGCCCCACTTGGCCCAGCCCCAGATCCCATTGAGGCTGCCCCATGGCCGCGGGGGTGTCCCCGAGCAGCGCAGTGCGAGGCGTGGCCTGTCCCCATCGGTGTCCCTATGGGACATGGGGCACCAGCTCAATGGGCCCCATAGGCTGCTGGCCCCCCCCCCCCCCGTGATCTCTTATCTTTTCCATGTGTGACTCACGTTCAAGGCAGTTTCACTTCACGCAGGCAAACACGCACGAAGCAACGCGAGCAGCAAGGGAAGGGGCCCGACGGTCCCAGCCTGAGGCTGAAATCCATCCTCTCCCTGGGAAATCCCATTATCCCTATGGAGGTGATGCAGAGGTAGAATTCCAAGGTGATGTGTCCAGGAAGGATAAAACCTCGTGGTCTTACAGGCGTTTGGTGGGGATTGATAGGGTTTCTATTCTATTTATGGAATTTATCGTAATATTCCATTATAATATCATTCTATAGTATTAATTATAGGGGTTCTAGATATTCATACAGGATAATAGATATATTATCTATTATTATAGCTATACTAAGCAGCATCACCCGCCTGGGTACTCTTCCACCTCAGTGCTTTGCTCATGGAATGATTTCCCAGGATAAGCCGGGAGCTTCCTGCTCCGTCGGGGTCCGGGCTCCACGGAGCCATGGGAGGTTCTCCCGAGGAACACTCGCGAATCCCGGCGGGTCCATCCCGGCCGTTGCCTATCGCGGGCAGCAAAGCGCAGCGGCGGCGCTTGCTGGTGGCAGCGCGGAGCTGCCCGGGGCCGGGGCAGCCGCGGCTCCTCCTGGATCCCATTCCATGTCCCAGCCCCCGCGCAGGGAAGTGCCTCCATCCCCCTTGTCCGCGATGCAAACGCAACCGGTGGGGAGGGGGCTCCGTGCCCTGCTCCGGGGGCCATGGGAGGCTCTGGAAGCCGCGGTTTGCCTGGGAAATGAACCCAAATCACGTCATTTCACTGCCTTGGGGATTAAATGGGGAAGGAGGGGTAGAAACCTGCCCCTTGCGCTGGTTCATGGGCCCTGGGCCGGGGACAGGAGCCAGGCCCCCCTGCCACGGTGCTTTTGAAAGGGCGGCGGCCCCTTTAAGGGCGCGGTGGCCGCGCGGTCACGTGAGCGGCTGCGCTCGCAACATGGCGGCGGCCGTGGCGCTGCTGCTGCTGCTACCGGTGGTGGCGGCCGGGGCCGGCGGCGGGAGGCGGGTGAGCGGGACCGGGACCGGGGCTGGGGGAGCAGCGGACACGGAGCCCGTGTGAGAGCCGCCGCTCCCCGCAGGTGTCCCTGCAGTACAACCCCGGCTGGAACGGCTCCTCCGTGAACCTGCTGCACGTGCGGGCGGTGGGCGCCGCGGACACCCTGCACTACGTGTGGAGCAGCATCGGCGGCCCCGCCGTGCTGCTGCTGGCGACCCGGAGCAGCACCAGCGCCCTGGGCATCGACTGGACCCGGCTCCTCTCGCCTGCCCCCGCCGGCGCCGTCTGGATCGAGCCCCCCGGCAGCGTCACCCACGCGGCTGCCGTTGTCTTCACCAAGGTACGGCCGCGCCGGGGGGGGGCAGAGCGGGAGCCGCTTCCCCAGCGAGTCCTGGCCAAGGCAGCTCCGCCGGGGGCTCCTTCTGCTCCCAGCCCCGTGCGCGGCAGCTCCCGGAGCACAGCAGGAGGGGCCTGGGCTCTGCTCCCAAGGGATGGGACAAGTGGAACCGGCCTCAAGCTGCACCAGGGCAGGTTTAGATGGAGCTGAGGCCCCATTCCTGCCCCACTGGACCAGGCTGCCCAGGGCAGGGCTGCAGGCACCGGCCCTGGAGGTGCTCACACCCCCTCAGTGCCATGGGGCAGTGGTGGCCTTGGCAGCTGGGACTGGCTGAGCTGAGAGGGCTTTTCCATGGTTGATTCCCTGAATCCTCAGCACCCGGTAACGGCTCCCATCCCCTCTCCTTTTCCTTCTCCCTGAGGTGTTCGAGTACAGCCAGGCCGGAGCCCAGGAGGAGCTTTTCTACCCCACGTACGACCTCTCCGCCTTCTCCTGGGCCAGCATCAATCGCACCCTGAACCACACAGCGCTGACGGCCGAGTTCTCCGGGGTCCCGGCTGCTGATCCCAGTGGCAGCTTCTCCAATGGCAGCCTGGCCTTCCGGGTACGTCCTTGGGATGGGCCCACGCCGCACTGGGATGCGCTCCAACGCTGTGTCCTGGAGCGGGGACGTCCCCGCGCGGTGCCGCAGCTCCGTGTCCCCGCAGGTCACAGCCTACGAGGCCGGCGGCCGCGACGAGGCCCTGCCCAGCCTCCTGCACACAGCAAACAGCTCCAAGGTGGAGTTTGTCCTGGACGGGGTGGCCCCGCGGGGCAACGGCTCCCGCTTCGTGCTGGAGCTGGCGGCGGTGGAGGAGCCGGGGCTGGCGCCGGCGCTGCGGGTGCTGCGCTCCATCGATGACGAGTACACCCCGGCCGTCTTCGAGGTGAGCCTGGGCTGAGGACACCGGGGCCGGGAGCCCGCCCTGCGCTCACCGCGCGGCTCTCGCCCTGCTCCAGGTGCTCTCCCTGGCAGCCCAGGCCCGGAATGAGAGCTCCGCACGGAGCTTCCTGCAGTGGAAGGCGACGGCCTACGGCTCCCGGAGCCCCCGGCTTGAGGACCGGATCCGCTGCCGCTCCCAGGGGCTGCAAGCGGCCAACGGGAGCCTGCCCATGTCCAGCCTCGTCCGTGCCTACTTCGGGGACGGGGCCGGCAGCAGCTACAGCATCAGCGCCGTCAACATCTCCTTTGGGGGAGAGGAGGGGAAGGTTTACGAGGAGAAGCGGTACCTGAGCTGGTGAGGGGCGAGTTCTGCTCCCTGCAGGGTGCCCACAGGAGCTGCCCCATCCCTGGCAGTGTTCAAGCTCACTTCAAGCCCCTGGTGCTGCAGGGGGGGGTCTCAGAGTGGGATTTGTCTCCTCCCCGCTGCAGGTCGGCGCTGCTGGGCTTCGGGCAGCCCCCCCAGGACACCTTCTCCCCCCTCATCATCTCCATCGTGGCCGTGGCGCTGGGCACCCCGGTGCTGCTGCTGCTGCTGGGCGGCTGCGTGCTCCTCTGCGCCCGGAGGCAGCGCTACTCCGAGTACGAGCCCATCAACTGAGCGGGGTGAGCCCCGAGGGACCCCCAGGACCACCTTTGGCTGCTGCAGGGGCTCCTCTGCCCTCCCCTTGGTGCCCTCCCCTTCATCCCAGGCTCAGGGTGCCTGTTACAGTTGCCCACATCCTGGCTCCCTCCATCCCAATCCTCATCCCATTGCTCCCCCTCTGCTCCTGCTCCACCCAGCCAAGAGAAGGGACTGGACGGAGCTGATCAGGGATTCCTTGAGCTGATTCCCAAGGGATAAACCCACTGGTGCCAGCTTTGCAGCCTGTGGTGCTGTGCTGGCCCTGGGGAGGGCTCAAGCAGTGGCTTGAGCTCAGTGGGGTCCTGCTCTGACTCAGCTGCAGCCTGGGCTCGGAGCCGGCATCCGGGTGCAGGAGGCTGTGGACAAGGAGCTCTGTGGCTGCTCAGGGGGGTGGCAGAGGGCCCCTGGCACTGGGGGATGCGCTGGGGCTTGGGCTCCAGCACGGGCTTGGCTTTGACCAAATAAAGTGGATTTTTGTTGTGTCCTGTCCCTCCAGCCCCTTGCAAACCCCCCCATGGGTTTCCTGTGGGCCCTTTAGGCACTGGGAGCTGAGCATTCCCTTCCCTGCATCCCAAGCACGCGTCATCCCAGGATCATCCTGGACACTTAATCCTGGCATCCCAGCATCTCAGGTGCACATCGTTCCTGCATCCCAACACCCGAGGCGCATGTTATCCCTGCATCCCCAGATCCCAGCCACCTATCACCCCTGCATCCCACACTCCATCCTGGGCTGCCCCTGGCTGAACATCACCCTCATACCCTGGAGCCCTCAGCCATCCATCACCCCTATTAACCTGTATCCCGGGCTCCTGCCCATGCATCCCATATAAATCCCGGGATCCCCTGCCACGCTGGGCCCCCCATCCTGGCAGCCCAGTGAGCACAGTGCATTATCCAGCCTCAAGTGCTGTCAAGGCGCCATTAATCGCTTCTCCTCGTTACAGTAATAGCTCTAATCACTCGGAATGATTCCCACATCCCAGCGCGGCTCCTTCCCACCCATCCCAGGGCTCCATTAGGATCGAACCCACCTGCAGCTGTGGGTCCGCTGTGGCCACTCCAAAAGGGCGCTTCCCGGGGGGGTGGAAGTGACCCCCCCATTGGCTGCTGCTCTTTAAGGTGTCCCCAGGGCAGGGGAAATGGGGCTTGGGGACGCTGCAGCTGCGCCCCAGCGTCGCGATGCTGGACCGGGACCCCCAAGTGCACTTAGGGGGCAGGCAGGGGCTGTGTGGGGCCGGGCAGCGCTCACGCTGCATCCCCAATGCCCCCAAAGCACACAGCGGGGATGCCTTTAGGGATGCTCGGAGCAGACCCAGCCTCAGTGGGGTCCTCGCCGGCAGCACCGGGGTGGGTCGGGACCTCCTTGTGCAGGATGCGGCCATGGACCCCCCGCACCCCAGAACGGGGCCAGCCCGCCCCCCCCCCCCCCCGTTACCCCTCGTTCTCGGGGCCGCGGGGCGGGCGGGAGCGGAGCCGTTAATTACCTCATTGCGAGTCCATTACAGCTCCCCCCGGAGCCCGACACCGAGAAACGGCGGCGGGAGGAGCCGGGGGGGGGATCAATGAGCACAGGAGCCCTCGGGGAGCGGGGCTGGAGGGAGCTTAACCCTTCCCTGACCCCCCAAAGGGGAACCGAGGCAGGGGGGCACCGCTCGCACCGGGGCCGTTCCGGGGCGCTGCTCTGCGGCAGAGCCGCGGCGGGGCTGGAGAAGCTCAAAGGTTTTAATCTTGTTCCTTCCTCAAATGAGATAAGAGGGGAAAGAGGCCATAAATCAGCAGAGGAACAGGGCAGGAGGGACCCCAAGGAGGAGGGGGGGGCTCGGGCGGCAGCGCTGTGCTCCACGGGGCTCACATCCTGCTCACAGCAGCTCCACACGGCACAGGGAGAGGGCTTGGAGCCGGGTCCAGCCCCACTGCGGGGACTGGGGATGGAGCACAGGGGCTGGGGCTCCTCCATCCAGCCCCAGCCGCGTGGGGTCCTGAGCCCCTTCGCTCCTGCTCGCCTCTGCCTCAGTTTCCCCTCCGCCCCCCCCCCTTTCCTCCTGCTTATCTCGGGTCGTGGTGGGTAACAAAAGAGCTGCCAGGCCCGGCCTAATGAGCCAGATGGAATCAATTCAGCTCCATTACGGTCAGATCCAGGTCTCGACCATTACCAAGGCGGCCGGAGAGCCCGAAGGGGGATGATGGAGTGGATGCTACAGGGCATGTGATAACCCCCTGGCTCCAATGAGGGCTGTGGGGAAGGGGGGGCTTCATCCTTTGGCTTTGTGCCGTGGAGTCCTATCCATCCCCCTGGGCCTGCTGGCAACGGGACCCAGGCACCCGGCTGAGGAATGGCAAGAGCATCCTGGAGGGATGCTGAGCCCCATGGCTCTCTCTCTGCATCTGTGGACAGGGACATCATCCCTGCACCCCAGACACACATCATCCCTGCACCCCGGGCACACATCATCCCTGCATCCCGGACACATCCTCTCCCCGCACCACAGACCCCTTGCTCCAAAACCTCCCTCTTTTTCCCCCAAACCCGCTCCAATCCCACCCGGAGCCAGCGGGTCCCAGTGCGGGGGGAGCCGGACAGCTTTATTATGGACCGGTTGTGCTGCGGAGTGGAGCATCCCATCAGCCAGGGACCGGGATGAAGGAGCAGCTGAGCCGCCGGGTGCCCAAACCACCCCCCTTAGAGCTGAGCCCCCACCACCACCAATGGCCCCAAGCCTGTGCTGGGGGCTCTCAGCTCTGCCCCATCAGCCTTGGGGGGCCCCCAGCCCAGCCCTGCAGCCCCCCGGGGCGGTGGGAAGGGCATTTTCCACTATAAATAAGGTTTCGTTCCTCTCTCCCCTCCCTTGGAGCATCAGCCCAGGGGGATCCATTGGGCGGGAGGCAGCGGGGCAGGGGGCAGCAGGGAGCAGAGGGTCCCCCCTCAGCCCAGGATGTCCAGGTAGATGGGGGGGGTCTTGACAAGGGCTTGGAGCTGGCTGTGGATGTCCTTGATGGGCCGGCGCTGCTGGGGCTCCCGTTGCCAGCAGCTCTGCATGATGGAGTACACCTCGGAGGGGCATGTGCGGGGCCGCTCCAGCTCCCGGCCCTGCGTGATGCACTCGATGGCCTGTGGGAATACGGGATGGAGATGGAATAACACCCCCCCCCCCGGGGCTCTGACACCATCCTCTGCCCCCCCCCGTCACCCACCTCGGTGTTGGAGAGCTGGTACCAGGGCTGCTTCCCGTAGGTGAAGATCTCCCAGAGCACGACACCGAAGCTCCAGATATCGCTCTCGGTGGTGAACTTACGGTAGAGGATGCTCTCGGGGGGCATCCAGCGGATGGGCAGCATGGTCCTGCCCCCCACCTACCCGCAGTGGGGCCATCAGTGGGGCAGGGACCCCCCGTTTGCCCCCCGTCAAGCCCCCAAATGTGCCTCCGATTAGAACGGGTTGAACACTGAGGGTGCCCATCCCTGGCAGTGTTCAAGGCCAGGCTGGAGCTCCCTGCTCTAATGGAAGGTGCCCATGGAACTGGATGAGCTTTAAGGTGCCTCTGCCCCACCCCAGACTGAGCTGCTGTGATTGAGCACGGATGGACACGGGCTGGGGATGGGAGCGGAGCCCCCGGCTCACCCGGTAGTAGTCGGTGCTGTAGATATCCCGGGACATTCCGAAGTCCCCGATCTTCACCACCAGGTCTTGGCCCACCAGGCAGTTGCGGGTGGCCAGGTCCCGGTGCACGAAGTGGAGCGAGGCGAGGTAGACCATGCCCGAGGCGATCTGCGTGGCGATCTGCAGCATGCGGCTCAGCGTCAGCGGCCCGCAGGGCTGCCCCCGCCCCTGCTCCAGCATCTTGGCATCGGGGCCGTGGGACCTGCCGGGCACAGGGGCTGCTCGGAGCCGGGAACCAGCCATGGGGCACGGGGGGAAAGGGGGGGGTAAAGGAGCAGTGCCGGGAAGGATGCGCCATGGAGCTGCCAGGGGACGGTGCCCCTGCCTGTGGAGCTTTGAGCTCCCTCCATCCCAAAGCATTCCCCGGCTCCCTGGCACGCACAGAGGCTGCCGGGGTGCGAACGGGGGGCACGGGGGCCGCATCCAGCAGCTCTGCCTTTTGATGCCGAGCGCTGCTGACAGCGGGAGCTGGGGGGGTTCTGCTCGGCACAACCATTAATGCCAACTCCCATAACGATAATCACAGCAGCCACGTCTCAGAGCTCAGCGCGGCCACTAAAGCGATGCCTCTGGCAGCTCCAACCCCCCCCCCCCCCCGTCTAGCAGCAATACCTGGGGGGGCAATCGAAAAGTCTCTGCTCATTCCAGCTGATGGCCAATCTCTCTCTATTTGAGCCTCTCAGACAGCTAATCTAATCAATATTGCAAGGAGGGCTGCATTAGCAGGGAGCAGGCTGGCAGCGCTGATGGAGCGGCCAAGGAAAGGGGGGGGGCCTGCGACCCCCCCCCCCCAGGCCCACCTGAGGAAGCGGTTGAGGTCCCCGTGCTTCATGTACTCAAAGACCATGATGAGGGGCTCGCCCTCGGTGCAGACGCCGTAGAACTTGACGATGTGCTCGTGCTGCAGCACCGTCAGCAGCTCGGCCTCGCGCTGGAAGTCCAGGCGGGCGCTTTCCGTCACCTCCTTCAGCGCCTGCGGGGACGCGGCATCAAACACCCCCCATAGACACCCCCAGCAGCATCGGCATCACCCCCCCCCCACCCTCACCTTCACAGCCACCAGCATCTTCTCCTGCTCCGGGAGGAGGTTGTAGCACTCGGCCAAGAAAACCTTCCCGAAGGCGCCTTCCCCCAGCTCCCACTTGAGCACAATGTCCCGACGCTGCACGTGGTGCACGCCTGGGGGGGACCCCGGCCCGTCAGTGCCCCCCCTGCACCAGGGTGAGGCACTGGGAGGATGCTCTTGGGGTTCCCCCCCTTCCAGCCCTTACAGGCGTCACAGAAGTACTGGGGGTTCTCGATGAAGTTGCTCTTCAGCCCCTCCAGCTTGCTCTCGGCCGAGGACAAGGGGCTGCTGCCCAGGTTCATGAAGTGCAGCGACATGGCCAGGTCGTCCTCTTGGGCCAGCACGGCCGAGCCTTGCAGGGACAAAGACAAGGCCATTGGGGGGGTCCCCCACGGGCCCCCCCCCAGCCGGTGCTGCCAATGCCAGGCTCTGCCGAGCATCCCCTCGGCCCGGCCGGCCCCTGGGGGCCAGGCAGCCCCATCAAACCCATTTAGAGACTGAATCTATTCCAGGAGTGAATTAGCAGCTGCTGCCTGTGCTGCCGGGGGGGGCCAGCATCCGCTATGGTCCCCATCAGAGTCCCCCCCAGTGGTCCCCATCAACGTCCCCCACAACTTCCCCACCCAAAGTCCCCATTAATGCCCCCAAACCTGGTCCCCATCAACGGGCTCACCCCTGGTCCCCATCAGCATCCCCCCCAATTGTCCCCATCAATGTCCATGCCTGTGGTCCTCATCAACATCCCCATCAGCATCCCTACCCTTGGTCCCCCCGAGCATCCCCGCTGTGGTCCCCACCCCTGCCGCTGTGTCCCAGCCCCTGGGTGTCCCGGTGCCCATTGCCCGTCCTGGCGGGGGGGGGACTCACGGTTGATGCCGAACTTGGAGCGGCGCCCGCACTTGTTGAGTGCAATGAGCATGAGGGAGAGGAAGAGGGAGGCAAACACGGCCAGCGCCACGGCCACCGAGACCTGGGCACAGCGGGGACAGGGCCTTGGTCACGGTCACAGAGCCCAGGGGAAACCGAGGCACAGGAGCGCTGCCCTTCAGCCCCACCGCATCCTGCTCGGCTCTGCTTCGGGCTGGGCCCTAAGGCTTTCTCCCCCCCTTGTTGGGGTGTCCTGGTCCCCCAGCCACGGAGCACCCCCTCACCCCAAACGCGTGCTCATCCGCCGTCTCCACGGGCCCATCCAGTGAGCTGTTCCTGGTCCCTGGGGCGGGAGAAGGGTGTGGGGTGAGTGTGGGGCAGGGGGGCTCCATCACATGGGGTGGCCCCAGTGAGGGGGGGGCACCCGGGATGGCAACGCTTCTGCAGCGCAGGGATGGGGGTACCCCAGCATCAGCCCTGTTGGGGCAGGGGTTGTATCCACTGCAGCACCCGTCACTCACCCAGTGGAGACAGAGACACTGGTGCAGCCCAGCGGGAGAAAGAAGGGAGAAAACCTCGTTATTCCAAAGCCAAAGGAGGAAAAACCTCGTTATTCCCAGGCAAAGGAGGAAAAAAACCATTATTTCCAAGGCAAAGGAGGAAAACCTTGCTATTCCCAGGCTAAGGGGGAAAAACGTTGTTACTCCCAAGGTAAAGGAGGAAAAACCTCGTTATTCCCAGGCAAAGGGGGGGAAACCTCGCTATTCCCTGCCCTTCCCTTCTCCCGCCCCTGAGGAACCTGAGCCCCACCGGAGCCGCGCACAGAGCCAAGGAGATGGAGCCCCCGGGCAGCACCCACCGGGAATGGGCTCCTCGGGGCTGAAGCTGAAGGGGTTCTCCATGAAGCGGCCCTGGACGCTGCGGGAAGCGCTTCCCAGCGGATTGTGGAGCACGAGGGTGTAGTTGCCGTTGTTGACGTGCGTGGGGCGGTTGAGCTGGAGGCAGCCGTGCAGCACCGTGGAGTTGTGCTCGTACTCCACGATGCGCGTGTGGATGTAGGGCCCCTCGGCCAGGTCTGAGCCGTTGAAGAGCCAGTGGATGCTGGGCGCGGGGTTGCCGTCCACGGAGAACGGGATGCACCAGAAGTGCTGCGGGATGGCCTCGTGCAGCAGCAGGATCACGGGGGGGACTAAAGGGAACGGACACACGGAGCAGGATGGGTGCCGGAGCCAGACCCCGCACCCCGACCCCGCTCCAGCCCCCTCGGGCTGCTCACAGGTGATGTTCAGCACCACGCTGTCCTCCGCCGGCCCCACCGCGTTCTCTGCCCGGCACGTCAGGTCCTTGTGGTTGAGGCTGGAGGAGACGTTGCTGATCTCCAGGATGAGCTCCTGGTCCGAGAGCTGCGGGAGCACCGGGATGAGCAAACATCCCCCCCCCCGTGCAGCCCCCCCATGGCCATGGGGGGGACAGTGCCAGGGCCGTGCCCCGCTGAGGTTGAGCCTCGTGGCCCTGGCTTGCCTTGGTGACCACGGGCAGCTCGGGGCCCCCCTCGGGGAGCAGCCACTCCGCGGTGCCCGGCGGCTCGGCCGCGATGAGGCAGGTGAGGTTGATGCTGTCCCCTTGGCGCAGCGCGGCTCCGGGGGGCTCGATGCGGACGCTCGGGGGCTCTGCGAGGGACACGGGGGGTGAGCGGGGCCGGGTGCCCCCCCCCCAGAGGGAGCTCAGGAAGGGGGGGACCAGCACCTACCGCAGGCTCGCAGGGGCCGGCTGCCCGGTGGCACCAGTGCGGAGCCATTCCAGCAGCTCAGGGACTGGTTGCCCAGGTCGGGCCGGCTCCCGATGTGCCAGAGCTGCAGCCAGCGGAGGCCGCAGGAGCAGTTGAAGGGGTTCCCCACCAGGACGCTGAGATGGGGCAGGGAAGAGGACAAGGACTCACCACGGGAGCGCATTTCCAGTCCCACTGATCCCGCCCCGAGCCGGATGCCTCAGGTGCCACCCCTGTCCCCATCCCCACACCGGGGCTGTCAGAGCCTCCCTCTCCCTGCATCCCCAGCCCTGTCCCTGCCTCCTCGGCACCGCAGGGTGCATCCCCGGGCAGGGATGCTCCGCACCTATCTCCCCCTTCCCCATCACTCACAGCTCCTGCAGGGACAGATGCTGGAAGCTCTTCCAGGAGAGGCTTTGCAGCGCGTTGAAGGAGAGATTCCTGCCGGGATGGAGCCCATCAGCCGCCCCTTCCCACCACAGACCCCGTCCTCCATCACCCCACCCTGGACCGGGTCACACCGTGACCAAGCAAAACCACCTCTGCCACGATGCCACCGGCGTCCAGGCGAGAAGGGAGCCCCACGCACCCCAGGACAGAGCCCGTCCCCCCCGCACCAGGACAGCACAGAGCTCCCGGGGGGGGGCAGAAGCTCCCCAGGTCGATGGTTTCCCATTCAATAGCAGAGCCCCACGTGTGTCCCCCCTCCCCGGCGCGGTGACAGCATCGATCCGGTCACCCTGCACCGGGGCTGAGCGCCCGCAGGGATGGGGAAGGGAACTGGTGTGGGGGGGGACACACTCACACATGGCTCAGCCTGGGGGTGTCCAGGAAGGCATCGTCAGCGACGTGCTGCAGCCCCGACCTGGAGATGGTGCTGCGGGAGGCAAGGGCTGAGCGCCCGCAATGGGAGCCCCGAATCCCCATCCTGGGAGCGCTCCCCCTTTGTCTCCCTGCTGCGGGATCAGGCTCCAGGCACCAGCCTCCCCCCACGGCCCCGGACAGGGACCCCCCCCCCGCCGCTCCCGGGGTGCTCACAGGCTCCGGAGCTCCCGCAGCATCCTGGTGTCAGCCCGGGTCAGGGCCGTCAGCGCCCGTTGGTTCTCAATGACCCTGGGGGGCAGAGGAGGGGTTTGGGGGGCAGCGAAGGACGCCCCGTGCCGGGGGCTGCCAGACAGCACAGGGTGAGGGAGGCACCGGCTGCCTTCCCCCGTTCCCAAGGCAGGAGGGGAAGGAAAACCCCTTTGGCAGCGGGCGCTGCTCCTGCAACCCCGAATTGTCAGGTGCTAAGTGGGGATTCAGACCCACACCGAGAGGGGTTGGGTTCCACGGTGACCCTCGTGGGGGAGTTCCTCGTGGATGAGGCCGTGGGGATGGGGCAGGGGGGGTCTTTTGGGGGACCCCCGTCCCCACCCAGTGAACAAAGAACTGATGCAGCATCCCCGGCACGTGGGGAAACTGAGGCACGGAGACAGCGCCGCAGGCAGCCCCGGCAATGCGGCACGGCCGGGGCTGTACAGGGGGGTCCTGCGCCCCCTCCCACCCCAGTACCCTCCTCTGCAAACCACGCAGGAGGAGGGGCAAGAGCAGAGATCCTCCAAACCGTCACATTCGGGGTGCCCAGCCCCAGCCCCATCTCCCCAGCAGCAGCAGCCCCCAGGCCCCTTGCTCTGTCCCCAAACCCATCACCCCCAGCTCCATCGTTCCCAGCTCCATTGCTCCATCACCACACGCCTCAGACCCATCACCACCACCATCTCCATCACTCCGAGCCCCATCCCCGTCACCCTCCATCCCTATTGCCCTGTCTCCCAGTCCCATCACCCCCAGCCCCACTCACACGTCGGTGAAGCCGCCGGTCCCCAGCAGCCGCTCCAGGCTGCTCACGGTGCCGGGCTCCCTGCAGAGCACGGAACCGGCCCGGGGGCAGCGGCAGCCCCGGGGGCAGGGACCGGCAGCGCCCGGAGCGGGCAGCGGCAGCAGCAGCGCGGCCAAGCAGAGCCAGGCGGGCAGCGGCGGCATCGCGGGGCCGGGGCCGCCGTCCCTCGCACTTGCCCGGCAGCCCGAGCACGGGGCCGTGCGGGGCTTAAAAGCCAGGCAGGGACCGGCCCCTCGGGAGGGGCCGCGGCTCCCCCCGCCCCGGCACCGCCCCCGGCGCCCCCCGGCCGGGATGGAGCGGGACAGGGACCCTCCGGACCGGGGGCAACCGGAGCCCCCGAACCTATCACAACCCCCCCGTGTGACCCAGAATCCCAACGCAGGACGGAGCTGCCCTGGCTCCGGCTCTTGCCCCGGAGTCCTGCGATGTTGGGGTGCAGAGAGGCTGGAGACGGGGGACATTTGGTGGCACCAGCACACCCCCCCCCCCCAGCAGAGCTGCCGCCGCCCGCATCCTCCCCAATTCCCTGGTTTAATCCCGATGCGGACGCCGCAGGAAGAGGATGGGGCTGGGGGGGGAATGGAAACCCCCATGAGCTGCACCCCCCTTCGCAGTGACCCCCCCAAACCAGGCACCGCCACGTCCGAGCTTCATCCCCCCTTTATTCACTCTCGTCCCATGGGCACAGAACAGGCAGCGGAGCCCCTTACCCAGCCCAGCGGAGCCCAGAGACTGGTCCCAGTGCTGGGGACGGGAGGGGGGGCAGAGGACAGGCCCGCGCCTCAGTTTCCCCACGTGTAAAAGAGAGGGGGACGCGGTTGCTGGTTGAGGAGGGGAACCCAGACCCCCATTTCCCTTCCCTCCCAAAACAATAAGGACAGACCAGGGCGGTCTCTGTCCATCCGGTGCCTTCCCGCTCCCTCCCCTCGACTTGGGGCACCCCAATACATTCCCAGGGGAAACGCGCCCCATGAAGCATCCTGGTTTTTCCTGCCACCCCGTTCCCAAGGCACCCGCTCCTTGGAAGCAATAAATAACACAGGAGAGGTCCCGGCGGTGGGGGGGTGGCCGGGGGATGCAGAGTCCAAGGACACGCAGGGATGGGCTCAGGCCATCCCATTGGGAAGCCGGCTGGAGCCGTGGTCCTTAGGGGAAGGCGGCGGGGACACGGAGGGCTCGTCCTTCCCATAGGATTGATCCACATCGGTGTCGGGGGGTTCTCCGGAGCCACCGCGGCTGTAGAAGAAGGAGAGGGTGCGGAAAGCGGGGGCCATGTGGTCCTTGATGCTCTCCAGGAGCTGGAGGAAGGAAGGGCGCTGCCGCGGGTTCTGCTGCCAGCACAGGCACATCAGCTCGTGCCTGCGGGAGAAGAGGCACCACTGGGCTTGGGGCGCACCCCAAAGGACCCAGGGACCAGACACCAGGGTGATGGGCGCGGGGCTGGGCTCTCTGAGCAGCACAAGGGGAGGGTTCCGGGGGGGTCTCCACCATCGCCACACTCACAGTTTGTCGGGGCAGTTCTCAGGGCGCTCCAGGACCCCATTGTCCATGACGAAGCGCAGGACCTGCTCGTTGGACATGCCCTGGTAGGGCTGCTCGGCCAGCGTGGCGATCTCCCACAGCACCACCCCGAAGGACCTGCAGCATCATGGCACTCAACTGGGACACGTACCCCCCCCCGGCCCCACAGGGCTCCCCGTGCCCCAGCACCTACCACACATCGGACTGCGTGTTGAAGATGCCGTCCTTGAGGGCCTCCGGGGACATCCAGCGCACAGGGAGCAGCCCCTTGCCCCCCTTCCGGTAATAATCGGTCTCGTAGATATCCCGGGTCATGCCGAAATCTGGGGGGAAGGAAGAGGAGGAGGGAGCTGTGAGCACCAGGATGCTCCTTGCAGCACTGGGTGCAGCTCTGGTGTCCTCAGCATAAGGACACGGAGCTGCTGGAGCAAGTCCGAAGGAGGCCGCAAGGATGAGCAGGGGCTGGAGCAGCTCCCATAGAAGCCAGGCTGAGAACATTGGGGCTGGTTCAGTCTGGAGAACAAAAGGTTCCAGGGAGACCTGAGAGCAGCTCCAGTGCCTAAAGGGGCGACAAGAAACCTGGAGAGGGGCTTTGGACAAGGGATGCAGGGACAGGACAAGGGGAATGGCTTTAACCTGGTTGCACAGGGCTTGGAGCATCCTGCTCCAGTGGAAGCTGTGCCTGCCCATGGCAGGGGTTGGAGCTGGAGGAGCTTTGAGGTCCCTTCCACCCAATCCTGTCTGGGGCTGTGTGTGGGGCTGGCACCTCCAATCTTGACGGTGAAGTCCTCGGACACCATGCAGTTGCGGGCAGCCAGGTCCCGGTGCACGAACTTGTTGGCGTTGAGGTAGGCCATGCCATCGGCGATCTCCCCGGCCATCTGGATCATGTCCTTGAGCGACGGCGGCGGCAGCCCGGGGTTGTTCTGCACCGCGCACAGAGACCCGGGGCTGGGGGATGCACCAGGTCTCCCCCTCAGGGATGGGGTGGGGGTCCCTGTGCCCATGGGCACTGCGGGGCCTGGCCAGCCCCTCACCTCGGCGTCAGGCCGGAGTGAGCGCAGGTAACTCTTCAGGTCCCCACGTGTCATCAGCTCCATGATGACCAGGGCTGGCTGGCCCTGGGACACGACGCCGAGCAGACGGACCTGGGGGGCACAAAGAGGGGTGGCCAGTTTGTGGCCAGACCCCTCCGTGTCCCCTCCACCCCCCTTGGCCCCCCACCTACCACATGGTGGCACTTGAAGGCTTTCATGACGGAGGCCTCGTTGAGGAACTCGATGCGCTCCCGCATGGTGGCCAGCTCATTGACCGTCTTCAGGGCCACCTTGGTCTCCTCACCCTCAGCATCCAGCCCCAGCAGCAGCCCCTCGTACACCATCCCGAAGGAGCCCTGCCCCAGCTCCCGGATCACCGTGATCCTCTCCCGCGACACCTCCCACTCGTCGGGAATGTACACTGCAGGGTGAGGGGGTCCCGCTCTCACTGTCACCATCCCCATCCCTGCCACTATCTCCCTCTCCATCCTCATCCCATCCCATCTCCGTCCTTGTCCCCATCCCCATCTCCATCCCATCACTATCCTTGTCTCCATTCTCATCCTCATCCCCATTCCCATCTCCATTCCCAGCCACATCCCCATCTTCATGACCCTGTCTTCACCCCCATCCCCATCTCCATCACATCACCATCCCCATACTCATCCCCATCCCCATCCCCATCTCCATCTTCATCCACAACCACATCCCATCCCATCCCCATTCCCATCCCACCCCAAAGGAAGGCCCTGCCCGTCCCCACGCACTGTCCGAGGTGCTGAAGTACTCGGGGTTGACGGAGGCGTAGAGCGTCCCGCTGGGGTACCCATCATTGCTCCTGCCGGGGGGGCATCACTCAGAGGATGGGGCCGAGGGCTCGGTGCCACCGCCCCACATCCCAGCCCCAAGGCCACGGGGATGGTCGCTACCTCTTCTTGTTGTAGAAGAAGACGAAGATGGCGAGGCAGGAAATGAGCACCATGAGCACCACGGGCGCCACCGTGAGCAGGACATAGAAGCTGTTGGACTCCTCCTCGGCTGCTGGGAGCAGGCGGCCGTGGGCACTCAGCCCACCCCACACATTGCAGGATATATCCCACCACCACCACCACCACTGGGACAGCTCCCCAGCCCAGCAGCACCCACTGGTCCTTGGGTGTCCCCATCCCAGAGCATCCCCAAATCCAGCAGCATGCCCTGATCCTTCAGTGTCCCCCAGTCCCCTAGCTCCCCTGTCCAGCAGCATCCTCGGATGAAGGATGGGAGAAGACTGGCCTGGATAAAGGGAGCTTTGGCTGGAAATCAGGGATAAAAGAAATGTTGGTGACCTTTGGAAGAAGGAGCAGACAACTCAGGAGGACCACAGGGTTGTGCAGGGAGAAAATTAGAAGGGCCAAAGCCTGACTAGAACTTAATCTGTTACTGCTATAAAAGATGGAATCATGGAATGGTTTGGGTTGGAAGGGACCTTAAAGCTCCTCCAGCTCCAGCCCCTGCCATGGGCAGGGACACCTTCCACTAGAGCAGCTGCTCCAAGCCCTGTGTCCAGCCTGGCCTTGAGCAATGAAAATGCCTCTGCAAAGACATTAACACCAAAAGGAGGGTGAGGGACATTCTCCATCCTGTGTTGGATGTGGAGGGAAGCAGTGGCAAAACCTGAGGAGAAGGTCAAGGCACTTAATGCCACCTTTACCTCTGTGTAATAGTGAGAGCGGTTGTCCCAGGGGTACCAAACCCCCTGGGCTGGACAAGGGCAGGGAGCACCTTGAAGCCCTCGTCAGCCAAGGGGAAATGGTCAGGGACCTTCCCCACCACTTACACACACACAGGTCTATGGGGCTGGATGGGACCCACGGCGGGAACTGATAGAAGCTCTCCTCAAGCCACTTCCCATCAGTTCTGAGCAGTCCTGGGAGGTCCCAGTTGGCTCGAAGCTCCCAATCCAGCAGCATCCCCCGATCCAGCAGCACCCCCAACACCCAGCTCCCTGCCCCACAGCCCATGCCCATGGCTGGGGCCCCCACTGGTGTCCCTGCTGTCCCTTGTGGGTACCTGGCCCCAGGATGTAGAACTTGATGAGCCCTGTCCAGGAGCCATTGCCAGCCAAAGAGGTGGCCCGGACCTTGGCTGAGTAGTTTCCCGGCTGGAGCAGAGCCAGGTGGACCCCTCCATACTTGGAATAGCGGTGGCGGGACACACAAACAACGGTGGTGACCTCCTGGGGGGGACAACGGTGGGGTGGCAAAGGGGCTGCATTGCCCTCAGCCATGCATGGGCCTCGGGGGAGGGAGATGAGATGATGGGAAGGGGATGGGATAGGGACGAGGATGCAGATGAGGATGGGGATGGGATGGAGAGGGGGAGAGGGAGCAGGTGGGATGGGGATGAGGATGGGATGGGATGGGGATGGGAATGAGAATGGGAAGGGGAAAGGATGGGGATGGAATGGGAAGGAGAAGGGATGGGGAGGGGATGGGATGGGATGGGGATGGGATGTGGAAGGGATGGGGATGGGCAGGGGATGTGAATGAGAATGTGAAGGAGAAAGAATGGGGATAGAATGGGAAAGGAAAGGGGTGGGGATGGGATGGGGATGGGAATGGGAAGGGAAAGGGATGGGGGTGGGATGGGGATGGGAATGGGAAGGGAAAGGGATGGGGGTGGGATGGGGATGGGAATGGGAAGGGAAAGGGATGGGGGTGGGATGGGGAGGGGGATGGGAATGGATGGGGATGGGATGGGAAGGGATCGATGGGTGCTGTGCCCCCACAACCAGATGCATCAGGGGGTGCTGCAGGGGTCCTCACCTCGCTCTCGCGGCTGTACTTGATCTCGTACTTGAGGATGAGCCCATTGGGGTTGCGGGGCTCCTCCCAGCGCAGCAGGACACTGTTCTTCCCTGCTGGCTCCCACGTCACGTTACCGGGAATGTTGTCGGCTTGCACTGGAGAGAGGGCACGGAGGGGCTCAGCTCCCATCACCACCCCCGTCCAGCCCACGTGGAAGGCTCCCGGCGCATTCCGGCACCATGGAAGCAGGCTCAGGACGTACGCTCGGGCATGGTCCTGGCGAAGACGAAGGTGGAGGCGCTGCAGCCCACGGTGTGCGCGGCGTGGTTGCAGGCGTGGATGTCGATGCGGTACTCGGTGAAGTGCCGCAGGCGCGACAGCACCGCGCGGTCGCGAACCACCTTGTCCTCGAAGATCTGGAAGTGGGGTTTGGGATCCCCCCCGGTGCCGCGCGACGGCGCCGCAGGCTCCACCCAGGACGCGTTGGTCGGGGACGCGGCGGCCGCCACATCCCTGCGGTGCTTCGGGGTCCTGCGGGACACGGGGGGGGATGCAGGGGATGGGTGGTGGCTCCCCAGCGCTGAGCAGGGAAGGGCTGGTGCGGTCCCTGCTCACCTCTGTGGGTTCTTGTTGATGGACGTCACCTTCCAGGGTGGCCTGAGATAGAGGGAAATTGGTTAAAGGATCCATCAGGAACAGCCTCCGCATCCCCATCCATGCATCCTCCTCCAGGAATCACACCCTGCATGTGCTGGACAACCAGAGCCTGCAGCAGCTCTGGGACTGGAGCCACCACGTCCTCTCCATCCCCGTGGGCAAGATGCCCTTTGCCTTCAACCCTAAGCTGTGCCTGGCCAAGATCTACCCCATGGAGGAGGTGACGGGCACCAAGGGGCAGCAGAGCAAGGCTGAGATCGAGCCTTGCGCCAACGGGGACCCCAACCCAGGACCCTCCTTGGACGTCACCTGGGGATGATGATGGAGCTGTGGAGGAAGTTCTCAAACTTCTTCTGGAAGGACTCGGCCTCCCCCTGCATGTGGAGCTGCCCATCGGCCGGGCGGCAGGGGCAGCACCGCTCCTCCGCATCCTGCTCCACCTCAGCGCCATCGCCATCGCCGGCCCCGAAGCGGGTGTCCGCGCTGCTCGTGGGCAGCTTCAGGCCTGCGGGAAGAGATGGGCAGGGCTGGAGGTGATCCCGGAGCCTGGCTCCGTGGGAGCATCCCTGTCCCCAGCCACCACGCTCGTCCGGCCTCACCTTTGTGGCAGTAGTCATTGACATAGAGCTCCATGTCCTCAGCCAGCTGCTGCCACAGCACCAGGTAGTAGGTGATGTTGCCGTTGCGCTGCGTCGGGGGCTTCCAACGCACCACGATGTGGGAGGAGGAGTTGGACATGGAGATGACATCCCGGGGCACCGTCGGGGCTGGGTGGACGTGGGGATGTCAGCACCCCTCCGGGGCTCCGCCGCGGGCACCCGCAGCCCCGTCCCCATCCCTTACCCGCGGGCATGGTGCGGATGTAGACCACCTCGCTCTGCGCCCCGTAGTTGCGCCCTTCCTCGGCCGTGGTGAGGGTGATGGCGCGCACGAAGATGGCGTATTGAGTCCAGGGCCGCAGGTTGAGCAGGGCCACCCCGGGCTCCTGCTCGCTGCTGAGCGGCAGCTCCACGTCCAGCACGTTCCAGCTCTGCGCCCCGCACGCATCCTGCCCCACGTACTCTGACACGTTCTGGAAGGGTCTGCCCCAGAGATCCAGGCATTGGGATCCCCTCCTGGCCACACAACCCCCGGGGTCCAGCTCCCGAACCCTCCACGAGGGTGGATGGGGACCACTCACGACTCCTTGTAGTAGACGATGAAGCTGAGGAGATCCCGGTACTCAGGGGGCCGGTACCGCTCCCACTTGAGGAAGATGCGGTCGGACTCGGTGACATTGGAGATGAAGCGCAGGGGCTGGGTCTTGCCTGTGCAGAGGAGGGAGGGTTGGGGAAGGGGCTCGAGGCATCACCGCGTTCCCCAGCCCTGTACTCACAGGACGCCCGGTCCCCGTTGGTGCGAGGGTTGATCTCAGCCTTGTTCTGCCGCCCCTTGGTGCCCGTCACCTCCTCCATGCGGTAGATCTCGGCCAGGCACAGCTTGGGGTTGAAGGCGAAGTACATCTTGCCCACGGGGATGGAGAGGACGTGGTGGCTCCAGTCCCAGAGCTGCTGCAGGTTCTGGTTGTCCAGCACATACAGGGTGTAATTCCTGGAGGAGACGCGGATGGAAGAGGTGGGAATGGGCACCCCAAAGCCATTTGTCCCCGCAGACCCAAACCCATGCCCCATCCTCACCCATCAACCATGGAGTCACCACGGATCAGCTTGAGGTTCTTGAAGAAGGACAAGGAGACGAGGGCAAAGGAGTGCTTGATCTTCAGGAAGCCCGTGATGGTCTCGATGAGGCCCAGGCTGCTCTGCAGCTCCGAGGCCAGGTTATCTGGGGACAAGCCACCGGTGTGAGGATCCCCCCCTTCATTCACCCCTCTCCTTGCCCCTTGAGCAGGTTGGGATGCAGGAGGCTGCAGGCAGCACTCACAGCCCCGGCGGATGTTGACAATCAGGTTGCCTTCAACGAGGGTGCAGCCGCCCAGCTCCTGCGCCGCCCGCGTCGAGTCAATGGTCTTGGTGCCCACCTTGCAGGCCTTGGGGCAGAGCCCCTCGCACTTGTGGCAGAACATGCTGCAGGCAGGACGGGGAGGGACACAGGACCCGGGAATTAGGGAATCAGTGAGGCTGGGAAGCGCCTTTCAGCTCATCCAGTCCCAACTGCCGAGGCCACCACTGCCCCATGGCACTGAGAGCCTCAGCTACCCCAGCCCTGCCCTGGGCAGCCTGATCCAATGGGGAAGGAATCGGTCCTTATCTCCATCTAAACCTGCCCTGGTGCAGCTTGAGGCCGTTTCCTCCCATCCCATCCCTTGGGAACAGAGACCCCTCCTGGCTCCATCCTTTCAGGTCGGGAGCGATCGGGTGCCCCCTGAGCCTTCTCTTCTCCCGGTCCCTCAGCCGCTCCCCATCACCCATGCCCCGGGCCCCGCTCCAGCCCCGCTGCCCGCTCCCATCCTGACCTGCTCTCGTTCCTGCTGTACCCCGCGGGGCACTCGGCGAGGCACTGCCGCTGGTGGAGCACGAACTCGGAGGCGTGGCGGGGGTTGCCGGAGACCTTGCGCAGGCTGGCGCAGTACTCGGCGGTCACGCAGCGCCAGCCCTCGTACTCGTAGGTGCGGGGCGGGCAGGAGGGCAGGCACCGGCCCTGGAACTGGAAGTGGCGGCAGGCGACGCAGACGCGGTCGTCCCGGGGCCGCCCGCAGCCCCCCAGGCACTCGGCGTGGCAGCACTCGCCCGAGGCCGTGCAGGCGGAGCCCGCGCCGCAGGGACACACTGCGAGGGGGACAGGGCACGGGGGGCGTGGAGCGGGGAGCCCGTCCTGCTCCAGCCCCTGCCGCGGGCAGGGACCCCTTCCACTGGAGCAGGGTGCTCCAAGCCCCTGTGTCCAACCTGGCCTTGAGCACTGCCAGGGATGGGGCAGCCACAGCTTCTCTGGGCACCCTGTGCCAGCGCCTCAGCACCCTCACAGGGGAGAGCTTCTGCCTTATCTCCAACCTGAACTCCCCCTGTTTCAGTCTGAACCCATCACCACTTGCCCTATTGCTACAGTCTCTGATGCAGGCCCCTCTCCAGCACCCTTGTAGCCTCCTTCAGACACTGGAAGCTGGTCTCCACACAAAAGAAGATGTAGGGATGAAGTGATGGAGTGATAAAGTGATGTGGGAATGGAAGGAGGGGCAGATGTATAATGGGATGAAGGGATAAAGGGAAGGGAAGGGAATAAGGAAAAGGGGAATAAGGAAAGGAAAGGAAAGGAAAGGAAAGGAAAGGAAAGGAAAGGAAAAAGGAAAGGAAAAAGGAAAGGAAAGGTAAGGAAAGGAAAGGAAAAAGGAAAGGAAAGGAAAGGAAAGGAAAGGAAAGGAAAGGAAAGGGGAAAGGAAAGGAAAGGGGAAAGGAAAGGAAAGGGGAAAGGAAAGGAAAGGGGAAAGGAAAGGAAAAAGGAAAGGAAAGAAAAAAGGAAAGGAAAGGAAAGGAAAGAGGAAAGGAAAGGAAAGAGGAAAGGAAAGGAAAAAGGAAAGGAAAGAAAAAAGGAAAGGAAAGGAAAGAGGAAAGGAAAGGAAAGGAAAGAGGAAAGGAAAGAAAAGGGAAAAGGAAAGGAAAAAGGAAAGGAAAGAAAAAAGGAAAGGAAAGGAAAGGAAAGAGGAAAGGAAAGGAAAGAGGAAAGGAAAGGAAAGAGGAAAGGAAAGGGAAAAGGAAAGGAAAAAGGAAAGGAAAGGAAAAAAGAAAGGAAAGGAAAGAGGAAAGGAAAAGGGAAAGGGAAAGGGAAAGGGAAAGGGAAAGGGAAAGGGAAAGGAAAGGAAAGGAAAGGAAAGGAAAGGAAAGGAAAGGAAAGGAAGGGAAAGGGAAAGGGAAAGGGAAAGGGAAAGGAAAGGAAAGGAAAGGAAAGGAAAGGAAAGGAAAGGAAAGGAAAGGAAAGGAAAGGAAAGGAAGGCTGTGGCTGTGGCTGTGGCTGCAGGTCGCTGTGCCCGGTGGCGGTGCCGCAGCCCCGATAAGATCGGTGTTTACTGTACACACCCCCTGCCCAGCCTCCTGTTTACAGCAAACGAGGCCGGGAGGGGCCCGCGGTGACCTCGCCCCGGGACAGCAGCAGCGGGGATGTTACAGCGCGGCTCCGGTTACCGCCCGCCCGCCTTCCCCGGGGCCAAGCAGCGCCATGGCTGCGCCGGCCCCGCCGGTACCCACCCTTCTGGCAGTAGCCGGAGGTCCAGCAGCGGTACTCGAGGCGCCCGTTGACGCTGGTCTGAGCGCACGGCTTCTCCACGTCCAGGATGCCCGGGCAGACGTCGGCGCACTCCTCGGCCGGTTTGTTGCCCACGATGTAGGGGTTATCTCCGGCGTCGGGCAGCAGCAGCCCCCAGTCGATGGTGGAGAGGTGGCAGAGCTCCTGGTTGCGCTCGATGCGCACGGAGCCGCGCAGGATGTGGGCCAGGCTGTGCAGCCCCACGTCCCGCAGGTGCGGCATCTCGAAGATGACCAAGGCGTAGCTGAAGAAGAGGTTGGTGCCGCGGATGACGGAGAGGTTGGGGAAGAGATCCCGGAGGCTTTCGAGCCCGTACACGCGGAACAGGAGCAAGTACTCAGTGATCATGAGCAGGCGGGGAAAGCTCAGCCCGCGGAAGTCCTCGGCGCCCGTGGTGAACATGAGCAGGATCTGCAGGTTGCCCTCGATGATGGAGCAGTTCTCCAGCTTCTGGAGCTGGGAGACGTCGTTGCGGATGTCCATGCTGCCGCAGACTGCGGTGGTGACAAGGGGGGGGGGGATGCTGCGGGCAGCGGGGATGGGGCGGCTGCCCCCCAGCACCACCACGCACCGGGGGGGTTGATGCCACTGCTGCCTGTCAGCCGCGGCTGTGATGGTTGGGGTGACAGGAGCGGCTGTGACAGGCGGCTCAGGGGTGATGCTAACAAGGGCTGGCTCTTGTCTCGCCTCCTGTCAGCCCCACACCACGTCCCTGCGCCCCGCGGGGGTCAGGATGCTCCATGGGGAGCTCACGGCATCTTCCCCCCCCACCCCCCATAGATGTGTGCTGATGCAGGTCGTGCTCCAGCATTCCCAGTGACCCCCCACTGGGTTTTGCCACCCAAAGAGTGGGAATATTGCAGGAGCATCCCGCACTTCCCAGCGCAAGCAGGGATGCAAGGAGAAGGTGGCAGCTTCCCGGCTGCAGCACCCTCAGCCCGGGTCCTGGTGCTGAGTGATGAGATCCCAGTGATGGGATCTTATGGATGCACATGGGCTCAGGGACCCTCTGCGGGTGCAGCGCGGGGGGGGGGGGGCGGGCAGGACAGACCCTGATCCCAGACATGCCCCATAGCAGCCGGGACATTCCCCACCATGGCCAAAGGAGCCACAGGAGCCCCCCCTTCCCTTTTCCATTCACTCCCATTAACAGCGCTGCCCATGGCTCCTTCCCACAGTTCCAGCTCCCAGCTCCAGCCAAACCTCCCACCACGCTCCCTTCCTCCCATCCCAACAAATGGAGGGGGGGGGTCCCCCACACTCCTCCTCCTGGATGGGGGATTCACAGCACACGGAGAGGGAAACCGAGGCAGGAAGCACCCAAAGAGCTTTGCGCACCCCCCCCATGTACAGCCCCCCCATCCCAGCACTTACTTTCGGACGGCGCCCGCACGGGGGGCAGCGGGAAGGGGCCGAGGAGCAGCAGCATCAGCCCCAGCCGCAGGGCGCCCCGCACCCTGGTCCCCATCCCCGGCGGGACCCCGGCCCCGTCCTGCTTCTGCCGCTGCTGCTCCGTGTCCGGCCGCGGTCCCTATGGAGCGCGCTATGGGGCAGGGGCGGCCCCGCGGCCCCTCCGCGTTGTTGTCGGCTGCCGCACACCAAATATTTAGCCTGAAAACTGCGCGGGCCGCGGCCAGCGCTTGTTTGGGAAATAGAGGAGGGCAAACAGCAACCCCCCCCCCCGCCGGGATGGGCCGGGAAGCGGGGAAGGGCTGCGCCGCTCCGGGGTCCCCGCCTCGGGATGCAGCGGGCGCCGGTGGAGCCCCCGGCACGGCACAAGGTGACAACGCCGGGGTCACCCTCCGGGAGCACGGAGCTGGGACCCCACGGTCCCGTCCCCCCCCCCCCAGGAGCGGGAGGAGCTGCGGGAGAGGAGCATGGATGAGGGGAGGTTGATTTCTCACTCGAGGGCTGAGCACGGGGGAGCGTCCGGCCGCGGGGCGGCCCCATGGATGGAGGGATGGGAAGGTGGGGGCAGGATTTACCCCCAGGAGAAGCTCTCTGCTGGAAAAAGCCTTTCAGAGGCAATTCCCGGTGTCGGGAGCGGCCGGATCCGTTCTGCAGCCCCTGTCCCCAAACAAGGGTTGAGAACAGGAAACCCGGCTGGCGGCTGCCATGGGGGAAGTGGGTGCGAGGGTGCAGGGAGGGACGTGGGGCTCTTAAGGTGGAGAGAGCCGGGGCTTGCGCCTCGGGATGCGGGAGGGCACCGGGAGCCATCCCCATCCCCATCCCGGCTCTGCAGAGCCCAGCACAGCCCATCCCTGTCCCGGTGCAATGGATGAGCCATTCCCAGCTCTAATCCCAGTTCTCAGACACCTTGTGCCAGTGCAGGGCCGGCTCTGGAGCAGGCAGCACCAGGAGGGAATCAGGGCTGACACGGAATCATGGAATCAACCAGGGTGGAAGAAGCCTTCAAGCTCATCCGGTCCAACCGTTCCCAGCCCTGCCAAGGCCACCCCTAACCCACAGCACTGAGGCCTCGGCACCACGGTGTGGGAGCACTTCCAGGGATGGTGACTCCAGCCCTGCCCTGGGAAGTGCCCATGGGACGGAGCTGGAGGTGCTGGAAGCTTCCCACTGGGCTCATCTCCCTCTGCTCCCGGTGCCACCTTGCCAGTACCTGTCCCATCACCCAAGGCTCCTGCAGCTCTGTCGTCGTTGTCCTTCCTGCCCCTTGCAGGCAGCCAAGGCGCAGCCCCCCCATCCCATCGGCTCCAGCCATGGACCCCAGCCCCTGCATGCCCGGGCAGAGGGGGTTGCATGGGGGGGGTCGGGGTTTGTGCTGGGATGGGAGGGAGGTCCAAGGCAAGCGCCCTCAGGGGCTGCTTCACTGCCAAAGGAGGCCTTTGGAGGCAGGAGAGGTCCAGGGCCTTTATCCCAGCTCCCCTCTAGTGCTAAACATGAGCTGTTACGCGTGGAATAGGAAAAAGGCTTCAACCTCCAGCCCTGGCTCTGCCATCCCCGCGCTCCAAGTGGGAATGCTGAGGGTCAGGAATCCACATCACGGGCGAGCGAAACCCAGCACCCATGCCCTTGGCCGAGCCTTTCCCCCCTGTCTGTGCAGCAGCATCTGCTTGGAGAGGAAACCAAGGCTGCTCCCAAACCATGGGCTTCAGCCTTCCCATGGGAAGGGAGAACGGATCCAGAATACCTGGAGCAAGGAGCCGAGCGCCAAGTGCCGGACACGGATGTGACCGAGTTCATTGCAAAGTTTATTCCTTTATCAAATCTCTCGCTGGAGGCCTGGGCTCTACAGGGGAGAGAGCAATAAATTACTCACCAGTGACTTTATTCTGCTCATCCAATGCTCCAAAGGGGCTCCGGAAGTACTAAAACATCCCGGGAAGTCACCTGGGAATGGGGGGGGGGTCCTTTAAAGCGCTCTAAGGAAAGGTTTCACTCAGGGTTGCTTGGTTTGAACAGGAAACGGGAGAAAAAACCCCCTTTGGGAGCCCTAAATCCAACCACAAAGAGAAGCTGCTTTACAACACTAAAACCCGTCGTGGGAATGGGAGGGCAACACCAGCTCTGGCCCCTTTAGCAATGGAGTGAGGCCACTGAGATTTGGCTGCAGAGAGGGGTCTGGGCAGGAGGAAGGGGGGGGACAGGAAATGTACAGACACACACTGAGCATCTCCATCTGAAAGCACCTCGGGATCCTCCCTGCGCTCACAGGCGGGGTGCTCCCAGCTCTGACCTGCAAAAGGAGCTCCCCCTCAGCACTTAGAGGCTGCTGGAGCCGAGAACAGGAGCAAGGACTCAGCATCCCTCAACCAGACACAAGCAGCGGTTGTGTGAGAGGAGCTCGGGAGCTCCTCAGCCTCGAGGATGCCCCAACTCAAAGGACCACAAAAGAAGGGGGCAAAGAGGCCAGGCTTGCTCCTGGAAGCGTCTTTGCAAGAGGCCAAGCGCGCTCCGAACGCGCAGCGAGTCCAGGAGAGGAGCAAAGTGGGAACTGGGAGTTTATTGAGACTCTGCCCAAGGTTCCTGTGTGAGCCTGCATGGAAGCAGCAGCAGCCCCTGCGCCCACAGCCTCGTGCCAGGCCCAGCTCCTGCCTTGGGCGGGATCCATTGTGGGGAACAGGCTTGGACTGAACCTTCCCTGGTCTTGTTTGTTAAGGAGGGAGGGGAAAGGTTGCAGGTGGAGGCTCAGGACCAGCCGCATGAAACCCTTCTCGTGCCGGAGGGGAGCGCGGTGTCCTCGCACCGAGGGCCTGGGTGCTGCCCAGGAGCAGTCCAACACAGGAGGTCCCCTGGGACACAGCCAAGGAGCAGGGCAGAGGAGTCAGAATCCGTATTTGGCCTGAGTCTGGCGCCTGCTGAGCTTGTTTTCAGACCAAGTGTTCTTCAGCTCCAGCTCTCGCTCCTTGGCCTGCGGGAGAGGATGGAGATGAGCGCTGCTGAGTCAGCAGCTCCCAGAGTTTCACCCCCCCCCTTGCCGGGGGTGCCTGGGCACTTCAGCCAGCAGCCTCCTTCCAGAAGCTCGCACCATCCCCGTGCCGGAGGCCTGAATCCATAGGGGTGCATGAGCAGCTCTCATTCAAGCTGAAATGCAGCTTCTTGAGGGGACAGTGTCAGGAGCTGCTCCCGAAGCACAGGGCAATGGGGTGGAATGAAGAGAGGCAGCAAAGAGACTCAGAGCACACACTGGGGCTTGCGGGGAGCGAAGCAGAGCCAAAAGCCAGGCAGGGGCTCAGGGCTAGGACACCCTCAGGGTCAAGGTGCTGCTGCCCCAAGGGTGCTGGTGGCCTCAGGTGCTGCTGCCACTCACCTGATGGATCAGGTACGTGATCTGGTGCTTCCTCCTCTGCTGCCCCGTGGGCTGGTCTCCTTTTCTCTAGGAAGCAAAAGCAAGGGAACTGTTAAAGGCTGCAAAGATCCCACCTCAGAGAGTGAAACACGAGCGGAGCCTGCACAACGCCAGGGCAAGAGGAGGATGGACACAAGAGGATGCTGTCATCATGAGAACAATCAGCCTTCGGAATCATGTCCCCAAGGAGGTGGCAGATTCCCCATCGCTGGATCCTTTGAAGGTTCAGCTGGGCTGCCTTAGCTAGACTGTGCTTTTGCCAAGAGGGGATGGACCAGATGAGCCTTGAAGATCCTCCCAGCCTCAGAGTCTAGGACTCTAAGATGCTTTGTTTCCTGTTAAAGGGCTCTAGGGCAGTTCCTGGCTGGTTTTACCTCCTGCACCCTGTGTTTTGAGCAGCTCTGATGTGGAATACATCACCCAAGGGTCCCTGTCCCCCCATGTCGGTGACTGCATCCAATACACAAAGTGTCTGAACAAAGGTCTCCAAACCCCTGCCTGTACCTTGCTGAAGGACTTCATGGTCTTCTCCTCAGTCAAGGACTTGGTGAGCCACTGCTGGGCTCCACTCAGCTGATCATCACCTTTGATATCCACAAAGTTGATCTCCTCCCGCCCTCGGTTCCTCTTGCCCTGCAGCCGCTTGAACTGGAACGAGAGGAGGCACCACAGTTCCAGCAGCGCTGGAACAAGGCAAGGGGGATGGAGGCTGAGCCCTGAGCATGCCACGAGCCCCACCACCAAACACCTCCCCTGTTACCAACGGGAGCTCTGCTTTGCTACAGGCCTTAAAGCTGTCAGCAGGAAGGCTGGAACCTCACTGCCCCATGCAAGACAAAACAGCACCTACTCATCGGTGCCTCAGCCTCCTGAGTCACTCAGTTTAAGCTCTAGGGAGGTGCCTGAGGTTTTGCTGCCAGCACATCCACCTCCCACGGCACAAATACACCTCTAAAGGGCAGAAGTCCCTTGGAGATGCGTGAGTCCTCCGTCAGGCTCCGTTTATGAGCCTGGCAGCTTCTGGATGGGATCAACAGTGGGAAAAGGTGGTTGAAAAGAGGGGTTTGAGGGGGTTAATTCACTGCTGCGCTGGAGGATGCACCATGAAGGTACCCCCAAGGGTGGCTCATCTGCAGCTCAGCAAGGAACAGCTTCACTCCCCCCAGCTGCCCCTCACAAGGAGGGGATGGGGCTCTGGAAGCAAACATCCCTGATGGATATCACACATGGACCTGCTGAAGCAGCAGCCCAAGAGACGGCTGGGAAGACACCACCCCATGCTAGACCCCATGGAACAACTGAGCATGAAGCACAGGGGATGCTGGTGGGGTCCTGTGCTCCAACAGAGCTTAAACACCAATCCTGCAGCAGGACAGGGAGGGAAGTGCCAACCGCTTCGTCATCGATGAAGGAGGAGTCGCTGCTCATCTCCTGCGGTGCTGCCTGGGCTGGTTCCCCCTCCTGGTAGTAGCCGCTGCTGTAGTAATCCTGCCAGCAGAAGGAAAAGCAGTTTGGGAGATCAACCCTGGAGCATCTATCTCCACACCAAGGTCCGGGGATGGAGCACGGAATCCGGCCCTCACCCCATCAGCTGCTGTGGAGCAGAGTGTGTTACACACAGTGGGAAGTGCCCCATCCCTGGCAGTGCTCAAGGCCAGGTTGGATGGGGTTTGGAGCAAGCTGCTCCAGTGGAAGGTGGCCCTGCCCGTAGCAGGGTTTGGAGCTGGAGGAGCTTGAGGTCCTTTCCACCCCAACCCAGTCCCTGCTGTGTTAACACCGGGGATCTCTGCTCCCTGCCCCAGCTCTCACAGAGGACATCCCCACAAGCCAGAATCACCTCAGCCCCCCTCATCCCAGAGACCTTCCCAGAGCAGAACTCACCTGATAATAGGCACCAGGCTCGCCGTAGGCAGGGAACTGGGGGTAGGGTTGGCTGCCGTAGTCTTCTCCAGGCTTGGGCACCCAACTGTGCTGAGCCCCACTGGAGCCCGCGCCCGTCTTGAACTCCAGAGGCGCGTTGGCAGCAGCGTCCTGGAAGTGGGGCTCCAGCTCCGTGCCGGGGGGGGGGTCCTCCGGCACCCCGGGGCCAGAGTACAGGTAGGTGTCAGCACCCACCGCGCCGGGCTCGCTCCTGTCAGACAAGGAGAAGTAGTTCTCTGGCTCGAGCTCTTCGTCGCTGTCCTCCTCTTCCTGCGTGATCTGTTTGGTTACCTGCAGGGCCGCGCTCTTGGCAGCGGCTTTGATAGCGGAGGGAGAAGGAGTCGTGGGCACGGCTGGCTTGGAGGGAGGTTTGGCTTTGGAGGAAGAGGTCGGCGCTTTCGCTTTGGCGTCAGAGGGGCTCTCCCCTGCTTTCCTCGAGACGGAGTAGGGCAAAAGTAACCGGTTGCTCTCCTTCACGGTCATGTTCTTGGGTTGGGGCAGCAGAGCGGACAAACCCGAGCCCTCGCCGCGGCTCTGCAGGGTTTCAGGCAGGGCGAATGGTACCCAAAGAGGAAAGAGAAGAGGAATGAGTGAGACCCAGGAGCTCTGCTGCCCACCCGCTCCTCTCCACCCCCACCAACAGCTTCCCCATTGCTCTGCTGCTGCTTTGGGCACACCAGGGCCACCAGTGGCTTAGAAGGGAGCTGTGCCCTTTGCAGGCAGGTGCCAGGTTCTTCCCTTAAGGCCTGGCTTTTTGAGGCTGAAAGGGATGAAACCGCCCCCAAAAAGGGGCAATCCCCGAGGGGAGTTCAGGGATTTTATCCACTCCAAGCTACGTGCTAAAGCAGCCGATTTGTACCAGTGCAAGCCCAAGCTCTGTCCCAGCCAAATGCTTCTCATTGCAGGGATTTACCTGAAGAGGGTTTTTCTTCTTGCTTGGTTCATCTTCCTCGGAATCTGACTGAGAAAGCAAAAGAGAGCTCAGCACAACGTGAGGCATCCAAACGATAAAGGCTGAAGCAGGCAAAGAGCCCAGCGATGCGGCTCCGGGTTCATCATCAGCCTGAAAGCACCACAGGGGATGCGGTCCAGCTCTTCTGACGCACCCAGGGCAGGGCAGGGAGCTAAACCCCTCCTTAGTTCCTGCTATGAGAGGGACGCAGGAGCAGCTCCTGCGTCCCACCAGGAGCATCCGAGGCCAGGCCCAAGGAAGGGGAGAGGGGAAGGTGCTCACTAAGCGGGGAGGGGACCTGCTTATCCCTGCTCCCATCACGGCGCTGCCTGGATTTAGGGCTCAGGAGCCCTTTAAGGTGCTGCAAGCGCAAGCAAAGAGGGGAGCAAACACCTGAGGGTCTGCAGAGCCTGAACCTGCAGAGCCAGAAGTACTTGATGGGAGAAGCTACTGCAAGCAAAGAGCAGAAGGGACTTGAGGGGGATGCCCCCACGCCATCACCTCGGTCCCTTCAGGAGGGAACAGGGCTGCAGAGAAGCTGGGGTTGCTCTGTTAGGATTCTAAAGAAGGTTTCTCCATCAGGTTAATTCTGCAAAGCTCTTTAGGCTTAGGGCTGGCAGCCAGGGCAAATCCCCCTGGAGATGCCATGACAACGGCCTTTGGTGTGCTCATGGATCATCATGGGATGGGTAGGTGTTGAAGGGGCCTTAAAGCTCCTCCAGCTCCAACCCCTGCCACAGGCAGGGACCCCTTCCACTGGAGCAGGGTGCTCCAAGCCCCTGTGTCCAACCTGGCCTTGAACACTGCCAGGGATGGGGCAGCCACAGCTTCTCTGGGTCTCAGCACCCTCACAGGGCTCCTTCCTTCTATGGAATCCCTTGTGCTGGGGCGGGGGGGAGCGGAGGAAGGAGCCGCTGCTCTCCCCATGCAAGCGAACGAGCGGGACGGAGCCGTTCATACTCACATCTCCCTTGTGCAGCTCGGGCACCGTGATCCGCACCGGCTCCGTTCTCTTCTTGGCCTTGGGGAGGCTCAAATCGGGCCCGGCCGCGGCCGGAGGGGGCACGTTCAGGGCCTCGGTGGTGGCCGCGTTCCTGGGGGGCGGCAGGAGGAGCCCCCCCAGCCGCGGCTGCTGCTCCCCGCTCCCGCCCGGCTCGGGCGCGCTGACGGCCGGGCCCGGGCCGGTGCCGAAGCCTCTCACGCCGGGCGGGGGGCCCATAAGGAAGGGAGGCGGCAGCGGGGGGAAGCCGCTGCCCGGCGGCGGCGGCCCCGCGGGGGCCTTGGGGGGAGGCAGAGAAGCGAAGAGGCCCCGGGCCGGGGGCTGCTGGGCTGCGGCCGGAGGAGGAGCAGGAGCGGCCGCTTCCTCCTCGTCGCCCGCGGGCTCCTCCGCATCGCTCTCCTCTTCGCTGCTGGCATAGGCCACCAGGGACATGGCCCCCCGAGGAGGGCGGCCCTCCGCGGGCAGCCGCCGCTACGCGAGGCCGAGGATCCGCCCTCCGGGCTAGGCCTCTCCGCCGCCGCGCCTTCCGCAAGCACAGCTGGGAGGAGCGGGAGGGTGCGGGCGAGGCTACGCCGCCATAGCGGCCCCAGCCCGGCGGCGCCGCGGGCTCGGACCAGCGGCAGAGCTGCCCCAACGCCCGGCGCCTCGCTCCCAGATAATGGCTGCCGGCAGGGTCCGCGCCCCGGCGCGGCGGGACCACAACTCCCAGCGTGCCCTGCGCGCGACACCCCGCCACCCTCCCAGCGCAGCCCGGCCGCGCGGCACCATGGGAGCTGTAGTCCGCGCGCCGCCCGGCGGGACCGCCGCTCCCGGCGTGCCCCGTGGGCCGGGGCCGCGGGGCCGGGACGTGACTTGGCGGGGAACGGGGAGGGGACGCCCCGCGGACCCGAGGGCAAGGCCGAGGCCTAGGCTGGGCCTAGCGAGGCCTGGCGAGGCGCCGGGGCGGAGTGCGGCCTACCCGAGCTGCGGGCCGCGGGGGCTCCTCGGCCCTGGCCGCACTACAGCTCCCGGCGCTCCCCGCTGCCAGGCCGCTCAGTTCATCGCCAAGCGAGCGGCGGAGCGCGGACTACAGCTCCCGGCGGTCCCGGGCGCGGGTGCTGTGTCACTGCGCGGCCCTTCCCCTTCCCAGCTCCACGTAGGGGCTGGGCCGGGGCTGCCCATGGGTCAGGGTTGAGACGCTCCGCGCTGTTTCGGTCCATTCCCTTCTCCCTAAGCGGATCCGTTAGATCGGAGCCGTTAAACCTGCGGTTCCTATGGGGTGCAAACGCAACCCCAGCCCTGCAGGGACACCGTTTAAGCGGGGCCCGGCTCTCGCCTCTCACATGGAGGGCGCGGAGCCGGGGTTTTTCCTTGCTTCCCTTGTTTGAGCTGCAGATTCCTGAGGCCCGGCCCTCCCGCAGGGTCCTGCTCCCATTCCTGACCCCGCGGCCTCTCCCTTTGTGTTCCTGCGGGAAGCGGAGCCAAGGAAAGCAGCCGCGGGCTGCAAGGGGAGGGATCCAGGCCGGGACCCGCGGCTTCGTGCAAAGGGTTCAGTTAATGCCAGGTCGGCTGGGCCGGGCTGGAGAAGAGGAGGCTTTAAGCTCCCTTCATCCCAACCCATTCCAGGATCCCATCCTACGCGTTGGGATTGATGCGGGTGGAAGAGGGGATGAGGGAAGAGCAATGCTTTGCGGAATGCTGGAGCTGGCCCGGAGCGCAAACTGCTCCCGCTTGTTTCTCCTCCCGCTTCCCCAAGTCCCCCTGCTCCGATGGGGAATGTCGGGGATGGCAGCGGCTTGACCCGGACTGGGTTTACAAGGGGTTGGCACTGGGGTTTAGGGGGGGTTAAAGCAGGTTTCACACTGGTTTCACACTGGTTTCACACATGAACACGAGGTTACATTGCCTTTGCCCAGGTTTACACAATGTTACACTGGTTGTGCACAGTTTAACGCTGGTTCCACATGGATTTACACTGGTTCCACACAGATTTACACTGGTTCCACACTGGTTTCTCATGGATTCACACTGGCTTTCCCCACTTTCACACAGTTTTACACTGGTTTCACATGGATTCACACTGGTTTCACATGGATTTACGCTGGTTCCACATGGATTTACACTGGTTCCACATGGATTTACACTGGTTTCACATGGATTCACACTGGTTTCACATGGATTCACACTGGTTTCACATGGATTTACGCTGGTTTCACATGGATTTACACTGGTTCCACACGGATTTACACTCATTTTACCCAGTTTCACACAGTTTTACACTGGTTCCACATGGATTTACACTGGTTCCACATGGATTCACACTGGTTCCACATGGATTTACACTGGTTCCACATGGATTCACACTGGTTCTTCATGGATTTACACTGGTTCTTCATGGATTCACACTGATTCTTCATGGATTTACACTGGTTCCACATGGATTCACACTGATTCTTCATGGATTTACACTGGTTCCACATGGATTCACACTGGTTCCACATGGATTTACACACGTTTTACCCAGTTTCACACAGTTTTACACTGGTTCCACATGGATTCACACTGGTTCCACATGGATTTACACTGGTTCTTCATGGATTCACACTGGTTCCACATGGATTCACACTGGTTCCACATGGATTCACACTGGTTCCACATGGATTTACACACGTTTTACCCAGTTTCACACAGTTTTACACTGGTTCCACATGGATTCACACTGGTTCTTCATGGATTCACACTGGTTCCACATGGATTCACACTGGTTCCACATGGATTCACACTGGTTCCACATGGATTTACACACGTTTTACCCAGTTTCACACTGGTTCCTCACGGATCTCCTCTGCTTCCACAGCCTTCTCTCACCCCTCCCGTCCTCCCGTCCCCCCGCCCCGTCCTGGCCGCGCCGAGTCCCTTTCCCTCGCCACCCACCCGCTCCAACTCCCCCATCCCGCTCTGGAACCACCCCCCCCCCCCACTCGCCATCCATTGGGATCGGCTCCATTTTCCCCTCCCGCGTGGGCCGGGGCCAGGCAGCGCTGCGGAGCCACCGAGCGCATCCACCGGGAGGCGGCGGCGGCGGCGGCGGCGGAGGCCGGGGGGGGGCGGAGGGAGGGCGCAGGGAATTCAAACCCAAACAAGCGCATGGGGCGCGGACCCGCTCCGCGCCGCCTCTAACACCGGCGCTGCCCCCCCCCCATAGGGCTCGGGACCGAGCCCCGCCGCACCGGGGGGCAGGAGGAAGCGCCGGGTCCCTTCCTCCTCCTCCTCCTTTTTCTCCTTCCCCCCCCCTCCGCCGTGCTTTGCCGTGCGGATCCCTCCCGCTTTCGGGTTTCGCGTCCTAAAGTTCGGCTTTGGCCCCCCCCCTCCCTTTCCCTTTCCCCTTCTCCCCTTTCCCCCTTTCCCCTTCCCCTCCGCCGCACCGGGAGCAGCGGCAGCGAAGATGTCCCGCTCCAACCGGCAGAAGGAATACAAATGCGGGGACCTGGTCTTTGCCAAGATGAAGGGTTACCCGCACTGGCCCGCCCGGGTAAGCAACGACGGGGGGGGGACACCGACGGGACCCGGTTTCATCCTTCCCCCCCCCCTCCCGCTTTTCCCGGTGCTCCCCGTTGCATAACGCGACCGGAGAACCGGGAATGGGGGGGGGGGGCCGGGCACACGCGGGACTCCCGCTTGGATCCAACTTTGCCGCTGCCTTATATAAGGCCGCGGGGTGGAAAAGTTGGGGAGGGGGGAAGCGCTTTGTGGGTGTTTTAATGGGGTTTGGGGGCACCGGGAACCGCGTCCCGGGGCCCTTTTGTGCCGTTTCTTCGCCTTCCCTCTTGGGGGGGGGGTGGAGGGGACCGGGGGCCACGGGTGGGAACGGAGGACCCCCCCCCGGTTGGGTTCCTATGGGAAAATCCATCCGCTCCCCCCCCCCCCAGTATCATCCTATTGTGACCCCCGTGGCCTTCCCATCGCCGCGGGGCTATGGGGGGCCGGGAGCCGGGCTTTGGATACTGGATGTTATGGAAGAGTTGGGACGGAGTTTGCGGGGGGGGGGGGGAACCCCCACGTGGGGGTGTCGAGGCAGGTGCCCCCTCCATGTGCCAGGCCCCCAGCCCCATTCCCGGCTGCCGGGCGGCATTCCCAAGCCCATTATGGATGGGGGGGGGGGGGGCAATCCCTGCGCATCGCTGGGGACCCCAAAGCCCCCGGCGCGGGGGGCAGCGCATGGGCCGCGTACAGCGGGCTGCATCCAGCTTGATCCCGGTGGGAAGCTCCGGCCTTGGGATGCGGTTGGGGTTGTATGGAGCACTTCCCGATGCAGTTTAATCCATGGAATGGTTTCCCCCCCCCCTCTTCCTCCCGGCCTGGTTGCAAACTGGGCCGCTAAACCCCCCCCCCCCTCACCCCCTTCTCGAATCAAAGCGGAGCGGGGAGGAATCCCCTCGCCACCATTCCCAACATTCCCAGCCATTCCCGACCATTCCCTCCTCCTTCCCCCCACCCCCCCCCCCCGGCTTTGAATAACTTTTGTTTGGTTTGTAGGGCTCTGGCGGGGAGGCCGCGGAGGGGGTTGGGAACCGCTCGGATTTGGCAGCGGCCGCTGGAAGCGGCTTTGCGAGGAGGAGCCACAGGGATCCACCATCATGGAACAGGTTTTCCATGAGGATACGGGGTGGATAAAGGGGGATTTGGGGTGTTGAACACCCCCCCCCCCCCCGTCACCGCTCCCTCCGGTGACTAACCCCGTGACTAATGGGGTGCTGTGATGAAACGTGCTGGGATGGTTGTTCCCAACCAGGTGTGGCTGGAATGGCGAGGGAAGGAGCAGGAATGGCAAAGGGAAAGCTGGAAGCACCGGGAGGAGGTCGGGGTTATGGCGGCAGCTCCGTTCCCCCCCCCCCTTCAATTCAATGGGGCAGCTCTAAAGAGAGGGGAAACTGAGGCACGGAGAGGAGCTGCCTTGCACACACACATCCATCCTCTTCCTCACATCCCAGCCCTTATCCCTACAGCCAGAGCCCACTGGGATGAGGTGGGATTACAGCAGGGACTGGAATGCACTGGGCCAGGCTCCCATTCCCATTGCCAGGCATTGAGCGGGGGGCTCCCTGTGGCCAGGTCGGATCCACTTTGGCGCTGGATCCAGGGAAGCTGTGGGCCGGGGCTGGCGGGTGCTGGGAGCAGCTCCACGGCTGGGATGGGGCTGCATGGCCCTGGGGCTCGCGATCACCCTGGCCCCCCCATCCCATAGCAATGAATTCCATTCACTCCCCATTCCCTATAGGGAGAAACTGGGGGGGGGGCTGCTCCCAGCACTGCCCTCGGGGTCCCTGGGCCCTCCCTTTGCCCGCTCCTGCCCCATGGACCAGTCACAAAGGGCAGGAGCAGAGGTTGGGGGCAGAGTCCAAGTGGGGCTTGTGCCCGGCCACGCTCCGGAGCCGCTGGCTCCCAGTGCCCCCCAGTGCTGGGGGGGGGGGACACCGAGGACAGCACCGGGTGCCTTTACCCTGCGATGGGATGGACAAAGCAGGACCAGGGCCCGGCCCAGGGCTCTTTGTGCCCCCCAGCACCCATGGGTGCTATCGCAGGCCCCAGTGGGGCACCACCCGCCTGGCCCTGCAGATAGAGCTGCATGGGAGGTGGAGGGGGGCAGAGATAAGGGTTGGGAGCTGGAGCCCTGCTCATCTGGGCCCATCTGTGGCCCCCAGGCATGACCTTGGCCAAGGGTCCTGGTGCCTCGTGTCCGGGTGAGGATGTTCCCGGTTGGAGAAGGTCCCTTCAGCCCAAACCATGTCCTCAGCGGCATTCCTTAGGGAAGGGGGTTGGAACCAGCACGATGGGGGGGCTCGGGGGCCGTGTTCCCACCTGGGATGCTGGAGCCTTCGCTGCATCATCCTGGGAATGACCTGGGAGAAGCCGGGGTGAGGGTGAGAGCATCCCTGCTCTGCTCATCCCTGCTCCTGGAATGCCTCCATGTGTTTGGAGGTGACAGAGCAAGCTTTGGGGCAGGATGGGGCTGCCATGGGGGGGTTGGATAGGGCATGATCCCAAATCGCACCCTGGAGCTGGGAAGATGGATGCTCCCGACTGCATCTGGGCAGGGGGGATGGCAATGGAGGCACATCCTGGTCCAGCTCTCTGGGAGCAGGGAATGTGCACAGCAGCTTCCCGCTCATTCTCGTTCCCAATGCCTGCAGCCCCTTGGGACAACAGCATCTGTCAGCCTGGATGGCAGGGGATGAAGCCGGGCAGTATTCCCAGCTCTGGGAATGAAACCCTCGCCCGGGTCAGGCCTTTGAGCATCCCATTGGCTGGTTTGGGAGGAAGGGGAGTGGGGGACACTGGGGGTGAATGGGATCCAGCACCTCAAGGCCCTGCTCGGCTCCTTCCAGGCTTCCCTTGGGAATTGCTGGCTCTTGGAGCCGGGGGGTGGGGGGGTATTTTTAGCTGCTATTTAAAGCCACCGGAGTCGCTTTCGCTCTATTCCCATTTGGCACCTCGGGAATATTCGTGTTCAGGGAAGCGGCACTCAACAGCAGCGGGATCATGGCAGCGGCGGGGGGGGTCCCAGCACTGAGCACCCCAACACCTCCTCTTTATCCCCCCCCCGATCCCGATGGAAGCGATGGCTCCTGCCTGGAGCCGCCTGAGCCAGACAAGAGCTTACAGCGGCCGCGCATGGGGTGGGAGAAGGGTGATTCCCAAAGGATGCTGCTGCTGCTCTCCCGCGCTGTGTCCGGTCGGATGCGGTGTCCGGGTGTTCCCAAAGCTCATCCCATGCCTGCATCCCGCAGATCGACGAGATGCCGGAAGCTGCAGTCAAATCCTCCTCCAACAAATACCAAGTGTTCTTCTTCGGGACCCACGAGACGTGAGTGGGACGGGGGGGGGGGGGGGGCGGGCAGCACTTCCCTATGGACATGAGGCGAGGCGGGATCCATCCCTGACTGCTCCTTGCATCCTGAGCAGGGCATTCCTGGGGCCCAAAGACCTCTTCCCCTATGAGGAATGCAAGGAGAAGTTTGGGAAGCCCAACAAGAGGAAAGGCTTCAGCGAGGGCCTCTGGGAGATCGAGAACAACCCCACAGTCAAAGCCTCCGGCTACCAGGTCAGTGGTGCCCGGGAGGGCCCTTCTGTGTGCAGCATTCCCTATGCGGATCCCTATGTAATTCCCTATGTGATTCCCTATGCGATCCCTGTGCAATTCCCTATGTGATTCCCTATGTGATCCCTATGTAATTCCCTATGTGATTCCCTATGTGATCGCTGTGCAATTCCCTATGTGATTCCCTATGCGATCCCTATGCAATTCCCTATGTGATTCCCTATGCGATCCCTATGCAATTCCCTGTGCAATTCCCTATGTGATTCCCTATGCGATCCCTATGCAATTCCCTGTGTGACTCTCTATGCAATTCCCTGTGCAATCCCTATGCGGATCCCTATGCGATTCCTACGTGATTCCATATGCAATTCCCTATGTGATTCCCTATGAGATCCCTCTGCGATCCCTATGCTATCCCTATGCGATTCCCTGCGCGATTCCCTCCAGCCCACCCAGAAGCAGACCTGCTCCGAGGCCGCCGCGCGGGAGCCGGAGGGCGATGGGGAGAAGAAAGGCAACGCCGAGGGCAGCAGCGACGAGGAGGGCAAGCTGGTGATCGACGAGCAGTCCAAGGAGAAGGGCGAGAAGGCCGGGAGCAAGAGGAAAGCGGACGACGCTTCCCAGGTAGGCAGAGGCCGGGAATGGCGCCGCGGGCAATGGGGGGGCTCCAGGCCGGGCTGAGCCTCGCTTCTCCTTGCCCAGAACTCCCCCAAGCGCCCCAAGGAAGCGGAGGGGCAGGAGGGGCCCAAGGCCAACGAGGAGCCCCCCGAGGAGGAGCCGAAGGTGAACGCGGGTGACGGGGACAAGAACAGTGCCGGGGCCGCACCGGAGGCCACGGGGCCGGGCACGGAGGAGCTCAGAGACCACGAGGAGAGGTGAGCGCGAGCCACGGGCTCCGTTGGGAGCGATGGAGCCGGCGCCCTGAGCGCTCCCCTGTGTCTGTGTCTCCATTGCAGCCTGTAGCGGGGTCGGGCCCGTCCCCACTGGGCTCCGTTGGGTGCTGCTCGTCGTGGCCAGAGGAAAAGGCGCCTGAGCCCAGGACCCAAGCGAGAGGAATGAACGAGGCGAGAGCCGGGCGTGGGGCCCGCACCCGGTGCATGCTTCCCGTAGCGAGCCCAGGGGCTGAGCAGCTCCTGGCAAATAAAAGCGATTCCTGCCTTTTTAAAGCGCTTCCACCCGGCCTCGCGGCTCCTTTGCGCTGCTCCCTGTGGGCAGAGGAGAAAATGGAGCCGCGGCCGGGACTACACCTCCCAGCGGCCCCCGAGAGGCCCCCGCCGGCAGCGCGCAGGCCGCGGAGGAGCCCCGTCCTCGCGTGTGGAGCCCCGCGGGGCGGCGGGGATGGAGCGCGGCCTCCAGCGCGGGCCCCGGCCAGGCCGCGGACACAAGGGGGGGGTGGGGGGTGGTGGGGCTGTACTACAACTCCCAGCGTGCACCGCGCCGCTCCAGCAATCACCGCATAGGCGCGGGGTGAGTGAAAGACTACAACTCCCAGCGTGCGCCGCGCCTCTCCCGCAATGCACCGCGCACCAGCGCCGTAGGGGTGAAGGACTACAACTCCCAGTATGCATCGCGCCGCCGCGGCCTGCGCCCCTCAAAGGACTACGCCTCCCGGCGTGCACCGCGCCAGGCCACGCCCTTCGTGAACTGGAGGGCGCGGGAGCCGGAGGTGAGGGTGGGGGAGCGCGGGACGGGGGCCACCGGGGGCCAATGGGGGGGCTTTTGGGGGTCCCTTTGGCACTTGGGGCTCTATAGGGGGTCCTGTTGGGGGGGCCACGTTCAGAGGGCCCCCGGGGGTGCCATTTGGGGGGGGCATCTAAGAGGGACCCCGGGTGTCCCCCCCTTTGTCACAGCACCCATGGGGGTCTCAGCCTTGCCCCCCCCCTTCCAGCCATGCGCCTCTCGGCCGTGCTGGCCGCGGCGCGGCTCCCCCCCGGTTACCGGCACGGGACGTGGCCCCCGGACACGGCGGCCGCGCAGCGCCGGAACCCGCCGGGGCAGCGGCGCCGCAGGGTCCTGGTGGAGCCCATCGACAGCGAGGACTGGAAGGTGTTCCAGGGGGACACGGTGAGTGCCCCCCCCCCGCAACCCCCCCCATCCCCGGTAACGGGGCCGTGCCCATTGAGCCCCGGTTCTCCCCGTGCCGCAGGTGCAGGTGCTGAGCGGGAAGGACGCGGGGAAGCAGGCGATGGTCACCCAGGTCGTGCGCGCCCGCAACTGGGTGGTGGTGGAGGGACTGAACACGGTGAGGCTGGAACTGGGTGCTTGGGTTGGGGGGGGCACAGGCTGGGGGTGCCGGTGGTGACCCCCCCATCCCCATGGCAGCACTACCGCTACATCAACCGCACCGCCAAGTATGCCGGGACCTACATCGCGAGCGAGGCGCCGCTGCTGCTCAGCCAGATCGCACTGGTGGACCCCGAGGACCGGTAACGGGCACCGGTGGTGGTGATGGGGGGGGGACACGCTGTTGTGACCCCCCCCACCCCCCCGTCCTGAAGCTGCTCTTTGGGGCCAGGAAACCCACGGAGGTGCAGTGGCGCTACACGGAGGAGGGCGAGCGCGTCCGCGTGTCCCTGCGCAGCGGCCGCATCATCCCCGTGCCGCTGCAGCCGCGCCGCGATGGCATCGTCCCCGAGCAGTGGATCGGTGCGTGGGGGACATGGGGACAACGCGAGGTGGGGGGGACACCGGGAGCATGGGGGGGTGGGGGTCAACGCTGTCCCTTTGCCCGCAGACGGCCCAAAGGACACGTCGGTGGAGGCTGCGATGGAGAAGACGTACGTGCCGTCTCTGAAGACCTTCGAGGAGGAGATCATGGATGCAATGGACATAGTGGAGACGCGCAAGGCTAAGAAATCCTACTGGTATTAACTGGGGGGCACTGGAACGGCCCCCCCCCCCCGAGCAATAAAGACCTCTCGCTCTGCCCCATGGGGGGTTTATTGCGCCTGGGGCCCAGGACGCAGGGGGCTCTGTTCCTCTGGGGGGGACTCAGCTTCATCCTCGCTGCCATCCTCCTCCTCCAGCCCTGCCAGCACCGTGCCCAGGGGACAGCGCGCAGCCACCAGCACCAGGTTCCGGGGGGAGAACCGGGGGTCGAAGAGGGGCACGAGGGCGCAGTGGAAGCCTGTGGGGACACGGGGTGGGGGGCCTCAGTGATGGCACCGGTGTCACCGTTGTCGTCCCCACCAGGTGCCAGCACCGGGCACCCACCGCGCTCCCGCAGGTAGAGCAGCCGGTCCAGGAGGATGAGGGTCTCCACCAGCGGCGCCAGCAGCAGCGTGAGGCTGAAGAAGGCCACGACCTTGTGCTGCTGCTCCAGCATGGTCCCGACGGCATCCGAATCCAGCGGGATGGAGGCGGGATCCAGCCCCACGCGGGGCAGCCCCAGGCGGGCGTATCTGGGGGACACACACACAATGGGGGGGGAGGAATGGACCGAAGGGGTTCCCCCAACCCCAAACCTCACTGGGGAGCACACAGAGGGGGTCCCCCCCCATACTCACTGCGGGAAGCTGAGGGCATGCGCCTTCTTCACTGTCTGCACCCCCGGGCGCCTGAGGCCGGGCCGGGCCCCCCGGATGAGGGTCTCGAGCACAGCCCGGTAGCAATGAGCCCGCAGGCGGGGGCTGCCCCCCCGCAGGCGGCCCCGGTACTGCTCCAGCGCGTGGCAGGCGCTCTCCCGCGCCCGGTACGAGAGCTCGTGGCCCGGTAACGCCGAGACCCAGGAGCTGAGCGGGTACCCGGGGGGGGTCGAGAGCTTCATGTAGCAGCAACCAACGGAGGCCACCGCGGCCACCGAGGGGCTGCGGGCAAAGTGCCGCAGCAGCGCCGGGCTCAGGTCCCCGCAGGCATGGAGCCCCGTTACCAGCACCCGCGCCCCGTCTGCGGCTCCCCCCGGGCCCCCCAAGGGGTTGCGGGCAGCGGGAGCGGGCGGGTGGGGCGGTAACAGGAACTCCCCCCATGGCAGCGCCGGGTCCAAGCGGCCCGGGATGTGCTGGGGGCCCCGCGGGGTGAGCGGGGAGCGGGGCTGGGGGGGCGGGCGGCGCTGGGGGGGTGCGGAGGCCCCGGTTTTGTGCAGCTCCCGCAGCAGCTCCCGGTCGAAGCGCTCGGCGGCACCGGCCAAGCGGGCATCGCCTTCCACCGCCGTGACCGAGAGACCGAGGCCGAAGGCCAGGAACCGGGAGAGGTGGCCCTGGGGAAGGGGGGGGGGCCACACTCAGATAATGGGGACACAATGGAGCCCATCCGGACCCCCCCGGTCCTACCTGCCCCGCTCCGACGTCCACCACGCGCGTGCAGCCGGTGGCCTGGCTGAGCCGCTGCAGGAGCTGTGAGCACAGGAGGGTGATGGGGGGGGGGGGGGTTGGGGGGGGGTCAGGGTGCAGGGGGTTGGGGGGGCCCCCACCTTGCCCAGGCGCCGGATCTCGTGCTGCTTCTTGGGCTTGACGTGGCGGCGGAGCAGCGGGTGCAGGCGGCGGCTGTGGCAGGGGGGGCGCGGGGCAGCGCCGGGGGGGCCCCGTGGGAAGGAGAGGGCCCGGGCGGCCGCGGCGAAGGCCAAGAGGGACAGGGGCCAGAGCGGCCCCGGCCCCCCCGGGTCCGGGCCCCCCAGGAGGTGGGCGAGCTGCGGGGGGGTGGCAGAGCCCAGGGCTGTTTGCCAGGGTGGGGGGAGCTGCGCCCACAGCCCCTCGGTGAAGAAATCCTGCGGGAGAGGGGCAAGTGGGGAGGGGGAATATGGGGGGGACATGGGGGGATAGGGGATGGGGATGGGGGATATGGGGAGGATTTTGGATGGGGATGGGGGGATATGGGGGGATAGGGGATGTGTACGGGGGGAGGATATTGGGGGGATATGGGATGTGTATGGGGGGATATGGGGAGGATATGGGATGGGTATGGGGGGATATGGGATGTGTATGGGGGATATGGGGGTATATGGGATGGGTATGGAGGGATATGGGGAGGATATTGGATGGGTATGGGGGGATATGGGATGTGTATGGGCGATATGGGGAGGATATGGGATGGGTATGGGGGGGATATGGGATGTGTATGGAGATATGGGGGGATATGGGATGGGTATGGAGGGATATGGGATGTGTATGGGGGATATGGGGAGGATATTGGATGGGTATGGGGGGATATGGGATGTGTATGGGCGATATGGGGAGGATATTGGATGGGTATGGGGGGATATGGGATGTGTATGGGGGATATGGGGAGGATATTGGATGGGTATGGGGGGATATGGGATGTGTATGGGGGATATGGGGAGGATATTGGATGGGTATGGGGGGATATGGGATGTGTATGGGCGATATGGGGAGGATATTGGATGGGTATGGGGGGATATGGGATGTGTATGGGGGATATGGGGGGATATGGGATGGGTATGGAGGGATATGGGGAGGATATTGGATGGGTATGGGGGATATGGGATGTGTATGGGGGGATATGGGGAGGATATTGGATGGGTATGGGGGGATATGGGATGGGTATGAGGGGTACACGGGGGGGTCACTCACGATGACGCAGGCGTCGAGCAGGGGCCGGTACAGCGACAGGAGCCGGACAATGTCGGCCGCTCGCTGCTGCTCCCAGTGCAAGGTCCCAAGGGGGGAGGCGGCCATGGTGGAGCCCTGGGGGGGTTGGGTGCTGTGATGTCATCCTGGGGCTGTGATGTCATGTGGGGGGGCTGTCCTCATGGAGCTGAGATGTCACCCATGTGGCTGTGACGTCACCCCGAGGTGTTTCCCGGGACTCTGACATCACCACTAGGGCTGTGACGTCATCCCCCCTCCCCTGGCTGTGAGCTAAGGGAGGCCCATGACGTCACACCAGCGGCCATGACGTAAGAGGGCAATGACGTCACTGGAAATGCGGTTCCCTCGCAGTGACGTAATCAGACCGCGCCATTCCCCCTCTTCCCGTGGCCGTGACGTCATCACCGGCAGCTCCGGCATTCCCCCCCCCCCGAGTCTGGTCAACGCCGTGACGTCACCCGGCACGTCACCACCGCGCTCAGCCGCCGCGCACCACTCACCGCCACGCTCCAGCCGCGTTGCCGCCGCCGCGCAGCGATATCGCGTCACTTCCGGCCCGCCGTTCACCCGCCTCCTTCCGGTGCCGCCGGTACCGGGTGCCGGGGTCCGCGATGTCGGACCTGATCCTCAACGTGCACGCGGCGCCCGTGGCGCGGCCCCGCCCGGCCCCGCGCGGCAACCGGAAGCACCGGCGCTTCCTGCAGCGGCGGCGCGCGGAGCGGAGGGGCCTGCGCCGCGACCCGGGGCCTTCCCGCGCCGCGGCGGGCTCCGAGACCGGCGGGAGCGGCTCCCCGGTCCCCGCAGCGCCCCCCAGCGGCGCGGCGGAGGCGGTGGTGGCCATCGACTGCGAGATGGTGGGGACCGGGCCCGGCGGGCGCCGCAGCGCCCTGGCCCGCTGCAGCATCGTGGGCTACGGCGGGGATGTGCTCTACGACCGGTACGTGCGGCCCGCGGCGCCCGTCGTGGATTTCCGCACCCGCTGGAGCGGGGTCCGCCGGCACCACATGGCCCGCGCCGTCCCGTTCGTGGCGGCCAGGAAAGAGGTGCGGAAGCGGCGGGGCTCGGGGCTGCCGTCGGTCAGGCTCCGGCGGGGGGGCAGCAGCGCAGCCATAGCGTGAGGCTGCATTGATCCCAACCCGCTCCCGCAGATCCTGCGCATCCTCGCCGGGAAGCTCGTCGTGGGCCACGCCATCTGCAACGACTTCAAGGCGCTCAAGTACTTCCACCCGCAGGCTCTCACCCGGGACACGTCCAAGATGCCGTTGTTGAACCGGAAAGGGGGCTTCCCGGAGAACGCCACCGTGTCCCTGAAGCGCCTGGCCAAGGAGCTGCTGCACAAGGACATCCAGGTATCCCTTAGGGAAGCTGGGGCTGCTCCATCCCTGGCAGTGCTCAAGGCACCAGTGGGAGGTGCCCCTGCCGGTGGCTTTAAGCTCCCTTCATGCCAGCCCATTCCATGATGGGTTTGGGGGGGGTTGGTGTCAGAGCAGCGTCTCAGGCTGTGCCCCCCCCATGCTCTGTCCCCAACAGGTCGGGAAGAGCGGCCACTCCTCGGTGGAGGATGCCCGGACCACCATGGAGCTCTACAAGGTGGTGGAGGTGGAATGGGAGCAACACCTCCTGCTGAGCCCCAAGCAGGAGTGAGGGCCCCCCCCCAGCTCCATCCTGCACCCCAGGAGGGGTCCTGATGCCGTTCCATCCATCCCTATGGACAATGGGTGGGAGCATGGAGCCGGGCACCGGTGCCCCTGTGCCCTGACAGTGCCTTCTCACACCGCGGTGTGACATCCTCCATCCGCCCCAGCTGCATGGGGCAGAGCTGGGGCCAGACTGTGCCCCCCGGAGGTGCTGGTAACACCGTCTGGGTGCCTCAGAGGGGCTCTCCCTGCTCCACAGCCCCATTCCCTGCGGGAATCGGTGCCCAGGGCAGGCTCCTTCCCGTCTTGCACAACTACCTCTGCCGGGGCAGGAAGCGCCCACGGGCTCCGGGAGCTTTGGCTTCCATCTTCCTCATTGCGCAAGGACCAGGACGAGCCTGGGCACGGGGGACCGGTGCCACCAGTGCCACCACCACGTCCTTGGGGCTGCCTCCGGTGTGGGGCTGCCCCGGGGGGCGCTGTTTGGAACTGAGCTGGTTACAGCCCCGATCCTAATTAAACAGGAACGATTGAGGAGCCTTTGGTGCTGGTGACCATGGGGGGACCCCCAACCCGTGGGGGGGGTGGGCAGTGGGGTGCCCTACACCAGGCTCTGTGCTGCTGGGTGAAGGAGAAGCAGTTCCCCGCCTTCCACCTTCACAGCAGCCCTGTGCTCATGGGGACCCCCCCATTGACACCCCCTTTCCCACTTCAAGCAGGGGCTGCTGGACCCAGGTCTTGGGGATCCCTCGTGCATCCCTGTGGGACTGGGGGGACGCAGCGATCCCAAGCATCCCATGGGATCCTGCGGGCTGCTTTGGGGAACAGCTCCTCCTTCCCAAAGCCTCCATGTGTGTGCACGCTCCTGCCTCGCACACCCGCTCCAGGAAGGGGTGGGAATGCCCCCGGATCCCAGGGAAGGTGAGAGTATGGATGAGGAGCCGGAGCCTTTGTGTCTGGGCTGCCTTTGGAAGCGATTGGAGCCGAGTTTACGACCGGGCTTTGGAATGGCCGAGCCTTAAAGGAGCTGTTACCTCCTCGGGAAGAAGGAGCCGGCTCCTGGGGGCACATGGGGGGGGCCCCATGTGTTGGTCCCCCCCCAGCCCCACAGCGGGGGCACATTCCCGGTGTCCGGTTGGGATCGGTTCCCGAGGGAGCCCCGCAGCTGGGATGGATTTGCAGGGCTGGGGGGGGGGCAACACGGGCGGCTTTGTCCCCCCCACATCGGAGCCCCTCAACGCAATGAGGTTGGGGGGGTCCTGTCCCACCGGGGAGCTCGATTGACGCCGGGCATTGTCCCCGCTATGAGGAGCACTTGGGGGGTGCCCCCCATTGGCCTCTGCCCTCGGGATTTCTGCCGTTTCCAAGGAATTTGAGGGGGGCGAAGCCTTTATCCGCCCTTCCCAGCAGAATCCCTTCCAGATGTGGGGCGGGGGGGGTCCCACCCCATCCCCTCCACCCTATTCTCCAAATCCAGCTGCTTTTCCTCCAGATCCATGGCCCGGGGGGGGGCACACACACACACACACACACATCCTTGGGGTGCTCCCTCCCCGAGCCCCCCACCTCTTCCAGCCCCATTCCCTCCAGGCCCCGCTGTAGGTCGGGATCCGTCCGCTCTTTGTTGGGAATCCTGTTCGTCAGGGGATTAGGGACTCGCGACAAGCCACGACTCGGCTCCTCAGCGGCGCCACCCCATGGAATGTGGGGGGCTCGGGGATGGGGGGGAAGTGATGTGGGTCCGGGAGGGGGGCGGCTTCCCCCCTAAAGAGCAGCAGGAATCTTGCTCTTTCCATCTTGGAGCCACAAACTCCATGATCCCGGTACCAGCACAACGGGACCCCCAAATCCTCCTCTTGACCCCCCCCCCCAAACCCCACCTCCCGCAGCCCGAACACGCTTGCACACGCGTGACACACGCGTGTGACCGCGGGGCTCCTCACCCGTGTCCGCGCATCACGGATGTGCCCGGCACCTGCACGCGTGTGGGTGCATGTGTGTGCCCCCCCCCCACTGAGGGGTGCAGAGAGGTTATAGAGGGGTGCATTGAGACCGGAGAGGTGCGGGGGGGGGGAATGTGGGGGTGCAGACACTTTGGGGGGGTCACGGTCACTTTAAGGGGGGTTCGGACACTTTGGGGGGTCCCTCCCATTGCGGAGCCCCGCAGGTGAGCGCGGAGCCCCCCCCTTGGGGCCGGGGCTGGGGGCGGAGCGGGTGGGACCTGCCCGGCAATAAAACGGGCGGCGCCGGGACCGGAGCGCGGTGGGGCCGGTGCGCAGGGAGCGGCGGGGTCGCTGGTGCCGTCCGTGCGCTCTCGGTGGCCCCCGTTCCCGCTCCGGGTCCCTACCTCGGTGTCCCCCCCCGCTCTGTACCCCCATAGAGCGGCTGCGCCGCTGCCCCGGCCCCGCGATGCCCAACTTCTCCGGGAACTGGAGGATGAAAAGCTCGGAGAACTTCGAGGAGCTGCTGAAGGCGCTGGGTGAGTGCAAGCCCCGGGGGGGGCACCTGGGGGTCCTGCCCCACATCTCCCCCCCGAACCCTCCTCCAGCGCTGGGCCCCCCCCGCCTTGTTCCCACCTAAAGCCCATTGGGGAAACTGAGGCACAGGGGGCTGGAGGGGGCAGCGTAACCCGTGCACCCCCCCCCTCCGTATCCCCAACATCGCACCCAAGGGGACCCCGCTCTGTGGGGTGCCCCCTGCCCCACACTGTGAGGGGGGCCCCACGGCCGGAGGGGGAGCGGAGGGCCCCGGGGCTGTGGGCAGGGCCCCCCCCCCCCCCGCCGCCGGAGCCGGATTTGTTCCAGGTTAGGGGATCCGGAGCGAATATTTCAGGATCATTATCACTTTCTTGGGTTTCATTCCCCGCCCCCCCCCCCCCGGTTCCCCCCCAGCCCCACCGGGGGAACCGCAGCAGGGAAAGCGATCTGCGACCGGCGGCTCCTCCCGCCCCACCGCGGACCTGGGGGGCTGAGGGCCCCCCATGGTGGAGGCGCTGGAGAGGGGGGGGACAGCTCCGGACCCCCCCATCTGCCTGCATCCCCCCCGGAAAAAAAGGGACTTTGCGCCTTTTGGCGGCTGCTTCTCCCCTTGAGCATCACGGAGGGGGGCTCAGGGCCCCCAAAGTGTGGGTCAGACCCCCCCGCCTCGCCCCGCTCAGCAGCAGCATCCCCAAGGTCCCGGCCATGGGCAACCTCCCAGGGACATTTCCGTGTCCCCCCCTGCTCCAAGCACCCCCATCCCGCTGCGGGGTCGGCACCATCCGTGCCCCCCATCGCCATGCGGGGGGAGCCCCGCTCCGCAGGGCCCCTCTCTCGGGGCTGACCGGGGCACAGCGCGGGGCTCGGGCAGTGATGGATGAGGCGCCCGCGGCAGCGCGGACAAAGCCGCAGCTGCGCTTTGGGGAGGGGGGGACCCGCGGGTCACCGGGGGCCGTGTCCCCGCCGTCACCCCGGCCCGGGGGAGCCCCTTCACCCCCCCTCATCCCATCACCCGCATCCCTTGCCCCGGGCGCATCCGGAGCCAGGTAACGAGAGCCAGATGTGGCCGAGCCAGATGCGGCTCCGCAGGGCCGGGGTCCCCCGGAGGCACCCGCAGGACCCCCCTCAATGGGGACCCCCACGTCCCGCCCCGTGCCCGCAGGGGTTAACGTGATGCTGAGGAAGATCGCGGTGGCGGCCGCCTCCAAGCCCGCAGTGGAGATCAGGCAGGAGGGGGAGAGCTTCTACATCAAGACCTCGACCACGGTGCGGACCACGGAGATCAGCTTCAGCATCGGGCAGGAGTTCGAGGAGCAGACGGTGGACGGGCGGCCCTGCAAGGTGCGGCGCCCACATGCATCCACACGCGTCCACATGCATGGCTACATGCGTCCACACGTGTGTGGCAGGAGGGCGGGAGCCCCTGTGTGCGTGTGTGCTCACTCTTACGTGTGCAGAGGTGGACAAGCATCGTGTACGCACGCCTTGCACATGGAGGCACACACATGCATTTACATGTGTGTTCGCGTGTGCACACGGGCGCATGTGCATGCGTTTACACACGTGTGCCTGCACACTGGTGCGAGTGCCCCCGTGTTCACACGTGCACACGCGTGTTTGCACACACGCAGCCACACACTCCCTCCTGTCGTGGGGGATGGTTCCTCCCCCTTCCCTGTGCCCCCCCCCCCCACGGGTACAGATGATCCCAGACACTGTTGGGAGCAGGAGCAAATGTCCCCATCCATGTCCCCGTCACCATTCAGGTCCCCATCCACACCCCCATTCCCCATTCCCATCCCCATCCGTGTCCCCATCCCCATCCAGGCTGCATCTGTGTCCCCATCGACATCCCCATTCCCATCCCCATCCACCTCCCAGCCCACTGACGGATGTTCCACCCTGTCAGGGGGGGCTATGGGGGTGTCTCGGGTTGTGTCCCCCCCCATTGTCCCCTTGTCCCCTCTGCAGAGCTTGGCCAAGTGGGCGAGTGAGAACAAGGTGGTTTGTGAGCAGCGGCTGCTCCGGGGCGAGGGGCCCCGCACGGGCTGGTCCAGGGAGCTGACCAACGATGGGGAACTCATCCTGGTGAGCATCGCTGCCCCGGGGCATGATGGGAAACTCCCTTTGGGGCTCTCTGTGTGTGTGTGTGGGTCCCGTCCATCACCTGCTCCTCATTGCAGACCATGACGGCCGACGACGTCGTCTGCACCAGGGTCTACGTCCGGGAGTGATGCCACCGCACCAGTGTCCCCGTGTCCCCCCCCATGTCCCCTCCACCCCCCATAGCCATGGGGGGTGCATCTTCCCATGGGGGCACAGCAGAGCCCCTCAGAAGCCTCCTTCTCTTGCTGCAGCCAAAGCACCCGGGTGGAGGGAGGGGGGAATTTGGGCTGATTTCAGGCAGTTTTGGTTCACTTGGATGTGTTGGATTTAGACGCAGCCCCCTGCCCCCCCCCCCCCCCCCCCCCCAGTATTTATTGTCACTGATGTGGCTCCAGGCGGTGGCTCCATGGTCACAGAGCACCAGGGCCAGGCCCCCCCCCCGGTCCAAACCCCCCAGGACCATCCCTGCCCCTTTACTCCGCTTCCCAATAAATGTCCTTCGCCCCATCCCCATGTCCCAATATCCCCATGTCCCAGTGTCCCCGTGTCCCCATGTCCCCATGTCCCAATATCCCCGTGTCCCGCTCCTGCTGCCACACGCCCGATCCTTGCGCAAGGGCCCCCAGGCAAAGGCAGTGACCGCGTTGACACATCCCAGCGTGGGAAGCAAGGAGGCAGCCATGGGGCAGCTGTGGGGCAGCAATGGGGGGGGGGGGGGGCACTGCTTCCCCCCTCCCAGCAGCAGGAAGGCTGTAATTACACCTTCCCTGGGGAGGAGGAGGAGAGCGGGATGAAGGCTCTGGTATCTCCAGGTGGGCGCTTGGCATCACCATTCCTGGGCCATGTCCCGGCTTTCCCAGCATCCAACCGGGATCATGGGGGGGGGGGGTGTGTGTCAATGGACCTGGATCCATCACCAAACCTGCCCCTTCCCCCCACCCCGGTAATGGAAAACCAGCCCCCTCCCCCCCGCAATTCCTGCTCTCCCGCTTTTCCCCTTTGGAATATCCGCTTTCTCCTTGGCTGCCCAAGGGACGGCTCCGATTCGTGTCGCGGGGGGTATCCCATAGCTGGATGTGGGGGGGCCTATGGGGGTCCCATCCTGCTGCCCCCCAAGCGATGGGGCGGTGCTGACTCTGCCTCCATCCCACCGGAGCCGAATTCCAACTGGGAAGGGGGGGGTCACAGAGACCCCAGCGCCAAGCGGGTGCTCGGGAATGCTCTGGAATGGGCCCCCCCCCCCCCCCCCCCCGCCCCGCTCCATGGCCCCTCCTGGGTGGTTTCGGTGCTCCCGGCGCCTCTCGGCCGGCCCCGGTGACCTGCGGGGGGCCCCCGTTGTCCCCCGGGATGGGGAGGGGGCCCCTCGGCTTTCATGGGCGAGACAAAGCGGGGCCGGGGCCGTCAATGAGCCGGGAGTGAACGGGCGGGAGGCGGCGGATGAATGAAGCGACCCCCGGGGGGGGGGGCCCCGCGCTCCGCTGGGGATGGGAATGGGGGGGGGGGGGGGCGGCCCTGGAACATCCCCCCCATCCCTGCGGCCATTTCTGGAGCCAGCGGGGGATGCGCGGGGGGGGGGACACACACACAGCGAGGACCCCCCCCCAAAGCCCCCGCCGGGGTGGAGCGTGCTGGGGGTGGATGGGGATGGAGCCGAGGATGGAGCCATGGATGGGGATGGGACACGGATGGGGCAATGAATGCCCCCTAGGACTCGCTGGGCAGGTTTAGAGGGAACATCCCCCTTTTCCAGGCTGGAATGGGGAGTCCTGGCTTGGGAAGGTGAGAGGGGGGGGTTAGGGATGATCCATGGGGATGCGGGTGCCGGTGATGGGCTCTGGGAGGTGCCAGCTTTGGGAAGGGGCATCCCTGGTGTCACAGGGCACCGGTGGCAAAGGGCAGAGGCAGCGGTTTGGGGGGGGACCCATTGGTGGTGACCCCATTGCCATGGGTGCCCTGGTCACCACTGCGAGAGGACACTGGGGGGGGGGGGGGGGGAAACGTGGCCACCCCCCCCACAGGGTGTGGGTTCACCCCGAGGGCTGTGGGGCCCCCCCTAAGCTGGCTTGTGGCCACCATTGTTCTCGCTCTCCTCCTCCATCCACATCTGGAGCCAAACCCTTCCCTAAGCTCCAGGATGGACATGGCAAGGGGGGGGTCCAGCTTCACCCCCAGTTTGGGGGGGGTTCCCCCCTACCTGGCTCTGCCCCATTGACCATAGGGGTCACAATGGGGTGAAGGGGATGGGGGCAGCTCAGGCTGTGGGGCCCAGCCCAGCCCCTGCTGCTCCCCAGCAGGGAAACTGAGGCACACCCCGGCCATCCAGGCAGGGAATCCATTGGGAAGCCGCAGGGATCCGGCACCACGCAGCCGCTGGAGTTGGGATTTGCTTTTAATGCCAAGTACAAAGTTCCCTCCCCTCCCCCCCCCCGACAACGACAACAGAGAAAAAATGCTTAAAATTCCTCTAAAAAATAAATTAAAGGGATGGGACCCCCCCAAAAGCCCCTTTTTGTGTGCAAAGAGACCAGAACCCCCCCCCCCTCGCTCCCAGGCCTGAGCCAGGCTCCAGCAAGGACAGAAACGGGCAAAGCAAAGGCCCTGTGCGGGCCCCACAGCGCTGTGGGGCTGAGTGGGGCAGCTCAAGTCCTCCCCCAAGGGGGCTTTGCCCCAGCATCAATGGGGAAACTGAGGCAGGGGGTGAGGGTCTCCCCTTATCCATGGGCATCCCCATAGAGGCTGGGGGGGGGAGTCCCCAAAGCAGGGGGGGCAAAGGAGGTGAAGTGTCCAGTGGTGACCTATGTACATCCCTGAAGGTGACGGCTCCCAGAGCCCCCTCCCTGCCCCATAGCCCCCCCCAGCTCTGCCCCACAGCGCCCCCCAGCCCCGGCTACGAGGTCTGGCACTGGACGTGCTGGCGGCTCCCGTCCTCGAAGTCATCCTCGTGGTGGGGATCCCCGGGGAAGGGTCTGCGGCCCGGCCCGCCATGGGCCGTGTAATCACTGAGCTCCACCTCCTCCGTGTCCTCCGTGGCCATCACCTCCTCCTGCGGCGGGAAGAAGGCCTGGAGCTGGCGCAGGCGCTCGGGGGGCAGCCAGCCCGGATCCGGGAACTTCACCTGGGAACGCAATGGAAGCGCGGGATGAGCACGGGGGGGGGAACCTGCAGGGAGGCAGCCCCGGCCCCCGAGCCTCACCTGGAACTGCAGGATGAGCTTCCCCTTCTGGAACGGGCTCCTGTAGACGGGCATCCCCTCGTTGGGGACACACTTGAAGTCTCCAGGCCGGATCACGTCCCCTGGGATGGAGACAAGCGTCACCTCGCAGCACCCCCATAGGGGTGTCCCAACGCATCCCGGTCCCAATCCCAGCCTCCTCACAGGGGTGTTCCAGTGCATCCCAGCCCCTTCACAGGGGTGTCCCAGTGCATCCCACTCCAAACCTCAGCCCTCTTGCAGGGGTGTCCCAATGCATCCTGGTCTCAATCCCAGCCTCACAGGGGTGTCCCAGCGCATCCCGATCCGAATCCCAGCCCTCTTGCAGGGATGTCCCAGTGCATCCCGGTCCCAATCCCAGCCTCCTCACAGGGGTGTCCCAGTGCATTCCGGTCCCAATCCCAGCCTCTTCACAGGAGTGTCCCAGTGCATCCCACTCCAAACCTCAGCCCTCTTGCAGGGGTGTCCCAATGCATCCTGGTCCCAATCCCAGCCTCACAGGGGTGTCCCAGTGCATTCCGGTCCCAATCCCAGCCTCTTCACAGGGGTGTCCCAGTGCATCCCACTCCAAACCTCAGCCCTCTTGCAGGGGTGTCCCAATGCATCCTGGTCCCAATCCCAGCCTCACAGGGGTGTCCCAGTGCATTCCGGTCCCAATCCCAGCCTCTTCACAGGGGTGTCCCAGTGCATCCCACTCCAAACCTCAGCCCTCTTGCAGGGGTGTCCCAATGCATCCTGGTCCCAATCCCAGCCTCACAGGGGTGTCCCAGCGCATCCCGATCCGAATCCCAGCCCTCTTGCAGGGATGTCCCAGTGCATCCCGGTCCCAATCCCAGCCTCACAGGGGTGTTCCAGTGCACCCCGGTCCCAATCCCAGCCTCTTCACAGGGGTGTCCCAGTGCACCCCGATCCCAGCCCCCTTGCAGGGCTGCCCCATGCATCCCGATCCCAATCCCACCTGGCTGGGAGGCCAGGAGCAGGCTCCTGTTGTCCAGGGTGCGGATGACCTGGCGGCAGCCGCACAGCGCATCGGCCAGGCTGATCTCCCTGCGGACAATGAGGTCGTCCCCGCTGCGCCGGAACACGGGATGCTCCTTCTGATCCAGGACAATGATGATGTCCCCGGGCTCCAGCCCCGGCACCTGGTCCCCTTCCTCATGGAACGTGATCTTCTGCCCATCCTTCATGCCTGTGGGATAGGGAAGTGGAGCTCAGGGGGGGTGGAACCCATTGAGGGGTCCCCCCTTTGCTCTCTCCATGGCCCCATCCCACCTTTATCCAGGTGGATGCTGAGGATCTTCTTCTCCCTGACGACCTTGCGGCCATTGCAGGTGAGGCAGCAATCCCGAGGCCGGATCCACTCGCCCTGGCCCTGGCACTGGGAACACACGGTCTGGATCTGCTGGATCATGCTGGGCCCCAGCTGATGGATCCGCACCTCCATGCCCGAGCCGTGGCACTTGGGACACCTCCTCTGGGCACCCTCCCGCACCCCACAGCCTGTGGGGAGGGATGAGGAGGGGTGAGGAGGGGGCTGCGGTGCTGGGGTCCCCCCCGGGTACCCTGATGCTCACCTCCACACTTCCTGCAGATGATGTTCTTCTGCAGGGACAGCTTCCGAGTGGTGCCGTTGTAGAGGTCCTCCAGGGACACGGAGAGCTGGTGCACCACGGTCTTCCCTGTGCGGAAACCGGGATCAGCCTTCCCGGCCATCACCGCTTCTCCATAGGGAGCAGCGGGCACGGAGCTTCCCTCCATCCCTTCGTCCTTTGGCTCCAAAGGGATCTCTGATGTAGGGCTCCCACCTCAAGGTGCCTCCAAGCACCCTCCCCATCACCCAGCGCAGCTTCCCCATGGCCTCCTATAATTGCCCCGCTATTAAATCGTGCCACAAGCAGGGCAACGCTGCGGCCTCACCCTCTCGCCATGACCCAGGCCAAAGGCACGCCAAGAGTCACCCGAGCGGCTCCACACGCCCTGAGCCCGGCTCCAGCCTCCCCCAGCAGCCCAGGGCAGCGCCGGGCTGAGTCAGCCCCAAGCCCTGGGGACAGCGGGGGAAAGCTGGGACCAAGCCAGGGAAGGGCCCTTTGAAGAGGGGCAGATGGAGAAAGTCATAAAGGCTGAGGAGGAAGGCGTCGGGCTCAGCGCCGCGGGCACAGGGCTGGCCCAAAGAGCCCATTCCTGCTGCCCCCCCAAAGCAGGTCCTGGGGGTCCCCTTTGGTACCTCTCCTATCGCCCCGGCCACGCATCCGAACTCCCCCTCCGAAGAAGAAGTCAAAGATGTCCATGGGGGACCCGAAGCCAGCGCTGCCCCCCCGGCTTCCCAAGCCTCCTTCCTTCATGGCGCGCTCCCCGCCGCGGTCGTACAGCGCCCGTTTGTGGGTGTCCGACAGCACCTCGTAGGCTTGGGAGATCTGCTTGAACTGGGGGGGAAAGTGGGGTGAGATGGGGGAAACCGGGGTGAGATGGGGGAAACCGGGGTGAGATGGGGGAAAACGGGGTGAGATGGGGGAAAACGGGGCGAACTGAGGGGGAAATGGGGTGAGATGGGGGAAATGGGGTGAATTGAGGGGGAAACGGGGTGAGATGGGGGAAACCGGGGTGAGATGGGGGAAAACGGGGTGAGATGGGGGAAAACGGGGCGAACTGAGGGGGAAATGGGGTGAGATGGGGGAAATGGGGTGAATTGAGGGGGAAACGGGGTGAATTGAGGGGGGAATGGGGTGAATTGAGGGGGAAATGGGGTGAGATGGGGGGAATGGGGTGAGATGGGGGAATGGGGTGAGATGGGGGAATGGGGTGAGATGGGGGGAATGGGGTGAATTGAGGGGGGAATGGGGTGAATTGAGGGGGAAATGGGGTGAGATGGGGGAATGGGGTGAGATGGGGGAATGGGGTGAGATGGGGGGAATGGGGTGAATTGAGGGGGGAATGGGGTGAATTGAGGGGGAAATGGGGTGAGATGGGGGGAATGGGGTGAATTGAGAGGGGAATGGGGTGAGATGGGGGAATGGGGTGAGATGGGGGGAATGGGGTGAGATGGGGGAATGGGGTGAGATGGGGGGAATGGGGTGAATTGAGGGGGGAATGGGGTGAATTGAGGGGGAAATGGGGTGAGATGGGGGGAATGGGGTGAATTGAGAGGGGAATGGGGTGAGATGGGGGGAAACGGGGTGAGATGGGGGGAATGGGGTGAGCCGGGGGGGGAAGGGCTGCACGCACCCTCTCGCCCTCGCTGGGGTTCTTGTCGGGGTGGTAGCGCAGCGCCAGGCGCCGGTACGCCCGCTTGATCTCGTCCAGCGTGGCCCCCGGCCGCACGCCCAGGAGATCGTAGTAACCGGTTTCCTTCACCATGGTCCTCGCCGTGCTGCGCTGGGACAGAGCCGCCACATCCCCATAGCACCCGCGGGGCCCGGACCTCGGTGTCCCCCCGATGAGCCCCGATGTGGGGCAGGGAAGGGGTTATCGCGCGGCACGGACGGAGCCCGAACCGGGGCAGCGGGGACAGGAGAGAGCCCCCCCGGGCACCCCCGAGAGCGGACACGGGGCCGGGCCCCCCCAGAGCACCGAGACCGCCAAAGGCCAGGTCGGGGCAGCCGGGCCGCGGTGTTGACAGGCCCCGGGGATCCCGGGCCGGGCCCGGCCGCTGCTGCCCCAGGTCCGCCGGTACCGGGCCAGGCCCTGCCGAGCGGGGGGAGCCGGGAGCGGGGACCGGGAGCGGGGACACCGGGGGGGACCAGGCCGGGGCCGCCATCACTCACCGCCGCTCCGCTCCCGTCTCCGAACTCTCTGGAAGCCGGGGACACGCCCCCCGCGCTCCCCATTGGTTGCGGACCGCCTCCTGCGCCCCTCCCGCCGCGCTCATTGGCTGCAAACCGCCTCCTGCCCACCTCTGGCCGCGCCCATTGGCCGCGCCTCCCTCAGCTGCCAGCCCCGATCCCGGCTTTCATTGGTTACCAGCTGTTCCAGGAGGAGAAACGCGATTGGCTGTGATATACTGCCGGGTCCGCCTCCTCGGCAAGACACCTCTTTCATTGGCTAGAACAAAGTGGCCAATCAGGGGAAGGAGTGCTAGTGCCGAGCGATGCGGACGGCCTGCAGGGGGCGCCGTAGTGCGCGGAGCGGGCCGCGGCGGGACCCGGTCGCGATCGCGGCCGACCCCGAGGAGGGGGCAGCAACAAGAGTTGGGGAGGGGTCCGCATCCCCCTATTTGGGGGGCAGCAGCAGAGAGAGGTTTTGGGGGTCCATGTCCCCCTGTTGGGGGGGGCAGCAGCAGGGAGAGGTTTGGGGGGTCCATGGTGAAGAAGGAGGAGGATGAGGGGGGGTCCCATGGACCTGGAGGTGACCCCCCCCCCGAAACCCAAGCCCGGCAGTTGTCGCCCCGATGGGGTTTCAGGGACCCCCCCTCCACCTGCCCGCGGCTGGAATGTGGTCGGGATTCCTGGAGATCTTCCACCCTGATGGATGGGCAAGGGCTGGCGTGGGGTCGGCAAACTGGGAATGGGGTCCCCGAACTGGGAATGGAGACGTTGAACTGGGAATGGGGTCTCCAAACTGAGAATGGGGCCCCCGAACTGCACAGGACGCTCTGGAGCCTCATCCCTTTCTGCAGCCGGACCCAGCCGCAGCTGTGGGGGTGACTCAGGACCGGCCCTGGTCACATCCTGTCCCCACATCCTGCACCGTCCCCAACCCCCCCATGGCACCAGCCGGGATCGGAGAGGGCTTTGCCCTGCGTGTCCGTGGATCCGGGGGGGGGGCACATCCCTGTTTGTCCCGGTGCCACCTGCATGCGGACACCGGCAATTCCATGAGGAAGGAACCTCTTTGTCAGTGGCGTGTCCGGAGCTGAGTCACCTCCTGCCCTCACTGCCCCCATCCCAGTGTCCTGCAGATGGGTGCCATGGGGTACCCTGGCACCTTTTCCCATTGTTGGTTCAGCCCCTTTCCATTTGGGGCTGGATGAGAAGGGAAACTGAGGCACGGCGCTGGCACACACGTGTTGTGGTCCGGCCGAGCTGCTTACCACGCTGCATCCCTTTTCCCATCCCATTCCCACCCCACTTAATGATGGGTGGCTGACCCCGGAGTGTGCCGCATCCTGCACCCTGTTTATGGGTGCTGAGGGTGCGTAAACGGGCAGGGGAGCATCGCGCCATGGAGACGGGAGCGTGGTCCCAGGGGTTTCATTGCCCTGGGGATGGGATGCGAGGGGATGCGATGGGATGCGGTGGGGGAGCATTGCCCCCCGGCCCCCTCCACCCTCCCCGCCGCTGACGGACGGCTCCAGACGCACATTCCCGGCGGGATCCAGCCGCGGGGCTCGGCCTCAGGCATCCGCGTTTGCCCCGATTTGGCAGCAGCTGCCGGGGGGGGGGCAGGACCCAGCAGCTGAATGAGCCCCAAAACCGGGCCAAGAGCTTATTATAGAGACCGGAGCTATTCCGGGGGGTCTGACCCGGGTGAAGGGCGAACGGGGGGGGGAACATCCCTAGGCGGGGGGGGGGGGGGTGCAGGAAAGGATGGGAATGGCTGGGAATGGGAATGGGCCCCTCACATCCCTGCGCTGCAGTGGGGCTGGGAACCGGGGGGGGGGGGGGTTAAGGTCCCCATCCATTGCCCCCACCACAGGGGACAGCCCATAGGGGCCACCTCCCCTTGGTGGCCCCAGCGCGGCTTCTGCTCGCCCCCCCCAAGGGGCTCGTTGTGGGGAGGGGGCTGCCCCGGCCCCTGCGCTGTATTTTTAGTCCTTTCCTTATAAGGTTCCCAGGAGTTTTTGGGAGCCGGGAGCGGGATGAAGTCATCGCTGAGGTCATCCCGGCCCCCCCCCCCCCCCCCCCAGCCCTCACCCCACAGGGAGGTTTTGTGGTGGCTCCATTGAAATCCCACTCTCGCCAAACAAACCCCTCCCGGCTGCGGGGGGCCGGGCTGGGGGGGGCCTTAAAGCAGCAGCCCCCCAGCGCCCCCCCCCCCCCATGGCTGGACCCCCCCCCTCGCCCTGTGCCCGGTGTGGTTTGGTGGGTCCCGGTCTGCAGGGGGGACACATGGGGGGGTGCAGGTGCCCTGTGTCCCATCGGCACAGGTTTGGTCCCATCAGGACACACTTGGTCCTGTTGGGAACATGCTTGGACTCCTTATGGAAATGCTCGGTTCCATCAAGGTGCACCTGGTTCCATCAGGGACACACTCAATCCCATCGGGAACACGCTTGGTCCCATCATGGACATGCTCATCACTGGGACATGCCTGGTCCCATCATGGCCATGCTTGATCCCATCAGGGCACACTTGGTCCCAGCATGGACACTCTTGGACCAGTTTGGGATGCGCTTTGTCCCACTGAGGACACAGTGGCTCTGCAAACCCACCCCACCGGGTGCCCCATAGCCCTGGGCAGCCTCATCCCATCCTCCTCCTCCTCCTCCTCCCCTGCACCATCTGTGCCCCCTCGTCGCTTTGTCAGCACCGGCTGGAATGTGGATTCATTTCATTAGGAATGTCACCCCCCGCCTTGGGAATCTCCTCATGCATCCATCCATCCATCCATGCTTGCATCCATCCATCCATCCACTGCCATCACCGGGCAGCTTTAGGGGTGACCCTGGGGAGGGGGGAACCGGAGCTGCCATTGGGCTGATGCTGCCCAGGCTGATCCCGGCCTCGGCGCCTGCTCCAGCTCATCCCGGAGCTTGTGTTTGATTTCATCCCGGTGCTTGGATCTGCTGGAGTTTCACCTTAAAAGGAAACCATCACCCTCGGGCTGGGGGGGGAGGGCCGGGGGCTTCCCATGAGGAAAGGCAGAGCCATGGTGGGTCCTTATCGCTCCCTGGCTCCCAGCATCCCGGGGCTGGCACGGGCTGCATCCGGAGTGTGGGTGAGCAATAGGGCCAGCCAGGCAGGCACCCAAGGGGTGATGCTGAGCGCACCCATCAGCACCAGTGGGTGCTGCCGGTCTTGTCCCCTTGCCCAGGGTGACTCAGCCCTTTGCCCAGTATAAAGGAGCCCATTCTGTGCCCAGAGGCTGATTTATGCAGCACCGTCCCCACGCCTGCTCATGCAAAGGGCATTGAACTCCCCAGGCTCTGCTCAGCCCCATCCTGAGGCTCAGCATCCTTTGGGAAAACGGGCAAAGGTGCATCAGGGTCCCGTCGGGGTGATGGGGGCCCCAGTGTGATGCTCAGGGGTACCAGTCCCAAGGGCATCCTGCCTGATCCAGGCGGGAATAGCGGCTGGATTTGCTGCCTCATGGCTGGAGGCGCTGGCACTGGGATGGGGTGGGCTGGAATCCCGTCCCGCTCCCGCCCCCGCCCAGGCAGAGGGCTTTCCCTGGCTGATTCCATGGTTCTGTGATCACCCGGGGGGGCTGCATTGCCCTGGAATGGGGAGCATCACCCCAGGGATGAGGGAACATTGAGCCAGGGTCACATCAGGGATGCAGGAGCATCACCCTGGAGACGGGAGAACCCCTGGATGGGGGCCACATGAGCCTGGGGATGGGGACCATCACCCTGGAGACACACAGTGGGGACATCAGGGAGCATCCTCCTGGGTTGCCTGTTCCCATCCCGTGGTGGCAGCTTCCCTGGGGCTGGAATGAGGAGAGCAGCTGGAGGCCGAGGCTTTATTAACATCACGGCAGCGAATACACCCGGCACGGGGTACCCCATGTGGGGACCGGGGACCCCGCGGTGTCACCCTTGGGTGCTGCATCCTGCGGGGTGGAGATGGGAGGGGGAAAAGATGGGGTTCAATTAAATACAGCCACAACCACACAGCCGAAGGGGGCTGAGATGGGGCCGGGTCCCTGCATGCGACCCACGGCCTTGGTGGCTCTTCATTGAGGGGACACAAAAACCCACACAAAGGTGTTAAAGACCATGAAGGGATGGAGGAGCGTTAGGTGGAGGGGTGGCAAGGGGGGGTGCTGGGTTATGACAGGGTTGGGGGGTACCGGAGGGGTCCCCATCACTCATCCCCCATGGAGCAGGGCTCCTGCTCGGCTCGGATGGGGACGGTGTCACCGTGTTTGCCACATGGGATGGCATCGGCTGCCTTGGTGCTGGCGGCATCTCCCGTACCCAGCATGGCCACGGTGGGGTCTGTGCTCTCCATAGGGAAAGCCGGAGCCGCGCCGGCGATGCCGTTGGGCACCTCCTCGCTGAACTCAGCCAGGTCCTCCAGGCTGGCAGCGCGGTGCAGCCCGTTCTCAGCCCGCACCGGAGCCGCCGGTGCCGCCTCCGCCGGTGCCTCCTGCACCGTGGGCTCCTCCTCGCTGGATGAGGTAGGGGAGGAATCTTCTCCAGCATCCTCGGTGCTGCCGGGCCCCTGCTCCCTGCCCTCGGCCGCCCTCGCGCCCATCACCAGCTCCTGGTTGAACTCCAAGGCTTGCTCCACAATCTCCAGGAGATCCCGGTCCTCCGGGATGCCCAGCGGCACCTCCACGGCGTCCGGTCCCTCTTCAAGCACCGCTGGGGACCCCTCCTGCTCCAGCACGGGGCTGGCATGAGGTGGCTCAGCCTCGGGGGGCTCCTTGTCCTCAGCTGGGAGAGAGCTGCCACCAGCCCCTGCTTCCTGCTCCATGGATGGATGCTCCTCATCTGATGGGTGCTGCTCACCTGATGGGTGCTGCTCACCTGATGGATGCTGCTCATCTGATGGGTGCTGCTCATCTGATGGATGCTCCTCATCTGATGGGTGCTGCTCACCTGATGGGTGCTGCTCACCTGATGGATGCTGCTCATCTGATGGGTGCTGCTCACCTGATGGGTGCTGCTCACCTGATGGATGCTGCTCATCTGATGGATGCTCCTCATCTGATGGATGCTCCTCATCTGATGGATGCTGCTCATCTGATGGATGCTGCTCACCTAATGGATGCTGCTCATCTGATGGGTGCTCCTCATCTGATGGGTGCTCCTCATCTGATGGGTGCTCCTCATCTGATGGATGCTGCTCACCTGATGGGTGCTGCTCACCTGATGGGTGCTGCTCATCTGATGGGTGCTCCTCATCTGATGGGTGCTGCTCATCTGATGGGTGCTCCTCATCTGATGGGTGCTGCTCATCTGATGGGTGCTCCTCATCTGATGGGTGCTCCTCATCTGATGGGTGCTGCTCATCTGATGGGTGCTCCTCATCTGATGGGTGCTCCTCATCTGATGGGTGCTGCTCATCTGATGGATGCTGCTCATCTGATGGGTGCTCCTCATCTGATGGGTGCTGCTCATCTGATGGGTGCTGCTCATCTGATGGGTGCTGCTCATCTGATGGATGCTGCTCATCTGATGGATGCTGCTCATCTGATGGGTGCTGCTCATCTGATGGATGCTGCTCATCTGATGGATGCTGCTCGCCTGATGGGTGCTGCTCATCTGATGGATGCTGCTCCATGGATGGGTGCTGCTCATCTGATGGATGCTGCTCCATGGATGGATGCTCCTCATCTGATGGGTGCTCCTCATCTGATGGGTGCTGCTCATCTGATGGATGCTGCTCATCTGATGGGTGCTGCTCATCTGATGGATGCTGCTCATCTGATGGGTGCTGCTCCATGGATGGATGCTGCTCATCTGATGGGTGCTGCTCATCTGATGGGTGCTGCTCCATGGTTGGGTGCTGCTCATCTGATGGGTGCTGCTCATCTGATGGGTGCTGCTCATCTGATGGGTGCTGCTCCATGGATGGGTGCTGCTCATCTGATGGGTGCTGCTCCATGGATGGGTGCTGCTCATCTGATGGGTGCTCCTCATCTGATGGGTGCTGCTCCATGGATGGGTGCTGCTCATCTGATGGGTGCTCCTCATCTGATGGGTGCTGCTGTGCTTGGTGAGGCAGAGGAACTGGCACCTCCTGGGGCTGGAGCGCTGCCAGAGGGATGGCCTCGGCCATGGGCTCCTCTTCCTCCATCCCCAGGCTGCAGCCTTGGGGTGTTTCAGCATTGTCCGGCTCCACCGCTCCATCGAGCTCTTCGTCTGGTTCAGCAGCTTGGGCTGGTTCCTCAGAGCCTCCTGCCACCGGCCCCATGGCCCCAGGCACAACAGGGCCTTCCTCCGGCTCCGAGGAACCCCCCTCAGCCTCCTCCTCCTCCTCCTTTAGCATCTCTGTGGGCATCCTCATGGCTGCATCTGCTCCAACTGATGCCTCAACGTGCTCTTCGTCCCCTGGCGCTGGGGATGCTCCTCCAGGAGCTTCCACATCATCTCTGCTGCCTTCGCTTGCTTCAGCTTTGATCTCTTCAAAGTCCTCGGAGACCTCGGCTTCTTCCGAGCTGGAAACCTCTTGGTTGGGAGCAGAGACCATGAAGTAACCTTCCTCCTCCTCCTCAGCACCCTCTGCCCCTTCCTCCTCCTCAGCACCCCCTGCCCCTGCCTCCTCCTCACGGCTCTGGGCCATGCTGGGAGCTGAGGGCTTGTCCCTCCCTTCCAGCCACCCTGCATCCTCTGGAGCTCCTTCAGATGCTGCCTCCAAGGGGTCCTCAGCCTCCGGAGGGGTTTGGCTGGATGGGGCCACATCCAACACCTCCCCTCCATAGAGGTGCAGGGGGGTGCTGTCGGGCAGTGTGTCCTCCAGCTCCAGCGTCCTGCCTGGCCCTGCTGCCTCCTCCAGCTCCCCTGAGCCCCCATCCTCATCCTCATCCTCCTCCAAAGGCCCATCCTGCTCCTCCAGTGCCCCATCCCTCTTCATGCCTGGTGCCTGCTGAAGCTCCGCAGGGCTGGAGCCGGGAGCATCATCAGCATCCTCCTCATCAGCATCTTCCTCCCGCCCTTCCCATGGCTCCTCCAGAGCCTCGGCCAGCTCCGGGCTGTCCCCTCGCCCAAGGGGACCGGTGGGGACCGGCTGCCCCATGGAGCCGTCCTGCTCATCCCTCGCCAGCTCCGGGGCCGGCTCAGCCCCTTCAGCCCTCTCTGCTTGGGTTCCCTCTGGCCGTGCTCCAGCTCTGTCCTTGCCTTCCAGCCCTCCTGTGCTCGATGGGGGCTCCTCTGTCCCCAGAGCCCCCTCCATGTACTCTGCTGCCTCCTCCCAGTCCTCTGCAGGGGGCTTTTGGCCCCAGGGCTCCTCTCCCTGCTCCAGCTCCTGCTCCTCTTCCATGAAGTCCTTTCCCTGTGGCTCCTCCTGGGCCCTGCTCTCCTGGCCCAGGGCTCTGGGTCCTGCCCAGGGCTTTGCCCCCAGCACCCCGCCGCTGGCCTCCCCCTCTTCTCCCTCACCTTCAGCTCTGCCTGAGCCCTCCCCTTCCACCGCATCTTCCTCAGCCCCCGATGGAGCCTCCTCTGCTGGGCTGGCCCCATGGATGCTCCAGGGCTCCTGCTCTAGGCACGCCTCCTGCCCCCTTTCCTGCCCTGCCTCGCACACAGGCTCCTGGTGCTCAGGATCATCCTGCTCTCCATCAACAACGTCCTCATCCAGGCCCGGGTGGCTTCCCTCGAGGGCAGCACCAGCAGCTGCAGCTTCCCTTGGTGAAGGCTCCTCTTGGTGCTCATCCATTCCCACACCCTGGAAGTCACCGTCTTCCCTGCAGGGGATGTGGGATGCCCCCTCCTCCTCCTCCTCCTCTTCTTCCTCCTCCTCCTCCTCCTCGGGGTGCGATGCCTCCATGCTTGGGTCCTCCACCTCCTCCTCCCCTTGCTCTGGCTCTTCCTGGCTGGGCCCTGTCTGGCCAGGGCTGCTCATGTCCTCTTCCTGGGCCATCCCTTCTGGTTCCCTTGGGCTCAGCACAGTGGGAATCTCCTCTTCCCACTCTCTCATCTCATCCTGGCCCACAGTGGCACTTAGGGAAGCAGCAAGGCCACAAGGAAGGGACGTGGCTCTGTCTCGCTGGGCGCTGCTTTCCGCACCCAGCCCCTGGACCACCAACTCCTCAACCTTCTCCTCTGCTTCAGGGGTTTCACCATCCTCATCACCCTCAGTGGGGTCTTGCCCTTCTCCCCCTTCTGCCACAGCCTCTGTGTGGGAAATGGGGCTGGGGGCATCCCGGGGGGCCCAGGCAGTGCTGAGCATGGGCTCTTCTTTGGCTTGAGCATCATCCTTCATCTCCTTGAGCGCATCCTCCAGCGCCTCGCTGACCAGCTGGGCTGGGTACCGCAGGCTGCGGGGCTTCTCCACGGCTTCGGGTGCGGGACGCTCCTTCCCGTGGCTCTTCTCATCCCCATCTCCCCCTGGCCAGGCAGGACCCTCCCCTGGGCTCCCCAGCATGGGGCTGAGGGGCTCTGGGGAGAGCTGGATGGGCTGTGAGGGGCTTGCTGCAGGGAAGCTGGGAGCTTCCCGTGGTGCTGGGCCATGGGCAGCATTGATACACTGGAGATCCCTGGTGCCCGCGCTTGGGGTCTGGGGGCTCAGAGCATCACTTGGGGCTTTCCCTGGCTGCCCCCTCCCCTCTGCCTTGGTGAAGGGCAAGGGGCTGGCTCGGTGCTCCCAGGGCAGCATCCTCCTGGCCTCGGCGCCCAGCTTGGTGCCGCTGTTCCCCTCCAGCTTGAGATCTGCAAAGAGCGAGGGGCAGAGGGTGAGGAGCTGCTTGTGGGGCTCCTCCATCACCCCCCCCCCCCATCACCTCTCGCTGCCCCTGTGCCTATTTTTAAACAGCTCCTTGATGGGAAGTGGGAAATTCCTGCCTGGAGTGCTGCAGATGCCAGAGCTTCTGCGGTGGGGGGGGGGGGGGCTTGGCATCACACACGGATGATAAGCTCTTATCATGCCAGGAGCTCTCTGGACGCTGTTCACACCTTCCTATCAGAGCTAAGCAACCAGCCAGGAAACTTGTGTCTATATCGAGCCTCATCCCAAAATCCCCCATCCTGGTGCCAGGGATGGAGCGGGGGATGGTGCCAGGGATGGGGATGGAGCCGGGGTGGTCCCTTACCTCTCAAGCCGTTGGCCAGCCGGTATTCCCCCAGCGGCATTTGCAAGCGGGTGCTCTCTGCTTCCAGCAGCGTCCTGCAGGGAGAGGAGAGCGATGAGTGCCCCGTGGTGGGTGCTGCAGGGGGGGAGCTGCACCTCGCAGGGAAACTGAGGCACGGGAGGGCTGCGGGGGTTCTGCTGCTCTATCCCCCCCCCCCCTCCTTGCTTCCGTCTCCCGCCCATCCCCCTGTTCCCAGGATTAGTGTCCGCTCCGGTGACATCATGCTCTGCCGGGGCCGGCGCTGGGGACAGCCCCTATTCTCATGCTAATTGTGCCCCCCCATCACCGGCAGCCGCCTTTGTCTGGGGCCATCTGGAAGGGCTGGAAGAGGGACACCCCCTATGCAAGACCCCCCCCAAGCATCTTCCGTGTGTGCCCGCCGTGGTCCCCGTCCGCATCCCCCTCGGGACCTCACCTGTAGGTCGCCACTTCCAGGCTAAGGGACATCTTGAGGTGCATGAGCTGCTGCCTGTCCTCCAGGACCTGGGCGATCTGCACCCGCAGCGTCTGCTTCTCCTGCTCCAGGGCCTCCAGCGCCAGCTGCGGGATGGGAACAGGGACACCTCAGCCCTGTCCCAGCCCTGCCAGACATGGGACTGTGCGGGTGGCTCCTGCTTCCACCCACCCTCCGTTCCATAGGGAAAAGGGGTCCTGGGCGCTTGGTTTGAGGGGGGCTGAGGATGGGGAGAGGGGGTGAGGAGAGGAACGATGCCACAAAGCGATGGGGAGGGGTTGCGAAGGGGGGAATGTCGGCGGGATTCAGGACTGCGGGATGCCAGCGTGGGAAAGAAGCGTCTTTGGCTTCTCTTGCTCTGTGGTGCCCGTGGCTGATCCCTGGCCCTGGAACAAAGAGGGCTCCTTCCCCGGGCGCTATCCCGGCATTCCAGCCCCATTCCCCCTCTGCTGAATGACTTTTGCAGCTGTTGGGCTGCAGCTGCAGCAAAGTCGGTTGGAGTTTATCCTGCCCATGACCCCCCCAGCTGCCTGCACCCGCTGCCCGCACCCAGCACCGGGTGCTCCTCTGGGATGAGGAGCAGCAGCTCCAGGCAGGTTGATGGGAACGGACCCAGTGTCCGGGTGCTGCTCTCCTGGTCCTTGCTGCGGTGGGGACAGGGGTGCCCCCGAGCTGCTCTGCTCCTTCACCCACCTGGAACTTCTCTGCCTCCCCACGCTGCTCCTGCCACTGCCGGGACAAGGACTCCTCCAGCATCTCCTTCCGCGCTTTGAGCCCGGCCAGGTCCTTCCCCAGGCGCTGGAGCTGGAGCTGGCTCTGCTGGGTCTCCTCCACAGCCTTCCAGAGGCTGTCCTTGGCCTGGCAGAGGGAACCCTCCAGCTGCGACACCTCCGTCTTGTAGGTCTCCACCGCCCCTTTCCAGATCTCCGAGAGCCTCTTGGAGTAATCCTCCACCTCCAGGGGCTGGAAAGCCACGGGCGCGCAGCGGAAGCTCTCCAGGCTCTGCGAGAAGCCGGCGAGGTCCTGCTCCAGCCCCGCTTTCTCCTCCTCGTGCACCTCCAGCAGAGCTTCCACCTCCTTCTGCAGCCGCACGGCGCTCTCCTTGAGCCAGATCTGCGCCCTCCTCTCCTCCTCCAGCTCCTTCCTGCTCACCGAGAGCTGCTGCTTGGCCGCTTCCCGGGCCGCCTGCTCCTTCTGGCACCTACTCCTCACCTGCTGCACCTCCTCGTAGAGGCTGTCCCGGGCCAGCTCCGCCGCGCACTTCCCGCTGTAGGCGTCCCGCAGCGCATCCCGCAGCGCCCGCAGCTCCTCCTCGTACTTGCCCCGCCGCTGGTCCCCGGCCGGGCCGCTCCTGGCGCTCTGGATCTCGGCTCTCAGCGCCTCGTTCTCCTCCTCCAGCACCTTCACCCGCGCCAGGTAAGCTTCCAGCCGCTTGTTGAGCTCCCACATCTGCAGCGATTCCTCGCCCAGGGCTCTCGCCCCGCTCAAGCTTTCGGTGCTCAGCATCGCTGCCGGGGGATGCCGGGGATGCTCTGGAAGAGGGGGAAGGCAGGGAGGGAAGAGTGCCTGGAGCAGAGGGGAGCGCAGCTATTCATACTGCACGCTGGGCAAGTGGGAGGCCCCCGCGGCCCGGGCGAGCCGCCAGCTTTAACCCTTCCGCTCCTGCCGGGCTCCAGCCCACACGGGCTCCAGCCGCTTGAGCTCCCCCCCCGCCCCAGCTGTGCGCCAGATGTGATGTTCCAGCCTTAAGGAAGAGCAAGGTGTTTCTTGGCACTTTGGGAAGGTGGCTGGAAGGGTTGGATCCCCCCCCGGCGTGGCTTGGCTGGGAAAATCTCCCCCTCTCAAAGCTTGAGCCCTGTGCTGTGGGGCTGGAAGGGCCGCTCTGGGTCTCGGCGTGAAGCATGGGACATGTCCAAAGGTGGGCTGGCAATGAGGGCATCCCTTCCGTGCTGCTCCGAACCGTGGGGCTAAGGAAGCCCAGTGGAGCCCATCTATGGCCCCACATTCCCGGGAAGGTGCCAGTTGGGAACACCGGTGCCTCTCGGTGATCAGCTTTGGGCTCAATGCCCTGCATCCATAGCGGCATCGCTTTGGCACAAGGGGGAAGGGGTCGTGGGCAGAGGGCATCAGCCCGGCCACCCCCTCCTTGGGGTGCTGTATCCAGCTGTGTCCAGCTGCAGCCTCCTCGCCTTCCACAGGGGAAACCCAACGGGGACTGCAGCCGGTTGCCGACTTGGCAAGAGCCGGCTCCACATTTGCTTCCAATGCGGGGGGCGAGGGGAGGAGGCGCCGAACTGGAAACTCGGGGACAAAAGAAGCAGGAAAACGTCAGATGGGGAGAAACTTGTTACCGGCGTTACCCCCCCCCGGCCTCCCCCTCCCTGAGGTTCTCCCATGGGATCGTCCCTCCGCGGCTCTCCCATGGGATGGCTCCTCGTGTCCTCCCCAGGAACAGAGGGAAAGGGAAAACGCCCTTTTCCCTCGTTGTCCCAAGGGGCGGCTCCGAGCGAGCTCCAGACACAGCAACAGTCCCCTCTGCTGGCAAAGGCCGTCCCCAAGTTCTTTCCAGCCCCGCAGCACTGCGGGCTCCGTGTCTCTGTTGGAAGGGAGCGGGCTCTCCCCCTCAGTGTTAAGGGGGGGGGATGCCCTGACTTTGGGGTCCCCAAAGGCATCGTCTTCCCGACTCATCTCCGGCCAGACTTCCTGCCTGGCTCCCTGGCCAGGCTCTGCTTCGCGTCTCGCAGCCAGGATTGAAATGCCATTAAGCAGCACAGGGAGCGCTGAGGCTGGGTCATTCATCTCCGGGTCCCCAGAGCTCTGCCTCAGCCTTCATCATTCTCCTTTCCCTTCTTTCCAGCTGCACATCTGCTTCGGAGCCGGCCTCACTCTCCTTTTCCTCCTCGTGCCTTTGCTTTGGCTTCACCCCATCCCTTCTCCCATAGAGACAACCCAGATGCTGCAGCCCAGAGAGGACTCGGGATCCCCAGGGATGAAAAGGGGTCCCAGCACTTCCCTGCTTGGGGGAGCCAGGGGGGACACCCCAGGGTGGGGATGTCTGTGTATCCCTTCCTCCTGTGGGATGCTCAGCGTTGGGAATCACTTGGAATAGGGACATCTGTGTTCTGGGTGATGCTCGGGGTCAGGATCCCATGGGATGGGGATGTGTGTTCCCCCCCTGTTGCCAGCCAGCTTGGCACAAGGCACGTGTCAGAGCTGCTACGTGACTTCAAGCAGGGCTGGAGCAGTAGGACGAGGAGGAGGAGGAGGAAGCACATCTGGGCACTGGACTCTTCCAGCCTGGATGCAGCTGGGGACTAGACCCCTTCCCATGCCCTTGGCTGCTGGGGCTGGGCCTGGGGCAATGGGAAGGGCTGGGAGACCCTCTGTGGCTGCAGGCAGGGATGGAGATTCTCTGATGTCTAATAAAGGTTGTGCCCTGCTGCCACTTTGCTCTTCTCCCTCTTCTCTTACCCCTTCCAGGACCTGGAGGTACCAAGAGCTTTCCCCCACCAATGCCACCAGGAGGGATCGGGAGCTGCCCTGGGAAGGGACAGGCAGAGCCACAGCCCTGGAAGGTGTGCTCTGAGCCAGCATGGATGGAATCATCAAACCACAGAATGGGTTGGGTTGAAGGGAACTTAAAGCTCCTCCAGCTCCAACCCCTGCCACGGGCAGGGACCTCTTCCCCTGGAGCAGCTTGCTCCAAGCCCTTGTGTCCAACCTGGCCTTGAGCACTGCCAGGAATGGGGCAGCCACAGCTTCTCTGGGCACCCTGTGCCAGCGCCTCAGCACCCTCACAGGGAAGAGCTTCTGCCTAAGAGCTCATCTCAGTCTCCCCTCTGGCAGGTTCAAGCCATTCCCCTTGGCCTGTCCCTACAGGCCCTTGTCCCAAGCCCCTCTCCAGGTTTCCTGCAGCCCCTTTAGGCACTGGAGCTGCTCTAAGGTCTCCCCTTCAGGAGCCTTCTCCTCTCCAGGCTGACCCAGCCCAGCTCTCTCAGCCTGGCTCCAGAGCAGAGCTGCTCCAGCCCTCGCGGCAGCTCCATGGCCTCCTCTGGCCTTGCTCCAACAGCTCCAGGTCCCTCTTGTGCTGCTGCCCCAGACCTGGATGCAGGATGCAGGGGGTGGGGGTCTCACAGAGCACAGCAGAGAGGCAGGATCCTCTCCATGACCTGATGCTCCCGCTCTGGGTATGAGCCCAGGACAGGGCTGGAAAGCAGAAACCCCATCCAGGCTGGAACATTTGTTCCCAATTAGGATGGGGATGCTCCTTGCTGAGCTCTGCGATTCCCAACCCGGAGCCTTTCACCACAAAACCACCGGGTGCAGGATGTGAGCTCATGGATGGGGTTCGGCGGGGGGGGGGGCGGGGGGGTAAGGCAGAGCTGGGTACCCCATCCCAGTGCACATCCCTATCCCTGGAGGGCAGAGCATCACCCCCCACACACACACTGCACCGCGCACGAGGCCGCCTTCGCTGCCGTAATTAATTCCCGGGGTGAGGAATGATGAATTCCACTCAGGAGCTGCAGTTTGCTGCAAACTCACCCTGCAATTAGCTGGCAGGAGCCAGAGGATGCTCCACATCACACCCAGCGGGAGCCAGGTCCGGGGAAGAGCAGCCCTGATGGTGGCCGATGGGCACTGCCCTTCTCCTAAACGAGGGTCCTCAGCTGCACTCCGCACCCCAGGGGGGCCCCTTCAGGAGGAATCTGCAAGGCATCAAGCCTAAAGATGCGTTAAGTGCCCGTGACACGGCTGCAGGTGGGTAAACTGAGGCACGGGAGCCCGGGTCCGGCTTCTCCCCCCACCCTTTTGGGGCTGGGTCCCTCCAGCCCCTGGATCGCGCCTCCATCCACTCCCAAAAGGGATTTTCCATGACAAAGACCCCTTCCCATGGCCCCCTCCTCATCCAGCCAGAGCTGCCCAGTGTTAGAATTCAGCATCCAAAGGGCATTCCCGCCTGTGTGGAAGTGGAGGGGGGGTCCCTTCTCCAGCCGTGTCCTTGGGATCCAACGCCGGCTGCTCCTCCACTTGTGCTGCATTGGGTTAAATAACGTGCCAGGGTTGAGCATCCTCCTCTCCCAGCATCTTGTGCTGGGTTTGCCTGCTGCCAGGAGGGAGGGAAGGGAGGGAAAGGAGGGAAGGGGAGGGACAAGGCGCTGGTGCCAACACGGTCATCGTCTGTTCCCCCCCTCCCCCTTTAATGAGGGGAAGGAATAAATATAAAAGGAGGAGGGAAAGGGGAAGGGAAAAGAAGGCAAAAGAAAAGGAGACGAGGATACGGACGCACACACACACGTACAAGGCTCCTCTTCGCTCGCTGCCTGCACTTATGCCTGGTGGAGCTCGGTCCCAGCCCTCCTGCCAGCACTGCCCCGGAGAAGCCGCCGCTCAGCCCCTCACCGTGGCCTCGGGGCTCGGGACGCCCCCCCGGCGCTGCCACCACCAGGAAGGGTCCCCACGGAGCTGCCGCCGTGCATGGAGCAAGGTGGGATGCGGGGAACGCGGTGGGGAACGGCCGAGGGGTGAGGAGGGAGCTCCTCATCCCCTTATCGCGTTTCACCTCTACGTCGGGAGAGAGTAAGAGGAAGATGATCCAGCGTGGGGATGCCGAGAGCTTTCCTCTTGGTTTTTCCCATGGGATGCAGGCACCGGCCACGGAGCATCCTCCATAGCAGGGCAGGAGGATGCTGGAAGCTGGTGGTCCCCGTGGTCCCGCTTTGGGGAGATTTGTCCTTGTCACCGACCCCCTCACAGCATCGTTCTGGTTTTGAATGGACCAGCTCGTACCTGCAGTGCTGGGGCAAAGCAGGGAGAAAAGGCAGGGTCTTGCTAAGTTGGATGTGAAAAGGTCTTCGGTGCTGCCTGGCTCGTCCTGTTGGGAATGGTGGGAATTTGGGGGATGTTTCACCAGCTGCTCCCATGGGACCGTTGTTTAGGGAGAGCTGCAGGAGGGGAATGGGGTCCGGCATGGATCTGGGGTGTCCCATCACGGGAAGCCTTCCCTTTCTCTCCTGCAGAGCCTCTGGATGGGTCCTTGCCCCAAGGAGGCTGCAGTCAGAGGAGCAGTGGAAAGGGAAACTGAGGCACGGAGCTGGGCAGGGGCTTGCACAGAGCACTGGGGCTCCGGCTTCCCCCAGTCCCGCCCGGATGCTCCATGGGGAGGTTTTCCATTGGGCAAAACTGCCCCATCCTAGGGGGAATCGGGCAGAGCCCAGAAGCTGCAGGGCTCCACCGGCTCTTCTGGCTCCGTCCCCCGGCACTGCCCGTGTCCCAGTGCATGGGGAACATAGGATCATGTGGGATTTCCACGGCGTTTCCCCTCTGAGCAGCCCCGGTGTGACCCCTCCCCGTCCCCGGTGGGGTGCCCCGGGCCGGGGCGTTTTGCTGCAATCCCTTTTCCTTCCCGCATATCCCGTTTTGTCCCCGGGATGAAGGAGCTGCCCTTGAGCATCGCCTCCGGGGACCGCTTTTGGCTGAAGCCGCCTCCTCTCCCATCACGGGGACTTCTCCTGGCTCAGTCCAACCCCGGACCTGTTGCTCTTCCTTTCGGCTGCCGGAGGGGTGGGAAAAGCTCCCTCTGCCCCATCCCGGAGCCTTTCCCTGCTCCTGGAGGGTGACCGGGATGCTTTAGGGGTGCCTTTCTGCGTTTAGACTGGGGAAACTGGGAGCCCTTGTGCTGGGAGAGAGGAGCTGCGTGAGCGTGTGGAGGGGCTGCCTCTGAGCAGTGATGCGGGGATGTGGGACCCCACATCCTCCACCCCGCACTCCTCTTATCCCAGCTCCTGCCTCAGTTTCCCCACCGGAGCACCGCAGCCGGGGAGAGTTTGCTCCATGTGTCCCTATGGGGTCTGCTCCCACCCCAGCCCCTCCGTGCGGGACCCCCCTGTGCTCCCTGCTGCATCCCAGCCCTACAACAAGGAGCCCATTTCTCCCTGCTGGAACCGGGGGGGCTGAGGGGTTCTGGAAGCCGGAGGGACCCCCCGTTCTCCCCACCTGCTTCCGGCCTTTTAAGCTTTGCCAGCGGCTGCTGCCAAGAGCCTGAGGGCGCTTCCCGACCCCTCCGAGCACCCCCCCCCCCCCCACATCCCGGGATGGGGCTGGATCCCGGCTGCAGCGGGGGAGCGGCTCCAGAGGCAGCCACGTGCGTGGCGGGATGGGTGCGTGCATGGATGGGGCCGTGGGCTGGGGTGCCCGGAGCCCTTTGCCGTGGGGACAAGGGCTCCCTGCTCCAGGCTGGAGCGTGGCCAAGCTCTGCCCGTGGCTGCTGCTGACTCATTCTGCAGCTGAGCATCCCTGGAAAGCCACCGCTCCGCTGGCTGCTCCCCCCGGCTCGCTGCGGGCTGCGGGCACCTTGTGCGCCGGGAGGAGCCGCCCGCATGTGGAGGGGACGAGGGGATCGTGGAGGAGGAGGAAACCCCTTTCCATATGGGAAGGGGTCGGGGATCATCCATCCACTGGCAGCAGCTCCCGCTTTTCCCCCTGGAGCCGCAGCCTCAAATCGTGTCCTCTGAAAGCAGGGCTGAGCTCAGGGGATCAAGAAAGCTCGTTCCCATCCCAAAATAGACTCCAGGTCCATTTTCCACCTGGTTTCCCATGGAGATGGATGTCACCTGTGTGCATGCCTGTGTCTCAGTCTGCCTTCAGCAGCTCCCAAGCTCTGAGCTCTTAGAGATGATGGAGTGGCCACCATGCCCCCCCTTCCTGGCCACTTTTCTCTCCTCCTGTTCCTGGCTTTTCCCTCCCTGCGTGTGGGCTGGAAAACTTTCCATTTGTGGCACAGAGAGAAAAACCCAAACCCAACCGAAATTCCAACCCCAAACCCCAAACCCGGCGCCTTTTGCTCTGAGATCTCGGGCATCGCCCATGGGCAGCGTGAGATGAGGTTTAACTCCCTCCACGTCCCATTCCCGGTGCTCCAGCACCTCATCCCAGCCAGGGAGAGGTGCATGAGAGGAGCAGGCACCGCTCGCCCCGTTCATGAAGGGTTTCATCACTGCCCGGGCCTCGGGCCACGGCGGTGCCTTGGGAACGGGAAGGGAAGGTGCTTCCCTGCTTGGGCACCCGGGGCCAGCAGCCAGATCCCGCTGGAGCTGGGCCACCAGGAGGGAGGGTTTGTCCCTGCTCCTGAGCTCTGGGGCTGAATGCAAATGATGGGGAGCACAGAGAGCTCCTGGCTTGGCTCCGGCTGCCCGTGGGGTGCTCCTGCTGGGAACGGGGTTTCTGGGCACCCCATGAGGGGTGATGCTCACGGTGCTTGGGGCTGGGGCTGTACATTCATGGGTGTACCGGGGCTGCGCATCCATGGTGCAGGGGCTGTGTTCCCAGCCTCTCCCGGGTGCACTGGTTCCAGGGGTGAGCTCCGGGCGCTCTGCTCGCGCAGGGATGCAGGGATGGGACCAGCCCCCCGCCAGCCTGCCCCTGGCAGCCTGTACCTGGCCCTGGGAGCACTGTGCAGGAGCCAAACCCTCTTCTGAGGCTGCCGAAATCCACAGCACAAAGAGCTCATGGATTCAAAAGCTGCTGCGAGTGTTCAGGGCTCCGGAGCATTCCCAGGAACCCCCATCCCCGCAGAGCCTGTGCAGAGGGACCAGGGGGCACCGGGCGATGCTCCCCTGCCCCGTGCAGGCGCATCTCCTGCATCCCCCCATCACCTCCTCTCTGCACGGCTGCAAGAGGCCCTGGGAAGCCGCAGCCCCCCCGTGATGCCCCACGTCCCCGGGGGAGGGCTGGGGGCTGGTGACAGCCCTGCTATAGCACGGGGCCGTCCTTTCAGCGCCGTCCCCAGCCCTTTGTGCCAGGCAGCCCTGGGAGAGGCTGGGACATAAGAGCTGCTTTGGTCAGCCTTGGTTTTCCCAGCCTGCGCGCAGGGAACCTCCGGCGTGAGCTGAATGGCAAAGAGAAGCCTCCCCCCCGCTCCTTCCCCACTCCCTGCCCGGCCCCTTTGTGCGCTGGGGCTGTGCCCCCCCCCCCCCCCGAGGCTGACCTCAGCCCCCTTCGTCCCGCCAAGCACACGTGTCCGGGCGCACGCACACGCATGTGCACGAGCCCCGGCTCCCACGCGTGTGCACGTCCCCACCACGGCCCTTGCTGCCCTTTCCCTGCTCCACACCGGCTGCTCCCAAACCATCCCGAGGTTTTCCGCTGCGGACGCACGGCCCCGGCTCTGGCATCGCCTCCTGCCCTCCGCAGCCAGGGTTTGGGTTCAGACTTTCCATGCTGGCGGGGCCAGGCTGGGTTTTGCTGTCCCCAGGGGACCCCAGGCTGGTGGGGCTGGATGGGACCCAGTGGTGCCCAGCCAATGGTCCCAGTTGCTCGTGTTAACCGGGATCCACTCCCTTCTTTTCCCTTGCCCCTCTCCCTCTGTGCCCCAGCACCTCACGGCATCACCCCATCGCTACACACAGGGGCTGGGGGGAGGTCCCCCATCCTCTCCCCGCCATGCGGGGCAGGGGGATTTCGGGTGCTTCACACGTGTGGGTTTTCCTCCCTCCCTTTGCAGGGCAGAGCATGGCCCCAGCCCTCCCGCTGCTGCTGCTGCTCTGGGTGTTTGCCCCTGCCGTGGTCCCGGAGGTGTTTGGCGCTGGAGATGGCGCAGGTAAACCCCCATCATGAGCCGCATCCTGGCTCCATGCCCTGCAGTGGGGGCCTGGGGCGGTAGGGGAGGGTCACCCCATGCTGGTCCCACTCACGGCTCCTCTCTTCTCCCTCCCAGAGGACCTCAAGGCTCTGCAGGTCTCCATCCCACGGCAGCCAGCCTTGGATGCTGTGCTGGCGGGCGACATCACCATCCCCTGCCTCATCACCTACCTCGGCCCCCAGCCCACCAGCAGCAGCAGCAGCGCCGGGCGCCGCGCGGTGCTGGGGACCCCGCGGGTCAAGTGGACCTTCATCTCCGAGGGCCAGGAGGTGGAGATCCTGGTAGCGCGTGGGGACCGGGTGAAGGTGAGCGAGGATTACCGGCTCCGCGCCTCCCTGCCCATCTTCCACCAGCGCTACACCAACGCGTCCCTGCTGCTCACCGAGCTGCGGCCCAATGACTCGGGCATCTACCGCTGCGACGTGCAGCACGGCATCGAGGACGGCCATGACATCCTCGAGCTCAGAGTCAAAGGTACCTCCGGGCGGGGAGCGATGGGATGCACGGATGCAGCGGGATGGGGTTGCCATCAAGCCCGTGTCCCCTCCCAGGGGTGGTGTTTCACTACCGGGAGGGCTCCATGCGTTATGCCTACACCTTCGCCGAGGCGAGGGAAGCCTGTGCCAAGATCGGAGCCCACATCGCCACCCCCGAGCAGCTCTATGCTGCCTACCTCGGCGGCTACGAGCAGTGTGATGCCGGCTGGATCTCGGACCAGACCGTCAGGTGGGCACCAACCCCTCAGCATCGCACCCAGCACCCCCCCTATTGACCCCAAGCAAGTCACCAGCCCTCCCTGCCCTGTCCCTCCCCAGGTATCCCATCCACACACCCCGTGAAGCCTGTTATGGAGACATGAACGGCTTCCCTGGGGTGAGGAACTATGGGGTGGTGGACCCAGAGGACATGTATGATGTGTACTGCTACGCTGAGGACCTCCCAGGTACCTGCAGTGCCATCACCGCCCCATCTCCAGCCCTCCCCTGCTTTGCAGCTGCACTAACTCACCCCCTTAACCCGTTGTGAATTCAAGTTGGTGCCCATCACTACCTTCAGGGCTGGAGGATGCCCAGGGTGAGATGCCCTGGGTTGCAGCGCACTGCGGGTGCGGCGCTTCGTGGGGTTTGGGGTTTGGGCAAGCTGATGCTGTGCTTTGCATGTGCTGGGGAGCTGGATGCAGAGAGGGGCCTCTGCATCGGAGTCGTAGTGATAGCAGTGATGGGCTCAAACTGGAAGAGGTGAAGTTCAGGTTGGATCTTAGGCAGAAGCTCTTCCCTGTGAGCGTGCTGAGGAACTGGGATGGGTTGAAGGGAGAGGGTTTGGATGCCCCATCCCTGGCGGTGTTCAAGGCCAGGTTGGACACAGGGGCTTGGAGCACCCTGCTCCAGTGGAAGAGGTCTGTGCCCGTGGCAGGGGTTGGAGCTGGAGGAGCTTTAAGCCCCCTCCCACTCCACCCGTTCCGGCTCTGTTTCTATGGGAGCCTCCAGCGCCGCGCTTCCCACAGGAGCTCCGGAGGAGGCGATGGGGGGGTCCCTGCTCCGTCGCTCCCCGCCCCGCCCCTGACGCCGCCTCCTTCCTCTCTTCGCAGGGGAGATCTTTTTGGAGACGGCCCCGGCGCGGTTCACGCTGCGGGAAGCGGACGCGCGGTGCCGGGCGCGGGGCGCGGAGCTCGCCAGCCCCGGGCAGCTCTACGCGGCGTGGAGCGCGGGGCTGGACGCCTGCAGCCCGGGCTGGTTGGCCGACGGCAGCGTCCGGTACCCGATCGTCACCCCCCGGGAGCGCTGCGGCGGGGCCCTGCCCGGCGTCAAAACCATCTTCCAGTTCCGCAACCAGACGGGCTTCCCCGATGCCCAGAGCAGATACGATGCCTATTGCTTCCGAGGTAAAGAGCGGGCACAGAGAGGTGCTGGGAAGCATCCAGGCAGGGATGCGGGAGCCTGGTTGGGTGCAGGGTGCTGGGATGTGTGCACGGATGGGATGGCGCCGGGAGCTGGGATGCGCTAGGGCAAGGATGGTTTTGTGCTATCGACCTCCTGTGGTAGGATAGGGGTGCCTTGCATGGTGTCTGTATTGCATGCCAATGTATACAGGGATAACCTGCATGGGCCTCGTGCATGCTGATATGTTGTGATAGAGGAGGGATGCGCTGCGTGGTCTCAATAGTGCATGCTGCTATATCGTGATAGAGGAGGGATGCTCTGCATGGTCTCAATAGTGCATGCTGCTCTATCATGACAGAGTAGGGATGCCCTGCACATCCTCACCACTGTATCGCGACAGGACATGTCTGCGTGAGCTGCGTGGCTCCGGGATGGTTATTCCCATGGCCAGGGGCGCACTGCAGGAGCTTGGGCACATCCTGCAAGGCTGGTTTTGGGCAACATCTCACAGTGGTGAATAGGAAATGGGACTTGGACACCGGCGCTGAGCTGCCGAAGGGGTGGTGCTGGAGGACAGGGGGGATAAAGCAGGAGGGGATGAGAAAGGTTGGAGGCTGGCAAGGAAAACAGGCATGGAGGGAGGAAGAGCAACCCCTCCGCTGCTTCCCGGCCCCACATCTCAGTGCATCCCCTCGGGGCCGTGGGGATGCTGTGCATCCCCGTGCCTCAGTTTCCCCATCTCTCAGCAGGGAATCCCATGGGTTAGGCAGGATGGACCCGTCCCATGACCCCGCGCTTCCCATAACCCACTAACTCCCCATGTTCACCTGCGCTCCCTGGGCTGGGATGGGGGTGAGGAGCACGACCCCCCGGGGCTGGGATGCTTCTGTGCACCAGGAGAAGCAGGAGGAGCCACTGCCTGGCTGGGTCCGCAGCGCGGTGCCAGGCTGTCCCCAGGGCAGGGCAGTAATATCCCCCTTTCTTTCTGCCCACAGAAGGGACAAACTCTTTCCCTGAGTCTCCAGGAAGCTCCGAGGGCCTCCAGGAGATTGTTACAGTGGCAGAAAAGCTGGAGGAGCTGCAGCTTCCCAAAGCGCAAGTGGAGATTGAGTCGCGAGGGGCTATTTACGCCGTCCCTTTCTTTATGGACCATGATCTGGGACAGCCGAGCCCGGCCCCCGAAGACGCACCGGGGACAGGGGCCCGGCACCCCCCAGTAGATACCTCCATGTCCTCAGGTCACCCAACCTCTGCCACCCCCTTCCCCATGGCCCCGGTGTCCATCAGGCAGGCATCCCTCTTAGCTGTGGTGGGAATGGGAGGCCATTCCCTGAAGAGCAGCGCGAGTGGCAGGGGCAGCTGGGGACACGTTCTACGTGGGGACATGGAGCAGGATGGGGTGACAGTTGGGCACCCATTCCATGGTGATGCCAGGGCTGGTATGCAGAGAGGAGCCACAGGGATGGAGGCACCAGGACGGTGAGGAGGGCTCAGAGGCACCCATGGGTGCCTGGCTCCCCCCAGCCATCCCCATCCCTCCCAGAGGGACAACCCATGGAAGGGCACCGGTGTCTTGGTGTAGGGCTGCGGGGACATCCGTCCGTCCCTCCCTTGGCACAGGGTCGGTGCAGGACTGTGGTTTAGCAGCACAAAAAGCAGGGTCTGGTGGCCGGAGGGACAGGAGGCGCAGGGTGAGGGGCTGTGCATGGCCCCTGCTGCTGCGAAGCTTGGCAGGGGCCAAGCCAAAGCTCCCTCTGTGCTGGTTCAGAGGGGACATCACGGGGACTCGGGGCCATTCCCGTCTCCACGTGCATCTTGTGCTGGATCCCAGCACCGGCGGGCGATGCCGATGCCCGTGGCCCCTCGGTTCTGGCTGCGGCTCCGTGGTGCCAGCCCCTCACCACCTTTTGCCTTGCCCTTTGCAGAGGAGGAGCAGGGAGCAGCCCCGGGCAGCACGTTTGAAGAGCGAGATCCCAGCCAGCCCATGGAGCAGGATGGAGCCACCAGCGTGCAGATGCTTTCCATAGCCCCGCGGGTGGGCGCAGAGGGACCCACTGATGCCCCGTCCGTGCTGGGGGCTGCAGAAGGTGACCCAGAGCCTCCCGAGGGGTTCCCCCGCCCGCCCAGCCCCATGCATCGCCCTGAGCACCCCCGGGATGCTGTGGGAAGCTCAGCCCACGCTGCCAGCACCGGGGCACCGGGGCACCGGGGGCCAGCGCCGACCAGCGCCGCTTCTGCCACCTCGACAGAGAGGGGAGAGCACGGCGGGACCCCCCCCGGCGGGGTGAGCACCCCCGGCCCTGCTGCTGAAGACGCGGAGCTCTCGGGGGACGTGGTCGAGAGCCCCGGGACGTCCCCGCTGCCCGCGGCGCCGGTGCGGCCGCAGGAGGAGGGAGAGGAGCCGTCGGGGGCCCTGTGGCTCCCATCGCCCGTGGCCCCGGGGGACGGGGGCACCGTCCCTGCGGCGGAGGTGACCGTGGTCACCCCGTGGCACGCGGAGGTGCCTGACGGCGGCAGCAGCACCACGGTCATGGGAGGCGAGGAGGCTGCGCCGGGCACTGACCATGGGACGCCCGCAGCATCTTCGGAAGAGGAGGAGGAGGAGGAAGAGGAGGAGGAGCAGCCCGCTCCCTCCGCTGCAACCGTGGAGGGTTTCCTTGCAGCCGTGCCCGGAGAACCAGGTGGGACTCGCAGGGACGGCCTCAGCTCTCCCCACACCGCCAGCTTCGGGGTGATCCCCGTGGGGACCCCATTGGGGGACCCGGCGCCCAGCACCACGGTGCCCCTGCCCGCCCTCCCCACCGAGCGGGCCAGCGTCGGGGCAGGCGCCGGGGGTCCCCAAGGCACCACCCTGGCCCTGGGGGCAGCGCTGGTGGCTGCGCTGTGGCCATAGGGACCGGCAGCACCTTTCCTTCACGCTGCGCTGCCCTCTGCCCGTCCGTCCGTGTCCCTTCTCGCTCCGTCCTCCTCAGCTGGGTACGGGAAGGTCGCAGCTCTGGAGGAGCACGTATTTGTCAAACAAATGGGTCCGAGCTCCGCATGCACTTTAAACCTCTTCTACTTCTGTGAAGTGTTTTAATGACTCTTTCCATGAGAAACCCCCTCCCAGAATAACCCCCGAAAGGCGGCCCCGAACCCTCCTCTTCACTAACGGTGGTACTAATAAAGGGAATTAAAAGCTTTCTAGAACAAGCACCTCGGCTTGCTCTTCCCTTCGTCCTCGCGCCCGCGGCCTCCCCACTGACGCACTAATCCCTCCATCCCGCGAGTCCCTTGGGGGGTGATGGATGGGGGGAACCCGGCTGCTTTGCACCCTCCCTGGGTGGAGGGAGCTGCATGGTGTGAGCGGGGGGGGATTCCTAGAGATGGGGTGCAGAGCACCCTGAGATCGCTGCAGCCCCCCCGGCAGTGCCCCCTCCCAGTCCTATGTGCGTCCCCCCATCCATGGGGGCTGAGATGGGTGAGCAGTGGGTGCATGAATGGCCACAGGCAGGTGTCACCCACTCAGGTCCCCCCTCTGGGATGCTCCCTGCTCCAGTGCCAGGCCCCTTTCCTGCCCATCCCATGGGACCATGCAGGATGCCTGCTCCCCTGGTCCCGTGGCAGGGATGATGCTCCGCGGCGGGAGGCCAGATCTCATGGGGTGGGAGCCTTTGCCCTGGCAAGGAGAGATGCTCCCAAAGAGCCATCCATGGGGTGCCCCAAGTAACTCATCCTGCTCCATGCTGGGGATGAGCTGAGTGTCCTGAGGCACCTTGCGGGGAGGTGGCGGTGCCTGGGGGTGGGTGAGGGTGGAAGCATCGTCCTCAGCACGGCTCCACCGAGCCAAGGACCGTGAAATAGGGCATCATCAGGCTGGAGGGCATCAAGGACTTTGAGTCTCTGCTCGACTGGCGCCGCTGCAGCCCTTAATCACGCTCTTGAGCAGGGGCTGGAAGCACACGATGTGCCCCGGGAGCTTTAATGACCGTAACGGGCTGCTGGGGACATGAGTTATCAGCCCTGGCCAGGCTGAAGGTGACAAGAGGGACAGGCGAGAGGCTCACCTTGCTGCCAGGCTGGGGATGGGCTCTGCCCAAGGGTTCATCGTTTGCATGTTCCCTTCCCGAGGCACATGTGCTGCATCACTGCAGGGGGAAGCAGGAGCCATCCGCGGGTGGCTGGAGCAGGCCAGGGGCTGGCACAGCACCAAGCTCCTGCTGTGGAGGATGAGAGCATCCAGCTCACGTCCCCGTGCCCTGGGGGCAGGCCAAAGCCCCAGGTCCAGCCGGGTCCAAGCCAACAGCATCCATGGACCAAGGGCAGCATGGGATGGCTCCAGGCTCTCCATGTGCCCGAGTCCTCCTCCTGCCCGAGCCTTGGTGCCCCCATGGCCAGACCAGGGACCTGTGAGGAGCTCGAGGTGAGGAAGCTGCGTGTGCCTTGCAGGTGGCTGCATCCCCAACCCCTGCCTGAATGGAGGGACCTGCACGGAGGACGACGGCCCCGTCTCCTGCCTCTGCCTGCCCGGCTATGGAGGCACCAGCTGCGAAAGACGTGAGTGCCCAGGACCCACCATGGATGGGCCAGGCCCCTGCCCAGGTCCTGCTGAGCCTGGACACGTAAATGTGGGGAACTGAGGGGTTTGGGGTTCTCTGCTTGCTGCCGAGTGCGGCTCCATCAGCCTGACCCTCTCCTCTCTCCCCTCCTCGCTCCCCACTGCGGCTCAGCACTGAGGCAGTGCAGCCCTGGCTGGGACAGCTTCCAGGGAGCCTGCTACAAGCACTTCTCCACCCGGAGGAGCTGGGAGGACGCGGAGGGACAGTGCAGGCATTACGGGGGACACTTGGCTACCATCCTGACCCCTGAGGAGCAAGACTTCATCAACGGTACGGACCCCACCGCATCCCCATCCTGAGCTCTGCCCATGGGGCCCTCAGCATCCCTCAGTGCTGGGCTTCAGAGACTGAAATCTTGAAGCCAAAGAGTGGTCAAGAGCCAAGGGAGAGCAAATGGACCCAGGCTAGGGAAGGCAGAGGAAACGAAGGGTAAAGGAAATAGCTGATGTGATGGACTGACCAGAATGTGGTTGGATGTTCACCAACAGCTGATGGAGGATGGACGGATGGATGGATGGACGGACGGACGGATAGGTAGACACACAGAGAGAATCATAGAATCACAGACTGGTTTGGGTTAGAAGGGACCTTAAAGCTCATCAGGGACAGGCAGGAGCAGGCAGGGACAGGCAGTGACCAGCAAGGTCCTGGGCACACGGGGCTCTGCCGCCACCTCCCGTCCGGCCCCGTTCCCATGTCCCCAAGCCTCAAATGTTCCAGCACTGCGTCCCCTCACCCCCAGACCCCAAATCTCCCCATATTCAGCCTTCAGCTTCCTTGAGCCCCTTCCTGACGGGTGGTGCTAGGGGGGTCTTGGCTGTACCTCCTTCAATACCCTCCTGCCTCCGCCCCCCCCCAGACCAGTACAGAGAATACCAGTGGATTGGCTTGAACGACCGGACCATAGAGGGGGATTTCCAGTGGTCGGACGGGAGCCCCTTGGTAAGTGGGTGACCGGATGCCATGTGCACCCCCCCTGGCACCTCATCATCCTTCCCCATCCTCCTCCTCCTCCTCCATCGCTTGGGAAGGTGTCTGTGGGGTGGGTCCAGCACTGGGACCAGGCTTTGATTCTCCAAAAGCATTCTCAGGGATGCCTGGATGGACCCCAAGGTCATGTCAAGGTGCATGGAACTGCCACCTTGCTCCTAACGGGGGTGTCATGGACAGGTTGGGGGATGCTGGTGAGGCCCCCCCAACCCTTCTGTGCCCCCCTCCCAGCTCTATGAGAACTGGCATCACGGGCAGCCCGACAGCTACTTCCTCAGCGGGGAGAACTGTGTGGTCATCGTGTGGCACGACGGGGGCCAGTGGAGCGACGTGCCCTGCAACTACCACCTCTCCTACACCTGCAAAATGGGGCTGGGTAAGCCGTGCCCCCCCCCCGCCACCCCGTTCCCTTGCACTGGGCTTGGGGTCTGCACCCCCAAAGCGGGGCTTTCCCACCGTGGCTGCGGTGCCGAACCAGCCCCTTGGGCTGCTTGGCTCGTTTGGGGGCTGTTTGCTGTAGTTTGGGGGTGCCCATCCCTGGTTGCCCCCCCCCATACGCTCCCAGTGCAGTGCGGGCCGCCCCCCGCCATCAGCAACGCCCGCGCCTTCGGCAAACCAAAGCAGCGCTACGAGATCGGCTCCACGGCGCGGTACCGCTGCCGCCCCGGCTTCCTCCCGCGCCGCTCGCCCCTGCTCCGGTGCCGGGAGGACGGGACATGGGACCCGCCGCAGCTCCTCTGCCGGCCCGGTGAGCACCGCGCTCCCGCCTCTGCCCAGCGCCTGCCTTCGGGGCTTCCCATTCACATCAGGGTCCTTGTGTCCCCCCCTCGCAGGCCTGGCTCAGCCCCCCGATGACTGAGCGGGACCCCGGCGCTGAAGCCGCCACCTCGCGGGGCCCTGGCACTGGTGCGGATGGGGATGGTGCTGGGAGAGCGGCGCGGAGCCAGCGTGGCACAAACGGGGTTCCCCTCCTCCTTGGTTTTGTATCTGTACAAAGAAACCCTCATAACTAAAGCTGCCCTGGAAAGGACCCGACAGCGACCCGAAACGGAGCACAAGGGTTTGGTTTGTTCCTGGGGTCCCAACAGAGGTGAGATCAAGGTGGGGACCAGGGGCAAAGGGTGGCATCGATGTGTCGGTGGCACCACCAGCTTTCTCCCACCTCTGGCCCAAGGAGCCTCCTCCTGTGACACCCTCGTGGATGAGATCCTGTGGTGGATGAGCTCTTCCCCACATGGGCAGCACCCGCCAGCACCATGGAGCCAGAGAGCCCCTGGCACAGCCCTGGGCACAGGGATGTGCTCATGGACCACACAAATAGGGAGCCCAATGTGAGATGCTGCTCGCGGCAAACTCTTGGGATGTGTGGGCTTGGGTGCCAAGGGATGCTGGTGTCTCCCCACGCGGTTTTTCCCCCTGTACCACGCCAACTCCGGTGCTTTTTATAGCTCTTTATAGCAGCAGAACTCAGCAAGCCCTAGAGTGTGGTGCCAGGAGCAGCGATAACCCCTGGGACAGCATCATCCCCTGATGGAGGTGGAAAATCCTCACCAAACTCCCCTCTCCTGAAGGCCAGGGGTTCCCAGGGCAGCTGCCAGGCCGGAGCGTGGCTTTGCCATACAGCTTTATGTGCTTTATTAATCGAGGTGAAACTCCATTAGTCACACAGGGTAATGCCCAGCCCTCCAAAGTCCTCCTGGCTGTGGGAAGCAAGGATGGGGTGAGGGATGCACTGGGGTTGGGGTAAAGGGTGCTGGATGAGACCCCCTTCCTAGCCCAGCAATGGGGTTGGCTTCTCCAGCAAGCCCTGAGCACCCAGCAAGCCCCAAAGCAGCTCCATCAGAGGATGCACCAAGCGCCCAAACCCAGCCCTATTGATGTAGGAACCACTCAAAGTCACCAGGAGACCCCTGCTTCATGCCCTGCCCCAAGGGCTGGTATCCCACCATATTCCCATCTCTCCTCCCAGCATTCCTACTCCTGCACAAAGCAGTAGGTGCCGTAGATCCGCCGGTCCTTGCTGGGGAAGCCGAAGCTGTGGACACCGGGATGTGGGAGCCCCCCGCAGCGTGGGCGGGGGGTGGTGATGGGGAACCTGACGCTGCCATCCTCCAGCCAGCCTCCATCGCAGCGATCCAGCTGGGAGAACTTCCACGCGGAATAGAGCTGCCCCACTTTGGCCATGGCAGCCCCGTGGTTGCGGCACGCTTGTGCCGCCTCCTTGAAGTTCAGGTGGCCCCGGATGAAGTAGACGTGGCCTGGGGATGGGGGGAACGTGGCAAGTGAAGGAGGCACCACCGGTGATGGGATGCACGACCCCATCCCTGATACCTTCTACGTCTTAGGCAGAAGCTCTTCCCTGTGAGGGTGGTGGGAAGCTGTGGCTGCCCCATCCCTGGCAGTGTCCAAGGCCAGGTTGGACAGAGGGGATGGAGCAACCTCCTCTAGTGGAAAGTGTCCCTGTCCGTGGCTTTAGATGAGCTTTAAGGTCCCTTCCATCCCAACCCATTCTACGGTGCAAGTCTAGGTGGGCGCCGGGGTTGGATGGGAGGGACAGGGGACCCCAGCACTACCTTGGAGAGCAGAGGTGAAGCAGAAAGCATCGAACCGGTCCTTCTGCTTGTCCCTGGCCCCATAGCTGCGGACCCCGGGCAGGAGGAGGCGGCCGCCGCACGGCTCCCTCGAGTTGATGATGGGGTAATGGACGGTCCCATCGAGGACCCAGCCGGCGTTGCACCAATCCAGACCCTCCGTCCAGGCTGCAGGGCGAGAGGCAGCTCAGCACGATCGCAGTGCCCAGCGTGGAGCGTTTTGGGGCAGGTGAAGGGGTTTCGGGGATGCTTCACCTTTGTAGAGCTGCTGGTAGGTGGCGAGGCGGGAGTCCTGTTGCTCGCAGGCTCGCTTCGCATCCTGGTAGTTCAGTTTGTAGCGCCCGCTGCTGGGTTGGTAGGGAAAGACGATGCCTGGAGGGACAGGGACAGGGGCAGAGGTTGAACCGCCCCCCCCGTGTGCTGGGCTGCATCCCCAGAGCGAGAGCAGCGGGGCCTGGAGGGGATCCTGCCCCTCTGCTCTGCTCTGCGAGGTCCCCCTGCAGCACTGGGTGCAGCTCTGGTGGCCTCAGTATAAGGACATGGAGCTGTTGGATCACGTCTGGATGAGCAGGGGCTGGAGAAGCTCCCATAGGAGCCAGGCTGGGAACATTGGGGCTGTTCAGCCTGGAGAAGAGAAGCTGCGTGGAGATGTCAGAGCAGCTTCCAGTGTCTGCAGGGGGCTACAGGGATGCAGGAGAGGGACCTATATCAGGGTCTGCAGCAATAGGACAAGGGGTGATGGGTTCAAACTGAAACAGGGGAAGTTTGGGTTGGAGATAAGGCAGAAGCTCTTCCCTGTGAGGGTGCTGAGGCGCTGGCCCAGGGTGCCCAGAGAAGCTGTGGCTGCCCCATCCCTGACAGTGTTCAAGGCCAGGTTGGACACAGGGGCTCGGAGCACCCTGCTCCAGTGGAAGGGTTCCCTGCCCATGGCAGGGCGTTGGAACTGAATGATCTCCAGGTCCTTTCCAACCCAACCTGGTCTGGGATTCCATGTGAAGGAGCTGCTTCCCTAAAAAGCTTTATCATCCCCAAAAACTCAGTGCTGGGCGATGGGGCTTTGCTGCGGACCCAAGGGCCGGATGCATCCTACCATGGCCCAATCCAGCCCAGCCACCCAGGGGCTGAGCCCATCCTCACCCTCGAGGTGCAGCGTGAGCGAGACGCTCTCATCCTCCAGCCCATTGACGAGCTGGCAGCGGTACCGGCCCTCGTCCTCCAGCGCCACGTGGCTGATGGTCAGCGAGGCGTCGTAGCGGTGGCTGTGGCGCAGGCGCACGCGCGGGCTCAGGGGCCCATAGTTCCTGTGGGAGAGCCCGTTGGTGATGATGATGATGCTCTCGCCGTAGTTGGCCGGCTCCACCTTGCTCCACTTGACGCGGTAGTTGCGGGGCAGCGCGCGCAGGACGCAGGGCAGCGTGGCCGTGGCGCCGCGCCGCGTGTGCACCGCGCTGTGCAGCGGCTCCAGCAGGTACTGCAGCTGAGGGGGGGCTGTGGGGCACCCGCCATGGGGTCACCAAAGAGCTCTGATGCTGTCCCACCACCCTCCAACCCTCACCGGCACCTCTGACCTGGTTTCCATTCACCACCTTCATTGGCATCTCCAGCCCTGTTTCCATCACCATCCACCACCCTCTAACCCTCATTGGCATCTCCAGCCTGGTTTCCGTCACTGTCCACCACCCTCATTGGCATCTCCAGCCTGATTTCCATCATCATCCACCACCCTCATTGGCATCTCCAGCCTGATTTCCATCATCATCCACCACCCTCTAACCCTCATCGGCATCTCCAGCCCTGTTTCCATCACCATCCACCACCCTCTAACCCTCATCGGCATCTCCAGCCCTGTTTCCATCACCATCCACCACCCTCTAACCCTCACTGGCATCTCCAGACTGGTTTCCATCACCCATCCACCACCCTCTAAGCCTCACTGGCATCTCCAGACTGGTTTCCATTGCCCATCCTGCTTCCTTTCCCACCCTCCAGGCCCTGTTCCATACCCGGGCTCCCAGTTGGACTCTGGAAGATGCTCAATGCTGGGGGTACCACCAAGAGCCAGAGGGGGCTGAGCAGGAGAAGCTGGTGCATCCTCAGAGCTGGGGGCAGGACGGTGCCTGGGGGGAGCACAGTGGTCAGGGATGATGTGGCCGATAGGCCGGAGGGAAGCGATGGGATCCAGAAGGACCGGGACACGCTGGAGAGCTGGGACTGTGCGAACCTCATGGAGTTCAGCAAGGCCAAGGGCAAGGTCCTGCTTCTTCGTTGGGGTTTCACCCACATTTACTGGGCCAAGGGGACACCGAGCGCACAGAACATGCCAACCCCCCCCATCCCCTCTTACCGTCCCCAGCCGTGTCCTTTGGGAAGCCACCATTCCCATCCAGAGCCCGTCCTGCTGCGTCCCGGCTCCGTCACAGCCTCCCCATGGCGGGGCTGAGGGCTCTGGGAAGGTCAAGGGGGAAAGGAGGACACAGGGACACAGGGACACAGGGATGGGTGCCCTGTTACTGCCCTGGAGCAGGCAGTGTCCCTGCAGCACGGTGCCCCTGCGGTCCCATGGCTGTGCCTGCAGTCCTGGACCTGTCTCCGTCTCTTCCCACTTTCTTGTCCGGTTTTCCCCCCGCTCCAACACCTCCCCCAGGGATGCAGGGAGGAGGAAGCACAATTTCTCATTGTGAGCATCTTTCTCTGTATTGTTCTGCTCGGCAAAACACAGCGCGCCCGGGTAACAAACATCCCTTTATGTGCCGGCCACAGCATCGGGAATGCCAGCACCACCCCGGGCTCCAGCACCCCTGGGACCGGCAAAGCCTCCCCTCAGCATCAGCACCCAGGGCTGGAGGGTGCTGCCTGCTCCTGCAGGAATCAGGGCTGTGGGTACTTGTGTGGCAAGTCTCTGATAGGAGGATGCCGCTCCCATCCTTTGGAGCTCCCATGGGAAGGGGAAGGGGGGTCCCAGCACTCCTGCTCCCCACCAGCCCTGAGAAGAGGCATCTGAGAAGCTTCCCCATCCTCATCTTGTGGCCGGGATGCTGCCGGGAACAGGACCCGGGCACACAATGGGGCTGTGTTCTGGGCTCCCTTATCCCCTCCCTCCCCCAGGGTCCATCTCCAGGGGTGGAGGATGCTCTTCCCAACGGACACACAAGACAAGCAGCGTCTGTCCCCAGCACCAAAGGACACAGTGACCCCGGCTTCACCACGGCACAGGGAGCAGCAGTGGCGGATGCGCTGCTTCCCTGGCCCCCTCCTCACAGCTCCCAACCCCTCCATCACCATTCCCATGCCCGCGGCTGTGAGAGCAGATCCTGGTGGATCTGCTCAGGGCTCCCAGGATGGAGGATGCTGGGTCCCAGCTCCATGGCACCACCAAGAGCAGAGGCTCCGGCTCCAGCCCTCGGCTCTGCCACAGCCCCAGCCCGCAGCACGGCCCTCGCCAGCCCTCCAGGAGTGACTCATTCCCCTTCCCCATCCCGTTGGCGTCAGGGCATGACCCCAGCCCGACGCCGCTCCTCTGAGCTCATTCCTTGGCCTGGAGCTGTGCAAAGGAGGCACTCGAGTCCCTTCCCAGCTGCACGCGGGGTTTCACATCTCCTCCTGCTCTTCCTGGCACACAACCCCCCCGGCGTGCTCCATCTCCTCCATCCCACCCCAAACCCCCTTGCTCCCCCCATGCCCAACCTTGGCAAGGCTGAAAGCTGGGACACCCCCAGGCACAGCTCCCCCCGCACCCGCATCCCACCCTGCCCCTCGCACCCAGCCCCGGCAGCCCCCGGCTCAGTGTCCGGATGGGGCACAACCGGTGCCGGGGTTTCCGTGTTGGCAGCTCCAGGCGTGGGAAGCACCGGGGCAGGGCAGGGCGGGGTTTGAGGCCCCAGCTCCGTTTCCCTCCTCTTCCCACTGGATCTGGGGGGTTTTCCTGCCCCACAACATGCCCGAGCCCGGCGCCACCTCCAGGCTCCGGCTCTCCGGGCTCTGCTTCCTCCTCCAAACCTTCACCATCCTCCTCTTCGCTGCCTTTGTGCGCTTCAGCCCCGAGAGCAGCCCCGGGCTCTGCTCCCAGCCCCTCAACTGCAGCTGGAGAAGCCAGGATTCGGGATTGCAGCCGCCCCGTGAGTACCCCAGCCCCGGCTCCAGCTCTCCCAGGCACTGCTCAGCCCAAGCTGCCACCGCATCCAGCTCTGCAGGGGGAATATCAAGGAACAGGGCTGTGGGACCGGTGCATCTCACCCAGGAGGGGTCGCGGGGTGGAATGAAGGCACATTGCAAGGGATTCCTGCATGTTGGACAAAGCCAGGCTCAGAACGGGGAGATTTCATAGAATCATGGAATGGTTTGGGTGGGAAGGGAGCTTAAAGCTCATCCAGCTCCAAGTCCTTGCCGCTGGCAGGGACCCCTTCCACTAGAGCAGGATGCTTCAAGCCCCTGTGTCCAATCTGGCTTTGAACACTGCCAGGGATGGGGCAGTCGAGCATCCTATGGACCTGCTGGATCTTGCAGTGCCCAAACCCTCCTTTCACAGAGGATTTGGCTCTTTTGGTCCAGCCCATCAGGAGCATCCTCCTGCACAGCCCATCCTGAGCTGGGGAATGAGGAGCTGAGGCCTTTCCGAGGAAAGGGTTGGAAAGGTACCGAGGGAGGGGAATGGAGCAGAGCAGGAGCAGGAGCAGGAACAGGAGCAGAAACAGGAGAAGGGGCAGGAACAGGGACAGGGGCAGGAGCAAGGGCAGGAACAGGGGCAGGGGCAGGAACAGGGGCAGGGGCAGGAACAGGGGCAGGGGCAGGAACAGGAGCAGGGGCAGGAACAGGAGCAAGGGCAGGAACAGGAGCAAGGGCAGGAGCAGGGGCAGGAGCAGGGGCAGGAACAGGAACAGGAGCAGGGGCAGGAACAGGAACAGGAACAGGAGCAGGAGCAGGAACAGGAGCAGGAATAGGAACAGGGGTAGGAGCAGGAACAGGAACAGGAACAGGAACAGGAGCAGGAGCAGGGGCAGGGGCAGGAGCAGGGGCAGGAGCAGGAGCAGGGGCAGGAGCAGGAGTAGGAGCAAGAACAGGAACAGGAGCTGGAGCAGGCAGGTTCCCCCGGTTTCACCCCACCCCACACAGTGACTCACGGCTCTGGCACAGGGGAGGGACGGGACAGAGCTCCCAGCACAGCCCAGGGGTGCAAAGGGCATCGAAGCCCAAGGGAGAACCAGGTTCCCTCCTTGCACCAGTGGCTGCCGGGGCTGGGTGCGAGGGGCAGGGTGGGATGCGGGTGCAGGGGGAGCTGTGCCTGGGGGTATCCCAGGTTTCAGCCTTGCCAAGGTTGGGCATGGGGGGAACAAAGGGGTTTGGGGTGGGATGGGGGAGATGGAGCACGCCGGGGGGGTTGTGTGCCAGGAAGAGCAGGAGGAGATGTGAAACCCCGCGTGCAGCTGGGAAGGGACTCGAGTGCCTCCTTTGCACAGCTCCAGGCCAAGGAATGAGCTCAGAGGAGCGGCGTCGGGCTGGGGTCATGCCCTGACGCCAACGGGATGGGGAAGGGGAATGAGTCACTCCTGGAGGGCTGGCGAGGGCCGTGCTGCGGGCTGGGGCTGTGGCAGAGCCGAGGGCTGGAGCCGGAGCCTCTGCTCTTGGTGGTGCCATGGAGTTGGGACCCAGCATCCTCCATCCTGGGAGCCCTGAGCCGCCGAGGTCTCAGCCCCACCTTCACACTGCTGTAACGGGGTGCAGATGGATCTTGGACACCCCAAGAGGTCTTGGGGGTACAGAGTGAGCCTGTCGTGAAGGGGGTGGCCCAGAGCCAGCACAACCTGAGGGGCTCAGCTGAAGCCTTTGGGCCCCCAAAGCCTGTTAGAACAGGGGGTGTCTGAACCCCTTCATGGCGACCAGCGGGCAGGAGGGCGGCTGCCTGCCCCTGCTGCCTTCAGACCCATCCTGCTGCCTCTCCTCCTCCAGGGTTCCGGGATGTCCACCTCCAAACTCTTCTTGGCTTTGGCTTCCTGGTGGCCTTCCTCAGCCCTTATGGACCGGGCAGAGTGGCCATCAGCATCCTGGTGGTGGCCTTTGCCATCCAGTGGGCTCTGCTGCTCCAGGGCTTCCTGCACCAGTTCCGGAACGGCAAGATCCACATGGGAGCTCAGAGGTGAGGCGGGAGGGAGCTGCTGCGTCCCTGTTCCTCGAGCATCCCTGCTCCAGCCCTGGCACACGAGCTCCCTCCTCTGTACAACCCGAGCTTCGCTCCGGCGGCGGATGAGGAGGGTTTCCGTGGGCGCCGGGTACCACAACACTGCGCTTTGCCACCAGCATCGCAAGGCTCGCGCTGCCCCTTGGAGCAGTTGGATGCGGGCCCTATGCTGTGGGCTCAGCTCCCGGCCCCGCCAGCCCCACACCTTCTTCCTTGTCCTTCCCAGCATGGTCCGTGCTGACTTCGGTGCTGCAGCCGCCCTCATCTCCACCAGAGCTGTGCTGGGCAGGGTGAACCCTGTGCAGATGCTGCTGCTGACCCTGCTGGGAGTCACCCTCTTCACCCTCAATGAGTACATCCTGCTCAGCCTCCTGGGGGTGAGTCACTGCCGTGGGGACAAGCCCTGCCTTGCCTATGGAGCCAATCCCCCTCCCTGCACCGTGTTTGCTGTGCTCAGCAGGTGAGCGACAGCGGCGGCTCCGTCACCGTCCACACCTTCGGAGCTTATTTTGGCTTGCTGGTATCCCGGATCCTGCGCCAGCCCCATGGGGACCGGTGGGAAGAGCAGCAGGACACAGGGCCCCAGCCGGATGCCTTGGCTGTGGTCGGTACGGAGCTCCAATTCGGAGCACGTGATGGTGGAAGGACCATTAGGCCAGCGTGGCTTTGAGCAAGAGTCTGCAAACCATCAAGGGCAGAGGCTCTCCTCCTCCCTGGGGACCTGTCCTGGGGCTGCATCACCCTCTCCAGGACCAAGCTGGTCCCCATTGGCCAGCCTGAACCTCCCATGCTGGGAGCTGAGGCCGCTTGCATCTCTTGGCACCAGGAAGAAGCCTGGATCAACCCCAACATCCAAACCTGCTTCTTCCCCTTCCCCACAGGAACCATCTGCCTGTGGATCTTCTGGCCCAGCTTCACCTCCGCCACCACCGCCCATGGCAGTGCTGAGCCCTGGGCAGTGCTCAACACCTACTTCTCAATGGCAGCGAGCACCATGGCCACCTTCGTCCTCTCGCCTGTGCTCTACGAGGAGAGCACCCTGCGCATGGTGGGTCCTCTCCTGACACAAACCCAAGTCCATGATCATGAATACACCCAGGGCACAAGGGGATGCTAAGACCCAGTTTGAAGCCCAAGGAAGCCCCAAATCCCCCCAGCCCCACACTGATGTCCTCCACAAGCCATTCCTCTGCCCATGTCCTGCTCCATCAGGTCCAGATCCAGGATGCCACCGTGGCTGGTGCGGCCGTGATGGGTATGGCTGGGGAGATGCTGGTCACCCCCTTTGGGGCTCTCATCGCAGGGTTCCTGGCTGGTCTGATCCCTCCACTTGGCTTCAGGTTCCTCACGGTGAGCGGCCTTGGGAGGACCGAGGACACCGGTCCCAGGGCAGGGACCCAGCATCCCCCAGCTGAGTCCCGCCTGTTCCCTGTGCTCTCCGCAGCCCTTCCTGTGTTCCAGGCTCAACATCCAGGACACGTGTGGGGTCCACAACGTCCATGGGCTGCCCGGGGTGCTGGGCGCCTTGCTGGGAGCGCTGCTGGCAGCAGTGGCCACTGCAGATGCCTACGGTGGCAGGTGAGGAGGGCCAAACCAGCATAGAAGCAGAGCATGGAATGGGTTGTGCTGGAAAGGACCTTAAAGCTCCTCCAGCTCCAATCCCACGGGCAGGGACACCATCCAGGTTGCTCCAAGCCCCTGTGTCCAACCTGGCCTTGAACCCTTCAACCCATCCCCGTGTCCCATCACTTTCCCAGGGAAGAGCTCTTGCTTCAGATCCCATCTCCATCTCCCCTCTGGCAGGTTAAAGCCATTCCCCTTGTCCTGCCCCTCCATCCCTTGTCCCAAGCCCCTCTCCAGGCTCCAGCACTGCCCTAAGGTCTCCTGGAGCCTTTCCCTCTCCAGGCTGCCCCAGCCCCGCTCCTCAGCTCCCAAATCCCTGTCCCTGGTGCCCAGGCTGGAGCTCGTGTTCCCGCTGGTGGCCGTGGGCAGCCGGACCCGCACGGAGCAGGCTCTGCTCCAGCTCAGCGCCCTGCTCCTCTCGCTGCTGCTGGCCGCGCTCGGGGGCTGCCTCACGGGTGAGCTGTGCCTGGGGGGGCCGGGGAGGGAGGGAAGCGGCCCCGGCGCTGCGCTCGGTGCTGCCGCTAGATGTCAGGGGAAGCCCGGGCAGAGGAGCCGGGCCGGGGCCGCTCCCCCCGCTCAGGACCGCGGCTTTCGGCATCCTCAGGAGCCGTCCTGCGGATGAAAGGGCTGAGAAGCGCCCCGGCCATCCGGTACCTGCAGGACACGGAGGTAAAGCTGGGAGAGAGCGGGGTTCTGAGGGGTGCAGCAGCGTTCAGGGTGGGAGAGCTTCGTGAAGCCCCCCGGGTCCCTCCCGTCCCGTCCTGAGTTACCCCGAGCAGGGCTCGTTTCCCTCCGTGTCTCTCCTTGGTGCAGGTGGATGAGGATGGATGTGAGCACAGAAAGGAGCCGGGCACCAGCACCTTGGTCTAAGGAGGCCACAGTGAGGTCCAGCACCACCGGTTGAACCCTCTGCCGGCATCAGCAGGGCTGGGCAGCTTCTGCCAGCCTGGGTTTCCCAATGGGCTGCTCCGGAGCCAGCCACGCTTGTCCCGATGTGGGAGCCAGCTCCTGGGCCTGTTTTGGGCACAGTCGGGTGCCCCCCAGGCCTTTGCAGGGTGAAGAGATGCTGCGGGGATCCGGGTGCTGCTGTGGGAGCGACCAGCTCGTTCCAGGGACACCTCAGCCACTTCCCCTCTCTGCTTTGTGCCTCGGTTTCCCCATCTACTGCTTTCCAAGGAGAGGAAGGCGATGACAGGGGCCGTGCTGTGGTACCCGGCTCCACAGAAAAGGCTTCCTATGGACACTTCCGCACACAACGATTAAAACACAGAGATTTTGTAGCTTCAGGATTTGCCCGCATTGCCCCACAGAGCAAATCCAAACCTTCTCCCCCTGAGACCACCCAAACCAGAGATGCTTTGGTGCCACTGAATTCCCATGCCAAAACACAGGGCCATGAGGTGCCATCCCGCTCCCACTGCAGCCATTGGGCAAGGTTCTGTGTGCAGAGACCCCAGCCCCACATCCCCATGGCACACACGGCTCCATGGGGCGGAGGAGGGATGCGAGAAGCAGGAGCGGTGCCCTAGCAAGGGGGTGCCAGGCTCACGGTCACCCCCAGCCCCACACCACCTCCTCCGACCTCCCCCTCAGCCCTCCCCTTGCCCCTTCCCGATCTCCTCCCAGCCCATCCCAAAAGCACCCCACTGCGATGGGAAGAAAAGCCCCTCCAGTGGGGTCATTGCGAGACCCCCAGACCCAGGGCTCGAGGATGAAACGGACCTCGCTCCTCCTCTTCCTCCCTGTGCCCATCCCCGGCCCCTCTGGTTTGTAACGGGATTAGGGCAGCCCTGCGCCCTCCCAGTGCTGCTCCCATTGCCCAGCAACACCAGTTTGCTCTCCCAGCAGCGTTTAAGCGAGCCGAGAGCTGGGGTGGGTGCCGATGGCGCGAGCCTGAAAGGTTCAGTCAGCGAACAAATTGCTTCTCTGTAGGGGCCGTTTTCCTCCCCAGTTGAACATAATGATGGCAGTTTGGTGAACAGATGGTGCAGCGAAAGCAGATAATCCCACCGGCCCCACCAGCTCTGCCCACAGCGCCAAGGGGCCCGGCCCGGCCCGGGCTGGGGCGTGATGGTGGCTGGGTGATGATGGCAGCCCGGGAGCAGCTCGGGTGAGAAGCCAACCTTCGTGTTTCTGCTGCTTCGAGGGGGGTTTGGGGGCCAGGCCCTGCTCCTGCCTCAGTTTCCCCACTTCTCCCAGCAGGGTTTATCCTCAGATCACAGCCTGATGTGGGGAGATGGACCAGGAGACGGTCCCAGATGGAGGCCCCTCGCCAGCATCCTTGTAGCCCCCTGCAGACACTGGAGGCTGCTCTGAGCCCTCCAAGCAGCTTCTCTTCTCCAGGCTGAGCAGCCTCAATGTTCCCAGCCTGGCTCCACACAGAGCTGCTCCAGCCCCTGCTCATCCGGATGTGATCCAACAGCTCCATGTCCTTATGCTGGGGCCACCAGAGCTGCACCCAGTGCTGCAGGGGGGCCTCGCAGAGCAGAGCAGAGGGGCAGGGTCCCCTCCAGGACCACACTAAAGCTCATTTTAGCCCCGTTTTCCTGGTTTGCTCCTCTCTCCAGCAAGAAAGAGACAAAATGTTCAGTATTTAAGAGGTGGAAAGGGCTGGAGATCCCATTCTGCCCCCTCCCAAGGGCTGGGTTCGGGCTCTGTGTGAGTCAGGCTCAGGGATGCCGGGACCTGCCTGCGGAACAAGTCCTTATTGCAAACACATCAGCAGGAAAAGCAGGATGGGGCAGGGGAGGGCACAGACACACCTGCATGGAGCCAGCCCTGCCTGTGCCACGCTGGCACCAGGGAGCCCTTCCCCACGCTGCAGGACCCGCTCCGGATGCTCCCCACCGCATCCCTGCTTCCAGGGCTTCATTTGGTTCCTGTTCTCCCTTGCCCTTGGCAGCCCGGTCCCCAGAGAGCCCCGGCTCAAACAGCTCCCTTTGGCCTCTCCTGTGGCAGCCCAGCTGCCAAGAGACCTGCTTAAATCACCTCCTGCTAATGCAGGAGCTCAATCAGCTGCTCCAAAGGGGGGTTCGCAAGGCAGAGCAATCACAGCATCTCCCTGGTGCAGCTGGGGAAACTAAGGCACACAAAGAGGTGCCTGAGAGTCCATTGGAATTAGAGGCAGGACAAAGGCTGGGCTCTCCCAGCTCCCGGCGTACGTGTCCTTACACATCCCTCAGGAACAGCTGATGCTGGTGCTGTTGAGAGAGAGCCAACTAATCATCTTTCCCACCTTCCGGAGGGTGTGAATCGTTATCCCAGTGACACCTGGAAAGCTCCTGTCAGACGAGGCTGGTGCACACACGTCTATTAATGGGCGCCATATGGGAGGGGGAAGGCTCAGGAGAGGAGAAGGGGCCCAACCGGCTCTGTACCAAACAAAGAGCAGCACCCAATGGCTTCCCATCACTAGCACCGTTGGGAAGAGCAGCACTGAGCCATGGCAGAGCTGCTGCTCATGGCACTGAAGAGGGAATCATGGAATGGGTTGGGTTGGGAGGGAGCTTAAAGCTCATCCAGTTCCAACCCTGCCACAGGCAGGGACACCTTCCATTAGAGCAGCTTGCTCCAAGCCCCTGTGTCCAACCTGGCCTGCTTCTCCCCATGTGCTTTTATTCATTACTATGCCCTGCCCTTTGGGCTTTTATATCTGAGGGTGGTTCCCAGCCACAAACATCACCACAGGCTTCATCCATCCTCTCCCCAATTTCTCCTTTCACAGCCATTCGCTATCACTCCCAGGAGCATCCCACCATGGTTCGCTGCTCATCACCACTTGGGTTGCAGGGATGCAGCAGCCCCAAGCCCCGTTGTCGCTCCTCATTACCCAACCAACCCTGGGCTGCATCCCTGCTGGCACCTCCATCCTCCTGGACACGATCCCGCTGGTTTTGGACAGGGAGGACATGGTGTGAATTAGAGACGAATCCCTGCACTGGGGTCATTCCAGAGTCCCCAAACTGCCTCCCTGACCCCAAATGTTGGGGGGCAGAGCTCAGCCCCTCTGCCAACCCCCACCGCCTTCCATCCACTGCACTCACAAAGCCCCATTTGAGGCTCCATCCATCGCCTGCTCCGTAACGAGGCATCATCGGTGGGGACACAGCAATTAAAATCCCTGCCGTGCTGGCACATGGGTGGCTCCATCGGTGGCTGCTGCCAGCACCCGGTTCGGGGTGAGAGGGGGTAACGCTGCCCCGGGCAGCACCTCAAAGGCTGCATCTCCCCATGGGTGAACAATCGGCTCCTTCTTCTGGGTTCAAAGAAGAATCCACCCTGACAAAGAGGGAACAAAGGCGCCGGGAAAACTGGGAGTCAAGTTTATTTACAATCGGGATAGGAAGCGGAGGGCCTGGAACAAAGGTGTTCTGTCAGGGACAGGCACTGAGGGGCTCTTTACCCGCACTAATTGCCACTTGCTCCACGATATCCATTTATCTTGAGGCTCAAACAGCCTCCTCAGCTCTGCAGGTTCAAGCACAGCTCGTATGCAACGCTGCCCGGCACAACTGGTGTGCAGGGAGCGGTCCCACCATCCAAACCCAGCAGGAAGCTTCCTTCACGCCTCCCAAACAGCGGGATCGTGTCCAGGAGGATGGAGGTGCCAGCAGGGATGCAGCCCAGGGTTGGTTGGGTAATGAGGAGCGACAACAGGGCTTGGGGCTGCTGCGTCCCTGCAACCCAAGTGGTGATGAGCAGCGAACCATGGTGGGATGCTCCTGGGAGTGATAGCGAATGGCTGTGAAAGGAGGAGATGGGGAGAGGATGGATGAAGCCTGTGGTGATGTTTGTAGCTGGGAACCACCCTCAGATATAAAAGCCCAAAGGGCAGGGAGTAATAATGAGTAGGCCAGGTTGGACACGGGCTTGGAGCAAGCTGCTCTAATGGAAGGGTGTCCTTGCCCGTGGCAGGGGTTGGAGCTGGAGGAGCTTTAAGCTCCTTGCAACCCAAACCAGGCTGGGATTCGATGCTGCTCTGACTGCTCCTCTGCGGCCTCCCTGCTCCCATCCCTGCCCTCACCCTCAGCACATCCATGGGCGCGAAGCCTGAACCGGTGGGAAAAGGAGGAAGAGGAGGTGGGAACATCCCGGAGAGCCGAGAGGTCGAGCTTATTGACAGAGAGCCTGTTGAATGGCGCGGGGAACAATGCCAGCCCTCAGCCGGGCCAGTGGGGACTGTGTAAAGTGAGGGGCCGGCACCAGCGGGCGCGGGGAAGCCCTCCAGGCGAGTGGCCTTTAGTGCTGTGTTTGCCTAACCCCTGACCCTTCCTTTAGGGCTCTAATTGAAATCGCAGCTTGGTGACAAATTGGCATGACCAACGGGCCAGAGGCGAGCCTGGAGGGATGCTAGGAAGCGCTATCCCTGCTCCGACAGGAGCCGACCCACTGCTCCTTTCCAAGCCGGCATGGGCCACCCCCAAAGTGCTTCACACCCCAGATGAGGTGTTTGAATCAGCCTCTTCCTTCCTCTCATGGCACTGCTCAAAGGTGCCACCATGGCCACGATGCTTGAGCAGGTTCAAGGCTCCTTCAGAAACCATTTGGGCAGGAGATGCTCTGATGCTCCAGCAGCCCTTCGCAGATTGCACCCTGGCAAACCTCCAGCATGCAGAGCCCAGCTCCTGTCCCTCGCCAAAGGGAAGGGTCTCAGCCCTTCGCTGGGCTTTTGTCTTGAAGTAAAAGCTGCTTTTGGGAGCCAAGAGGAGAAAGGAGCTCCCTAAAAGCAAATACAACTGAAACCCCAAAGCGCTTCCCACCGCCTGGGCATCAAACCCTGACGCTGAGCCAAATGGAGCTGAAGATGTCCCATTGCGGAAGCTCCTGGGACAGAAGCATCCTTGTGAGCACCAAAATCTCATTTTCTGCAGAAACCAGACTGAAAACAGAGAGAAAAAGCCCCGAATCAGACACCTCAACCCCTCCTCTTCATCCCTTCTACAGCATTCCTGCTGCTCTATGCGGTACCTCAGGGATGCAGAGCTACTCCACAAAGGTACCACTGCACCTGAGATGATGGCAAGGTGGGGATTACCACTGGTAAGGGGGCTCTGTGGAGTTCCACCATAATCCTCATCTTTTCCCTTCACTTTTCCAGCCGTCCCAGAACACCGTAATCATGGGATGCTGGGATGAGACTGCCGAGTGTTCCTGCCCACAGGAAGGGATCGAACAGTTGATGTTGTGTAGATTATCCAAGATGAATCTTAAAGGGGATGGAGTAAAGTCTGGTCCCTTGTGCACCCAGGGCCCCAAAGCACAAACAGCACAAAGAAGGGACCAATTCCAGCCTAAATCTCTGCAGTTTCCATGTGCAGGCAGGAGCCTGGGAATCACTGGGGCTCCTGCCCATGGCTCCACCAGCCCATCCTGCAGGACTTTGGTCTGCTGAATCCAGACCCTAACTTTGGAGCATCCATCGCATTTGGTGATATTTGTGTATCCACCTTGCAACAAAGCACCTTAAAGCCCCCCAGATACCCCCCTTGCTGCCTGCCCCACATTTGCAAATCATGGGCAGGGATTTTTACATCCCCTAAAATACCTTTAACTGCAGGTTTCATGCCTGTCACCCATCACTGATTAATGCTTTTCATCACTCTTATTGTCATTATTGCTATTAAACGTGCATCCATCCAATTCAGACATCAAACCCCTGTCGAACAAGACAAAGCTGGGATTAAGCAGGCTTTGCTTCCAGGAGGTGAAGCCATCAGAGATGAGGGATCTGATGTCAAACTGGTCCGCGAAAGAGAACCAGGTCACCAGTCTGCACAAGGAGAGGTACAAGGTGGGAAGTAACTCGCATCCAATAACCCCAAGAGACCTCAGGCACCGGTGGGACCTGGACTGCCTGATCCCTTCCTCCTCCTGCTTCCCTACGTGGGTTTGCCATGTTTTAAGGTGGTGAAACCCTCTGTGCAATCCTGGAATGGTTTGGGATGAAGGGACCCTAAAGCTCCTCCAGCTCCATGGGCAGGGTCACCTCCCACTAGAGCAGTGTGCTCCAAGCCTCTGTGTCCAACCTGGCCTTGAGCACTGCCAGGGATGGGCATCCAAACCATCTCCATTCAACCCATCTCAGGGCCCTACCACCCTCCCAGGGAAGAGCTCCTGCCTAAGATCCCATCTCCATCCCCCCTCTGGCAGGTTAAAGCCATTCCCCTTGTCCTGTCCCTGCATCCCTGCATCCCAAGCCCCACTCCAGGTTTCCTGCAGCCCCTTTAGGCACTGGAGCTGCTCTGAGGTGTCCCCTTCACGCAGCAGAGGGGCAGGATCCCCTCCCTGAGCTGCTGCTCTGGGCTCAAGCGCACCCTGAGGCCGGCTCATGGGGCCCGGGCAGTTTTGCAGTCGAAGTTCTATGGGGCTGGCAGCACAAACCCCTTTGAGGTGTTTTCGTGCCGGGCTTGAAAAGGCTCCTGCTTCCTCTGGGGGGCATTCTCCTGGCAGGCGGCTTTACCGCAGCGCAGCTCCCGGCTCCCAGCTGGATCCGCAGCCGCGCCAAGTCCCCCCGGCACCCTTCGGGCTGGCACCGAGAGGCCAAAGGAGCGCGCGGGTCCCAGGCTCGCAGGGAACAGCCCCGTTTCCCCGTCCCCATCCTCATAGAAATTCCCTTCCAGTCCCCCCCAGTGCTTTTCTCTGCGTGTTCTCCTTTAGCCGGGAGCTGCCCTCCTCTTCCCCACTCCCACCGGGCGCTTCCCCCCTCCTCTGTCCCCCAGCATCCCCCTTTCTCTCGGCTCTCTATAAACAAAGCGCCTCAGTGTCTGGGGGGAAGAAAAGTTGCATTATGCAAATGGGAAAAAGCAGAGAGGAGATTTCTCACTCCGAGAACCCCCATTCCGGGCCTGCACCTCGGTTTCCATGGCGTGGCCAAAGCCTGCTGGAGCCTGGTTTGCATACGGATGAGAGAGGAGATGAAATCAGCACGCAAGCCCATCGCTGACAGAACCCCATTGTTCGGCCTGTCTGATTTGGAGGCTAATGAAACGCCATTAAAGGAGAAAGAAAGAGGGAGAAACAGCCCAGCGCTTTCATCCTGCCTTTGGTCAGTGCTGGGGAGGGGGAGCGCACCATGACGATGGAAGGGCTCAGCCTTGGGGTGAAGGCATTCTGGCGCTGGGGAAGGAAATTCCCAGGATGCACTGCCCCTGCGAGCCGGAGCGATGCCGACGGGAGATGGTGCTGTGGGCAGAGGGCTGGGCTGGGAGAACCCTGCATGGGAATAGCCCGAGCTACAACAGCACCCATCCATCCCGTCAGCGAGGGCGCTGGCCCACTCAATCCCACCCTGTGCTCGGGAATGACACTGGGATGGGCTCGGCTCTCCTGGTTGCTGGCTTTCAGAGTGGAATGAATGGAAAGCCGTGGCACCGAAGGAGCAGGAAGCAGCGCGCTCCTTCACTTCACTTCTTCATACAAGCTGGGGGAGAAGCCAACCCAAAACAGAGGGAGAAACACCCCTGGGTACCCCATCTCCCCCTCATCAGCATCCTCCTTGGGTTATTCCCAATGTGTCAAGCTAGAGAGGTCCAGGGTTCCGAGGAGGTGGGCTGGATGGAGCAGGAGCTCTGGGGTAGCTTTGCTCCCTTTCCCCTTGCCATGGCCACCCAGTCCCTTTCCCCCTGCCCTGCTGCCAACAGCACATTGTCCCCAGCGTGATTGGCCTTGAAAGGGCTGATTTGCTTTCCCCGGCCCATTGAAACGCCGGAGACCAAAGGCTGTTCCCTCCAGGCGCTCGGAAACCTGGCACCTTTTCCACTTGGCTTCCCTGTGCCCCTGAGCCCAGCGGCTCCTGCTGAGGTTTTGCCATCAACACAGTTTTGTTCCCTTTGGAGGGCGGCGCAGGAGGGACACAAGGACCTTGGAAATGGGCAGCGTCTTTGACACCGCTATTCTGCTGCGGCCCCCCTGGCTGAACAAACAGCTCACAGAGCGGCCGTTTACTCTATTTCCTCCTCCGGGGGAAAACACTGCATCTTGGTCCTAATTAATTTACCTCATTAACATTATCTGCATTGGCTCTCTATGCAAAGGCCGCTTTCTGGTCGGGACAGAAGGGAAAAACCAGGAATGAAATATATTCCAGCATCTCCCGGCCCCGACTGTGAAAGGGACATCGCGGAGGGAAGTGAGCTGCTTGCATCCCTTCAACCCGCCCCTCGGCCTCCTCTCCTTGGCAAACAGAGCACGGGATGCGGCTGTGTTACTGCACACCCTTGCTGCTGTGCTGGAAGCACATCCTTAGGGAAGGACCACAGGGGATGGGATGCTCATGATAGACCATGGGAGAGATGCCCACGAAGCTGATGGGCTGCTGGTAACCAGGGAGCCCTGGGCCAGTTTATACCCAACGGAGAGCCTGCCCTGTGCTTAGAACCTGAGTTTTCCTGGGTTCAGGAAGCTGCCGGAGAGGCCGAGGGCCCTGTGAAGCATCCGCATTCCCTGCTCCTGCCTAGCAAAGCCCTGCTCTGCCGGCTTGTTCTTTTCCCTGCCAGATGCCAGCTCTCTTCAGGCTCTTTCTTCTCCCCACGCTTTGCTTTGCCGCATGGATCCGGAAACCAGAAACAAAAGGAGAGGAAAGAAAATGGGATGGATGGGGGGGGGGGGGGAGGTGGAAGGGGGAGTTTCCCTTCCGTTAAAGCTTTTTGCAGCTCTCCCAATATGAGACACTCTGGAATCTCACATGATGAGTGCGTGTGCCCACGTGCACGGCCACGTGATGGGTGCCCGGCTCTGCCAGGCGAAAGGAGGGAGGCTGCGGCTGCATCCCGAGCCCTGTGGCTGGAAAACCGGGAGGATGCAGAAGATGGAAGCTCCTCTCTGCTCCAGACCTGCATTCCCAAAGCTTATAAAGGGAAATCCCCCGTTCCCGGCTTCATAGCCATCAGCTGAAGCGGCCAGCAATTCTCCTTGGGTTTGTTCCCTGTAGCTTGGGGTGCATTTCCCTATGGAATGTCGGCTCCCCACAGCAGCCCGCTCTGTGCATGCCGCCTTTCCCAGCAGTTCAAAACCCAGCTGCCCACTTCAAATTCCCTGAATTTTAAGGACACGAGGAGCTGCTCCCATCCTCGGGAGCCCTGTCAGGATTCTCCCCACCAGAGGAGGAACGGGAATGGGAAGAGCCCTTTGCGTCCTGATGGACAAGGAGGAGAGGTCCCTTCAGCATCACTTGAGCTCCAACTCAAGTGAGCTCCTGGAGGAGAGCCCTCGGTCCAGGCAGGCGGGAGATGCTCCCACCACCAGGAACCTGCTATTAGCAGTGGGTGCTTTGTCCGCCTCATTCCCAGCCGCCTCCAGACTTCCAGCCATTCCCAGTGACCTCCTTTTCCCTTCATTTTGGGGTTGGGGTTGATTTTCCTCCTTTTCCTCAGTTTTAATTCGTTGTTCTTTTCCCTCCAAGCGGGAATTTGCCATTTAATCAACTTCGACCCAGATCGCCTGGAGGGGGTTTAGGGAAAGGGGAGGAGGGGGAAGAATGGAAACGCTGATGTCCCATCCCCTCCCTAAAATGAGTTTTAATTGTAATCCTTTAATCCCTCTCAGATGGCCCTCTCTCCACTGATGTTTTCCATAATTATTCCTTGCCGTTTTCCCATCGGGCTCAGGAGTGTCTTCAAGAGGGAGGGGGTGGAGAAAAGGCCCTTTTCTAAACTAATAATAATGGGGCAAATTAAGACACAAAGAGGCAAATAACAAGGGGGCGAGGGCTGCGGCGGCAGAACTGGCATTCTTAATGCCTTCCCCCCCCAGCTTTCGGTGGTGATGCTCTCAGCCACCCCAATCAGCGGGCAATTGAGGCTCGAGTGCCTGCACCCTCCTACAATGACCCACATTTAGCCCAAGTGGCTGCATTGACGGAGGACCAGGTGCGCGGGATTGGGAATCTGGGAATGCGCCTCCAGGCAGCGTCTGGCCTGCGAGATTCCATGCGCCGGGATGAGGAGCATCCATCCATCCCGGGCCCTCTGCCCATCCTCTGCCACCCTGGGGAGCTTGGGAGGGCAGCGCTCCCCTCTGCTTGGCTCCGAGCAGCACCTACTGTCACCCAGGACCCCTGCGCGCCATGGGGTGCGCATCACAGCCAGCACCAGAGAGATGGGACCTGTTGGAGGGACCAAAGCCCAACAAAGGTGTTATGGATGCTCCTGAGCAACTTGGGAGTGGGAACCCAGGTTCATGTGGCACTTGGGGGCTCAGGGGCTCTAAACAGGGGGGTTAATTCAGGGCAGTTAAGCCCAACCTCCCTTTGGAAGGATGTGGGCCCTGGGGAGCAGGAATAGGGATTGGGATGCTGATGCCAGAGCATCCATGGCAAAGCATCCTGGTGAAAAAGACCCATTTGCAGAGCACTGAGCTCGTGTTTAACCTGGGAACCCTCTTATCCAGGTCTGACAGGGGTTAATCCACCCCGAGCATCTCCTTCACCTTCCCCAGCCATAAGGCTCACCAATCACTGCTAATCATTACATTACTTCAAGGAGCCTGACCCAGAAGGCTGTGCCAATGCCTGCTCCGATTCCTTCCCGCTTCCTCCTCGCAGCAACCAGCCCCGTATCCCACCGGGATCAGAGTGACATGAAGGGGTGAGCCTCGGGGACAGCAGGGCATGGCCACGGTGACCCCGAAGGGCAAGTGATTCTTGCAGGAACAAAGAGCCCCTGTGTGCCGGCAGCCGGGAGTTTGTGTGCAATTAAGTGGCGGCAAAGCAAACAGAGCCGGTTCATGAGCGCGGAGCCCAGGGCGCCTGTATAGACTCCATGGAATGGGAAGCAGCAGCTCCCGAGCTGGAAAACGAGAGGAGGCACCGAGTGAACCTGGGATGAGAGCAGGGGAAGGGCTCATCAATTGTGTCAGGCACCAGCAGCATTGGCAAAGGGAAGGATCCCTTTAACCATCAATGGATGCGCACCCGAGGGAGAAGCGCCTCGTGGTTGGAGGGGAGCAATGGGAAGGTTGGATATTCCATATGAGCCTATCCACAGCCTGACTGGTGGCTGGGAATGGGGAGGGTGGACAAAGCAGGGTCTGGCATAGGCTGCTCTGGATCCTGGCTTACCTCTCGCCTGGCATTGGAAGGATGCAGCCCCCATCCACCCAGGGCTCAGCGAGTGCCCCTGCATCCCGAAGCATTCCCCCCCAGTGACACCTTTTCTCCTAACAAAAGGGAAGGCACACCAAATTCTCCATGAGGAAATTCCGGAAGAATTCCAGGGTAGCGTTTTGGGTTGAATTGCAGTGGAAACGCGACCATTGGATGCAAACCCTTCCATTATTTGCATGGGATGGTCGCACTGGACACGAGAGGCACAGCAAAAGTTCACTGATATGACCCAAATGAAGGTGTTTTGGGGGGGGGGTTGTTACCAGCCCTCAGCACAAGCACCGGAACAACGTCATGGAGGGGTTGTTTGCTGCTGACAGGGAACAATCCTTGTAAAACACCTCCATATATCCCAAACCTGTGTATTCCCATTGACGATCACCAACCCAACCCCTCCCATCGGCCTGAACCCGCTCCTGGCTTCGAAACTGAGCGCCAATCCCTACTTTTCCTCTGTTTCCCACATCGGCATCACCATTCTCCATCCCCTGCAGCATCCCGGCTTCGGGACAAAGCCACAACAGCCAATTCCCAATGTCCTTCAGCAGAAACGCCTTTTCTCCCTTGTACAAAGGGATAACGCCAGAGGAAAAGGGAAGGCCATGGAAAACACCCCCCGACCTTCGCTTCCTTTGGGAATAGCTGCCATTAAACCCATTTCCTGGCCATTTGGGAAGCTCGGGTCCGGCTGCAGCCACCCCCCAAGCGATGCCATGGACCCCAAGCGGCCCCATTCCCAGTGTCCCAACCCCTCCATGGCTCCCTTCTCCCAGCTGCCTTCACTGGAGCCCGGCACCGAGATGCGGGAAGCAGGCGATGGGGCCGGAGCGGGGCGGCCACGCTGCCGAGCGCCTTCGCCCCCAAAGCCGGTGCCATCCCCACGCCATGGCGGGGGCCATGGAGGGGAAGGAGAGGGGGAAGAAGGAGAAGGAGAAGAAAGGGAAAAGAGCCCCCTTTAAACTAAAGAGGAGGAGGAGAAAGCCAAGGGCGGGGGGGGGGGGTGGGGGGGTGTAAAACTCGTTAGCACTAATTATCAGGCGCAGGGACACCCGATTAATTTGCAAGTCAATTAAGTCTCCATAGGTTCACGTTTCCTGTTCTCAGCCACTGAGGGGGAAAGAAAGAGGGAGACACAACTGCGGCCTTAATCCTCCTCAGAGGCCGCCATGGCGGGGCCGCCTGCCCGTGCCAAGGCGGAGGGAAGGAGGGAGGGCAGGGGGGGGGCTCCAGCTGGCACCGCCATAGCCCAGGGGCCGTTATGTGCCAGTCATTGTGCCCTCCGGAGCCGCCCTGGCACCGCGCCGCCGCCTTCCCCGCCGCCATTTGGGAGCCGCCGCCGCCATTTTGTCGATGCCCGCCCGGGGAGGCGGGCGCTGCCAGAGCCCGTGGCCATGTTGGGCTCCTGCCTCCTCCCCGCCATCCTCCTGCCTCCTCCCTGGTCCTTCGCTTCCCCCCCGCCATGTCTATGAGGCCATCAGGGCCTGTCGGTGCTGCCAGGGCCTGCGGGCGCCATCAAGGCCTGAGGGGTTGCTGGGAGGCCAGGTCTACCATGACGTGGGGTGGTGGGCATGGGGCAAAAGGGCTGTGAGGGACAATGCTATGAGGGGTGGGCTGGGTGGGGGTCAGCCCCAAGGTGCCTTGAGGTACGAGATGGGGCTGGGGGCCCATGGAGAGGAGCATAGGAAGAGATGCGATGGTGCTGAGGGTGTCCGCCGCGCCTCGGTTGCGGTTTCTCTGCCATCACCAAACGTGTTTTCCAGGAGCAACTTCAGGAATGAGCCAAGCATTGAGAAATACGGGGGAAAACGGACGGAAAACGGCTTAAAGCAATGGAGAAAGAGAAGGAACAGTGCCAGAGCCCCCGGCGGGACACAGCCCCAGGGCCACACCGCCAATCCCAAGGCCAATTCCAAGGCACGGGGGACATTTGTGTGCGTGTGTGGATACAACATGTCTGGGGCCCGACAAAAGCCCCCTGATTGACACAGAAAAGGGGGCTGACAAAAGGCCGAGCGGAGCACAATGGTGGCCGCCGGGACCACGCGCGGGGCTGGGCATCCAGGGAGGCTTTTAAGGACACCTCCACCTTCGCCGTGGAAGTAAACGCTATCAAGGGACCTCATCGAGCATCCTCCAGCCTCGGGACAAAGGCGTTTGCACCCTCTTCATCCATGGCCGCAATGGTTCTGCTGCTTCCTCACCCACCAACGGGCACCGGAGCCCCGTTTGCGCCAAGGGAAACAGGGATCCATTGGCAATTGGATCCTTTGCCCAAAGCTTTCCCAATGAAAACCCAACCAGCTGGGAAATGAGGGCCCAAAGTTTGGTTCAAATCCCAATGGAGCAGAGGGAAGCCAAGTTCCACCCCAGAGGGGCAGCATCCCAGGGGAGCGGGTAACCCCATCACCCATCCCTTTGAAAACCCCTTTGTGTGCAATAAAACACATGGATTTTGTCATAAAACCCATGTATTTTTCCTAAAAACCACGTATTTTTCCTAAATCCCACATATTTTTCTTAACCCCACCTATTTTCCTCATTCTAATTCCAGCTGGAGTGAGGACCCGGCTGAATTCCCAGTGCATTTTCCCAAGAAGCCTTCTCAAAACCCGGTGGGTTTGGATCTTGTTTTTCTCTCTCTTCTCTCCCCCCCCCCCCCCCCCCTCCTTTTCTTATCGAGAAACAAAAGTGTTTGAGACTGAAACGGCTCCATTGCGACAGGGAAGACCTGGAGCAGCGATTGCTTCCGTGCACAAGCCACGCTGGTTGGGAATGCCTCGGAGCACAGCCCCTATTTAGCCTTTAGAAGTGCGAACTCGCCTCTGTTGTTATCCTTTGGCTTTAATCACATCCAGGACAATTCCAGCAGCTCCAGAACTGAGGAATCTTTTTCTACCTGAGAGGTTCAAGGCTGGTTTGTCCATCAAAACGAGTTTTAAGCAGGACTGACCTAAGTTGAAAGCCCCACAATAGGGATTTTACATGGAATGAACCTCAAAACGCACGCTTTTATTTTTATCATTTTCCTGAAAGGTTTTTCATTTTAATCCCTTTTTTTTTTTTTTTTTTTAATCAAAAGGAAAAAAATATATTTCGTTCCCAAGAAAGAATCAATCCAAATTCCTCAGAATAATAGGAAATAGCTCGGGATGATGCGACACAATGGAGCTAAAGCGGCTCCCACCAGCTCAGGAGCCTGCCAAAAAAATCCCGGGGAAGATTATTTTGGGGGATTTCTTTGTAAAAAAATGGGAATGAATCTCAAATTTTCCATATTCATGGAAAACGCGAGATTTTAGCAGGATAAGTTCGAATTAAATGCGGACATTTGAGTGTGTTCAAACACTTCCCGAACGTTGCGCGTTCGAGAAAGGAACAAATATAAGCGGCAGTAATAACACCGCAGCTAAAATCCCATCTTTTCCTTTAAATTTCACTCCCCCTTCCCGGAAGAAAAAGTACTTTTTCGTTTACTCCATTCGAAAGCAAAGTGAAGGAATTGCATTTAGGACCAGCCTTAAACCGGGATCCTCGACCCGACAAATCCCGAGTAACGACGGCTTTGTCTGAGCGTTGGATTCTCCCCATCCCCGAGCTGGGAGCAGCCCCAGGAACACACAGTCTTCCCCCCCCCCCCCCCCCAATTTTTCCCTTTGGGATTTAAGAGGATAATTCGCCTTTAACGATTTGTAGAGTTAAAAATCCAAAAGGATCAATTGAGTCCATTCGAGGAGGGTTTTTTTTTGCCGCTTTGATGGGAGAAACAGAAGAAAACGAAGGGGAAACTTGGGGGAAAAAAGTGGGGATTTGGGGGGGACTCGGGGCTTTCCCTCACCCCCAGCCGCGGACGGCAGTGGGAGGAGGCTGAGGGGGGGACGAACCCCACTCGGGAACGCTCCTCCGGGGGAGAAGCCACCAGGAATGCCAAAGGATGCTTTAAACCGAGGGACGAGCCAGGTTCTGGGCTTTAACCGAGGTGCTAAAGCCGGGAGCGGTATTTCAGTGTGTGCCTGCCACAAATGCCCCCTTTGCTGCGGGTTTTGCGCTGTAACTCGGCTTAAACCCAATTCAGCGCCCGCGCATCCCCCTCGGACCTGCCCGCTCTCTCCAGAGCCCTCCTCGCAAACGAATTCCTCGCTCCAAATCGCCTGTTGCGAGCCCGGTGTCCCTCGAAGCCCCAGGAGCAGCCGGGGGGGGGGGGGGGCAAAGGGGAGAGGGCTTAACTTGGGGTGCGCGTTACCTCTCTTGAGGTGCGTTCGCTTCACCCATCACGATCGCGGTCACCCCAGCAAATGCCCCACAAGTAATTGAATTAAAAATAGCCTCTTTTCTAATCTGCTTTGGGGGGGGGGGGGGGGAACGGGCGGTTACGATCCCTCCCCCCCCCCCCAGAGCATTTTATAATGAAATGTAAGATTACAAATTAATTGAATTGCTTTCCCCCCCCCCCCCCCAATCTGTCATTCGCTGCAATTTGGGGCTAATCGTAAAGCAATGGAAAACAGCCCAAGTGTGTGCGTGGGACTACAGAGACGTCCCGCTCCATCCCCGCAGCACCCACAGAAGGTGTCCAACCTGTACCCCCCCCCGTATCCCGACATTTGCACCCACCAAAAAAACCCCTTGAAGCCTTAAGGAATAATGATACTAAATCGAATTCATCCCTCTTTTGAATGCACCATCAGCTCGTCGGGATACAGAAGGGCTGGAAATCCTGGGAAACGAGAAATGCTTTCGGGAGTTGAAGCTTTCCTCTTGATCCTATTCATTTCATTGAGTTTCGTGATTTTATTCGTGCCTAAACACGGCTCCTACATTTAGAGCCGCAGAGATTAAATATTGCAATTATTATATACGATATTTATTGCAATTTAAAGCACGGTTCTGATAGGAAACGCTGCAACCAGAGAGAGGTTTTGGCTGCCTTTAGATTTATCCCTTTTCCCCGCAGTCACTGTTTAACCACATTTATTGGGACCAGGACACAACCTCGCACATTTTTGATCCTATCAATACCTTCCCAATTCGATCAAAAGCTATTCCTAACCTAAACCCATCACCGGAGTGCAGGCGGTTGCCTTTGCCTCCTGGGTTTGTTCATCCCCGCTGGATCACACCCCATTATTTCACCTTTGAACAGGCTCCTGCCGTTTGCCAACTTTTGGGCAACTTTTGAGGAGTTTTAAGCCCAAATCGAAGCGTTTCAGGATGGACAAATCTCTTTTGATAAGGAGAGAAATTGCTGCTGCTTTTTGCTGCTGCTCCCCCAGGACCCATGGGCACGATCCGGGACTCTCCTGCTTTTACTTTGCTCTCGCAACGAGAGGAAACCACAAAGCGCATGAGACGCCTGGTCCCTTGGGCATCCGTTCCAGCACCTCAGTTTGATCCTCGCACCCCTTGGTGCCACCCGGCTGCCCCAGGATCACCCCTTGGCACTGACCCGCCAGCGCAAGATGCTTTTGCACTCCCTTTGCTTTGTGCCCTTGCTGTCTCTCCCCCCGTCGCGATCTTAACCCAGCTTCTGTCGGCACAGATTTTAGGGGGAATAAACGCAATATCCCAGGTCGTGCAATGCCAGAGGCTTCCCAGCACCGGGATTCGGGAACCTCTCTCCCAGCAGGGTGATTTCAAACAGCAAAGTCTTAAAGCCCAGGTAAATGACATTTAATGCTTGTTTGCAGAACGAGAGGGTGGCACCGGGACTGAGCAACCGGTAACGGGCATTTAGGAGAGGCACAGCTCTGAAAGCTCCATCCATTTAAACCTGATTTTGGACTCGCTTCGGGAGGCTGAAGTTTCTCTTTAAGCTACTAAAACCCCGAAGTGCTTTTCAAAGGCAGTTATTGCTCTGCTCTGACCTCAGCGAGGGTCGGGGGGATCCTGTGCTTCCCCCCAAGTCAAGCCCGCCAGTTTTCCCCTAAAATAAACCCCAATAAACGGCAGCCTGGGGCTTTCAACCTGAGCTCATTTTCCCTGCATCCCAAGGAAAACCTGGTGGGAAATAACACCACCTCCCCTCCCCGTTTTGGGGCACGCACAGTTAAGCCACGAGGCAGATGGGATTCTTGTTCCCGCATCGGCATCACAGCACCAAAACCTCATCTGGGTGATGGATAAAGCCAAAACGAGGATAATTTACCCCAAACACGGCTCCGACCACGCTGGGGGTTTAACCTGATATTTCACAGGGATCAGTTTAACGTTCTCTACATGGGTTCCCCCCCCTCCTCGCCCCGGCTCCCCTTAGCCCTCCGGTTCCAGCAGCAGTGATGGGATTTAGCACACGAGGGCTTCCAGGATCACTGATCCTATTAAACTTCCGTAAACAGGCAGTGAAACAGCCGTTGGCTGCCCAGGGCAGGGGAGAGGGGCGCACACACCAGCAATGACCCCAAATCCTTGTGGAATACGTTAAGATGGGAGGAGTCCCCCGATGATCTGCCCCAAGTCTGGCTCATAGAACCCTCTTCCTCACAGACTGGGACAACAAATCCGCACATAGGTCCCTGTGGAGCTAAGCAAGGGGCATGAATGGAGTCGTGGGGTGGGATAAGAGTCATAGGGTGACCCCCAAAACCCAGGGTCAATCACATCTGTCCTCCCCCTTGGCTCCACCATCAGCAGGCAGGGCCAGGGTCCCTGAGGATGCTGTGTCAGGCACAGTGCCCTGGGCACCAGCACTGGGGGGATGCTCCACAGCAAGATCCCCCCCATATCCCATCTATGCCATGGGGCAGCCTTTGCCAACCACCCCAGGAAAGCCCTAAAAGCCTGATGGAGGAGAAACAGAGCAGCTTCCATGCTGAAACCCTCCCCTAAGCCGTTTGCTCCCCACTAAACCCACCGGTGTTCCCTAGTGCCAACAGAATGCTTGCGCCCTGGCACACACCATGGAGAAAAGAGGGCAGCAGCTGCCAGGCAGCACGGAAGCAATGACATTTACTGGGGGGGGGGGGGGGGGGGACCGATGGGGGCAGCTGGCTGCTGATTATTGCATTATTTGGGGGGTTTAATTCATCTTCCTCTAAATAAGATTGTTCCAACGAACAAAGCGCTCGCCCGGGCCAGGTTTCCAAGAGGAAAGGCGCCGGCGCGGGATGCGCCGCACCCCCATGCAGCCAAAGGCTTGGAAAAGAGGGATCCCAATCTGTTCCTATGTGCAAGTCTCTGGTGTGAGCTGAGCGAGGCCACCGGGGAGGCTGTGGGGGAGCACTTAGGGGGTTAGCTATGGATGCATTGGGTTTCTCTCCCCCCACTGATTCCTGTCATCCAGCCCCTTCCCAAACCTGCTTCTCCGCACACGGCACATCCCAGCCAGTTTGGGATTTCTCAGGGGTCTCTTTCCACCTCCTGCTTGCTGCAACATCCAGGAGGAGCTGGAAAACCCCCCTGCAAGCCCAAAAGCAGGATGCCCCAGCTCAGCTGCAGGGTGATGCCTGGGATGCTCCATGGCCCCAGATCCGCATTGCATCCCAGCCTCCCGTGCCTACTGCCACCCACCAGCCCTTTGTCTCCCAGCTCATCCGTGGCTGTGCCCTGTGTTTTATTGCTATTAACATCCAGAAAACACATGGAAAAGAAACAATCTCTTCCCAGCTGAACCATCGCATCCCTCCCACCCCCTTTAATACAACCTTGAGCCATTCTGCCAAATATTCCCATTTAAAACCGCCAGCAGAGTTGCAATGGGATTTGTTATCATTTTAGGAGATGGGTAATTTTTGCCTTAATAAATGGAGTTTTCCTCATTGACTGCAATAGTGGATTTGGGAAGGGTTCTTTGTGTCACGCACTGCAGCAGCGGGCACAGGGATTCTCTCAAGAAGGCATCACTGCTCAGCGCCACTTACAAGCCTCTGGGATGCTTAACTTAGTGATTTATCCCTGTTTCCTCATAGCCAGCTCTGATCTCATTTCAGTGCTTCTCCCCTCCCGAAACAACCCCTTTGGAGACATGGAGCCATGCAGGAATCTTGCTTTTGAGGAGCTGCCATTTGCCATCCAAAACACACCCTCCATGTGCTGGAGAGAACCCCAACAGCTTCTACTGGGACACAGCTGGAGAGGAGAGCTCTTCACGCCCAGTGAAGGATTGCATCCATCCTGCGCCAGTTCAGAGAATCCCAAACTGGTTCGGATTGAAGGAACCTTAAAGCTCATCCAGCTCCAACCCCCTGCCATGGGCAGGGACACCTTCCACTTCCAAACCCCATCCAACCTGGCCTTGAGCACTGCCAGGGATGGGGCAGCCACAGCTTCTCCGAGTCCCTCCGCCCTCACAGGGAAGAGCTTCTTCCTTATATCCAACCTGAACAGGAGAAGGCAAGAGGGAAGCTCTCAGCCCTCCATAGTGCCCATTCTGCATGTGGTACGAGCAAAGCAGGGATGCAATCAGGGCTAAATCCACCCAAAATCCTTTCAGTTTGTCTATTTTGGAGGAAACACATCCAATCCATGGGGAATACAAGCGGATGGAACTGGAGGCATGGCCAAGTCCCGGCACCCTCAATGCCCAGCTCCTTCTTCTCCATCCCATTCCCTAGCACCTGCCAGGGGGTTCCGCTGCCCTCCTGCTCCCCCCCTGCACACGGCTGCTTCCCATGTGGAATTCCAGCCCCACAACGGCACAGGCAGCGGTGCCAGGGGGATGCCAGCCCCATCCCGGGTAAACGCTGCTGCCCCTTTTGTCTGAGGCCATTGAAAGCCTTGGGGTGGTGGCGGCGGGGGGGGGGCTGTCACCGTGTGATGTGTGGCTGCGCGGCGTTACCCGTCTGGCACCGGTGCCCCCTCGCCACAAATGCCATTGGCAAAGCTGCGCACAAACAGCTTTTCAGGGCTCGCCTGGTTCTCCCGGCTGCCATAGAAACCCCTCTTTAGCTGCGAGTATATTAAAGGGTGGCGCTGGCCCTCGCCTTGAATTCATCACATTGTATTCCCCCGGCGAAAAAGAAGCCCCAAATCAAAGGAGAAAGCCCACCCCTTTGTGCTCTGTCTGAGGGAGATGGTCGGGCTCCGGCTCGTTCCGCACTTGGAACCGCGTCTCCCCCCTTCCCAAGCATCCCAGCAGCCCGCAGCTCGCGGCCTCCTCTCCCTCCGTCTCCCTCAACCACCACCAAAAGGCTCTTAGGAGAAGGATCCTCACTAAAAAGCAGATACGAGCAGGGGAATCCCTCCCTGCTCCTCTCCATCCATCCCTCCCCAGCGCTGTTCATAGCAAATGGGTCCCAACAGGGGTTTTGGGGAGGTTGGCAGAAGCAGACGGGTGTATTTGGTCACTCAAATCCCTTTCCCTACAGCACCAGGTTGAACAGGAAGTTTCCAGCTTGAACAGCAGGAAAACGGCCATGGAATGCGCCTGAACTGCGGATGAAATCATCTGCAAGGTGCGATCCAAGAGGCACAAACCCATCTTCCCCTAGCTGCTGAGCAAGCTCATCCCATCCGCACAAGCAAGGACGTGGCCCCAGGACCTCGCTGTGCCGAGCAGAGCAGCTTCGCCCGCCCTCGGCGGCACGGGAGAGGTAATTTAGTCATTCCAGGCGCTGGGAATCGCCCATTCAAGCAGATTTCATGCCCTGCCACCGGCCATATCTCTCTATCAGGGTGGCCGGGGGAGCAGCACCCGGGATCCACCTCCAACCCTTGTCCCACCACAGTGGAGACCTGAAGCAGCTCCAGCACACTCCGAAGTCCAGGAGTGTGGTGAAATCCCCCAGCACTTGGGCTTGAAACCTGAACGTTCACTTCCAAAGAGGGGAAATCCGTGTTTCTTGCAGAATTTGGGACAAATTGTGGTGCAGATTTCATTTTGCTCCCAAAATATCCCGTTTCAGCAAAAAAAGAGTCAGGTTTGTCCCCATCTCTTGGCCATCCCTTTGAGCCAGTTCCCTTTGCAGAACAGTCCTCAAACCTAACCTGAGCTTCCTCCTCCTGGCTCCCATCAGCGCAGCCACCGGCCGGGGAAGTATTCCCGAGCTTTCCCAAAGCTCATCCCAATTTCATGTTCAAGCCCACCTGACCAGGGAAGCAGCAGAGCTCCAAGCCGGGCCCTGCTGTGTCCTTGGGGGGCCCCTTCCATCAGCTGCTTTGCTCAAAACCCCCTCCAAGTAACCCTGGTTCTGGACAAGAGCCAGTCCTAAAGCTTGGGCTTGGCTTTGCTGGGCTCTGGAGGTGTCCCAGAAGCCCCCAAAAGGCCACGCACAGGAGGTGCCCAGGGCATGGTCCCCGTTAGGCTTGAGCAGAGGGAGCACAGAGGGGATGAATCTTGCTTCAAGGCCATTCCCAGTTCAGGAATGAGCCCTTCATTCCTTATCCCTGCTGAGCAGCAGTGGTTTCCCTTTCCCCTGGGTTAAGTCCTCAGGAGCACAGCTCCTCATGGTGACCCTGGGGGTCTTGGGGGTTCCACATGGCCCCATAAACCCCCGCAGACTCCAGCAGCAGCACAAGGACCAAGCTGATGTGGATGCAGAAATGCTGGGAAGAGCCACCCAAAAGCCCCACAAGCAGGCAAGGGGGAGCTGGGTGCCTGCTCCAAGGTGGCCTCACCCCAGCACCAAGCATCCCATGGCCCCACATCATCCTCCCTCCATCCTTACCGCAGCCATGCAGCCCCCCCAAACAATCCGCAGGATCCAAAGGGGCGCAGGAGCACCCAGCCCCTCCAAACCCACCCCATGGTGGTGCTTTGGTCCCTCTCGATGTGATGCTGGTGAGGGGGGGACCCCGGGCCGGCAGTGGGGGGGGACCCTGCCGCTTGTCTGCCCCGATCTGCATCACAAAAGGCCCATTCTTGCGAACTTGGGCGACCTCCCGACCCCGGCAGCTCGGGGAGTGAATGGCTTTAGTCTGCCACGACCATCATGTCACTTTGATTAGTGCGTGAATAAACTCTCAATCCCGGGCTGGGGGAGGCAGAGCCGGCGGGAGCAGCGCTGGATCCCTCCCAGCCCCGCCGCCAGCACCCAGCACCCAGGGGTGTGCACCCAGGGGGACCCCATCCCACCCAAAGCATCCTCACTGCGGATCCCGCCGCCCAGCCGGGTGCATAGGGGATGCTTTGGGGTGATGCCAACCCCTTCCCATCGCTGCTGCCTTCCCGGGAGGCCTCGCTGGGTGAGCGGAGCAGCCAAAGTGAAGCAGGAAAGGACCGTTCGCTCCTTTAGAGCCCAAAGCTCAGGCAGCAGCAGCAAGAGCATTGATGGGGAAGCTCCCTGCACTGCTTGGGTAGACTCGGCCGGATCCAGCCCTTCAGCTCCTGGAAGGGTTCACAAAGAGCTGTAGGAGCCTCCAAAACATCTGAGTCTTCCTGAATGACCCAGCCAATGCCACTCGCCCAAAGGAGGGATGATGGATTCTACAGGGGCAGCCAGACTGGTCCTTACTCCAAGGATGCTCCAAGCTCACTCGGGTCCCAGTGGCCCCAAATCCAGCATCATTGAGGGGATTCAAAGAGTTTGCAAGCTTTTGGGCCGGCAGAGAGGCATGTTTTGAGGGAAAAACCTGGGGGATCTTGTGTTTCTGGAGGCTCTGAAGCGCACTTCCATTTACAAGCCAACTGCAAGATGCAACGAGCCTCCAACATCTGCTTTTGAGGAGAAGCTGAACTCTTGCGCATCCCTTCCGTTCGCTGCACATCCCACACTATCCAATAACCCCCGGGTTGCTCAACACCCATCCAAACCTGCCAAAGTATCACCAGTTTAAGCCTAAAAATGCAAGATCTGTAGAAAAGACAGTAAATTAGGCCCTGCGCAAGGGCTCTACATGGGAAGCTAATGACCTTTTGTCTCTCCTGTCTACAGACGGGCCTCATTTGCATGGATGCAGTTGGAATAATCTCGCCCATATTTCAAGCGTGTGGCTGCATCCCCGCATCCTCCTCCAGAGAGGTTCCCTCCTGCTGTGCGTGCCATTATAACACTGCAGCCACTTCAGACTGCCTCCAAAGGCACCGAGATACCAGCCAGGCTCTCCCCGTGGATCACAAAGAGAGGGGCTGAGGCCCCAGATGTGGCCAAACTTAGTCCTGATGTAGCGTGGCTAAGGGATACCCCAACAGCAGTGCCCGCACCTCAGCTATGGAGAGCATCCCTATGGGGAGGTGCTCCAGTAACAGCCCCCATCTTCCTCCAGGGACCAAGCTTTTAGGTTTATGGAGCCCAAGTGTTTTGCTGCAAGCTGGAGCCCTGGGATGCTCTTTCTTAGGTGCTTTGAGGATCTTTATGAAGCAGCTCCCAAAGGGCGGGTTAAAAATGGTGGAAGAGGAAAAACTGGGTGCACTTGAGGTCTCCTCGCAGCTCTCTGTGTTCATGTTGCTTTTCCTCATGGCCTGGAGGTATCTCAGTGCTCAAGGAGGAGCTTTGGGCCGTTGTTGTTCCTGGGACCAGACCAGCTCTTGACAAACCCAGTTCCTGCTCAAGGCGTGCAGTAAGGCTGGCAGGGACCACCTTACCTGGCGTAGCATTGGCTTCACACTGCCCAACCCCATCCACTTGCTCCACAGAGATCCCAAGAGCAGGATTAGCCCTGGCTCTGGGCAAACTGGATTGCAAGAGCCAAAGCAATGCAGCTCAGGCAGCCCAGGACCCCAAAACCCTGAGCATCAGCCTCCCCCATCTTCCTCCTCAACCCTTTCCAAGGCCTCCAGCATGAAAATCCTTCTCTCTTCCAGGATGAGAATGATGCTGGAATTGATGCTCTCTCATTTCCTGCTGCCATTCCTTCTCTAGAGCCTCAAGACCTGGCCTCAGCCCCTTTTCCCTGCGCCAGGATCAGGTCCATCGGGGCGCAGAGCAGCTCCGTTAACAATAACTCCTCCGGTTGCGGTGCTGGGAAGGCAGCGGCGTGGCAAACCCAAGGCCTCAGACAAGGCAGAGCTGTCAATCCAGCCCCGAGCACTCAAAAGATTGATTAAGGACCCCCAAAAAAAGAGAAGCGGGGGGGGGGGGGTGTGTTGAACCAAACAAAAGGGAAACGGGAATTTCTGGCCATGAGCTGGGAGGCGGGGAAAGAGGGAGGGAAGAGCCCGGCCACGTTAAAATTCCGACGGAGAACTTGGAGCTGAACTATAGAGTCTAGACAAGCATTCAGAGCCCTGGCCCCGATTGTTAGAGAGCCTCTATTGTCTTAATTAACCATTTGAGCTGCAATGGAAGCAGACAAACCTTTTCTTCCGCGGCCCAGCCCTCCTCATGCAGACAAACAGCCCCGAGTCAAGTGCTGTGATTTAAACCCCCCTCGGCACACACACACACACACACACACACGCACACGCACACAGACACCTTCTTATGGGGGGGCTCTTTGCAAGGCTGGTTGAGAAAACCACTCCGAAGGGGGGGAGATGGAGGTGGGAGAAGAGGGGAAAAAGAAATGCAAATCCTCAGCGCACCGTGAATGGGAACAAATGGGTTGATTCTTTTAATCTCCTAATGTGCTTAATAAAGCATTATTGCGATGCAAATTTGACTGTAATGCTGTACATATTTTCGTTGACATGCTGGTAATTTTAGTTGGCTGAACAATCCAGTGCTTTGTTTTAGGGAGTTATTTCTGGGTTGGGGTAAAAAGGGGGCTATTTTGGAGGGCATCACAGGATTTCTGCCAATGATACCCCCTGGGAATCTCTGCAGCTCACTCTTCAGAGGCTGCAGCTACATCAGTGACTAAGGTGGCCAAATTCTCCTCTCGTGACCCCAGCAGAGATGGTGGAGCAGCTCCGAAGCACTTCTCAACCCCCCTCTGAACCCTCAGAGGCTCCACAGCCTCTTTTCCCCCACCCCACTGGTGCCTTCCTGCCTGCTACATCCCATGTATCCAAAGGGGGATACTGGAATACCTTCAGGTACTGGAAGATGTAAAGGTATCCCAGTATCTGAACGGGCCTACAACTAAAACCAGGGAGATTTAGGCTAGACATAAGGCAGAAGCTGTTCCCTAGGAGCCTTCATCCCTCATCCAGCCTTCTTTAGGGTGAGTCTGGGATTTCTCTGCTCTGAGGGGTGCCTGCTCCTTCCGAAGGTGTTTGCATGAACCATTCGCAGTGCCCAGCTTGTGGCCTGCATGTTGAGGTGGGGAAGGGGCTAACAAGGGTTAATATTGCCCCTTCCTCACCATAACCTGAAAGCCGGCACCTCTCTGGAAGCACCCTAGAGCAGCACCAGCTTCTCCTATAGAAATCAGAGCTCTACACCCACTCCCAAAGGCAGCCTTGTCCCCAAGGGGGGGTGGAATCTGCCTCATTTTCTGCTTGTGTGTGTGTCAAAGTACAAACCTGATTGCAAAAGAAAGAAATTAGTGCCAATTATAATCATGGGGCCAGGCTGCAGCTCTCCAAGAGAAAACTGTCATTTTGGCAGGATAAATGCAGCTCCGAGAGCTCTGGGAAACAAACAGAGATGCGCGTCAATGGGCAGGGTCTGAATGTTCCCGAGGCTGCATGGAAAAGGGGCTTTTTGAGCCCAAAAGGGGCTTTTTGAGCCCAAAGCTGAGCATCAGATGCTCTCGGCATGTTGAGAACCCCCAAACTGCTCTGCCCCCCCCTCATGGGAGCCCTGAGACATGCACTGGACCCCTCCTGCCACAGCATCTCCTCAGGGATGATGGGGATGGGGTCCTTTGCAAAGTCCTTGAGTGCAGAGGGAACACACGCGTGGAAAGCCACATCCCAAATCCATTGGATGTAGGAGCGGGCAGGAGCTCTCCCCATCCTCCTCTCAGCCCTACAAGTGTGCAGGCCTTTGCTGCAAGAAGGGTGGAAACTGGAGGCATGAAGGGTCTCCCCTTAACCTCTAGGGAACATTGATCCCTCCACCAGTTCAAGGATGGCGGCAGGAAGCCTTTCAGCAGCTGATCTCCAGCCGGGAATGGCTGCAGGAAGGATTAAGGGGATTAACATGGTCCAGGAGCTACTTCCAAGGGGTTTGCCGCAGCCAAGTGCAGGGCAAGGAGAGGCAAGCAGAAGCCCCTGCCTTCACCTAGGCAGCTGGCAGGGCAAAAGAGGTCCAGAACATGTCCTGGCCTTTACTGGTCCTCCATCAGGACCATCCCCAGCTCTGCAAACCCACCCGTGCCCTCCCAGGATGCAAAGAGCAGCATCTATGGAGAGGAAAAGCCACTTTGGCCCAATTCACATTCCCAAATTCCCACAGAATTCCCATAGAGAAACAAGGACCACAGAAACTTACGTGCTCCTTCATCACGCATGTGCTCCATCCACCACATACATGCTCTATTCGCCACACGCTCCATCAATCACAACCACACTCCAGCCATCATGTGCATGCTCCAGCCTCCTTTGGGAGGACAGGGACCAGCCCAATACCCTGCAAAGGGGCTGGAGATGTCCAAGGGATGCCAAGGGTGGCATTCCCTCTGTTTCATCTTTGTTCCAGCCTCCGGGCACCCTCGCAATGTTACCCCTCTACTCCTAATAATTCATCTGCTTTATCTGAAGAGCTCAGGCTCATTTGGTCTGTGCCAAACACCTTTCACCACCATTCCCCGCCATAGGAACAGAGCCACCAGCAAACAAACACCTTGAGCAAGCCAAGCTTTATTGTCAGCGATCCTTCTTTAGGGGTTGGGTTTTCCATGCAGGAAAAGCAGTTGGGAAGAAAGAAAGAGCTCTCCTATAGCACCGTGAACGAGAGGGAGGCAGAGGGAAGCTGAAGCCTTCACTTCATTAGCATGAAATTTGCTGGTAATTAGATTTCGGGGCATGAATATTTTAAAAACATGGAAAAGACAGGCTGTCAAAAACAGCCCGGCACCGGCAATTCCATCATTTGGGAGACAGAGACATCCACAAGCCATTAACACACATTTCCTGCGCTCCGACACTGCCTTTCCTTGGTTTGCTCCTTTTCCTCTCCCAGCCTCGTGTTCTTCACCTGCAAGCAAAAGAAACACAAAATCACTGTCGCTTCCATCCCAACATGGTTTTCCTTCCCTTAGCATCCTTCCCTCCCCTGCCTCCTACCCCAGCCTTGCTAAGCACAGGCAGGCCTGAGGTTGGGTCATCCATCAGACCTCCGCACTCCTGCAGGACCAGATTAAATTAAGGCTGCAGGAAGCTTCTTGTCTTGATCTCCAGGCTTTTCTGCTGAAAACACTGATTTTGATCACTATTTGCATAATTGTACGGTTAGGTGCTCACCGGCTCCCTAATGATATGATCTGTGTTCGACACTGCTCCAATGAGGGACGTTTGTGAGGGGCATAATAAACCACTGCTCTGTGCTTACCGCAGGCCTGACCTTGGCTCTGCACTGGGATCCCCTTCACACAGCTCCTCCCTGCAGCCTCGTGACCCCCAAACCACGGTGGGGCCAGCCCCACACAGTCTGTGGGTGAGGACAGGCACCGAGGGCGACGCCAGCCCCAGGGGACAGGGGTTATGGTCAGGATGCTGGTCCCTGTAACTGAAACAACCCTCGGCAGAGCCAGCATCCTCCGATAGCTCCATCCGAAGGGATGCAGTTGAGATGCAGCACCGCGGGCATCGTTCTTGCCCATGCTGTATTTCCAACAGGACCAAAAGCCGGATGGAAAACAGCACAGCCCCACATTTCCCTCTGTTTTCTCAGGAGAATCTTGCATGGCAGAAAGAACTCCATCCCAGGGGCTGTTTGTTGGGATCATTCAAGATCTGAGCTCTTTCCGAGATGGGGGTATCACAGGGTAGGATCCATCCATGTTGAGAACCAGCACAGGCACCAGAGCACATTCCCTGTATGACCAGTACGGTGCCACCAACCCCATGGACGTGCCCAGAGGGGACCTGCTTGCTCATGCACTTGTCAAGAGGACATCAAGTTCAAGATGCCCCTGCTCATTGCAGGGAGGTTGGACCAGATGACTTCTGAAGGTCCTTTCCAACCCAAACCATTCTATGGTTCCCTCTTGAACTCTTCCTGTGCAAAGCAGCAACATCTGGGGGGGATTTTCGCTTTCAAAGAGCCTGGGTTTAGTCCTAAATCGGGACCAAACACTTGAAATGCTCTAGACAAGGGGCCTCTTTCCTCTGCACATCCCAAGTCCTTCAGAGATCAAGTCCTTATTTAAATCGAGCCCTCAAAAAGCCTCTTGGGAAGAGGAAACTACAAGAAGAACCCCCCCAAAAGCCCCATTATTTGACCTTGCTGTTAAAATCCTCTGTCCATGTTAGTTCCTCTTATCACTATCATCATGATCATCATCTCTGGCAAATTCAACCTACACAAAACAGCCCCACACAAAGCAAATCCTAGACCTCAGCTTGGGTCATGCCTCCCAAAAATCTCCTTTGCAAAGGCTTTATCGGCCCGAGCAGGGAGTAGAAGCAGTTGGTACAAGGAGCTGAGCGACCAAATCAAAAGCATGTGAGCAGATTAAAGAATCAATCGCTCCGTTTGATGCAGAGGAAATCCCACTAATTATAAAGAAGGGGCTTATTTCCTGGAGTCACTCTGTTTGAAGTCATCCAAACCAGGAATACTTAATTACTTTATGGAATATGGAACACTGAGCCCCTTCTCCCACTCCTCTGATGCCATCGCTGGCACCAGGGCTTCCAGGGGGTTATGGTGATGTTCTTCCCTATGCACTTATTGAGTCCAATGAAGCCCTCACATGAGCCTGCAGGGACGTGTTTAAATGTGCTTTAGAGGGAGGTTAGAATGGAAAAGGGAAAAGCTGTGATTTAGGCATGCGAGCTACCTGGCTGTTATTGCAAAGAGGTGCGCATTCCCTGCCTGCAGCCTTCACAGTCATGGGCCTGGAATGAAAGTAGATTGAAGGGGTTTCCCTCATCCTGATCCTTGAAAAGGGGACTGCCAATGGCATCATCCAATCTCACCCTCCACAAGCCCTTCCACAGCAGGAAGAGAAGAGTGAGATGCCAGCTTTCGGTTTATGGCCGTAGGTTGATTACACCCATAGACAGGACAGAAACCCCCAGAACATTGAGGTATTTGGAGGCAAAGAAGTTCCTTTCCGAACTGGCATAAAGATGTTGAATATTGAAGACTCTCTGATTTTCTTCATCTCTCCAGGTTGGGACATGCTTTGCTCAAGGCAAACCACCCCTCTGCAGCTCTTGGTTCTGGAGCCAGGTGATGAGCGGCACAACTTGCGTTAAAACCCCAGCAATAATCATCCTTTTGGAGGCTGAAAAACGTGACCCAAAAGGTGCAGGCAGGGAAAGGCAAGAAAATCCATCTGATCAAGTCTTGCCATCCTTGCTGCTGGCTCGAGGGGAGCTGGATACCCCTGAGTGCGTCCCTGGCAGTGATGCTGCTCCCAAACCCAGCGTCCTCAAGCAAAGCCATTCCTGGCTATGGAGCGAAGCCCACAGGATCAAACCCTTCTCCCAGGATGAGATTAAGCTTTCTAAACCCATCATTCCTTTAAAGGCAACCTCCGAGGAGCAGGTTTCATGCTGAGCTGCCCATTTCAGTGCTGGGGCAGCACCAGGACAACCCAGGTTTGGGTTTTGCTCAACCCTGGTTATGAGATTTGCCTCCTGTGTTCCCCTGCCTGGCTCAGGTGTTTGGGATGGATGGAGCAGCCAGATCTATCCCTGCCCCATCCCTGGCAGTGCTCAAGGCCAGGTTGGACACAGGGGCTTGGAGCAAGATGCTCCAGTGGAAGGTATCCCTGGATTAGAACTGGATGAGCTTTAAGGTCCCCTCAACCCAAAGCATTCTGTGATTCTATGGTTCTATGACAATAACACTTCCCTGGGCACCAGAATTTGGCCCTTCCGGGCTGGTAAGAGAACAGCAAGAAGGGAGCTGGGTTTTATCCAAAGAGGCTTTCTAGGGCTGGAGATGATCTTCCCTCTAATCCGTTTCAGTGACATGGGTTAGTGGTGGCCTTGGCAGTCCTGGAGCCATGCTTGGACTCGATCTCAAAGGGCTTTTCCAACCTGGTTGGTGCCGATCCTATTCTACACAGCAGCAAGGGGAAGCCCCAGGGCTGAGCTCCAGGTCTGTGCCTCAGCCATGACCTGCTGCAGGAGGAAGAAGCCTTGGCTGCATCCCCACTGCCTGAGGGATGGGCTCTGGGCAGACAGACCTGAACCCTCCCTGGTCCTCTCCCTGCCCTGCATCACAGCTCCTCAAACAGGGATGCGGGGTTTCTACGCTTCGAACACATCCCCATCCACCAGCCCTTTCTGTACGCTGAGCACCGAGACCTCAGCCCTGGGACGCAGGAAGGGGGTTTACTCCCTGGAGCAAGGGGTGAGCAAGTCCCCGTGGAGCGGGTGATTCGGAGCGGGTCACTTTGCCTTCATTATCTGCAGTTTGTACACAGGCATCATTAGGGATTCATTCGGTTTCCCTAGCAGCAGGCATTAGTCTGGTTCCCTTTCCCCCTTCCCTCGCCAGCGCCCTTTATTTTTAGTGTCTTATTTACAGTTTGACAGAGTAACTGTAACCCTTGCAAGCTACTCCAGCGGCTTTAATCGGGGGAATAATGGCTCCTGTCTGGCGATGAATAGAATTTAGGGGACAGATTGTTCCACACTCGCCCGGTGGGGTAATTTATTTATGTGCGCACTTGTCAGGAGGAGAAAAGGACGGGGGGGATCTGTATGCACCGAGGACACTGAAAGGGAAGGGAGAATGGAGCCAAACACCCCAGATCCCGCTGCCCCCCCCGCCGCCTTGCTTTTGGCAGCTGAATACCTCCAGTGGCCGTGAACTTGGAGGGGTTGAAAGCCCCATTCCCAGGCCCTCGGCACGTCAGCGGGGCCGCCGGGTGCCGGCAGCGGGCTCGGGGCTCCAGATGGGTCCGGCCGCGGTGGGCAGCCCTCCCCCGGCACTGCCCCGCATAGCCGCGGCGCGGGGAGCACGTCCCATAGCAACCGTACAGTAGCGGGAGCACAGCGGGGGTCTGGGAAGAGAGGCAAAGCCCTCGGAGAAATACAGGATGGGGCCAGACAATGGCCTCGCTCATATCATAAATTACACGGCAGTAACAAAAGGGGATGGATCCGGCCCTCGTCCCCACTCCCACAGCCTGGGTGCTGGTGGGCATCCTCGGGCAGGGTCTGCTCTTCAGCAGGGACTGGAGCGATAGGACAAGGGGTGATGGGTTCAGAGTGAAACAGGGGAATCAGGCTGGAGACAAGGCACAAGCTCTTCCCTGTGAGGGTGATGGGGCACTGGGATGGGTTGAGTGGAGAAGGTTTGGATGCCCCATCCCTGGCAGTGTTCAAGGCCGGGCTGGACACAGGGGTTTGGAGTACCCTGCTCTAATGGAAGGTGTCCCTGCCCATGGCAGCGGTTGGACCTGGATTTAAGGTCCTTTGCAACCCAACCCATTCTATGATCTATGATTCTATGGCAGTGGCAGCATGATGGGTTTCCAAAGGAGGGAGGAGGTGGCATTGCCCCTCCCAGCCCATGACATCTCCTGCACCTTTTTCCTGTCTCCACTCCACAGCATCCCTGCATTCTGCCCCAGAATGCTGCCAAGCATCCAATGCCTGGGCATGGAGTCATCCATCATGCCAGGCCTGTGGTCCCTCAGCCAGTGCTAACCAGGAATGGGGAGAAACAGATCCTGGTCCGGAGGTGTGATGCTTTCTCCTTCTGCTCTTCAGAGAAGAGGCCCTTTTGCTCCTTTTCCTCTTGGTGGTTCAGGTCCGGGAGCATTTTGCATCCAGAGCCGACAGCAGCAACGCCTCAGCTCAACTTCTCCCATGAGCTTTTGCCTGGGTCAGGATCAGGCTCCATCGCAGTCAGCCCTGGATTCCCATGCAAAGCAGGACAGTGGGATGCAGGCAACGGTCCCCTGCTTGTTCTGGCTTCCACCTATGCTGGGAGCCTTTCCCTTCCGAAACGTAGCCTTAAAGTTAGCGCATAATTACAGCCTCTACCTAAATGAAGACCCTTGCTAAGTCACTGGTGTGGTATTAAGGCATCCCTGGTGTCTACACACTTCTTACAACCATGTGGCCACAGCAGCCGTGTGGGTACAGAGCATCTTTGCTCCTGGGGTATTATCAGTTTACTGGCACAGATGCTTAGAGCTGGGTGAGACATAGGAGGACTAAAGCAGGTAGAAGGCACCAAGTTGTCATCTGCAGGCCATGGTGCAGAGAAGCACAAAGTGTTCTCTGGATCTCCACTGCCTGGAGCACAGCCCATGCGATGCTGCTGGCATTGCTCCATCACTGCTCCGGGACCAAAGGCTTGGTGCTGCTGGCTCTTTGGGAGCGGAGGTCCTGCAGTTGAGGAGGGCTCTCATCCAGCTCTGTCCCAGACACATACTCAGGATCCCACCTCAGGGGGTCACCACCATCTCACGGGCAAGAGACGCACTCAGACCTAAAAGCTGTCCTAGTCCCAGACTGCTTTGGGTTGGAAGGACCTTAAAGCTCCTTCCCCTCCAACCCAGGGGCACTTTCTGCTAGAGTAGTGTCCTCCAAGCCCCCTTCAATGTGGCCTTGAACACTGCAAGGGATGGGACAGCCACAGCTTCTCCATTCAACCCATCCCCTCCCAGGGCAGAGCTTTGGGGCAGAGAGCCCAAGGCTTCCCCTTGCTCGGCTCAACCCCAGCCCTGCAGACCCTCAAAGGTGCAAGAGCAAGGTCTTTGCTGCCCCAGGCCCCAGGCGCCTGCCCTGCTCCATCCCAGCACAGTGATGGTCGGCAGCGAGACCTGCGGCAAGGCTGCGTCGGGCCTGGAGGGGGGAACCCTCCTCGTCGGGGTACAATGAGTGTCTATTCTGCTGATCACAAGCTTAATCCTCTTTGGTTTTTAATTGGCATTTGGGCTAAGCTGATTTAAACCTCTTCACCTTGTTGGCTTCCCCCCTCCCCACGTCTTTCTCCTTTTTTTTGGACCAAATAACAACGCTGCCATCACCAAGTCCCCTGCACAATGACATCTTTGTGCGAGGGCGAGAGGAGAGGAAAGGGGAAGGGAGGGGGGAGAAGGGAAATGTGCTGAACCCACTCGGAAACAATGCAGAGTTTGTGATTCAGACTTGACCACTGGCAAAGGACCCGCTTCAGCTGCGCCTGGTTAATAAACACACTGTCCCTTCCCAGCCCCTCTCCCCCTGCCCATCACCTCCGCCTCGGGGCTGCTCTACCTGTGGTCCCCATCCCCGTGCCCCAATGCGGTACCCACATCCCACCCCGCTCTCACCAGTAATGCAGGACCAATGCACAGCAGCAGGATGGCGATGTCCCAGTGTCTTCTCCACCCCATCTGGTGTTGGTGTCCCTATGGCGAAGGCCCAGGAGCCCCGAGCAGCCTGGAGGGATGCTGGTGCAAATCGTGGTCTGCATCATTGTGCTCCAGGAGGAGGAAGAGGAGGAGGAGGATGCATGCGGGAGCAGCCATGGTGAGGGGCTTCTGCTGAGGGCCCCACAAGACAGGTCCCACTGGCTGGGCTCCGGTGGCTTTTGGAGGTGGTTCCTTTCCCACTGCTGGGTTCATGCTCATCTGAGTTAAAACCAAAAGCAGCAGAAAGACCTTTTTCACCCTCTTTCCACTTCAAAGACCAAAGAACCCCAAAGAGCCCCAAAAGACCCCTTGGTTCTCACAGGTGGGAACCCTTTCACAGGGATTGGGGATCACGAGGTAACAAACCCACATGGACAAAGTTAAATCCACAGCTGTCCCAGGCTTTGGGCTGAGGGGATGGGGAGGAAGGTGCTGGTGACCACGGAGCTTTTGACCTCTCTCTTTCCCTATAATGTGGTCATGGTGGTCTTGAAGCAGTCCCTGAGCATCCCCTATGGGGATTTGGCCCATCCTGGCAGCATGCAGGGGTGCCCAGTGGAAAAGCTTATGGAAAACCTCATAAATGAATCCACTTACCGGGAAATTCCATGTGAACTGTCACCGGGGCCGGAGAAATGGGATTCACCAGGCGGAAAACGAGCAGAGCATCATGGAGGGGGAACCCACACTGCTCCCTGGCAGGGAGAGAAAGAAAAGAGGATGGGAACGTGCTAAATGTCAGCCCCATCCTTCCGTGCCTGGATTACACCTGAGCACGGAGATTACAGCCATGTTCCTGGTGGAAAAAGGGGATGGAGGAAGAGAGGGTTCAGTTGGGACAAAGCAGGGCCGGAAACCAGAAATCTAAGCTAAAACCCCCCTTTTGTGGTTGTTTTCTTCCCCATTTGCCTTCTCCAGGCTTCCCTCCCTGCCCAGGTCCCTGCCGGCTCCACCAAGGCACTTTAGAGCCTTGGGAGCTGCATCGGACGGAGATGCTTGGATCAAATGTAGAGTGAGGATCCCAGTGGAACACATCCCTGTGACCCCAACCCGATGCTCTGTGGGGTTTTCCCCTTGGTGCTGCAGTAGGAAGCAAGTGGGGGAGCTTGGTTCGTTTCTCATCTGGATAAACTCTACCTTCATCCCTTCACATATGGATTGAAACAGCGAGCGCAGAGGTTGCTGGGCTTGTTTAATAGAGGAAGGTGCTTGGGCTGGAGAAAGAGCCTTTTCTCCTGCCCATTAGCCCCATAAATCATTGATAACGCTACAGAAATCAGAGAGAGAATCCATGCTGCGGGAAGGAAGTGATGGAGAGTGAGCGGGAGCAGAGCAGGGATGCCCATACCCATCCTCTCCTTCCAGCCCCACTTCCCACCCATCAACGTGCCCCGTCCCAGGCCAAGAATGAGAAAAAGGAAGGAAGAAACCCCCCCAAACCCAGTGTGGAGCAAAGGTTAGCAATGAAAGCAGTGAGAAACCAGCTAAGTCCATGCGGCTTAGCCAAATAGCTGAGAGCCTTAGCGCATTTTTGGGAGCTTTAGGAATGTGGTTCCCATTCCTGACTAAGCACGTTTGGCAGGCGGAGGGGAGCGCATGGCTGCAGGAGGGATCCCAAGGGATGCTGATGGTCGTGGTCACCACTTCCCTGCTCCCTTCCCACCCTATAGATCCCAGCATGGCCCAGGACTGAGCTGAGCAGCACTTCCCTATGGGGACAAACCCAACCAGGCGCGTCTGGGGCTCCAGCATCCACCCACCAAGGGGAAAATCCTGGGATTTCTGGTCCTTCTAAGGATAAATTTCCGGTTGTTTTTAATCTGCTTTCCACATTCCCGTTGCACCAGGGTTAAACTCACTGGGTGTATTGAGGCTTTTAAGTTTCTAGGTCCCATGGCAACAGAGGGATGGGGAGAAATTAAGAACAACAACAAAACCCTCATGTAACACCCAGATCTGCACCTAAAGCACCAGCTTCTCCCAGTGGGATCTTCAGATAAACCCACCCCACAGCATTCCCAGTGCCGGAGCAGGATGACTCAGTCCACACCCCATTGGGTTCTATGGTGTAGAAAGGGAGGTTTCCCCCCTCTTAGTGCAAGATCTTTGTACCCACAAACCATCCCCACCAGGTGAAGCCTCTCCCACCTCTGCTCATCCAAGGAGGAGATGAATTCGCTCATGGCTCACATTGATTTCCCCTCTTGAACAGCCACAGAATGGGCTCAGCAGCATTAAAAATGGCTCTGTTGGGTTTTTCTGGCCCAAAGAAGTCAGGGGGACATCGAGATTACAAATCAAAGGGGTTTCCCTCATTCCCTTGTGGTCCACAGGGAATGAAAAGGCCTTTCTTGCCAAGCCTCAAACCCCACGTTATCCGTATGTGGCCTGGAGGATGTCTCCAATGATAATGAATAGAAGATGGGGCACAAAAGCCTGTCCCTCGCCTTGGCTCCATCCCACTGCACAGCCTGGAGCCGAGACAAAAGGAGCTTGAGTTTTAGGGGGTGAGTTGGGTGCTTTGTGCATGGCTGGGGGGTTGTTCATGGCCACGACGCCCTATGGCGAGCCCATCACCAGCGGGAAAGGGAAAACCCCCATGGATGAGGATGGGATGAGCACCCCGTGGCGAGGATGCGGTACCCAGGGCGGGATCTTCGGCGTTGCCCGGGATGCTGCAAGGATGCAGCCGCCCGCATGGCGAGGACCAGGGGGGAAAGGGAATCGGCCATTTTAGACGTCGGCTGCCTAAAATGGTGGATTCCCACCTTTTTTTTATCCCTTTCTGCTCCCGTTTCCAGCACGCATGCACCCGCGGGAAGGGGAGGGAGAGGGGCCGCGGCCCCCCGCGCGCAAGGGCGCCGGCAACGGGAGCCAGCCTGGAATTAGAGGGAGGAATGAACAGAGGGGAAAGGGGGGGAAAAGAGGGGAAGGATGCGCTTCGCCTCGCCACGGCCTATCCTATCCGTTGGCTTTTGTGCATCCTGCGGAAGGGAGAAGCAGGAAGGCTTCGAGGGGAGGGAAGAAGTGGGGGGAAGGAAAATGGGGGAATGAAGAGTATTTGGGTGAGGCTGGCGAGGGGCAGGGATGCGCATGGGGTGCAGAGGGGGGGAATCTTCCCTCCTTTCTTCACCGACTCCCCCTTCGCCCTCCCCGCAATCCCGCTTTGACTTTTCCCACAGAAGTAGCCAACCTCCAAGAATGCAAATGACATTCATTATGCAAATGCATGCAAATCAGGTTTAACTATCGGAAGAAGGGCTCGGAATTTCTAATGGGTTAACTCTTTCGCGCGCAACCGGGATCACGAGAGCCCCCGTGTCTTCCGTAGGGCTTTGTGTTCCCTCATCCAGGGCCGGGCACCCGGACCCGCACCCCCAGTGGGTGCCCCGTGGTCCCCATGGAGGGTGTAGGGTGGAACAAAGCACCAGGGCAAACCCAGCACCACCAACAAAACCCCATTGGCGTGGGAGCGGCTGCCCCTTCCTTCCACACGCCGGCAGGAGGGGAGACAAAGCAGGATGAATGCAGGACTGACGGGGTGGGGAGAGAAAATACGGGAGGAAAAGGGAAAACAAACAAAAAGGAAAGTGAAAAATTAAAAAAGGAACAGAAAATAATTAAGGGAAAGGGGAAAGAAAATAAATGAGAAAAAAAGAAAAATGGAGAAGGGAAAAATGGGAAGGGGAAAAAATGGAGAAGGGGAAAAATGGAAAAGGGAAAAAATGGGAAGAAGGAAAATGGGAAGGGAAAAATAAAGAAAACTGAAAAGAAAATTGAAAAGAGAAAGAAAATGGAAAAAGAAAAAAGAAAATGGAAAAGGAAAACAAAGGAAATGGAAAAGGAAGAAGAAAATGGAAAAGGCAAAAAAAAAAAAGAAAAAATGGAAAAAGGAAAAAAGGGAAAAGGGAAGAAAAAAAGAAAAATGGAAAAGGAAGACAAAAAATACAGGAAAAAAGGGGAAAATCTGGATTGAAACCCATGAACTAAAGAAAGGGAAAGGAAAAGCAGGAGGCGAAACCCTCCCTGCGCTGCACCCACAAAGGCTGGAGGCAGCCACGAGGTTCACATCCCACCAGCACCGGGACAGGCACGGAGCCACCGGCTCCTTCTGCTGCGGAAAGAAGGCACCAAACGGCCCCAAATCCCCCTTTTTTTTGCCAGCTTTTGCATTGAAAACCTCCTCATTTCTAATCACAGCTTCCTCGGTGCTCCGTGAGGCCATTTCCCTCCGGGAAGGGACCTGTGGAATGGTGGCACCAGGATCCCATCCACATCCCTGGGAGCAGGGATGCTCCCAGTCGTGGCACCGCCACCCCTCTGGGAAAAGCCCAATTCCCCATCCCAGAACACAAAGGCCCCGGTGCCAGGAGCTGAAATGGAGAAATCCCGGTGCTCAGGCTCGTGCTCACCATCCGCAGGGATTATGGAAAGGGAGCAATGGATGCATCGCATCGTTCTCAGTATTTTATGGAGCTGCTGCTATTGATTAGCAATAATATTGCATTTTAATATTAATTCGGAGCCTTGCCTGAGGATTATGCCTAAACCCTCTGATTTTCCTGTGATTTTCCATGATTTTTTTTGCTCCTTCCAATACCCACCTTTGATTTTTTGGTCCCAAGCTGCTCCAAACCTCTTGTTCTTGAGGCTGGGAGCTGCCGGGAGCAGGAGGAAATCTGGGCTACGGCAAGAAGCTCCCAAATCTTAGGAGTCTGGTTAGGAACACCATTGAAAGGACTGGTTTATAGGGCTCTGAAGTGCACAAACCCCGAGCTATTGGCCAAATCTAAGTGAATTAATAAATAGTCCTTATAAATGTGGTCTTTGCCTGCTCGCGCCCCTGCAGAGGGAGAAATATTCAGCATTTGGTAAACCTTGAGTGTCCCAAACCAATGAGAAACAAGTCAGCCCATTCCCTATGGAAAAAAAATTAGGAAGGGGAATAAATAAATGAATCAAATCAGGATTAAACCCCTTATCAATGAAACCAATCTGGGTTTCTTTCTTCGCTTCCCAGCCTCCAGCACACAGCAATGGGCCATGTGCAAGCCTTGCCCTGCTCCTTTGGACTCCCAGCCCCGCTTCCTAGTGGTCAAACTGGAGGTGGGTGATTTTGGGGGAAGAAGGATTGGAAATGCTATAAAGGATAAAAGAACTGGAGGCAGAAAACGGGGCTGGTGGGTGCAAATCCCGCGCTCCGACAGCTCCTTATTGCTGATGTCTAATAGGCAGCATCATTATCATAGCACAGCGCTGAGAAAGCAAACTTCTCCAGTGCTTCCTTAGGAGCACACAAGTAGCGTGTAAATTGTCATTTACTCAGCCTGGTAACTCCTTAGGATTCACTTTAGTAAATACCTGGTGGCAGAGGCATCCCCGGAGCTGCAGGACACGGGCTTCCGGCTGCGGGAATGAAGCACAGGTTTGGTGGGATTAGTGCTGGAAAAGCATTGGAGAAGCATCCCAGGCCAGAATGGGTTGATCTTTAGAAGCCTTCCAACCCAAATCATTCCAGGATTCCATGAGCTGGAATTCGGGGCTTCTCCCAACTTCCCACATGAAAAGCATCGTTTGCAACAGTGATTTCAAGTGTGGTTTGCTATGAAAAAGGCACCTCTTTCCCTCCACCTCCCTCCTCTGTTCAGATTTCACCATTCACACCCGCATCCATTTCAAGCCATTTTGCCCCATCCTTGATGTACCTCTTGAGCCCTGGAAAAACTCCAGCATTTTCCCAGCCCCAAGGCTGCAGCCTTTGGGAAAAAGAGGGAAATTTGCAGCTTCTACATCCCCCCCCCCATTAACAAAATACAGCTTTCCAAGTGTTTTCATCACTTTGCGTTAAAACCCCGCTGCCAAACAGCACACACAGGGAGTGTTCAGCCATGCAGGGGATAGGATGGAGCCTGGCTGTTTTCTGCCCATAAGCCCTGTTTTACCCCCCAAAAGACCCATTTTCCCTCCTTGCTAAAGGGAGTGATTTCCAGATGGGATGCTCAGCACTGGGCTTTGTCCAGGGCAAAAAGCCCCACCATGGGGAAAACCAGGCTGGGAGAAGATGCCGCTGGTCTTTAAATGAATCCAGTGTCAGATGATGGAAAACCAGCAAGGGCAGGAATAAAATAGCCTGGATTGGGATGTGAAAATACCAAGTCCTCAGGGTGGGCTATGGGGCAGCAGGAGCCGCTACCATGGATGAAAGTCCCTAAAGACTTCAGCTCCATGCCCCAAACCAACCTTCCCAAAGGAAAAGAGCCTTCAAAGTGCCCAACTGCTGCACAAACCTCTTGATTTTCCTCCCTAGCAGGACCTGTGGGGATTTCTTGAGGAAATCTGGGATTTGGGGCTATTATACCTGCACCAAGGGGTATAATTCTCCTCTTTCAGGGAGAATCCTGACTTTGCACCACTCCTGGCAAAAGCAAGAGGAAAAGAGGGATTCCGCAGCGGCGACTCGCGATAGCCGATGCTCATCACCTCTCAGGATGCAACGGGATGTGGAAACACCGTTAGCCCACCAAACAATTCCCACTGGGATCACAGAGGGGATTTGATGATCAGGCCTTAACACAGCAGGAGGCAAAGGCTCCCTGCACTGTTTTGGAGGCAGGAGGTCCTGCTGCTGTTATCTGTAACCACTTGGGTCTCCTCTCCCATTGCCCTTTTCCCAAGGGACCTCACCAACCTTGCCAGGGCCCGGTGTTTTTTGGGCCACGTTCCCTTCCGCAGCCCTCCAAAGACGCCAGTGAAAAGAGAAAGGAACCCAACCAAACCCAGCGCCCTTCCTTCTGCTCTTCCCAAAGGACCCGGAGGCGCAAGCACTCGAGAGTCAAATTTGCCCAGGACCCGCGGTCCCTAAGAAAGCAGGACTCATTCTCCTTCCCCAAACTCCACAGCAGCAACAAAAGTCCCTTTCAAGCCCTTCCAGACGCAAGTCCTTCAGCTCAATTAGTCAGGCACACAGAGACACAAAAAAGCCTCCCATTCAAGCCAGTGGCTGGCTGTGGAGGACAAGGGCGAAGAAAGGATCTTTCTCCCACGCTTTCACTGGGTGTCATAACAAGCAGAAAGCCCTCTTACGGGGGGATTATTGGAGATAAGAGTCCGATGGAGGAGCTGGGGCTGCAGGAGGAAGGGAGGAGGGGATGGGCTTTGGAGGTTGCAGCTCCCAAGGTCGGGAGCGAGCGCGGCATCGCGCTCCATCGCCAAGGGCTGAAAGAGGAATGACGATATTCCAACACCCCCCCCCTCAGCTCCTTCCCCGGTCCACACACGCGCAGAATAATCCCGCTTCTCCATGGCAACCTGCGCCGTGGCCATCCCTCGCACCGGAGGAGGGAGGCAGCTCAAGGGCTTGCCCTGGTGCTGGCAAAGCCTGCATGAGATGGGCAGTGGGGCCGGGAGCTGGTCGCTCTCTGATGCTCCAAAACCAAGCGGTTATCCCAAGCCAAGAGGGCCAAGAAGGTGGAAAAGCTCCCTCTGTCCAGAAAGCCACCCAGTCTGGGTGATGCTCCTGGAGATGGGGGGTTTATGGTTAAAAAACCAACTTATTTTTGGCTTAAAAAAGGGAGGAATTTGGTGGTTTTGTGGCTCAAAGCCAAAACAAAGGGGGAGAAGGGAGAAAATGCCCCAAAGAATGGGGTTTGTCTGCAAAATCATGAGGTGGGTCCATGGTCTGGGGCCACCTTTCCTCTGTGGTACCCATCGAGCATCTCGAGCCCTCAAACCTCCCTGCAGGCAGCAGAAAGGTCCTTTAGACACCAATACTCGAATTACGTGCCTCATTCCCTTCAGCAGCCAACCAAAGTTACATCCTTAATACCCCAAGGCCTTCCCATCGGCTCCATGTGCGGCTGTGGAGCCCGGTGCACTTCCAGCTCTTTCCGAAGCCACGATTCCTCTCCCAAAACAACATCACAGAGGCAAATTCCAAGTAAATGCTAAAAACCTGGGGGATTTTTTAGGCACCGCTTGCTGCTGCGGGATGCTCCCATTCCCAGCACCACTGAGGAGAGGATGGGAAGAGCGTCCAAGCTTAGCAAGGTTCTACAAGGATCGGGGATATAAACTCTTCAGCTTGGGGCTGGAAAGCCAAGAAACTCTCTCGGAATACATTATCCCATAATTGTAGAGTTTCAAGCACTCTCCTCCCAAGCAGCTGGTGCCTGCTGATGCCAGAGAAAGGTTATTTGGACGAGACGCGTTCCTGCCCGGGAATCCCTAAACCAACCCTGTGAAATGCCATAAAAGCAGAATATTCCACCTTAGTCTTACCTAAACTAGCAGCTATTTACTAAAGCCGGAGGGGAGGAATGGGTGAAACAAAGCAGGCTGCTCAAGGATAACCTTTCCTTCTTTCCCAGTGCTCTGCTTCCCTTTTTCCCCCTCAAAAGGGATGAGTTTTGAGCTTCCACCAGGCAGGAACCTGCTGAAGGTCAAATGAAACCTGGTTTAGCTGCACCCATCTAAGCAACGCAAGGCCATAGGAGAAGCCAACAGCCTCCCGGAGCCGCACGCAGGGCTCAGGGCTGAACCAGCCACCAAACCCCCACTTTCTCTCATTGCCAGCACTTATTAATCAGCTTTTCCTTTATTTTTCCCCTCTTAGAGGTGCATTTTCTGCCTGTCCCAGAGCCAGCTCCACCTGCCCGTAGAAACCCATTGCACCGAGTGGTTGAACTCGAAGCGGATGCTCCCTTTGCCGGCACCAGCATCCTGGCATCGCTCCCTTTGTCCCTGCTCCGGCAATACTCCAAGCCCTAAAAGTGGAATTAAAATGGCTTTTACACCTAGCCCGAGCTGTCAAAGCTGAAGCTCAGGCCACTGCTGGGTGAGGATTACACAGCTTAGCTTTACAGTTACAGATGCCAGGTTTAAGTCTGGTCTCGGCCGGAGCAGGATAAAGCCTGGAGTTCTATATCAACACGAGCCTGTGATCCACCAATAGCCAGAGATGGATTCAGATCCAAGACCTCCTCTCCATAAGGACACCCCTTTGCCCCAATCCCAGCACTGGGATCCGTGGATTCCTCACCGCAGCTGAGAACCCCAACTTCCCAGCCCTTTTGCTGCCAAACCAACCACAGCCAGACCCTGCAGCTCCCAACCCCATCGGCTGTCATCCTTCCTCCCAGTGTTTTACAGCCAGGGGGAAAGGCAGCGAGTGGGGAGGTGTCGGCCCTCACACGCACACGTCCCTTTCCATCTCCATCCCTGAAAATCCCGCAGGACAAGCCGGAACACGGCCCCCAGGGACTATTTTTAGGGCCACGTTGGCAGTGCTGTCACACAAGCCTGGACCAGCAAAACCTCCCGCAGCAGCAGCGAGTGATGGGAGAGACGAAGCTGCCGGCGAGCGCCGCGGCTCTGCCTTCACATCCAATCACCCTGGCTGCATCTGAGCGACCTCCGTCTCCTCCGAGCAGCCTCAAGACCACAGAGCTCATCGTTTTCCTCCTATCCATCCCCTTCCCCAAGGCACTGCCACCCGCTTCCCGCAGGCAAGGCGCAGGAGAGCCGTGCGGTCCCATTTGGAGCGCACCCAGCATCACGCTTGCACCCTGGGATGGAGTGGGAGCGGAGAAACCCCTTCTCGCACACAGAAACCAGCACCAGGCACCCCAAAGCCATCACAGGGTGCTGCAAACCACATCACACCAGTGACCAGAGCCACGTCAGGTGGGGACAAGGACCAGGGTCACCTTTCCCCATGTCTCAGTGATCGGCCCAGCCTCTGATCCCACACACCCGGCACTTGCTGGAATGAAAGCGGGGCCTGATGTGATTCCGATGGCGGCTTAAAGCGCCCACTCAGCCGCCCTCTCATAATCCCGACAGGAAAATCGTTCCCTTGAAAATGCTCGGGGCTTTTGGAGCCCTGATTGGTTTGCAAAGGAAAGACCCTGCTCTTGGCACAAAGACGAGCTCCCCTCTCAGCCCCAGTCCAGTGACTGGAGCCTTCAATAAGCGTTTTTGACCCCTATAGGTACCAATGGCAAGAAGCTTTTTGCTTTCTCTTGGCACAGAGACATTCCCCACCCCAAAACCCAGCTCCGGTCCTGGAGCACATCGCATGGACCCAACACCCCAAAAGCAGATGAGCTTTAGCAGTGATCTGGACGCGAGCCGCTGCCTCCTGCCTCGAAAGCACCTTTAAAACCATCGCATCTCCCATGCAAACCTGGCTGGGAGTGCTTGGAGAAAGGAAATACATCAATATATTGTTAAGCTTTATAGGTATACACACAGATCTATATCATATCCATATGGTTTCTTTGGGGTGGCACGGCCGTGCCACTTCGCACCTACCCAGCCCTGCGGTGGGAGCGCGATGCTGGGGAGGAAAAGGAGCTTTGTGGAGACCTCGAAGGGCTTGAGCCATCAGGGCCTCCTTTTGTTTGCAGCTGAAAAGTGGAAAAGGCCAGCAGAAAATTCCCCCAGTTGGGAAATTGCTGCTTTCCTCAATGCTGGTTTTAAAAAGAAATGAAAAATGAGCAATTTTTCACTGTTTGGAGTGGAAAATTTCCTTCTCTTATGGATAAAAATGGGGAATGTTTTCTCCTCTCTGATATCCACTCCAGCATTGACCAGCACAAATATTCCTGCACATTTGGCAATGCCCCGACCCACATTGCTCATGAGAAGGGGCTTTGAACCCAACAACAAACCAACCTGCTGCATTCCCACCGCCTGGCATAAGTATTAAGGACAGGAGCTAAAGACAAGCTCTATCCTAAGGGAAAGCATTACAGTGAATGGAATTAATTCTCAATAATTCTATTTGTATATTCAGTTCTTCTCAATGACTCACTGAACCAGAGGAAAATTAGCATTGCTCCATTTTTACCTCTCCCCAAACACTGCTTCTAAGCATGGAAAAGAATGTGGAGAGCTAATCTCTCAATAGAGAACATGCAAGCATATCTCCTACTAATGTCTCCAGCAGTTATGTGACCAGAAGGGAGAACTGAGTAGACAGTGCTGAGTGTTAACCAGTCAAATCAGAGTGTCCAAGCACGCTTAAACAGCCACATGTAAGCTGCAATTTGGATCAACGTCACACCAACACACCAGGCTTTCTCCTTGCTCCTGGATTCCAGTGGCAAATCGAGGAGAAAGGGGGGAAAAAACCATAAATCAGCTCTTTGCAAGAGTATTCCCGCCCATATTCCCAAAGGCCTCGGAGAGAGCCAAGCTCTGAGCGCGCAGCCGGTCCTGCCGCTGGGAATCATCACCGACAATGGCAAAGATCCGAAGGAAGAAGGAATGCCCACCCGCATGGAGAGTACCAGGATCAACTGCACCCGCCCAAAGGGGCCACCCCAGTGGGGTGAAACTGGCTCCCATTCGCCCTGCCAGGCTGGGAGCACGAAGGAGAAGACCTGGAGATGCTTTAGCCCAGTGGTGTCGTGATGTCCCTGAGCAGAAGGGAGGTTCAGGGCTGTTTTAAGGGTGCTTTTTGCAGCAGGGAATGAGATGCACAAGCTCTGGAGAGCCGGGCCAGGCTTTAAACCCATCCTCTCCATCACCGACCACCATGGGCACCTCCTGCCTCTGGATCCATCCTGCCACACACGAGCTCCCTCCTCTCTAGGTTGCTAAATCCCGGCCGAGTTTCGCCCTCGTCCCACTTCGCATCCCCCCATTCCTGCTCTTGTCTTTGTTATACCCAAGCAAGTGACACCATCAACCATCAGCCTATGGTGGTGCCGCCTTGGCCCCGCACAGACCAGGATTGGTCACCTCGGAACACCAAAAGATGATCACATCCCATCGCTTCCAGCCTCCGATTGGACAAAAGGCGCTTTTTTCCCCCCCGCCTTGAACGAAGGCACCAGCCAATGGTGGATGGCACATGGCAGCTCACCAGTGCTCACCCGGCAGTAAAAGTCCCTTGTCCCTGGGTGAGCCACCAAAACCCCTTCACATGAGGGCTCAACACCAGGGTCCACCCAAAGCCACCTCGCAGTCCATGAGCCTGGTGAGCACCCGTTCCACCAGCAACTGTTCTCCTCCCAGCTCCATCTACCGCAGAGGGATGAAGGAGGAGAGCTCCTTGCGGTGACCTCCTGGTGCCACCAAAGCCAAGGTTGCTCAACTCCATCCTATAAGACCCTCAGGGTGCGAGCATCCATAGAGGATGTTCTCCCTTTCCATGGAGGATGTTCTTTCCCCTTCCATGCACCAAGGCTTGGATGCTTCTGTTGCCCTATCCTCTGTAATATCCCACTCTGGCTGGGGACAAGCAACCAGGCCAGGAGAGTGGCACCTCCAAGGGCAAGAAGGAGCAGGAAGGCACCAGAGAATAAAACAAGAGCTTGGAAGAACTTCCCTACGCCCCTGCGACCGCCGGCGTGGGCTGCGGGAGCAGCGCCAGGAACAATAGCAGCACCTAGATGAACCCTGAAGGGAAGACAGAAGGGAGGTTTTCCTTCAGCTTTCCCCAAGCAGATCATTACAGGGAGTTAAGACATGCACTAAATTATTCTGAATTACAAGGCTGTGGGTGAGGAGGGAGGAAAATACCTTGTTTATTCATTTAAAGTCATCGTATGAGCAGGAGATCTCTTTTACCTTACACCAAAAGCTACAGCCTTGCCCCAGCCAAGCTTCTTCTGCCTCTTTCTTTTTGCCCCTTTGCTTTTTGTAAAGACCCCCACGAGCACATGAGTGAAACGAGCGGGTCCAGCCCAGGTCAGAAGGCAGCTCCTTGCCTCTGTCTCTCACAAGAGGGTTTTCATGAGGTAGCAATGCCAGAATTGCTCCTTTCCAAAGCAGTTCAGGTGCTGGCACCCCCATTTGCTCTTTATTATTATGAACCCCTCCTCTCACCACCCCCCCGCCTTGGAATCACCATTCTGAGATTAGAAATGATCTTTACATCATCACAATCCATCACAAGACCTTTGTGTTCTATGCACCATCAAGACCCCTTTCCAAATTGGTTGCTGTATTTTGCAGGGTGGCATCTAAAGGCAACCAGTCCGACCCTTGAAAGCGAGTGGGAAGCACCCGGTTCCCCTCTTTGACCCAAAATTCCCTTCTACGGTAAAGCAGCTAAAATCCCAAAATCTCAGTTTCCATAAGGAAAAGGTTGATGGGGAATCCAGGGAAAGGGATAAGGACCAGCATGGATTTGCAGAGAGGATAAATTAGACAAAATCAAGTTCCCTGATTAGTCTCCTGCGGTTTCATACACGCATAATATATGTTTTGCAAATCCCCAATCTTGGTATCTCGAGTCCATTCAAAGAAATGGAACAGACAAAGGGTTAAAAGAAGAAAGAAAGCATTTGGATAGAGGTACTAGGGAAGAAAAACAAAGAAAACGGCAAGAAAGCAGTTCCCAAATCACCAGATCCTTCTCTTTTAATCCTGAGATCAAGTTATATCTGTCAGGGAAGAAAATGAAACATAGAAAAAAAGAGGGAATGGGATAGGGGGAGAGGGAAAAAAAGGAAAAGGAGAAAAAGAAAAGGAATCCATTGCTCGTATTTGCAAAACAACCATTAATAACCAGTGCTCTGTTGCTGCTTTATTAAACAGATAATCCAGCACAGTAATCTGCATTGATTTAGGGATTCTCTGGTGCTCTACAACTGGTTACGCAATGAAAAGTTCCTCCTTGAGCTGTAGTTCTGCGTCCTGGGCTTAACTAATTCCTAATCTGATGGGAAGTTTGACTTTGGTAATTCAAGACCAATTCCCGGCCACATCCTTGTCTTTCGCAAGACGGACGTTCTCTTCGCATGCACAGAATCAAGAAACTCACTTCAAATCACAGGATGCAAAGAGGCTCTTTCAGGAAAAAAATCAAATCCTACCTCTGCTTTTAATTCCAGTCTCAAAAAGTTGTCTTTGAGGTTTTTTTTTTTCCTTTTTTTTTTTCCTCTTTTCCTTTCTCTTCCCTGCTTTATTATTATTTTTTCACTTCATTTTTTCTTTTCCTCCTCTTCCTTTGGATGAATTTCCTTTCTTCTCCATATCCTCCTCCTCAGGCGTGTAATGGGGTTATTTTTACTTTCGGTTATCTAGCTTTATGAAGACTCGACACCACTCATACAGCTAGATAACCAAAGATAACAACCAACCCCTGAAGTCTACAGCATTAGCAGGAAAAAGCCAACCTCTTCTTCTCCAGGGGGGTCGAGGGGCCACAAGGCTTTTAAGGAAGGAATGAGGGAGGGAAAACGGATAAAAAGATGCAAATATTAGCAGCGAGATCCATAATATCACCCCCGCTACGGCAGCGGCCCTGTTCCTGCATCCCAGGGGTGAAAGCATCGGTGGGACAGGCGGGATCAGGCCCCTCGGGAACACAATTTGGAGCAGAATTCCAGGATCGCCCCGCCAGGAGCTGCCTATTTCCTTGCCGAGTTGGAATTTGTTTCATTTGCAAACCAAATGCTATTCTGCAGGTGCTGAGAATTAAGCCCGCATTATTTTTAATAACTATCGAATTAATGCATTCAAAGTGGTAATAATCAAAGCAAATAGAATTTGCGCCCGCAACTTAAAATATGCGTTAAAAGACCGACAGGACATTTCCCCACCCATAAATGCATTTAAAGCTCTCGAAACAAAATGACTGCGAAAATCAAAACCTGCCCGCTTAAATAAAGAATAACTTGTGGTGCTTTGGGTTCAGCCAAGATCTGGGGGGACAGAAGCGATGAATAAACACAGAAAACACGGAGGAAATGATGAAAGGGAGGCAAAGGAGGGAGGGAGGAAGGGAGCGAGTCCTGCTCGCTGCTCAGCACCCCGGCCCTGCGCGCGGGGACCCGCAGCCCTCCTTTGCTTCGGAGGGGACCCGCAGCTCCTCTCTGAGGGCACCCGCAGTCCTCGCCTTCCTTTCCCGCATCCCTCCGTCCTTTTTTCCTGCGCGGGGAACCCGCATCCCTCCGTCATTCCCTTCCTCGGGAGGGGAGAACCCGCTTCCCTCCGTCCTTCGCTTCCTCGGGAGGGGGAACCCGCATCCCTCTGGGAAGGATCCTGCATCCCTCCACCTTTCCCCCCCATCGGGGCCACCCGCATCCTTCCTTTCTTCAAGGGGAGGACCCCGCAACCCTCGCCTTCCTCCGGGAGAACCGCATCCCTCCCTCCCGCCTCCACCTGCATCCCTCCATCACCTCCATCCCTCCGGCGGCTCGGCCAGGCTGCGGGGGGGGGTCTCGGAGCTCCGCTCCTCCGAAATGCCGCCCCCCCCCTCCCGCACCTCTCCCGCGGAGCGGAGCGCAGGCAGCGCGGGGCCGGAGCCCGGCTCGGCTCGGCTCGGCTCGGCTCGGCTCCTACCTGCTGCCCGCCGCTGCCCGCCGCTGCCCGCAGCCTCTGCACCGGGGGGAGCGGCGCGCGGCACTTTTCATTCATGCTTTCACACTCCCGGCCCTCGCCGCCGCCCCTCATTGGCTCGGCCCCGCCTGACGTCACCCCGGCCCTGATCTCCCACCCCTCTGCAGCGCCTATCGGTTCATCAATGGGCGGGTGAGGGGCCCGGAGCCGCGCGCACCCGCGCTTCGCCACCACCCATCACCCCCCCCCCAAGCCCTGTCACCCCCCTCACCTTCATCATCGTCCCCCCCCATCTGCACCATCACCGTCATTATGACCATTGCCCTCAGCACCATCATCCTCATCGCCACAACAATCAGCACCACGCTCAGCACCATGACCACCGCCCTCATCACCACCATCATGGTTACCATCACCCTCATCACCACCACCCTCATCACCACCGCCATCGCCATCATTACAACAACCGCCCTCATCACCACCACCCTCACCACCATCACTACCATCATCCTCAATGCCACCACCATCACCTTACAACCACCGCCATCATCACCACCCTCACCACCACTGCCACTATCATCTTCAGCACCAGCACCATCACCCTCAGCACCATCGGCCCTTACCCATCCCCAACACCAAGCATCACCACCATGACCATCATCTCCCCAGACCTTCATCTCCGCAGCCCTCTGCCTTCTGCCACCCTTCACTGCGGTGTCGGGCAGGAATCGGGGCCTGCCCGCACTCTGCAGACCCAGAGGGACATCAGATGCCATCAGATGGCATTGTATTTCTGTCGTTAAGACACCCAGCCCCAGTTCTTTTTATTTTCCAGCCTCAAAACTAATAAGGGGATTTTTCACCAAACAAGAACGGGGTTTTGGGGTTTATTTGGGGCTTTTTTTGGATTGTTTTGGGGTTTGGTTTTTTTTTTATATTATTTTTCCTTTACTCTTATAATTCCCCTTTGCCTCAGATTTTCTTTCCCTAGGATCAAACAGCCGGGTTTGGGAATGCAGCTTTGCCTTTGGGGCGGGAGCAGCAGGGACCAGCCCTGGGGGCCCTAAACCTGCCCGAGGTGGGAAGGGGGGGCAGCTCATCCTGGCCCCATTTGCCCCAGGACTCAGCCTCTACTCTCTACCCCCGGACTATCGCTGCCTGCAGACCATCCCCGTGGCCTCCTACGTGGCCTCCGGCTGCATGAAGGGGTTTTTAGGAGGATGATTTTCACCTCCAGCCCTGTTTAGGGAAAAAACCAGCGGATTTCGGACACATCCTAAAGAGTGCTCAGGGAGTGTGTGTGGGGGGTGGTCCGGCATCCCCAGGATCGAGCATCCCTCAGAGGGGATTTTGGGGACGCGACCCCTCGCCTCCGCCTCTTTTTAGTCTCATTTTTCATAAATCCAAGCGAAGAAAAAAGAAAATCAGTTCAAAATGATCGAAATTTGTGTTTCAGGCTCTTCCAGGAATTATCCTTGAATTTTGGTTGAAGCCGCCAAAAGAATAGACACGATGAATTTTGTTATACCCCGAGACGCGATGCAACGATACGGATTCCACTTTCAAACTTCCATTCACCGCGGGATTATCCCGATGACATACGGTATATACATATATATATATATATTTATGTATGTATTAAGGTCGCGTTCGAGCCGTCCCGAGCAGGGAGGATTTTCGGAAAGGATCCCAGAGATGCTCGGGTGCATTTCGTGTTTTATTATCAACCCAAACCCAGCTCCGCGCCTTGCTGCTGCCGAAAGTCGCTTTAGGGAAACCGAAGCCAACCAAACCCGCCGGTAAATACCCGAGAGCCGACGCCGCGATCGCGGCATCACAGCGGGCACGGCCGATTGGAAGCTTCCCAGCCCTAAAACGAGCTCGCAGGCCATTGCATAAAGGAAAACTTCATTTTGGGGAGGCTAAAGGCAGAGCTGAGCTGGGCAGGATTTGACCCCGCGGGTCCCAGCGCTGCAGAGACCGGAATCCAAGCATGAACCGAAAAAGAAATCAAAACCCACCCCAAATGCTGCGCGATTTTATTCTTCCCCGCGCAAGGTTGAAGCACAAACTCCCTTCTTCCCCGGGAAGGGAAAATGAGGGATAGGGATGCGGATTTTATAGTAAAAAAAATAAAATAAAATTGGGGAAACTTAAAATTTGAGATTAAAAAATCGGGGAAATTTAAAATTAAAAATTCAATAAAATTAGAATTTAAATTCAAAGGTTCCTGCGCAGGAAAAAGCCGCGCGGGATTTTCACCGTCACCAGCCCCGAGCGTCGCATCTGCCCCGAATAACGGCTTCAATTATAATAACCTCCCCCCCCCCCAATTACTTCTTTTTGGGGGCCTTCTCGGCCTGCTGAGGGTTCTCCCATCGGGCTTTAACTGAACGGAGCGGCTCGGCCCTGGTTGGGAATTGCGGGGGGGAATTACAGGAAGGCCACGCAGGGAGAAGTTTGGAAGTGGGGGGAATCTTCCCATTGCCCCTCAGCTCCACACCCGGCCGCGCTCAGCCGCGGAGGGAGGAGGAAGAGGAGCGTAACCTCCGCTGTTGTAACGAGGGGTGAATTTCATCCCATTTCAGCTCCATCCAACGGGATTTGGTCGTTCGGTAGCGAGTCCCCAGCTCTGCGTACCCCCAAATCCTCCTGCCAGAGCGCGGCCGGGGGGGTGCGGGGAACGTGGGTCGCCCGAGCTCGTTCCCCACAGCACCCCCGGTAGCTCGCAGGAGGGAGATTTGGGGTCCCCTCCCAAACCCTATCGGGATGGGGGGTCTCTTGGCGTGGAGGGCAACAATGAGCAACGGACACGCTGGGGGACAACGACCGGGAAAGGCAGCATCCCTCCAAGGACCCGCACCCCAAACCTAGGTCCTCGGCTGCATCCCACCCGGGGTGGGTCTGGATCCCCCCTGGGACCGGGGGAAAGTCACCGTGGATGGGTGAAACGAGAGGGGTAAAGCCTGGGGGGGGTCCCCAAACTTTCTAAGCTCAGATGCCCGGAGGGGGGGGGGGATATCCCACCTGCCGACCCCGCAGCCTCCCTGGGAACACCCCCCAAAGGTTCCGCTCCCGGAGCTTCCCCTTCCCGACCCAGCAGCCCCTATAAAGACGTTTTAAAGGGATGGAGCCCCCCAGACCCCCCTTTTTCGCCGCTCCCCCCCCCCCCCTATTTTTTGTTTTTGTTATGATTTTCTCACCGAGTCCAATAAATCGCGCTGCTCGTCTGGCCTCAGACGTGTTCAGCAACCCAAGCCCCGCCGCTTTTGTTCCGCCAAGTCTCACATTGTTTGTCCGGCTGCGGGGCCGGCCCAGCGCGGCCCGCGGGGGCTCCGCGGGGCTCTGCGGAGGCTCCGAGCCCCGGCCCGGCTGCCGACAGCAGCCGCAGAGCTATGGGGGGGGAAGCGGTTGGCGAAGGGGGACTGGTCCGGCCCGGGGTTGCCCCCGGGTTCTTCAGCCCACCTCGAGGGGAACGCGCCTATAAGGCCAGTGGGTCCTGCCTGCGCTGCCTGCTCTGCTCACCTGCCTGCACTGCTATCCCTCCCTTCCTCCCTGCCCTCTTATCCTGCCTGCGCCCCAGTGCCCTGCCTGCACGGCTCTGTCGCCCTTCCCTATCTTGCCTGCACACCTGCATCGCTCTGCTTCCCTTCCCTACCCTGCCTGCACCTCCAGCGCTCTGCCTGCACGGCTCTACCTCCCTTCCCTAGCGTGCCTGCACCCCAGTGCCCTGCCTGCATCTCTTTGCCTCCTTGCCCTCCTATCCTGCCTGCACCCCAATGCCCTGTCTGCATCTCTCTGCCTTCCATGCCTACCCTGCTCGCCTCTCCCCGTAGCCCGCTGGTCTCCTCGGTGGCCCCGGGACCGGAGCCGCCGGCGGAGGAGAAGGGGCCGTGCCCGGCGTAAGGATATATAGGAGCGTCCGCGGAGCCTCCACGTAGCCTATACGTAAAGTATACGTGTTGGAGTTAACAAAAGTTGGGCTGCAAACGCGGGGCGGGGGGGCCGGGGAAGGAGGGGGGTGGGAGCCGTATTTCCAAGCTTAACCTGCTTATTGCTCGCAATCGATCAGCAAGGATGGCAATTAAGAGCTCATTACCATATATGCAAATCTAGCAACCGCGCTCCGCAGGCGCGCAGGGAGGGGGTGAGCGCCTCGGGGGAAGTGCAGCGGGTTTCGGGTCGGGAACCGTGGGGTTGAAGGGATAGGAGAGGGGGAAATAAAGGGGTTTTGGGGGTGCTGGGGTGGGTTTAAAGGCAAACGGCGTGGCCGCGGGTGCACAAAGAACTCGGGGCGCGTCCGCGTCCCTGCTCCGAATGTGGCTCAAACCCCATCATTTAAAATAAAAAATAACAATAAAATTCCCTCTTTTTGGAAATAAACTCCCCGAGGAGCTCCCCACAATCCCGGGCCGGTGCCCTGCAGGGAAAACCCCCTTGGGGGGGGCTCGGACCGCTCCCAGCCCCGTCCCTGGCACCGAGAGGAGGATTTTAAGGGGAATTAGGGACTTTTTACATTTGACTTATAGAAACCCCCACTTTAAGAGGGTGATTTTCCAGCGCACTCGCTCGACCGCGCATTCCCCCGTTGCAATAAGGAATTAACATGGCATCGTCGGGTTTTGGGGTCTATTTTTTGCTTAATAAGCTCAGGTTAGGAGCGAAGCCCCCCCGATATTTAGTAACCAAAGCTGGGGGTGGCACCACAGGGAGCGGGTGTCCCCCCTCCCCCCAGCAGCGTCTCCCACCAGGGTATTTCATGAAGTTCCAGCCGGGTCTGTGCTTTCGTCTTTCTATTTGGGGAATGACTTTGTTTTCCTCTTTCCCCAAGCCCGAATCACGGTTTATGAAAGGTAAATAACGCTCGCTTCAAGTTGGACTCCAATTTCCTTCCCTACTTGGGATTGACGGTTTTTAATTCCCCATAAATAACGTTTTCTCCCCACGTTAGTATAACGATAATGAAATGAAATCCAGGAATCGATTCCTTTCCCTCAACACGGGTTTTGGGTTGAATAAGAGCTATAAAAACACCCAAAGCGAACAAACCCATTCCGAGGGCTCCGGGGGGGCCCCGCGCGTTACCGGCCGTAGCAGCTCCACAAGCCGGATCAGTAGCGCTCCGAGTCGGGCCAGCGCAACAGCCCTGGACAGAGGTAACCGCAGCGGGCTCTGTCTTTATTCCTTCCCTTTTCCCCTCCGTTTTTCCCCGTTTTTAATGGGGAAAAGCCCCTTTTCAGCGGCCGCATATGCAGCTCGGAAGCTGAACCGCTTGTCCCGGCTCCATCCAGGTCGCTGCTCCCCGCATTCCTCTGCCTCATCCCTCATTAATTCCTCAGCTCCCAGGATTGATTATTTTACACATACATATTTTCCCCCCATCCCCTTCATTTATTTACTGTGAATGGCCCAAAATGGAAACCAGCGCCAGGCTGAGGGATTCTCCCTCATCCCGGGCATCTCCCTTCCATCGCATCCCAGATTTTGATTCGATTCTTATTTATATTTAGGGAATGAAGCCGCCAATTTCTACAAATCTCCTGCGAGTTTCGAAATGGACCGAGCACTGTTTGGAAAAGGGGGAAAAATCGATCCAAATCCCTTTCGGTTCCTCCTCTCTTGGCAAATCCACAGCTCCCGATGAGACGAAGCTTTTTCTCCGTAAGCCCTCACCCCAGCCCCGGCGGCTCTGGCATCACTTCACCACCCGCGGGCGAGGACGGCGGCTTCGCCCCTCACATCATGCTCCAAAAAATGGGATTAATTTCATATTCCCCCTTCTCATCCCAAAGCAGCAATTCCCAAAGTGCCGGGAGCCGGAGGGGATGTGCCTAGCCCCGCCACACCGCGAGTTTTGGGGCGCAAAGCTCCGCTTTATTTTCTCTTCTATTGAACTTTAAAGTGGAGGGAAAAGAGAGGGAGATTCACGCCGGCTTTCGCGGAATTCCCTCTGGAATGCCTGCGGAAGTGCTGGCTCCTCCGTCGGAGGGCACCCAGCCCTTCCGCACAGCCGGAGTTGTTTTGCCGTCCCAGCTCCCATTCCTTTTGCACAGCACCAGGGATCCCACACGGGCGTTATTTAGGGAGAACAGGCGGCTTCCACGGATGCTTTGCTTTAAGCTGATGACGGGAGGCAGACCCCGGGCTGCGGCGAGGCGCGGGGGATGATCCAGGAGGAATTTTCACCCGGGAAAACCGGGATTTTCGGTGCTCGCTGTCCCAGGGGAGGGGATCCGCGGCGCCCCGCGGTCCTTGCGCGCACCAGAGCCGCGTAGCCCTTGCCTTGATGCAAAAAAAGCCCCCATCAAACCCAAAGCAGCCCCTTAATTCTGCCCAGAAGCGCGCCCATCGCTGCGCACAAGCTATAGGAGGTGCTGGGGATGTCCTCATCTCCCAGGGCAGGGGTGCAGCTCCCTTGGGTTTAATGTCAAAGTCTTTGGCCGATTTTGCACAGCTCACCCCCCCCCCCCGAGCCCCGGCCCCTTCCCCGCAGCCCCATGAGGCCACGCACATCGGGGAGCTGCAAAGGGGGGGGGGGTGTGTGTGCCCGTTGTGAAGGGGGTGGTGAATACACCAGCAGCACCCCCAAAACGGCTCAGAAAGCCTTGGGATGCACCCATCCCTTCCCCACATGTACCTCACTTGCGTGTGCCCCATGCATGTAGCCGTTGTGAGCATGCAGGGTGCACTTACCACGCGTGCAGGACACGCAGGCTGCGATGCGCATATGGGGTGCATACATGGGTCGGTGTACACACGTGAACACGTGTGCACACACCAGCTCCATCCACCCAAGCACTCCCACAGTGAGATGCTCCCCGTGCCCCTCTGCATGTGGAGGGGCAAAATAGCCACCACACCATGCTCTGCCCATAAGAATGGATGAGCCTTTTGCTGACTGGTGCTGGGCACCAGGGAGCATCTCCGAGGCTGTGATGCCTTTGCAGGGTGCTGAGAGCCTGCAGGCCCCTGGCATGGACCAGCCCTGGTGGGATTTTGAAGGGAAATCTCTTCCTTTTTGCCTATCAGCTCCATGTGGGAGGCCTCTTAGAAGTGCATCTTGCTGATATGCAGTGATGGTCAGATACAGGGTTTGGGTCGAAATTCTCCTCGTGGAGAATTCCTTCAAAATCTGGGGTGTCTGAACTCTAATCTTACAGATGTGGGGGGAAGGAGAGGGGTTTGGAGCTGATGTTTGCCAAGGAAAGGTCTTTGTCTCACCCACTTGTGCCTTCACTGGGCATTTTTGCAGTGCCACCGCTGCAGCATCCCCCCAGACAAAGACAAGTGCAACAAAAGATGCGTTTCGCTTGCGTGCTGAAGGACAGGAGCAGAGGAGCTCCAGAGCTGGCCCCAGAGCTGTGCCAACCATGGACACCCTCACCCTTTGCTCCCTCCTCAGCCACCAGCACCCAGAGGGAAAGAAACCCCTTCTCCCGGAGCCAGCCCCAGGAAAGCCTCATGTCTTCCTCCTGCTTCTCCCCACCGAGTGTTTCCTACCTCAGGTGGAGACTGGAATAGCTCACCTAAAAGGCCAAACTGCCGCTGGATGCCTTCGGAAGCACCCCTATAACCTGGGAGCATCCGAGGGAAAGGGGGCTGGAGCCTGGAAAGAAGCAAATTCATTTCTATGGGATTGTTTGGGCCTTTTGGGATGTTTTCCCAAGCCGACAGCAATAAAACCCCACAGCAGAACCCCCCCCCGACCCCATCAAACCCAACCCGAATGCAAATATTCCCTCTTCCCATAGAGGAGGGGAGCTCTGTTTTGTCTGGATGGAATTGGGGGAAGTGTCCCCCTGGCACCTACCCCGGCTCCCACAGCTGCCCGATGCACTCAGTCCAGCAGGTGCCTTTTCTTCTCCTTCAAAGGGCTTTGATCTGGACAGCTCTTTTGGAGAATGGGTTTGTGAGTAAGAGATGCCTGGCACGAACGCGGCCTGATTACAGCCCTGCTCGTTAAAAACAGCTTCCCTAGGTATTGAAGGGGATAACAAGGATATTTCAACATTCCCAGCGTGCACCTTTAAGAGGCAGAAAATAAGGGAAATTGCTGGCGTTTAATTCACTATTGCTCCTTTTGAACTCCCACTGGCTTTCCCCTGCAATTGTTCCCTTCGCCGGAGCTCGAAGCCGAGTCTCGATGACAGCAGCATCACAGGGCCGGAGGGATGGGAGGCACAGCGGGACCGGCTTCCCCCCGCCGAAAAAGGGCCGATGAGGCCGGTTTCCACTTGGATGTTGGACGATTTCCCACGTCAGGGCCCATGGCCCCACTCTACAATTCCTCTTGGATTTGGGAGCAGCCTTCCTTTTTTGTCTCTATCTCGGAGGAAGCTTTTTTCCCCCAAAGCGCGAGCAGAAAAGCCCACAGCTGGTGTTGGGGGATGAGCCGCTCACCCATGTTCTGCAAAGAGAGGGGGGAAAAACCCACCCCAACCCTCTAATTTTAGATGTTCTGCCATGCTTACAACATGCATCCCTCCAACGGCCTGGCACGGGGGCTGATTTCCACCCCAGCACAAGGAGAGGAAAGGAGAACTCGGCTCCACTGCAACCTTTTCCATGCTCTCACCAGGGATATCTCCTCCTTTCGGGGGTCTTTTGGCCCTGGGAAGGACCTTTGGTTCATAGTTACAGATCGCAGCTCCTGGGCAGAGGATGAGGCCTATCTGGGGCAGTTTGCCCGCATTTTGGCTTCATCCACTCCTTTCAGAATCTCCGTCCCCAAAAAGCAGCTTTTTGTGGAGTGTTGGGAGCCCTGCAGATGAGCCCCCAAGTTAGAGCTGTTATTTAACAAGAAGTCCATTATTTCCCTGCTTTTTTGCCCTCAAGCCCTGGATCTTTCCCTCTATGGGGCTGTACTTCCAACATCCTGCATGTGGATGGAGCCTCCAGCTCCATCCATCCCACCCTGTGAGCCTTCTTCTTCGAGATTTTAGACCCAGGCCCAACCAATTCCTCCTTTTCCCATTTAACCCCCAAAAAGCAGCTCCAAAACACCACCTAAGCAGGGTGGGAGGGGAAGCGAAGCTGCAGCATCCCCATCCTGAAAGGGGGAAATCGTGCGCAGAGGCAGGACAATGGGGCTCAAAGGGCTCGGCGGGCTGCAGCCCCCCGCTAAAGCCGAGCCTTAGGGGAGGGCGAGGGTCTCGGCTTACCCGGCCTCGCATAAAAGTCTCCTCCATTGGAGCAAATAACCTTTATGTCCAGGGCCTAGCAAAGTTTGCTTTCTCCCTCCAGGGTTAGGCACAGCAGGAGCCAAAGAGAAAGCAAGGGCTTGTAGGAGGTTCCTTGCGCATAATAACCTCAGAGGAGTTTAGGTCTAAAGACTAAAAGGCTCTATTTACTTTCAGTGACAAGGAACAATCTAAGCAGATGTCCTTTGATGGGATTAGTTATTAATCCTTGAATCATGGGTAAATGGGAAAATGATCCATTATTTGCCGCAAAATCCTTTACTCGTCGAGGTTTCAAGGCTGGGCTGCAGGGTTGTTAGCAGAAAGGGCTCGACCTGTCCTGGAGGGGCTTTTGGGGCCGGGTTGGATTTGCAGTGTATTTTTTACAGTTTGTGCCCTGGAGCGTGGAGCCGAAATGAAGGGAAAAGTGGAGAAATCAACCCAAACCCGCACCCCCCCCCCCGCCCCGAGGAAAAGGGGGTTGCTTCCAGTAACGGCTGAGAACAATGCGACGTGTCAGACAGTTCTCAGTGTAGAGGCCCAGATTCCTCAGGTAATAATGGTAATAATAATAATAATAATAGTAATAATAATAATAGTAATAATAATAATAATATCATCATCAACAATAATAACAAAACCCCTATAATAATAAAACCTATAATAATATCACCTATAACACACCTATAATATCACATCTAATAATGATATCACCTATAAGAATATAATCACGTATAAGAATACCAATAAGTACTATTAATAATAGTTATTAATAATAATCACCTATAACATCACTTATAACACCACCTATAATTATATCACCTAGAATAATGATATCACCGATAAGAATATAATCACATGTAAGAATATCAATATCACAATTATCATTAGTATCAATAATAATATAATCATCACCTATAATGTATAATAATAATCAGCCCCATGTATAATAATAATATCACCTAAGATAATGATATCACCTATAAGAATATAATCACACATAAGAATATAATCACATATAAGACATCAATATCAATAATATCAATAACATAATAACTATCTATAATAATATCAGCTATAACAACACCACGTATAATAATTAGAACACTTATAATAACGCTATCACCTACAAGAATATCATCACATACAAGAATATAATCACATATAGGAATATCATCACAAATATGAATATCATGGCATATACGAATAGCAATAATATAATTAATATCATTATAATAAATAATATTAATAGGAATTATAATGCTAATAATAATAAGAAGAATGTAATTTCACCTATAATAATGATATCACCTATAAGAATATAATCAGATATAAGAATATAACCACATGCCATGTGCTTGGGAGAGGGAAGTGTGGGAAGAGCCCGTGAGATGCTCCGGGGTGTCTCAGGGGACCGATTCCTAGCGGATATAAATCCATGCAGATGCTTCTGGTGCTGTAGTGACATGAACCTCTTCCCAATCCTGGGAGGGTGATGCACATCCCAGCCACGGCTCATCCCAGCCCCAGATGAGAGCAAAAGCCAAAGTTATGGGAATTGCCCCATCTCTCAGAGCTCAGCTTCTCTGAGCGAACATGAACCGCCCCGAACTCCAAGTTGGGAAATGGATAATTCCCAATGGATAATTTCCTCTGCTTGCTTTTGGTTTGTGTTCTGATTGTACAGAGCAGTGCTGGCTCGGAGGGGGGATAAACCATGTTCTGATTAAAGCACCACACAGTGCTGACCTGCAGGTCCCTCTCCAGGGTTACGACCACAACTTCGACATCAAGGAATAACAGATAAACTGTGCTTGATTCTGTTACAATTCCTTTATTGATCTTTTACTATTGTTTTACTGACCTTTTACTATTCTTTTGCTGGTTTTTGACTATTCTTTTAGTATTCTTTGACCACACAAAGAGTAGTTTCTGGCTGCAGGGAGTGAGCATCATATGTGGGGAAACTGAGACCTGGATAATGCTTTAACCAAGACCACAAGCATCCAGCCTCCTCCCTTACAGACACTTGGAATGGCGTTTTCCAGCACGTAAAACAGTTGGATAATCTACAGCCAGCTGCTTGCATTCGGGCAAAGGCCTGCAAGGAGCAGCCTTTTGGAGGTAAATGGCTTTGGACTTCAAGCATCTTCATGGGATGGGGAAACTAAATGCTGGGATCACTGGGCACCACTGGGCAGCTCCAAATCCAGCCCTGCAGGCGATGGGATGTGTCCTTGCCTCCCTGCGGATCGTGCTGGCTGCCTATTGCTCTCTATTAGCACTGGTGGGGTCCGCATCGGGGCAGCTCAAGGAATTCCCACCAGGATTGGGATCATCCCTGGCGCCGTCCATCAGCCATCACCGCCGCGGCTCCCTGCGCTCTGCCGCCACCTGGCGGCCAAACGCGACCGTGCAGGGTCCCGGTCCCTGTCCCCCCCCACCTCCCCTCTGCTTGGACCAGTTCCCCCCAGTGTCCCCCCAGCAGCAGCCCCACCAGCTCCCCTGGTCCCAAAGACACCCCACAGAGAGCCAAGGGAGGCAATGGGGACCCCAGACCATCCTCAGGCGCTCCCACTTACCTGGTGTCCTCGCTGGCAGCCCAACAGAAGTCCCACCTCCGGGCAGAGGGAGGCCTTCCGTGTTTGAAACCCAGGCTCATGAGGATCAGGGGATGGTCCGACACCCGCCGGGAGAGGCTTTGGTTGGGAAATGTGGGCCTGACCCATACGGAGCCGTAGCAAGGGCTGTCTCGGAGTGTCCATCGCAGCCAAGCAAGCCAGCAGGGATGGGAGACATCAGAACTTCATCTCCCCATAGCATCCCAGGGGAGCCATCACCTTGCCTTAGGGCTGCTGGTGGGGTACACACCGAGCCCGGGGTGTCCCACGTCCTCAGACTGCCTGGATCCCAGGGACAGGGATGGGAGGCCTGTGGATACCTGAGGAAGAAAGCAGGGTCCCGGTGGCTGCCCCAGATGTTTCCCACTGCCCTGGGTGCTGGGACAGCCCAAGGCCCATCCCCACCTCAGCAGGAGCTTGAACCCAGGAAAGAAAGAGCCAGAAGCAGCAGAAATTATCAGAAACGTGTATTTTCTTTTCTTTTTTAATAGTAAACCTCTTTACAACAAATATAGTGAAAGAGTTTCCAAACAAAACTCATAAGAATTTTTCATGGTAATTATCATCATCATCATCATCTTTTTTTTTTTTAATATATTTTTCTTTTTTTTTTCCCTTTTCTTTTTGTTGTTTTTTTTTTTTTTTTTTCCTTTGTTTTATCTTAGTGTGGAATATACAATAACGCATCACCATACAGCACAAAAAAAAAAGGGATATTGGAAAACCAAACCGGACGCCTCAACCACGGGCTGCAGTCCCTGGGAAGGAGCCATTGATTGTCAAGGGTGCAGGTCGGGAGCAGGGATGGGAAGGGACAGGGGTGGGGGTGATGGCATCCCCAGGACTCGGGAGGTTCTCAGCCCGAGAAAGATGGAATTAGGCAAAGATCCCAGTTCCAAACTCCATAAATCCTCCCTTGCAACGCTGCTGCTTGGCAGCATCCCCCCAAAGCATGGAGCAGGGGACACCCTGGTCCCCTTCTCCATACACACAGCAGGGTGTCTCCCGCTCCGTACTGCATGGAGTGTGCCCATCCCGTGAGCATCCCATGAGCATCCCATGAGCGTCCCAATCTGCCACCCGCGGGCGCAGAGCCCCTCGCCTCGCACGCACACGGACACACACACACACACACACGTGGAGGAGCATCAGGAAAACCAAAGAGGTTCAAAAATATAGAGATATATATTATAGATACACGGTTCACCCTTCGTTTTGTCCTTTTTCCCTTTTCAATTGCTTCTCAAAACAATAAATAAACTCCGCAGGGGAAGTGCACGTCCTGGTTCGTCCCTACCTGTGCAGCATCCTTAGGGGGAAAGAAAGAGGAGAGCTGCCTGTGCTGATGCAGACTGAGCTGTGCAGGGGATCCCATTAACCCCGTCCAGAGGAGCTGAGGAGAGGGGGATTTCTGCTTTATTCCCTTTAATGCATCCTTTAAAGGGTCTGTTCTATCTTACCAAGACAGTTGCAGATGCCCCAGAGTAGGCTAACACCTACCTGCCTTACTTGAGCTATGGGGAGCTTGGGGATGGGAGAAGACTGAGGACCTGACCCAGAGGCCATCATAGGGCCCGTTTGCCAATGGGATTAACAGCACAGCCGCAATGGTCCCCCTTGGTTCAGCATCCCATTCACCTGCAAACTGCTTGGGAAGAGCCGTGGGGAGAAGGGGAATCGTGGCCTGAGCTTGGTGATGGGGCTGCTTCATCCGTTAGCCTTGAAGGCAGATGCTGGGAGCCCTCAGGGACATCCCAGCATCCATCCCATGATGGGGAAAGGATGCTCTGTACTGCTCTGCGCTGTGGTTAAATGCAAGGAGGCAGCAGCTCTTGCCCTTCTCTGCCTCTCCCCATGGCATCGGGATGAGGATGCTATAAAATCCCCATCGCTGCCTGCTTGGAAGATGCGGCGAGGTCTGAGCCACACCACCCTCTTCTGGCTTAAAGAAAGCATATTCCAAAGAGGACTTCACTCACGGAACAGAGCTCCAGAGGAATAAATTGAACATAAATGGGTTTTCCAGCTGCTGGGGAATGGAGGAGAGCTGGAACGACCACATCCATTCCTCTGAGGTCCCCTATTCCTGCTGGGTGCAGGAGAGCCAGAGCATCCCTGTGCACCCCATTTCCAAGGCTCCCACAAAAGCTGTGTCTGGGTGGTGCTGCCCTCCAGGATCCATAGGTGATAACCCAGCAACCTGGGAGTCCTCTATGGAAAAGCATCCGTGGGGCTTAAACCATCACCGGGCTGGGACATGGAAAAGTGGGGAGCAGAGAGGGATGGGGAGGGGGCTACGTGGGAAGAGCCAAGAGGGTTGAACAAGAAATCGCTGTACAAGGCGGCCATGGCCAAAGTCAGTATTATTACAATATACTCTGACAAAAATAGAATCTCATTTCATATCAATACAACAAAAAGAAGCCCCAAACTCAAAAGCCAGTTTTCTGTCCTGTTACCATCGCTGACAGAGTGAAACTCGCTATTTACATGTACAGTAGCCAGGTAAAATACCCCAAGTGAAAGAGCAGAGGGAGAAGAGGAGGAAGGGGAGAGGAGGACAGGAGAAGGGAGAGGCTTCGGGCAGGGAAGGGTGATGGAGGTAGTGAAATGTAACACTTGGTTGAGCTTTTTTGTGTTAAAAATATAAGAAAAGTGGGGAAATAAAAGGGGGAGGAGAAGTGAAGTGGGATGGGAAGAGGAAAAGGCAAGGGAAAACGATGTGGGAATGGGAAAGGGAAACAAGAGCTGAAGCCCACGGTTATGGGCTCACCCATGGTCCCATGGGAGGCGGATGGGGATGAAGTTTTGCCACTCTGAGTGTCCTGAATGCCCCAAACAGCTCCAAATTGTGCCTCATCCAGAGGGGAAGGCGGGATGTGGCACCAGGGGGGGCACAGACAAGGTATGGCTGGGAAGATGCAAACTCCTTCCCCATGCCAAGGGGTTGTTTGACCTCGGCCACTTCCAGCATTTCCCCAGAGCCGGTGACAAACTTCCCAATTCCCAGCAAAAACATGGGGGGGGGGGGGGGAAGTGCAGTAGATGGAATTTTCCATGGAAAATGGAGGGGGGGGGGAAGTAGATTTGTTTTTTCCCTGCTTTGCTGAGGTTTGGGGGGGGAAGGAAGAGGAAAATGAAGGGGGGAAGGAAGAGGAAAATGAAGGAGGGAAGAAAAGGAAACCTTCTTTCTCCTCACCCCGCTTTCCCCCATGGCACCATGCACAGCCCCTTGCGACCAGTTCTGGATTGAACACGTCCAGCAACCCTTAGACCCCCAACCCCAGCAGCAGCCCCATATACACGGCAACAAACCCCTTCCCAAAGGATCTCCATCCACCCTCATCCAAGCCTCCAACACAGCCGGGCTCTTCGCCTGCCCCCAAACCCACCCCATCCAATAGCACCCGACCCGGTGTGCTCACTCCACACTGCAGCGAGACCATCCCCATCCATCCATCCCCATCCTCAACACCTTCCTGATGCACCCCATGCTGATATCTGAGGCTCAAGGCATCACTTAGGGTCCTGCTCCATCCCCATGTCTCCTCATGGAGATGATCTCCTGCCCCATCCTGCTGCTCCAGCTGCCAAACCAGCCCCAGTGACCTCCTTCCATCCTCCTCCTCCTGCACCACACCAGGGTAAAGCCCCGGTTATCCCAGTGCACACCGGCACCAGAGCCCCCATCTGCTCCTTGCGCCCCCCCAGCACACGGCCATACCCCACAACGCTGCTGTCCCCAGCATCACCCCACCAAAGCAACACCATAGACCCAACCAGCCCCATCCCCAGCACCACCAGCACGAACACCCCCCAAATGAGCCAGCCTTGGCTCTTCCAAACCCTGGGAAAGACCAGCCTTCCCGGGATGGGGTGATCACAGCCATCCCCCCCAATGCCAGCATCCCGGCTGCATCCACCAGCACCAAACCCACCCTGGCGCTAGGGTCCCCCCATCACCCCATAGGGAGCAGTGGGGTCCTATGGGGTGACGAGGGGTCCCCACGGGGTACCAAAGGGGTGATGCTGGTGGAGGGGGGGGGGTGCCTATGAACCACCCCAGCTTACCTCTGCCTACGGCACGCGGCGTCGAGCCCCGGTCGCGTGCGTTGGGGAGGGATCCACAAGAGATGTCAAGAAGGTAAAAGATCAGAAACAAAGACTTTGGTTAAGTAACCACACTTTTAGAAAGGAATATATCATTTTGGAAACATTATCAGTGCATACTTCTTAATATGAAAATATACACAATTGTATTTCATTCTCCAAAAAAAGGAACAATTAAAAACAAAAGCAAACTAGCCCAAACACAATATATTAGCTTTTTTTTTTGTCTTTTTGTCTTTTTTTCCCATGTTTTCTCGTCATCCTTCCCAAATTTGACCGCTACACTTTGTTCAGGTTACACTTTTTTTGCTTTTTTTGGCTTTTTTTTTTTTTTTTTTGTAAAGGTTTTTTTGTTGTTGTTGTTGTTTCTTCATGCATTTTACACCTTTTATAGCCTTTGAGAATAAATAAGCTCCATTTTTGCTTCCACATCTCTAAAAACTGCAGCATTTTAACTATTGTCATTGAAATCGTGCAATGGTTTTTGGGGGTTTTTTTTTTTCTTTTTTTTTTTTTTTTCTGCAACACCCCTTGTTAAAAAATGGAAAATATTTTTTTTTTTTTTTCCAAACTAAAAGGAAAAGAAAAGAAATCCAAGAATCCCAACTTAAAAAAAATTACCCACGATTGTAACCGTCAACAGTACAATGAGCACGAGAACAGAAAGGGAGACCCGAAACGGGCTTCGAGAAGCACAAAGGAGGGTGTTGGTGTCTTAAGATTGTCGTTTTTCTTGTTGTCTTTTGAAAATTAGGAGGAGTTTTCTGGGTTTTACAGTCTGGGGGGGGGGGGGGGGGGGGAAGAATGACCCGGACACAAAAATAAGAATATAACCCTAAAATAACCCCCCAAAATCAAGCCCCCCCCCCCACCCTTCAACAAACCGAGCCCTGAAACGGCATCACCGCGGTGGTGAAGCTGATGCTGGCTGCGACCCCGGGTACCCCTGCTCTTCCCACGAGCTGTACTTGCCCGTGGCATCAACCCAAGGGGATGATGGAGTCCTGCTGCCGGGGATGCTGTGGATCTGCTCCGGGTGGATCTAAACCCGCATCTCAATGGAACCCAGAGCGTTTTTAGTCCTGGGGGTTGTGGTCTTTTCCATCCAGGCTCTCAGCTTCAGAAGAGTGAACTCGGGAGTCAGGGCATGAAGTTCATGAGCAAAAATGGGGGGGGGGGTGTGTGTTTGGTGGTGGTTTTTGTGTCCCCCGCCTCGGGGTTGCTCCGCACCGATGCTCCGGCGGCGTGGATGGCGTCGAGTGCCAGGAGGGTTTTCCATGCCTCCTTCCCGCCGGGATCTCCGGAGCAAGCTGCTCCCCAGCGGGGCAGAAACCCTTTCGGTTGGGTCTTATTTCCTCTTTCTCTTGGTGAAGGAAACCAAAATCAAACCTATAAAATGAGACCAATGAGACGTCGATAATCCCACCTAATTTCCAAAGCAAGGCCGTGCAAAGAGCTCAGGTGCGTGTCCGGCATCGCCGGCTCGGGGGGGGGGGTCAGCGTAGGCGAAGGAGGAGGATCACGGTCCGCAGCGTCTCTCCCGCTTCCCGAATGGAAAAGCGGAGGTGGAGGGAGGGAGATCCGCTTCTGCCGCCGATGCCGAGCTGGCATTTTGGAGGTGAGAGCTGAGCATCTCCCTGGGATACAGCTTGGGGAGGGAGGGAGGGATGGGGGGGGTTTAACCACATAGAACCTGCCCGGAGCCGTCCCGAGGCTCAGCGGAGCATGGGAATGGGAGAGGGAATTAAACATTTACCATTCAAAAGGAAGAAAATCATCAACTGGACAAACTTTGTGGCAGCAATTGGCTATTTCCAAGGTTTCCATGGGGAAATTTGAGCTGGTCCATGGCTTGGAGACTCCCCAGGGCAGGGATTTCGGGGCAGGATGCTTGCCCCAGGCTTTGGGGAGATGCTGGTACCTGGGCAAGGTTTGGTGTGAGCTGGCACCGGTCATGGGCTGAGCATAGGCTCCCTTGATCCCAGTGCTGAGTCTCACCCCAAACCAATTCCATCACCAGGGAGAAAAGGAAAAGTCAGGGTAGGTGTCGGCTCTGAAGGGATGTGCTCCATTTTCCCTCTTTGGCTCTTAATTTTCACCCGATGTCGGGAGGATTTCCTCCAACCACTCACTTTCAGGTTATCCCTATTCATAATAAGCAACGTTTTGGGTTTTGTTTTTCCAATTGGAAACTTTGGGAAAACCGGTTGGGAAAAGTGGATAAAACTCCATAAATCTGCTTCTGTTTCGCCATCATCCTGGGATGCACCATGAACCATTCCGATGCACAGAGCTGGCCAATGGATGCTCGGGGAGGGGGACAAATCCTACCATGACTTTTTGCTCCTCTCTCCTTGCACTGCCTTGGGGGGAAGCCCAGCACCGCTCCCGGCTTCCAGAACCCATCCAAAGGAGCTGTTTGGCAAAGGTGGCATCTGGGCAGGTTTTGTGCCGGTGGTGCCGGTGCGGTGACAAGGCGGCAGGATGGGGATGGGGACCAGCATCCTGGAGAAGAGCGCCTGCAGGGAGAAAGCCCGTTTCCAAGCCCTCAATCCCTAAGCTGGTGGCTGCATTTTGGGGTCAGGGAGAGCTGATGCCTGGCCCTGGGCAACATGAGGAAATTCCTTGAGTTTTCCTCCTTTTTCCCTCCACTAAATCACTCCATTGAGACTTTCCTTTCCACCCAGTTCACCCTTGTCTTTTGAGGCCTAGAAGCCTTCAGGCCAAACCCCAAAGGATAACAATGCATCTTTCAATGAGAATCACGTATTCCTATTTTTCCGATTTAAAGCTTTGTCCCATGTGGAATGGGAATGCATTTTTACAACGCATTTACGATTTTGCTTGGTAAAACCTGCAATTTTCTGTAAAAGCAGCATAATAATCATAGAATCCTGGAATGGGATGGGCTGGAAGGGACCTGAAAGCTCATCCAGGTCCAATCCCTGCCATGGGCAGGGATACCTTCCACTACAGGAGCTTGCTCCAAGCCGTGTCCAATGGGATGGAAGTGTTTAAGGAATCCTTCCTCTCCAAACACACTGCACCCAGGCAGAGGCCAGACTTTGGGAAAGGATAACTGGAGTTTGAATATGGTCGTGGCCAGGAATAGTGGAGTTCCCTTGGGTGCTGCCTGCATTGACCTCATGCCAACAGGTTTAAGTCTTCAAAATCTGCCTCTTATTCCTTCTTATTCCTTTGGATTTAGGAAAATCAGTGCCTGACAAAACCCTTCAACTTTCCAGAGAGCTGGATCATGTCCGAGCCGCCCTTCCCTGCACATCGGGCTTGGGAGAGCCCCAGCACTAAGGCTCTGTGCCCCATCTCCCCCCGAGTCCATCCTTGCTGCAGGCGCTCTTCCCCAGGGATACAGTCCCACCTCCCGAGGGGGACCAACATCCCCGGGCTCTTGCATTCAATGGGCACCCACCGTCACTACGGGGATGCGCATCCCCAGCTCGTTTGGGCCACGACTCAGCCATTTGATTTCCATCCCTCCCTTCCCAAAGCACCCCTTGGCTATTCCCAAGCCGAGGAGCGCCGTAGGTACTGCGTGCGTCGCCTGCTGCGCTAGGATGAATGCCTACAGAATCCTAAAGCTATTTTTCAGGCAGTTTATGATCATTTCCCTCCCACCCCAGCCCATCCCATCCCCATAACCTGTTTCCCTCCCACCCCTCCCGCCCTTTCCCTGCGGCGCCGGCAGCGCTCCCAAGGGATGGCGAGGACCCCGTTATGTGACCCAGGTATCCAACCGCATGCGCTTGACGGAGGGGCTCTCGCCCTCGGGCTCGCTGCTGGGTCGCAGGAGGCCCAGGGATGAGCCGAAATCGGAGCGGGCGGGATCCTCCCGCTCGCTGCTGCCTTCGTAGGAGCTGGTGTTGCTGCTGAGGCTGTCGACGGGCGAGCGGCCGGTGGGCTCGTGCCGGGGCTGATGGGGAAAGGTGCTGAGCGGGGTGGCAGTGTTCCTCTCCCGGTTGGGTGAGACGGGCTCCGACTTGATGCTGATGTTGGGGTTGGTGTTGACAGTCAAAGTGGTGGTGTGGGATAAGTGACTCCCTTGTCTGGGCGGCCGGAAGGCAGGGGGATGAGGTTGGGAAAGGAGGAGGAGGAGAGTGGGAAGAGAGGAAAGGGGGAGAAACGGAGGAGGAGATAATGGGAAGTTGCTCATTATTATCTCTGCGGTGGCCTTTTAGGTGCCTGAGCACAGAACTCATAACCCGCATCCGAATGAATCCAGAATCGCCAATCTGGCTGAGGTTATGAATCTGATTCCACTATAAATCTGGACTCACAGTCAGAACTAGGAATTATGATAACCCCAGGAATCACAATCCATGCGCTCACCATGACACAGTCACTGCCGCGCCAGGGTTAGAGCCTGCACAACCCTAATGGGCAGCATCAGTTGAGTGACCACTGGTACCCACTATCAGAATCCTTGAGCCACAGCATGGTTTGGGTTGAAGGCACCTTAAAGCTCGTCCAGCTCCAACCCCTGCCACGGGCAGGGACACCTTTCATTAGAGCAGGATGCTCCAAGCCCCTGTGTCCAACCTGGCCTTGAACACTGCCAGGGATGGGGCAGCCACAGCTTCTCTGGGCACCCTGTGCCAGCGCCTCAGCACCCTCACAGGGAAGAGCTTCTGCCTAAGAGCTCATCTCAGTCTCCCCTCTGGCAGGTTCAAGCCATTCCCCTTGGCCTGTCCCTGCATCCCTTGCCCAAAGCCCCTCTCCAGGCTTCCTGTCCCCCTTTCACTTACATTAAATTCCCTAGTGATACAGGAACCAGATGCTGCTGCGGCTGCTGCTGCGGCTGCTGCTGCTGCGGCTGCTGTTGCTGCTGCTGCTGTTGCTGCTGCTGCTGCTGTTGCTGCTGTTGTTGCTGCTGTTGCTGCTGTTGCTGTTGCTGTTGCTGCTGCTGCTGCCAGGCAGAGATGTTGCCAAGGGACAGCCCACTGGGTGAGCTGAATGCCGGCAAGGAAGACAACTCAGCACTCGGCAGCTGATAATCTGGAAAGGAAGGAGCCCTTCGGTCACTTCAATGTCAAAGCTTCTCCAGCACAGCCCTGAGCACTGCGAGGAGATGGAGACCAGAGACACAAAGCAGCCACGACTTAAGAGAGTGTCAGCTACTGCAGGAAGTCATACAGGGAGGCTGGGCACCGGACATGCCTCTTAGAATCCCAGACTGGGTTGCGTTGGAAGGGACCTTAAAGCTCATCCATCTCCAACCCCTGCCACGGGCAGGGACCCTTTCCACTAGAGCAGGATGCTCCAAGCCCCATCCAACCTGGCCTTGAACACTGCCAGGGATGGGGCAGCCACAGCTTCTCTGGGCACCCTGTGCCAGCGCCTCAGCACCCTCACAGGGAAGGATTTCATCCTTATATCCAGCCTTCTCCCATGTTCAGGACATGGGTTAGGCTCTGGGATAGGGTTCAGCCTAACACCCCCCCTGCCCCACGTCCCCGCGGGCAGCAGAGGGCGCTCTCCGCCCACCGCCGATTCCCACCACCCTCTGGTCCATTCCCCGCCGCTTTGCACGGTTGGGGGGGGATGAAGGATGGGGGTGATGCTCTTCCCACACATGGAGCATCCTGCTCCAGGGGAAGGGGTCCCTGCCCGTGGCAGGGGTTGGAGCTGGACGAGCTTTAAGGTCCCTTCAACCCCAACCATTCCCTGATGTGCTCCCCCAGTGCCTCCTCCCAGCGGGGCCCCGCTTGCTCGCCAGCAGCAGCCGAGCACAAAGAGGTGGCTGCAAAGGTGCTGAACCGCTGCCAATGCCGCGGGCTGAACTGAGCACACCCTGAGAGAGGCCCAGGGCCCGGCTCTTCGCCCTGCGCAGCCCTTTCACCCCCAGCACCAGCTCTTCTGGTTTAGGAGCTCCTGACACCCACTGGTTATGACAGCCGCCACCACAGCCAATGGCAAGAGCTAGAGCTGAAACCATCCCATAGACTCGGCTGGGTTGGAAGGGACCTTAAAGCTCATCCAGTTCCAACCCCATGCCATGGGCAGGGACACCTTCCACTAGAGCAGCTTGCTCCAAGCCCCATCCAACCTTGAACACTGTTAGGGATGGGGCAGCAACAGCTTCTCTGGGCACCCTGCGCCAGCGCCTCAGCACCCTCACAGGGAACATGCTCCAGTACCTCTTTTGTCACGTTTTACATGAGTTTTCTATCTCAAAGCCGAGAACAGTCGGGTTTGATGCAACCAGGCTGCAGAGCAGCCATGGCAAAGGGCAAGCCTGGCCAGTGAGAAGCTCAACACAACCTCACCGGCCAGCTCCCACCCAATGAACAGGATAACCCTGGAAAAAACAAGCCCCAGCGCCCCAGGCTTGGAGTTTGCTCAGGGCATCTGCCCCCTCCAGCAGGGTTTTCACCCAGGCGATGGTAACCTCTGATAACATCCCAGCCACAGGCACGGAAGGCGCCCGCGTGGGATCGCTTCCGTGCCTGTGGTCATCTGCAGGAGGAAAACCACCCCGGAAAGCTGGAATTCAGCTCCTCTCCCCACCCTGAGCGGGAGCAGCACAGGGCACAATTAAAACCTATTTTGGGCCCTTGGGCTGCTGGACCACAGGGCTGGTGCTGACTTCCACGGAGGCAGAGGAGCCTCCTCGTCACGCACAGGCAGGCATCTTGCGGGCTACACCTACTAATTAGGAGAGGGAGTTCCCAACGTGCCTATTCCGGGCTCTTCCAGACAAGCAGCTTTTGACATCTTTGCTGCTCTGAGCCCGAGTGAGCTATGGAGGAAACGCAGCGAGTCCTTAAGGCCCTGGTTGATGGGTTGCAGATGATCCCCCCCCATTCTCATGGCCCACAAGCAGGCTGGGTTGCATTCTTCCCTAACTCTTAGGGGCCCCGATGCTCATTTCCATTAAGCCCCTATTACAACATCACCCCCAGCTCTCAAGATGGGTGGAGCTGTAATTAGCATCCACTTTAAAGCACCTTCACGCTGCCAGCACAGCGCAATGGGCGGCAGTGTGACAGAATCCTGCCCTCACAGCCCATCTGGATGTGATAGGGAGCATTTAGAGGTTAGATAATGATTCTCCCCTTGATTTTAATGCTGTGAAACCCTTGGACTCCACCACGTCTTGTGGCAGCGCGTCCCAGGGGTGATGATGGAGCTGAGGAGGGAGAGCCAGGCGCGTGCTTGCAGCAGCACAGATTCCCCCTTGCCCATCAGAAAGAGCTGCGGGCTCTTACCTGTGTTGTAGGCTGTGGGCATGGCAGAGAAAGGCAGCCCCTGCGTCAGCAAACTCGGAGTAGCCACAGAAACAACCGGTGTGGTTAAAGAGTGAGTTGCTTGCGAGACGCCCAACCGCTGCGTGTTCTGCTGGGGAAGCAAAGGGAGAAGGGGTCAGAACCTTGGTGCGTTGCTGTTATCCCCCCCCAAAACCTCAGTCTGCAGCTGGCCCCCCCACCCCCCCGCCATGCACCAAGCTTTGAAGCATCTGAGGCTGTGGGACGGAGCAGGGCTGAGCTCTGGGCATTCCTCACTGTGCAAACCACACCAGCTACAGGCATGGAGGGGCCTTGAGATGTTCATTTGCAGGTCACTTGGCATTGGCCTTAGGTCACCTGTGTACCCTGGGCTGGGCTTCACCTGCAAGGACCAGCAATGCCCCCGCATGCTTGGAGGGGATGCCTTGGTCTGCATCCGCTCTGGGGTAAAAAAGGGTTCAAACTGAACCAGGGGAAGTTCAGGGTGGAGATAAGGAAGCTCTTCCCTGTGAGGGTGCTGAGGCGCTGGCACAGGGTGCCCAGAGAAGCTGTGGCTGCCCCATCCCTGGCAGTGTTCAAGGCCAGGTTGGACACAGGGGCTTGGAGCATCCTGCTCCAGTGGAAGGGGTCCCTGGGGTTTGGGACTGGATGAGCTTTAAGACCCCTTCAACCCAGCCCATCCTGTGGCACTCTGGTACCCTTAACGAAGCCCAGTGCTCAGCACCCTGCCAGCTCAGTGCCCTCGTGAGGTTCGGGTGACTCGGGTCCGCTATGGAAAACTTCTGCCCTTGGACCTGTGCACGGCAGCCTCCCCCCCGGTGCCTTTCCAGGCAGTGACGTGGGCAGATCTGCAGGGCAGATCCAGCCCTGTTTACAAGGCAGATAATCTGGGCTGTCTCTGCTGAGCTGATTTAAATCGGCCTCAAGAGGCTTGCCTCTAAGCCGAAGCACCCCGGCACACGTCACCTTGTGAAGACTGGGGCAGCGCCCAGCTTAAATCAGTGCCTGGCACAAGGCTGGCTGCGTCCCCAGGGCCTTGTAGGGCTGGGTATGGGTTCATGGCCATGCAGGACCCTCCCGGGATAAGGCTGGAGGCTAAAACCCCTGCCCTTGCCGCCTCCGGAGGTGACAGTGGATTCGCAGCCCCCTGCACCCACACGCTGCCTCCCCAGCGCCCAGCGAAGGCGATTACCAGCGCTCTAATTGCTCAAGCCCTGGGGCTGTAGGAGCAGGTTTTCCTGGCCCCTATCCCGCTGGCAACCACCCTGGCCCATGCCCACAGCCCGCGGGTTAAGGAGGCTGCAGGGAAATGGCTTCCTGGTGGGCAGAATTCAGCCCCATCCCGCTCCTGCCTGCACCAGAGCCTGAGTTAGACCAGCAGGATGCGATCCCACAGCCCTTTTGCCCCCGGTAGCCGGTTTTCCAGGGAGAGCACAGGAAGGAGGATGAGTGCGACCACAACCGAGGGCTAGGATAGGGGATGCTGCTGAGCAGGGGGGTACCAGCCCTGGGAACAGGGCAGCAACCACCCACCCCTATTTGCACCATGAGCATGGGGATGTCAGACCCGGAAGCACCCGGATCCGCATCCTGATTCATGCAGGCAGGATGCTGAGGGTGCGCAAGCTGCCCCCAGCCCCACGCCACACACTGTGCCCCTTGCAAAATGCTCCTGGTTGCAAAGTGCCGCGTTATAAACCCATGCAGGAATGCCCCCCGGGGAGCCTGTGCATCACCGTGGGCTTGGTGATGGGATCCTGCTCACCCTTGGCATCAGGGACATAGGGGGGACACCTCCGAACCCCCTAAAAGAGCAGATTGTGCTCAGAGCCTCAAACTGCAGCCCCAAAGCAGGCAGGGCAAAGGGTTAAGGGCAGCGTGAGGGGCAGCTGACTCATCCCTGTGTGTGTGAAGAGGTGGGAGTTGCCATGTGGAGAGATCTGGTGTGTAGGTTGAGCAATATGGAAGGAGCAAATCCAGGGAGAAGGTTAACGGAGCAAGGGGGGGGGTCCTGCACTGTGAGGGGTGAATCCAGAGAGGCAATGCTGGGTTCTGCTCTTCCCAACCCAGCTGTGCCGAGGTCCCTGTCCCCCCTGCCTGGGTTTCATCCCCCCGCTGCCATCTCCTTGTGCTTCACTCCAGGCAGAGCCCAACCCGGTGAGCTCAGACTAACAATGAACACAGCTCATGGCAACCGGGCTCATTTCTTGCCTGGAGCAAGCTGCTCCTCCAGCTCGGAGACAGGCAATGCCCTCTGGCAGCGGGAATGGTGACATGGGAGCAGATGGGGAGGCGGGAGCTGACTGTTTCCACGCTGCACATGGGGAAACTGAGGCACGAGGCGGCTTGGGAGGGGGTTTGAGGCAGGGAAACCAGCACAATTCAAGGCTGCCAAAGCTTTCGCCTTGGCCAAGTGGCTCCTTGCAGGCTGTGAGAGGTATTGGCTTACTCCTGGCATTCGGGAGAGCTTTTCCCTGGCTGCTTTAGCTGCATCCTAGAGCAGCGCCCGCCCTTTCCGCGCTGCGCTGACCTGTCGCCCATCTGCCTTGCACCAGAATAGCAACAGAACAGAGTGAATCATTGCCACAAACAAGGTGGCATTCGCTTTGCTGGCAAGGGAGGGCAGAAAAAGCCCCAAAAGCCATAAAAATAACGTGGAACGCTGCCCCTGTGCACAAAGGAGGTTTAGGGAGGGCAGTAGCCAGCCTGGCTTTACACAGGGTTTAAATAATATCCTTAATATGGGAAGAGCCTGATTTACTCCCTATCTCTCATGTGGTGGCAATGGGCCAGGTATTCCCGTGCTGGAAGTTGCGGTGGCTCAGTGAAGCCCATGGGGCAGATCCCGGTGCCCAAAGGGCTCCAGGCTCTGCCCTGGGGGAACCAGCCCAGCCTGTTCGGCCTTGGTGCAGAACCAGGCACGTTCCAGCTTGTGCCAGCTCCTCCTTTTCCACAGGGAACCCGGTTTTCCTGAAAGCGCTGTTTTCCTCGGGATCGCCTCCAGCACCAGGGCTGGATGTGACATTTGCACCGGTGCCCGCATCCCGCCGCACTCCCAACGGAGGGCAAAGGGAACAGTGTCCACCCCCGGCGATGGCCCCACACCAGGGCAGGGTGTGGGGACCAAAGGCACAAGGAGCCCATGTCCGTGTCCCCCCGTCCCCAGCCATGATGCTCATCTCAACAGGGAACTCACCAGAGCCAAGTGGTCCTCGGTCTGTGCGCCGGAGAACAGGGAGAAAACCAAGAGGTACCATTAACACCAACCAGCACCATCACGTTCACCAGCACCGCGCCCTCGCCTACCACAGGGCACGTCCTGATCCTCCTGGTGGCCAGCACAGGGCTGTTGGCATCCAGCATGGGGCAAATGAGCTTTGAGGTTCAACAAGGCAAAGAGCCGGGTGCCTGCCTTTGGGCCACAACAACCCCCTGCAATGCTCCAGGCTTGGGGAAGAGCATCTGGAAACTGCTCATGGAGCTAGGGGTGCTGATTGATGGAGCTGAACATGAGCAGCTTGTGCCCAGGCAGCCAAGAGGCCGCCAGCATCCTGGCCTGGGTCAGCACCAGTGTGGCTGCAGGGCTGGGGCAGTGATTGTGCCCCTGCACTGGGCACTGGTGAGGCCACAACGTCTCTGCAAGTCACAAGGGGCACGTCACAAGGCCCTCAGTGCCATGGGTTAGTGGTGGCCTCGGCAGTGCTGGGGAATGGGTTGGACTGGATGAGCTTAAAGGGCTTTCCCACCCCGGCTGATTCCCTGATTCCATAAACAGAAACCCAAGCCCCATCCAGCTCCCACTGTTAGGGCAGGGAATAGGTGCCCGCACTGCATCTACTCCAGCACAAAGTCCCCCCTGCAAGGTGCCTGCTGGCAGGGGACACGCTCCCACCACGGTGGCCATGCTCTGCTTGGGCACTCACCAAATGGTGCATCAAGCCCTTGCCGCTCTGCGAGGTGATCACGCGCAGATCCGGCTTGCGGCTGTTGCTGGCGAGCTGGGTGCTGTGCGACGGCGGCGGCGGGGACTTGGCCGGGATGATCTTGCCCAAGCTGCTGCCGTTGGACACAGGAAGGAGCCCCGGGGAGGCTCTGGCACTCACGTAGCCGTTTCCTGCGGGATAACGGGTGCCAGAGAGGATGGAGGTGAATGCAGGGCACTGGTTAAAGGGATGCAGGGTGAGCATCACCTGCCCCAGGCTAACCAAAACCCTTCTGCACAGCAGGCAGGCTCAACCACGGCCCCTGGGCAGGTACCCGCAGCCTCTGCAGCACTCAGATGCCTGCAGCGGGGTCATCCTCCCCAGCACGAGCAAACCAACCTGCCCCAAGCTGCCTGCAAGGGGCAGCTCCTCGACCTGCAGGAACCCACCGTTGTTACTGCAATAACAACCAGTAAATAAGAGAGGCCTGATTTGCAGCGAGGGCTCTTTATGCTGCTCTGGCAGGGTACGGGGGCCCTAGCAAAGGGGGATAATTACTGTTCCGTTCACTTTTAAGGTCTCTTTATGGTACCAGAGCAGCAAAAGAAGGGGTTCTGGCAGAGCGGACTCAGTTCATTGCTCCCACTGCCCCTTTGAAGATCTGAGGTTCCCTCCTCCTCCTGCTGCCCCACTTAAGGATTTTATGTGCAAAGAGGGATGGGGGGGGGGGGAAGAAAAAGAAAGGAAAGGAAGACAAAAATGTAGAAAGGAAAAGATTTGATGAACATCAGGAAAGGCATAAATTGGATCAGATTACTGTTCTGATGAGGGCTGGGCTGTTCTTATGAATAGGCCCCAAAGATAGCAAAGCGTTTAGCAATCACCAGGATTCAGCCCTCATATTCATGGCACGTTAGACCGGGAAAAATAGGTCGCTGATTGCATTATTAATCCCATCTACCATTGCGCTGCATCTGCATTTCAGCAGGCGGCTGGTGGCAGCGCCGCCGCAGCCTTGGCGCCTGCTCAGCAGGGACCAAGCACCAGCCACCGCCTCTGCCGGAGCGGTCCCAGGATGGCCGCGTCGCTCCTGGCCTCAAGCAGGCCACAGACCCGGGGCTGGTCCCATCGATGCTGCCAGGGATCAGAGATGCTGCCCGGGAGGGATGCTCGCGGTGGCAGCCGCGTCTTGCGACTCCGTGTCCCTGCCCCAGCGAGGTGCCCTCCCAATCCCAAATCACTGTGAGCAGCCGTGGATCAGGTCCTGGCTACCCCAATGCACCATGAACCAGATCCATTTTGCTTGCAAAGCCACCGGCTTTGATATCTGTGACAACAAAGATGCATAAAACGTCCCGGGTGACTTTCTCTACCTGCAGTGCCGGTGGCCACGCAGAAGCCAGTGGAGGCAAAGCCAAAAGACACGCTAAACCCCTCCATATTCCCCTTCCCAAGCTGGCACCGACACGGATGCACACGCGTGTCCCACAGTAACTGCCCCTTTGAGGAGCACCACGTTGCTGTGAGTGTCAGAGCACTTGGGGCTGCCTTTGCACCACCCTGGTGTGAATTAGAGCCTAGCAGCACCAGCTGGGGACACCCAGGGCACAGCATCCTGGTGATGGGGCAGCGTGATTCCCACCCCCGGGGGGGCACTGAGGACGGAGGGGGCATGCCACAGTGCGCAGGATGCAGGGATGCAGCCCGCATCGCAGCGCATCATCGCATCACGGCAGGATGAGGCCAGAGGCACCCGGTGGCTGATGATTCAGAGGCAGCAGGTGATCACACTGCAAGGAGGAGGAGGAGGAGGAGGAGAAAGAGAAGGAAGAGATGTCCCAGGTACCCAAAACCCACAGGAGCGGTGCTGGAGCCAGAGCCATGCGCTCATCCCACAGCCGGCACAGGGAGCCCCAGGGACATGGGAAGTCTGGGGACAGCGGGGGTCCGGGGCTGGCCACGGCCGGGCTGTCCCTGCTCCTTGCGCCTGTTTCCTGGAGCAGCAGCAGGAACGCAGGGAATGCTCCGGTGACGTCAATGCTGACATTCACGGGCCCTGCCAAGCTCCACGCTGCCGCGGCTGCTCCCAGCAGCTGACGTTGGGGTGGCCTGGGGGGGAAAAAGGGCCACGAAGGTGGTTGGGGGCTGCAGCAAAGCCCTGCATTGGGAGATGCCAACCCCATGGATTGCCCTGGCAGGGTTTGCTGCAAGAAACCCCCCCGGCGCTCACACAGCTGCTGCCCTGCACAGGGAAAAGGTCAGGCCGTGGTGCCAGGGAAGGGGATGGGCAGCCACGGTGCTGCGGAACTGCGCCTGGACCAGCCCCATGCACACAACCCATGGGACTTGGGCTCCGGCGTGGTTTGAACTGGGGCAAAGCTGAACTTCACCCTCCTCCTCTCCGCTGGAGCCCCACCGCAGAGAGCCCCCGAGGGGGTGCTGAGCCAGGCCAATGGTGCAGAGCCGCCTTCCCCCTCCACCTCAGCGGGATGGCCGGCATCCATCCTGCTAAGCCTTGGACCACAGCCCACAGCAGCGGTGCTGGGAGCAGCAGCTGCTTCCCAGCAGGATCCAGGGGCTGGTGCTGGCGTTCGGGAGGTACCGACGCAAGCGCTGGCCCCAAAGAGCTCGCCCTGCAGCCGGCGGAGGCAGAGCACGGGGCAGGAGGTATTATTAGAGCACTTTATAGCTGGGGAGCTAAGCCACAAAGTCTGAGCCTTGTTAGCACCGAGGCTCTCGCAGTGGAAAGGACCTTAATGAGCTTCTTTCCTTGCAGTAAAATACCTTTATAGGGCCCAAGAGCAAGGAGCAATCAGGTGCTAAGTGACTCACCCGAGGTCAAGGGGAGGAGCGGGGAGCTAAACCCAGAGCTGCCCAAATCATGGTCCTCGGTGGCCACCTCCATCAGCCCCTTGGCTTGCAGCTCTCCCAAAGAGCCAGGGGAGATGCTGGCCCCAGGCCATGCACCCCGCTCCCGGAGTCCCTACTGAAACCAGCAGCCCCAGCAAAGGTGCTGATGGCTTTGGTACATGAAGGAGGTCCAAGTACCAGAATCTTCCCTTAGCACTTCTCCAGCGACCGATGGTGCTGAATGGCAAAGCAAAATCCTGTCACTCATGGGGAAACTGAGGCAAGGAGCAGCAAACTGAGCCAAGGGTGCAGGGCCCGGTGCCCACAGCCCTTGCCCAAAGGTGATGATGGCTCTTCACTTACCCACAGGGCTCGGGCAGGCTCCGTTCGTGTTGTTCAGGTCTCCCCCGAGCATCGCCCCTGCAAAGCAATAGGAAACATGGGATCACCATCCGCTCAGGAACAGGGGGAGCATCCTTCCTTTTGGGAGGGAGGAAGAGCAGGAAGGAGGAACGCAGGGGAAAATGAGCAGTGTCGCCTTCTCAGGGAGAAAGTCCTGGGCAAAATGAGCAGCATTCCTGGTGATCAGGTTGGGAAACATTACCCAGGCATATCCATTTCCTTTGGGAAGGAGCCAGGCAGCACAGGAGCCTGCTCCAAAGGAGGCAGCTTGGAAAACACTGCGCCTCTTCTCTTCCAAGCCCCGCTTTGGGGGGACACGGGGCTCGTGCTGCTGGAGAAGAGAGCCCCAGCAGCAAGCCATGAAACACAACCTCCCCTGTAATGTTCACACTGAATGGAAACCATCCCCGTGCTGCCAGGACGCGGCTGTAATTCGGCCTCCCGTGGTCCCAGCGCTTGGAAAGCGCCGCTGCTCCCTGCTGTGCTGGGAAGAACCATACCAGAGCCCTTCTCATCCCAAGAAACTGAACGCTTTGCCTCTCCTGCAAGGAGATTTTCCTGCTTTCCAGCCTTGTTGGTGAGTTATTTCTCAAAGCCACCTATTGACGGCCCACGGGCGCCTTGGCCATGCTGCAGGCAGTGATTTTCCAGCACCGGAGCTGCAACCGCAGTCATCCCGGAGCCCGGGGCAAGGGAATGAAGAGCCTCGGATCTCAAACCCCTCCATTAACCACGGCCCAACCCTCCTCACCCCGGATGGGGAAAACTGAGCCACAAACCCTTCTTCCAGTCCCCTGCTCTTGGTTTGAGCTCGCAAAGCCCTGAAAGCAGGAGTGCAGGAGGGCTGAGCCGCTTCCATGCAGGGAATGTGCTTGCTCCCCACATGGGAGCAGGATTGGGGATGCTGTGGGTCCCTAAAGCATTTTACAGCTTCAAATAGGGGAAGGCTCCAAAACAAGGCACCCTCTTTTGTGGGGTCATTCCCTTGGGTGAGTGATGCCAGCCCCATTCCCAGCCCTGCAGACCCCCTCGGGTCCCCGAGCTGGCACTGAGCACTGACCCAGGGCTGTGCCGCGCGTTGGCTTTGGGACCACGGCTCCGCTCGAGCCCATTGCTGTAAAGAAAAGAATGAAGGGAAAAAGAGTCCTAACATGCAAGGCCCTGGCTCCTATAAACGGGATTCGGCCGTGTCCCAGGCAGGGAATGAATGAGATGCAGATGGTTGGACTTGGAACACCTCTGTGCTCGCAACCACGACATGATCCCCCTTCAGCTGAGCGGCAGGATGGAAACACGAGGAGCCTCCAGCGCATTCTGCACTGCAACGAAGCCTCTTTCTTTTCAGCAGAGGGGCCTGCGAGAGGGCAGGGACCCAGAGCTACGGCTTTCCATACCCAAGGAAGGCTTTGCTGCTCAGGCTGCTCTTTTCAGAGCAGGAAGACCCCTCTCCATGAGGTCTGAGGGCTCATCGTGGTACCTGAGCACTTCAAGCCATCACGAGACCATGTGGAGAGAGCAGCAAGTGAACAAGCCAGCTCCAACCACTGCTCCTATTGCATCCCAGCCCTGGCAACTCTTCCTGCTCGCTCTGATCCCACTCAACCTGCTGCTGGAGGCACCCCCCAACCCTTCTCCTACCTCTCCAGCCCCTGTGCAAGCCCCTTTTGAGCTCTCAGCACCCAGAGGTCACAGTCACCGGCTCTGCCATTTGCAGCCTGTTGTGATTTCTCCAAGCCATCTGTGACAACCGAAATAGCAGGCAGGGGCTTTCTGCACGCTATTCTTACTTCTGATCACACTGCAGGGCTGTGGTCACACGTCGTGTGTCCCCCCCCGGCTGCTGCTGCAGGGTGCAATGGGTGACGAGCTGCTCCTCTCCCCATCCTGCCCTCCGCCACCCATGGCCGGTCCCCGCTGGAAATGACAGCTCCCTGCGATCTGCCACCGGATCCGCATGAGGAATCGCTCGGCGACCAACTGCAACCAGCACAGCCCGACTTAAAAAAGCCCTTTTTAGGCAGCAGTCCCATGTCACCGGACTGCCACCGGCGATGGGATGCCGGCAGCCACCCCCAAGCCTGGGAACGGCGCCGGGTGACTCATCCCCTTGTGCTTCCCAACCTCAAGACAGATCCCTGCAGGGATCCAGCTCTCAACAGGACCCCGGGGTAGGCAGAGGCGGGGGGGTCACCTCTCAGTGAGAGGTGATGCTCACACTGAGACCCTTGGCCTGGACCCCCGGCCGCGGGGGTCTCCTGCATCCCGGGATGCTCCACGCTCGCTGCTGCACACCCAGCAAGGCTCCCCCGGTGAGGATGAGGAGGAAGGGGTGCGAAGGGGCACGGCATCGCTCACCTGCACTGGCCGGCCTCTGCGGCAGCCCCGGGGACACGGTGTTCCTCTGCAGCGCTGGCTGCTGTGGCGAGAGGAGCCGCGGGTCTGTCAGTGAGGATGTCACCAGGGACTGTGTCACCAGCGAGCTGCCGGGGTTGCTGAACTGCAGCGTGTTCTGGTTGGTCACCGGCACCGTCACGGGCATGGCGAAGTTGGGAGCCGGCACTGCGGACTGAGAGCAGAGAGCAGCGGTGAAGGGGAGCAGGGGTGAAGGTCCTCGCTTCGCAAGCTCTGAGCAAGAGGGGGCCTGATCCTGCATCACAGCAGCGGGAAAAGGGGGGGCAGCCCCTCAAAGCCCCACTTCACTGCTGACCTGCACCACTGTGCTTGCACCCTGCCCGTGCTGGCAGCTCGCAGGGATGCACCGGAGCATCCCTCCAGGGAAGGGGCAGCCACAGCTTCCCTGGGCGCCCTGTGCCAGCGCCTCAGCACCCTCACAGGGAAGAGCTTCCCAATATCCAACCTAAATCTCCCCTCTGTGATGGGAAGAGCCCTCCCAAAGAGCCAGCAGTGGATCATCACCGCGGGCTGGCACTGCTGCCAGCAGACAAGCAGCTTGGAAAGGCTCATTTTGCCTCGCGTGGCCCCCGGGTGACACTGGGATTCATCCTGGCACCTCTGGGAGCTGCTGGGAAGGAGGAGCTGACCCTGGGAAGCAGGAGCATCGCTCAAGCCCTAGCCTTGGCTGCGGGTTGAGGACCAGCTTCACCTACCGGTGCCCTGCTGAAGCCAGACTCCTGCGATTATCCCAGGGTCTGTCTTATGCCACTGATTTGCTCTTCGTTAACAGGAGCAGGCACCTGCTTAGAGGCTTTAGCAGGAGCTTTGCTAAAGTCCCACTTTAATTTGCTCAGGGATGGAGGGGCAGAGCAGCCCAGGGCTGGATGGGACCAGGATGGGGCTGGAGCTGGGACCGGTGATGGCAGAGGGACTCGAGCATCTCCCCATTGCACAACGATAGGGGCCCGCTGCCCCTTCAGAAACCTGCTTCTAGATGGGTGATTGTCCTCTGGGAACTGAAAGGAGGCCGGGAGGAAGGAGTGGGAAGGTGCTTACCCACGCCTGGCTGCTGGAAACCCTCCCCACCAGCCTCTCAAGGGCATCCCGTCCTTCAGAGAGATCCTGTGGCTGCAGCCAAGCTCCGGGAACGCCGGCTCTGAGCCTGCGCTGCGGCACCGCGGTCACAGGGACCCGGCCCGGCCTTTCCCAGCCCTTAACCCACTGCTGGGGAAAGCTGGAATCGCTCTGCTCCCGCCGGGAGCTGCAAAGCCAGGAGGAGGAAGGTGGCTTGGGCATTGCAGGAACAGCGGGAGCGGCATCGGGGGATACACCACGGAATCACACACAGAGTCACAGCATGGTTTGCGTTGGAGCGGACCTTAAGATCATCCAGCTCCAATCCCCTGTCATGGGCAGGGACACCTTCCAGGCACGGGTTTCCATCACTGCAAACCCACCAATGTACGTGCACAAGGGAAAGGAAGGGAAAAGCTACCCCTTGTGCATCGCATCTTAAACGACGCCTTGCTAACACCAAGAGGCTGAGACCCCAGCTGCAGAGAGCAGGTTTGCTTTCCATCGGTCTCTTATGTCATTGCACAACCCAGGACACCAGCTACATGGCCCCAGGTCCCCCCGACCCCCGGAGAGGGCACAGCTAAGGAAGGCAGCTTGCACATCAATCCAAAACGTGGGGCACAAGATGCACGCAGCAGCCAAACCTCAAGGATTCCTGTTCCCACTCAAAGCAATCCCAAACACCAAACGCAGAAGCCACGCCGAGGCCTCTCTTGAGCAAACCAGGCTGTTGTTAAGCTTCCCCGGGTGCTGAGCCTGGTTAGTTCTTGTCACACACAAAACCAACCCAGCTGGTTAAAAAGGAAGCAGCGTCTTCTTCAACTGCATCACTCGGTCCCTTCGCTGCACAGGGAGGGTTTAGTGGGGAGCCAGATGCTACGCCCTGACTACGACACCTGAATGCCACCAGCCAAATGACTTTAGGGCATGGAGTGTTCCCTTGTGGCCTGCCTGGAGCTCTCCCTTTGCAGCAGGAACACACAGATGCTGAGCAGGCCCTGCTTTCTGAGGTTATTCTACACCCAGCTTAAACCTCTGATGACTTTTTGACCTATTCTGCACCAGTGACAGGGCTTGTGTCAGGTACTGGGGGGGTGCCAGGGCTAAAACCTGCTCCCCAGTAGTGAAACCAGGGAGGCCAAGGCAGAGCCAAGCCTTCAGGAGCTCATCCTGCACTAAACCCAGCCTGGAGGGCACAGCTGTGAGCATCCATCACTGCCTGCATCCCACTTGGCTTCCCCTCCGCAGCTCTCCCAGGGCTCAGGGCAGCCACCCCGCATCACCCCTGAGATGCAGGGGATGGAGATGCAGATGCTGGGGACCTTGGGAGGCTCCTGGAGCTCACCTGCTGAGTCAGCAAAAGGAAGAGCTGTGCACGTCACAAGGGCTAATGCTCAAGAGAAGATGGAGTTTGAACTTGTGGGGGTCGCAAAGCACCAAAAGGCAGGTTATTTTCGGGGGGGAAGGGGGTCTGTGTGTGTGTAATTATGACACTGCTTCATCCAGCCCTTAGGAATGAGCCTCCGCTCTGCTCCGGGCAGCATCAATTCCGGCTGCAGCAACTCAGGGCTAATCCCTCTGAAGAAGCCTCCCCTGCATCAACAGTCTCTGCTCCCTTGAACTAACAACTAATTTGAAGCATGTCCCCCTCCTCCTCCTCCTGTCTCCTGACACAAATCCCTTTCAGCACTGTCCTGATGCCACCCCGGTGCCGGCTCCGGGATCACAGGCTAAAACCTGCCTGGATTCCTGTCACGGTCACCAGCTGCCCCGAGGGCTCGGTGGATTTGGGGGGAATTAATGTGGAATAGCCCAAAGTCTCACAGGGATGTGAGGGGCTGGCACGGCGTGAACCTGGAGTCTTAATCCAGGCAAAAAAAACCTGGTTTTGGGGGAAAAAAGGGTGGAAAAGGAGGCCTTAATCCAATATTTGCAGCAAAGATGGGGAGAACATCCTCCTTCACTGCCAAGCTGGAGCCCCAGAGGCTCAGGAATGCTGGAGCTAACGGGAATGGCTTTCCCAAAGGATGTTCCTGCTCCTCCAGGTGGGAAACAGGAGGGACCCCCAAGGCCCCTCGTGCCTCTCACCCATAGGGTGCATTCGGGGCTCTGGTGGGCTGCACGCATCGGCTCCCAAGGCACAGCACGGCTCCGAAGCAAAGCCATGCACGAGGCAGCCCCTCCATCACTTGGAAGGGGAAGGGGGGGGGCTGCAGACCACCAGCTACTCACTGCGAGCCGGTAACTCTGCATCATTTTATCAAACTCCTCATCAATCTTTTTATACTTCTCTTCGGTCTGCGGGGTCAGAGCAAACACTTCATCCCCTTCCGGGCTCTCGCACTCCCTGTGCTTCTTGTTCAGCGCCTGTTACGTTCGGGGAGGGGGGGACAGGACACAGAAGGGGGGGTGTCGGGGAGGGGAAACGGAACAGAAGGAGGACAAAACAAAAGAAGAACACATAATGAAGGTTTTCCAGCCAAGGGGCACAGTACTTACACCATAGCGCTTGAACAGGATATCCAGATCCTCGCTGCCTTTACGGTATTTATCCTCCATCAAGGGGCTCTGGTCTATCGAGTCATCGCCGTCGGGCTCCGGGCTGTCACAGCCGTTAAAACCTTTCTTTCTTAACGTCTGCAAACACAACCGGGACAGGTTTGAGATCTGGCAGTGGGGAGGGGGAACATGGGAAGATGCCCGAGACGAGCAGGTCCCCCCCAAAACAGCCGCTGGACCACAAAGATGATGACTTGCCCTTGCGCCAATTCACCCCAAGACAACACTGACCTCCATGGAGTTAAAGAGCCAGGATATGCAGCCCTCAGGTTTTGACAGCAGGCTGTCCCTAATTCAGGAACTACAACATGGGGATGGATGGATTCATGGATGGATGGATGGATGGATGGATGGATGGATAGAAACTTCTTTGCTTTCAAAGGATCTGTTTATGCCAGAGCTGAATTTGGACCCGTACCAGCTCAGGCGCATCCATCACCTACAATTACTACAATGACACGGAGGGGAAATAAACTTTAATGATATCTGCTCTCCTGCTAAAACCAGGGAAAAACCTTCTTTCAAATAGGAAAATAAGGACCAAAACAACAAGCAAAGAGCAGCCTGTCCTGGCAAAATCCAGCTGGGTTCTAATGGGTGGCATTTTCCAAGTGCAACTGTACCGCATCGAGAGCATCGCATCAAGAGCATGGCACGGGTGATACAGGAGGGTGACGGTGCCAACACCCGGGGCAGCAAACGCCACAGCAAGCCCAGGCTGCACGAGCAGCAAAGGGACAGCGAGCTACTGATGTGACATCTCCTCCTTCGTTAACAGGAGCCTGGTAATCACACGCACGGTGGAAGCCCCAAAAGTTCCTCTTGCGAGCGCAGTAGCCAATCTGCAGATTGTGTTACACAGGCACGTTTAATCATTCTATTTTCAAAATACCAAAAGCAATTAGATGTTATTACGGAACCATCACTTGCCAATTCAGGGGGTTTTTATTTAGAAGTCAAAGCTACAGAATTTCCTGGAAGTCTTGATCTCTTTTCATGCCAAATTCAGCAGGAGGAAAGAAAAAAGCAGGGAGCCTTGACAATTCTCCTCTTGTCTTCCTAAACAGTAATAAACATAAGGCCAGGTTGGATGGGGCTTGGAGCAACCTGCTCGAGTGGAAGGTGTCCCTGCCCCTGGCAGGGGGTTGTGACGGGAGGAGCTTTAAGCTCCCTTCCAATCCAAACCATTCCATGGCTCTCTGATGGGAACCAAATGGCTCTGCCTTTTCCCACTGGTCCTGCTTGGTGGATGTGTGACATTGGTCAAGCAACAGGCACCAAACCCATCCTCCAGCTGAAGCTTTTCACCCTATTTCCAGTTAAACTTACTCCTTCACCGTCATCAGTCGAACACTCACTGCACAGCTATGAGCAGTGGGGAGAAGTCCTCATCCACATCCAGCTCCACCAGCGAAGGGGCTGGCTCATCTTGATCACGGTGGCATCTGAAGCCCTATTTGGTGTTACTAATGACTCCTGCTACCTAATAATCAGCCCCTGGCCCTGGTCACAGACTTCATAACATTAGTTATAACTTAATTGTCTTTGGGTCGGACCCCCACCACCAAGTTCAGATCAGAGCATCCTGAGCTGCGACAAGCGGCTGCGGTGCCACCATCCCACTGAAAACCCAGCAGCAGCCCCAGGAAACATCAAGCCAGTTGTGCACGGGCAGAAAAACCCCTCCTGGATGCTATAGGCAGCTGCCTGCAGGCATAGAGGGGAGGAAGGGAATGGAGATGGGCTCCGGAGCTGGCACAGCAGAGGATGGGGATGATCTGCAGTGTGGTGGGACAGGAAGCACCGGGGCCCAAGTCGCAGCAGGTCACGAGCCAAAGCAAAATCTGCTGCTCCAGAGGAGGTTTGGGACAACAAAATGCCATTTCCAGCCATGTGAGCTGCTGGGGTTTTCATTTTTTTGGGATAACATAATGTGTGTCCCACATTTTCTGCTCCCTGACAAGATGATGTAAAAGGAAAACCATGCTGCTGGAGCGGGAATCAACCCCAACCGTTCCCGTTTTCAGGATCTCTGCAAGGTCTTTTGGAAAAGAGCCTTCCTTCTCATTCCTCCTCATTCCCTTTTCCAGGGGAAAAGCAGAGGCATGAAACCTCTTTGTCACCAGGCTGCACCCCAAGGAACACCACTCTCTTCCCATATAAACCAGGCCTAAAATCAATCCCTTCACAGCAGGTTTTCAAGGAAAACCAAGGCGAGAACTTCACATGGCAAAGAAACTCCATTCATCACCTTCCCATCTCCCTGCCACCCCCAGGCCCCCCATTCTACTGGGTGCACCCCCATGGCAGGACCCGCTGCAGGTCCCGCTCTTCCAGGCGATGTTCCCACTCCCATGATCCCAGCTCATACGGGAACAGATTTCTAACCCAAAGAGGGGGAGAGAGCAGCAGGAAATGCAGAACATGTGAGAGGAAACGACGCTCAACCAGGATGTGGTTGACTTCCCTTAGAGGAGGGGGACTCAACCAACGCCAGGCTTTGGGGAAGTCTGGATAAGGATGAGGAAGAAAGCACGGCACCGGCAGCTGCCTTTGCAGCATCCTGCGCAAGGCACTCCAAGGAATGACAGCCCCCAGGGATGAGGGAAATCTCAGCCCTCCCCGTGACATCCAGCCAAGGGAAGCAAGGAGATGCCTCTGGAGCATCCCCGTGCCCGGCTTGCTCTGTTCTCCTCCAAGTCCCTTCTGGCAGAGTGGCACGTCAGGCGGGCTGCGAGGAAACGAGAAGCGACAGCGAGGAGCGAAGCCGGCGTGATCCCGGCACGTGGCCCCCAGCGTGCCTGGCCGGGGGCCTCAGCTGTCCCCCGCCTGCTTCAGGAAACCCCCCTCTCTGCATTAAGAGAGATTTGCTCTGACTTAAAAGCTTCCAACGGCCAGCACTTTGCCAGGCACGGAGGGAGCCGCAGGGCTTTGCGAGGCTCAATCCCACCGCTGCCAATGCCCAGCACGGAGGTGTCCCCGCAGGGGATGCCATAGAGTTATAGAATAGAACCAGACGTTTGGGTTGAAGGGACCTTAAAGCCCATCCAGCTCCGTGGGCAAGGACCCCTTCCGCTGCAGCAGCTTGCTCCAAGCCCCATCCAACCTGGCCTTGAACACTGCCAGGGATGGGGCAGCCCCAGCTTGCTGCTGGGGAAGCTTCAAGGATGCAAAGATGCACTTGAAGGAGTCAAATTCAACTGGGAGTCACCAAGACACATGAGATAAACTGGGTCTGTGTGTGGTGGGGCTAAAGCTGGGCTGGTAGGACCTGACCTGGGCAAGGGGACATGGCTGGAGGAAGGGGGACTGAAATCAGCACCAGGAGCAGGAATGGTCTGAGCAACCCTAACCCTGCTCCAAGACGAGATGAGGACAAGGAGGGCTGCTTGAGCAGCCTCAAAACCTGCCTCCACCCCAGCGGGTTTCACTCCAAGGCAGCTCTTCCAACAAGACATGCCGAGCCCGGCGTGTTTGGGCTCTTTTCCTTGCCATCCACCAATATCCTTCCGCTGCCGATGTTTCTCTCCTCGCCTTTGGATGCGGCTCCAGCTTTTCATGTGGTGCAAACACAGTATTTCTTTGGGTGCCAAGGACTGTGTGTAACTTGTCGGCTTGGGAGTGTTTGCAGCTTGGACCATAAGGGAACAGCGAACGCTGCCCAAAATGTTTACGGTATTTTGAGGCCAAGACAAATCTGTTCAACGCCGCGAGCGCCGCGGTCGGAGCATCCCGGAGAGGCTGGATGAGGCGGCGTTGATGAGCAGGCAGGGAGCGGTGCCGGAACAACCCCGGCATGGGCCCAGTGGATGGGCACCACCTGGCTCAAAGAGGCCAAAAAGGGACAATTCAGAACCATTTCTATGGCCCCTCCACAACCAGGCACTGGTGAACAAGGAGCCAAATCCCAGTGAGGGCAGGCAGGAGCTGCTGGATGCTTGGCCACGGCCATGGCCCTGTTGGTGGGAACCAACGAGGTGAAAACCTGAATCCAAACCTCTCAAAAAGAGACATTCCGGTGAGAAAACACAAGAAAAAGCAGGATTTAGGAAGGAAGTTGTTTGGTTTTTCCTTCTTCATGAAATCAAAGCTCAAATGCGCTGCCCGAGATGCACCAAAGGGATTCCAAAGCCTGAGTGGCAGGAGAAGCCGATTCCTCCAGCAGTGCTTTGACATGAAGCTTTGGGCCATGTAAGCTCCAAGTCTCTGATCCACCCAGGGCTCTCTGTGGGGCTGTGCTGCTCTGCTCCATTGGGGTTAATCTATGCCCCCCTGAAACATCAGTGATCAGCCAGCCAAAGGCTGATCAGATTGGACTCACCATCCTTGGGAGACCCCCAACCGCAGCTGGACAAGTCTTGAGCAACCCAATCTACGCAAGAGAGTGGCAGCGCTTTGAGCAGGTTGGACCACAGGCACCCAAAGGTGCCTCCCAACCTGAATGACTTCGTGGCTCAGCCCCTGGTACCCTCCTACAACCCCACCATGTGTCTCTGAAACAACAGACGGGCAGCATCACCACTGCACCCCATTGCAGCAACCCTGGGAGACGCCTCCAAAACCCCATGGACCACGGGGAAGTCCCATAATGCAGTATCCCAAAAAAACCCAATTTTATGGCACTAAATCAACACATAACTCAAGACAGCTTCAAACTCTACCACCCAGACCCAAGTCTTTTCATAGGCTGGACCAAAACTGTGCCAAACCAAGTTGGCACCGAGTCCTGGAGATCTGCTTGCTCCCATCCCCACCCAGCACCGACCTCCTGCATCCATCCAGCTGCGGTGCCAGACCCGGCGCTTGCTCCACCACCACGGCAAAGCCCGGACAAGGACGGGTGACCTCACCTCGATGATGTCCGCGTTGGTCCGGCTCTCGTGGGGCTCGTTGTACTCGGTGTACTTGAGCAGCACCTTGTCCATGTCGGTGCTGGCATACTGGAACAGCTTGTTGGAGTGGTTGAAGATGATGAGGGCGATCTCGCAGTCGCACAGGACGCTCAGCTCGTAGGCTTTCTTCATCAAACCGAACTTGCGCTTGGTGAAGGTCACCTGAAAGCAAGAACCGCGGTCAGGAGCCGTCCCCACGTGCCACGGACCCCAAACCGCCCAGAGATGACCATTGGAGGAAGACGAAAAGGAAGAGGAGGGCAGAGGGAATCTTCTCAGCTTTCCCAACTGGCCAACACACCCCAAGCTCTCCTCTCCCACCTCCCTCTTCCAACCAGCTCCCATTGCTGCCTATTTCGGGCTCCTCCAAAGGCAGACACTTCACAAGCACAGAGATGATTATCAGCCTTGGAAATCATCACATCTTGCCAAATCAACAGCAAATGAATTTCAGCCCCCCCCCCTCCAACAAGCAGAGCTGCCATCTGTCCGGGGGCTGCGCAGTGCTGGGTGCTCATCAAGTTGAACATTCAAGCACTGGAGATCTCATCCTCACTCATTGCAGCAGTGCTGTGAGCACCCAACCCTGGGTGCCATGAGGTGGGGGGCTCAGCCACAGCACCGCAGCCCTGACCTGCTGTCATTAGAGCTGTCAGCTAATGAGGCATCTTCTGCCAGCCTGATGATAGAGCCATGGAATGGTTTGGGTTGAAGGGACCTTAAAGCTCATCCAGTTCCAACCCCTGCCACAGGCAGGGACCCCTTCCACTAGAGCAGGATGCTCCAAGCCCCTGTGTCCAACCTGGCCTTGAACACTGCCAGGGATGGGGCAGCCACAGCTTCTCTGGGCACCCTGTGCCAGCGCCTCAGCACCCTCATAGTAAAGAGCTACTTCCTTATCTCCAACCTGAACTTCCCCTGGGTCAGCTTGAACTCATCACTCCTGGGTCCTATCACTACAGTCCCGGATGAAGGCCCCTCTCCAGCACCTTGTAGCCCCCTTTCAGACACTGGAAGCTGCTCTGAGGTCTCCACACAGCTTCTCTTCTCCAGGCTGAACAGCCCCAATGGTGTCTGCCTGGCTCCAGCCCCTGCTCATCCTCGTGGCCTCCTCTGGACTTGCTCCAACAGCTCCATGTCCTTCTGATGCTGGGGCCAGCAGAACCAAGATCCTTGCGAGCTGGCTGGGAGATGGGGACAGAGCTGGGTGCAGGCTCCAAAACACTCCCCAGATGCCAGACAGATGCTGGGCTGCATTTCCCAGCCAAGGCTCCTAACAGGACCCAGCTGGTGGGGAAGGAGCTGGTTTGGGCTCTCCACAGTGGCCACTGAAGGTCCCTCAGCCCTCACAAGGAACAAATGCACCCCACTTGGCCAATGCCCTCTTAGGAAATGGAAGAAAGGAAAATGAAGGCAGGAGTCAGTGTTTTGCTTTAGGCATCGCTCTCAGGTTGAAGCAGCAGCCTGCGGAAGGGCTGGAGATGAAGCCGAGATGCCCTTGGGTGCCGCAAGCTGCTCCCTTGCTGTGCATGGGAGGGCTCGACCCCACTTTGGGCCTCCACCACAGCATCGATTTTGCAGCTGAACAACTTTAACTCGCAGTGTTGAGGGAGGAGAATCCATTGCCTTCGCTCAACTCAAGCCTGGACAAGCTGTAACACCATGAAGAGCTTCACCTGGAGCATCCCCATCCTCACCGGTGGTGCCCGGCAGCATCCCGGCTGCACCCAGCTCCAAGCATCCCTCAAGCAGCAGCAGCCGCATCCCTCTGTGCAGCGGGAGGGCAGAGCAGGGGCACACAACGACCTGTCCTGCCCCACCATCATCCAGAGATGATTAAGCAGTAACGAGATTGGGCTCTAATCTCCTCATCCCTTGGGAAGCGCAGGGCTGGCCCCGCGTGCCACGTGCGCCCGCTCTCAGCGTGGTTGGGCTGCGAGCATCAGTGCTCACATTGCCGGTGTCCCCCTTCTCGGTGGCATCCAGGACCACCCAAAATCCCTGCTGGCAGGAGCTGGGATGCTCCCAGGACTGAGAGGAAAAAACAACGGTGTCACCACCAGGACAGCTGAAGGTGGTGGTTCCTGCAGTGCCCGGCGCTGGGGACGCACCTTGCTGGGCACCAGGAGCCCCCTTGGCCACCAAGATCGTGGAGTCATGGAATCAACTGAGTTGGAAAAGCCCTTTCAGCTCATCCAGTCCAACCATTGCCCAGCACTGCCAAGGCCACCACTAACCCATGGCACTGAGGGCCTCGTCTCCACTTGCAGGGATGGTGGCTCCAGCCCTGCCCTGGGCAGCCTGTTCCAATGGGGAAGGAATTGCTCCTCAGCTCCATCTAAACCTCCCCTGGTGCAGCTTGAGGCCGTTTCCTCTTGTCCCATCCCTTGTTCCTTGGGAGAGGCAACTGGATGAGGCCACAGCGTGTGAGCAAGGGGGCAAGTATTGGCCATGAAGACTGCAAACATGGTTTGGTTATTGTCATAGAATCATAGAATGGTTTGGGTTGGAAAGGACCTGAAAATCACCCAGTTCCAACCCCCTGCCATGGGCAGGGGCACCTCACATTGGACCATGTCACCCAAGGCTGTGTCCAACCTGGCCTTGAACGCTGCAGGGATGGAGCATTTACCACCTCTTTGTCATCCTTGAGCAATGAAGGAGAGCATGGGGTTACCTGCCCAAAATCAACCAACAACCTGAGCTGAGCCAAGCAGAACCCCAAGCACCGAAGCATCCCTCTATGGACAAGGGGTTATTCCCTCTGCAGGCAGGGACAGGGGGGAGCAACATCCTTTTGCCTTGGTACCACAGAGAAAAGCAAAGCCTTGCCATTTAGTCGGCCCCAATGCACAAAAGGATCAGCCAACGCTGCCTTGCACATCTCCTGTGACCTGGGACAGAAACCCCAAACCTTCCCCTACTGCCGTGCATGAGTCTCATCTAGAAGAATTAACCTTCTAAGTCTAAGAGGGTAATCAAATCTCATGCTCCACGCCATAAGCTGATCACCAAAGGGGTCAGGAAGGAATTAGTGCCCCACACTAGCAGGGGATTTTTGCCTTTCCCCTGATGTAGACCATATTGGTCGCTGCCAGAGTCAGCAGGCTGGCCCTGACAGCCTGATGGTCTGATCTGTTATGGCAAATCCTCTCCACTAAGTCCTTTAATGACATTAGTGACTCTTACTTGCTCTCCTCCCCTGGTTTTGGCTTCTGCTGTCATTCTGGTCTCCTCTGTGTGGGCTCATGGTCCGTGCACCCACAGGAGGCAAGGCGCAGGGTGAGAGCAGTGTTGGACTCACTGATGCTGAAGGTTGGGATGCATGGGAAGAGCTTCACTTTGCAGTGAAGACTTTGGAAAGCTCCTGTTCACCCTTTACTCCCGAGTGTCCTTCAGTCCTGCCCCATCCCTGGCCAGGCTTTTCTGAGGCTGCTATAACAGGGCTCGGTTGTGCCACCACCCCCCAGCACCACCAAATGCTTTCTGCTCATCTGAACTTCTACTGGGGCTCCAACAGCTGCAAACCCCTCTCCCCCTTGTGCAACGCGGGCCACTGCTGCCCCATAAAACACACTCCAGCTTTGTTACTAACCCCATTCCCTTCTAATGATGGGACTAAGCGGTGCCACGAGCAACTGGGAGATTATCAACAAGCATTTTATGCCCATCGCATCCCCAGCTCTAATGAAGAAAACCTGCAATTTCCTCTTGTTTCGCTGCAGAGCAATAAAGCAGCTCACCCAGTGCTGGCATTTGCCCCTTTTGAAGCATTAGAACATAGAAACCAACCTTGTTTTCTGGAATACAAGCAGGAGACAAAGTGGGGCAGCCCAAACTGGGGCAGCGGTGGCTGCACTGAAGACAGAGGCTCGGATGTGCTGAGCCTGACTCAAGGACCGCAGGAAGCCACGGAGCAAAGGGATCCGCCTGGAAGTCTTGTGGTTATGGCAAAATCCAGCGGTGAAGTCACCGCAGAGCCAACCTGGTGTGGCCAAATGCTGCCACCCAGCTGGCGCGGCCCAAGAACGTGAGCATGAGGGAGCAACCTGGTTCTTTTCATCTCTGAGATACACATGGGCATCTCTACGCACGCGTGTCCACGGCTTGGCTTCAAGGGAGCCCAAGGGAGAAGAACCCCTGGATCCATCCGAGTTTTCAATTGAGAAAAACAAGGAAGAAAAGGGAATCATTTGGGCTGTTCGCATCCCAAAACCACGGAGACGCGTTGTGGCTGCTTTCCATTGGAAAAACCTCACGGAAAAAGTCAACTGAAATAGAATTTCTGCAAGACACACGAAAGAGAAAAGGGAACTAAGCGGAGAAGAGACTTCCTTCTGGAAAAGAGCTTAGATGGAAACGGCGTGAGGAGCTCCAGGATGAGCAGCAATGCCCGGGAAAGGCAGAAGCGGTGCTGGGATCTGCCTGGATGTGGCCCCGAGGCCTCAAAAGGGTCATTTTGAAGCAGAACCCTTCCAAACCCCAACAGGAGAAGAGCGGGTGAGGAGGGAGAGGAGAGGGGAAGGAAGGCACTGACCTGCCGGTTGCGCTCGTCCGTGATCCGCTGGATCTGGATCTTTTTCCTCCCCATCTTCTCTGGAAATCCTGACCGCAGCCGGGACGACTTCGCTCCAGGGCAGGGGAAGAGGAACCCCCTGTTAAAACGCTGTCATGAACGGGTGTGGGATGGTTCTGGGTCAACAGGAGAAACAACCCCCAAACAAGGCTGTGTCGGGGGGCTGCGTGCTCAGTTCATGGTACCCTCCAACACGGCCGGGTCCTGCGGGGCTGAGCTCTCAGCGGCTGCTCAGGGACCTGTGTGAGGACAGAGACAAGGGTGAGACCTCCCTGGCCCCAAACCCCATCCAGGATTAACCAGCACCCTCCCCGTCCCCAGCATCGCTCCAACCCTCCAGCCAAAGGGAGTCTCTGCTCCATCCCCCTGCCCAGCTTGGGGCCACGAGGGGTTTCATAGACTCAGAGAATCCCAAACTGGTTTGGCTTGAAGGGGTCTTAAAGCTCATCCAGCTCCATGGGCAGGGCCCTCTCCCACTGGAGCAGGATGCTCCAAGCCCCTGTGTCCAACCTGGCCTTGAACACTGCCAGGGATGGGGCAGCCACAGCTTCTCTGGGCACCCTGGGCCAGCGCCTCAGCACCCTCACAGGGAAGAGCTTCTGCCTAAGAGCTCATCTCAGTCTCCCCTCTGGCAGGTTAAAGTCATTCCCCTTGGCCTGTCCCCATTGAAGCCAGCTCCTGGCGAGCTTCTCACCCAACACCCCCAAGCCCTTCTCCTCAGGTCTGCCCCATCCCGCCTCCCCCAGCCTGTGTTTGTGCTTGGAACTGCCCTGGCGCAGCTGCAGCCAGGCTGCATTTATCCAACCTGGTCCCAATTCACCCCAAGGATGAAGCCCCAAACCGCCTGCGCTGCAGGACACGTGTGGGCTGGACACAGCGATGCTCATCGAGGAGGAGGAGACGACAGCACCAAGCCCGTGAATCATTATCCCTCTGTGACACTCCAGGCTTTTTTTTCCCCTTAATAAAGTCAGCAGCAGCCGAGCGGCTGGTGATTAACTTGGGCAATTTAAATCCGTCTCCAATTCCTGCATTAATCTTCAATTGGGAATTTGAAGAAGTCTTTATTTGATTACTTTTAATATATATATATATAAAATCAAGCACAGAAACCTACTTCTTATGGGCATGATTCTTACTCCATGATTCCGCACTGCATAATGGGCTCAGCATTCCCCAGCACTCGCATCCCTGGATGCAAGCGGGATAAAAGGGAAACCCACCAGTTCATTCTTCCATAGGGATGTTTTCCGCCTGGTTCTCCCTCTGAGCGGCTGGATAAGGGCAGCGATAACACTGCATTTAAGGCGAGGGTGTCCCATGCCAAGACACAGGCAGAGGGAAAAGCCAGGCCCAAAATAGCTTCCTATCTGCCTCCACTTGGCAGCCCCCAGTGCTCGGTCGCTACCAAAAGCATGGGGAAAAAAGGCTTTTCCTCCTCTTCCCATCATCCCAAATTCACTCGCAGCATCAGCATCCCAGCTTCTCCTGTTCCTCTCCCACCCCAGAGCATGGAGCCCCTCCGGACCTCACTGAAGCCCCCCAAGGACCTTGACCACATCCTTCACCTCCTCATCAGACCATGCTGCGACAACAAACAAGCCCTGATGGGCTCACTCCCACACTTGTGTTTTGGGGGTTCACGGAGTTATCTGAGTCACTTCATCTTGTTTTCTGCTTTCTCTTGGGGGGGGGGGGGAAATTATTCATCGTGCATCATGTTCCGTGGTTTCAGTGCGGGTTCAGGCAGCCAAGAGGCAAACAGGGAGACTTCTCCCCTCCTGACATCCATAATTTGCCTTCTAGGGAAGATGAACAATGGGGAGCCCAGGAAGGAGACCAGAGAGAAAAAGGGCAGCAAAATCCTACAGCATCATTGGTCCCAGAGCATCACTGGTCCCAGAGTACCGCCGATTCCAGAGCATCACTGGTCCTAGAGCATCACTGCTGAGCCTGGCACCAGTGAGCAGGGGATGAAGGCACTGGGCTGCCACAAGAACATCCCTCAAAGGTCGATGATACAGGAAGAGCCCAAAGGAAAACAAGGATTTTTGTTCCATCCATCCAGGGTGTCCACTTGGCATTTCCACCGCCATGAGCCCACGTGGGAGAGAGGATGAGGTGAGGCTTTCACATGCACGGAAAAGCCTTAGCAGAGGAGGAACTTTCTGCCCCGTTTGCTTTGCAGCTTTTCCCTTTGGAATTGCCATTTCTTTACACTGCAGAACCTTCACCTTCACCACCTTCAAAACCACCAGCAGCAGTGGGAAGCAGCAACAGCTCCGCATCCGGACCCAAGGCAAGATGCTAATTCTTTCCTTGTGCTGCAGCTCTTGGACAGAGAAACCCTCTGAAAAGACGGCGGATTTACTGTCCAAACCAGAGAGGAACTCTCCAGAAGCAACAATAAACACTGGAGAACAACGGGCAGTAAATTTAAACCGAGGGAAAGGAAACATATTTTAACACAATTTGGTTGTGGGACTTCTTCACAGGATGCTCTCGCGGCCAAAAGAGTTAGGAAAAGAGATGGGATAAGGAGAAAACCCCAGTGCTGCACATCCCTGCCCCAAGCTTCACACAACCTGGTGCTTCTTATGTGGGAGCGGTGGCACTGAAAGCACCTTCCCCTCCCTGTGCCACAAATAAACTCAGGTGCTTCCATACAAATCACCTTTTTTCAGCCACCAGACCACGCTCCTCACGCTGCTGTTGAATCCCAGCTCCTGGGTCCTCATCCTGCTGCCTGCATGGGGACCATTGTCCCAGCCTCAGGGTTCGTTCATGCTGCTGGATAAAGTGCCCCGCGGCAAAAAAGGGGACTTAGCAACACTTGGCTTGACCCCATGGGGAGAAAAGGAGTTGGTCCCCTGATGCTCTTCATCCCTCTCCCCTGCACAGGAAGGAAAACACCCGCAGCGAGTGCAGTCCACGGATGGGATGAGAAGGAGGGATGGAAGAAAGCACAGCTGGGATTTCAAACTCCCTCTTTTCCTCTTCATGTTCCTGCTGTTGGAGTTTTGGGGTGGGTTTCTGCGGTTTGAGGGTGTTTTGCTCCCCACACCATGTTTTTCAAGGCAGCCATGCTCACGTTTCCTGCCCAGGTGGCTGTTTCAGAAAGTCCCACCACGGCCTTGAGTTTCCGATCAGCATCTGTGAGCCCAAGAAACCTGGAGAACCTCCTGCCCGCCTGCCCAGCTCCCATGCACTGCCACTGCATGCTCGGATCCAGCCCAGAAGCAGCCCCTCTACACCAAGCACCCGGGCAAGAGCCTCCAGAGCTCCCTTTCCTCCACCAGCAAATGGCTCCATTACCACACCAAACCATCGGGATGACCCAGGACCCTCCTCTGTGATCAGGTGGAATTTAAGCACCTAAAGGTACCCCTTGTCAAGCACCCAGAGCACAGCACCCTCCCTCAACCTGCTGCCCACGCTCTGGGGGTGCAGCACAGCACAGGGGCCATGGGGAGTTTCTCATCATCCAACCCCCCTATGTCCTTCTCCTCCGGGCTCCATCCATTCTCCACCCAGGCTGCGCTTGTGCTTGGGATGCCCATTCCCACACGCAGGACCTGGGTGACACTAAAAGACACTAGAGAATCTCTGCAGCCCTGTAAGGCACATTGACTTGGCCAAAATGTGACCCAACGCTGTCCTGAACCAGCCTTGGGATGGCTCAAACATCACGAGACCAGGCCAGGGCCAACCCAGGCACCCACAGCCTCCCTGCCATGATGCCACTATACCCAGTGGTACCCGTCTCCATGGTGACCATCTCCACGCAACCACCGAGCATCTCAGCTGCTCCACCACTGCAGCACAGGGACTTTTGACAAGGGCCTGTAGGGACAAGGGGAATGGCTTGAACCTGCCAGAGGGGAGATGGAGATGAGCTCTTAGGCAGAAGCTCTTCCCTGTGAGGGTGCTGAGGCACTGGCCCAGGGTGCCCAGAGAAGCTGTGGCTGCCCCATCCCTGGCAGTGTTCAAGGCCAGGCTGGACACAGGGGCTTGGAGCACCCTGCTCCAGTGGAAGGGGTCCCTGCCCGTGGCAGGGGTTGGAGCTGGAGGAGCTTTAAGGTCCCTTCATCCCAACCCAGTCTGTGAAATTCAGCATCACCCCAGAGAAGCACGGAGAAGCACCAGGATGGAGGCAGCCCATTAGCACCCGCATCCCTCCCTCTGCCCTCCACCCTCTCCGCCTCGCGCTCGCACGCCTATGACTACGGCAGCAATTAACACACTCGCTAATTAACTCTGAGCAGGTGCTGGTTAACTCTGTGCTGAGTAATTCAGACCTGGCTCCAAGTAAATTGCTTTCAATTGGAGCGACGGGTGAGGGAGCAGAGCTGGCGTTTTGCAACTGGGGGAAGGAAGGGAAAGCAAAGAGGAATCTCAGCTGGGAGATTTTTTGCCCAAAACAAGGGATTTGGGGGTGCTGCATCCACAGCTCCAGGAGCTGGGGGGGCACAAGAGCTGTTCTCTCTTCCAAGTCTTTGTTTCAGGATTCATTTAGCCACTACACGCAGTTCCCCGCTCTTTTCCCTATGATGCTTTCCCCTTGGCACTGGAAGCAGCAGGGTTCTATGCATCATCCCTTTCCCATCGCTTCTAAATAGCCCTGTATTTCTCCCTGTGTGCCTAAAGCCACTTGGACTCCTCACAGCCACTTTCTACGGCCATTTGCTATTTTTACTGTACTTTTATTGCATCCCTTTTTTAGTGGCCTCCTCCCTAAAGTCAGCCCCGCCACGGCCGCTCCTCTCGGAGGTGAGGATATTCAGCTGTCCTTCCTTAAACCTCCACCTTGGAAAGCCGTGTGTGCTCCCAGCACGATGGCAGCTTAAATAAACCAAGCCTCGGCTGCGCAGCTGCGAGGGGAAGATCAAAAAGCTCAAGCCAAAAGCTTTAGGAAGAGAAATCCAGGCAAATCAACGCATCCTTTCCAAAAGTGGGGTTTCCTTTCGAGCCCTCCACAGCCTTGCTTGTCCCAGCACCTGCTCCTGCTGCTTCCCAATCCGGTGCTGAAATACGTAGGAGAGCCAAGGTGAGGCCAAAATGTGGATGGGTTCATCCCAGCACTGGTTCAAGGCGTGTTTTCCCCATCTCCGTCCCCCAAAGCAGGCCAGCACCACAGGGATGTCCTTGGCCACAGGGAAACCTGCAAAAGCAGCTCAAAGGACAGTTGGAGGCTGGGGAAAAAAGGGAAGGAAAAGGGAAAAGAAGAAAATCTCCTGTGAAGATGCTGAAAGGACCAACGTGGCTCATCTGACAGAGGACATGAATGGAGGATGTCTGATAACGGCACAGAAAGTCCAGAATCAAAGGGATAAAAGCAGATGACGGCTACAGCAGCCCATTCTGCCCAGGCACCAGATGCAATTCCTGCAGGACAAACCCATCCTTTACCCAGGATTTGCAGGAATTCTCCCAAAGATGGGGTTATCCTTATTTGGCTCCATCAAATCTTACTTGCCTCCATCAAACCAAGGGGCTGACTCAGCATAATGGGACCAAACATCCTTCCCCTGGCACCCAACAGGACCAATTCACCCAACCCAGCCCAGTGGGGCCAACATCTGGGGGGGGCTCAGCGCTTATCCACCTACAGAAACACCCTCAGGACCATGCTCCATGGACACCTTCCCCATCTTGGAGCAGCTCTAGGTGAGGAGGACCATTGCAAGAGAGTTTCAGCACACAGCCCATGGGCACAGGGGGGTTACAAGGGGCAGGATCTGTCCCATCTCTCTGCCCATGACAGGAGAGAGCCCACGCTGGGGCAATGCTGCTGTGCTGCAAAGCAGCCTGTGAGCTGAGCCTGCCATGGGAAGTGGTTTACAGCCTCTGTGCTGCTGCCGAGCCCTTCACCACCCCGTGCTGGGGGTACCAGGCAAGCCAAGGGAGGGACCGATGATGCTCTGGAGGTGATGCTGCTGCTTCAGCAGTGGGGAGAGCAGCCCCACGCTCTGCTGCGCTGCTCCCCATCGCACACTTGCAGCCCTGCCCATGGAAAGGGGTTGAGTGGAGGCGCGATGGGGCTCAAGCAGCAGCACCCATGCGATGCTCGGGCTCTTCCTCCCGCTGCAGGAGAGCTTTAAGAATCACTGCAAACAAAGCAGCAAAGCACAACCGAGGGCTCCAAACCTCAGCTTGAGGCTGCCCAGGTCCTGCCCCAGCACAAACCAACACGGCCGCTTCCCTGCCTGCGGGCAGGGCTGGACTACCATCCCTTAAGGATATGGATTTAGCTCCAGTCACCTCTTGAACCCGACTGTTTAAGTTCAGTTCTTGCCTTCCTGTTTCCTTTCTCGCTGCCGGCTAGGGCTGCCTTTTGTGACTTAATGGTTGTTTTTCTAACATATCCTCTCTGCTGACATCAAGGACTTTGAGTTTCCTTCTCGGTGGTTTCTGGAGCTGCAGGACCGGCTTCCTCCTCCTCTGCAGCAGGGGGGAAGAGCCACCCTCCCTAAAATCCAGAGTCTGCATCCATGTTAATGATGCTCTTATCACAGAATCACAGAAGCCCAGCCTGGTTTGGGTTGAAGAGACCTTAAAGCTCATCCAGTTCCAACCCCTGTCCATGGGCAGGGACACCTTCCACTGGAGCAGCTTGCTCTAAGCCCCATCCAACCTGGCCTTGAACACTGCCAGCGATGGGGCAGCCACAGCTTCTCCATTCAATCCATTCCAGTTCCTGAGCACCCTCCCAGGGAAGAGCTTCTGCCTAAGATCCCATCTCCATCTCCCCTCTGGCAGGTTAAAGCCATTCCCCTTGGCCTGTCACTGTCCCCATTAGCCTGCAAAGCCACTGGCACGGTTCTTGCCATCACCACTGACCCAAGCCGGCTTTGCTGCAGGACAGGGGTAGCCCCAGCACCCCGCAGGGATGCAGCAAAGGGGATGTGCACCCATACAGGGATGTCCTTGGCACCGCAGCGGGCAGCGAGCACAGCCATGAAGGACTCCAACTCGCCAGCTTAGCATTGTTTAGCACCTCTTTATCTCCAAACCAAGATCAAAACCACACCAACAAGCTCAAGTCTCCTCCAAAGCTTCTATTCTGGCTTCAGGATGATGCTATCTGGGTTCCTGTGCCGAGCCTCCAGATGCAGGCAGGGGGAGGGGAAGAGGAAGGCGGCCGAAACAGGGCTCCGGAGCACAGCTCCCGCTCAGAAACGCAGCTGAAGCCTCCCCGGGGCCGAATCCTGCTCACCCACAGCAAGCACAAACCCAGCGCCAAAGCCCCGATGCCCCCTGCACGCCTGGTGCCTATGGGAAGGTCCCCGCTTCCCCAGCATCACCAGCAAACGCAGCGGCTCAGGTCATGCTGCCTGCACAGGATCCATCCCGGCGGCTGCAGGTACAACCCTCGGGAGGCTCAGGAGAGCAGGAGCGAAGCTGGATGGGATCGGGTCCCTGAGGAACAGGAACAAGGCACAGCTATTCCTGACCCAGATTCAGGAAGCTCTCTGGAGGGAAGCAGATGCCAACCAGCTCTGCTGAGCTGTAACAAAACCACGCGTCGTGCCGAGAGCGGCAGGGTCTGGGGAGGGATCAAGGCACATCCCATAGTGATGCCGGAGAGCTGGCGTTTGCCTGTGCAAGGGCAGGGAGACAGGAAGGATATGGAGGCAATTATTAAACCGAGGGGTACCCAGAGAAGCTGTGGCCGCGCCATCCCTGGCAGTGCTCAAGGCCAGGGTGGATGGGGCTTGGAGCAAGCTGCTCCAGTGGAAGGTGTCCCCGGAAGAAGGGAGCCTGGGCGAGGCCACCAGGGAACCATCATCACCCTGTGCCAAGGCAAGGATGCAGCTTCCTATGGGAAAAGCCCAGGGGACAGCATCCCCTTTCTCTGGGCCCAACCTCTTGTGTGGAGCATCCCTGTGCCACCTCCATCCATTCCCAGGGAGGAGCAGCGGGACCACACGGAGCCATTCCCCTTCCCTCCTGTCCTTATCCATCAGCAGCTCCGGAGCCGGAGGCCCGGGGTAATTTTCCCCTCTGTGCTAAGTAGGGTTTTCTAAATGCAGGGAAGTGAGAGCCCATTATCCAGCTCCATCTCCCACCCCACGGCTCCCTGCAGGGCATGAAATAACCAGCTGCCAGCTCCCCATAGCCCCGCGCGCCGTGGCAATGAGATCGCAGCTTCCCCTGTCACTATTGTCAGAGCAGGATTTAGATACCTGGTAATGAGGAGGTTTAATGTGACAGATGAGAGGTTGACTCATTAAAAAGGAACGGAGCGAGAAGGAGGGAGCTGAATCCGGGCTCGGATCCTGCGCTCAGAAATCAGGAGGTTGCCAACATTGTCCCCGGAGCACGGAATGGGTGAGGGTTGGAAGGGATCCTAAAGCAGGTCTCGACCCCACATCAGACCCACTTGCGCCAGCGCTGAGGCCACAGGGAGGAAAAGGAGGGATGGAGGAGCAGGAGGTGGGGCCACCAGTTCCTCCCCCCAAAACACAACGCACCAAGAGGGGGTAACTGCTGCCTTCAGCTCCTGCACTGGAGGTGGGATCCCAGCACTGGGACCCAGGAACGCGGTCCCCAGTGGTGTGAGGAGGAGGAAACCTTCCCTGCAGGGCATTTTAGGGGCTCTCCTTGCAAGGGGATGGGATTCCCCCCCGTAGCACAGAGCACGGCTCTCCCCGTGGTGGGTTTTACCCAGGGGAAACTCCACGAGACCCAATTGCTGCTCTGGACCCCCCATGAGAGTGATGGAAACCCACGGCAGCCCCATGGGACACAGTAGAGAGCGGAGCTGTCCCAAGCCAACATTCCCCCCCCCTTCCCATCCCGTGTCCATGGGGACTGGGGATGCACCCTCCACAGCCACGGATGCCACAGCATCCTGCTGTCACCTTCCCTTCACCCGAGGTACCAAGCTCCATCCCCAGCCCTCGAGCACGTTCCCAAAGGCTCAGCCCTTCCCCAAGGGCCACCAAGACCTTTCAAACCGGCCTCCCCAAAGCACTTCTTGTTCTTCCTCCACCCCCAGGCTCTGGTGAGTAAGAGCAGCAATGCCCAAAGTCATGGGGCTGCAGTCTTATTTGCATCTCCTCTCTGCTAAACCACATCCATGCCCACAGCAGCTGTCACATCCAGCAGGTCTACAGATGCGAAGGCAACGCCGAAGCAGAGGTTGCTCCTGCATTGCCCCATCCCACCCTCTGGCCAGGGTTTCACCCCTAAGCTCCCAGGCATCCTCAGGGTCTGCAGGGTCCAGCACATGCACCGAGGAGCTGGTGAAGGCCAGAGCTTCCCGGCATTGGGAAAGGGGATGGGAGCCACCAGCTCCTCTTGACCATGAGAAGGATATGAACTTAAGCAAACTCAAGCTTAGGAGTGTAACTGATGCAAATGAACTTAATTTGCCACTGCTGTGACAATGCTGAGTACTGGGAGGGTGACACCAAAGAGTGGAGAGATGGATGGGAAAGATCTGGCCAGCACCACCAGGACCAGGCTCCTTCCTCCGTCCCTATGCTCAGACTCAACCATCACAGCTCTGACCAGCCCCTGGCACTTCCAACATGGAAATAAACCCACACACATCAGTGTCCTGGCCAGCTCCTTTTCCCAGGGGTGGACCTGCCCATCCATCAGCCCACATTCCCACCGTTGCCATCCCAAAACCTGCTTCGGTCCATAGCCACGGGCTCATCAAACAGTTGGATGCTTACAAGTCCCCAGAGAGCATCAACCGTCCGGGCCTATAACAGCACCATGACTTGCAAGCAGAAAGCAAGGCCCCTGGCTCAGCAGCAGGGTGCGTGCCCATGGTGGGACAGGGACAGCTCCTCACCCCGTGTCCCTGCATCACAAGGCGGGCGGGTGAGGATCCAGCCCCAGCTGAAAGGCAGGGAGACAGCTGGTGCTCAGCTGTTGCTGCTCACTCACAGGAACCATTCTAGACCCAGGGACACCGATCCTGCTCTGCCCGTGCCACCAACATCAAGCCAAGCCAATGGCCATCACCGGCAGCTCCGGTCAGACCTGCTGCTGATGGTTCCCATTAGCAGGGAGCAACTGACTCCTCCAGACCCCTCTGCTGCGCTCTGGGAGCCCCCCCTGCATCCTGCTCTGGGATAACACAAGAGGGATGTGGAGCTGCTGGAGTGGGGCTGGAGCAGCTCCGCTCTGGAGCCAGGCTGAGAGAGCTGGGCTGGGTCAGCCTGGAGAAGAGAAGGCTCCTGAAGGGGAGACCTGAGAGCAGCTCCAGTGCCTGAAGGGGCCCCAGGAAACCCAGAGAGGGGCTTGGGACAAGGGATGGAGGGGCAGGACAAGGGGAATGGCTTTAACCTGCCAGAGGGGGGATGGAGATGGGATCTTAGGCGGAAGCTCTTCCCTGGGAGGGTGGTGGGACACTGGGATGGGCTGAATGGAGAAGGTTTGGATGCCCCATCCCTGGCAGTGCTCAAGGCCAGGTTGGAGCAAGCTGCTCCAGTGGAAGGTGTTCCTGTCCATGGCAGGGGTTGGAGCCGGACGAGCTTTAAGGTCCCTTCCTCCCAGCCCATTCCATAATTGTATGATTAAGATGGAAAAAGCTTTTCCTGGGATGAGCCAAGCCCAGCCCCAGTCCCAGCCCCACCACATCCACCCCTCCTCTGGCCAGGCTGGACTCTGGAGCAAGGAGACAGTTAACAGAAGGCATTGAAACCCCCAACACCAACCTCAAGAGGAACCACAATAAATCACCTCCCCAGCACGAGGATGGAGCGACCACGGTGCCTGCTCCCTCCTTTCCTGTTTGCTGTCACAGATCCAGGCTGGAACAACCACTTCCAACCGGCCACGGCACCCACATCGGGCCCCAGCATCATCCCTACCATGGGGGATTTGAGCTTCCCCATAGGGGCTGGATTTATCCCCAGTCTGCATCTGCCTGCTGTGCTTTCCTTCCCCATCTATATCCTAACAGGAGGGAATCTCAGCTCACCCACTCCCCATCGGTGAGCCGCGTCCTCCCGCCCTGCCTCAGTTTCCCCCGTTCCATTTTCCAACAATTCCCAACCTGGGAATTTCACCACCCTCCCCCCTTCCCCCCCCCTTCCCCCCCCCCCCCCCCCAGCCCTGAACCAAAAGCAAACGGGGTCCTGATTTCCGGGCACTTTTGTGCTTTACCACGAACACAAAGGAGAAGGGGGAAAAAACACAACATAGAGGCACTCACATGGAAGAGCTGTGTCAGGAGCAAAAAAGGGGGGATCTGGGGCAAACACCCCCCCCCCAGCAGAGCAGCGGTGACCGTGGTGGAGGCTGACCATAGATAAGGGCTCTATATTCGGCGCTGTAAGGCGATCGGGCTGGGGGTGTGCCGGGGCTGTTGCTTTGGCTCCAAACTCAGCCCCAAGCCTGCAGCGTCACCCGTGTTTCAATAAGGAAGGAACGAAGAGAGGAGGAGGAGGAGGAGGAGGAGGAAGGGAAATCGATAAATAAAAAGGGGGGAGAAAAGCGCCTGGAACAAGAGCACCAAAATCCTCCCCCCTCCGAATCCAGGGAAAAGCAGGCACGGCGAGGGGAAAGGGGGGAAGGGATGAAAGGAAACCCGGTTTGGGGCTGGCGAGGTTGGGAGCTTTAAAAAAAGAAGTTGCTAATTTTAACTCTCCAGTGGAAAGAGTGAGAGGTGCTTCCAGCAGCCAGGCTGGCTGCGTCCTTCTCCTGCCGGGAGGGAGCGTGAGGATGGAGCCGCCGATCCCACATGGAATCACCCCAAAACCCCCGGGTTTGGGTGCCTGCAGGGTTGGAGGAGGTGGGGAAGTGAGCACCCAGAAGGGCTCGCTTGCAAACAGCCTGAAAGCAGCACCCCCGGGCTCACTTCCTCCACCATCCCAAACCTAGGGGCAAGGCGGGATGGGGATGGAGCGCAGGGGTACAGCGGGAGGATGAGCCCGGCTGCTGGGTCCCTGTGGTCAGATGACATTTCTGCACATGCATGCCTGACCGAGCTGGCTTTTCCCCAAGGGAAAAGGGCTTTGAAGGCATTTCCCCACCACCACCCCACCAGCGGATGAGCTTAGACAACCAGAGCAGAGCTGGGACCACGAGAGGCCACGCGGCTCCATAGGGAGCTAAAAGGTGACGTCCAGCAGCACGGGGGGCAGGAAACCAGAATCCCACCTCTCCCAAAGCCAGAAAGAGGCAAGAAGTGGGAGTTTTGGTGAGCCCATCGGTTGGTTTTCACAGGCTCTCTCCAGAGATAGGGAGGATCCTGCTGGATGCAAACAGCTCGGTACCAAGAAGGCGGCACACTCATGCCTGGAGCTGCAAACACAGGTCTCCCCTAGCATTAAACCTCAAGAGAACACAATGCAAGGCCTTAGAGGGCAGAGGAGCCGAGCCGCTGACCCAAAGGCTCTTCCCAAAACAGGTGGAAAACAACCTTGGGCTGCAAAACCCCATGGAGAGACAAGGAGGTCGGCACAAACCCTGCAGCTCGTCCCTGCGGTCCTAAGGGCCACGTGCTTTCCCGAGCATGGCTGCGGCGAGATGATGTGCCCATCTCCAGGACATGAAAGGGTCGATTCAGTTAAGATCACAGGCTCTAGGAGATGGGATTGGGCTGCGAGAGGTTTTCCTGGTGCACCTCAAATGGGGCTGGCCTCAGGAAGACAAGATGCCTATTGATCGCGGGCAGTGATGCTGCACGTCGCAGGACGCAAGGACACGGCTGCCTTGGGATGAAAGCTCCCGGTGCCGGTCCTCGCACGCTTCCGAGCCCGGGTCGATATTGCTCTTCTAATTGCTCAGCTCCTGTCGCTTGCAGAGTGCAGGGGATGAGCTTCAGAGCAGCCTCCAGAGAGGCGTTTGGTCTCCCCGAGCCGCACAACATTGCTGCTCCTTGGAGCGAGCAGGGATGCAGCTGAGAAATCACTTGCACCGCTCCTCCTCCCCTGCTCGGAACGCTGCGCTGGCAGCAGCAGCAGCAAGGGGCTCTGTGGGAGGATGCTGCCAACCCAAAAACCTGGGATTTGTGGGAGCTGAGGAAATAAGGAGCCGTTGTAGCTGGTCAGAATGGAGCCGGTGGAGCAGAGCATCTGCCTCCTGCAGCGAGCAGGGGGTTTGGGGCCTAACGCAGGTCGTCACGGAGTGGTTTGGGTTGGAAGGGATCTTAAAGCTCATCCAGTGATGAGCCCCCTCCCATGGGCCATTCCCCCTCATCCATTTACAGAGATCCTGCCAGCATCCTGGTGCCCCAGGCCCATGGCACTCAGGAGCTGGACAGATCCTGCCCTCCACTCCCAGCCGAGCCATCCCAGTCCCGCTTCCCTTCAGCACTCCACAGCCCATCCCTGGCACAAACTGAGACAGAGCAGGGCCCTGCCCCTGCTCCTACCCTGACACAAGCCTGAGGAGCTGCTCTTGGTTTCTATCATCATCAGTGATGGCAGGATGAAGCCCTTGGTGCTGACCTTGTGGAAGAAGCAGTGACTGCTCTCCCCATCACCCAGCACCGAGCCTTCAGATAAATCACCTGCCCCTTCTCCAGCATGAAAAAGCCATCTCAAGCCAGCAAAACTGGTCCCTAAGCAGCGGTGACAGAGCCCCCCCCCCCCTAGGAGCTGGGCTCACTTCATCTTTCCTTGTATTGATGCCAGTAACAGGTACAGAAGATGCATCCCATTGGACCACATAAATCGGGTCCGCGGCGTTGTCTCTACCACAACCTCACTGCAGCCAAGGGGATGCCAACGTTTACGGGAACAGCAATGAACAGGCAAAGAAGGTGGAGAAGGGAGAAAACCAGGATACGGGGCCCTCTCCCAACAAGGAACACGAGAAGAGTGGGTCTGGCCTCCCCTCCTCGCCCCCAGCCCAGAGCAGGGGAGATGCACGGCCCCTGGCAAGTGAACTCAAGGGGGAAGGAACTCGAGGAGGTTGGGATTTCCCCTCCTACCTGCTACACAGCCTCCTGCATCTTCTGCTCCTGCCAGAGGATGAGCTGCAGGCACCACTCCTCAATCACACTGCAAAGGAAAAGCAAGCAGACATCAGTGAGAGGGGCTGGAAGCAAGGACACGGCTCCCCATGCTTCAGAGGGGACACTGAAGGGGTGCCAGGCTCCCCTTGGCTGAGGGGACTGGAGCTGGGGATCCTGTCCTGATCCTGAGCATCACTGCAAGGAGCTGCAAGGATCCAGGAGGCCCAATGCTGTGAAAGGCAGAGAGCATCCCAGTGCCCGGAGGTGGGAATGGGGCACGGGAACCTTTGGGAGCACCAAAGCAAAGGGGGGAAAAGGAGTTTTCTTCCCCTTTTTCCCCGCTGAACAAAAGGGAAACTGAGGCAGCAGGGCCAGGACCTGGCTCTGGGAATGCGCCGCAGCCTCACCCCCGGTGCTGCAACAGAGCAAGGAATTGTGCTCGGCTCCCTCATGCTCTGCTCCAAGCAGGGACCCAGCCTCCCTCCCCTCCCACGGCCAGCTCACTTCCTGATGTGACCAAATCCAGCCTGAACAAAGCCCCGGAGGGGAGTGCGTGGCTCCGGCCGGGAATGCACATGGAGGGGACACCCCAAACCAGGCACTTTCTGGCTTGCCAAGAGCATCAAACCCTGTGCCATGTATCCGGGGTCCTGCCGATGGCTGCGTGAGATCGGCACCCAGGCCACAGATGCCAGTGTTTAAGCAAAGGGGGGTCCAGGAGCATCTTCTCCTGGGAGGAGGAGATGGACCAGGGTGATAGAATCAGAGAATCCCAGCCTGGCTTGGGTTGAAGGGACCTTAAAGCTCATCCAGCTCCATCCCCCTGCCATGGGCAGGGGCAGGTTCCACTGGAGCAGCTTGCTCCAAGCAACCAACCTGAAAGGTCTGAAAGGGAGAAATGCTGGCTGGGAAGAGGGAAAAGGATCACGGTTTCACAAGGCTCTTTCATGAGCTGAGGTGGGGAAAAGCATGGAGGGGAGAGATGGAGGCAGCAAAGGGGAGTGAATTCCCCTTTCTAAGGGAAGAAACGGAGGGCAGGAAAAGGGGGGAAGAGCAGACAAGCTTCCTGTCCAGCTCTGGGGCAGAAACGCTGAGCAGGCAAGAAAATGGTTCCTGTTTGACAACCAAAGCTTTGGTTTCGCCGAGCCACAACGGAAAAGGTCTCGGAGTGAGATCTGCCCCAGGAACAGTGGGAAACCCTCCTCCAGCATGGGGGCACCTCGGGGGAGCCCCAGGGCTTTAACGGATGGACTCGGGCTGGTGCAACCTGCTGGGGAAAGGATGCTCCAACCTGCCCGGAAGGATCCGAAGGGATGGCTCCAGGTGACAATCCTGGATGCTCGGGTACCCGCTCAGCTGATGCTCGGCAGAGAGAGCCTTTGCTAATACCCCCAAATACATAGAATCGCAGACTGATCCTCCCTTAAAGAGCCTCCTCTTCTCCAGGCTGGACAAGCCCAGCCCTCTCAGCCTGCCATATATGTATTTATATATCTATATACACACACATATATATATAAATCCCTAAATATATATATACCCACATATATACACATCCTGCAAATACATACAACCCCATATATATATATATACACACACACCCCCGACTACATCATATATATATGTAATATTCCCAAATAAATAAACCCCTTGAGCCATTAGAGGAAGGGTCTGAGGCAAACCCCATCCTCGCTGTACACAGAAGGCTGGAAGCCACTAAAGCCCTCAAGTGAGCTCCCAGCTGGGTGCTGCTGTCCCATGGGATACCCCGCAGGGCCATGGGGATGGATGGAGCTCCTCCGGGCTGAAGGGGACAAGAGGGAGGCGCAGATTGCGGAGGGGAAGCAGCCGACCGCAATCTCTCCTTCCCCTTTCTTTGTGTTTCCTTTAGCAACGGGCTCGGGGCCGCAAACATTTGGATGCCAAACCCAAACTTCCCCCCATCTCCAGGCTCCTGACCTGCTCCATGGCTTCTCTGCCAGGAATTCTGGACCCCCACCCCAAAGAGGCTGACCCCAGGCTCCGGGGCTGGGCCATGTTGAGCTCAGAGGGTCCCAGCAACAGCATGGACCAGCTCCAGCATGAGCCAAAAACCAAGCCCCAAAAGGACATTCTCTTTTTGTCCAGCCCATGAAACCAAAGCATCTCAGCCATAACTCAGCCCTCAGCTTGCACCAGCCACTGGGAATACCCCCAGGGCTTAATTAGGCCTGATTAGTCTTTTCCATCTGGGTTTCCTCTGGCTTGCCACCAAGAGATGGGAAGGGACAAACTGGGAGAGATCCCACTGCAGGCAGGAGCCCTGGGCAGGACAGCGCTGGTGGTTAAAGGGAGCAAGAAACCACAGCTCCCAACTGCCCATCATGCCGGATCCTGCACCGAGTCCCACCACAGCGATGGGAGCCAGGAGGGAGAAATCCACCTCCAGCAGCTCCAGAGGCTCAGCTGGAGATGCTGGGATGAGCAATGGCACGGGAGCGATGGCACAAGCCAGTTGTGCCAAGGACACATCCTCACCATGCAGAAGGTGCAGCCATCACCACCGATGCTCCTCCAAAGCCTGCACAGGGACAGGGCAAAGGCATCCCCAGCTCAAGGCAGGCTGGGAACCACGGGGCGGGGGGGGCTCCTCCTCACCTTGCAGAGGTTTTGCCCACACACAGGGTCCCAGCATGGGCTTCCTGCCCAAATCCATCCCTTGGGTGCTCTCTGTCCCCAGGGACGGTCACAGTCGCCATGGAGGGGTTGCGACGTTGGCCAATGGCCCTGCCAGGACCTGGGGGACACCAAGGGGGTGCTGAGTGCAACCGTTGGAGCCGCTGAGTTTCGCTCTCGCCGCCTGAGTTCCCCCTTGGGTGGAGATGCAGAACTGAAACCTCCAGATGTATGGACATGGGGGGGAGAGAAGGGAGGGCTGGGGACCAGCATGGGGCGCGGCAGGGGGATGGAGGGGGGACCAGGAGTTGCCATAGGGGGATGGAGGGGGGATGAGGAGTTGCCATAGGGGGATGGAGGGGGGATGGAGGAGTTGCTATAGGGGGATGGAGGGGGGACCAGGAGTTGCCATAGGGGGATGGAGGGGGGATGAGGAGTTGCCATAGGGGGATGGAGGGGGGACCAGGAGTTGCCATAGATTCATAGAATGGTTTGGGTTGGAAAAGACCTTAAGATCACCCAGCTCCAACCCCTGCCATGGGCAGGGACCCTTTCCACTGGAGCAGGGTGCTCCAAACCCTGTCCAGCCTGGCCTTGAACACTGCCAGGGATGGGGCAGCCACAGCTTCTCTGGGCACCCTGTGCCAGTGTCCCACCACCTTCACAGGGAAGAGCTTCTGCCTTATCTCCAACCTGAACATCCCCTGGTTCAGTTTGAACCCATCACCCCTTGTCCTATCACTGCACTCCCTGATGAAGAGTCCCCTCTCCGGCATGCAGATACCATACATTGCCCCACACAGGGGTCCCAGCTCCCCTATTCAGGAAGAGCATCCCCACGGGCCCTAGGGGGTTGTCCCAGGCTGATGCAGCACTTGCCCCCTTCCCGAGCCCAGGAACCCAGGAAGAGAAAACCACCCCTCATGATGGGCAAAGCCCTTTTGCTTTGCTCTGAGTCGTGCTCTGCTGTCGCCTGAGTCAGCAGCCTGCACCCAGCCTCTCCCCATGGAAACCAAACAAACACCTTCCCCCAGGTCCAAACCCTTCAGCCCATCCATCTCCCTGCTCTGACAAACAGTGGCAGGTCCCCAGTCCCCTCCTGCCTGCCATGGAGGTGACACATTGGGGCGGCTGCTGCCTCTGCCCCCCAAACCAGCACGACTGCAGATGCAGAGGGAGGAGGTGGGAAGTCACTAGGAAGGACCACTGCGCATCCTCCACCCCATGGTGGGAATGGGGACACGCTGGAAAATCCCAGCCCAGCTCCGTGGCTGGAAGCTGAGAGCTTCTCTAAGGCTGTTTATAAAGGGTGACTTGCAAACAAGCAAGAAGAAGGCCCTCCTTGTGCATGGGAGAGGTGCCTTGTGGTCAGACAAGGTTTGCATCACATTCCAGGTTGTGCCACAGACCCTCCTGTGTGTCCTGAGCTAAACCAGCCCCTGCTGATGCTTCAGGCACCCAGCACCTCTCAATAGCCCATCTGGTGACTCCAGCGCTGCCTGTTCCAACGCCTGAGCACCCTTTGGGGAAGGAATTGCTCCTCATCTCCATCTAAACCACATCCCAACAAAGCCAGCGTCCACCAGGACAATCACCCCTGGTCTTAAACAAGGGTTTAAGCCCCCAGACCCCCTTGGTAGCCCCATGCAGGGAAGGGAACTGCTCCCCAAACCCCACATCCACTTCTCTGATGCTGGAGACAAGAAAACCTCCAGATGAAGCTATTTCTCCCCAGCGAGGTGCAGAGCATCACTCGCACATTCGGTGCCGTCGTCAGCAACTCCCACACTGCCCCCCACGTACACCACTGCGAGGGGAAGGCACGGGGGGGGGGGGGTTTGGAGGCACCTACAGAGAGAAGGAGAAGACCTGGGTGTGATTGGGTGAACAGGGAAGGGAGCAGCACGAATCCATGGGATACCCCCCCATGGGGCAATGATACCTCCATGGGCAGCGCAAGCAGCACTTCCCGGGATGGGAAGGGATGGATTTATCCCGATCACCCTGGGAAAAAACCCAAACGCAGCCCTCACTCGCACCAGGCAACACAAAACATGGGGTTTATCAAGTGCTGGAATCCCAGCCTGGTTTGGGATGAAGAGACCCTAAAGCTCACCCAGCTCCATGGGCAGGAACCCCTTCCACTCGAGCAGGGTGCTCCAAGCCCCATCCAACGCTGCCAGGGGATGGTTCATCCCACCCTGCCCTCTTCGACCCAGTTTAAAGTGGAAATCACAGCGTTCCGACGCAGAAGGATGGAGCAGAAGCAGTTCTCGGGCCTGGGAGCCAATCCCAACAAGCAGAAAGAGTTTTCCTTTTTAATCCCATGATTTTCTTTAGCTAATCTCTCCCATGGAAAGGGAAGGCGGGCTCAGGATGCTGCCGGGGCGATACAGCACGTGTAGCGCCCCAGCCAGGACTCCATGCCCTGTTCCCCATTCCTATCCTTTTTGGTCGTATTTATCCTGCCTCCTTCTTGGAATCACTGTGCAGGGGTAGAACACCAACAGCAGAGCTTTGGGAAACTTTTGCTCCTTTTCCCTTTTAAAACTCCCTTTTTCCCTTTGAGTTTTCCCTGCTTTGAACAGGAGGGTTCTGAGCGCCCTTCCCAGCCCCAGCAGATCCCTCTGCTCCCATTTGCTTTGCCCTTTCCTGGCAGAAAAGTGGGGTCCTCACCTGGCTGGAGATCAGGGAACAATTTGGGTTGGAAAAGCCCTTTAGGATCACTGAGATGATGCTTTCCCTGCAGCAAAAGGAGCCCTGCTCATGGGATGCTCATCCAAATGGAAGTTTTAGAAGTGGGAAGGAGCACAAACACCCAGGAATGGGGGTTGTTTCCTATCCAAGACAAGACCTTGGATGGATGCAGCAGAAGGGGAAACCAAGACGCAGGAGCAGCACACGGGAGCCAGGAGCCGGCTGCACCTCTCTGCCAATCCCCATGGACACATCCATCCCCCAAGCAAGCGGAGAGCCAGGGCAGGGAGGAGGCCGTCGGATGCCATGCCCAGAGCCCATAAATTACAGCAGGGAAAACGAGTCGCATTTGCCCTATTTCTTATCTGCTTGGAAACGGCATCGCTTTCCCAGCTGCAAAGGCAGCTCTGTTCCCAGGAATTTCAGCAAAGCCATGACCTCTTTCCAGGATCATACAGTATATGGTGGCGGGGAGCCAGGGCTAATTATAGGCACAGGAAAAGGGGAAAGAGGCGGTTGGAAAAGCTCTACCTTTCCCAGCGGCGGGAAGCAGGGCAGCATGGCCCCAAGGTGGGAGCACCCCAAAAGGCAAGGTGAGAAAAGCACAGCCCCGTGCTCCTGGACATCACCATTCCCCTTTTCCGGAAGGATAAAAGTCAGGGCAAATCACAGCTCCCCAATTCCTTCAGGCTCCGGGAAGCCTCACAACAGGAGCAGGACCCGCAGCTGCTCCAGCAACGGCACAAGGAGCAGAAATAAGCACAGCAAGAACCAAAGTGGCTCAGTCCTACCCCGGGTTCCCTGTGGAGATCCCATCTCCTGGAGCCAAGTGATGCTCCAAGCCCTTCACTGTGCCCCGGCAGCAGCCAAAAGGATGCTCTCCACAATCCGAAGGCAAATAAACGCGCATTAAACTTTCAACAGCAGCAAATGCTCTGGAGAAGGAGTATTTAGAGCCTGGGTCGTGTTCATTCCCTTCTCCCGACCCCACCATTCCTGGCATGGAGGATGGATGAGGACACGTTTACCTACGCATCAGCAAGGAGGAGGTTGGACAGGAAAGCACTAGAACCCAGCAAGCTTTTAGCCGCCAAGGTTCTCCTCCAAGCCACGTTTCTACCCAAACCCCAGGGATAATGAACACATCCCATCTTTGCAAAGGGGGGGAAAAAGCTTCTTGCTTGAGTCTCCGCTACGGCTGCTGCTCACTTATCCCCCTGGACCGCGCTTCCTTGTTTGCTGCGCATGTGGGAAGCGTGGCTTTGGGTTTGCTGTCGGCACTCACTCTGCACACCACCTCCCGAGGTCCTGCAGACCGCAGCCTGCGAGGCAAAGCGCGCTCAGCCCCGCTCCATCACCCGGCCAGGCACAATTCCCACTCGCCGGCTCCAAAGCACCTTCCAAACCCGAGGCTTGCAGGTACCCTGACCACCCCCCGCCCCGGGGGCTGCAGAGCTGCTGCCATCACTCAGCAGGACAAGGGAAGGATGCAGAAGCTGGGTGATGCAAAGGGAGAGCCGGCAGCATGGAGCAGCAGGGCATCAGCTTCCCAGCGGGAAAGCGGCCGCTTGCTAAGGGAAGGAATCCACCCGCACACGCCGGGTGCATCCAATGCCCTTTTTAAGGCTCCTGTGGCAGCGGGAAGGGGGATATCCAGCACCGAGCTCACTGGATAACCCCAGCTAAAGCCTTGGCTGCAGAGTGCCCCGCAGCAGGGACACTCGGGAACGCTCCTAAGGCAGATCCAGCCTCAGGACAAACCAGACCCAGCTCCGGTTCACATCACACAGGCCCCCAGCACCAGCACATGCAGTGGTGGAGGGGAAGATAACCTGAAATGGCCCTGCAGACCCCACCAAAGTCACCCCCACCTCTTTGTGTCACCCGCACCTCTCTGAGCAGAGCCCATCTCCCCCAGTGCTGCCGGCACATCCCGGCAGAGCACGTGGCACCGGTGCAACCACACAGGGCTCTAAGCCCTACCGGGATAACAAGCTCACAATGAGATCCTAATGAAGGATTAGGGAAATACACTTTAAAGAGATTAATCTGGGTGCAGCACTGAAACTTCTTTTTCCATGGGCCCATCCACACGGAGCTGCCCTAGCTGCCGGCTCTGGCCACTCGGGATGGTTTTTTCCATGCAAAGAGGGGCTGGGACTGTGGAAAAGATGGAGGAAGACACCAAAAACCAGCTTGCGGCGCCTGCAAGCCCTGCCCGAGGCGCTTTAAAAGCGAGCCAGAGGCTCCCTTCATCTCTCCCCTCCCACACCAGTCCCTTCCCAGCTGCATCCCAGCTGCGCGCAGCGATGCCCTGGTCCCGTTCCTAATGAGCGGTGATGTTATCCGCCGGAGCCTTCCAAGGAGCCCCAGGGAAGCAGGTACTCAACTCTCATTCAGGGAAAGTTATTAATAGTCATCTCTTGGCTCTGTGCAAACAGAGCAAGAAGTCAGCCCTGGCCTCAAAGGGCTGGCCAGCCCCACGTACTCTCAAAGGTCAAGAGTCTGCTTCACCCCCAAACCAAGCGGTGCTGGTTTAAAACAGAAAGCAACACATCTGGGGGTGCTTTTTGGGGGGGATTTGGCCCCTCATTGTTTTCCCTGCAACCACAACCACCAGCAACTTTCTCCTCCAGAGAAACGGCAACGCGACTTCTCCCCCCATCCCGGGATTCCAGGAGCTGGGAATCCACTAACCCAGCCCCAAGAGCAGGAACGCCCCGGGTAAAAGAGGCTGGCGGGGAGCAGGCAGGGGTGGGCTCATCCCATAGGCAACGGGCTCATCCCATAGGAGCGGGGCGACCGCTCCAAGCAACCCCCTTTCATTTCATCTGAGTCGTCAAAAGCCACGCGCCGAGAGGGAGGTGGGCTGGGGATCTGACAAACAGCCCCGTCGAGAGGCTACGAACCAAATCAGATGAAGATGTCTGGAGCGGATCCAGATGTTTATCAGTGACGCAGGCGGAGGTATAAATAATTATCCGGTAGGAATTTTGTTCACAGGCAGCGAGCCCTTATCTAATCTCATCGCAGCCCCGGTCCCCTCCGTCCCCTCCGCGCTTAACAAGTCTTGGGCAAACCAGATGCCAAAGAAGAACCACCTCACCGGGGCACCAGTTTAACCCCATTAATCCCTGGCTATTCAGACTGGAGCTGCCAGGACTCAGAGCTCATCCAGACATAGCTCTGGGAAGGGAGGATTTCTGCCCCCTGCAGAAGCCTGGCTGAGGAATGGATGAGGTGAGAGTGCAGGGAGCTGAACGCTGCCCTGTGCTTGGCACTGGCTGCAGGTAATGCGGCATCAGCAGGGACAAGAGCCGGTCGTGGCATCGACCGGATCCCTCCACGCCTGTAAAAACCCAGCTGCTTAAAATACACCAGCAAACAAAACCCTCCCTGGACCAGCAACCTCAGAGCCTGGACGCTGCAATCACCTACGAATACATGGCCCAAGATGCCAAATGGCAGAGGGAGGACGGCAACAGCACCGCGGCCACCAGCGACCATCACAGCATCACCGAAGGGTTCGCACGCAACTGCGAAACAGGCCAAGAAAAGACTTTAACAGCTCAAAACCCCCCAACCTGAGCCACTTTCTCAGCATCCTCAAACCCACCCCATGTGGGAGGTGCTGGCGGCCTTCACCCCCCCGCCAGCATCCCAAGAGCTCAAGCACCCCACCAGAGCGGGCTGGAGAGGAGAAGGGTTGGAAACTCACTGTAGGAAATGGGCTGCTCGGCTCCGACTCCTTGTCCCTACTGGTGGGAAAGTCTATAAATCTCTAATAAAGAGGAAAAAAAAACCCCAACAATAAATCCCCTCCCATTTTATTCCTTGTCTCTCCCCCTGCTTCCAAAGGGTTGCGAAACCGAGAGGGCAGCCGGGGCTTGGATCTGCGGCATTTCTGAGTTCCTACGGAGTCTGGGCTCCCTGCCACCAGCAACAGCGGCTCTGGGGGTGTGGAAAAAGAGAGGGGGAAAAAAGGAGAAGAAGAGAGAGAGAAAAAAAAAAACAGGGGAAAAAAAAAGTCCTGTTTATTTTGGGGGATGAGGCACAAAGCGCAGCTCCGGCATTCCCGCAGGATCCGCGGGCGCTCGAACGGGAGCGCCTTTGGGATCCAAAGCCTGGACTTGGGGTGGGAATACGGAGCTGGCAGAGGATGCTCATTCCCTGGGGGTACACAGAGGGGAGGCGCAATCTCCTCCATGAGCAGCACAATGCATCCCAGGGGACATGGACCCATCCCAGGGAGCACCCATGGGTGCTAACAGCGGCTCGGCCCTGCCCCGGTCGCTGTAAGGGGAATTACCAAAGACAGGCTGGAAGAAAAGCCTGCTCCAGCCATGACCCAGATTCCCCTCCAGCCTGATCCCTCACTGAAGTCATAATCCTTGGAGGGCTTCTGGTCCTTCTCTTCACTCCCCCCCCCTTTCAAATCCATCCCTGCGCGTTGCCATGGCGACGAGGGTGATGCTATAATTTCGGCATTACAGACTTCAGCATGAAGGTGGCTGAAACACGGACGAGCTGCACTGGGGATGTATTTAGGGAAAAGGAATTAAAAGAGAGAGAAAAAACGACCAAGGCAACACCTTGGCTTCATCAGCAGATGCTGGGCTGAGCCAGAGCTGATGAGATGCAGGGGATGGATCCTCCCTACTACAGAGATCTGGTAGATCCCCCTCTCCTGCCCTCTGGGAGAGCATCCTGGGGCAACAACACAAGAGGGACATGGGGCTGTTGGAGTGAGGCCAGAGGAGGAGCTCTTGCGGTACCCAAGGCAGCCCTGAGCTTGAACACCCTATTTTGGGGGTGTGTTGAGCCCACCATGGCTCAGCACCCGACCAGTGCCAACATCAACCAACTTTGCAAAGCAGCAGCTCCAAAAGAGCTGCTCAGCCCTTATTTTACCTTCATTTTCTATCACCTTTCCTTTCCACCTTCCTTTGCCCACCTTAGGTCCTGGTGGCATCCCACCACCAACAGGATGTGGGAGCCCCTGAGCTCCTGTCCAGCTCTCAATGGGAGAAAACCCCTCTGTTGCTCCATGGCTTTGCAAGGCCATGATGCAGCTCTGGGTGCTCTCAGGGTCTATGCGGTGTCAGTGAGTTTGCAGGCTGGAAGGTGACCTGGGACCGCACAGGAGAGATGAAGCAGAACCCAAGCCGAAGCACTGAGGGCTTCACCCCTCCAAACCCCAACAGCCTCAAGCTCTCCTGCAGCACAGGAACAGGACCAGCACCAGCAGAAGCTAAACCAGCTTTAGCCACACTTCCACCCCCCCTGTGCCCCTTCCCACCGCACAACCCGCACCCAGAGCACAGGGTTTCCAATGGACACACAAATAAAACCGGGTCATACACAAACAGCTCTGCCCAAACACAGCCCAACGGCCCGTGACCCCCAGCACGGCGGACGTGAGCTGCCAACGGGCTCATGGGGTCCCAAAGGAAGCCAGAAAGCCCCATGGGGGCCGCCTCGCCCCATACCAAGCTCACCTACGCACCCTTCGCGCGGGTGAGGTGAGCAAAAGGCGCTTCGGTCCAGTGCACGGCATCGGGCACAGCATCCACAGCCTGCACCCCTTGGGTTGGCTGTGAGGTGTGAGGAAGACCCCAATAGCAAAAGCCAGGGGGCTGGCATGAGGGCAGGGTGTGGAAATCACTGTGCCAGAGCCACGGTGCCCGGACACAGCTCCAAAAGGCAGCTTAAAGCAGGGATGCTTGGAGGGGGCCGGGATGCTGGGGCAAAAAGGTCTCCCGAGCCTATAAATGCATGGGAAAAAAATCACAGCACATCATTGTAAAACCAGGCAATCCAGCCATGGGATGGCAAAGTGGGGCTCGCAGCACTCCTCAGGGCACATCCACTTGTATAACCTCAAGGAGACAAGAAAATTCAGAGCATTTGGTTTCAGTCCCCAAAAGGAGCCAAACCCCCAAAAGGGCACCTTTTGCATCCAACCTGTCAGCCTTGACCAATCAGGGTGGCTTTTCGCAGGGCCCTGAGCTCCATGTTTAGCCTCCAAGGTATTTATCTGTGAGATGCTAAAATCCAAGCTGCATTTGCATGACAAAAAGAGCCCGGGTTGCTGGGTACCTGTGCACCACGGCAGGGACAGGCCATGCAAAGCAGCCTTCCTCCCGCGCCAAGCAGAAGGCGCTGAAGGTCACCCGAGCGGATGCTGAGCTCACGGTGGCCGGTCCTATCCGCTGGAAAGGACACGGCAAGAACATCATCCCTTTCGGGAAACCTCTTCCCAACCTTCCCCCTTACATCCCATCCAGCTGGAGCGGCCCTTTGGGGCACAGAGGCAGGCGTGAAATCCTGCTTGCTAAAGCACACGCGCCTGACCTTAAACCTCAAGGATCAGAGGGCAATCAGCAGGGCTTTGACCAACTCACTTGAGCTGCAACCAGAATCCATCGCTCCATTTCCTCCCCTGGCTGTCAGCACCGGGCAGAGGACACGCAGCTTCGTCCCCCCCTTGGAAGCAGGGTCTGCAGGGGTGATGGGGAGCCCCTTGGCAGCGCAGTGATGTGCAATGAGCCTTTCCCCACCATGCTCCTCCCAAGGTGGTCCCAATACAGCTCCTACAGCACCCACTCACGCACCCAGCACCACGCTGGGCTCAACCCAGCACCGACGTCACTGTTTTGGGACAAAGTCCCTTCTGTGACCCGGCGCCACCCAACTGCCTGTCACCTCCTTATCTCTATCACAAACCCAACTCCCCGTCACCTCCCTATCTCTATCACAACCCCCTTCCCCCCCGCAGCTCAGTTAAAGCCCAACCATCCCCAAAACCAACAGGGACCACACCAAACCCCACCGCCCCCCCCCAGTATAGACAGATGCTCATCTCTTCCAGCACCGGGGAGAGAGGATTGAGGGAGGGAGCAAGAAGCAGCCACCAGCTGCCACGGGAAGAGGCTTGGCTGCCTTCACCACCAGCATCCTGCTCCAACCATTTGTTCTTGCTTCTATTTTGGACAGCGATGGGGCTCGGCGCTCCGCGGCTCCCAACCTTCCCACCACGACAGATTTGTGTTAAGAGGCAGCGCCGGCTCCGCTCCCCATCTTGGCAGCAGCATCCGAGCGGGGCCGGGGCTATTTTTGATCCAGCGAGCAGGGAGGTGCGAGTTTTCCCGGCGGCTCGCGGCCGGCGCGGGGGAAGGACGGCCGTGCCGAGTCATGGAAGGTTGGGGATGGAGCAAGGATGGATCCCTGGGCTTTCAACACAAGGAATGGGGAGTCGAGTCCTTGTAAACAGTGGAGCATCAAGCGCTAAGGGGAAAGCATCGCTCCAGAAGAGCATGGAGAGCCCTAAGCCCGCAGGCACCGGTCCATGCACTCGGAGAAGAGCCCGGCACGCAGAGAGCATCATAGAATGGTTTGGGTTGGAAAGGACCTTAAAGCTCACCCAGTTCCACGGGCAGGGACCCCTCCCACTGGAGCAGGATGCTCCAAGCCCCATCCAACCTGGCCTTGAACACTGCCAGGGATGGGGCAGCCCCAGCTTCTCTGGGCACCCTGTGCCAGCGCCTCAGCACCCTCACAGGGAAGAGCTTCTTCCTTATATCCAACCTGATGTATCTAACCTGTGTGATCCCAAGCACTGGAATACCAGACGAAAACTGCCCTGAGCCCATGTTCAAGCACGTCCTGCCCTCACCCAGCTGCAGCAGAGGAGGTAGCAAAGCACATTGTCTGCTATCCCTGGGTTTTCTTAAGGGCAGAGACACGTCTCCAAGGAGCATGGGGTTTATCCTCAGGGATAACTGCACCTGGAGACACCACCTTGCCTCCACTACGACCTCCCCACTGCTCTAGTGGATGGTGTCCCTGCCCATAGCACGAGGCTGGAACTGGAGGAGCTTTAAGGCCCCTTCTACCCAAGCCAGGCTGGGATTCGCTGATTCTATCACACCGATTTATCTCCCGCTCCCAGGAGAAGATGCTCCTGGACCACTCCAGCCTGGGGCTGCGGGACAGGGCAACCTCGGCAACAAAACAACTGCCCTGCAGGTCCAAAGGACGGCTTCACATTCCTCTTTTTACACATAATTATCTTGTCCTTCCTTGGCAGTGGAAAACTCCTGCGCTGAGGCCGCGTCTCAAGGTTACTGCTTGGGCTGGGGGAGGATTTCAGGCTTTACAACCCAGGCATTCCAGACAGAAACCCAGAACCTTTGCCAGCTTTGTACTACACACAACGGGGTTTCACCCAAATTATTCCATTTCGTTGTCTTTTTTTTCCAGCAGGTTTTAAGTAAACCCCAGTTTTCAGTCCCCAAAATAAGGATGATTGGAGCAGAAACCTCTCACTGACGCCACTGACGCTTCCCCATTCCCTATTGCTTCTCTTGAGGAAAACCAGCCCTACCCGACCCCATGTATTTTCCCCACCTGCAAGACATGGGATGTGCTCCTGGGTTTCTGTGGCACCCAAGCAAGTTTTCCCTGAAGTCTTCCAATAATTGGAGAGGAAAAATGCTCTTAAAAATTAAGTTTCATCTTAATAATAATAATTAATAATTATTAATAATAATAATAATGAAGCTTTCCAAAAGGATGGAGAAAAGTGACATTGGTCCAAAAGGCACTTTCATTTCAAAAGGTAGACGCAAACTTGCAAACCAAGGCTATTTATAACTACTGCTTATACCCATCAATAACACCTTCCACCCCACGAGCTCCACTGCATCCTCCTGGGTAGGGAAGACACTGCCAACAGCCCCCAGCACCCTGCTGTAGGGTGTAGGATGATGCCACTAATCCCCGCCTGTTGCAGAAGGAGGAAAAGGAGGAGGAGGAGAAGGAATCCCTTTGCTGCCTTCTCAGATGAGCCTACAAGAGGTGACCCCCTTGCAGCCATGGGATGGGCACGGGTCAGGGCCCTGGCCCCTTTTGCTGCCTCTCTTTACTCCTTTTTGGGGTCGGGAAAAGAAACTAAACCATCAAAATTGGGGAGCTGCAACTTCCTCCTTCCTATAAAAGGGGAAGGGCTGCGGGGGAGATCCCCCTTCCCTCCCTATGGCACCCGGACCCCACACATGCCCCGAGCATCCCAGACGGGAGGCACCTTCCTGCTGTGGAAGCGGTTTTGGGATGGTGCCGGCCGCTTGCTGGAAGCTGTTTGAAGTTCTGGAAAGAGAAACGATTCCTCCTCCTCCTCCTCTTCCTCCGTGCCCAGAAATAGGTCATTTAATTACCCCCTTTCCAACCCCAAACCAACACTGAGTCAAGGGCAGGAGGTGGGAGCGCTTCAACCCCGCGCTGGCTCATGCCCAAAGACACCGCAGCACGGCTTTGACCTTGAGACATCCGCGCTGGGGCATCGGGGCAATGTCAGCACAGATGGGCAAGGCCTCAGCTCCCTGCTCCTGGAGCTCAATCAGTGCCGGTCAATTAAAAGGAGGAGGGTCGGGAATGCGGGCGCTGCGGAGCCCCGGAGCCTCCAGGAAAACCAATGGATAATTGCACGTTGGGAAACCACCCGTGTCCTGCTCAGCACAGGACAGGGTCCAGTCCAGCTGCTTCGGGACGGGACACCACGGTGCCTCCTGGGTGGTGGCCACAGCCTGACACATCCCAGCACGGGCACCATCCTGCCCTACCGGCTTGTCCTCACCGCGCGCAACGAGACACCCGCCTGGCCCTGATCCGGTGCTTTGCTGTCATAGGGAATGGTTTGAGGTAAAGCAACCTGGAAGCTCATCCAGTTCCAACCCCCTGCCACAGGCAGGAACACCTTCCATTAAGAGCAGGATGCTCCAAGCCCCTGTGTCCAACACTGCCAGGGATGGGGCAGCCATAGCTTCTCTGTGCCAGCACCTCAGCATCCTCACAGGGAAGAGCTTCTGCCTTAGATCCAACCCCTGTTTCAGTCTGAACCCATCACCCCTTGTCCTATCACCACAATCCTGATGAAGGCCCCTCCCCAGCATCCTTGTAGCCCCCCTCAGGCAATGGAAGCTGCTGTGAGGTCCCCACACAGCTCAGCTCATCCACACCCACTATCCCGCTGTTATCCAGGGGCACCTATAGCTCGGGAGATGGGAAACTGAGGAGCAGCTGCTGCAGCCCCCAGCCTCAACACAAATGCCATGGGCTGAGCTTCCCCCCCGAACTCTCCCCATCCTGCATCCAGGATGCAGATCCCCCCCACCATTGAAGAGAAAGCAAACACACAGCCCCCCCCCCCCCCAGTAAATCACCCCAAATCCACGTCTTTAACTCCACGTGGGCACTGGGGCTTTATTCCTTAGAGGATGCAAGCGCCTGTCTTGTTTTCAAGCAGTGCGGAGCTCCAGCAGGGAGACACCAGGAGTGAGGGAAAAGGGAAAAACAGAAGGAAAAACCACAAGGAAACCAAACCGGAGCGCGAGATGAAACCCGACAGATCTGTGGAGGTAGAGCTGCTGGCAGGCAGACAGCTAGATCCATCTTGAAAGCAAAAGCAAACTGCTGCTCAAACAAGGCACAGGGAAAAACCTCGAGGTCTTTCCAGCACTGCCTAAGCTCCCATCAAACAAAATGAGGAAGAAATTCCAGCTTTTTGTCGAAAGCTGCTCTAATTAAAGGGGGGGGGGGGGGGAAGGAGAAAGGAATTCGAGGTGCGTTGATGGGAAAGGGATAAACCCCATCTCGAGGAGGCGAGGGGCTGATGCATCCCATGGTCCTGCTGCCACCGGGGGCATCCCGCTCCCACCCGGCACGGCCGCGGGATCCTGCTCTTCTTCCTCCTCCCTGCCCCTGCTGTGACTCACTTGCTCTATGCTGGCCGCGCCTGGCTAGAGCAGAGCCACAGCTTCCCGGGGGCAGGAATGTCATCTGCAATAGAGTCACCTCGGAGCTGGGGATGGCTCAGCCTCCAGGACCTGCCAAAACAGCGACCAAACCCGAGTCCCTGGCCCTGGGCGCAGATGGGGAGAGGCAAAGGGGGGTATTTTTAGCTGTGGCTGCAGATGGGGAAGTCCGGCCACGGCATCTACACAGCAGCCCCCATTAGCTCAGGCCACCTCCATGTGCTCCCGGGTATTAACGGGATTTAATAGGATGCTGCCGGCTCACTTCCCAAGCCTCAGGCAGCGCCTGGCCAGGGCTGCTCGCTCCACCAGCACTGGGCACCCAGGGGCAGCAGCGGCAGCCTCAGCACCGCGCATCCCTCTCCCTCCTTTCCCTCTGCTCCCAGGGAAGCCGCCCATCACTGGGGTACATCACACAGCATCCCATGGCGGGTCCAGCCAAGCAATGCCGACCTGAGCCCAGGAAGCAACTCCAGCTTGGGGACAAAAAGGAGGGAAAAGCAATTTCTGTCCCCTCATCATGGATGGGTTTTGGGGTCACAGGGGCAGAGCCCTCCTGATCCTGTGGGATGAACTGGGCAGCATCACCCTCCACCCGCTCCATCCTTCCTCTGCGACCTCCTTCACCAGCACCACCCGGTACCACGGAGCTGGGTCCCACTCCCGGACTTTTTGGGCTTTGTTCTCCTTCGCACAAAGATGCCGTTTGGCCGCTCTGGCAGCATGGAGGGACCTCGACGTGGATGTGGTTTATGACCATATTTAGGCTCCTTTACGTTGCCAGAGTCACAGGAAAGGGCTGCGGCATTAAATGAGAATCAGACCCCACTTGTTTCACTTGGCAGCCAGGGAAAAATCCACCCCGGGCGACTCCGGCACCGTCCGAGCCTCCACCCTGCCCGCTCGGGGCCAGGATAAAATAGCAACAGCCCTTTCCAGCTCCCAAACGGAGCCGAGAGCCCTACATGGACGAGGAGGGAAGGGGGGGGTGGGAATTACACACATGAACCACGATCCCCTTCCGAGAGCAGCACCGAAGCAAAGGGATGTGCCCAAGGTCACTTCTCAAGGTCCCCATAGAAGATGCAGGGATGTGACCCCCCCAGCATGAGATGGTTTGTGATGAGGAGGGGGGGACTGGGGCAGGACTGGAAGCGCTGACACCCCCCCCATCCCCAGGCGCAGGAGGTAAAGCCCCTTCAGGACGTTAAATCCCCGGCGTGGCGGAGGCGACGGCGCTATTCCAGCATTCTGGAAACCCGAGCGGCGCCGGGGGGACGGGGGCCACCTGCTCCCAGCACAGCACAAGTGCGGATGCCTCAGCCTGGCAAAGCCACGACAACTGCAGGGATGAAGGGCAAGGAAAGGGGGGGTTGGAAAGGAGAAGCCATGAGGCCCATTCAGAGGTCTGTGACCTTCAGGAGCCCACGGGCAGCAATCCCGAGGGCAGAGCGGGCTCCGCTCCCGATGGACACGGGCAGCCCCAAGTGCTTCCCAGGCCAAGGCCATCAGCACCCGGGGAGAAAACAGCCCAAATCAACCTTTCTCACTTTCAGATCCCGCAGCCCCTCGCCTGGATGTGGGGATGCAGCTCCCGCAGGGTCCCTGTCGTGCCGAGCCCCTTCCCCATCGCCTGGATGTGGGGATGCAGCTCCCGCAGGGTCCCTGTCGTGCCGAGCCCCTTCCCCATCGCCTGGATGTCCTGGAACACCGGGACATGGGAGCACCCATGGCAAAGCAAGGCCAGCCGGAAAATGCACATGGGACCACGCGCTGCGGGAGAGGAGGCTTTGGAAGGGCAGGATCAGGGTGGGAACGGGAGCAGGGACACTGGGAGGAATTCACACCAGATGTGCTCCACTTACTGGTGCCTGCGGCCGGTCCCCAGCCAGATCCGCACGGACAGGGAGGATGAGGAAGGGGGGGGACACCCCAGTTTGTGTCCCTATGGAGCCGCAGGCACACACAAGTGAGTGTGGGGGGGTGATCAATACAGAACCAAAGCCCCCCCAAAGCCGAGGGGCAAAGAGCGTTCCAGATGCTCCGCAGCATCCAGATGCCAGACGGCCCGCGCCCCGCATCGCCCCCCGCCCGGCCTCGATGTCCCGGGGGCCAGCCCCGGGGTCTTGCCCCCCACTACAGGAACCAACCCCACCACTGGGGGCACAGGAGCAAGGCCTCGATTCAGCCCCCAAAACGCTGCTCTTCCCAATCAAACCCTGCACCCCGAGCCCCACAGCATCACCCCCCCCCCTTCCCAACCCCTCATCCCCGCTCCTTCGGCTGTCACCGGGATGCGTGCGGGGGGTCCCCACGGGGGTGCAACCCCTCGGGCCCCCCCCACCCCCACGGGCAGCACCAAGCGGGCCCCATCCCCTCGCATGGCCCCCCCCTCACCTGCCGAAGCGCCGCTTCTTCCCCTTCCTCCCCTCCTTCACCTCTGCACCATTTTGGTTTGTTTTGAAGCGGCGCCGGGGAGGGGAAGGGAAGCGAAGGGGAGGGGAGGGAAGCGAAGGGGGGGTGACGCGGAGCGGGGAGGGGGGGGGGGGAAGGATGTGCTCGCCCATCCCCGCCGCCTCGGGGCGGCACCGCGCAGCACGGGGGATGGGGGGTACCAAAGGGTACCAACACCCCCCCCCCGGTATAAAATCACAGCCCGACGGCACCGGGGGGGGGGGTGTCGGAAGTAACGCGAAGATGATGAATTCATGGGGATTAATGAGAGGGTGGCGATGAACAGCGCCGCGACCCCCACGGGAAGGCACCGAGCGGGGCCGGACCCACCTGCGCGGGCGCGGAGCCCGGCGGCCGCCTCCTCCCGGGGCTGCGGCGGAGCCGGCGCGGAGCGACCATGGCCGGGCCCGGCCCAGCGTCAGGACGCGGCGCAGCGCGGGCGGCCAATGGCCGCGGGGGAGCGGGGCCGGGCCAAGGGGGGGCGGGACGAGAGGGGGGGGGGCGGGACTGAGATTGGAGGGGGGAGAGGATGGAGATGGGGGGGGGGCAGAACTGGGGGTAACGGGGTAAGAACAGGGGCTGGGGGGCAGAAACAGGGCATGGGGGGGAACAGAGGGGGTAGGAACAGGGGCTGGGGGGCAGAAACAGGGCATGGGGGGGAACAGAGTTGGGGGGCAAAGCGGGGTGGGGGGGCAGAGCTGGAGGGGATAAGAGAAAAGAGATGGGGGGGAACAGAGCTGGATGAGGGCAGAGCCGGGGGGGGTGAAAGAGCTGGGGGGGGGTAAGACCAAGACCCCCCCCTCCCACCCGCAGCGCCCACCGCAGCCCCACTCGTGTGGGTGCTTCCCGCAGCAGTGGGATAGGTGCTGCACTGATGGGGGAAACGGAGGGGTTCCCATGGGGGGGATGAAGCTCAGGGGAGTGGGGTCGGGGGGGGTCAGTCTTGGTGTGGGTCCCTACAAGCCACGTTTGTCACCCCCATCCCGGTGACGGGGCTGGTTCTGCAGTGGGGGGGGCTGGATCCGGCGCTTGGAAGCAGGAAAACATCCTGGTACGGCCGCATGGAGCCATGGGGCTGCTCTGGGCATCTCCCACCCACGGGGCTCCAGCAGGACACGGGCACTCAACGCAGCACCGAGTCCTTGGGGCTGGGCACACGCGGTCGAGGACGCGCCACCAGCCCGGCCTGGCCACATCAAAGCACATCCTGCACTGCGGGGCACTGCGTTCCCTCTCCTCCTGCTCCTCCCGTCGCTTCAACCCGGGTAAATTGCTCTGTGGTTGCCCTCAAGAGATCCGACCTGTTGAACAATGCCTCCTGCCGCAGCGCTCGCTCCTCGCCGGGGCTCTTGGGGCTGTGGATTGGGGCAGGAATTGGGTTTGGAGGGGTACTGGGGACCCGATTCCTCCCATCGTGGCGTCTTGTCTGGCACTGCACATCAGGGCAGTGCTGGTACCTGGGCACTGGGGGATATGGACCAAGGGGCACGGCTGGTGGTGGTTCTCCCACTGCCACGCTGTATGGGATGGCTGGGACACAGGCTGTCCTTTCCCGGCGATTCATGTGCCATAAAGCAGTACAAAAGCTGGTGTGGGGCTGCTCCTGGCAGAAGGAAGCTCGTGTCAAGGGTTGGAGGCTCCATGGGAGATGTTTCATGGATCCCCACAACCGGTGGGTGCATACCAAGACGATGCTGGAGCCATTGACCATCACCCATCTGGTGCTGGCCTCCTGCTCCTCCATGGCCTGAGGTGCTGCCCAAACCCCAAAACCCCAGTTACCACCCCAAAGTCTGAGGTAATGAGGGAGGCTGGGGCTGGCATTTGCTCCCATCGGGACTGTTCATCCCAGATGGCTCTTCCTCAAGGCCGGGAGGGCAGGAAGAGGTTCCCAATGGCAGTGACTCAACCGAGGGGGTGTTTTGCAACACGCTGGGTGTGGGATGAGGCTGCTGGTGTGTGGATAAGGAGGAGATGAGGTGTGTGGTGAGCACATGGGCAAGGAGGAGTGAAAGGACCCGCATCCCAGAGCTGGGAAAGGGGTCCTGCTATGGGGCACAGTGGATGCTTGGCACCGGGATGGTGGCATGGACACAGCCGGCCCCTCTGGGATGGGCTTCCTGATGTGTGCACCCCAAGCCAGAGCACAGCACCTGCAGCCTTCCCTGCAGCCTTAACCTGGGACAGACCGGCAAAGAGACAAGGATCAGAGCCCAGAACTCCCCCGTGTGCTGGGAGCATCCTCAGGGCAGGAGCAGCAGCTCGGGGAGGGGATTCTCCCCCTCTGCTGTGTGAAGAGGAGACCTCAGAGCAGCTCCAGTGCCTAAAGAGGCTGCAGGAAACCTGGAGAGGGGCTTTGGATGCAGGGACGCAGTGACAGGCCAAAGGAAATGGCTTTAACCTGCCAGAGAGGGGATGGAGACGGGATCTTAGGCAGAAGCTCTTCCCTGTGAGGGTGCTGAGGTGCTGGCACAGGGTGCCCAGAGAAGCTGTGGCTGCCCCATCCCTGGCAGTGTTCAAGGCTGGATTGGACACAGGGGCTTGGAGCAACCAAGGGGGATGGAACTGGATGAGCTTTAAGGTCCCTTCAATCCAAAGCATTCCATGGTTCTATGATTCTATCCCATCAGGACAAGAGGTAGGACACGCTCAAAGGAGGGGCCGGCTCCAACCGGAGCATCACCAGTGGCACAGGCACCTTTTCCCTCATCACCCCCCTGCCTCAGTGACACAGTTTCCTGCTGGCTCCTTCCCCCATCACCACACATATTTCTGGTGGCCTTTTCCGTGTGTTTGGCTTTTTGGGGCTGTTTGTTGTCAGTTGGTTATTTTATGATATTTATTGTTAGAAAAGGGGCTATTTTTAGCACCCTGTTGGTTTAGATAGAGATGGGATTAGTCATCTCCACCGAGCGCTGTTTGCAGCCTCTCCTCAAGGATTCTCTGGGGTTTGTTTTCCAATCAACCGAGCTCATGGAGCCAAAGAAATACCAAATAGAACTCGTCCTCCTGATGGGCAGCTCCGGGGCCTCCCTTGGAGCCACGGGCTGGGGAAGAGGGAAGAAGGATCCAGCGCAGGATATTTATGAGCCGAAGCCGAGAACATTACGCTGAGCCTCCAAGTATTTGGGAAAGTCGGTTGGAGCTGGTTCTTTCTCTTGGGAACCCAATGCTGAGTAACTCCCTTCCCACACCAGGCTGCTGCTTCGTGCAGCTGGTACGCAGCCTCCTGACAGTGGGAATTGCTTTCCCTCGCCCTGTGCCAGCGGGTGAGAAGGGAGGAATCCTGCGTCGTCCAAGATGCGCAGCCACCTACAGCCTCGGGCGACTCAAACGGAGACACCCCAAAACCTAAAGGGGGAAAATCAGTTGCTCCTTCCCTGCTCTGAGTGCAGGGAGAGGAGCTGGCTGAGGGCTGGCTTCAAAGCCAAGAGGCTGAGAGTTGGGGCAGCATCTCTGCCCTCCTTGAGACCTCTGCTCTCTCAGCTGCTGTCCCCCAATGGAGCCACGCTGCTTTTGGGGAGGCCACTTTGGCTCTTAGGAAGGTGGGACTCAGATGCAGTGAAGAAGCAAAGCTTGTGGCTGACTTTGGCACTGAAGTGCTGCTGCCAGCTCGTGCCCAGCAATGCCATAGCCCTTGGGATGCTGCAGAGCTTCAAGCCAGGGAAGGGGCTCTGGGGTGTCCCTGGGGGTATCCCTGGGGTACCACTGCGATGCCCATGGTGGTGGCACCAGTCACCCCTGGAGACAGGGCATCAAACACATTGCGGTGCCCCACTAGCCCTGTGGCACTGCAATGGGGGTCCTTGTGGCACTGTAATGGGGGTCTCCCCCAGCCCTGCTCCCCATGGCACCGCAATGGGGGGTCCCCAGCCCCTCTCCCCGTGACACCCCATGCCCACCAGTGATGTGCCAGCACACGGTGCCGCACAGAGCCCATTGCACCCTCGCCCCTTGGGTGGGGGGACAGAGGTGCCACACGCACGGTGACAAGGCCGGGGGGGTGCCACGGCGCCTTCACGTGTCCCCTGGCTGCGCCGGAGCAGGATTTGTTCCCCTCGCAGCCCGCGCAGGGCCCGGGTTTGCCTGGAGGCGGAGAGGAGGGGGAACGCGGCACGGAGCGAGGGATGCTCCGGAGGGACCGCAGAGCGCTGGAGGCCAGGTCCCTCCTGCCCCGGGGGCCCCCCGCTCCCTGCCGGGGTCCTTCCTCCCTGCCCCCCTCTTCCTCTCCGGGTCTAAATTCTCCCACAGCGCCCATTGACGTCCCGCCTGCGTCACCGTCTCCAGCACAACCAGACAGCACGTGGGAGAGGCAGGTTTAAAGCGGCAAAGCCCTGGGAGGGCTCCAGCTGCGCCCCAGCAGCGGGGCCACGGGGAGGGGGGACCCCACTGTACCCCGCCACCCCCGGTGTCACCCCCCGAAGTGCAGGGCAGGCTTGGGGCGAGATGAGGTCTGCTCTTGCCCATAGGAAGGGAGCGTGGCAGCGGTTTGCTTCCAGGTCCGTGCCTGCGCCCTCCCTTCCTCGCTTCCAAACGCAGCCCAAATGTGGAGCAGGAGCGCTGGTGGTCAGGGAAGGCGCTTGCGTTGAGCATCCAAGCCCACAGACCCCGCTCCTGCATCCCGGGGTTATTCCCGGCTGCCGTTCCAGTACCTGCACCTTGGCAGCCGGACTCTGCCTGTGCCCAAAGGAAGGTGCAGCTCGGCTGGGTGCTAAGGGCTGGGAACACGCAGGGGCAGCACCAAATCCCTGCAAGGACTTGGGATGCAGTGAGTTTGGTGAGGCCTCAGGCACCTTCCCTAAAGCCCACCCATAGCTCCTGCTGCTGGATATTGTCCTGTGGAGCACTGCAGGTCATCACCTTCTCCATGGCTCATGGCTTTGGGGTGGGGTGGGAGAGCAACCCCCTGACCCCAGAGCAGCCCTGCTTCCTCTCCAGGGCCACACTGGGGGCTATTTTGGTCCTTTTCCCTTCTATTTATTGCCCTGAAGCCCTGTGTGGTCGGAGGATGCTCTGCTCTTTGCTTTCCGATTGCTTCCTTCCCACCCATTGTCTTAAACCCAGGATTCACCCTGAGCCCACCGGGGCTGGCTCCTGGGGAACAGAGATTCCTGGCTCTGCCCCTGCATCGGCTGCAAAGCTGAGTGCAGCTGTGCACTGGTGAGGACCCTTCACCAAGCATCCCCATCCCGGTGCTGCCTTCAGTGTGGTGTGATATGGAATGTGTCACTGCATGGGGTTGGACTAGATGACCTCTGAAGGCCCCTTCCACCGCAGACTGCCCTATGATTCCCTGATTATCTGCTCCCTGGGACCAAAGCCTGATGGGAAACATCCAAAAGCTTCTGCAGGCAGCAAACCCGGCCTGGGTTTAGCTCAGCCCAAGCTGGTGGCAGCGTTGCTGCTCTGCATTAGAGGTCTCCAAGCAGGAAAGCAGTAGGAAAACAAGATGATTCCCAGCTCCTGCTGCTGGGGGTTTATCAGCATCTTTTAGCACCCGTGAGAGTTAAACCCAGCACCCACCTTATCAGCTAAGTGGGGCTGTGAAAACATCCATCCTATCTCAGAAGGAAAACACTACAGAGCATCCTGAAATCCCACATTAACCAGACCTCTCTTTTTCCTTCCAAAGCAGAACACTGCAGCCCCTTTCCCAGAGCAGCCGGTGGGGCAGACCCTCACCAGGCTCCCCAGCCAAGTGCAGATCCCCATGTGTTGGAGTAGCTGCTGACTGGGAGCAGCCCAATTCCAAGGAGTCTTCCGAAGTTCCAAGCCTTGCTCGGATCAGAGCTCTGCTCTCTGCAGCCTGGAGAAAGCAAGGATGTGGCTCTCTGCAGCCAGAACCTCTTTGCTGTACGTAAGCATCTCCATTGCCCTCCTTGGGATGCTGCCTGCAATCCCTCCTAACGAAAGGGCCCAGCACCTCCCCATTGCCCAGCCAGTTAAACCAGCACAAACTAAGCTCAACACACACAAAAACCCTCTCCTGGGTGAGGTCCTTATCACCCATGAGTCAAAGCAGCCTCCAACCCATCTCAGCGCCGATGGGATGGGAGGTGCCTGGGTTCTGCCCCCTGCATTCGGCTGCTTTGCCCCCTGGAAAAGGGCTGGAGCTCTCCCAGCCGTGGCCCTCGGGACCGTGGCCAGGCTGCCCTCGCTGCTGCTCACTTGATCCCGTCTCCCCTCCGCCTAATCCGTGCTCCCCTCCCGGTATCCTCTGCTCCACTTTAATGCCAAGCGTTGGCCGGCAGCCACCCGGCTCCGAAGGACGCCTCTTCTCCCGGTTATGCAACGCGTGGATGAGCTGTTTGCCTTTCCCTGCGAGGGAGCGTTGGGAGCCCGCACTGGGAACCCCACGATGGGGTGCTCCAAAACAGGGACCCAGAGGCAGCAGAGCTGGCTCCCTCCCTCGCCCTGCTCCGGGGCTGCAGCCCATTCCCAATCCCTTCCCCTTCTCCTCTTCCCATCGCATCCCAGCGCTCCTGCAGGGTCCAGCCCAGCTCCCTTTCCCTGCGGACTCCTCCATCCCTGCTGGAATAATCCATTCTGCTCAGAGTGGTGGCTGCAGCCTGTGCCCTGGCACTGATGACACTGAGTCCCCTTTTCTTTCAGAGGGCCATGGCATGGGCATGGTCCTGAGTCCCTGCACCCTCCCCAGCCCTTGCCCCAGGGATTGATGGGCTTATCTGCTCCACCACAGCCCAGCTTTCATGCAGGAGAGCTTTGAAGATAAGTATGGGCTTGGGAGAGGGCGTATTTAAGGCTCAGGCTGCCAAGTCCTGGGATGCTATTCCTAGGCTGCCATACACCTGAACTACAGGCTGAGTGCCTGACCGTGCCACCAGCTTATATTGGCGTGCATCTGGGGTGCCTGGGCTGGAGGAGAAGCCTCCAAGCTACAGTGGGGCGCCCAAATGGGTCCCTTCCTTGCTGCAACCTGGGACCCCCAGCTGTGCTCTTCCAAAACCCACCACACCATGAAAAGCTGCCAAAGAGCCTTTTCCAGGGAGCCAAAGTTCCCCAGACCTGGCTGCTTTGGAGGGCATCCCATCAACCCACCCGGGATCCTTGCTTCCGAAACCCAGCAGCATCCCGGCGCGCTGGCGGGGGGAAGGTTGGGACACAAAGGACATTCTGTTCCCTGCTCTCCCCTTAAATTATCCTGCCACATGGAGTAGATCTCGGTGCTATTTTTAGGCCTGGCTTGTTTAATTATTGAGAAAGGTTTTGAAGGATCTCTTGAAGGCGAGGAGATGCTCACCCGCGAGCGCTCACCAGGTATCCCTGCCCGCTGCTCCGAGCTATGGCGGCTGCCACCTCTCCTTTACCACTCGAATCCTGGGACACCAGCTCCTGCCTGTGCTTTGCTTCCCCGCAGGGATGCCCATGGGGATGGGGAGAGCCAAGCTGGGCTTTGAAACTGGTTGGGGAGCAACAGCTCTGCATCAGCACAGCAAGAACTGCACGAGGAAGATCCATAGGATCATGGAATGGTTTGGGTTGGAAGGGACCTTTAAGCTCATCCAGTTCCATGGGCAGGGACCCCTTCCACTGGAGCAGCTTGCTCCAAGCCCCATCCAACCTGGCCTTGAACACTGCCAGGGATGGGGCAGCCACAGCTTCTCTGTGCCAGCGCCTCAGCACCCTTACAAGGAAGAAATGCTGGATTCCAGCAAAGGAAAACCAGTGCAATCCCATCACCGGCTTCCATCAGAATTCACTGGTTTCATTTTTAACTAAACCAGCCACTTTTCTCGCTGGAACACGACCTTATTCCCTGCTCACCGAGTGAATAGCAAAGGCAGGAGATTTCCTTTCTGCTTTTTCAAACTGTTTCCTTTCATATCTCCTTATTTCCCTGACAAAAAGCCAAGCAGAGGACGGACTTTCTTTGACATTAAAGGCTTATGGTCAACATGAGGACTGCTGAGATTTCAGCATAATGAAGAAGGAGCTAGAAACTCCACTGGCATCACCTGCCAGGGCTTTGTCATCTCCGAGTCTAACAACACCTTTTGGTCCCTGCCTGCAACCTGGCCTGCGGACTTCAAGGCAAACCCTGATTTGCCCCAGCTGCTGGGAGCCAGCCGGGATTAACTCCCACCAGCTGAAGAGATGGGATGTGCAGGGGATCTGTGATCCATCTGTGTTTCCTGAGGAAACAAGAGGGAGATGTATATATAGTCCTGTATTTGGGCTGCTCAGCCTCCCCCTCTCCATCACACTGGGTACAGAGGTAACGATCTTCATTCAAGGCCAGGTTGGATGGGGCTTGGAGCAACCTGCTCAAGTGGAAGGTGTCCCTGCTCGGGGAACTGGATGAGCTTTAAGGTCCCTTCCAACCCAACCCATTCCATGATTCTATGACACTGAGGTGCTACAGGTTGGAATTATCCTGTACAAGAGATCCCCCTACTCACTCTGGGGAAGAACAGAGGGATAAACCCACCTCTGTGCTAGGCATCAGCCACGCCACACTGTGGATGCCCCAATGCAGGGAGCATCTTTGGTCCAAACCCCACAAAGCCCCAGTGCCATGGGACCCCACCTGCATCCAACTTTGCCTCTCCCCATGGAACTCCCGGAGTGATGCCACACAACCAGGATGCTCCACAACACTGTCCCACACTTATTCAGGAGGGTGGGATGAAGCCCTGGGATGGGCATCAAGAGGCAAAGCTGCTCTAGGGCTGGAACCAAGCTGGGTTGCCTGCTTTGGCCGGGGGGGGGGGGTGTGAGTTGTCAGCCACTGCTCCTTAACACCCTGACAAGCTTATAACTATTTCATTTGTTACACTGTGAACCTCTTTAAATTAATGAACATAAGGTTGTCACGGTTGCTGTGGCGACGACACGTTGCTGGGGCAACGGCAGCGATGCAGAGCCTGCGGAGTGTAATCAGGGGTCAGGCTAAGGATGGAGCCAGGATGGGGGGGGGGGGGCTGCAGGAAGGGGCAGCGAGCCCCAAAGCTCCCACCAGCCCCCCCAAGCCATCAACACGTGGGAAAACCACCACTGCAGCACTGTCCTGCCACGGCCACCCTGACGTGGGGGTAAAACTGCCTTGGTACCAGTGTCTGCGCAACCCAAGGATGCTCTGTGTGAGCCTGGAGGTGGGGAAGACATCATTGAACTATGGAATGGTTTGGGTTGGGAGGGACCATAGAGATCATCCATGGAAACATGGGCAGGGAGGCCTTCCACTAGACCAGGTTGCTCCAACTTGCAGACCCCATTCCATGAGGCTTTCACCTGCCAGAGGGGAGATTGAGATGAGCTCTTAGGCAGAAGCTCTTCCCTGTGAGGGTGATGGGACACTGGGATGGGTTGAATGGAGTTGCTGTGGCTGCCCCATCCCTGGCAGTGTCCAAGGCCAGGTTGGACACAGGGGCTCGGAGCACCCTGCTCTAGGGGCAGGTGTCCCTGCCCGTGGCAAGGGTTGGAACTGGATGCAGGGAGTGAGGTGCAGGATGGGAACCATCCCCTCCCCGGCACAGGGTGCGGTGGCCGCTCTCTGCTCGGGGCACTGCAGCCCCAGCCCTTCTCTGTGCTGGGACCTGAACCAGAGGGTGTGAGAGGGGAAAAAATGGGGTGGGGAAGGCAAGTTTCGGGGCTGGGGATTTCTCTGGGTCCTGGGAAGCGAGGCCTGGGCTCATCCAGGGCCATCAGCACAGAGGTGGGGAGTGCTGTCGCCGCAGTGACATCCCCAAGGTCGCTGCAACATTGCAGGGCTCTGGATGGGCTCTTTATACACTCTCTGTATTGTTATATACGGGTGATTTGTGGCAGTGTTTGGTTTTCCTTTTATATATGTATTATATATCATAGAATCATAAAATCCCAGTCTGGTTTGGGTTGAAGGGACCTTAAAGCTCATCCAGCTCCAACCCCTGCCACGGGCAGGGACACCTTCCACTGGAGCAGCTTGCTCCAAGCCCTGTCCGACTGGCCTTGAACACTGCCACTTCAAACCCATTTTGTGCTCTAGCTTTTGACGGCCACTTTGTGCTGGGCTGCTGGAAGGAGGGATGACCCCTTGCCATTGCCCCCTTTGGGGCTCGTGATGCCAAGGGCACACGCATCCCCGAGCCTGACTCTTTGTGCTGAGGTTTCATAAGCGCGCACGTGCGCGATGCTGCACCACGAAAGATCCTTCAGAAGCCTCCTGCCTGTCAGGGAGATGTCTAAATATTGCTGTTTCCCCCCAATACATTGTTCGTCAGAACTGGAAAGGGGGGGGGGGGGGGGGAAGGAAAAACCAACCTCAATAAAAACCCCATGAAAACACTGAAATCCACATGAGGGTTTGAACAAAAGCCGCCTCGTTGCGGGAAGGATGCACCCTCAGGCATGGAGCCGCACACCCCACGGGGTGTACACGCCACGAAGCCCAGTTTCCATGCTCCTGATGGGAGGTGAAGCACGTGGAGCCCCAGGGGGATGCTTTGCCTTTGCTATCTCCTGAGGATATCGACCGCCGGCGAAGCAGGGAGCAGAGCGGAGCCTGGCTCTCCTCGTGTCCCAGATAACGCTGTCACCCCACAGGAACCAGGCTCATCCCAGCCAGCTCAGCAGAGAGGCCAAAGGGTGAAGGAGACCTGTCAGAGCCTCCCTCCTGCTGGGTGATGCCCCGGAGCAACGAGTGTCCATGAGACCTTCCCCACCTCTGCTCTCCATCACTCACCATCCGCCGCTGAGCATCACCCCGGGTCCCTCGCTCCCACTCTGCCCACGCCACCACCACTGCTCCCACCTCCGCCCGAGCTCAGCACCATGGTGCTGGTTTTTCCAAGAGGGTCATTCCCAAGAGCCAAACGGGACCCGGCAGCCAAACCACAGCTTCCCCTTCCAGCAGCACCCGAGTCAGCATCATGTGCCTCGGGCCGTGCTCCCTCCAGCCCTCTGCTTGCCTTATTTATAGGCAAGAATTAAAACAAACCCAAAAGGCGAGGAAGGGGGAAAAAGCACCAAAAGCTTCAAGCCAGGGCCAGCTTCAGTGAGGAAAAGACCAGCAAAACCTGCTCCAGCAGCAGTCAAGGCTAATTACATAGCAAATGCGTCCATTCCCAAAGGATTCAGCACCTTCCCGCTGCAGCTGCTGCTGACCTGGGATGTGACCTTGGGCTGCAGTGACTGCTGGTACCTCTCTTATGGTGCTCAGCGCCCCAAAACCCGGGATAAAGCTTTGTAGGATCAGCTGGGTGCTCCCATCACCTCAGCCGGGGATTGCTGGGGGCCATGGGGAGCATCCGCACCCCCATCCTGCAGCTTCCCTGGCCCTGAAGGCAAAGTCCCTTGTGCACAAAGTACCCGCTGGGTCTGAACCTCTCCGGGCACGAGGGACTAATCCTGTTTTACAGATTAAGGAAGCATCTTGCCATGTGATGGGTTGGAAATAGCGCCCGAGGCTCTTCCCTGCTCCGACCCACGGCTGTCCCGACTTAGAATCATGGAATGGTTTGGGTTAAAGGGACCTTAAAGCTCATCCAGCTCCAACCCCTGCCACGCTCATGGACACTTTCCACTAGAGCAGCTTGCTCCAAGCCCCTGGCTTTGAACACTGCCAGGGATGGGGCACTCATGGGCTTCTCCCTCACCAGGATCCCATTTGGTTGTTAACGCTCGTCCCAGGATTTAGTTCCTCCCATTCCCCAGGTGCAGAGCTCCGTTTCTCCTGCTCTATCCCAGGACCAGCCTGCACCTCCCTCCCCGTTCCCTTGGCACCCACCACACACCCACCTCCGCTCCTTAATCCCCCCTAATCCTCATCCTCTGCCTCCGCGTCGCAGAGCCTGGATGGGGCTCCCTGCTCTAGCTCAGGAGCACAGATAACTCACTATCTCCCACCCCAATCTCTTCCAGAGTCTATTTTCTTCCTGCCCGGAGTTGATTTCTCTCACCTAATTGCCCGGAAAGCTCTTTTCCCTTCCTCTAATCAGCCTGGAGCAGACTTGCTGGAGATAATTGTGCTGAGACCTCATCACCCTCCTCATCTCCATCTCTCCAACACTCCCCTTTTCTTCCCTGAACTCAGCTGCCGGAGCTGCCTTCCTTGGTCTAATTATTACAAGGCTCTGTTGAGCTACTTCAGTGCTCGCTCAAATGGTACCCGCATCCCAGCTCCCAGAGCATCTGGGACAGGCCACGGCTTTGGGTTCTGGTGTAACCGGGCTTGCAGTGAGTAGGCTTGCTCCGGGTTGTACGATGGCATGAGCAGGAGCAAAACCTGCTTTCAAAGATGAGCTTTGCTGCTTCTCTCGCTTCTGTTTGCTCCGAGGAGCTGCATCCCACGATGGGCTGCACGGGGCCCACACTGCCCACAGCCAACGATACGCTCATCTCTAGGCCAGGCTGTGATTTGACCTCAGAGCAGCCTTCCAGTGTCTGAAGCGGGATTACAAGGATGCTGGAGAGGTGCTCGTCATCAGGGACTGTAGCGACAGGACAAGGGGTGATGGGGTCGAACTGAAAACAGGGGAAGTTCAGGTTAGATACAAGGAAGAAGTTCTTTACTGTGACGGTGGTGAGGCCCTGGAACAGGTTGCCCAAGGATGTTGTGAATGCTCCAGCCCTGGCTGTGCGTTTCAACCCCATGGCAGGGGGTTGGAACTCAATGATCTTAAGGTCCCTCCAAGCTGCAATCGCCCATCACACCCAACCCAATGCCCAAGGGTCCCTGCAGCCCTTGGGGGACCCGGCTGGGACCATTTTCCTCCCATCCACCCCATTGCAGCCCCATGGAAGGAGCCGTGGGGGTTGTTTCCCCAACTCTGCCATCCGGTTCTCGCTGTCACCAGCCTCATCCCCCTTCCCAGGCTCACGGAGCCGCTGTTGGCTTTTGTTATCCAGCTGCTCTCAGTCTCTGATGCTCCTTCCATCAACTCCCGAGCCCTGTCGGTACCAAGGGCAGCCAGGACCTTCCCTTACAGCCACCACAGCATCTAATCCCTCGGGGCCTTCACCTAATTGATGTAAAACCTGATTTCTGTCTCTAATCGCTCGCAGGCCCTGATTCACGGATCTAATCGCTCCAAAGCCCTCGCACACCTCTCTGCATATCCTCCTCCATAGGTTCCCCCCCATCTCCCCGCAGGTGGCTTGGATCTCTTGACTCCCTAATCCCTAATGCTTGATCTCTTTAACTAATCCAGGCAGGATTTGGCACCCCGGCTCGGCTGCTCCCCTGCCCTAATGCTGGGAGGAGGGAAAAACCCACCCTGGACCAATTCCCTCCATCTTTCCCCCCCTTCTCAAAGCAGAAAAGCCCAAACCATTGGGGGGGTGTTTCTGCCTGTTCCTCCCCTCCCATCCCCATGGGTGACACAGTCCCCTCTGGGTGTGATGGGAAGGCCAATGGGGTGATGAAGGCACAGCCCACCCCAAAAGGAATCTCCCCTCGCTGCCAGGACGGGGTGCACCGGCTCGACCAGTTCCCACCCTGCTGCACCCATGGGAGGGGAAGCGCCGGGACACGGGATGGAGGTGAGGGGAAGGGGCTTTGTGCCGCTGCTGCTCCCATGGCTCCATCATGAGCCCTTGTTGGGAGAGGGACCCGCTGCAGCCTTGGGGCCGGAGCAGCGCTCGCCCCAGCCGCCTCTTTCCTCCCGGTGAGTCACGTCCGCTGATTCAAGCAGAAGAAGCTCATGGAAGGGGGGGGGGGGGGGCACATTCACAAGCACCAGGGGATGGATCCCAGTGGCCGGAGCCCAGCTCCAGCCCCAGAGCTCATTCTTTCCCCTGGAGCATCCGTGCTGAGCAAACCTTCCCCTTCCCATGGCCCTGGTCCCTGCTGGCTCAGCAGCACAAGGAGCTGCGGGGGGTGACTCAGGGCTCGCTCCCATTCCAGCTCAGCCCCATAGGGGAAGGGTTTTGGGGTGCAAAGTGCTGCCCCCCCACCCATCCAAGGGGTTGGATGTGGCTGCAAATCCCAGCTCCAACCTCCCATCGCTTCCGTTTTCCTCGCTCCTGAGACCTGGGCATGGACGGAATCTGCACCCGGAGCTGCTGGGATGGAAACTACACCAAGGAGGGGATGGGGCTGCACAGGCCTGAAAGCAAAGGAGCTGGGAATTGAGTCTCACCTGCAGATGCTACAGCAGGGATACGAGAGCTGAGGCCTGATCCTTGCTCCCTCCCTTTGGGAGGGGGAGCAGGGCAGTGAATCCCTGTGCTTTGGGGTTCCCCCCCACACTCCACAGCTCCTGGGGGGTTTAACCCCCCACAGTTGGCTTCAGGTGCCACCAAAGCCCCCCCCGCTCCCAGGGAGGGAGGAGGCAGGAGGATTCCCAGCCGCTTCCCAGGTCCCTGCCCTTCGCATGGGAGCACATTCCCAGAACGGAGCAGTGGGAATTTGCTGTGTTTGTTTGCAATCCAGCGCTGACCCCGGGACTGGGAGGAGAATGAGTCAGCTTGGAGCAGGATTCCTCCTCAGGCCTCTCCTTTCAGCTCGCACAAGCTCCATTTGGAGACAGAACAATCAAAGGGGTGAATTAAACTGGCACTTGGGAGCAGGAACAGACTGCAGCCTTCCCGCTCCTGGTGCGGAGCAGGATGGAGCCCACAGAACCCCCCCAAAGCAGGGGCTTGCAGGAGGATGCCGCCCACATCCCCAGGAGCTCAGCTCTGCTGCTGCAGCCCTCCAAGGGTTAAGGCACATCCCTGGTGCTGCCGCCAGGCTCCTGGTCCCCAGGGGCAAAGTCTTCACCCACCTCCTGGTTGCTCTGCCCTGGGGATGCCTGGGGGCACAGAGAACTCTGAGGGATGTCAGCGCTGGCACAGCTCTGGGGGAGCATCAGGGACTCTGGGAGCGTCGCCATCCTTCCCAAGCCTGCTCTTGGCACCTTTTCCTTCCTCATCCCAGCCCCAACCTGGCCCTCGGGAGCCTGGCTCCATCCCTCCCTGCCTGAAACCAAGCTTCAGGAGACAGAAAGTGATTGCACCCTGCGGCTTGGGACCGATATAAAGGGGATGAATCCTGCTCTGGATGGAGCTGGGTGCACCCACACCCAGCACCCACCCCTCCACAACACTTCTGCTTTGCTCCCTTTCTTCTGGACCAGAAAGAAGGGGATGAGACCAGATACTCCCCATGCTCCCGGGGAGCAGCAGGGCTGGCTGCCTCCCCCATAGGCAAGGAGAACCCATCCCTCTTAAGCCACCCTTTGCTGCTGTGAGGGCCAGGTCCCTCTCAGAGGATGCCACAGCCCCATGGGTGCAAAGCAAGTGCCCATCCCAGCCTCACCAGGGAGGGCAGCAACTGAGCTGGGCACAGATGGGACCCCATCCATCCATCTCCTTCCCTCCGTTCCCACAGCAGGGCTGGTACCCGAGCTCCTCACCATGGAGCACCGGTACCCGGGATGCTCCAGCCTGGCATGTCTTCCCGGCGTTGCCAAGGCAACGGCAGAAACACAACAAACAGCAACAACACACTGCAGACAGTCGGCAAACATTCCCTCTGATTTCCTCCCCGGTGCGGTTTGTGCTTTTCCCCCTTCTCCCACGAGGAAGCTGCTGCCACGGGAAGGGAACGACAGCACCATTCGGGAGCATCCTGCGCCATCCCGGCAGGAGCTGCCTTGCAAAGCCCCTGGAAAACTGTGAACCCTGAATACAACCCGGGCAGGATTGAGCCACTCACCTCCCTCCTTAGTGCTGCAGGTGAGGTCTTGGGGTGCTGAGAGATCAAAGCCAAGGAAGGTGAACCCCTCCTCTTGGACAGCCGCTGGGATGTTGGGATGTCCTCACCTCCAGGCTGGGATGCACCCGGTCCAGACTTCGACAGCAGCCTCTACCCAAGCGGGTGCTGGGGGCACTCAGCACCCTTTCGCACAGGCCAGGGAGGCCATGAGCATCCTCAAGGCTGAAGCAGGAGCAGGGACAGGGTTGGGACACGGCCCCACGTGCCCACGGAGGGGCTCTGGGTGCTTGGACGCCCCGAGGCAGTGCCGCAGCCGCGGCAGAGAAGGGGATTAACGGGCGCAGCGCGGGGCGCGGGCTTTCCAAACGGGATTAGCATGGCTGCGGCACGTGATGCCGGAGCGGAGCAGTGCTCCGGGAATGCTGCCTTGGAGCCAGCACCCGCAGCAGGAGCAGGGCTCCCAGCAGCCCCATTCTGAGCCCAATTGAACAACTTGGCATCCCATTGGGGTCTGGGGTTCCTGCAAGGATGCTGGGGCGGGCAGAGGATGCTGCCGGGACAGCGAGCTCCCGGCTGTACACACATGGACTCCAATGCACAGCTCTGTTAACCCTCTCTCATACCCTTTTTCCCTTCTTTATTTTAAAGCCCACCCATTGGGCAAGCTCATTTCATCGAACCCCAGCCTGGTTTGGGTTGAAAAGGGACCTTAAAGCTCCTCCAGCTCCAACCCCTGCCATGGGCAGGGACACCTTCAACTAGAGCAGGGTGCTCCAAGCCCCTGCGTCCAACCTGGCCTTGAGCACTGCCAGGGATGGGGCAGCCACAGCATCTCCATTGACCCCATTCCAATGTCCCATCACTGTCACAGGGAAGAGCTTCTGCCTAAGAGCTCATCTCAGTCTCCTCTCTGGCAGGTTAAAGCCATTCCCCTCATCCTGTCCCTACCTGCCCATGTTGTGGCAATTCCCCCTCCCGCCAAGGCTGTGCCATGGTCACATCCAGGACCCCGCAGTGAGAGGGCTGGTGGGCATCCCTGGTCCCCGTGATGCTGCAGGGTGCTCAGAGCACCCAGAGCCGCTGCATTCCCCCGGCTTGCAATGACATCTAGTGGAGCCGCCTCGGGAGATGGCTCAGCCCCAGCCAGCTGATGGGCTCCTTCAGCATTCCCGGTGCTCAACTTTCCCCTCCAACCTCCTCTTCCCGGAGCCAGCACCGAATTCCAAGCCATGGCACAGCTTTCTATGAGCCAGAACCATTGTCTTATCCCCAGCACCACCAAGGCCCCTCGAGCCTGTGCTGAGATTGATGCAAGGAGGAAGAGCTGGGGGTTCTCATCAGCATCACTTAACCAGGCATCACAAATGAGTAGTTTCAGGGTGTCAAGTGGCTGCTGGTGACAAATCAACCCCCTCAAGGCACAGCCACAGAAGTGCTGGGTCTTCCTCTGAAGGAAAAACACCTATAGATGGGGACCAGAAGAATAAAGGCAAAGGTGCTAACTGGTACCAGGCACCCCTGTGTTTGAAAGTGGCCTCAATTCCCCCTCCAAGAGCAGAGGTGATGCCTCAGGGCTGAGTCAGCTCCCGGCTACGCCAGCTTCAGGCATGGAGGAACCAGCACCAGGGAAAGGAGAGGACCACCCCGCTGCTGGGAGGAGAAGGCAGCACCCAAGAACTGTGTTGGCTGATAGAGAGGTTTATTTAGGGTACGTGAGCAGAGGCAGCAGAGCAGGGATGCAGCACACACACAGAGAGCAGCTCGGAGTTAAAAATACATCAAAATCCCGTGTACAAACATCAGTTCCCAAACACAAGACATCCTCAATGCCAAGGTCCCAGGGTACCATTAAGCCTCTTGGAAGGAGCTTCCATGCAGGAGAAAGTGCTTTAAAGGCAGCTCTGGCCAAACTCAACCATCCTGTAACACTCTAAAACTAACTCAGCACCAGAGCACGGCCCCAGTGAACAGAGCAGCCACGACCCTGGCTGAGACAGCGGCTTGGGCTTCACATCACGGTCCCGAGGAGAGGATGCATCCCTGCTCCCGTGCCCCAAGGACAGGAGTGGCTCTGGGCTCTGCAGGAGCAGGCAGGGAAATCCATTGTGAAACCCCAAACTTCTCCTATTGCACCTTGATTTACCAGAGACAGGCCCTGGGTAGCTGCACAACAGTTACCACCTCCATCCTCCTTCTCTGCCTATCCCTATAATAAAGTCTAACTCTGACCTTTCCCAACCTTTAGTGGGAGGAAGAAATATATATATATATATATATATATTAAAATACCTTTATTTCATCACTAAAAGCACGTGTAGTGTCTGGAATGCGGAGCATCCTTGGGCAGCCCAAGCACCCCCAGACACTCCAGGTTAAAGCTATAGAAGCTGCAGAAGCCGCATCCTTTCTGCAGGAAGGGTTGGTACCAGCTCTCATCAGTGTGAGCCAAAGGGCTTGGGGGGGCCCAGGGCAGGGAAACTCCAGTGCAAGCAGCAGCTTCCCCCCTATGGGGACACAATGCCCCAGGACCACTGATCCTGAGGCTTCTCTTTGGCATCTTTGACTCCCCCCTCAAGCCCTCCCACCAACCCACCCCACTACTTCTTGAAGAACTTCTTGTTGAGGAGGAAGATGAGCAGGTTCACGTTGACCTTGGCCTTATCAAACATCTTCATGACTGCTACACCCTCGTATTGCAGCTGCAGCAGGTCCTGGGGGAGAGGGGACTGTCACCACCACCAGCCCTGCATGTCCCACCAGCATCCCCCAGGTCCAGCATCCCCCAGGGACAAGGGGACCAGCATGGAGCTGGGTTTGCCCCATGGAGGTGCTTGGTGATGCTGTCCTCATGGGCTCCAATTCCTCCCCCAGACCCAGGCGGATGTGGGGACACCATCAAGCCCCTGCCCTGGGGCACTGTGATGTGCTCCCTACCTGGTAGTACAATTGGAACCTCTCCATGTCGATCCCCATGAACTTGGCTTTCACCTGGAAGCGGCCCGATTCCTCGCAGGGGATGATGTCAAAAATTACGTTCCTGAACCTAAAGGGACAGAGGCACCAGCTACCAAAAGGGGCTTCATGGCTTTAACACAAGCAAGGAGCAGGTCACCCACCCAGTACAACCCCCAGGGGCCAGACCCACAGCCCAAACCCCTTCCAAAGCCCAGCTCAAGCAACCATGGAACGGTTTGGGTTGGAAGGGACCTTAAAGCTCATCCAATTCCAACCCCCTGCCATGGACAGGGAAACCTTCCAGGCTATTTTCCTCTCCCTGCCCACTGCAATAGCTCATCCCATGGGATGGACCGGGGGCTACGTACTGGCTGTGGGGCAGGTCCTCAATCTCCAGCAGCACTCCCTTCTCAAAGAGCCGGGCCGCAGTGTAGTGCAGTGATGGCAGCTTCTTGTTCTTCCCACTGACCCTTGAAGAGAAGAGCCCATGGAGCTGGTCCCCTGGGACCCTCATCAACATCTCCAGGACTCACAACATCCAGAGAGCAATTAGAAACAGAGGGGGTTTGGTAAGAAAACTTACTTGGTGCTGGCTGCCAAGTTGTCGAGGCAGGTCTTGATGTACTGGTTGTAATAATCAATTTGCTCCTCGTAAAACAAGGTCTTGGCATTGAGGCCCTGCAGGGTCTGCCTCAGCTTCAGGAGCTCCCCTTTGCGATGCTGCCGGTAGCGCCTCTGGTTCCAGATGTCCTGGGGGAAAACGATGCCAATAGAATTCATTTGGAGCTTTATGGAAGCACCAAGTTGCCCAGAGAAGCTGCAGCATCCCCATCCCTGGCACTGTTCAAGGGGGCCTGGAGCAAGCTGCTCTAGTGGAAGGTGTCCATGCCCACGGCACGGGGTTCAAGCTGGATGAGGGTCTTTAAGGTCCCTTCCAACCCAACCCATTCCAGTGATTCTATACCCAGAGCAGGAGCTCAGGTGGGTTTAGAGGTGACCTCCTTATCCCCAGCTCACCTTGGCCAGCTCATTGATGAGCTCCTGGTACTGATGGGCTGAGTCCACCAGCCCCAGGCTCTCCAGGCGCCGCAGGTTGCGGATGATCTTGCGCTTCTTCTCCTCCATGGACAATTGGCTGTTGGCAGCCAGGGACCGGTTGCGCTGCAGCTTGGCCGGGGTCTGCACATCCCGCAGCGCTCTCCTGTGCATGAGGTGGGCATGGGAGGCTTCCTGGGGATGAGGAGAGGGAGAGCATGGAGCGTGGCTGGAATGGGATGGGAGGAGATGGAGCAACCCCCCCCAGGAGTCTCTCCTGGTCCATCAGCCCAACCAGTGCTGGAGCATGGAGCCTTGGAGCTTGGACACCTCTGTGCCTTCTTTGCTCTTGCCCTAAGCAATGTGTTAACACTGCACATCCCACCTCGTGCTCCGAGGCCCGCGTCCACAAGATCTCTGGGAGGGAATCTCCTGGCTGGGACTGGATCACATCCACCAGCATCTGCTTGGTGCTGGAGACCAGAGGGAGCGGTCAGGCCCCCAGCTCCAGACCATCACTCCGCTCTACCAGAGCAGCACCTTTAGTTGCATCCCAAGGGTTTCCTGCCCTCCTTGAGCATCCCAACCCCGTGGAGCCTGCAGAGCCCATCCTCACCTCAGCAACAAGCTCCTGGTGTCACTCTCCTCGCTGCTGGCCACCGGCACCAGCTTCCCAGTGAGGGTGAGGGACATCTCCACCTTGCTGAGCTGGGAGAGCATCTGCTCAGCGCTGGCATCCATTGGGCTGGGAACGTTCTCCCCTGCGAGGGCAGAGAGAGCCCGAGTTGGCCTCCGAGGAGTGGTTTTCCCCATGCCCAAAGCGATTCAAGGAGAGCTTCGTGCAGGAAGACGCTTGGAGGAGCCTCCATCCTCCGAGGCGCTGGACCCCAGGGCTCTACCCACCGACCAGGAACTGGAGCGTGGGGAGCGCCCCGAGATCCTCCAGCAGCGCATGCAGGGGTTCCCCGTGCTGCGGCGCGATGGAGTCCTGGTGCTCGAGCAGGAGCTGGGATGAAGGAGGAAAATCAGCGTCAAAGGGGCAGGAACAGGGAGAAAGGGCAGTGGGGAACAATTGCACCCAAAGGGGAAGCTCGAAGTCAGGAGGTCCAGGGAAGGACAAGGACAAGCAGCAGCAAAGCTGCAGAATGGGGTTTGTTTGCTTGCTTAAAAAGAGGGGGGAAAGGGCCAGGAGGAGCTGTGCTGGTGATGGGATAGAGGAGATGCAGCAGAAAGGGAGCAGAAGAAACAGAGCCTGCATGAAGCAGAGCACTGTGTGCTCTTCTGGTTCCCAGCATAAAGAGGACATGGAGCTGTTGGAGCAAGTCCAGAGGAGGCCATGAGGATGAGCAGGGGCTGGAGCAGTTAAATTCAGGTTGGAGACAAGGCAGAAGCTCCCCATGGCAGGGGTTTGGAGCTGGATGAGCTTTGAGGTCCTTTCCAACCCAAACCACTCTGGGGTTCTATGTTTGAGGATGAGTTTGATGCCCTCACCTTGTGCGTGTTGATGAGCTCCCCCACTGTGATGTAGATGACGGGTTTGGCCACTGCCACCATCTCTGAGTACTCGTCCATGTTAAACCTCTCCTCTGGCTCAGGGACACTGCAGGCAGCAGAGATGAACCTTCTGCAGAGAGGGGGACAAGAGGAACCGGCTTCAAGCTGCACCAGGGCAGGTTTGGATGGGGATGAGGAACAATTCCTGCCCCAAAGGGTGCTCAGGCATTGGAACAGGCTGCCCAGGGCAGGGCTGGAAGAAGGGCTCACCCATTGCCATGGGTTCATGGTGGCCTTGGCAGTGCTGGGCAGTGACTGGACTGGACGCCCTTAAAGGTCTTTTCCACCCTGGTTGATGCTCTAGGTTCTATGATTCTAAGGAGGCTCAGGCCCGGCCCCCAGCACCCCCTCAGCACCCCCATCCCATGGTGACGCCCACCTGAACCTGTGGTGGGTCTCCTCCAGGTACCGGTTGACGCCGCAGAGATGCGCGGTGTCGCCCTCGAAGGGCTTGTGCGCGGCCGCGTGCTGCAGCACCTTGGCGATGGAGCCCAGGCTGCGGCGCTGCTCGGGGGGCAGGCTCACCCCGGCGCACAGGTCCACGATGTCAAAGCCATCGGGGGCCACCACGGCCGGGTTCATGTAGCGGTAATAGAGCAGGTTCCCCACAACCTAAGGCACAAGACAAAGCTGGCTGATGGGGAGCAGGCTCATGGCCAAGGAGGTGGTAGCTCAGCAGGGAAGAGGGTCCCATCCTTGCACTGATGCTCCTGGAGGGGAAGCAGTGCAGGCAAGAGCCCACCATTGGCATTTCCTTCATGGCTCAAGGACCACGGTGGCTTGAAGGGTGTTTTGAGTCAAGAGGACTCGACCTTTGAAAGGGAACCTGGACCTTTACATGCACGTTCAATGGGATGCTCCCATGCCGTGCAGACCCCCCCCAGCCCCGGGGTACCTTGTCAATGTCCTCTGCTGAAGCCTCGGGGAACTTCTCAGCCAAGGATGTCCTCAGGATTTTGGCCATGTAGCGCATCCCATAGCTGAGGAGAGGGCAGGGAGAGGGCTGTCAGTGTGTGGGGCAGCACCAGCTCGACCACCCTGCCCCATCCCTACTGCCCATCACCTCCCCCTTGGGGTGATGGAGGAGCCCATAGCAGGGGCTGGTGGCTGCAGCATCCCTCAGCCAGGAGGATGGAGCCAGTAACCACAGGGCCAGGAAGCCCCTCCATCACCCAGCCTCCCTTTCCAAGCCCTTCCAGCCAACAGCAGTGCAGGGATGTGCCCACAAGCCCTTGAGATACATACGGGATCTTGTCTACAGAAGAGGTGATAGCAGAGACAAACTTGTCCGTCATCATGAGGAGGTTGCGGATAGAGATATCCAACCGCCTTTGGACCTCAGGGTAGCTGAGAGCCTGCTCAGGGCTGACCTCATATGGGAGCTTGCTGTGAAGAGAAGACAAGGTCCCCATCACCATCCCGACACCCATCCTCACCCCATGGGCTGGGCTAAGGACAGAGCCCCCTCACCCTGACCTTTTCTGGCCGCTCTGCGACTCGCTCTGGTTGATCCAAGCCTTGTAGATGTCCACAGGGTTGGTGCGGATGCTGAGGGTCTTGTCCTGCAGGACCTGCTGCACCGGGCCCCCCAGGATGTGCCGCAGGGCGTTCTGCCCGCGGGCGTTGCGGTAGAAGCTGACCACCATCCGGATCACCGTGGCGTTCCCCAGCAGGATGTCGTGGACATGGTCCACCTTGGAGCTGGGGAGAGGCAGGAAGGATGGGGTGAAGGGGATGGGCTTGGTGGAGCACGACCACTGCGGGTGTTCTCCAATGCGGGAGGCAGCAGCCGGACGACATCGCTGCATCCAAACTGCTGCCCTTCATTCAGCCTTTTCCGGGTCCTGAATCCAGGAGAAGACCTGGAGGGTATCCCTATGGGATGCACCCACCCGATCTCCTCCTGCAGCGCTGCCTTGAAGAGCTGGAGCAGCAGGAAAGCCTCCCGTGGGGTGGACGCGTAGTTGTAGAGCGTGAAGATCACCGACTCCATGAACTTAGTGGACTTGTTCTGGGGCATCTGGAAGATGAGCCTGGCCAGGTACACGGGCTGCGTCTGCAGGGATGAGGAGCACCAACATCACCCCAAAGGCCACAGGGTGGCAGGGTCCCTGGCTCTGATGGGCACCGCAGAGCCCCACCTGCAGCAGGTAGAAGAGGTGCTGATAGGCCTCCAGCTTCTGCCTCTTCTCCTTGCTGAGCGACTTGAGCCCTTTCTGCTTGTCTATGGACATCAGCTCCGAGAGCTGCTCCTTGTTCTTCTTGGTCAGCTTCTTGCAGTGGCAAACCACCTCCTGAAGCCACATGGGCAGAGGGCAGAGAACCGGTGGTGACTGCCAAGCTCTCCAGCAAAGAGCCAGACTCACCTCAATGCTCCCCATCCCTTCCACCACCCCAAGCTGTGATGCCAAGGAGGGAAGGACCAGCCCTGTAGCATCAGGTGGCCAAGGTCCTCTCTCTGCTCCCCCCAACCTCAATGTTCCCCATCCCTTCCACCACCCCAAGCTGTGATGCCAAGGAGGGAAGGACCAGCTCTGCAGCATCAGGTGGCCAAGGTCCTCCCTGTGCTCCCCAACCTGCAGCGTGATCCTGTTCTTGACCAGCAGCCCAATCTTGATGTCCATGAGGTCCAGGTCGCTCTCCAGCTGCCGGTTGGCGCGGATCCTCTTCACCACCTCCTCCTGCAGCCGCAGCACCTCCGACTCTTCCCAAAAGTCCTGCTGACTCTGCTGCAGCAAGTGGATGAAGCGCCGGACGATGCTCAGCGGTGGGCTCCTGGCGTGCACTGACACAAGGCGCAGCACCACCACGGGTGAGACTGAGCAGCCACCTCCGTGGTGGACCCTCAGACCCCCCCTGCCAAGGCACCCCAAAAGCACCCCCAAAGCAGCATCTTCTTACACAGGACAAGGTGGTGCCACGAAGCCTTTGGGAGCAAAGGCACAGCAAGAACAGCCCCAGCACTGCTCTACCCAATGCCAAGGGCTCACCAAGGCTCTGTTTGCCATAGGACATTGGTGGCCAACTTGCCCCCACCTCCCCGCCACACAGGGCCAACAAGGGGAGAGGCAGAGCCCCCTTCCCAGTTAATTCCCAGAGCAGAGATGAGCAGGAACGTACCCAGCATCCTATAATCCCCACGGGCCTTGTGGGCTCGCACAAAAGCCTGGATCTTAATCACAGCTTCAACCTGCCAGGACAAACAAGGGGGGTGAGGGATGTTCCCCTATGGGGAGCACCCAGCTCCCTGCTCCCACCACTGGGAATCTGCTTCCCCCCAGCCAACACAGCCCTTCCCCTCGAAAGAACACCTTGAACTCCTTTTGGTTAGTGATGGAATTGGGGCCATTTTTGCTCTCCTCACACATGCAAACCCACTTGGGCACCTTTTCCTTCCCATCTCTCTCCCCCAGCACGGATGCACCAGTTTCACCCAGCATCATCCCCCCCCATCCACACAGGCACATCCCCAGGAGCTCTTTGACTCCATCCCATCACTCACGTTGTGCCTGAAGTAGCGCAGCCTCTCCCGGTACCTCCTCCGAGCCTGCCACATCCTCACGCCTGCCTGGATCTGGGAAAGACATTCGAGCCCTTGGAGAGGGCTAATGGAAGGCGTCCCTGCCTGAGGCAGGGGGTTGGAACCAGATGATTTGAGGTCATTTCCAACCCACACCATTCCAGGATTCTTCCAAACCTTTATTGCAGCATCCTCATTGGCCCGCAGGTAGCGCAGCTGCTCCAGGTAAGCTCTGCGCTGCTTGTACCCCCTCCAGCAGGCCTGGGCATAGGCAAGACAAGCAGTTACTGAGATGGGTGCAAGGCCACCGTGACACCATCCTCTGCAGCACCTTGGATGAGCCTTGGCTTTGAAAGCTACAGAGCAGCAACCATCAGAGCAGCTTCCAGTGTCTGCAAGGGGCTACAAGGATGCTGGAGAGGGACCTCCATCAGGCACTGGAGCAATAGGACAAGGGGTGATGGGTTCAGACTGAAACAGGGGAGATTTAGGTTGGAGATAAGGCAGAAGCTCTTCCCTGTGAAGGTGGTGGGAAACTGGGATGGGTTGGATGGAGAAGCTGTGGCTGCCCCATCCCTGGCAGTGTTCAAGGCCAGGTCGGACACAGGGGCTTGGAGCACCCTGCTCTAGTGGAAGGGCCGGAACTGGATGAGCTCTAAGGTCCTTCCCCATCCAAACCATTCTATGATCCTATGGCCCTCCAGAGGATGCTGCAAGCAGCCACCCATGGCCTGCACCCCCTTGCGCAGAGGCGGGACAGATCCTGGCTCCATCACCTGGATCCTGACGGCAGCCGGCCGCTGCTCCCGCAGGATGCTCCGGCGCGCCGCCAGCTCCCGGCGCACCAGGAAGCCGCGGAGCCGAGCCTGCAGCCTCACCACGAAGGCCACGTTGGCTGCCCACAGCCGCTCCCGGTCGTGCTCTGCCGTCACTCGGGTGACAACTGCCTGTGGGGACACAACACAGGAGCTCAGCCCCATCAGTGCCAGCAGCACCCATCTGTCCTGTAACCCCAGGATGAGGTACCAGCATCAGCACCAGCTGAGCCCCATCCATCCCGTACCTGGAGCTCCTCCCGGCTCAGATGCGTGGTGTTGATGCTACCATCGGGTGGGCGCTGCCAAGTGCCCTCGAAGCTCTGCAGGCTCAGGTAGAACTCAGCACCATCCGCCAGCCGGTGCCGGATCCAGCACGGCTTCGCGCTCCCTGCACGCCGAGATGGATGGGTGCTGATGGAGGCGCTGCTCCCCGCCATGGATGGGTGCTGATGGAGGCGCTGCTCCCCGCCATGGATGGGTGCTGATGGAGGTGCTGCTCCCCGCCATGGATGGGTGCACCCCAGGGTGACGGGATGGGGCTGGTACAATCAGCTTTTACCTGTTTGCCTCTTGGTGGCCATCAGAGCCGCCAGCTGCTCCTGGTACCCGGCAGCGCAGGCGCTCACCACCCCGCGCAGGGCCACGGCGGGGTTGAGCAGCACCCGCAGGGTCTGGCTCGCCTTCCCCTCCTTGATGGCCTGGTTGATGGCAGCGATGCCCAGAGCCACTGCAGGGACGGAGGGGTCCATGTGAGACTCCCCTTGCCTCCCCCCATGGCTGCAGGGGCACAACATCGGGGAGAGCTCTCACTCTTCCTGGCTGCCACCGTGTCCTCATTGGCCTTGCAGACTCCTTCCTGGATCTCTTCCCACCAGAGCACAGCTCCATCATCCCCTGTGGCCTGCGAGACAGCGAGAGGATCAGAGATGGGCACCCTGTGCCAGTGCCTCAGCACCCTCACAGGGAAGAGCTTCTTCCGAACACCCCATCTCCATCCCCCCTCTGGCAGGTTGAAGCCATTCCCCTTGTCCTGCCCCTCCATCCCTTGTCCCAAGCCCCTCTCTGGGTTTCCTGCAGCCCCTTTAGGCACTGGAGCTGCTCTAAGGTCCCCCCTTAAGGAGCCTCCTCTTCTCCAGGCTGACCCAAGCCCAGCTCTCTCATCACCAGCAAGATGGGCTCTGGTGAGCCCCGGTCTGCACATCACCACTCATCCAGCACCTTCTGCTCTCCCTACACCATGGAGGGGGAGCTGCTGCTGGGGGGGTACCACACAGCCAAGGGGATCCCCCCCAACCTGGGCTTTCATCCTGCGCGCGTGGGCCAGGACGTGGTGGTAGCGCTGGGCAATGGGGAGGCTGACGTGGGGCAGGGCAGCCGCCTGCAGCAGCAGCGCCGACAGCGTCTTCTCGGGGTCCTGCTGCAGCAGCGCCTCGTTGATGAGCCTCACAGCCGTGATTCCTGCATGGAAGGATGGGATGCATGGATCAGCTCCCCCCCCCCCGCAGGGTGAGACTCTCTGCTGTGTCCCTAGGGCTGGGCTCCCCATGCAAAGCCCCTGCTCGCCCCAGCGCGGGCAGTGCTCACGCTCGTTTTCATCCTGCACTGAGGAATTGGTGGCGTTCACGCTGTCCTGGATGCTGTTCCAGCTCAAGAACTCCTCTCCTGCTGCCCGGCATTGCCCTTTGAGCTGCACTAAGTCCTCAAAATACCTGCAGGAGACACACAGGGCACCGGCTCGCGGCATTCCAAGCGGGAATGGCGCCAGGCAGAGCCAGCGCCTTGCTTTCCAAAGGGGAGAAGGCAAGGCCTGGGGCAGGTTGGGTGATGAAACGAGCCCGCACAACCTGCCCATCGCCTCCCAAGGGTCTGCTCCACAGCACCCACCCCAGACGCAGCCCTCACCGCTGCCCGTTTGCATCCTCAACACCAGCGAGCCCCAGGGCAGAGCTGACCAGGCTGCTCCAGAGCGCATCGGGGTCTCCAGCATCCAAGGCTCTGTTAACCAATGCCACAGCTGAGAGCATCTCCACGGCCACAAACAGCTCCTCCTGCACCAGCTCACCCTGCATGGGGCAAGGCAGAGACACTGAGACCCCCATAACCCAGCCTATCAGAGGTATTGACCCCCCCCCAAAGGACCAATGGGACCCAGAGCGCATCCATGGGGAGCTCACCCGCGGGTGCTGGCTCTGCAGCAGGGCCAGTTGGTGCTGGTACAGGGGGGCAGCGAGGGGGTACACATCAGGCAGCTGGGCTGCAGGCTCCATCAATGCTCCCAAGGTTTCGGCTGGGTTTCCATGACGGATGGCGGCGTTGATGCGGCTGATGGCCCCTAGCACTGCAGGAAGACACCGGCTCCAAAGGGATGCACCAGGCAGCAGAACCTCACCTCCAGCACCAGAACCTGCCCCAAAAGCACCACGTCCACCCCAGCTACTCACTGGCTCGCTCCTCCTCGCCCTTCCTGTTTGCCGTGAGGATCCCAGCTTCCAGCTCTTCCTGCTCCAACAGGTCCACATAGCCCAGCTCCTGCAACAAGAGCTTCTGTGTCCCACAGACCCTGTTTGTGCTGATGGAGCTACCACGCTCGGACCCCGTGCACGGAGATGCTGATCCCCAATGGGATCTCCAGGAGACCAGCACCCAAACACCCCCCAGGCTCCTCCAGCCCCTACCAGCGCCTTCTGCTCCCGCTCCATGCTGAGCTGCTCCAAGTAGCGCTGGAGGTTGTCCCGCTGGAGGCAGCGCAGGGCCAGGACCGGGTCCTGGAGCGCACGGTGCAGCGCCAGCACATCCTGCTGCTCCAGGGCATCATCCACCTCCTCCAGAGCTCCGTGCACTGGGACAGGACATTGACACCCGGAGGAGGTGAGCAAGCGAATCACCCTCATCACCCTTGTGCTCCAGGCCCTGCACCTTCTCTGGCCCCGCTCCATCACCTCAATGTCTTTCTTATAGCGAGGGGCCGAGAGCTGACCACAGCATTGTTAGCAATGAGTATTAATAATGCTGATTTCCCCTTGGGAAAGCACCAAAAGGCCCAGCCCAGGCCCCCAACACATCTGAAGCCTGAGCCGATGGCTTCTTTCTGTTGTGCCCCCCACCCCAGGCAGGCTCTCCCTGCAGCCCGGGGTACCCCAGCTAGGGAAGGCACAAGCTTTGCTCTCACCATTCACTTTGTTGATGTTCCCTTGGATCTCAGCCTGGGTCAGGTAATGGTCGTAGATGTCTTCTCCCTCAGGGATCACCTGCAGGAGCTGCAGGATGCTCACCCTGAGCGTGCACCCAATGGCACACAGCCAGGGTCCCACACAGATGCTTCCAAGCCCCTTCCAACCTGGCCTCGAACACTGCCAGGGATGGGGCAGCCCCAGCATCTCTGTGCCAGCACAAGACACGCATGGGGACAACTATGCACAGGGGACCCCTGCAGCCCATCACCACCCCCCCTCGCATCCCCTCAGGGACCCCCCGGTGCCCTCCTCACCCTGTTCCTGGCGTTGCTGCCCTTCTCCAGCTTCGCCCGGTGCAGCATCTCCTGGTAGGCACCCGCCAGCTCCTGGCGCAGGCCAAGCAGCATCGCGCTGGGGTTGCGAAGGGCCCCCATGGTCTGGGCCACCACCCCCTGCTCCACGGCTTGGTTGATGGCCAGCACAGCGGCATGCACTGGGGACGCAGCGGGAAGGTTAAGGCAGGACCATCCCCTATGGCCCTGAGTGCATGGGACGAGCTGCACCACGTGCGATGCTGGGAACCAGCCCCATTCCCAAGGAGCAATCTGTGCTCTCCAGTGCCCACGAAGCCTCCATGTCTCAACGTGCGAACCCTTGGGCTCTGTGCCAGCCCATGCATGGCTCTGAGGGAGAGCAAGGAGGAGCCTCCACCATCTCAGGGCACCCCTGTGTTTGCTGGCCCCTGGTTTGATGCTTGGGGGCACCCATCACCTGCTGCTTCATCCACAGAGAGCTCGTTGGCCAGAATGCCCCCGATCTTGCTGAAGGCAGGCAGCTGCAGGCCGTACTTCTCCAGCTCCCGCTTCATGTGGTTGATCTCCTCCTCTGGAACCCGGCACAGAATGAGAGAACAGCTTGGCTTGGGAAGGAGCTCAAAGCTCATCCAAACCAAAGGGGTGCAGAAGGACCCACACTGCAGTAGCATCACCAAGGCAGCTCTGGGCTGAAGCCCAAGGTCTTCATTCCCCACATCCCTCCCGGTCCAGGGCCCCAGAGCATCCCTGCAGCGATGCTGTACCTGTGAAGTCCACTTTCCCATACAAGTCCTGGATCTGAGGAGCCAGCCCCAGCTTGAAGAGGTACAAGCTGAAAGGCAAAGCAGACGCACACCATGACCAGTCCCTCCCTGTGCTTCTGCAGCACCCAAAGGCTCTTTCCCCAATTGGGGGATGCCACCAAAGGGCTTTTGAACACCAGCACGACCAGTTTGGGGCCAGGGGCAGCCACCTGAGTGCATGGATGCAATAGACCACCCGGGGCATGTTCTTCTTGTCATAGATGTCGGTGGTCTCTGGATGGAACATCTGCCAACAAGACAAGAGGCCGCTCAGGAGGAGATGGCACCGACATGGTCCATGGGGAGGATGGTGGCCAAGGGTGGAGGGGCAGAGATGAACCCCCCCAGTGACACCGGCAATGGGGGCCGTTACCGAGGGGAGCCCCACGTGGCTCATCGCATCCCTCCAGTAGTTGATGTTATCCGTGTGCCGGAAGTGGAGCCCGGCTGCCTGGAGGACAGGAAACACAGGATGAGGCTGAGCCCCCCCTTCTCCCCCAAACTCATGAGGTTAAAGCCCAAGGCAAAGCCTGTGACCCCCCCCCAGAATGAACCCTGCAGGGCCCAAGGTGCACCCGAAGGGAGGTACCCCCCCAGCCTCACCTTGTACCGGCTCTGCTCGGGGTCGTAGATCTTCTTCAGAGGGACCACAGTGGGGGCGAAGCAATGGCCCAGCTTGGCCAGCACCACCCCATTGCGCAGGGTCTCTTCGAGCTCCATCGGAGGAGGCAGCTCCTCTCTCAGACAGGCCTCCAGCCAGCTGCAGGGCAGAGATGGGGCACACCATGGACCTCCCAAGACCCATTCCAGGCAGGAAAAGCAGCTCCCAAAGGAGACATCCCCACCCCATCCCCACCAACCCCCCCTCCATGGCAGGGAGAGGTCAGCACCCAGCCCTTTGCTGCAGGATGGGGTGCTCCTGTTTGGCTGCTCCCCCAAACCCCACCTTTGGAGGTACCAGGAAGCACCAGGAGCAGGCAGGATCCTCCCAATCCCCATCCCAGCCTTTCCCCCCTCGAAGCAGAGGGGTTCCCCACGTCCAGCCCCACCGCTTGGCCTCCTCCAGGTGACACAGGTACTGGTAGGCGATGTTCTGCCTCCTCTTCTCATCCATCTCCTCGGCCGTCAGGCGCTCGCCTGGATGGGGACAGATCCCGTTATCCCGGGGGGATCCTTCACCCCCATCCCACCCAAATGAAGATTCCCACAAGGAACTCCACCAAGATCTGCTCCACACCCCCCTGCACCCCCCGACCGGCCCCGCATCCCCACCGGGACCCCGACACCCCCTTATCCAGCCCCACAACCGGTCACACACAACGCAAAGACCCCGAACCCTCCATGGCCACGGCTGCGGAGGCTCCACCCGCGATTTGAATCTCCCGCCGCTCACGTGACGCCGCGCGGGGGCCGCCGGGAGTTGTAGTTAAGTACCGGTGAGCTGGGACCGGCTGTAGTGCTGTGCCGGTACCGGCTGCAGTGCGGTAACGGGGACCGGCTGTAGTGCGGTACCAGGGAGCAAAGACTATGGACACGAGAGGGTGGTTGTGCAATCAGACACCCCGCTCCCAGCATCACCCCGCTCCCAGCATCACCCCGCTCCCAGCATCACCCGGCTCCGCTGACCGCGTTGCCATGGTGCTGCACACCGGTGCCAGGGATGAAACCGGAGCCACTGGGGCCATCTCAGAACGTTCCTTCCCCAGGAGAAGGCCGGCTTTGTCCTGGTCCGCCTCTGTCACACACTCCCCTGCTGCTTTCCTGGTGCTCCAAAGCGGCTTTCCAGACATCCCAGTTGGACCCAGCAGCCCTCGGACCCCCCCATCCCTGACTGGAAGGCGGCAGCAAGCACTGGTGATGCCCTGTGTCCTTCTCCCCTCTCTTGGCACTTAAAGAGCAAACAGTAAGTGCATGCAACCGGATATTCTGCCTCCCACAAGGACATCCCGTGCTGCTCTTCCCCAGACATCCCGCTGCATCCCTCTCTTGCAGGCAGGTCTCACCCAGCCCATGGCTTCAGAGGAGGCAGCAAACCCCGGGGCGCATCCCACAACCCCTGCGGCACCCAAAAAGAGCCGGAAGAAAGGGAAGGAGAAGCCAGAGGCCGGGGCAGATGCTCAGGACGGAGGCAATGAGGTGGTGGAGCTGGAGGCCAGGATCAAGGGGCTGACACGAGTTGGGCACCGGGCGCTGGTGCTGGGCGATGGGCAGGAGGCGGTCGGGTGCTTCAGGAAGGCATTCGTCCTCTCCAGGGGCACGGTGAGCCCCCAGCTCCGCAGCGCTTGTGCCTTCAACCTGGGGGCTGCCTACGTGGAGAGCGGGAAACCCAAAAAGGGCCTCGCATTCCTCCTCCAGTCCCAGTCCTCACTGGGGGGCAATGGGGAGCCCTCGCGGGACCTTTATTTCAGCATCGAGGCAGCTCGTGAGGGGCTCCAGGACTTCCCAAAGGCCCTGGAGCACTTTGGCATCGCCGCTGACAGTGACCGTGCGGCGCAGGCCGGCAGCAGAGCCGGGACCCGCGTGCGGATGGGCTGCTGCTACCTGGGGATGCGGGAGCCGGCGCGCGCGGCGCGGTGCTTCCTGGATGCGGCGCGGTGCTTTGCGGCGGCCGCCAGCCCCGAGGCAGCAGCCGTGGCTCTGAGCAGGGCCAGCGGCTCCATGCTGCAGAGCCGGGGCTTCGGGGTGGCCGAGATCGCCGCGGTCCTCGCCCAGTGCCACTCGCTGTGCAGCAGCATCCGTGATGCAGCCCTGCGAGGTAACGCCACGCTCCATCCTTCGCTCCCGGTGCCTGGACCAGCACCCACACCCGGCCTTTCCTCTGTGCTCCGCAGGGAAACTCTACAGCGACATCGGGCTCAGCTATTCCCAGCTCCACATCTTCACCCTGGCTGCTGAGAGCTTCGAGAGGGCTCTGGCATCCGGACCGGGGCAGCACAGGGCGGCTGCGCTGCTGCAGAACATGGGTGCTGCCCACAACGCGCTGGGCAGCTTCGGCACGGCGCTGGGCTGGCACCGGCGAGCGGCGGCGCTGCACGGTAGGTCGTACCGGGATGTCTTGCTCTTGCCTCTGCTGGATGTGCCCAATTCCGATCGGGTTCCCAATTCCAGGCGCTTTTGGGAACCGGAGGGCGCAGGGGCAGTGCTTTGGGAACCTGGCCTATGCCTACAGCCGGCTTGGGAACCATGAGGCTGCTGCAGAGAGCTATCTGCACGCCCTGCAAGCCTTCCGGGACTCGGGTAAGGGGGATACAGGCAAATCACCCCTGTGCTGGCGGCTCTGCAGCATCCCCATGCCGGGTGTGCGCCGCATCCAAAGGGCATCGGTGATGCTCCCACCCCAGGACCGCACTGAACCAGCACTGATGCTGCTCCTCACCTCCCAGGGGATGTGCAGGGGCAGTGGCAAGCATGCGAGGGGTTGGGAGCTGCCTACTTCCACCTGGGAGACCCCCCCAGAGCCATTGGGCACTACAAGGAGGCCCTGACATTGCTTTCCCATTGCCAGGTTAGGAACATGGGGCGGGCTGGATGCTCTCCTGCATCACGGGGTGACCACCCCAGCCCTGGGCGCTGACCGTGGGGTGCCTCCTCTGCAGGACACCCCCAGAGCTGCCCGTGAGCGGGTCGTGCACAGGCTCACCGATGCCATCCAGCACCAGCTCTGCCTCCACGGCCACCTCTCCCGCAGGGTGAGCATCACCCCATGGCGCGGGGCAGGTTGGGGCACTGGAGCATCGCAGCGCAGGCACGGCTTGGTGGATGCACCAGGGTTCGGGGGGCAGAGATGCGAACCCCGCACGGTCCCTCCATCCCAGCAGGACCCCATCCCAGCAGGATGTGCCCCCCCCTCCCAGCAGGACCCGGGTCAGCTGCAGCTTCCCCCCACTCAGCCCCGCGCCACCAGGACACAGCTTCGGGGGAGCAGGATGTGAGTCACAAACCTGCCATCCCTCGGACTGCTGCATCCCCACATCCCGGGATGTAGCCATGACCCGGGGGGGGGGGGGCTCAGCACCCCACACACCCCGTTAATGCCTCGGTGGCCTCGCTGCGCCCCCAGCCCCATGGACCAGCAGCCTCGTGGTTGTCGAGAGCCCCGCACCGGGAGGAGGGAGCCCCGCACCGGGAGGAGGGAGCCCCGCACCGGGAGGAGGACGCTGTCGCTCCTCTGCATCCTCTTGTGACAGCGGCAGCACCGGGACCGCGCATCGGGACCCGGCGCGGTTTCGAGCCCGCTCCTCCGCTGCTCTCCTTCGGGCACCCGACGGGGCGGGTACGGGGCACCCGGCTCCGCCCCGGGGCCGTCCGTGCGCCTGCTCCGTGCCGAGCGGAGCCGCTCCGAGCCCGCCGCATGCCGGGACCGAGGGCGCTGCTGGGGCTGGGGCTGGGGCTGCTGGTGGCGGCGGGGGGAGCGCGGGCGGGCGGGCGCTGCCTGAAGCGGGGCTGGGGCTGGAGCCGGGACTGGGAGCGGGCTCCGTGGTGCGGCTCCCACCGCGCCATGCACGGCCCCAGCGCGGGGCCCGGCCCGCGGGGGCTCCGGTTCCTCGGGTACGGCCGCGGGGATGCGCTGGGGCGGGGGGGAGGCCGAACGGGTTCGAAATAGCGGGGGGAAACGGGGGTAAGAGGGTGGTTGGGGGCCCGCAGGGGGGTAACGCGGTGGAGGGGGTCGGGCAGGGCCATTGGGGTGCATGGGGGGGGCAGGAGATGTGCGCTGTGGTGCGCGTCCCCTTTGGGGCTCTTCACAAAGCCGAGGGCATCTGAGCCTCCAGAACCGGGGTGCAGGCGGGTTTTGGGGTCCCCATAGGCGCCATCCCCCTCCCCATCCAGGCAGGATGAGGCCCAGGCCATCGACCAGGAGCTGTTCACCGAGTACAAGTTCAGCGTGGACCAGCTGATGGAGCTGGCGGGGCTGAGCTGTGCCACGGCCATCGCCAAGGTGGGTGCACAGGAGCACAGGGGGGTCCCTGCATCCTCAGCATCACCCTCCCAGCACCGCCTGCCCCGCTCCAGGTTTATCCCCCCAGCTCCTTCACCACGAGCCGCCCCACGGTGCTGGTTGTGTGCGGGCCAGGGAACAACGGCGGCGATGGCTTGGTCTGTGCCCGGCACCTGAAGCTGTTTGTGAGTCTCTTGGGCACCCCCGACCCCATCAGCTTTGGGGTTCCTGCTCCTCGGGCTGCGCCCGGCCCTGGAATTCTGCTCAGATCCCTGTTGTTCCTGCAGGGCTACGAGCCCACCGTGTATTACCCCAAGCGCCCCAGCAAACCCCTCTTTGAGGGCTTGACCACCCAGTGCCAGAAGATGGACATCCCCTTCCTGCCCGAATTCCCAGCTGAGGTGAGGATATGGAATCATGGAAGCAACCATAGAAAAGCCCTTTCAGCTCATCCAGTCCTGACTGCCAAGGCCACCACTAACCCATGGCACTGAGCGCCTCAGCTACTCCAGCCCTGCCCTGGGCAGCCTGATCCAATGCCTGAGCATCCTCTGGGGCAGGAATTGGTCCTCAGCTCCATCTAAACCTGCCCTGGTGCAGCTTGAGGCCGGTTCCTCTTGTCCCATCCCTTGTTCCTTGGGAGCAGAGCCCAGCCCCATCCTGGCTCCATCCCCCTGAGCCTTCTCTTCTCCATCTGAACCCCCCAGCCTTTCCCCATCGCTTGTGCTCCAGCCTCTGCACCAGCCCCATTGCCCTCCTATGGCCCCACTCCAGCCCCTCAATGTGTGGTACCCATGGGGCAGCCATGCCCAGGGCTGGTTTCCACCCTCCTCTCTGCAGCCTGCGCTCATCGATGAGCTCTATGGGCTGGTGGTGGACGCGATCTTCGGGTTCAGCTTCAAGGGGGCCGTGCGGGAGCCCTTCGGCAGCATCCTCAGCACCCTGGGCCACATCACGGTGCCCATCGCCAGCATCGACATCCCCTCGGGTGAGTACCTGCTGCCCCCAAAGGGGCCCATTTGGGGTCTCCCTGGCTCCAGCTTGTCCTGGGGGCTCGTTGCAGGCTGGGATGTGGAGAAGGGGAAGGCGGATGGGCTCCAGCCGGACATGCTCATCTCACTCACGGCGCCCAAGAAGGCAGCGCTGCACTTCGAAGGGCGCTTCCACTTCCTCGGGGGCAGGTTCGTGCCCCCAGCGCTGCAGGAGAAATACGCCTTAAACCTGCCCCCGTACCCCGGGACAGAATGCGTCCTGCAGCTCACCTAGAGCTGCGGCTCCGGGTGCTCAGCACGATCAGCACATCGCTGGGCTTCGGGCCTACCCAGTGCGATGGAAGCTCAGTGCAGACCAGGAGCCTGGGCCAGGGAGTTCCGACCTAAGCCCAGTGTTTGGAGGGGTGAATGGGATCGTGGATCCCGGATCCCGCCGCGCTCTGGGATGGTTTCATGGCAATAAAAGCTTTATTCGTGCCCTTGACAGAACATTTCATGCTCTGTGGGGTCTGTCCCCTTGGGTCCCTCTGTGATAGCCCCACGGCAAAGGGGTCCCTGGTTGGAAGTGGGGTCCTCCGTGATGGAAGTAAAGCTCCATCCAGCTCTAGACCAAGCAGTCCCAGCCCAGCATCCCCAGGCAGGGATGAACACTCAGCCAGGCCACAAAGAGCCCAGAGCACCCTTGGGCACCAAGGACAGGAATCGGGACCCTTGCAGCCAGATGGAACCAGCCACGGGGCCCTTGCTCACTCTGGGTCCTTCTTCCTCCTCCTCCTCTTCTTCTTCTTCCTGGGGCTGTGCCTGGCCTGGTCTGGCTCATCTGTGTCTGCCAGAGGCACCTCTGTCTCAGCTGGCTCTGCTTTGTCCTGCTGCTTCTTTTTCTTCTTCTCCATTTCAACTGGTTCTTCTTTGTTCTCCTTTTCCTGCTTCTTCCTTTTCTTCTTCTCCATCACAATTGGCTCCTCCTTGTTCTCCTTTTCCTGCTTCTTCCTTTTCTTCTTCTCCATCACAATTGGCTCTTCCTCGTTCTCCTTCTCCTGCTTCTTCCTTTTCTTCTTCTCCATCACAATTGGCTCTTTGTCCTCCTGCTGCTGCTTCTTCTTCTTCCTCCTTGCAGCCCTCCCTTCCTCTCCTGCCACCTCCTCTTCATTTGCCTCCTGGTTCTTCTTCTTCTTCCTCTTTGCATCCTTTCCTTCATCTGCATCCTTTCCTTCATCTCCCTCCTCCTCCTCGCTCGGCTCCTGGCTCTGCAGCACCTCAGCACTGGCTCCATCCCTGGACTCTTTCCTTTTCCTCTTCTTTCCCTGCCTCTCGGGGGGCTCCTTGTGTCCGTACGTGGCCAGGAAGGCTCGTTCCTGCTCCTCCAGGCGCGCCAGCTTGGCGCTCATCGTCAGGCCATGCCGGGCACCCCTACAACGACCAATGGCACCGGGGTCTGGCACCTCCCTGGCAGGGCACGTGCCCCCCAACCTGCTCCAGAGCCCCCCCAGAGGAGAGGGGACCCCCGGGAACCACTCACTTGTGTGCGGTGCGGCCCCCACACACTCGCATCAGCTCCTCATCCGTCAGCCTGTGGGACACAGACAGGGGCAGCGCGCTCAGGACCCGGGGTCCCCCTCACAGCATCACCCCCCATAGTCCCGCAGGGCAGGGATGGAGCCTTGCCTCCTGGCTGAAGACAGGTCCAGCTCTTCCTCCTCCTCCTCCTCGCTGCTCGCGGAGCCTGTGGGCTCCTCGCCGTGTGCTGTGAGCGTGGCCGACTGCACAGAAGGGGGCACAAGGAAAAGGGGACCTTGGGGGGCAACAGCAGCAATGGGCTGGGGAGGCTGCGCTGGGAAAGGGGGTGCAGAGCTTGGGCTGCCCCCAAAGGCATTTTACCTTCACGAAGCGGCCGTACAACAAGCTGGGGGTGCTGGTGGCCTTGCGGGGCTTCTTATTGCTGATCCTGACTCCCCGCTCGGAAAGCGCCTTCACGGAGATGCCGTCCTGCAGGGATAAGAGAGGGCAAGGGCTTGGGAATACTTAACCTGAGGGGCTTTGCCATTAAAGCGCATCACCGGGACCCCGGCGGGCTCCGACCTGCCCGGCCTCCACCGCGATGTTGGCGGCCGCCTGGTTGAAGACGTGGTCCCACCAGTGGAAGGAGAAGGGCTCGGATGCGTCGTGTCCCACCTGCGGGAGCACAGGAGCCGCTGGAGATGCTGCCACCAGCACCGAGCCCCCCCGGGGATGGGGGGAGGACGGGGACCCGCGACTCACCCCGGCCGTGCCGCACTTCACCTTCACCCGGATGGGCTCGGCGATGCCCTGCTCCCGCCGGCCCAGCCCCTGCCCTGCGGACAACGGCTCCGTCATGGACCGCACTGGATCCAGCGCGGACCGCACCGGCTCCATCATGGACCAAATGGGTTCCATCATGGACCGCACTGGATCCAGCGCGGACCGCACCGGCTCCATCATGGACCAAATGGGTTCCATCATGGACCGCACTGGATCCAGCGCGGACCGCACCGGCTCCATCATGGACCAAATGGGTTCCATCATGGACCAAATGGGTTCCATCACGGACCGCACCGGCTCCGCGGCAGAGACACCGAGTCCGGGGGCTGGGGGGGGGGGGGGCGTTAGGGGCACACACGCGGTGCGGTGGGACCCGCACCTCGCCTCCAGCCGTGCCGCCGGAGCTGGCTCTCCGCGAACAGCAAACCGCGGCCCGGCGGCCCCGGCGCGCTCATGGCGGCGGGAGCGGGACCGGGATCGGGACCAGGAACCGGGATCGGGCCCCGCACGCTGCCGCCCGCAGGAAGCGCAGACTGCGCATGCGCGAGGGGCGGGACCACCACGGAGGAGACGGACGCGTTACACGCATGTACAGGCATGTACAAGGTGTGCATAGACATGAACACACGTATTCATACATGTACACACATCTATATGCACATACACATATAGCACACATGTACACACATATATACATACGTTTACATGCACATACATGTATGGGCACACATGTACACACATTCACACATGTACATATACGTTTACACACATGTACATATACGTTTACACACATGTACAGACGTGTCCACACATATACAAGCATACAGACACATACAGACACATACACATGTAGTCACACATGTACATATACACACATGTACACGCAGAGGAAGGGCAGTCCCCTCTCCCTTCTCCTCCTCAGGGCAGGTCTGGTGCTCTCTGCTCCATCCTTCAGCCCTGGGACAGGCTGAATCCCAATCCCAAGGGGAGCACACACCAAGCCCCAGTCTCTCGCCTGCCCCGGGCACCCCCGGCTCTGGTCTGTGAGCTGGGAATGCCGCATCCATGGGCATGCACTGGGAGCGCAGTGTCAACTTGCTGTGTGAAGTAAAAATAACCCAAGTGAAAGCCATGGGGAGATGAACCCGACTGGGACATGGTCACGGCCCACCGGCAGCCGAGAGAGCTGGAGGTGGCCCAACCGCTCTTGGAATCATGGGTTGGGTGGAAGGGACCTTAAAGCTCATTCAGTTCCACGGGCAGGGACACCTTCCACTAGAGCAGGATGCTCCAAGCCCCTGTGTCCAACGTGGCCTTGGACACCGCCAGGGATGGGGCAGCCACAGCTCCTCTGGTTAAAGCCATTTCCCCTTCTCAAATTCTTCACTGGAGAAGCTGCAGACAGGACCCCCCCCCTTGCCTGTGCCACCCTCAGGAGGTTAAAGCTGGGTGCTCACCTGGAGAACCCAGTCTCACCGTGATGCACAGACACAGGCAGGAGCATATCCAGCCCACAGGCACTGCCCTGTTCTGCGGAGCAGCCACTGTTCCACCTACACCAAGTATTGATAGATCCCATCTCCAACTGGGAAGCAAGCAGGTTTTACAGGTATACAGGGTTCCTCCTGTTCCTTCTCACTGCCCAATCCTCCCCCACCAACAGGAACACCCAGGTAAGAGCAAGTCTGGAAAAGCAGGGATAAAATCCACAGTGCACGAGAGGCATTGGCATCATCCAGCTGCAAGCAAACGCCTTTGGAGTCAGCAGAACCCACTGGCTTCAACGATCAGGTCATCCATACAGAGCAGAACCATAAAGTTTACCTTGTCCTACACACACACGTGAGAGCCCCTAATCCAAAGGGAGCTTTCCCAGTGGAAGTTGGGAAGCTTTGGGCAAAGCTTCTGCAGCATTTCCTATGTACTTCAGTGTCCATAAGGTTTCCTGTCCCAGTGGGAAGGGAGCCTGAGGTGGGGAAGCTGCTCAACACCCAGCGTTATCTGCAAGAGGGGGACAAGAGAGTCACCACAGCTCACATAGGGAAGCCCATCAGCTCCAGTTGGCAAGCAAGGAAGATACATGGAGTGCAGGGAGACGGATGGTTGTGTGCATTTATTTGTCTTTGATAAAAATGGGATGTCAATTACACAGCCATGGAGGCTCGGGGGGGGACACCACGTCACCCTGCTGCTCCTCGGGGAGCTCCCTGGGCACATTCAAACACACCAAAGTGAGGGGGGAAAAGGGAGGGATGGAGGATGGAGCTGAACCGGGCAGAAGATGAACTTCAGCATTTCCCAATGAGGTGACAAGATTCGGCTCTTTGCCTTTTGGGTTTGGTGGCAAAGAGTTCCAGAAATGAGCCCACTGAGCACAAGAGCCAACCCCCTCCCTGTGACGCTGTGCAAGACCTGACCTGGGGCACAAACACACCCTCCCCGTCACTGTTCTGCTGCACAGCATTTGCAACTCAAGCTCAAGACCAGCAAAGCCTGATCCCTGAAGGCATTTAAGCTCCTTTACACCACCCCACGAGTGTAAAGAGGCCGCATTTTCATGTTGTTGTCACATACGGTAACCCTCTAGCAGGTCACCTGTGTGCAAGGGCCACAGGCTCAGTTCATCCAATGGAACATTAAGACAAATAACAGCAGAAGCTTGCAGGTAACCTCTTATTTTTTCTCTTTTCTTTTGATCCAGGGTGAATGAAACCAAACCCCAAACTTGGCTCAAGATTTAAATATCTGCCTGACAGGAGGGCTAAGGGCAGGGCAAATCATGTACAGTTAAAATCAAGCTACTCCAAACACAATCATTCAGGTAAGTAACTAGAATATCGCCTCTACCATCTAGAGAAAGAGAGAAGAGTGTCTGAGACAGGGCATATTTAGGAAAAAATACACATCTGAAGTCTCTGTGGCCACGATGAGAACTGGAATCCACATACAAGCCAGTTAAAGAGCATTTCAACATGAAATCTTAACTTAGTAGGAAGGTCAGGGTTAAGCTGTATCTTTTTTTGTTTTAAATACATGGACAGCTGTCAGATATGAAAATGATGGTGGGCTTTCCTGAAAGATCCCCTTGTGCATGTGTATGGATGCATGTGCTGACGCCTGTGGGGCAGCATGACAAGAGTTTAGGAGGGCTGGGAGCCCAGCAGTCTCTCAATAGCTGCATTGATGTCTCCACCAGTGGCAATAAGAGCCTGGAGGTTGGCCTCACGGTTAATGAAGCCCATGGCATTCAGCTGCTCCAGCTGCTGTTGGAATCGCACTTCAGGGCTCTGCGCCTGCAGAGGGAAAGGACAAAGACCTTCAGACTCAGACAGCAAAGAGCAGCACCCAAAACGGACAGCGATGGCCAGGCAGGGAGCACGAGCTCAGCTTTAGGTGCACTGAAATACTTCAGGCTCATTCATAGAAGCCCAGACTGGTTTGGATTGGAAGGGACCTTGAATCTCATCCAGTGCCATGGGCAGGGACACCTTCCACTAGAGCAGGGTGCTCCAATCCCCGTCCAACCTGGCCTTGGACACTGCCAGGGATGGGGCAGCCACAGCTTCTCCGGTCACCCTGTGCCAGTGCCTCAGCATCCTCACAGGGAAGAGCTTCTGCCTTAGATCCAACCTAAATCTCCCCTGTTTCAGTTTGAACCCATAACCCCTTGTCCTATCACTACAGTCACTGATGAAGAGTCCCTCTCCAGCATCCTTCAGACACTTGAAGCTGTTCTGAGGTCTCCATGGAGCTTCTTTTCTCCAGGCTGAACAGCCCCAATGTTCTCAACCTGTCTCCATACAGGAGCCGCTCCAGGTCCTGCTCATCCTCATTGCCTCCTCTGTATGCTCCAACAGCTCCATGTCCTTCTGATGTTTGGGACACCAGAACTGTACAGTTCAGTGATGTTACCCAGTCTGGCAACAGCAGCCATACTGCAGCACTGGAGGAGGAGGATCCCTGACACTCTTGGTTCCAAACCTCTCTAAAGGATTACTACACCCTGAAGCCATCCTGAGCCTCCAGACTTGGCATAAAGCACCAGAGAAACCTGCTGGGGACCACAGCGCTGGAGTGGGGTGGGATGGGGACAACCTTCACTTCCCCTGAAGATAGCCACCCCCCAGCAGTGTGTTGCCATGTAGCTGGGCATTACATACTTGAGAGCTTCCTCCGGCCAGCAGCTGGATCATCTGCTGCATGAGCTGCTGTTGGGGGTTCCCACCCCCGGCTGGAGAGGCACTGGCCGGCGTCGAAGCGGAGGGAACGGGGTTCTCCGGGATTGTGCTTCCTCCTGTGGAGGATGGGGGCATTCGAGGCATGCCGAAGGAGCCGAGGCTGCAGAGGAAGGCAGGGGTTGCTCAGAAGCAGGCTGGCACTTGGCGGTGTCCCCTGAGGGCTGGGAACCCCCCAAGCTCTGCCAGGCTGCCCCTTAGTGAAACAGTGCTACAGGAGATGAAACCACGACGTTTGTACGCTGCTCACACGCGGTGCTGGGAGTGAGCAATGGGCCTGAAGGGAACTACAGAGCCCAAATGAGAACCATGCTGCCAGAGAGCAGAATGGCTGCCCACATACCATCCTGTCCCAACCCACCCACCCTGTGCACAGAGAAGAAATTCGTGAGTGCAGCTGATACCAACTACAGCAACCAAGAGATGGGAAGTGGTTTCTGAAAGAATTCCAGAGTGATTTGGGTTGAAGGGACCTTAAAACTCATCCAGTTCCAACCCCCCGCCACAGACAGGGACACCTTCCACTACAGCAGCTTGCTCCAAGCCCCTGTGTCCAACGTGGCCTTGAGCACTGCCAGGGATGGGGCACCCAGACCTCCCTTCAACCCATCCCAGTGTCCCACCACCCTCACAGGGAAGAACTTCTGCCTCAGAGCTCATCTCAATCTCTCCTCTGGCAGGTTAAAGCCATTCCCCTTGTCCTATCACTACATGCTCTTTGTCGAAAGTCCTTCTCCAGCTTTATTGCAGGGTCAAAGACTTGCCACGTGTAGTACAAACAAGCAGCAAGTGCTCATTAGCTGCAACTCAGAGCTCCCCATGCATCATGACAGTGCCCCAAGCAGATCCCCCATCAATCAGCAGCTCTTCTGCCTGCTGGCAGGGAGCTCTGCCTGCAGAAACCCACTCAGAAGCACTTGTTACCTTGGCACTAGTCCTGGGGCCTCCGTTTGCAGCGTCTGGAGTCCCTGCTGGATCTGGAGGAGTGCCTGCATGGCGCGGGGGTTGGTGAGAATGGAAAGGGAGTCTGGGTTCTGCATCTGGGAACAAAGGCACAAAGACACAGAGGTACCAAACAGCGAGAGCTCGGGCAGCCAGGGAGCCTCCAGCTTCAAACCTGAGCAGCAAAGAGCAGAGCTGTGCCTCTTGCCCTGCAGCCAGAGCCAACCTGCGAGCCTGGTTCCTCCTCCAAGTCTCCAGACTGCAGGGCTCATCTACAGAGCTCCTCAGGGTTTAGAGCCAACTTCCTAAATGAACTGGGTGAAATCAGATTAGAAGTGGGGGCACAGGCCTTGGGAATGCCAGGGATTTTCTCTGATTGACCGGAATGAAGCAGCTGCTGGAGCACAATTTGCTGTTTTCATTTCTGTAACCTCGTTACAGTGAGAGACTGTCCACAGAGGGGTTTCAGGGAGCTCAACTACCCTAAAGTCCACCTTTAGGTAATGTAGATGACTTACTGTAGGCTGCCTTCTCTAAACAAGCTGTTTCTTTTTGTCTCCCCTGTACAAACCCCTTTCTTTCACAGCCCAAGCCACCCCAGCCCACATGCTTCCTAGTCCACTTGACTAAGCAGCCCAGACTCTCCCTTTCCTACAGAGGATGGAGAAGTTCTGGAGCCCTGGGGCTGAGAGCAGCACAGGGCCAGACAGAGGCCTTTACCTGCTGCAGGAAGACAGGGAGCTGAAGGCGGAGCTGTTCTTGAAGCTGTGGATTCCCAGCAAAGAGGGGGACATTTACCATGATCTAGCAAGAGACAGCACACGTAGGTAGGGTCAGAGGGTTGCTGCCACTGGCTGTTAAGCCCTATGTAACTAAGCCACGAAGAACAAGTCAGTCATGCCCCTGACTCCCTCCCTGGGCTTTCAACATGTTCCCCTGCTAAAGGGGACTGAAACAGGACAGCTCAGTTCCTGGCAGTTGTGTTGAACAGTGGCCATGGGCAAAGAAAAGGGCCATTCACATGTCCCTTTGAAAGCCACCTTTTTTGTTAGGGGCTCTGCTAAGACACCAGGTTCAGTACTGTGGAAGCCTTCAAGCAACTGAGAAATACATCAAAACTGTCTATACTCCCTGAGCTCTCTGCATGAGGAACCACTCCAACTAGAGAAGCAAGCACAAGCACTGTGAGCACAGCCTGGCTGATGACAGAAGACAACCGCAATGCTTTTACCTGTGCTGCAAAGTCCGGGTTCTGGGCAAGAGTCTGCATCATGCTCCTCATGTAAGGGGCAGAGATCATGTTCTGCATCAGCTGAGGGTTTTCAGAGATCTGCTGCAGGAGTCCTTGCATCTCTGGGCTGTTAAACATCCCTGCAAGGGCAAAGGGAAGAGAAGACAAAGGAAAACCTCTTATACAAGCTTGAGCACTGCTGCAATACATACAACAGCAATGTGTTCGCTTCATCCCCTAGCCAGCAGGGACTATGGCTGTGGACAGCCATGGCAGTGCTTTGCTTGCCACTCTCCCATGCTCTTGTGGGCTGCAGGGACATTAGAATTCCCAAAGTAACTTTCTAACAGGACACACCAGAAATAATCCAGGTGTGCTTGAAGCTGGGCTGGAATCAGTCATCTGCAGAGCAGCCACGGACAGGCACCCGAATGCCAGAGGGAGCTGTCCCCCCTGGAAGCCTGGCTGACTTGCTCAGGCAGTAGCATCCCCTGGCTCCTCTCTTGCCTACGTACCAGCCCCAATGCTAGCAGCATTCAGCCCAAACGGGTTGGATACAGTCGGTGTGCTCTGGGTGGCTGCTGAGCCAGTGCTGCCTTCGCTACTGGGCGCCTGGCTCTGGGAAGCAGGAGGTGTGGGGCTCCAGGGGTTTGGTAATGGTTCTCTGTTCTCCGTCCGTAAAGGCTGCGAGCTGGAGCTCTCAGAATTCCCCGTCAAGGAAGAGAAAGGATTGTTGCCAAACTAGGGAAAAAGAAGAAAAGGAGAACCACAATCAGTTAGTCCCAGCAGAGAATGTCAAACTAAAACCCACCACTGCAGGAGCTGGGGAACAGAGCAGCACATTCATCCAGGTTCGGAACTTGCTGAGCTCATGCTGTAATTTGCCTCCTGAGAAATGTGTATCTACAACACACTTCCCTCAGAAAAAGACCAGGCTCAAGGAGTGGCCACAGCCCCAGATTTGGGTCCCAAATGCAGGGCTTCCCAAGATCGCTGTAAAGCCAGCACCCGGACATACCAGTAGGTAATGTTAGACTGGAGTATGTCTGCAGAGACTTCTGCAGACAGACCTGTGCTCCCTCCTCCTGTGCTTCAAGCCAGCTGGAGCTCAGCCAGCTCCAATCCAAAGGCATCAGGCCTGAGCTAATAAGTAAGCCAGGCTGAGAGCAGAGGGCTGTGCTAACGAAGCTTCCCAGAGGTGATGGCTGGCATCCAGCCTGCCTGCAGACCAAAGGAGCCAGGGCAGGTCTCTGCTCACATACACCAAAGCAGATGACAGGCACTGCACAATGTCCTCCTGTTAGTGGCTGCCTTCATCATGCAGAGCAGCCATAGAATCCCAGATTGATTGAGGCTGGAAGGGACCTTAAAGCTCATCCAGTCCCAACCCCCTGCCACAAGCAGGGACACCTTCCATTAGATCAGGTTGCTCCAAGCCACGCCCAGCCTGGCCTTGAACACTGCCAGGGATGGAGCATTTACCACTTCTCTGGACAACCTGTACCAGGGCCTCAGCACCCTCACAGTAAAGAACTTCTTCCCTGTATCTAAACCCCACAGCCCGTACCTGCTCCCTGGCTGCACTGAACATGGGCTCCTGGATGTCCGTGTACATTCGGCGCAGGGCGTTGTATCCTCCTGGAATGCTCTCGAGGTTGCTCAAAGCACGGTCCTGGTTCCGCATCATCTCCTGCATCATGGCAGGGTTACGAGCCAATTCCATTGTCTGGGAGAAGGAGGGAAATGTGGAAAGCTCAGGCCTAAGTGCAGTGTGGAAGACTGGAATGGATTAAGAGAGTGGGGAGCAGCTCAGGGGTAGTCTACTGATCCAGCAGCCAAGCGGTGAAAGAGTTAAACCTGGCCTCCCAGAAGAAAGAGTATAATTAAACCCATTTCACAGCCAGGGAGCAGAGAGAGCATTTATCCAAGCAAAGAGAGCCCCCGGATCCTGGCTCCTTCCATCCCTGCTCAGCTCTTCCTTCCCAACCTCAGCTCAGCTGGAGGAGATTGTTTTGTTTCTAAGCACTATCGGAACATCCAAACATTTAACACCCATATGTTCCCACTCAAAGGGGATGGACTGCATTCAACAGCTGAGAAGGTGGAAGAGACTGGATCCTTCCCATTACAAGAAAGCCAAGAAATTCACCCTCTCCAAAGTTCTGACGGGTCTCCCCTGCAGAAGAAACCTCCAGCTCTCATTTGAGGTGCTGCTCATGCACAGTTTGGTCCTGCACCTCTGGACTTTCATGTGTGGCTGACACAGTTGAAAGATAACTGAGAAGCAGATGGAAGCCAGGCTCATTGAGCAATAACCCAGAAAGACCTTCCGACAAGTTTTCCTGGAGACAGCAGAGTCCTCTCAAGGGCTATTTAACACTCAGGCTCTCACACTCATCCCTTATGCTCCCTTTCTGATGCACCTTCGATCTTCCACTCCTCCAGGGCATGGGTTCCCTTTGTTCTGGGACTGTATGGAAACCTTTAGGATCCCAGCCTACAACTAGTGCTCCCTTCTCTGCTACAGGTAGTAAAATCCTGACTGTGCAGCTCAGTAGTCTACAGAGAGAAACAAAAAGTTTTTGCAGTAGCTTCACTTCTTCATGCCTGCTTTTTCTCCTATTCCTGACTGAGAACACAACATTTTATATGCAGCACATTAGGATGATCCCAATATCCTTATTTTGCCCAGCACATGATGGATTCAATAGCCCTGAAAGGAAGATGAGAGTTGCAAGTATGTGGGCTGAGTACTCAGCATTCACATAACTCAAGACCACCATCTGTTAGTGGGGAGCTTACAGCAGGAAGGAAGAGATCTCAAAAATCACTGATCTGGCATCACACACTCCCTTTGGAAGCTGGTCCACAAAGATGCTCTTGAACAAGCTTTAAACAGGCCCTGGCATGTGACTCACCTGCCTCATGAGCTCTGGGTTATTCAACATGTGGCTTATCTCTGGATTTCGCTCCATGAGCTGCTGCATCTGGGGATTGGCCATGATCATCTGCCTCATGAGGTCAGGGTTAGACATCATGTTCTGCACCAAGGGATTCTCCATTATCTGAGAAAGCATCTCTGGGTTGGACATCAGCTGCCGCTGCATCTGCTGCTGAAGCTCCATGAAGTTGGCAGAGCCCATCCCAAGGTTGCCCAGCCCAGTGATGCCACCAAAGCCAGCTGGAGAGGGAACAACACACAGTGAGAAGTGTGAGTCACTAACTGTCAGCAGCTGCAAGAGGACAAGCACCCACACTGATCTAGAGGTAGTCTATATCCCTGTGGCAGCCAGCTCTGAGGGAGAACATCCCCTAAACATGATTCACTAAGGGCTTTGGCATCACCCATAGCAGGGAGACTGAGGTACGCTGCTGGAAGCAACTCCTGCAACACCTACAGCAAGCAGAGACAGCTACAGGGCTCAAGAACCCCAAGCCCCTGGGGCTATCCTAGGAAACTCTTCTTTGGTGTCACACCTCACAGCCATCACTTACACAGGATGGATGGAGCACTGTTAGGGCCTCCATCTCCAGGACCTCCCATGGTCCCTGAGCCACTGCTCCGCCTGCTGCCACTGCCGGCATCGGAACCAGCGCTGCTGGATGTGGAAGGCTGAGATGGGGCAGCAGGAGAAGGGGTTGCACTGGGGGCAGAAGCAGCACTGGGGGCAGAAGCAGCAGATGTTGAATCTTGGACCCTGCAAAGAAACAAGAAAGGTAGCATTAAACTCCAGAGATGCAGGAAGGGTGAGCAGAGTCCTCTGTGCATGGCCCCAACCAGTTATCCCCACATTCCCACCTGCATGGATGGATCCACAGCTGTGCTCCCAGATGCCTTCCATCTAGCTGGAATCTGCCTCCCATCCTGCTGCATAACAGCCCCTGACATCTTATCCTGGCCCACACAAAGTGGTTTGACTGGTCTTACCCTCAGTTATATCCAACTCTTCCTTGAATCCCACTGAACTATTTACCTCAGCTATATCCCTGAGCAATGAGTTTGCTCCAAACAGGAAAATCCTCCTGCTGCTCCCACAGAAACCACAGGAGGTTACAGCAGGGGTAGTGCACGGGGGAAAAACAAGGCCCTGCTGCTGCTCTGCAAATCCTCCCATGCACTGAATATTCCCATCAGTGCTCCTGAGGGCAAAAATAAGTATCAGCGTTACGCAAACCCAAAATTCACTTTACTCACCACAAATAATGCTGTTATGCCCCTGACAAGTTGGGTTCCCCCCCCCCCCGAAAAAAAAAACCCTTTCTCAAACTCCTTTTTCTTTTTCATTCTTATTCCAGGGCTTTAAATACCAAACCTGAAGGGCCCTGTCCACTTTCAGCCTCAGCCGAAAACCAGGAGGCAGAGAATGGGGAAACAAAGCAAATAGGAAGCTGAACCAAAAAGGAAGAAGGAAGCTAGAGAAAGGTCACTTGGTTTCACTCAGCCAGGAAGAGGCTGTGATGTTCTCAGTCAGCACTTGTCTATGACTATCAGGAGGGAAAAACAAGAATGAGGAGCCCAGGAAAGCTCTTGTTTCCCCTTTGAAATGCTTCACAAGCGCCACAGCCAGCAGTAAACAGCATCGGGCTACCTGGAGATGCTGCATCCAGAGAGAGGCCTCCTGCAGCACCTGACAATACACATGGCTTTGTAAAGAAGAGGGGGGAAAGAAAAGAAGGCACTAATCTTCAGGAAGCCAATAAGAACCACACAAAGAGCCACAGCTCCCAGGAAGCATGATGAGGCTGCAGCAGGGAGCCCCAGAAATGGTTGTGAAGGGGGCGTTGAGATCAATAAGATGTGGCTGCACATCACTGTGAAGCACAGCAACTGTTCCCTAGAACCTTCTGGGCTCCATTGGATAGCACTGCGAAGAGCCCAGCTCTGCAGGGATCAATCCTGTGTCCCTTCCTCAGATGGACATGAGTGCGCTCAACCTGGGAGCTCCACGGGGTGAACCTGCTGCATGCACATGGCCTGAGCCTCCCCCCCAGGGTGCAGCACCCACCTCTCTACCCCTGCCCATGCAGATCCACCTCTGGGTACCACACAGAGGCACTGCTCTGCCTTACAGAGTGCTCTGCACACACGGTGTGCCTCCCATAGCACCTGAGAGAGCCTGAGCACAGGCTCAGAGCAGAGGATATGAGAGGAAGGGCAAGAAAAACTGGGTGTTAGTTTCCATTTCAACACAAAGCCATTGAGAAAGTAACTTCTGTCAGCAGCATCTTCTCTTGGTTGGAACTGGCATCAAGTTCCACGGGGCTCTTTCAAGACTACCAAGTTATAAAGGCTCAAAATACAGAAGTTGTGTTAAAAAAGAGGCAACCCCCTCAGGCACTTGCCACAAACTTACCCAGCTGTGTAACCTAGGAGAAAGAGACACCTAGGGATAAACCCCACTGCTGCACAGCAAAGCCACTGCAGGGAGAGAGCTGGGATCCATCTCCTCATGGATCACCACCAGCAAACAAGTACTTCAGTCACCAATGGGGCAGAAATGTCCCTCCATGATTTCCCTGCATCATCCATTTACCCTCAGCCCCCAAACCAAAGCAGTTTCTTACTTCTGGGGAGTCTTGATGACCAAGTGCACAGTCAGCCCATCTTTGATCCCATGTTGATTCAATGTGTCTCCATCCTTCAGGATCTTCCCAGCGAAGATCAGAACCAGCTGATCCTGTTTGGCTTTAAACCGCCTGGAAATCTCTTCTTTGAACTGAAAACAAACCCCAAACAAAGCATTGCTCAGGCAAAAGGAGCAGAAATGGAACGCTCGTCCTCCAGATAGCACATCTACGAAGGAAACAGTGGGAGGAACTGCCAGGCCTTCAGCACCTCACCCAAAATGAGCCCATGCAGGTACTAACCAGGTTGCTGAGGATGTTTGCTGAAGGTTTGCAAGTGTGCATCTCAGACCTAATCCAAATACCCTATTTCATCTTCTCAATCACTGAACTGTTTCTGTCTCTGCTTGATGTTTTTCCTAAGGAAAGCCCAACTCGGCTTTAATACAAGCCAGAGCTCTATGGAAAAGGGAACAATCCTTTATCAGCCAATGGAAATAAACTAGGTCTTCTCCAATTCCTATTTCTGCAACTGAATTCCCTGGGAGCACGCTACGCCACACGGACACCTCTTCTTTCCTGTGTGATGGGGAGGAATGCAGCCTGTCACTGCTAACCCAGCTGGGGCATTCCCAAGTTGATTTCCCGTCAAGAAAAGCCTTGCATTTGGAAGCCACAAACTGCAGGGAATTCACAGGGAAAGGCCAGCATGGAAAGAAAAGCAAGAGAGGAGCTCACAGCCTTCACACCAGAACCCCCCAGCTCCTGCCTACCCCCCGGCTCTGATCTCTTCCAGGCCTTTCACGCCATAACCTCGTGCCCTCCCTCTGCCCCAGAGCAAGCCAAGTGCCCATGACACCGTGTCCCAGTGGGCACAGCTACGGGCAGCGCTGCAGCCAGTCCCTATGAAGCTTCCCCCTCGCAGGAGCGGCCTCCCCAGCCCACACATGGGCTGCTGCTCCCTTCCCTCTGCTCCATTCAACCAAAGCCTTGCCCAGCTCCTCTCCTCTGCCCCCCAGTGCCCGGAGCCGCCCCACCACAGGCAGCCCCACACGGCCTCATCCAGCTCTGCCCCCAGAGCCGCTGCTCCCCGTCACAGCACCCTTCCGCTTCCTTCCTCTGCAGAGCCCCCAGACCTCACTCCCCTTCAACCCTGTCCCTACAGCCACCATCCACCGCCTACACCCCCCCGGCCCCGGCCCTATGCCCAGGGCCTGCTCCCCCCTAAGCCCCAGCCCTCACCCACCTCTACCCGCTAATTCAAGCCTGCCTCGCACAAGGCCCCGAAGGCCGGGGGTGCCCCTCACCCCCCCCCGGCTCCCCCCTCCGCCCTAAAGCCGCGTCCCCCCCGCTTCCCAGCGCCGCCGGCTCGCTCAGTTCCCCCCCTCCTCAAAGCCCTCCCCTGCCCCCAGAGCCATGTCCCGCCCCACACTGAGCTCCTGACCCCCCCAAACCAACCCCGCAGCCAGGCCCCCCCCCCTTCGGCCCGGCCCAGGCCCCCACCTCGCGCACGGAGGCGCCGTCCGCGATGACGATCTCCTCCTTGTCCTTAGGGGTCTTCACGGTGACGCGGATGAGAGCCCCGCCGGGGCCCGCCTCGCTCTCCCCACCGGGGCCGGGCCCTCCTCCTCCTCCTCCTCCTCCGCCGCTCGGCTCCGCCATCTTCGCCGCCCGCCCCGCCAGACCGGGCCGCCGACACAGAGAGGTGGAGAGAGAGCGGCGCCACGGCCTCCCCCTCCAATCCCGCGGTGGCAACACTGCCCCTTAGCGGACCGGCGGGAACCTGCCGTGCGGCGGGGACTTCAACGGGAGGAACGGGGCGGAGGGAGGTCGTTATCCGGATCCCTCCTGCACCCCCCTTAGCTGGATCCATCCTGCTCCCCCATCACTGGATCCATGTTGAGCCCCCACGAGCTGGATCCATCCTGCACCCCCATCACTGGATCCATGTTGAACCCCCATGAGCTGGATCCATCCTGCTCCCCCATCACTGGATCCATGTTGAGCCCCCACGAGCTGGATCCATCCTGCTCCCCCATCACTGGATCCATGTTGAGCCCCCCATGAGCTGGATCCATCCTGCTCCCCCATCACTGGATCCATGTTGAGCCCCCATGAGCTGGATCCATCCTGCACCCCCATCACTGGATCCATGTTGAGCCCCCATGAGCTGGATCCATCCTGCACTCCCATTACTGGATCCATGTTGAGCCCCCATGATCTGGATCCATCCTGCACCCCCATCACTGGATCCATGTTGAGCCCCCATGAGCTGGATCCATCCTGCACTCCCATTACTGGATCCATGTTGAGCCCCCATGATCTGGATCCATCCTGCTCCCCCATCACTGGATCCATGTTGAGCCCCCCATGAGCTGGATCCATCCTGCTCCCCCATCACTGGATCCATGTTGAGCCCCCCATGAGCTGGATCCATCCTGCTCCCCCATCACTGGATCCATGTTGAGCCCCCATGAGCTGGATCCATCCTGCTCCCCCATCACTGGATCCATGTTGCGCACCCATTGCCTGCCTCCACCCCGCACCCCTTTAATGGGGGCTGCACCCCCACAAGCTGGCTCCATCCTGCACCCCCCTTTTCCAGGTCCACCCCTTCCCTAACGCCGCTCTCAGGGCTCCCACTCCCGGCCGGGGCTGGACCCCGCTCCACCGTGACCCCGGGGGCCGAGTTTGGGGGTGTCCGGTCGCGCTTCCCCCGCCCTGGGTTGGGGACGGACACAGGCCTCGGGCTCCGGGACCCCGCGAACTACGAGTCCCGGCGTGCTCCGAGGCGAGCGCGGCCGCGCTGCGGGGCGAGTCCGGCTCCGCCCTGCCCCGGCCGCGGCCCTGTCGCTGTCGCGGAGCGGAGCCGCCGCGGCCATGCTGCGCCCCAAGGCCCTGACGCAGGTGCTGAGCCAGGCCAACACCGGCGGCGTCCAGAGCACGCTGTGAGCGGGGCCGGGCCGCGGGAACCGCCGCTTACCGGGACCGGGAGGGGCTGCGGGGGGCGCGGGGCGGGGCGATGGGGAGATGCAGGGAGCACAGTGCGGGGTGCTGGGGAGATGCGGGGTGTTCGGAGATGCAGGGAGCACAGTGCAGGGTGATGGGGAGATGCGGGGTGTTCGGAGATGCAGGGAGCACAGTGCAGGGTGATGGGGAGATGCGGGGTGTTCGGAGATGCAGGGAGCACAGTGCGCGGTGATGGGGAGATGCGGGGTGTTCGGAGATGCAGGGAGCACAGTGCGGGGTGCTGGGGAGATGCGGGGTGTTCGGAGATGCAGGGAGCACAGTGCGCGGTGATGGGGAGATGCGGGGTGTTCGGAGATGCAGGGAGCACAGTGCGCGGTGATGGGGAGATGCGGGGTGTTCGGAGATGCAGGGAGCACAGTGCAGGGTGATGGGGAGATGCAGGATGTTGGGGAGATGCAGGATGTTGGGGAGATGCAGGGTGTGCAGCGCAGGGTGATGAGGAGATGCAGGATGCACAGTGCTGGGGCTGTGCACTATGTCAGGACCATGCACAGTACATGGTGCACAGTGACAGGACCATGCATGGTACATGATGCACAGTGGTGCCAGTACCATGCACAGTACATGGTGCCCAGTGACAGGACCATGCATGGTACATGGTGCACAGTGGTGCCAGGACCATGCACAATACGTGGTGCACAGTGACAGGACCATGCACAATACGTGGTGCACAGTGACAGGACCATGCATGGTACATGGTGCACGGGGGCACCAGGACCATGCATGGTACTTGCCCACCAGGCTCGTGCCTGCTCTGCCCCGGGTCCTGCTGCTGCCACAGACGCAGCCACCGCAGCAGTGCTGGGCTTGGGGGGAGCTGTGATGGGGTCTGGTGCCGCACTGGGTTTAGAGGCACCAATCCACCCCCCCCACACCCCACATCCCATTTACAGGCTCCTAAACAACGAGGGCTCCCTGCTCGCCTACTCGGGCTATGGGGACACTGATGCCAGGGTCACTGCGGCCATCGCCAGCAACATCTGGGTAGCCTATGACAAGAACGGGCACCAGGCATTCAATGAGGACAACCTCAAATTCATCCTCATGGACTGCATGGTACGTGGGGCTGGGGACCAGGCCACCAGCGTGGCTCTGGGTTCCCCCAGGATCAAGCTTTGGGTGCGATGGGTGCTGTTTCTCCCTGGGCAGGAGGGGCGAGTGGCCATCACGCGGGTGGCGAACCTGCTGCTCTGCATGTATGCGAAGGAGACAGTTGGATTTGGGATGCTGAAGGCCAAGGTAATGCTGGCAGGGAGGGGGCCAGAGGGGCACAGGGCCGTGTCCATGCTGTGGAGTGGGAAAGAGCAGATTAGGGTGAGGATGGGAGTGGTGGAGGAGCCACCATAGAATGGCATCACAGAATGGCTTGGGTTGAAGGGACCCTAAAGCTCATCTAAAGCCACTGGCAGGGACACCTTCCACTGGAGCAGCTTGCTCCAAGCCCCGGTGTCCAACCTGGCCTTGAACTCTGCCAGGAATGGGGCATCCAAACCATCTCCATTCAACCCATCCCAGTGTCCCACCACCCTCCCAGGGAAGAGCTTCTGCCTAAGATCCCATCTCCATCTCCCCTCTGGCAGGTTAAAGCCATTCCCCGTGTCCTGTGCCTTCATCCATTGTCCAAAGCCCCTCTCCAGCTTTCCTATATCCCCTACACAATGAGATACGGACTAACAGAAGCACACGGGGGGGGTGTGGGTTGTGAAGCCCCCCCGGCCCTGTTCACGCCACCCTTCACTCACAGGCGCAGGCACTGGTCCAGTACCTGGAGGAGCCGCTCACGCAAGTGGCCGCATCCTGACCGCAGGAGCAGAGCTTGGAGGTGCCACCACGTGAAGGTGCCTCCAGCACCATCGGCGACCCCAGAGCTCGGGGTGCCTTTACAAGGAAGGTGTGGGGAGCAAAATACCAACGGGAGGAATAAAAGTGTCTTTGATGCTTGCAGCCTTTGTGTCTTCTTGTGAATGAAAGGAGCTGGAGGGGGGCTTTGGGGCAAGAAGCGATGCGATGGGCTCATGGCAAGGGGACTGGGTCCAACAGAGCCCCCTGCCCAGCTGCACTGGGGTGATGGGGGCGGCGGGGGCTCTTTCCCTTCCCGTTCTCCCCATCCTTCACACGATGGCAGCAGAGACAAGCAAACGCGCTCAGAACCCACTGGAGCGGGGCTGAGCGCAGCGGGGGGGGGGGTCTCGTCCTGCCCTGCTTGTCCCACTCTGGTCCCAGCAGCCCGGCCCCGGCCCCAGCTCCTCCTCCGGCCGCCCAATGTCCCATGGGTGCCATTACCTGCCCAACCTGCGCTGCGACACCCGGTCCCACCCCTTGAGTCAGGCGGTTGCGCTGCCGGCCCCGCGGCCCCGCACTCCGCACCGCAAAGGAAACTTTGCTCCTTCCTCCCGTCTCCCATCGGTGCCTCCGGGAGCCGCCGGCTTTGAGAAGCAGGAAACAGAGCGGCCGGGGCGCCATGGGCAGCGCCGAGGAGGATTATAACTTCGTCTTCAAGGGTGAGCCCTGGGCTTGGCGTCCGCAGAGGGGATGGAGCAGGGACGGTGGCGGGATGGGGATGGGGGTCTTCACTGGGTGTCCTCACTGTGGTGCTGAGCAGCTCGGCAGCTCTTGTGTGCCCCGGGAGCTGTGAAGGGGCAGGGGGTCAGCGAGCAGGATCCCGCCTCCGTTGTGTCCCCAGTGAGATCAGGGCTGGGGATGGCTCCAGGGTCCATGGGGGCATGGGGAGGACCCCACACTGCGGCCCTAGGAGAGGGAAGCGCCGCATGAGCCCATTGACCCAGGTGCCTAAAAGTCATTTGGGTGCGGGTGGTGGCACGTGGAGGACACGGGGGTCAGACCTGGGCTGGAGAAGCAGGGGCACAGCCTCGTGCCCCCCCAGCTTGTGCTGCTCAAGCACAGGTCCTGGTGTCCTGGGTGCCACCAGCTGGACCTTGGGGTTCCCTTGGGGCAAGGAGAGATGGAGAAAGCTCCATGTGGGTGCCCACTGCAGCGGGGTGACCCTCACCCTGCTGCTGCCAACAGGCCCTGGTGGCTGGGATCCACCTCAACCAGCACTGGGAGCACACAAGCAGGATGCTCCAAGCCCCTGTGTCCAACCTGGCCTAGAACACTGCCAAGGATGGGGCAGCCACAGCTTCTCTGGGCACCCTGTGCCAGTGCCTCAGCACCCTCACATCTATATCCACATTATATATATCCAGAAGGATATGTTCGATCCTGCCCAGGTCTGTGGTCATCATTGCCCAGGCAATGAGGGATGCCCATGCATCCTGTGGCAGTGCAGATGCCACCCTCCCAAGGCAACAAGCCCCTGGCTGGCTTCACTCAGGTTAGTGGGATTCCTCGGAGCATCCTTTCCCCCTCCTCAGCAGCTCCAGTGGGATTCCTGCTTTCCTTCCGCAGTTGTCCTGATCGGGGAGTCTGGGGTGGGCAAAACCAACCTGTTGTCCCGCTTCACCCGCAACGAGTTCAACCACGACAGCCGCACCACCATCGGCGTGGAGTTCTCCACCCGCAGCATCCTGGTGGGAGACTCCGTGGTGAAGGCTCAGATCTGGGATACAGCCGGGCTGGAGCGGTACCGCGCCATCACCTCCGCGTAAGGATGTGATACCCAAACCAGGGCTGCCCCTGGTACCCGGGTGGTGAAGATGCGGGGGGGGGTGGTGGTGTTTAGATGGAGCATGGGGTGATGCTGAGGTTCTGCCATAGGTACTACCGGGGGGCTGTGGGTGCCCTGGTTGTCTTTGACATCACCAAGCACCAGACATACGATGTGGTGGAGCGGTGGCTGAAGGAGCTCTATGACCACGCTGAGCCCAGCATCGTCGTCATGCTGGTGGGGAACAAGACTGACCTCGCACAGGCTCGGGAGGTGCCCATGGAGGAGGCAAGAATGTTTGCAGGTACAGGCTGGCACCTTGCTCTAGGGACTGAGGGGCTTGGGGACCCCCCTGACAGCAGGGACCTGCATCAATGTGGGCACCTAGACATCTCCAAAGGGGCTCCAGAGCAGAGCTGTGCCCTGGTCGGGGTCTGTATCAGCTCCTCTCGTTGCAGACAACAACGGGCTGTTGTTTGTGGAGACCTCAGCGCTGGACTCCACCAACGTCGAGCAGGCGTTTGAGACCATCCTGACGGGTACATGCACCAGCACCACGCTGCAGCGGGGTCCTGGGGATCAGGACGTTGAAGGACCCACACTGGGTCTCTGCACAGCTCTTCTCCTCTGCCCTGCCCTGCGGCAGCCCTTTGGGGGTGGTTTCTGGTCTTTCTGGCTGGTTTGGTTCCATGCTCTCCTGTTGGGCGTTTCACTTCGAGCACCCTTGGCTTTGTTCTCCCGGCCCCTTGGGCATTTTGCATTGTGTGGGGGGGGAGCTCCTTCTTCCCCTGTAATCTCTGGTTTCCCTTCCTGTTGTCCTGGGCTCCTGACTCAAGGTCTCCAGCACGCTGCGGAACCGGCCATGGGGAGCTGGGGGCACAGGGATGGAGCTGGGGTGATGCTCGTGCAGGAGCAGCTCTGTGTGCACTGGGGCAGGAGGGCAGGGAGATGTGCTGAGCCGTGCCGTGCTGTGCCGTGCCCCAGCACAGGCTGAAGCACTCATCCAGGTTGGGCAAGAGGAAATTGCCACAGCCCAGGGTGTTCCCCAGGCGCTGCAAGGATGCAGCTTGTAGGGAGCTGCTTCCTTGTAACCCCTCAGCTCACAGAGGGGAAGCAGCAGCACCGGTGCGAGGGTGAGCAATGAGCACCGGCCCCGCTCCCCCCCGGCACCCCTTGTTTTGCAGAGATCTTCCGCAAGCTGCAGCAGCAGAAGCAGAGGAGCAGCCAAACCAACACGGTGGCACTGGGCAGCGGGAGCCCCGGCAGCGCGGCCGCGGCGCAGGAGGAGAAGCGCCCGTGTTGTGTGGCCCTCTGAGGTGTGCAGGCACCCCCGGGGACCCCCAGGACACAGCAGTGACGCAGAGCTGGGTCTGCCAGGACACCCTGCCCAGCCATGGGAGCCGCTGCGACCGCATCCGGCCCTGGGGCTGCTGCCGTGGGGCCACGTCCTGAGGATGTGGGTGTCCCTGCACGTCTCCATCCCAAGTCCTAAGGAGCCAAGTGGCAGCGCTCAGCCCTTGGCTCTGTCCCCATCCTATGTGTGGGACAAGCGTGATGGCAGGACCCAGGGAAGGTGCCTGCTGGCTGCCCGGTGCAGAGCCGGGTGCTGGGGCCCCGGAGCAGCTCTGTGGCCAGCGCGATGGTGACACCATCATTAAAGGACTTGTGAAAGGCAGCTTTGCTGAGCTGGAATTCCTGCAGCACCGTGGTCCCCACCTCTGGGACACGCTGGAGGTCATGGCCTCCCTCTGTGGCCCCCTGTGCCCCCTCTCCATGCAGCCTTTCCACATCCCCACATCCTTGGTGGCTTAGGGCATCAACCAGGTTGGAAACGACCTGCAAGCTCATCGGGTCCAACCTTTATCCCAGGCACTGCCAAGGGCACCACTAACCCATGGCGCCAAACCATGTCTTGGCCTCAGCCATTATCCAGAACTGCTTGCAAATGGGAGAATTGCTCCTGGATTCCTCTAGTTCTGGGCATTCGCTTTCCCTTTGGATTGTGCAATGTGTGGCAGCCCAGCTCCCATCGCATGTCTGTGGTTCTGCATGGGGAGCATGGCCACGGCTGTCGCTGTTGGTGGCACACAGCCACACTGGCGGCCTTTCCCTGCTGCCATAGAACCATGGGATGGGTTGGTTTGGAAGGGAGCTTAAAGCTCATCCAGCTCCAACCCCTGCCACGGGCAGGGACCCCTTCCACTGTGCTCCAAGCCCCTGTGTCCAACCTGGCTTTGAACACTGCCAGGGATGGGGCATCCAAACTTTCTCCATTCAACCCATCCCAGTATCCCACCACCCTCACAGGGAAGAGCTTCTGCCTAAGATCCCATCTCCATCTTCCCCTCTGGCAGGTTCAAGCCATTCCCCTTGGCCTGTCCCTACAGGCCCTTGTCCCAAGCCCCTCTCCAGGTTTCCTGTAGCCCCTTTAGGCACTGGAACTGCTCTAAGGTCTCCCCTTCAGGAGCCTTCTCTTCTCCAGGCTGCCCCAGCCCAGCTCTCTCAGCCTGGCTCCTATGGGAGCTGCTCCAGCCCTCGCAGCATCTCCGTGGTCCCTCTTGTGCTGTTGCTCCAGAGCTGGATGCAGGATGCAGGGGAGGTCTCCCAGAGCCGTGGAGCAGCCTCATACCTGCCCCTTTACCTGGCCCAGGTGAAGGCACCTGCCCGGTGATGGGCAGCCCCGGCAGCCAATGGCTTTGGAGGAGGAAGGGCTGTGGCCACCTCCGAGTGCACAGGGAACAGCCCCGGCCAGGGCTGGATCAGGCCCGGAAATCCCAGCCTGCCCAGTGGGATCGGGGCTGTGGTGCTGGGCAGGATGCGGGGCAAGGACGATGAGTACGATTACCTCTTCAAAGGTGGGTCTCCTGCGCTGGCCGTGCCTGCAATGAGCTGAGCCCGGTCTCAGCCTCCACGCAGTGCCCTTGGGATGGAGCTGGAAGCCGGGGCTTTGGCTTGTACCGGGATATAACACACAGCGTCCCATTGCTGGGGACCTGGGGGGCTCGTTGGGATGCTAGGCACAGGGAAGGTGGGATGGAGTGGGATGGAGGTTGTTGGATGATGTTGCTGGGATGGAGGTTGCTGCCGTGGTCTGAGATGGTTGATGCTGAGGTTGTGGCTGATGGGGGGGGGGGGGGCTGTTTGTGGTCCTTATGCTAATGAAAGGGCCTTGGTGCTGCTGGAGGGGCTCAGAGTAGATGAGCATCGACCCTGGGCATGGCTGCTCATTGGAACCTTCCCTGGGGCTCCTGCCTGGAGCTCCAGGCTGTTTCCATCCCCACCTCTGAGCTGGGACGTGGTGTGTCAGAGATGTGATGCTGAGAAAGGCAGCAAGAACCGAGCCCACCGGGTGCTTTAGTGCACGGGGTGGAGGATGCTCGAGTCCTCCTTGTCCTTCCTTTCTCTGTGAGACCCCCCCCTGCATCCTGCTCCCAAGCTGGGTCCCGCAGGGGTGTCCCTGCATCCGGGAATGCTCGGAATCGTCAGCGAGGGCATTGAGAAATAACTGAATACCATCAAAATCCAGCCCCTTTGAGTCATAAACTCAACAAACTCGATGGGAGAGCTGCAAGATAAAGCTTCCCGGAGCCTGTCACACTGGGCTCCACAGGGACCAGCCAGGGAGGAGGAGGAGGAAGAGGAAGAGGAGGAGGCAGAAAATGCCTCCTTTCAGACGATCTCTTGTGCACCCTCAGGGTTGGAGCTTGGGCTGCAAAGAGGACACCCGGTTGTGCTTGGCCTCTCTGGCCTGGCTGCCTCCACATGGGGTCCTGGCTCTGCTTTCCCCCCCTGTTTTATGTATACGGAGCTTTCCCATCCCTGGAGCTGGGAAGAAAACGCCTGGCAAGGCCCAGGAATGCTCTTGAGGGGTATTTCCAGGTGGTTGTGGGTGTCCATAGGGGCTGACCCTGTGCTTGTGCCCCCCCAGTTGTGCTCATCGGGGACTCTGGGGTGGGGAAGAGCAACCTCCTGTCACGCTTCACCCGCAATGAGTTCAACCTGGAGAGCAAGAGCACCATCGGCGTGGAGTTTGCCACCAGGAGCATCCAAGTGGAGAACAAGACGGTGAAGGCTCAGATCTGGGATACGGCCGGGCAGGAGCGGTACCGCGCCATCACCTCCGCGTGAGTGCCCTTGTGTCCCTATGGGGTGCCCCCCACGCAGGGCCCTGCTCTGACCCGTCCCCTCGCTGTGCCCCAGGTATTACCGGGGGGCTGTGGGGGCTCTGCTCGTCTACGACATCGCCAAGTACCTGACGTACGAGAACGCGGAGCGGTGGCTGAAGGAGCTGCAGGACCACGCGGATGCCAACATCGTCATCATGCTGGTGGGCAACAAGAGCGACCTGCGGCACCTCCGCGCCGTGCCCACCGAGGAGGCCAAGAGCTTTGCAGGTACCTGGTCCCCATCCTGCCCTGTCCCGTCTCCATCCCAAAGCTGTGGCTCATGGCACCGGTGTGAGCTCACTTTTGCCCTTGCAGAGAAGAATGGGTTGTCCTTCTTGGAGACATCTGCTCTGGACTCCACCAACGTGGAGATGGCTTTCCATAACATCCTCGTGGGTAAGGGGGATGGCTTTGGACACCGTGTTCTCCCAGGACCCTGCTGCGGTGGGATCCTGCTCCTTTGGGGGGGGGGGGGGAGATGAGGGCATTTGCCCCCCTGGAGCTGTGTGTTTCGGGGGTCCCCCACTCCAACCCTCGCTTCAAGCTCCTGTTGCTCCTTCTGCTGGCAGAGATTTACCGCATCGTGTCCCAGAGGCAGATCCCAGGGCAGCCGGAGCCTGAGTTCGGCCCCAGCACCAGCATCGAGCCCATCCGGGTGCTGCCCACGCAGCAGGAGGGCAGGCAGGGACCCTGCTGCCAGAACATCTGAGCACCCCCAAAACCACCCACCAAGAGATGGCATCACCTTTATCACCCTCTACCTCTGCTCGCTGCAGCCCCCCCGGACACGGCGGCTGCTTCTGCATCGCTGCCCTTGTGTGCACCATCGAGCTCGCCCTGTGTTTATGTAGGACCTACACAAACAGCAGGGGGAAAACCCCATCAGGGTCTCTCCCTTCTCTCCCCATTGTTTGGGACCTGGCATCTCTTTGTGTCCCTGCTTCCTCTAGCCCTGAAGGCACAGCCATGGGGTGACTCAGGGTGGCACTGAGTAAGCCCAAGCATCCATGGGTGCAGCCCTTCAGGGCAGGGTGCGGAGGGGGACACTGGGTGCACCCTTCTTTGGGTTGCACCCAGCCCTGCCCCTTCCGCACCAGGGGCTGGGTGAGCCTCTGGGTGCTGGTGGGGCAGCCGTGGGGCAGCCTGGTGCGGGCAGGTAGGGAGAGGACAAGGGGAATGGCTTGAATCTGCCAGAGGGGAGATGGAGATGGGCTCTGAGGTGGTTCTGTGATTCTATGATCCCTTCCACTGCTGCCCCAGCCTGGGGGAACCTGGGGACGTGTCCTTTGGGGGAGCCCTAAGCGGGTGACCAGGGGATGCTGCAGGTGGGCAGTGGTCCCCCTGCATGGCCAGAGCCGGCACATGGGACCCCTGAGCTCTGGCTGCTCGGAAGCACGATCCTGCCCCACTCCAGTGCCATCACTGGTGGGGCTGGTGACAACCTGGCTGCCACTAGATGGAGCGGGTGCTGCACCCATGGGTGCCAACGGCCCCAGCCCCAGCCCGCCACGGCCCGAGCTTCTGTCCCCATTCACCCCAGTGCTGGGAGCGGGTCCCCATCCCAGCGCAGGGTCCGGGGGTCTCTGTCTCTCCGCACGCAATTGGCTGGGATTCATCCCCGCGATGGGAATCTGGGAAAACTCCCCCTATGGTGCTGCTGCCAGAGGCTCCTTCTCGGCAGGGTCCCTCCAGCCCCGCATCTCTGCATCCCCATCAGGAAGAGCCAGAAGCCAGAAGGGGCAGCACGAAGGGATCTTGCTGGAGGGCTTGGAGGCTCAGGTCCTGCTCCCATAGCACAGGGTGAGCAGGGGGGTGCCAGCTCCATTGGGGGTGCCCAGATCCCTCCTTGACCACGTCTTGTGCCTGTCCCCAAGTGAGTGACTGGCATTAACCCACCCCAGCCCCGCGCCACCATCTGCCCGCACCGAGCCGTGGTGCCAAGGGCTGATGTCAGCCCTGGCACCGGCACCGAGAGGCTGTGGCTGCCCCATCCCTGCAGTGTTCCATGGGGAAGGGGTCCCTGCCCGTGGAGCTGGATGAGCTTTAAGCTCCCTTCATCCCACCCCATCCCATGGCTCGACGATTCCCCCCTGCGCTCCCGAGCAGCCGGACACCAAGCGCAGAGCCCGAGTTTCTTAAGTAATAATACTTTAATAAAATTAAGTTCTTAATGTAATTTAGCACATTTAATACATTAACCCTTTCCCTTCTTTGTTTTCTACAAGTTGTGCAACATCATTATTTTAAGTTTTTCTTCTCTTTTTGCCTTTTCTTAGCATTCCTTCTCCCCTTATCCTATATGCCTCAAAACTCAGACGACGAGCCTAACTCTACTCTAGCTTCGGTTATGTCCCTCTCAGGCCTTTCCTTTTGCGTCACGCCGGAGAGATGGGAATACCTGGATGGAACATGTGATCGGTTTCCAATAGTAACCATCCCTACTACAGGTTTCCTATTGATGTTCAAAGAAAAGAGGAAGGGGGGGGGGAAAAGAATCCATCAAAGCAAACACAACAGAAGAGGGAATGGACTTGGAAGGGCCACACGTGGCTGGCCCAGCGCGAGGTTGGGAGTACCATGGAGCAGGACTGTGGGATAGCACCCGGATGCGGCGGGGAAGCGGATACACACAGACACTTGTACGGCTTGGAGCGGGGATGAAGGGAAGCTGACGGGATGCTGGGGCAAGCAATAAGCCATGAAGGGCTGCGGGGTATCACTGAGCTCGCTGCCAGTGGGTCCCTGGGGATCCAGTTGGGGTTTAGCTCATGTTTCCCATGGGAAATCCCACCGGGAGCTCTCTGATACCAAGGCAGAGCCGGAGGGAATCCTCTGCAGGTCCCAGTGGGTGCCCAGGGGCTGCTCTGGGCATCCCAGGGGATTGCTTCCCCTGGAGCTGGGATCAGAGCTGCTCCGTGGCACGGCTCCACATGCCCTTCATGGTTGCTTAACGCTGCTTGTACCCCCGCAGCAAACCCTCAGCTGCAGAGCAGGATCTGGCCCCTCATTCATGGCGTTTTCCCCTTTTCTTTACCATTTTCTTGCCCAGAAACCGAAAGGAAAAGGGAAAAACCACAGAGGAGCAAAGCATCCCATGAGCGCATCCCTTCATCCCAGCCCCCCGGAGCTAAGGGAACGTTTCGGAAGCATCATCTCAAGCCCAGCAAACCCATTCTGCCATCAGCAGTGCCACGGGTGGAGGGTGGCTTCATAGGCACCAGTGGAACGACTCCAGCTTTCCCATCAGTGTCACTTCCCTGGGGGGCACTTCCCATCGGCTGCGTTAGCAACCCTGAAGTGATGCTGGAGCGCATCCAGCGGGAACTCCACAGCCTGCCAGGGCTGAAGCCACTTCAGATTCCAATTGAGTAACCCCATTGAAAGGGGGGGAGTTACACAGGAGGAAAGGCAGGAGCTGCCCAGCGTTCCCTATGCAAAACTGAGGGCAAACCCAGCAGGATTATGGCTGAGTTTCCCACCAGGTCAGCTAAGAGCAGAACGGGATTGGGAGTCTCTATAGGATGTGAAACCCCACCATGAAACACAGGGATTGCTCCCTAACATCCTAGAAAGGGCTTTGGAAGACCCAGCCCATCCTGGCTCTGCCCCTGCCGGTGCTGACACCGAGGGAACCTTGCAGAGGCAGGATGGGACCCCACTGTCGGTATACAAGTATAAAGTGCATCCACTCTCCAGTCCAGGGCATCTCCCATCGTCCAATGTCAATCACTGCCTCTTCTTCAAGTATCAAACCAAAAAACATGAGGTAAAACGAAAAGGAAAGAGCAAACAGGCCCCCTGGTCACCCTGCAGGACCAGGAGCTTGGTACCACCAAGCACAACCCCTTCTGACAGCACAGGAGATGCTGTGCTCGGCGCTCCCAAACCCGCTCCGCGGAGCGCGCTCTGATTCACAGTGCTATGTGCAGAATGAGAACTGTCTTCGCTTCCTGTCCTAACCTATTGCATGGCTTTGCTGAAGGAATGCTGGTAAGCGGCTGCCCCCACGAGCGTGTGTCTCCGAGGCTTTTAGGATCCTTAGGGATGCTCCCGACTCGGGGACATCACCAATGGGTGAGCCACGACACAGAGGAGAGGAGCAAAAGCTGACCCCGGAGGTAAGCACCTTTCAAGAGTGGTTTTCTTCGGCTTCTCTAGGGATAACGGCGTTGATGCTGGGTCATTTGTAACGTGGAAACAGGGGTTTGGTGCAGCACTGATGCTTGGGAGCAAAGTGGTGGCCTGGCTCTGTGAACCACAAGGACCAGTGTTTAACCAGCTGGGGGCGTGGGGCACATCCTGCCCCTCTCCGCTGATGCTCAGGGATGCTGTGGACCCCACAGCGATGATGCTTTGAGGCTCCCTCATGGGAGCATCGGGCACTGAAGAGCCAGCGGAACTGGCACCCTGCACGATGCCGGTGCCAAGCGTGGTGCGAGGCTTCCTCCGGCTCGAAGAGAATCCCAAAGGGAAAAGGATAGAGACAAGAAAGGGAAGAATCCAACCGAGGGTCCTCTGCTCCCCTGGGTCAGCGCTGCCCATCACGTTACAGAGGGGACTTCATCCCAGCTTCCTGCCCTTCTCCTTCCCACCCGCCCCTCGCCGGGAGACGTTCAAACAGCAAGAAAAGGGGCAGAAATGGGCTCTTTTCTTCTTTTCCCCTCGGCACCTCCCTGCTCCCAACCCGGAGGTTGGGATAAGGCAAAACCCAACAGCCTGAGCCGTGATTTACTCGGTGACAAGCCAAATCTGCCTCGTTTTAGTGACAAAAAAAGCAACCCAAACCCCCCCAAATGTCTGGTTTTTTGCTTAAAAAACCCACCCATTCTTCCATCCCTTTTTGGTTGGTTTTTCTTTTTCTCTTTGCTTCAGGACCCAAAAAAAAAAAAGATGGGAATTTGCTGGGAAGTGACAAATGATTCCTTGATCTTGCTTCGGAGTTTCGTTTTACATTCTGCTCTGTCTGGGATCACTTGGCTCTACTATAGATTAAACAATATGGATAGCATCTACTATTTGAACTAGTTAATCTTTTCATCTTTACTCTAGGATTATAGGCAATAAATTTGAACGTTTATTATTATTATTATTATTATTATTATTTAATACCCATCAACATTTTTCTCTTTTTTTAACTTTTTATCTCCTTTTTGGTTAAAAAACAAACACCACCACCCAAAAAAAAAAATCTGCTTTTCAAAATGCTTCTCTGAAAGGCAACAGAGCAGAAGCATCCCCCAAAGCTTCCTGCTTGGAAGGGAGCAGGACGTGGCCTGGCTTCCTATGGAAGTGTGGGACCCTCCATGCTCCGGAGCTCTTCAGCCCATCCCAACTCGGGTCAAGGTCCTGCAGACCCCCCAGGGATGAGGCTGAAGAGCTTCCTCTGCAAGCACAAAGCCTCCCATGGGGATGCTTGCTCCGGGATGGCTTTTCCATCATCAGTTGTCTTGGCCAAGAGGTGCCCTCCCTGGCTTGGGGGGAGCAGAAAGGGTGACATTCCCCTCTCCAGGATGGCTTGGAGCTGGCCAGGAGCAGTTGGGTCCTGCACAAGCCCTTAGCTCCAAAAGGAGGAGGGTGGATGGGGGGACAAAACACTCCTGTCCTGGCAGGCACACATGAAACCAAAGCCTGAAGGGAGGCAATGGATGGCAACCACCCCCCTGGTGTGCAGAGCATCCCTGGAATCCTCTGGCTTCCTCCAAGGAGCTGTTTTATCCCTGGCTCCCTGCACCCTGCTGCGAACTGGACCAAGGGCAACACTCGTCCCTGGCTCCCGGGGGGCAGGATCGGGCCCGTGGTGCTGGCTGGAAGAACACAAGCTTTGCTTCCCAGCGCCCAAGGAAACCACGGCGGGAGCAACCCTTCCCTAAGGAAACCCAGCGGGAGCAACCCATCCCCATGCAGCACTGGGTCAAAGCCGGACCCTGGGCAGTGGGCGATGCTCCCAGCGAGGCCGGGGCTGGATGGGGCTCACTGGGAGCAAACTGGGAGCAAACTGGGGCTCACTGGGGCCACGCTGTCCCCAAGCCCCCCAAGCCTAAAGAGCTTCAGCCGAGCCCACAAAGCCCCTTGAGCCCTTGCAAAGGGATTCACAGACAGAGCAAGCCCAAGGCCGGGGCCCCGAGATTCCTCTTTTTCTCCTATTTCTCGAGTTTTTAATCACCATTTTTAGCTTGTTTTCTCCTTGCATTCATTACCTTCCGTTTCAATACATCCGACTGCGTTAATGTCTCGTTTCTGGAAAGGGCTTATCTGCACCATGACTATCACCTTGTACATACACACACGCACACACAAAAAGAGGAAACATATATTAAAAACACTTTGTAAGCAATACTCTGATACAAATGTATTTTTTTTCACCTACATATATTCTAAACCTTCTAAACTTTTAAGGATCACTTTATCATAAAATAAAATATCCTTTTGTTTTTTCTTTTTTTTTTCCTTATAATAAATTACCTAATAAAAAGTATTTGTATTAGCCCAGTTCCTTGCTACATTTACACGTAATAAATGCATTTATTAAAATAGAATATTAAATTATAAAGAAATGTTCTAATTTTAAAATCTTTTTTTTTTATTATTATTTTTTTTTTTTACTTTTTTTTCACTTTTTTCCCCCTCCTCTCTCTCTCTCTCTTTAAAAAACACCAGTAAAATGCATCAAAATAAACCCTTCAGCTCGCAAAGGAACAGGGTGGAGCAGTGATTTCCGAGGTTCGCAGTATTAACAGTCTGAGCCTTGGTATGGATGGAGATTATTCATTAGGTTTCTTCTTTTTTTTATATAAGAAAGAAAGAAAAGAGAAAAGAAGAAAAAAAATAATAGCTATTCCCTCCAGCTGAAAAATACTTTAGCAAATGGGAGTTAGGACAAGGTATTTTTATAGGATCTCCTCATTAAATATAAATCCAATTTTGGTTCTTTTTTGCTTCTCTTTTGTTCTGCATTATAATACACGCTACTCTCTATATAATTTCTGTCCATGAGGATGGCATCACAGCACGAGCATCCTTTTCCCTCTCTGCTTTCCCTTTGTTACCTGTTGTCACCCTCTCCCCCGCACCATCCCTTCGCCACGCATCCCTGGCCCCACCGTGGTGCCCTGCCAACACCAGCCTAGGACACAGCAGCTTTGGGCATCACCTCCCCGGCCCCCAGCACCCTGGGACCAGGGATGCTCCCGCAGCCCCAACACCACCTCGGCTCCGCATCCACAAGGAAAAGGCTGCAGGATGAGTCCCCCATGGAGCAAAGCACCGGAGCCCCCGCTCCTTGCTTTTGGTGCAGGCAAAGCACACGCGCGCATCCCAGCGGCATCCGGCACCAAGTGAGCCCCATTCCCGAGGTCCACTCCATCCCCCTGGATGAGCCTCATCCTGCCTGCACCTGGAAGCCTCCTGCTAACAGCTCAGCACCTTCCAACACCGTTACCCCCTGGGTTTTGAGGACCTGACGCAGGACGAGTGCCCAGAGCATCCCACTGCACATGGCAAGTCCCAGTCGGGTCCCCATCCCCACACTGGCTCCACCATTCCCACTAGATGGAAGCACTCCATGAGGGGAAACCAGCAGCATCCACTTGCATTGGGCCACCCATGAGGTCCCATCCTGCACATGCTTCGCTTGGCCACTGCCAGGAGCCCCCCCACTTTGGTGGGCTCCTCGGTAGCCATAAAGTGAAGCCTTAAGGATGGGGTCTTGAGGACCAGGCTCCCTGCAAGAGCTTTGCTGCTCCTAAACCCAAGGGAGGAAGAGTTGGGTTGGCTTGGGAAGACCTGGACAGCATTCCTCTGCCTCCCTGGGCACAGCGATGGTGCCACACAGCACCCCAAATGGGTTACCCAGCACCCTGGGAGGGATGCTGAGGGCAGGTGAAGCTAGCGAGGTTCAGCCTAGCTGGTTTATAGTGCTGCGCCTACGGCAAGGAGCATCCCTGCGGGATGGGAGGAAAGAGGAAAGCAGGGAATGCCACTCGGCCCCTGGTGCAGAGCAGGGCAGGGTGCCAGGAGGAGGGCTCAGTCTTTAGTTAACTTGAGTTATTGCTGGTGAATTGGACCAACAAGCCAGTTTTAGTCACCTATCAAGGAAGATACAAGTCAGAGCAAATAGTTAAGGTCATGGGCATTTTTCTTGTTTTTTATTGATTTTTCTTTTTTAAGCTTTTTTTTTTTTCCCCTTTTTTTTTCTTCTTTTTTTGCCTTTTTTTTTTTTTTTCCCAATATATATACATATATTTAAAAAGAGAGAGAAAACCAACAACAAAAAAAAAATAGGTATGCAAATTCTGTTGTTTCAGCCCCGCAACCGGGCTCCTCATGGATGGACGGCAACAGCACCCGGGGCTGCAGGGCCCCCCCTGCACTGCCCCAGCCCCCGGGGCAGCCCCATTCTCAGGCCGGAGGTAGCTCTCGGTGCGTTTTACAGCGCCTGGTTTTGCTTTCTTCCCAAGTTGCTACATCAAACTATGGAGTGGGGATGAGGTGCGGGATGGGGAAAGGGAGAACTCAAAAGGAAACGGGGGCCGAAACACTTTTCTATTCGTTTTTAAACTAGAACTGCTACATCAAGCTTTCTTTTAATATATATGTATATGTATATATATATGTGTATATATATATATATATATAAAGGTTATTGGAACTGAAGATTTTATTAAAGGCCAACTTGGAGACTCGAGTAGGAACCTTGTCTGCAGAGAGGGGGTCACGGTGCCGCCTGGACCGACGGACGGATAACCCCGCTCCGGTTCCCATCAAGCATGGACGTTTGTTTGGGTCAGAATTCCTTCTTTTTTTTTTCGTTTGGGTTTTGTTGGTTTTTTTTTTTACTTCTTTTTTTGTGGTTTTTCCTTTTTTTTTTCTTTCTTTTTTCTTAAAAAGACCTCTTTTTTTTGTTTTTTTTTTTTTTTCCTCATTTTCTCTAACATTTTTCAGCATGCAGGAGGCTTTTACATCGCTTTCGCTTCTTAAGGTAAGGAAGGAGATAATGGGAGCGGCCTCCCTCTTCCCTCCCCTTCCCACTCCTTAGGGTCAGTGCTAGAATAGGTCCCCCCCCACCCCAGGTCCCCACCACGGGTGTCTCCTTCCCTCCCCGCCCCGCTCCCCCCCCACCTCTTCATAACCTGGCAATCAAAGAAAGACATTGATTAAAACTTGCTCACATCATTACCACGAACAGACTTCACTCAGCCAAGAACGACTATAGCCACTCAACTAACACATCGGCCCGGGGGGGAAGCAATTCCCAATGCGATTCCCAGCTCAATCCCCTCCATCCCCAACACCAACGCTCCCGAACGCCCCTTTCCAAGGGTGGTTGGACCCCCCCCACCCCGCATCCATCCCTCGCCCTCCCAACCCCAGCTCTTGCCCCAACCACCCTCTCGGCATCAGCGGGAGAATTCTGCACAAGGAACGGTCCAAATCCAACCCTGGGATGGGGGCACAGGACACGGAGGAGGTGGTGTGGCGGGGACGGAAGAGATTTCCACCCGGAGAACAGGAATGTTCCCCCTCTCCCTTCCCCTTCTTTGACTGGGACCAAACCAAAGCCAGATTTTGAAGGAGGACCAGTTTTAGAAAGGATGTGGCCAGAGCTGGCCAGGGCTCGGAAGCCTTTGCTGAGGGGATGGAAGGATGGATGGATGGAGGGATGGATGGATGGATGGATGGAGCGATGGAGCGATGGATGGATGGAGCGATGGAGCGATGGATGGATGGATGGATGGACGGATGGATGGACGGATGGAAAGATGGCTTTTGTGCCCTGGGACAGCACCAGGCCAGGGAGGCTTTGGGAACCCAGCACCCCCAGCCCTCCATCACCCCATGGTACCCACAGCGGCGGGTCCAAGACACGGCGCCTTCCCCCGGGAAGCTCTCCCATCCCGACCTGCTCCCAGTGCAGGGCCGGGAGAACCACACGGCCGGAGATCAGTTAAAGCTTTGGGGAGGAAGCGAGTACAAATTCCACCTGACAGCGTCCCTTTAGCACAGCATCTCTTTGCCTTTTCCTTTCTCCAGAACATCAGCATCCACTCCGGAACCTGGGAATGGCACCCACCCCTCCAGCCACCTCTTGCCCCTAGGTAACCGCTGATGCAACCTGGTGGAGGAGCATCATTTCATGCCCTTCCACCCGTTATCTGAAGACCAAAAGTGGATCTTCCGTGAACACAGAGCATCCCAAGAGGGGCAAGCTCAGTCCACTGGGATGGAGGGAGCAAGCGGCAGCGAACTGGGTGGAAGAGGGGATGTTCCCAGGAATGCCATTACGATGAACAGAAAGTCTCCTGTAACTGAAGGGGAAAAGCAGAACTGCCCAGAACAAGTTGGGGTACTTGTTGGTTCAGTTCTAAACCAGGGTGTGGGATCTGTGAGCAGAAGTCAAGGGGTAGGAAATGGAGAAGCGGTGGTGGTGGGAGACAAATTATATATATATATGATTATATACACATATATATATATATAGGTGCTTGATGAGTTAAGTGCCTATATATATATATACACATATACTTATAGATAGGTATAACCGGTACTCGACAGGTTAATCCAACACACATCTTTACCATCACAGCATTTTGGCATCCAGACACTGGTTGAACAAACCTGATGACGTGAAGGTGCTGGCTTGCAGCTCGCGTGCCTGGGGCACCGAAGCCAGCCTCGAAGCCCATCCTCTCCCCGCTTCCCAAGGCTTTCCAAAAGCATTTCACTGAAACAAAACCAGGAGTCTTGAAAGGATTCAAGGATGTTCAACAAGGCAAATTTTTGGGGTGGTTTGTGGGGGGTTTTTTTTTTGTGTTTCCTTCTGAAAAAAATAGAATCTATAAAAGCGGCCAACCTCAGGAAGATCCAGGCAAAGGCCAGCGGCGAGGTTTTGGTCCATAAAGAAATACTTCTTTCTTCTAGTTTATTCCCCCCCCCCCCCCCGGGTTTTTTTGGGTAACAAAAGGTTTTGGTCCAGTTTAAAAACGATGACAACAAAATCCTCTCGTATAAAGTCGGGGTGGTTCTGGCTTTTTTGCTTCCTGGTGGGATGCACGTTGGGTCCGTGGGGGCTCGTTGCCTGTATTGCATGATCGTCTCTCTTAGGTTTCGGTGTGATATATAATCTCTATGCGTTAAGAAAAGAAAAGCCCAATGTTAGGGGTGTGCACGTTGTGTAGCTGCAGCAGGCATCACTTGGAGAAAAGGGATGGAGAGTGAACTCCGGAACCGGGGAAGTCGATGCTGCACTCCTGCCATGGGTGGGAACTCAGGACTGCGGTTGAAATACCCTGTTAGTGACTCCTGATTCGTCTGAGGAACAAATCCCTGCTCGGATAAGGAAAGGAGAGAACAAAGTTCCAGGCTCCACGGTGGCTCAGAAGAACAAAAGAACTGCTCCGCGCCCGGTGGGATTCCAGGAGGCTCTTCCGAGCCTCCCGCACCGGCGTCACCTTTGATTTCTTCACCTTCTTTTTAAGGATTTTCTTCTTTTTTTTTTGTGGTTTTTTTTTTTCTTTTTTTGTTTGTTTTTTTTTATTATTATTGTCATTTTTGTAGAAAAAAAGGAAAACAATAAAAGTTCTTTAGCTGTTTTGTGGTTTTGTGTTTAAATCTTTGAGGTAATACAGTTGTGCCCTCGTTCTAACAGGTTCCCAGAGGTCGATGGTTTCTTTGCCGTCTCTTCCAAAATCCCTGGCATCCGTTTTCCTTTCTTCCCAGTTGTTCCTTGCCGAGCTCCCAGTTGGGCTGAGACATCCCTGGGGAGGAGGAGAGCAGGGGCTTCACACCAAAGATGAAGAAGGGCCCGCAGGGCCCTCCCCGCATCCCTGCTCCCTTCCCCATCCGATCCCGATGGCCTGGCTTGGTCCATGCCAAGAAGTCCCAATCTCACCACCATAAAGAAACTGAACTGAACCGCTTTGCTTGCGAGATCCGAGTGCGCGCGTCCCGAGAACTTGCTTCCAGAAGACATCTGCAGGCTGGAGCATCGTTTGCCCTTCCCAATTTCTGGCTTTTGCTATTCATTCCCATTTTATTATTCACTTTTTTCTGCTTTAAAAAATAACTTGTAAAATAATTTCTTTTTTCTTTTTTTCTTCTTTCTTCTTTTTCTTTAAATTAATTTATTCTTTCATTCATTCGTTTGTTCTTCGGATGTCATTATTATTATTATTATTATTAGCATTATTATTATTATTATTATTAGCATCATCTTTTTTCTCTCCTGGACCCCCCCCCCCCCAACTCCCTTCCTATCCCCACCCTCCCCAACCCCAATGCCCTGCTCTGTCTCTTTAGGAAAATATCCTAATGGCCTGAGTGGCTGCAGCGTGGCAAACGGGACACTCGGGATCAGTCCTCTCACAGATCCTCACGGCACACTCCATGCAGAAGAGGTTGTGGCCGCACGGCACCAGAGCTGCTGTGACTTCGCTTTCGAAGCACACCATGCACTCGCGGCTGCTGGAGACGGACGTCCGGGCAGCGGTCGTCGTTCCCAGCTTGGAAAACCCTTGGAGAGGTTCCCCCTGTGACCGCCTGGGGAGGCCGGAGAGATTGGGCTCTTGGATGGAGGAGGACGGGGAGCGATGGGAGTTGGGATGGATGGCGCCGGTACTGCTGGACCGCTGCTGCTTGGAGAAGAGCACCGACACCGGGTTGGTGTTCTCCTGCCCAGCCCACATTGGGGCACCCGACTCCGGCACCCCATAATACAGATCTTGCTTGTTCACCCCATAGTTGGGGAAGAGGTAACCGTAATTGAAGTCATTTTGGTCATTCAGCCGTGGCGTCTCATAGACGGGGTCGACGGAGCAGTCGCCGATGCACCCCAGGCTGTTCTGCCTGAAGGTGGACAAGGGCTTGCAGCCCGGTGCCGGCGTATGGACCCGCCAGGCCTCCGAGTAGCGGTTCTCCATGCCGGAATCGGGGCTGCTGGAGAGGAAGTCATTCTCATTGTTGTATTCCAGGATCTTGCCCGTCCTCACCGCGATGTGGGTCTCGATCTCCTCCCGGGCACGCTCCACGTTGCCCGGTGCGCCGGTGATCTCGAACACGGGGTCCCGGTCCCGGCTGGGTGTGATGATGTAGGTGTTGGTCTGCTGCTGGATCCGCTTGATGGTGGCCCCTTTGGGCCCCACCACCAAGCCCACCACGCGGTAGGGCACGCGCACCCGGATGGTGACCTGCCCCGGCAAGGTGGGAGCGCTGCCGAACGTGGTGCCAGCCTTGTTGCGGGAGGCTCGGATCATGGAGAAGTGCTCGGCAGCGGAGATGATCTCCCGCCGGGCCATGGCCACGTCCTCCCGCCGCCCCGTCACCATGAAGACCGGCTCCTCGCCCCGCACGGGGGTCTTGATGTAGGTGTTGGTCTTTGCCCGCAGGGCTTTGATCTTGCAGCCTTTGAGGAGGAGAGAGGAAAGAAGGCAGGAGGTTAGAGATGCCCTCACCACGCAGCCATTCCCCAGCCATGCCCCCTTCACCACCCTGCACCAGGGAGGAGGTGTCTGCCATAGCCCAAACAGCAGAGCTCTTCGTGGGGACTTCTGTGTTCCTGGGGTGAGGCTGGTGTGACCCATTGGGGAGACCAGGCTTGGGGCAGGAGGTAGAAGAGATGCAGCAAGTCAGGCTCCCCAGCTCGGTGGGCAGCAGGACACCAGTGAAGGGGCTGTGTTCTGCCCGTGATTGATGGGCACAGGCTTCTTCCCTGCCGCAGCAACCCGGGGGCTCAGAGCCTTTCCCGAGGTCACTTCCCAAGCCGGTGCTTTTGTGGATCCCTGGTGCCCACCAAGCCTATTCCCCCCGCTGCTTCCAGCTCAAGCATCCTTCTGCTTTCCCAAAAAAGGCAAGAGACTTGCCAGTGTGTTTCGGCTTCCAAAGCCCCTTTATAGAGGGGTTTAGAGCCAGCCGTGCGACTCCAGGTTCCTCGAGGATGCTGTCAAGCATCAAACATCTGTGCTTCTACAGATGTGGCACAGCTCTCTATGAACCACTTCTGGAAAGGCTCCCGCTGACCCCTGTCTCCAACAGCATCTCCTCTGTGAGTACCAGAGATGCTCTGACACCAGCAAGTCTTCCCCAACACACCATGAGCATCCTTGAATGCCAGACGACCCCAAAGGATGCTTCTGCATCCAAGGCATGGAGATTCCTCCGCTCATGGGCTGGAGCATCATTATTTATACAGCTCCTAATAAACACCATCTCTCCCAGCTGGGAGCTTGGGGCTGCCGGGCATGCAACGCTCTCGCCACCACGTAGCATTAGCAAGGACTGAATCCCACATCCTTAGGGATACAAGCGGAGCCTCGTGCCACTCGGGCTGACGGGAACGCCGCGCACGCTACAGCCAATAGTGAGAGCTGCACAAGGCATGCTCCAAGCGTGGAGCTCCCAAACCCCACTGCCCGCCATAGGATCCCGGCACTGGGATGGGACAGGTGCTGGTGCGGGCTCCCGGCGCAAGTCCTAACTCCTTGGAATACTCTCGGAGCCTTGGTGCTCCCTTTGTGGAATGGGAAGCGCTGTCTCCCGCCCGGTGTTCCTGCAGGATTTCCTGGCACGCTCAGCATCGCGATGCTGCTGCACTGAACCCATCTCAAGCCGCTCGTTCCTGGGGAATGGGAATGCTACGTCTGACCCAGAGCTGGGCACATTCCCAAACTCCAACCCGAATCCAGCCCCGGCCAAGCCCGATGCGGCGCACGTGTTACTCCCCACCGACTTCACACCCTGGAGTGTGTTTGCACTGCTTTGTTTAGGGAAGTTCCTAAAGAGCTGGCGTGGAACCGTGGGCATCTACAGCGTGGCATCATTAGCACTTGGGAAACCCAAAGAGCGGCGCTTGACGGTGCTCAGCACGACACAGGCGTGGAACGAAACCACACGGACACCAGCACGGGACAAAGCATCCCGAGGAGGGCAGGATGAAACCTGCAGCTCCAGGGCAGGGTCAGCTCCCCATGGCCCATCCCTGGCAGACATTTCCCTGCCCCACTCCCATGCTGCTCGCTCCAAAGCTGGAGATTCCATCTTAGGCAGATTAACCGAGATGCCACCATTTCCCTAGGGATCTCACCCGAGCGTCGCATGGAAAGAAGGGGGGGTGTTAGCAGCTCACATCCCTATGGAAATGCACCCCAGGCATCACCCCAGGTCGAGGAAAGGATCTCCATGCCCCACATTGTGCCTCCCAGGAGCCAAAGACCTCAGGTAGGCGGTTGCCAGGGCTGGGCTTGGGTTTGCTCTGAGGCACGGGACAATGAGAGCACAGAGGGATCTGAGCCCTGCTCCATAGGGAGCAATCAGGGAGGTCAGGAGAGCGGAGCAGTGACAAAGGACGGGGGCTCCACGCTGGGGACAGATGGGAGGCAACGGTGGCAAGGAATACACACGAATGAGGGCAAACGCAAGCGGTGGGAGGGAGTTAGGGATGGAGGAAAGGGGATGGGAATTGAGGGAGGAGGAGGAGAATGAGGGGTGCAGAGGCAAAGGAGAGACCCCCCCCCAAACAGCAAAAGGGAGATGGGCAAGGAGAGAGCATGGCGAGAGGAGGGAAGGAGGATCTAGAAACGGACAAAAGGACACATGGTGCAGTCGATGGTGTGAGAAGCAGGGGGAGGAGGAGGAGGAGGAGGAGGGAGGGTCTCCGTGCAGGCCTGCAGACAGGAAAGCTTTGCAGAGACAGACGGGGGATCCTGTGCTTAGGAAGTGGAGGGAAGAACCCCCCAGAGGGAAATGAGCCCGAGCCCATCGAGCCCCAGCAGGTTCAGTGGCGCAGATCTGCCCCCAGCAGCTCTGAACCAGAGCAAGGAACAGGCCAAGCCATCAGCGCCGCGACTCCACCAGCTCCCCAGAGAGCTGCACTGATTTACGCCGGTTACATCAGCCTGGCTCAAATCTGACTTCCCCACCCCGTGCTCCCAGCCCACCCCATCCCAACCCTGCCCTTGCCCCACGCAACTGAGCTGTCTTTGCCATCGTGCCACTTGTGACCGCACAGCCAGCTCAGGATGAGGCCCTTCCTACCCCGGCCAGCTGAGGAGCATGGTCCTGAGGGCTTTGGTCACATCAAAGTTGGCCTGCGGGGTGGGTTCTTTGGAATGAAAGGCTTCCTTCCTGGGTAACTGCCATCTGAATACAACACGGAACAAACAGCTTGACTCGGTGGGTTATCAAAAGGGGAGAGCTGCTTCGGAGGTGCTGTTAAAAACGTACAACCAAGAGGAGGAAAGGACCTGGAGAAACTCTGCTACCACCTAACTTTGCTGTCGTGCTCTGCTCTTTAAGGCAGCATGCAGACAGCAGCTAATTGATCCCTGGCAGGCTCCTGCTGCCTAGGTTGTTACATAGGGGAGAGTATTAAGCCCTTTCTTCCTGGGTTTCCATCACCTCGCTCCCATTCTGCTGGGCTTTGCCAACAACACAGGTCCCAAAGCATTGGGAAAGGGGAGTTGTATGATTGTTTCCTCCCTCCCACCATCCCTTTTGCTTTGTAACTTCAGTCAGCTGATTGCCAATTGACTCCAAGTGAATGTGGTTGCAAATGACCCCGGTCAGGCACAAATGCTAAGGGAGAGGAACAAACCCTTGAGGACAGTGGAGCCTCCAGCACCCAGACCAGTTTCTAATTGGGGTTAACCCCCAGAGCGGCTCGCTCTGTCTAAAACCTAAGTACATCGAGTCTACTCACTGTCCACCTGGGGATGGGGGATCAGGGGGAGATTGGGATGCACAGACCCTAAAGAGGCCTTTAAGAGCCTGATCCATCTGTCCAGCTCCTGAGGGCAACCAGGGGGTAGGATGCATCCGATCTGACTCTGCATGAGCCCATCCCAAATCTTTTCTTGCACAGCGTGGCTCCCATGGGACCTCCCCGTGGCAGCAGGGAAAGGGCGGAGCGGCACACGGGATGCAGGGGATGGATGCTGCACCGTGCCAGCAGCCGCATCTCTGGAGCTCACAGGATCCCACGCTGGTTTGATGTGGAAAGGACCCTAAAGCTCATCCAAAGCCAGGGGCAGAGACACCTTTCATTAGAGCAGGATGCTCCAAGCCCCTGTGTCCAACCTGGCCTTGAACACTGCCAGGGATGGGGCAGCCACAGCTTCTCTGGGCACCCTGTGCCAGCGCCTCAGCACCCTCACAGGAAGAGCCTGGGATCACCCCTCTTTCAGTGTAAACCCATTGTTCCATTGAGTATTGCCCTCCAGCATAAATTCAGAGTTCAACCTCCTGACAACCTTCCCTTTTCCTGCTGCTAGAAGGCCAGATCCTGCACAGGTACACGCTGGTGCAGGCTGGCACAGCTCAGGAAGCTTCACCTACAACCATCAGAGGTGCTGGACCAGCTTCCAGCATGCAGCCAAAGACCCAGCCCCGAGGTGGGTTCTTATTGTGTTTCATTGTGGTTTGATAAATCACAGCACCCCAAATCACTGCACGTCCTTATTTCCACCAGGCTGGAAATGACCTCTACAGACAAATGGATTTTAGCCCTCTTCCCATTTATACTGAGGCACTTTTCCACCGAGCTGCTCTAAATTACACCTGCAAATACCCCACTTGAGGACATTTTGCCACTGATGCTGTGGTAGAAAAGAGCTTAAGGGCAAATGAGAACTTGGGGTTGGGTTTGCTTGGGGGTTATAGTCATGAAATTAAAGAGGGCCATAAAATCAACAACCCTCAAATATCCCTGCTAAGGTGGGGCACTCATTTCCCAGTTAAGATGAAAGCTGTGTTAAAAGACAAGCACACAAAGAACATCACAACTAAACCCTCCTGCCTATCTGTGGGGTAAGGTTTCTGCTGCATTGAAAGCGGTGTCAACCCCCCTACACGCGCACCCCAATGTGCACAGAAGGGCCACAACCAACCAACCAAACCCCTTTGCACTGGGGTTTTATTGTCCCGACGATGCAAGTTGTGTTTACAAGAAGGGGAAAACCACCCCAACACAAATAAGCAGCCGCCTCCTTTCAGCGCAGGGATTTTCTGCCTTTTCCCAGAGGGATGAAAGTTGTTTGTGGAGGAGGGGGTGGGAAATAAAGGGATGGGGGGGGGGGGGAACAAGAAAGGAAAAGCACCAGCTCCGATGCCACGGACAATCGCTGCCTTGTTTGTGCTGCAGGAAAGTTGGGAGCTCGGGGCTGGAAGCAACCGGCAACGGCATCGCATCGAGGTGGGTGTGCCCGCGGCCCCCGGCACGATCCCGATCCCGATCCATAGGGAAAGCAGGACAAGGCGCAGGGAAAGGGGGGCACGGCCACGCTGCGGGAGCAGGGGGCTGCCAGACAAAGGCAGGAGGACCGCGGCCCCCCCCCCCCCCCCCGGGCTCTCCCACTGCCCCAGATTCCCGGCGCTGCGGCGCGGTTCACTCGGTCACCGCGGCATCCAGCAGCCGGATCGGATGCGCGGAGCCTCTCTGTGTCTGTGTCTCTGTGTGTGCGTGTGTCTCTCCCTAGAAAATTCCCTTTGTCTCTCTCCCAGACCCGTTTTCTCCTCCCACCTCCAGTTCAAACCACACAAAGTCAATCCCGGGCGGCACTTTTTTCCCTGGTGGAAATCCAGATGGATTCTCATTAACACTTCCCAACAAGCTGCCGCCCGACTGCAATTCCTCGCTCCCTTTAAGGCCCGGCTCAAGCTGCACAAGGAGGTTGGTCCTCAGGCCCCAGCAGACCTTTAGCTCCCAGATTTACTCGGAGCAAGCAGGCGACAGGATCTGACCCCCGCGCTGCTTCTCGGATGCTGCACATCCACCTCCTCCACATGGTGGGTGGGGGAGCTGCAAGCATCAGACTTCCTCAATGGAAAAGGCTTCCTTGGACTATTTTTAAATGCTGAGAGCGTTCGAGCATGTTTGGAGCTACACAAAGAGCCCAATCACCTGGGGTGCGTGGGGCCTCTTGGTATTTGACTTCACCTTGCAAAGCAAGAGCAATTTACGCTAAGCTCCTCTCTCACATCATCTCACGCCTGGTGACAACAGGCTAGTTAGAGCAGGCTGGGAGAGGCTTCATCAAAGGCTGCCTCTGGGCACAGGTGACAAAGGATGCTACTACTGGGGATGAGAGTAAAGATGCTCTTACAGGGAAGGTACCTGCTGGGAACAGCTCGCACCGCTCGCTCCGCACAGCAAGCAAGCCAAGCTGACCCCATACCACGCACAAAGAACATGAGCACATCACCCTAACTACAATACCTGGCCCTAAGCGTGCCCCACTTCCAGCCCAGTTGGTCACCGGGAGCAGATTAACACGGGCAGAGAAGTCCCACACGTGTGTTCATGGGGCTGTACCTGCCCACAGTGACTTCCAGGGGAGAACACGGGCATCTCGGTGGCTGGGGAGCTCTGCCCTTTCCCAAGCTCCCACTTGGAAGCACGACACCTTTATACACTTCCCGCTCTTCCCATCTGAATTCACACCCTTGGCTCTGCAAGCACCTTCTCCTCCTGTGCAGGTCCCCATCATCGCCTCCAGAATCAGCCGCAAACACCTCAGGGCTTGGTTCCTGACAACAGGAACACCCCAGGAAGGGCGTTGTTCCCTTGGGAAGAGCTGGTGGGTGAAACACAAGAGCCACCAAACCCCCAAACGCAGGCCCGGAGCAGCTCCAGAACCAGGGAGCACCGCACGCACCACGGCACGTGCCAGGAGGTTCGGCCTCCCAAGGTCAGCAGGGATGGAGCTGCAGGGAAGCAGGGAATGCTCAGCAGGAGCCAGGATGCGGGTGGAGGCATCCCTGCTCCTCACCATAGCAGCGACAAGGGCACGCATGGAGGTCATGGCTCCACTTCCAGCCGGGGAAGGGAAGCCATTGCCAACCGTGGCCAGGGACAGAGGGGAAGAGGTCATAAACATCAGTCCAAGGGGTTGTTAACGCCTTTATCCCTTCATCCTTCCCTTTCCAGCTTCCTCCCCTTCAAGCTGCAAAGCAGCCCTTGGCACATCCCGCATCCTGCCAGCACCCAGCCCTCAGACACCAGTGCCTGCTCGGCCAGAGTCCCCCTTTCCCATCATCCCGGGTCTCATCCCAGCCGGTGCCCATCCCGCACGGAAAGCGACGGCGCCGCTGCGGAAGCGCTGCTGGAATGGAGCGCACAAACTCCAGCGAAGCTCCCGCACGCGATTGGCTCCGCGAGGGCACGTTCCCAGTTCCCAGGGAAAGCAGGGAGCTGCCAAGCACGGGGTTTAGCTCCCGCAGCATCTCCAGGTGGAAGTGGAGCCACCCCCTCCGCCACAATGGAGCCGCTTCCAAGCGTTCCCATCCGAATCTATGGGGCTTTGGGCCTTGTTTATACTCCGGTGCCTTTACACTCTCCTGGCAAAGTGGAGGGAGGTGGAAACCCCATTGCCAGAGGCATGGAAAAGGGCCCCCGTGCCCAGATCCGGGCCTCTTAAATCCATACATGTCAGAAGGTGCACTTCCAAAGATGGGAGACGGCAGTTGAAGATAACAGGAAGGAACGGTGTGCTTCCTCACACCACAGAATATGAAGTTAAAGGAACTCAAGCCTGTTACCTATTAAAAGCCCTGAAATCATTTTTATTCCACTATTACTTCTTTTCCCCTTCTTTTTCCCAAATTATCCACGCCCCTATTCACAAATACCCAGCACTCCCCCAATTCCTTAGAAAACCACGAGCAGTACAACCAAGGAGGTGGCAATGTGCACCTTTTGGGGTCCCTCCCCGAAATTCCTGGTTAGGCATCCATGCGAGCACAGGATTCATCCCCCCAGGGTGCCCTGCACCCAGCTCCATCGGGGAGCAGACCCTCAGGATCCAGCTTTCCACACAAGAATGAGACCCAGGGGACATTCCTATAGGCCTTTAGTGTGGATCACAATCTCTGCTGGAGCAAAGTGCCATGGGCAACCTGGTTCCTACCAGCGCAGATCCATCCCATCCACCCCAGTGCAGGGCTTCTACCGCCCTTGCCACTAACGAATGGAGCCCATTCTGCCCCACTGACATCCCCCAATTCCCAGATGTGGGAAAACCCTCACACACGCACTAAAAATGGTGGAAAACAACCCAGGTCTCCACACTCCTCTCCATCAGTGTGGGCACAGCAGGCGCGTCGCTGCGTCCGGAACACATCCAAACACACCCCCTTTGCGGGAGTCTGGGGCAGGAGGGAGATCCAGGAGGAAACCAGCCCGGGCTCCTCCTGCACCGTCTGTTTTCCCTGGATTCTGCCTGCCGAATCCTCTCTCTTTCCTAACTTTATTAAACAAAGGGGGCCTGATTCTCCACGGCCTCGCAGAGTTGGTGCAAAGCCCCAGCGCTTCTGCCTGTGCTCAGGGCAGCATCAAGGGGAGGAGCAGGTCCAGGCAGGATCTTCTCAGCCTTCCCCCCATCTCCAGCCCCATCTCCAGCTCCCCAGGGCCACGATCCCAGAGTGTCCAACGGGGGACATCCCTGCCCGCTCCCCATCGCAGCGTGGGGACCAGCCACCAGCTTCACCGGTGGGAATGAGCAGGGCCACCATTGTTCCCATAACCCGCTCCGATGTAGGGATGCTGAGCCATTAACCCCCAGCCATTAGCTACTAGTGCCCCATTGCACAGCCCAAGCTGGGAGCAATGGCCCCAAGCAGCCCCCCACTATGTCAGGCAGCAAACCCCCTGCCCAGGCCATTCCCACTCCCAACCCAAGAGGAAGCTTTGGAGCCGCAGTCTCTGCCCCTCACACTTCCAGAGCATCAAGTTACTTGTGTAGAGAAAGAAGAAGGAGGAAACCCCCCCACTTCACCACACTGGCATTGTTTTCCCCTTTATAAGCGACACAAAACTTCTCTCACCAGCCCCATGGTCTAATCCTGCTTAATGGAGCTGTTCCCCCCCCCCTTTTTCCCCGCACACTCGGGAGCCCGGAGCCGTGGGGGTGGGCGAGGGGTGACTTAAGAGTGGGTGTGGTGTGTATATATATATATATATATATAATTATTTCTTTAAGCCCTCCTCCATTCCACCTCGCTCCCAACAGAGCCGGGAGGAGAACAAAAGCATCCCTGTCGCGGAGCGTGCCCAGCGGCAGGGCCGGGCGTGGGGCTCCCCGGGTGCCTGCCCTGAGGGTTGCCCGTCCCGGTCCCATTCCCGTCGGAGCACTTCCAACTTCCAACGTCCCGGTCCCGTTCCCGGTGCCGCTTGGCGCGGCGCGGCCCGGGCCCGCCACACCCCCGCCCCGCCGAGCCCAACAAAGGGGATTTTCCTCCCCGACAGCGCCGAGCGCGACCGGGAATCGGGGCGGGTTCATGCTCAAACCCCAACCGGGCTCCGTGTCCCGGGTGTGTCCCCCCCCCCTCCCTGCTTTTATTCCCTGGGTTAAGGAGGGAGGCGGAGAGCGCGGTCCGGGAACGGCTCTTTGGCAGCACCGGAGCAGCGGCGGGCTCGGGGCTCCGGTGCAACCGGACAGACCCCTCGCAGACATCCCTCATTCCTCCATCCCTCCCCTCTCCCCATCCTCCCGCTTTGTCCCCGGTAGGGCTGAGCCGGCCCGAACAATGGCAGAGCGGGCGGAGCGGCGGGGGGCAGCGGCGGGGGGCAGCGGGAAGGGGAAGGGAAAGCGGGGCTCCGGTTCCCCGGTGCTCTCACCTTGCCGGCCCACGATCTCGGCCACGTGCTCGGAGCTGGGCACCGGGACGCACTCGGTGGTGTTGGAGCTGCTCTTGAGCCGCAGCTCGGCCTCCTTGTACAAGGCGCACAACTTGGGTTCCGCCGCCCCGGCGCTTGGAGCCGCCGAGCCCTTCGGGGCCGACGGCGGCGGTGGCGGCGGTGGAGGCGGCGGCTGCTGCTGCGGCGGCGGCGGCGGCGGCGGGGGCTGCTGCGGCGGCGGCGGCGGCGGGTTATTGTTGTTGTTGTTGCTGTCCTCCACCAGCACCACGGCGGAGGAGGAGGAGGAGGAGGAAGGCTCGCCTAGCCCCAGCAGGCAGAGCTGGTCCAGGGCGAGCTGCAGCGCCCGGTCATCCTCCAGCAGCGCTCTGTCTTTGCCGCTCCCACCGAAACAGCCTAAATCGCCGAAACCCCCGTTCCTTTCCATTATCCCTGGTACTACCAGGCTAGGCATGGCTAACAAAGACTTGAGAGGGGGTTGGGTGGTGGTGGTTGGTTGGGAAGGGGGGGGGGGGGTGTGAGAGCGAGAGGAGGGGAGTGGGGGGGGGGACACACAAAGAGCTCGGGAGGGAGAAGGGGGGAAAAAAAAGGCAGAGGGAGAGAACCAGAGAGAGAAAAGGACCCTCCGCCCACCTCCCCCCGCCTGGCCAAGCCCCTTTCTCTCTGTAACCCGAGCTCCTCGCACAGGCACTTCCAGCCCGCCGGGGTCCCCCCGCTGCCGCCGCCGCCGCCGCCGCCTCCTCCGCCTCCGGGTCCCGGCCGCCGGCGGGCTCGGAGCGCCGAGGGGCGCGGAGCCCCGCGGGGGGAAAACTCTTTTGTTTGAAGGCGCTGGGCGCAGCGGAGCCGGCCCCGGCCCGCGGCCTGATGGGGGATGTAGTCCCGCGGCAGCGGCACCCCCGGCGCGCACGGCACCGGGCACCGAGCGGGGATGCGATGGGACACGGGTGGAGGGGTCCCATTGTGCGATGGGCGAAGGGGTGCGCAGGGACCAGCCGTGCCGTGGGGTGAAGGGGATACAGGGCACCTGCTGTCACATGGGTGGAGGACCAAGGGGGGGCATTGAGGGTCCCCCCCGTGTGTACCCCGGACATGGAGGGGCCGCCAGTGAAGGGGGGGTGCGTGGGGAGCCAACAGCATCCACCCGGGTACAGAGGACGGAAGGGGTCTGAGTGGGGACCTGCTGTGAGCACCCCAGCATGGAGAGGGGCTGCATGGGGACAAGTCAGTGGGCACCCCATAAGGAGGCTCCATGTGGGGACCTGCCACTGCCCACCCCGCGTGCGAGCTGTGGAGAAATCAGGGGTTGGGAGCATGGAGATCCACTGGGATATTGGGGACCCTTGGGAGAAGGGCAGGGACACCCCACGGTGGCCATAGGCTGGGAGCTGTGGGGTGAACGGGTGTGGAGAAGGGTGCTGGGCATGATGGGGCAGGTCCTGAAGGACACGGAGCTCACTGGCTTCATGGGGGACACAGCGTTTGGGTCCTCCTCATTCATGGGGGCTTCAGCCTTGTGATGGGAAGACCCCAACCAAACCCCCAAGCACGTGAGGGCCAAAACCTCGTGTCCAGCAGCACCAGGAATCACGGGAAGGGCGGAGAAAGGGGAACCCCAGCACCCCGAGGCCTTGCAGTGGGAGCAGCTCAGCCTGCCCTTGGCTCCCTGCCCCAGTAAAGCCCCCTCTGCAAACTGGGAACGCTGGGGGAGAGCCGCGGGACAGCCCCGCTCCCCCGCCTGCCTTTTCTCATTGAAATGAGGAGCTTTTTAGCGCGGAGGGAAGCATTGAAAAGAGCTTCCCAGCTCCCCGCCAGCGAGGCTGGGCTCAGCGGGTGTGAGCGGAGCCTTTCTCCCCTCTTCCCCTTTCTTCCCTTTGAATCAAACCAGATGTCTCTGCCATGAAATGCGATTGAAGGAGCTTACACTGGGGAGAGACAATGCAGAGAGACGCGAGGCTCCCACCGAGCCCCATCGCTGCGGCTCGTTCAGAGGCCACGGCTGCGGCGCTGCCTGGGGAAGGGGGTGCCGGTGATGCCTTGTCACCCCCCTCCACTCTATTCCCTATGATTCCCTCTCTCTGCCTCCCAGTTCCCTGCAGCGAAGGTTCCTCTCTCTTTTTCCCTCCCCTTTCTGGGTCTACGAGCAGAAGAATCTCAGCTTGCAGATGAACTAAGCAGATGGGGCACCCAGCGCAAGGAAATGTCTCATGCACTGACTCAGACGGTAAGGTGTTGCTGGAGCTTTCCCTGCAACTTTGCCCAGGCGCTTTGGGAATGGGAATTCTGCTTGCCTTTCGGTCTGGCAGCCAAGTCGGGGCGATGCTGGGGCACTGCTGGGGTTGGGGGTGGCAGGTCCGTGGTGGAGCTGCTGATGGGGGGTTCAATGGCTTCAATGACTCGGGTGTTTGTTCTTTTAACCCCTGCGTGGGGATGGGGCTTGTGGAAGTCCGGCACTTTGGGATGTTTTCCTTAGTCCAAAGTGGTGTCTGGGTTGTGATGGATCGCGGCTCTGTGTGCACAGACACACATGGAGGTGCACGGGCAATTCCGTGTGTGTTTAATACGTGTGGGTGTTCATACATGCGCTGCCTCTTGCACACGCTTAAATCCATGTCAAAAGATGGTGTGTATCCATGGAAGCGCGTGTGTTCCAGGCGTGTGTCATGGAATCATGGAATGGGTTGGGTTGGAAGGGACCTTAAAGCTCATTGAATACACATCTATGTGCTGGTGTGTTCCTGCGTGCATCCGCGTGCAGGACACGCGTGCTACGTGTAGTGGTGGTGTTGGGAAGCCCTCTTGTTTTGTCCTGTGAATGATAGACCAGCATTCCCATCTGTCCCAGTTTGGGCTCATCCTTTGCAGGCAATAAAGATGCTCCGGAGGGATCACTGTGGGGAGATGCTTCTGCTTCCAAGCTTCATTGTCAGTTGTGTCCCGGAGCTTTCCATAAAGTGAAAGGAAAAGGAAAGGGCAAAACAGGAGCTCCAGCTCCGAGCTCTCAAATGGGCCCCAAACCCATCAACCCAACTGCAAGGCTTGTGTTGGGGTCCATGTCCATCCGCCTCCTCCGAGGGATCTCACTGGGGCTCCATCACTTCACTTCCTCAAGCCTGAACATTCCCATATCCACATGAATCACAGAGCTGGGAATTTCAGGCAAACAGGAATGCTCCGAGGATAATGGCAAGAGTTGGCAACAGGGGCAATGACTAATCCTGATGGGTCCCTGATAGCAACGTGTCTCGCTTCGTACTCTATTTTGGGGGTGTATTTGGGCTCCAACCCAGACTTTGATCCTCCTCATGGTGCTGCAACAGCTTCGGAATGATCTTCCCTCCCGTCTGGCATTGCTGCCCTGTGGGGAAGCTGCATTTCCCTGGTGATCCAGGTTAAAGTTAGCGCTGCAGGTGGCTGGCATTGCCTGGATGAGCTGGAGCCAACCACTGGGGCTCCTCTCACGGGACTGGAATGTTTGCAGCTCCCTGGATGGGGGTGGAAAAGGCTCTTTCCTGGTGCCAGGCGCTGGGGTTGGATTGGGAACCCGGATACCCCGGTTGCGGCTGGAGGCTGTGCATGGCTCCATCCCCTCCGCACCCAGCCCTGGCCAAGCTTTTGGCACCAGCACAGCGTTGAAAAGCTGCTCTTTCCAAGGGGTTGGAAATCCACAGCCCTGGATGAGGGAGGGAAAAAGGGGGGGGGGGGGGGGAAAGAGGGATTAATTAAAACCAGGGACGCCGGAAGCTCTGCCAAGAGGAGAGGTTGGGATCATGTAGCAGCATCACGTGCTCCTCACCCCTTTCCTAGGCAAGAGCTTGCAGAACGATCAAAGAAAGGGAGAAACTGCAAACTGGGCCTGATGCCAGAGCCAGGGGAGGGGTGTTTGGGCAATGGGAAGCCCTAAAGCTGCCCCTGACTGTCCTTCGGCTGAGCACTGACTCGCATTCACCATCGAGAGCAAAGAGACTTCCTTTGCTCTTTCTAGGTTCACTTCCAGCCCTAATGAGCTTTCGAGGTTCATTTGTGCCATTGATGCAAAGCGAAGTTGGGCACTTCCCAGGCCTGCATCCCTCCTCCCATGGAAGCACCCGAGCTATTGGTCAGGCAGCCCTGCTCTAATGCTGGGTGAGCATCCCCATTTCATCACAGAGTCAGAGGATCACAGGATCCCATCCTGCTTTGTGTTGGAAAGGACCTCAAAGCAGGGACCCCTTCCACTAGAGCCGGTTGCTCCAAGCCCCATCCAACCTGGCCTTGAACCCCTGCCAGGGATGGGGCAGTTGGATTCCCTTTAACTGCTGTGAGAAGCCGAGGTGGGGGGGGAGCAGCAGGGAGGCAGAACCACTGCTTGTGACCAGGACACCCTTTTTTAGCCTTTTCTTCCTTTTCCTGCCCCATGAGACTGGAGCAAGGGCTCTGGATGTCACCTCTGCATCCCAGGGCAGCTCCCTTCAATCACTGCTCAGCCACACACGGACCAGGAGCATCCCGAACCCTCTAAAGCCGGAAGGGATCCATCCCACCCTGCATAGAAATGGAGCTTGGAGGCCACCAAGGGCGGCCAAGGGTAGGGGCATGCCCATGCATCGCCATCCGCAGCAGCAACTGTCCCTACAATGGGCCCTGGTTGGAAAGCTCTTTGCTCTATTAGAAGGACCAGTAGCAGGAGGTATCGTGCTGCCCATGCAGGATCCTCAAGTGCTTTGCAAACATTTGCTCATTAAGCTCGATGAGATAAGTAAATTACCACAAAGCTTTGGGCCAAAGCTCCTTGAAGTCCATTGGTTTCAGGGGAAATCCAGATCCATGGGATCAGGCCCGGGAGAGCAGATTGAAACCCCCCCTCAATTTGGTTAAGAGCTCAGCATATTGCCTGCAGATGGAGGGTTAAGCCACGGGGACAAGCTGGTGCGGTGCTGGGCTGCTGTGGATGGGATTGTGCCTGGGAGTGTGGGGGGTTTGGGGACAAAGTGCCCTAAGGTTGTTAAAGGAATTCCTTCGACTTCAGATCTGGGTGATTTTAGGTCTGGGATCCAAAGGGGGGTTCAGTTTCCAGGGCCCTTCCCTTATGCCTGCTGCTTGCACACGGAGTTTGTTTTCCAAGGAATGCTTTTTCCTTCCTGTTGACATCCCACCTTCTGCAAGCAGGGAATTCCTGGTGTATAGAACACGCAGACTGCCCTATGGCTTTCCATGGAATCCCAGCCCGGGTTGGCTTGAAGGGACCTTAAAGCTCCTCCAGTTCCAAGCCGCTGCAATAGGCAGGGGCACCTCCAGCTCTGTGTGCGAGCACCTTCCTCCCTCCCTCCCTTCCCCTTTCCCTGCTGTATTCCACCACACGTTATGCCGGAGCTAAGGAAAGTCATCGCGTCGCACGTGATGCCTCCTTCCCAGGGATGCTTTAATCATCCCATCATACTCCAGAGCTCTTCCTGCTGCTACTAATTTTAGTCTCGTGGTGGAAGCTGCAGCACGGGGTGGGATGGAGCCTGGGCCGTGCAGGTGCAATCACAGCCGCACACCTCCTTGCTCTTAACGCTGCTCCGGCATCCTGCATGGCACCGCAGGCCGGCCACTGGGAATGCTTGGGAAAAGGTCCAAAGAGCACATCCCGTGGCTTCGAAGCTGCTTGTGCAAGCCCAGGGATGGGATCCAGAGGGACCTGGACAGGTTGGATGGGTGGGAACCTCATGGAGCTCACTCAGCCTTGGTTGGGGCTGGTCGATAGGTTCGGATCAAAGCACACAGCCAGGGATGGGGCAGCCACAGCTTCTCTGGACACGGCCTCGACCCAGCTTGGCTTTGCTTCCGAGGGTGCTGGAGCGTGCCAGAGCACACGGGGAAGCAGAATCAGGCCCTGAGCCAATTGAACCCCTCTTCTTATCAGTCTAGACATCCTCATTATCCAGATAAATGTCTGATCCCTCCCTGAATCCCACTAAGCTCCTGCCTTTAGGGCTCGGAATGCAGAGAGCACTCGCCTTCACCCAGCACTTCCCTTTGGATTTGAGCTGCTGCCCCCAGTTGCTGTGCTTGGGAGCGGGTGGTGGGCATGTGTTATGGAGAGTTCTTGGCCAATTCCAAGTCATTGCTAAGGCCTTTCTTACTATTCTTTAATAGATCCTGTTAATTATTATTATTCATTTGCTTTAAAAGAAGGGTTGCCATAGCAACGGGGAGATGGGAGCTGCTTTTCAGGCACGTCAAGTGGACACATCCTCCTGCAGCCCGCCATAGGACAGGGAGGCCTGGGATGGAGCTGGGGCTCCACTGGTGCTGTGCTTAGATCCCTGTGTGGACTGGGACCAGCAGGGAAGGTGACGGCACTGGGAAGAGCTCAGAACAGCTCCCAGGGTCTAAAGGGGGCTACAAGGATGCTGGAGAGGGTCCTTCATCAGGGACTGGAGCAATAGGACAAGGGGTGATGGGTTCAAGGGGAGATTTAGGTTGGATCTAAGGAAGTTCTTCCCTGTGAGAGTGGTGGGGCACTGGAATGGGTTGAATGGAGAAGCTGTGGCTTCCCCATCCCTGGCAGTGTCCAAGGCCGGGTTGGACACAGGGACTTGGAGCATCCTGCTCTCATGCAGCCTTAAGGGGAAGCAGCAACGCTGACAACCACTTGTTTAGTGGCAACACATCCTATTCACCCATTCTCCATTCACCCTGGTACCAGCCTCTGTTCCCATGAGACCATGGGCTCCCTGGGGCTGGGACTACTCTGCTCAGCCCTGAGTGTCCCTGGGGATGTGGGGCCGGGGCTGCCCCACACGTGGGTAACTCAGGTATGTGCAGCCAGGACCCATGGGGAGGGTGATGCTGTAATGGTCCCCATGGGGACAGCCCTGCAGCTCCGGGCTGCACAAGAGCTGCCTGAGGAGCCCGAGTGGAAGAGCACAAAGGGGAGGCAGGAGGGGCTGGGAAAGAGGGAAGGAGGGAGGGAGAATCCCCCCATGCCCGGCAGCTAATCCCAGCTCCGCTCCGAGAGGGAGCTCGGATAACAACGCTCCATGGTGGAGGCCCGATGGGTTTGATTTAATAGCAAAGCAGGGGGCTTGCGATCACTGCCGAGGGGCTGGGTCCTCTGCAGGCAGCAAAGGGGACCGCGTGTTGATCCAGGCTGGAGCTGCAGGCTCCCAAGAGATTCCTACTGCATCCCGGGATGGATGAAGCTTCCCACTCCTCGGCTTCAGCATCTTGGAGGCAGGAAGGTGGCTCAGGGCAGCATCATCCCATCCCTGGAACATGCCACAGGGTCAGGTAAGGGAGCAGCACTCAGAGCGGTGATGCTGATGCTGGGTTTTCCACTGCTCCTGCCTCAAATCCTGCCCTGCCTTTGCCTTGGAGAGGATGGATTTGGCTTCCCTGCCTGGTGGCCATGGCACGGAGGGAGCTCACCCCACTCGAGATCCCTGGAAACAGGAGTTGGAGCATCCATGGGCAGCCCTGTCCCAGAACTGGCCTCGCCTCCTCTGCACTGCACACGGTGAACACGAGGTGGCGCTGCCGTTCGCTGCCTGGGAAACCGGGATGCGCTGCGTGGCTGGCAGGGAGCATCCCAATGCTGTTGGGATACAGGTCCCACTGCTTAGAGTGGACTGCTCAGAGCCTGGCTGCTGGAATGATGCTGTATAACCTTTAATCATCATCGAATCACAGCATGGGATGGGTTGGGGAGGAGCTTAAAGCTCCTCCAGGTGAAGAGCTGAGATGGAAAGGGCTGGAAGAAGGAGCTTACCCCAAACAGAGTCACTGAGGCAGGGACCTGTGCATCCCGGATGGGAGCTGTGAGGTGGAGGGGATGCTCTATGGGGTGGGCAGAGCACTGCGGACCAAGCAGGGCACATCCAAAGAGGTCAAGCTTTGCATGGAGAAGCGGAGACAGCTGGAAGGGGGAGACTCACCTCCAGCAGGAATGAGAGGGCTCTGCCTTTGTTGTTGGAGGCAAAGGGATTCCTGGCCTTCCATAACTTATTCCCAGTGGCCTCTGTCCTCCAGCCTCTCTGGTGCAGTGGCTCTTGGCGCATCAATCTCCATCCTTATGGCCCTGGGCAGCAATCGGGGTCTCCACTGGTGCCTGCACAGACCCCATTCCCGGTACCCCCAGCTCCATCCTGCCCAGTGCAGCCCAACCCTCGCAGGGCTCTCCCTGGCTTCCCCCATCCCAAACCCTCTCTGCGGGTTGCAAACAGCAGCGGAACCACGGGGTTTGCAAAGCCCAAGCCCAGCACTTGGCAACCGGCAAACAAACAGCCCCGGGCCGCCAGCACAGTGAGCACGGAAGCACCCGCTCGATGCTCCCTCGGCACAAGGCACGGTGCAGCCGTTTCCCTTCGATGTTCATCCCTTCCTTCCCAGCCTCTGCTGCCTTTTATGTCCAAATCCCAGTAGGAAAACTCCCGTTGCTCCTCCACACACGGACCTGGGGATGAGCAGCACCAGGACTCTCTGCCTGGCTTTAGCCAGCACACAGCTCCCCTTCCAAACCGTATCCCAGGGTTCCAATCCCTTCCCTGGACGCACAGAGCTTCCTCCCCATGGAATCCCAGGCTGGGTTGGGATGAAGGGAGCTTAAAGCTCTCCCGGTTCCAGCCTCCTGTGGGCTCTGTCCCCTCCTGCTGCTGAAGGCACATTCCCTTCCCAGCCCGGAGGATCTGGCTGCTCCAAGGATCCCACGGGATGCTTGATGCACCAAGCGCATGGAAGTGGGAGTCAGGAGCTAAAGCCCCATCAGTGTCGGGTTTGTCCCTTCAGATCCCATTCTCTGGGCTTCTCAGTGATGCTTGGTCACACTTGAAGTTGCCTCCGCTCCTGGGTATCCATGGATGTGGCCTCTGGACACATGGCCCCTTCCCCAGGGATGCTGCCAAGAAGCACTGAAGGAGCCATCCCTGGATGCAGGATGCTGGTACCCACCCACAGGGACTGCGGGGGATGTGGGATGCTGTTGGGATACACGGAGTGGTCCTCCCTGTCCTGTGTGCACCGGGGATACCAGGAGCACTGAATCCGGTGCACGCCGCCCGTCCCTGGCCTTTCCCAGTTTTCCCTTTTACAGGCAGCACGAAGGGATGTGGATATTTGCACAGCGGGCGTGTGGCTCTGGGGGTGCGTCCCGGCACCGTGCACCTTGTCCCTGGCCGCATCCCTGTTCCCATCCATCCCAAGAGGGAGCGGGCGATACCTCTTTGGCACAAGGTGGGGTTCATCCAGAGGGAAAAGGTCCCCGCTGGAGAGATTTGATTGTGGGATCCTAAAAGCCCCCAAGCAAGCGACTTGGAAGCATCCAACCAGGATACGTAGGAGCAGCAGCAGCTCCCGCCTGCAGTTCCTTGGGCGCACAGGGAATTCCCTGCGGGTCAAGGAGAGGAGCCAGGAGCCTGGAGCTGGGCTGGAGGATGCTGGAAGCTCAGCAGGGCCCTGGGGAGCCCGGGGGGATGAGTGGCTTTTACCCACCTTTCCTGCAGGCTTCCAGCGTGGCAGCCAGGGAATGCTGAGCACCGGCCATGGCCTGGCTGCCCTCCAGCTCCATCCTGCACAAACATCCCCGGCGGCAGCTCCAGCGCCCTGCGAGGAAGCAGGGAGCTGGGATTGCTCTGGCCTTGGGATGGGGCAGATCCGCATCCTGCCCGCGGTGCTGGCTGAAGCCGTGCCAGGGATTGGAGCCTCCGGTGTTTTCCATGCCAGGCAGAGCGGGAGCAGCCCACACGGGAGGAAACCTTCCCAAAGCGCATCCCTGCCTGTGAGAGGTGCTACCGAGGGATTATCCCAGCTTCGGGGGTGGAATGGGGTCAGGATGGAGCCCCCAGGCCTGTGCCTGCGGTGCTGGAAGAGCCGGGGCTGTTATAGACCTTTTTATAGCACAAAGAGTGAGAGCAGCCAGGGACAGAATGAATCACGGAATGAATCACAGGCGGGTTTGGGTGGGAATGGACCTCAAAGCTCATCCAGCTCCAAATCCCTGCCACGGGCAGGGACACCTTCCACGAGAGAGGATGCTCCAAGCCCCATCCAACCTGGTCTTGAGCACTGCCAGGGATGGGGCATCCAAACCTTCTCCGTTCAACCCATCCCAGTGTCCCATCGCCCTCATAGGGAAGAGCTCCTGCCTCAGAGCCCATCTCCATCCCTCCTCTAGCAGGTTAAAGCCATTCCCCTTGGCCTGTCCCTGCATCCCTTGTCCAAAGCCCCTCTCCAGGATTCCACACTCAGAAACTTGCCCCTTGTAGGGAAATGGGATATTCTGGGTGGATAGACACGTGGTCCAGGGGCTGTATGGAAAACAGGCTGCTCCTGCTCCATGGGAACAGCCCAAGGATGGGGCAGGAGGGCTCAGCCTTCATCTGGGAGTTGGGAAAGGACCACAAAGCAACGTGATGCCAAACCAGCTTTTCCTTCCAGCCCCTTTCCTCGCAGCCAAGCTCAGGGATGCATTTTCCATTGGGATACCTGCAGAAGCCGTTCAGCACCTACTGGGTTAGGGAAGAGCCCAGAGCGTGTCCCAGCTCCCCATGAGTGCTCCTGCCTCTGCTGCCCCATCCCTGGCAGAGGTGACTCAATCCAGCATCCCAGAGGGATGCAGCAGAGGCCTGCACCATGGACCACTGCACCACTCTGCTGTAACCCCTTGGCTGCTGAGCACAGCGGGGCTGGGGATGCTCGTGGACCCCGGGATACTCGAGCAGGATTGGTGCCATTCCTGCTGCTGGCACCTCCGAGCTCCCCCCCCCCTGCGGCCGCTGCTCCCTGTGAATCCCAGCCCTTGCTACAAATGCAACTGGTAAATCTATTAATTTTCCAGCTCTAATTGATGTATCGCTGTAATTACCTCTTATAACAAGGCAATTAGAGCCTATTAGAGAGTATTAGCTAATTAAAGCTCCTCTGCACGTATGCACCAACCCCCTTATGTGCACAGATTTGGGGGAGGGGGGGTTGGAACTGAAAGCCCAGCACAGGGCCTTGCAGGTCAGCACCATGCATTGGGATGCTGGAGGGGGAGATCCAGGTCCCATCCCTGCCTCTACCACTGCATCCCTTCATCCTTGGGCATGTCACTTGCTGCTATAGATAAAGGAGGGGGACCTCTGGGTACGGTCAACCCAATGATTTTCAGCTGTCTGGGATCCAATGGGAATGCACTTGGAAGCTGGGATCTTCTCCTGCTCGTAGCGGGGTGGGCAGGGATGCAGGGTTAATGCTTTGATGCCTTGTTGGCCAGAAGGGAGGCTTGGAAAGAGCAAATTCCCACGTGGAGATGGGATGTGTCTGCTTTGGAAGGAGCTGGAGGAAGGATGCCAAGGGGCAAGGGCAGCACAGCCCAGAGGGGGACCCCCAGGCTTCTTGGGAAGAGCCCCATTCCATAGGGCTCCCACCCACAGCACATCCCCATCCCATGGCTCTCCATGGATGCAGCTGCGGACCTGCAGCATCTCTCAGCACCCCAAGCCCGCAGCGCTCCACGGTTCCAGGATTCTTTTGCTGGCCAAGGAGTGTTGGAGGCTGCAAAGAGGTTGGAATTCCAGGGATGGGGCTGATTCCTGCCTTCCGAGTCCCACTGGGAGAGATAGAGCCTGTGCTGGAGCCATGCAGCCTCCTCATCCGTCCCTCCATCGCCCCTCATATCCCCTGTGCATCGCTCCTCATGCACACACTGCTCCAGCTCATGGAAACCACAGGAATTCCCAGTTCTGGGCACGGATCCTGGCCTGGCAGTGGCAGGGATGGGAGGTGCTGAGCGGAGCTCATCCCGCTGCTCATCTGCTTCGAATTAAACCCCTCCTGCCTTGCACAGGGGACAAGAACCTCTTTGCCATCACAACCCATGGCTGGGTTGGGCTCATCCTGCCCTGGTCCAAGGCAGGGCTGATGGGGATGATGGAGCAGGAGAAGGGCATCACAGCAATCAGTGCAATGGGAGCCAACCCAGGGCTGCCACCCCACCAGGGAGGGTGACAACAGCCCCTCAAACCCCCAGTGTGTGTCCGGGAATGATGGGACCAAAAGCCAGGAGCCAGGATATGGCCCCTGCTGTGCCCATGACCCTTAGCTGGGATTTTAGCTATTGCCCAAGCTCATCCCTGTGCCTTTGCCCTGGCTGCGGTTCCCATGTGGAGTGAAAGCAGCTTTAACCCCGTTGTCCTTGGGATCAGCATCCCTAGGGCTGGGAAGGGGATAAGTGCATGGGGGACACGGGGAAGAGGAGAGGGTGGGAAAGGGGATGGAGCTGCAGGCGCGAAGGAGAGCGGCTGAGCAAGGGAGCGCCGTGGCTGCTTCCTGGCCTCCGGCTGCTGCTTCCCCAAAGTTGGCTCCTGCTGCATTCCCGGTCCCCACCCTCTGCTGCTCCAGTGACAGTGACTCACGGAGCCGGGATTAATCATTCCCGGAGCGCGCATGCACCCACACGTGTGTCCCTCTGCGTGTGCCCCATGTGTTTGCCTCTGTTGCTCTGGTTGCTGGGTGAGTCATTCCCAGCCTGCCCGCGGCTTTCCTGCTCCGAGCGCGCTGGGAAGGGAATGGAGCTCAGCTGCAGGACGAGCCGGGATATCCATGGATTGGGGTGCTCAATCTCCCACTGGTGTTCCCAGCCATGGGATACAGCTCCCATTCCAGCTTTCCTTGCTGCAGAGCCCAGCATTGCAAGCAGGAGCCTACAAAGGAGGAAGCTGAGGCGCCCACAGCCACCCTTACTGGGGTGCTGCTTCTCCATTCCCGTTGTCATTCCCAGTTTTCCATCTCTTGTGCAGGAAGGATTGGCTTTGAGGTGCCAATGAAGCACCCCCATCAGTAGCACTGGGGGTGCCAGGAAGCAGATCTGGAAGTCGGGAGCTGCTGAGGCTCGGAGGGAGGCATAGCCGCCTGGATCAAGCTGGAAAGACCGGGAATCACCCCTATGGGACCTGGAAATAGTGGGAGAATGGCTGAGGAATGGTGGTGGGGCTGGGAATGGTTGTGGGAGAATGGGAACTGGTGCTCAGAACTGGGGGGGTTCCAAAAGGAGCACATTTGGGATAGGGAATGAGGAGAAAGGGTTCAACTGGGCACAGGGAAACTGGGAGCAATGGGGGGCACTGGTGTGGAGAGAACTGGGCTAAGCCAGCAATGGGGTGTCCTCGGGTGCCCCAGGGCTCTATGTGATGGTTTGGGGCTCAGGGGCACCCTGGGCAATGGGTGAGCTGGGATTCTGCCCTCGGGTCCCCAGACCCCGCATCCTGGGATGCTCCAGGTGCGTGGGGTACCCAGGACCCCCCCGGGGCCACCTTGAGATGCCCCCTACCCCACTGTGTGGGGCAGCGATGTCCTGAGGGTGCCTGGGGCAGCCCCTCTGAGCCTTGGAGCACTTTGCCCTTTCCAAAACTGAAAGCTGGGAAACGGGGGGGGGGCAAAGCGGGGTTTCCAACGGGCTCACCCCAAGGCCCCGCATTCCCAAGGATGCTTCTCCCGGCTTTCCCCCAGCAGCAGCCGTGCTTCATGCAAGGGTGTTGTCCGCAGCCGGGCCTCGTTAACTCCACCCTCCTCCTCCTCGCAGCTCCTCCTCCCAGCCGGGATATAAGCGGGGCACCCGGACAAGCCGGAGCCGCCGAGGCGCTCGCTTGGGGACCCCGCGCCGTGACCCGAGCCCGCGTCCTTTCGCCTCCGCAGCCCGATGGCGACCCCGTCGCAGAAGAGGAGCACCCGCAGCGGGGCTGCGGGGACCCCGCTGTCCCCGACCCGCATCACGCGCCTGCAGGAGAAGGAGGACCTGCAGGAGCTCAATGACCGCTTGGCCGTCTACATCGACAAAGTGCGCTCCTTGGAGCTGGAGAACGCGGGGCTCAGGCTCCGCATCACCGAGTCCGAGGAGGTGGTGAGCCGAGAGGTCTCCGGCATCAAGGCTGCCTATGAGTCGGAGCTGGCGGATGCCCGCAAGACCTTGGATTCCGTGGCCAAGGAGAGAGCTCGGCTGCAGTTGGAGCTCAGCAAAGTCCGGGAGGAGCACAAGGAGCTCAAAGCGCGGTGAGTGCCATAGGGATGGAGGGATCCGGGGGTGGGGGGGAACGGTGGCGGGACGATCGCTGTCGTCATGGCTGGCAAAGAGCCGGGAGTGAGGAAATAGAGACCTGGAGGAGGCCGGGAGAGGAGAAACCCGTGACCTGTCTGGAGCTGGAGTGTCCATAGCAGGGACCAAGAGGATAGGAAGGGTCTCTCGGCATTCCCGCCCCTTCCCAGCCCCAGGAATGCCCTCGGAGCAGGGATTTGGGAGCGGGTCTGTGCGACGCGGGGCCACTGGTCCCTCCGCATTCGTCATCCCGGAGCTATTCCCGAGCAGGCTGGGGCGCAGGGCAGGAAGCGGTGCCAGGCAGCTGGCTCCGTCCTGCTCACTGAGCTCGCCCTGTTTTCCTCTGCTGCCTTTGGCGCTTAAAGAACCTGCGCTGGTTTGGTTTGCCTTAACCCTGCCTGTGCCGCTGGGTCCCCTGGGGGGGGGGGGCCTGCATCCCCATCCCATCGGCTGCCTCCGGGCGATGCATTCCCGCTCTGCTCTGAGGCTCCAATCCACCCCCCCCAAGCCCTTTCCTGACAGGTTTATGTCATTCCCTTCCTGCCATAGGGACCTCCCTGCTGCTGCCGGCGCCTCTGCCCTTCCCATGCTGGGAGCGTGTCCCCTGAGGACACGGATCCTGGCACGGGGCTCCCTGGTCAGTGCTGGACCAGCCCTGGGCTTCCCCTGTGGCTCCCATGGCCCCGGTGCCATTGGCTCTGCTCCCGAGTCCCGCTCCATGTTGGAGCGAGCGGGTTCCCCTCCGTCACTGGAGCAGGATCGGGACAAGCCCCTTCTTCCTCCCTTTGCTCTTTTGCCTCTTGCTCTGGACACCTCGTTTGGAGCCGTCTCCGATGAGGCTAAAATTAACCTCTCCCGAAGATGCCGTCAACGTTCTTCCGACAGGGAACGGGTGAAGCAAAGCCTTTCCCAGCGCTCCCGGAATGCCGGGCGCTGGGTTATATATAGCTCCCTTCTCCATGTGCTGGGCTCGGATAAGGCACCGAGCTGAGCTCCCTAAAGGCTTTTTGCTGCCTGATGCAAACCCAGAACTATCTTGGCCGTGGCATTTGGAGGGCTGGAAAGCATTTGGAGCCGGGAGCATGGTCCTCATGGATGATGGGCTTTATCCCCGCGATGGGAAACGCTCCCAGAGCTTCTCCATCATTACCAAATCCCCCTCAGAAAGCCAGGGGGTTCCCAAAGAGCAGCTCTTGGGTCGGAGGCGGGTTTGGGTGCGGGCTCAGGGCTGGTTGCAGAAGGAGGGAGGTGTCTGTGACTCATGGCTGTGAGATGAGAGCTGATATCCATCGCCGCCCTTTGCGTGCCACGGCGTAGGGCACCAGCATCGGGGCCTCTTCCCCCCCCCCCCACGCACACGCAGTCGTTGCCAAGTCGTTGTCACATCACCCGGGACCTTCTCGGTGTGGTGCTGAGAGGGGAGCACGAACAGAGATGCTGGGTTTGGAAGGGCTGTCCTCAACCTTAGGGCCATGGGTTGGAGCCACTGGAAGGGTCAGGAAGGGCTCGTGTGCTGCTGCTCCATCCCAATGGGAAGGGAGGACTGGGCCTGTCCCCCCGAGCCCCTGGTCCTCGTCTCACTGCCCCTGACCCTGGGGAGCCCCCAGCTCACCCCGTCAGCCGAGAGGAAGCTCTGGGTATCTCCCATGGGGCAGGCAGCAGTGGGGCTGCGTTATCAGCATCTCCCAGCATCGCCGCTGCCCACGGCTGCGGTTGTCTCAGCAGCACAGAAGGGGCTGGGGCTGTCGTGGGGCGTTGTGTGGGGCACAGTTCCTAGGGCTGGGGCTGCCCCATAGCACCCGGTTCCTGTCCCTCCCATGCAGGGTGGAGGGTGTGCAGTGGGAGACCGGTCTCACCAGCTCCCGACGCACTGGTGCAAGAGCTGGGTGGGTGAAGGAGGGTCCGGCCAGCCCAGTATTCCCTGGCTCCCTGCCCTGTGCCTCCTGCATCCCGCTATTCCCAGCCGGCTGCTCTTCCCTTGGGCTGGAGCCTTCCCATTGTGTGGTCAGCTGCTCCCCATGCTGGTCCAGGCAGGGTTTCCCAATGTCCCCAACACCATGGGGAGAGCCTGGAATGTCCCTGCCCTGCAGTCCCCAAGGATGGGCAGGAGGGTTTGGAAGGCCCTGGGCTGCTGTGGGGGCGATGCTCTGCATCCCGATCCTGCCCTCTTCATGAGCTGTGGGGACTTTGGATAAGGGATGTAGGGATAGGATAAGGCTTTAACCAGCCGGAGGGGAGATTGAGGCTGGATGGAGCTTGGAGCAGCCTGCTCTAGTGGAAGGTGCTTGGATCTGGATGAGCTTTAAGGTCCCTTCAACCCAGCCCTGTTGTGGCTCTATGAGAACCGGCGCCATTGCCACGCTCCAACGAGGATCCCTCTCATCCCAGATCCCTGCAGCATCACTTGGGCAGTGGCAGCTCCCTCCTCCGGAACCAGGCCCTTGTCGGAGCGCGGCTGCTGAGCGATGACTTCCTCAATTGCAGCCCTTAATGCGATTAAACTGGTGCTGGAGGAGCCTCTTCCTGCGCACCCGGAGCTCATCCCTGCCCTCAGGAGGAAAACTGTGTTTTCCATAGTGGCTATTGAGGGGGGAGAAGCTCCTCCAAGGGCAGACCCAACAGGCCCTCATCCTGCATGGGTTTTCCCCCCATGTCCAGCAATGATCACCCAAGCAGGAGCAGGAAAATGGAACCGGATGAGTGGAGAAGGGATAAAGAACCCCGATCCCAAGCCTGGAGCCTCCCGCCCCAGGGCCGGGCGCTGCCTGCAGCAGTGACGTGCTCGTGCTGGAACACTTTGCGTGGGGGGAAAACCTCAGGATCTTGGCCTGTTTCCCCCTCTGTGTCTTGGAAAACCTTCGCCAGGGAAGGAGCAGTTGGGATCTGAGGAGGCTTTGCCCTTTGGAGGCACACAAAGAACAGTTTGTGCTGCTGGGGGATGCTCTGGGGGAGCAGGAGATGCGGTCCAGGACCCCCTTGCACCCGCGGCTGTTTCTCCGCAGGGATATTTCTTGTCCAGCCCCACTTTATCCCAGTAGGAATATTTCAGGCAGAGGAAGCTGCTCCAACACTTTCGTTTCTGTGGCTCTGCTCCCATTGCTGGCGTCTCACCCGCTCCTGCTGCAGGGCTGGGCTGCCCTGGGAATGAGGGGAATGAGAGGAAATCCTATTGCCTTCACCACTTGTATTGCGATGGGATCCACCCTGGCAAATTAAGGGCTTTACCCCAGAGATGGGGGATTACAGAGAAGCAATTCCAAAGGGAATTGTGGCTGCTTTTGGTGTGGGGATGCATCCCCCCCCTCCATGCAGCACCAAGCACGGCGCGTCCCAGCCTGCCCTGGCTGCACTTGCTGCCACAAGTGTTTTCCTGCCTCTTGCACGTCACTTGATTCCCAGTTAACGCTTCAGCTCCGGAGCCATTCCTGGCGTGTGGAGAGGCTGCTCCCGGCTTGATGCTTGATGCCCTTTGGGAATTGATGCCTGGCATCAGGACAGGAGGAAGCCACTGGCGCTTTCCCCCTGGTCATGGCCAAAGTGAGGGTTGGCGCGGATGAGTTCCAAGCCAAGCCACTCTGTGATTCCATATATAGAGTCCCTGGGAAGCATTGCCCCGGTTGGTTTGGGATGGGAAAGCCGGGAATCACTTCCCATTGCTCTGCCGCCAGCTCCGCTCCCCCTTTCCCGGTCTCTTTCCAATGCCTTTTGCTGCACCAGCTCCTTTGTGCCTGGCTCAGCACATTCCCGGTGCCACGTGCGTGCCCGCAGCCCCTCACCGCGGTGCCAGGGCTGCGTCCTCAGCCCTGGAATGAGGGATGAATGGTCCCAGTGTGCAGGGAGCAACTGGAGCAGCACCGGTGCCACGGCAGCTGTGGCTGTGCTGGGTCCCATCCAGCACGCGTCTGAGCCCCACGGTGCCGGGGGGGATTAAGGAAAGTCCAAGGGGGTGGAAGCTGGATGCTGGAGAGGAGCCTCCATGAGGGACCGGAGGGATAAGGGATGATGGGATTGAGCTACGACAGGGGAAGTGCGGGTTGGAGATAAGGAAGCTCTTCCCTGGGAGGGTGCTGGGACACTGGAATGGGTTGAATGGAGAAGCTGTGGCTGCCCCATCCCTGGCATGTTCAAGGCCAGGTTGGATGGGGAGCAAGCTGCTCCAGTGGAAGGTGTCCCTGCCCGTGGCAGGGGTTGGAGCTGGATGAGCTTCAAGGTCCCTTCCACCCAACCCAGCCTGATTCTGTGCTGAGTTGGTTGATGAAGTGCGTTGAGCCAAGCCCACAGGAATGCCACGAAACCAACCTGGGGTTGGGCCATCCCTGTTCTGAGCGGTGCTGAGCCAGCATCACCCATTATCCATCATAAACCAGCGAGGAAGGGGAAGGCTCTGGCGGTCGGTGTTACCCTCCCAGCCATGAAGCTCTATTGCTGCCATCCCACGTTCAGAGCCAGGAGATGCTGCAGGAAGAGGGGCCAAAGTTCCCGGCCAGCCCAGGGAGTGTGCACGGTGACTCCCTCCTGCCTGGACTTTGCCCTGCTCCGTTATGGGGTTGCACCTCTGCAGGCGCTGGCACCGTGTCCCTACAGCGTGGGGATGGAGCCCGGATTGGGAGCCAAGAGCTCTTGTGGATCCCTTGGATTCCTGCACTGTGTAGGAAACGGTTTCTGATACCAGAGGTCTCTCAGCCCTCTTGGACAAAGGTTGGATGGGGCTTGGAGCAAGCTGCTCTAGGGGCAGGGGTCCCTGTCCATGGCAGGGATTGGAGCTGGACGCGGTCCCTTCATCCCAACGCAGGCTGTGGTTGTGTGATGCATGAGTCAGGCTCAGCCCTGGCGCAGGGTGCGGTTGCTGTGGCTCTCGCCTGCCCCTTCCTTCCTGCTGTGATGGGTGCTGGTGGATACCCCGCTCCCAGCAGCTCCCGTGGGGTGCAGGGATCCATCGTGCTCCTCTCCCTGCATCCCTAGGGGTGAGAGGAGCGAGGGTTTGGCAAAGCTGAGCCTCCATCCCATGGGTTTAACCCTGCACCTCCCAGGGCTGCTGCCCCGTGGGAAGTGGGTATTCCCTGCGCTCCCGGCTCCATCCTGGATGCTGCAGCAGGCAGAAGGGAGCTGGGAGGATCTGCCTCGTGCAGCGCGGCCCCGGCCTCCTCATTCCTGTGCCCGGCTGCCTTTTCCCAATGGAATCACATCCAGACCCACCCTGACTGCAGACGGCAAACAGACCTTGTGCAGGGTAAACACCTCTCTACCCCTTATCTGCCCATGCTCCAGAGCTGGGAGCAAACCCTTTTGTTCCCGGCAAGGCTGGATCCCACAATTCCTGCGTTGTTCCCTGAGCAAAGTTTCCCGGCCGGAAGCTTTGTGAACCCAATCCAATGGGAAACGGGGTGAGGTGCTGGGCAGGAGGGAGCCCTTGGGCTTGCTCCTTGCTTTGCCCCTCCTGGGTCCTCTCTGCTTTGCCCCATCTGGGACCCCATTCCCAGCCATGGATCCCTATGAGCAGAGCGGCCTCCCCGCTGTTTTCCATCCCCTTTGCATGCCGAGATGCCACCGGGAAGGGGCCCGCAGCCACATTTCCATGGTGGCAACGCATTCCCTTGCTCTTGGAGCTGGAATTTGCATCCCTGCTCCTCGTCTGCTGCCCTAAGCCCTGGCTGCATCTACACACAAGTTTAGGGCTGTTTTCCCTCCCTGCTCCAAGGCAGACACAGGCTCATGCCTGGGGGATGCACAGTGTGGGTAGTGGAAAGCCGATTCCCATCCCTTTCCCCATCGACTCCCACTTTGGAGCCGGCAAACCCCCTTTTTCCAGCTATAAACCCCTTCTGGTAATGGCATCCGCCCTTCCAAACCACGGAGCCCTCCCGTTTCCAGGGGGAACACAGCCCAAACAGCCACGTCGCTCCATGATTTGGGATTTCCATTGGAGCTGGGATGAGTCACCAGCCTGGGATAGGGAGCGAGTGGCACTGGGGCTCCCCACAGCTCTGTGGTTTTTGAATGTGCTCTTTATCCTCTGAAATCCCGTTTCCAGGTTCCAAGCCGTGCGGGAAGCGCCATCATTCCATGCCGTGGTCCCGCGGGTCCGTGCATCCCGGTGCTGATGAAGCCAGGTTGCTTTTCCCTGTCACGGGAGGCAAGGATGTGGGGACACGGCGCAGGGTGTCTCCATGGAAAGGAGAAAAGCTCCTTCCAAGGAATGTTTGTAGCCGATTCCTGGAGGAATCAAGCTGGGAGCGACTCCCAGTGAGGCTCCTGGTGATGGGATTTGCGGAGCAACGGGAATGGGCAGGATTCTGGGTCCATTTGCATCCCTATGAAATGCCCTTTCCTGGTTCCAGCGGGTTTGCTTCCCCCTTAGGATGCATGGAAAAGCCAGCTCCCCATTCCAGGAAGGGGAAGCTGAGCTCGTTGAAGATGCCAACAAGCTACGTGGAGCCGAGCAAACGCCTCATCCCTAGGGATGAGCGTGCCCGGCACCGGGAATGGGCTTTGGCCTAGCGGATGCTGGAGGGTGGGAGCCGTTTCCATGCATCCATGAGCACTGGCATTCCCTGGCTGTGTTTGGCAGGGCTGTGGAGCTGGTAGGATGCTGGCTGCGTGCGGATCCTGTCCTCCCTATACATTGGGCTGGCTCCTTGGGATCCGTGCTTGGAAACCGGCTCTGTTTATCCTGGTGACCTGGCAGAGGCATGGATGAGTCAGGAGCTGGGAGAAGCTGCTTTGCCACATTCCCAGTGCCCCACCATAGAGGCTTTCCTCACCCTGTCCCTGCTGCTTGTTCTGTAGGGCCCTGGTCCTTGGCATGGGGGGATGATCCCCTGGGATAGGGGAAGTGATCCCTGGGATGGGGGTAATGATCCTTGGGATAGGGGAATTGATCCTCAGGATAAGGGGAAAAGATTCATCCATAGGGAAGAAGCTCCTTGTCTGAAGTGGGATGGCTGTGATTGGGATGCAGGGGAGGAGGGAATCCGGCTCCATCCCATCTCCATGGTCCCTTCCCAGCAGCCTCAAGCCTCAGCCAGGGCTCGGGAAGGGATGAGGAGTGGGGTTTGAGCACGCCCAGAGCATCCCTCCTCGGCGTTCCCAGAGGGAGAGCCCAGATCCGGGCTCCTTCTGGGATTCTGGGCCAGAGGGAAGGGCAGGAATAGAAACAGGGCCAAGGATGCCAAGGTCTCCAGAGCCTTTCTGAAGCCACCCCGTGTGCTCTGCAGGCTCGTGCCTGTGCCGAGCTCGCTCCGAGCAGATCCAATTTTCCATGAACGTTGGGATTTTCTGGCAGCTGCAATGGGGATTTTTTTCCCTCCTTCCTGCTTTTAAAAGCTAAAAATAGTTTGGAGGCCCCTTTTCCCTCCGTCTTTTCTCCGGAGACGTTTGTTCCTGAAGGATTTGATTCCCTCCTTGTGTTTTCTCCTCTCGGCTTCGATGAACGCTTGGGTTTACGCTCGCCTCTCCCAGTGTAGGGAAGCAAATCCCATGGGAGCTGCTCCAAAAGCTTTGGGCTGGCAGAGCCTTTGGGATCCGCTGTCGCAGGTGGGATGGGGAGAGCAGTGGAACAGGCGGAGGAGGAGGAGGATGGTCCCTGTTCATCCCATTCCCAAGGGACGTGGGAGCGACGCAGCTGCCATGGAAGTGATGTATTTTTAGCCTAGCGCCAGTTGGAGCCTGGGAGGCTGCAGGGAAACAAGAGCAGGATCCGATGGGAAATGAAGGGGGGAAAAGGGGATTTTTTTCCTCGAGTCTCCTGGGATTCACCATGGAGCATCAGCGCGTCCAATCTCAGCCTTTTCACTTCTAAATGGTGCCCGTGCTCCCTAAAGCATCAGAGGCTGCACATCCCCAAACCCCATCCCAAAGAGCCAGTGACACCCCCCCCCCCCAGGTCCTAGAGTTAGGAGGTGGTTAAATCCATCGGGAACAGTGGGATCAATCCCTGCCGGCCACAGCGAGGAGCTGCTGCCAGATGGGACAACTCAGGCTCTGGATCTGCTCCCAGATGGCATTTTTGTCCCGTGAGTCAGTGGCATGAAAGGAGTGGGATGCACTGGAAGGCCCGTGGTGCCCCAGGAAGGGGGTTAATGGAGTACGGCACCGGGTGGAGATCTTGGAATGACTTTTCCATGCCGGCTCGGGCCAGAAAGCAGAAGGAAAGGCAGGGAAAGCTGCTGCTGGCCAAGCAAGGCGCTTCCCACACACAGGTCTGGGAATGCCGGTGCTTGCTCGTGGTGGGCAGGAGGAGAGGAGTGGAGGCAGCTCCTCCATGTGTTCCCTATGGGAAGCGGGGCAGATCCTCCTGTGGGGCCACCAGCTCCTCCCTGCTCTTTCTGAGCCATGGGGCGGGAATTCTGCCCCAGGAACGTGCCCATCCTGCCCCCCATTGTGAAGGACGGGGGGTGACGATCCCTGCCCTGGTGCTGGCAGGCACCCACAGGGCTGTGCTTTTTATAGGACCTGCCAAAATAGCATCAGGTTGTGTCTGGCGAGGGCTCGGGTCGGGTTCCCCAGGCACGGAGCGATGGCTCCATAAGGAACAGCCTGGGTCTGCTCTGGGAGGGCTGGAAGAGCGACAGGAGGAGCGAGGGATGGGATGGGGCGATGCTGGAGGGCAGCAGAGTCACCGGCAGTGCGGTGTGGGGCTGTGCCTGCCACACACACTGTGCCATATACAGTGTGCCATATATACTGTGCCATATACACTGTGCTATATACATTGTGCTATACTATATACAGTGTGCCATATATACTGTGTCGTATACACTGTGCCGTATACACTGTGCCCTATATACTGTGTCGTATACACTGTGCCATATACACTGTGCTGTACTATATACATTGTGCTATATGAACTGTGCCATATATACTGTCGTATACACTGTGCTATATGCGTTGTGCCATATACACTGTGCTATATGCACTGTGCCATGCTGCACTGTGCCATATACACTGTGCCATATGCACTGTGCTGTGCAGTACTGTGCTATATACTCTGTGCTGTGCTGTACTGTGCCAAACACACTGTGCCGTATACACTGTGCCACTTATACTGTGCCATATACACTGTGCTATACCATATACACTGTGTTATATACACTGTGCCATGCTGCACTGTGCTATATACACTGTGTCGTATACACTGTGCCATATACACTGTGCCGTATACACTGTGCTATATACACTGTGCTATGCAGCACTGTGCCATATACTCTGTGCCACGCTGTACTGTGCCGCACACACTGTGCTACATACACTGTGCCATATACACTGTGCTATATACACTGTGCCATATACACTGTGCCATATACACTGTGCTATATACACTGTGCCATATACACTGTGCCATATACACTGTGCCATATACACTGTGCCATATACACTGTGCTATATACACTGTGCCATATACACTGTGCCACACGCGTTGTGCCATGCAGCCCTGTGCCATAGCCACTCACTCATCCCATGTGGTCCCTGCAGGAATGCCAAGAAGGAAGGGGACCTGCTGACGGCGCAGGCGCGGCTCAAGGACGTGGAGGCTCTGCTCAACTCCAAGGAGGCCGCGCTCTCCACGGCCCTGGGCGAGAAGAGGAACCTGGAGAATGAAGTGAGGGACCTGAGGGCGCAGGTGGCCAAGGTGAGCACGGGCATCCCCCGTCCCCATGGCTCCCCATGGCCGTGGGGCAGAGCTGGGGCTGGGTACCCGGGAACCCACTGTGAGCATCCTCAATGCCCTGCAGCTGGAGAACGCCTTGGGTGAAGCCAAGAAGCAGCTGCAGGATGAGATGCTGCGGCGCGTGGATGCCGAGAACCGGCTCCAGACCCTGAAGGAGGAGCTGGAATTCCAGAAGAACATTTACAGCGAGGTGAGTGGCCGTGCGCGGATAACCCCGCTCCGACCGCGGCGTGTCCCCGTTCCCAAAGCTGATCCCACCGTGTCCCATGCCCAGGAGCTGCGGGAGACCAAGCACCGGCACGAGACGCGGCTGGTGGAGATCGACAACGGGCGGCAGCGGGAGTTCGAGAGCAAGCTCTCGGAAGCCCTGCAGGAGCTGCGGAGCCAGCACGAAGCCCAGATCAGGCTCTACAAGGAGGAACTGGAAAAGACCTACGGGGCGAAGGTGAGCGGCGCTCCACGTGCCTTGTGCCCTCCTCACCCTGCCCCATAGGGCTGATGGGCATGGTGACCCCTCCATCCATCCATCCCTCTCTCCATCCATCCATTCCTCCATCCATCCCTCCCTCCATCCATCCCTCCATCCACCCATCCATCCATCCCTTCCTCCATCCGTCCCTCCATCCACCCATCCATCCATCCCTTCATCCATCCATCCATCCATCCCTACCTCCCTCCCTCCATCCCTCTCTCCCTCCATCCATCCATTCATCCATCCATCTATCCATCCCACCATCCATCCCTTCATCCATCCCTCCATCCACCCATCCATCCCTCCATCCACCCATCCATCCACCCATCCATCCCTCCATCCATCCCTCTCTCCATCCATCCATCCATCCATCCAACCATCCATCCGTGTCCTCCAGCTTGAGAACGCCAAGCAGTCGGCTGAGAGGAACAGCAACATGGTGGGTGCTGCCCATGAGGAGCTGCAGCAAACCCGGATCCGCATCGACAACCTCTCCTCAGAAGTCAGCCAGCTCCAGAAGCAGGTGAGTGAGGACCGGGGTGGGTCCCTCTGGATGTGCCACCTCGAAGGGTGGCTTTAGCTGGAGCAGCCACCCCTCACCTTCCCTTCCCGACGCAGTTGGCTGCTAAGGAAGCGAAGCTGCACGACTTGGAGGATATCCTGGCCAGGGAACGCGAGACCAACCGGCGCCTGCTGTCCGACAAGGAGCGGGACATGGCCGAGATGAGGGCACGCATGCAGCAGCAGCTCGATGAGTACCAGGAGCTGCTGGACATCAAACTGGCTCTGGACATGGAGATCAACGCCTACCGCAAGCTGCTGGAGGGCGAGGAGGAGCGGTGAGCATTCAACCCAACGGGCTCGGTGAGTCCCGGTCCTCGTGTCCTTACTGATTCCATCTCCCCTTCTCCTCCTGCCCAGGCTGAGGTTGTCTCCCAGCCCTTCCTCCCACAAAGGTACATCCCGGAGCCACTTGTCCACCCCGGGCTCCTCCAAGAAGAGGAAGCTGGAGGACAGCGAGAGCCGGACCAGCTTCTCCCACCATGCCCGGACAAGCGGCCGCGTTGGTGTGGAAGAGGTTGACTTGGAGGGGAGATTCGTGAGGCTCAGGAACAAGTCCAATGAGGTGCGTTTGCCTTCAGGGAGGAGCCAAGGGGGGGTTGGTTCAGCCCTGTTTCACCCCATGGGTGGGATGGAGCTGGGACAAGCCGGGGAGGAGCGGAAGGATCTAAACATGGGTCTCTTGCAGGACCAGGCGATGGGGAACTGGCAGATCAAGAGGCAGAATGGAGACGATCCCCCCATCACCTACCGCTTCCCCCCGAAGTTCACCCTGAAGGCTGGCCAAGTGGTCACGGTGAGGCCCTGCCCAGCGATGGATCCAGCCGAGATCCCAGACCCAGTCATGGAAACCCCAGAATGGGTTGGGTTGGAAGGGACCTTAAAGCTCCAGTTCCATGGGCACGGACCCCTTCCACTAGAGCAGGATGCTCCAAGCCCCATCCAACCTGGCCTTGAGCACTGCCAGGGATGGGGCAGCCACAGCTTCTCCGTTCAACCCACTATTGAATGCTCTGTGCTCTCCTCCCTAGATCTGGGCCTCAGGGGCTGGGGCGACCCATAGCCCCCCCAGCAACGTGGTGTGGAAAGCCCAGAGCAGCTGGGGCTCCGGGGACAGCCTGCGCACTGCCCTCATCAACTCCAATGGGGAGGTAAGAGCCCATGGGCAGCTCCAGGGCATGGGGTGGGGGTCAGCAGCCACCAAACCCCCCCAACTCCTTTCCTGTCGCCTGCAGGAGGTGGCCATGCGGAAGCTGGTCCGCACCGTGATCATCAACGACGACGATGAGGATGAGGACGATGATGAAGTTAACATCCACCACCGCCATCACCACGTGAGTGACGCAGGGGGCTGTTGGAGGGATGATGGCAGTGATAGAGTCATGGGGTGTAATAGTGACAGGCTCTGCGGGATTAGAGTAATAGTAATAGGGTCGTGGAATGGTTTGGGTTGGGAGGGACCTTAAAGCTCATTCAGTTCCAGCCCCTGCCATGGGCAGGGACACCTTCCACTAGAGCAGCTTGCTCCAAGCGCTGTCCAGCCTGGCCTTGAGCACTGCAGGGATCATCTAATAATTACTGATAGTACTAATAATAATAATTAGAAGAGAAAGAAGAAGAAGGGAGAAGAAGAAAAACAGAAAGAAGGAAAAGAAAAAGAAGAAGAAGAAAAAGAAGAATATGAAGTAGAAGGAGAAGAAGAAAATGAAGAAGTAGAAGGAAAAGAAGAAAATTAAGAAGAAGAGGAAGAAGAAAATGAAGAAGGAGGAGAAGAAAATGAAGAAGAAGGAGAAGAAAATGAAGAAGGAGAAGGAGAAGAAGAAGAAGAAGGAAGAGAAGAAGAAGAAGAAAGAGAAGAAAAGAAGAAGGAGAAGAAGAAGAAGGAAAAGAAGAAGGAGGAGGAAAAGAAGAAGAAGGAGGAGGAGGAGAAGAAGAAGGAGGAGGAGAAGAAGAAGGAGGAGGAGAAGAAGGAGGAGAAGAGGAAAGAAGGAGGAGAAGAAGGAGGAGAAGAGGAAAGAAGGAGGAGAAGAAGGAGGAGAAGAGGAAAGAAGGAGAAGAAGGAGGAGAAGAAGGAGAAGAAGAAGAAGAAGAAAAAGAAAATGAGAAGATAATCGAGAAGAAGGAGGAGAATGTATAGTTATAATTAATAATAATGTAATTATTCCTGTTATTACCACTTTTTGTTTCAAACCATGGGATGGATGGGACGGGTGGTTCACGGACTCTTTGAAGACTGCCTTGCAGAGCCCTCCTGCCTCCCACCGCGCTCCTCAGGGCAGGGTGCTGGATGCAGAAGCTGCTCTGGCGGGTGCTTGAGGTCCCTTTGTCCGTGTCCCCCCCTTCCCTCCGGTGCAGGGCAGCTGCGGTGGCCCCGGCGACCCCGGGGAATACAACCTGCGCTCGCGCACCGTGGTCTGCGGCACGTGCGGGCAACCGGCCGACAAGGGGGGCAACCAGAACATCGCCACCATGTCCTCGGGCTCGTCCACCTCCAGCGTGACCGTCACCCGCAGCTACCGCAGCATGGGCGACGCCGGCAGCATCGGCCTCGGGGAGACGCTGGTGACCAGGAACTACCTCCTGGGGGACTCCAGCCCTCGCCGGCAGGTTGGCACCCACCAGCACCCTGGGGCCCCCTCTCCCACCAAGGCAGCGCCTTCCTCTGCCTCCTCCCTGCTTTTCCTCTTGCTCTGGGCACCTTCGGAAAGGGAGGGATTGGGAAGGGGTTGCCCGCAGCATCTCCGTATCCCATGCTTGACCCCCCGGAGCATCCCTCATCCCCATGGCTCTCATTCCATGCTGGGCACTCGCAAGAGTAATCAATACCCTCCTCTAATCCCCCAATTCAGGGCTGAGGGGGGTTCACTGCATCCCAAGGGCAGGGGGGGGATCCCGCTTGGAATTTGCTGCCTCCGTGGCACTGATTTGGGGCTCATGCGCTGCTTTCCCTCTCTTCCTGCCAGGCTCCGGCTGTGCAGAACTGCAGCATCATGTAACGCCGCGGCACCATTCCCGGCATCCCTCGGCAGGATTTGCTTCCCCAAAGGCAGCGTATTTTGGTGTTTTCTTTTCGAGATCCAGCACCGACGTCGGGATTTTTCCCTTTTCTAGAGCAGGAATTTTATATAGAAACCTCTCGGAAACGCTTCCGGATGCTTCGATTTTTTTTTTTTTTTTTTTTTCTTTGTTTGTTTTTGGTTCGTTTTTGTAAGGAAAAAAAAAAAAAAAGGAAAACCAAAAAAGATCTATTTCTATAAAAAACAAAAACCAAACCGAAAAAAAAAAAGAGAGCTTTTTCCAGCTTCCAAAGCTTTTTAAAAGCGCAACCAAAGATGAGGAGGAATCGCGCTGACGGAGCAGGAGGTTGGGATTCAGCGGCTCCGGGGATGCGATCCTAGCGTTTGCCAAAGCTTTTTCTCCAGGGCTGGGAGAAGCGAAGCCATTCCCATGGGGCTGAGCAGAGCAGCTCTGGTGCTGGTGCCTGACGCGGAGCGTTGCCTCGAGCAACTCTTTTTGGGATTTGCCCCCCAAATTCCCAGGTTTTTCCCCCCATTTTCAGGGCATCCGGCAGCATTCCCGTCACTCCATGTACTGTATTCCCCATCCCAAGCGCCTCTTTGCCCATTGGGGTCAATCTTTTCTAAGCAGCCAAGTTGTGCCTTAGCCAAGGTGGGAGCCGCTCCGGAGCAGAGATCCCGCCTGGCGTCGAGGGTGGATGGAATATGGGAAGTGAAGCGCCCCGGAGCTGTATTCTGGGACCAGATGGATTTGGTGGATGGGGAGTTGGACCTCGCTCCTGCAGGACCCACTTAAACTTCCTCTTCGGGGGGATGCTGCATCCAGTGGGGTTCGAGCCCCACTTTGTTCTCCAGTGATAGGAGCTCAGGAGCCCTTTTCCAGGCAGGATGAGGCCAAGGATGCTTTAGGAAGCATTGAGGAAGGTTTTCCCTTTGAGCAAGGGGCACCTGGGGGGCAGCTCCTCTCACTGCCAGGCTCCATCCAGCTCTTGACCCCCAGCCTGGGGGCAGGATCAGGCCCCCTGCTCCGGCGGGATATGGTGACACCGCGTTATGTATCTGTGCTTGCCAAGCTTCTGTATTCCTGCCTCTGTTTCCTTCTGGAATCAATAGAGCTGATCCCTTCCCATCCCATGTGCTGCTGTCATTGATGTCCTGGGATGTCGGCCGGGGGGGGGGGGGGGGGGGGGGGGATGGGATTGTGGGGGTCCCCCAGCTCCAACACTAATGAAGAGGGGATGGAATGCGAGGAGAAGGCTCAGAGATTCCCTGCCCCTGGGGTGCTGGGAAGGAGAAATCCCCCTGGATGCGATAGATGGGGAATGGGAGGGGGGGGGATGCAGAACCTGAGTGAGCCCCAGGCTGCAGCTTTGCCTCTCCCATGGGATGACCCCAGCACCCCACCGAGGGGACCCCTTCCCTGCGTATTCCCGCCCTGCCCGGGCTGTGCCAGGCACTGGAATGAGGCGGGAGGAGCTGTGGGAATAGGGAGGGAGCTGCAAAGCCGGTCCTTAATCGGCTTTACCGGGCCCGGCGCCGGGAGCCGCGATGTGAGCAGCGCGGACGGGTGGGCGCAGGCACAGGTAGGAGCCCACCCAATGGGGTCCCCCCCCCATGGGGACAGCGCCCCGGAACTGGGTGCAAGCAGGGCTGAGGGCAATGAGTGCCCAGGGGTGAATGCATGGGGCTGGTGACATCGGGGTCCTGGCACATCAGGGCTGGTGGCACTGGGGAAGTCATTGGGACCCCACACATCCGCTATAGAGCTTGCACAGCCCCATGGGGACCCCACACATCCCATACAGACCTTGCACAACCCCATGGAGACCTTGTACAGCCCATGGGGACCCCACATAGACCTTGCACATCCCATATAGACCTTGCACAGTCCCATGGAGACCTTGTACAACCCCATGGAGACCTTGTACAGCCCATGGGGACCCCACACATCCCATATAGACCTTGTACATCCCCTATAGACCTTGCACATCCCATATAGATCTTGCACAGTCCCATGGAGACTTTGTATAGCCCATGGGGACCCCACATAGACCTTGCACATCCCATATAGACCTTGCACCGCCCCATTGGCACCTCCCACATCCCATGTACAGCCCACGCATGGCCCATGGCACCTCACACAGCCCATGAGGACCACGCACAGGGGTTGGGGTTCTCCAGCTCCTCATGCCCAGCTCCAGGCTCCCCAGGGTGGGTGCCAGGATGGAAACGGGACCATGGCCCATCCGCAGCCACTTGTGCACTGAGCGGCCGGGTCTCTGCAGGGAGAGCCTTGGAGCAGCCCCAGGGCTGGGATGGAGCCGGGGATGCCCGGCACATCTGGCACTGGGGGCCCCATCAGCAGCCCCCTCCAGGCCCCTGCGTGCCCGGGGGGATTAAGGTCAGGTCCTGCTAATCCCAAGGGTGCTTTAAGATGGGAGCTTGCGCCCGCTGCCACCCCCTAAGGCTGCACCCCAAGGTGCTGCATGTGATGGGGCACCCTTGGGGGGACCAAAAAGGGGGAGGGGGGAAAGGGGGGCCATGGCTCAATGCTTGCAGTGGGAAGGGGCCGGAGCAGCTCTGCATCCCCACAGCTTTGGTTAAGCCTCCCAGGCACGAGGCACAAGCTCCTTACGGATCCCAGGCAAAGGCTCCGGAGCGCTGGAGCCTGGTGGGAATTGGGGAGCAGGTGAAGGGGGGCGGGGGAAAGGGGCTCCTGGATGGGCTCGTTCCAGGCCTGATGCTTTCGGGGTGCTGGTGCCCCCAGCAGGTACCTCCCTGGGGTTCCTCGTGCATGGTCCAGGCTGGGGACAAGGGGCTCTCCTAGGGAGGAAGTGGCAGAGGCAGGATCCTGTTTTGGGGCTCCGGGAAGGGGAAGGAGAAGTGGGATCAGGGCAGACTTCCCCTCATGGGAAGTGCCATTGACCAACGTGGGGTGCTGGGGCGTGCTCAGGATGAGGCCCTGCTGGTGGGCCATGAACCCCCTCTGGGGACCCCCCCAGGCCAGCAGGGCTGCTCTGAGAGCGGGGATGAGGGTCTAGGGATGTGATGTGGATAGGGGGATGCAGGGATGGGATTCAGGGATGTGATGTGGATAGGGGGATGCAGGGATGGGATTCAGGGATGTGATGTGGATAGGGGGATGCAGGGATGGGATTCAGGGATGTGATGTGGATAGGGGGATGCAGGGATGGGATTCAGGGATGTGATGTGGATAGGGGGATGCAGGGATGGGATTCAAGGATGCAGTGTGGATAGGGGGATGCAGGGATGGGATTCAAGGATGCAGTGTGGATAGGGGGATGCAGGGATGGGATTCAAGGATGCAGTGTGGATAGGGGGATGCAGGGATGGGATTCAGGGATGCAGTGTGGATAGGGGGATGCAAGGATGGGATTCAAGGATGCAGTGTGGATAGGGGGGTGCAGGGATGGGATTCAGGGATGCAGTGTGGATAGGGGGATGCAGGGATGGGATTCAGGGATGTGATGTGGATAGGGGGATGCAGGGATGGGATTCAGGGATGTGATGTGGATAGGGGGATGCAGGGATGGGATTCAGGGATGTGATGTGGATAGGGGGATGCAGGGATGGGATTCAGGGATGCAATGTGGATAGGGGGGTGCAAGGATGGGATTCAAGGATGCAGTGTGGATAGGGGGATGCAGGGATGGGATTCAGGGATGCAGTGTGGATAGGGGGGTGCAAGGATGGGATTCAAGGATGCAGTGTGGATAGGGGGATGCAGGGATGGGATTCAGGGATGCAGTGTGGATAGGGGGGTGCAAGGATGGGATTCAAGGATGCAGTGTGGATAGGGGGATGCAGGGATGGGATTCAGGGATGCAGTGTGGATGGGGGGGTGCAAGGATGGGATTCAAGGATGCAGTGTGGATAGGGGGATGCAGGGATGGGATTCAGGGATGCAGTGTGGATAGGGGGGTGCAAGGATGGGATTCAAGGATGCAGTGTGGATAGGGGGGTGCAGGAATGGGATTCAGGGATGCAGTGTGGATAGGGGGGTGCAGGAATGGGATTCAGGGATGCAGTGTGGATAGGTGAGTTCAGGAATGGGATTCAGGGATGCAGTGTGGATAAGGGGAGGCAGGGATGGGGATGCAGGGATGGGGTGCAGATGCTACAAACAGAGCAGAGCAAAGTGATGCAGTTATGGGATGTCCAGAGCTGGGGGGGGGGGGGATGCTCGGGGATGCCTGTGCTGTGCGTGTCCCCGCACACGTGTGTGCGCGCGCGGTCATACATGTGCCGTGTACACGCGTGTCCGCCCGTGTGTCCGTCCGTGCGGCCGCCCCGAGCCGTTGCCATGGCGACGTGAGCAGCATCCGGCGGCCCCGGGGATGCTCCCGCCAGCCCGGCCCTGGGCTGCCGCAGGTCGGTACCGCCGCGCACCGGGACCGGGGCTTCCACGGGGGCTGCGGGCGGCCGCGATAACGGGGATGGGCTCTGCGAACCCCCCCCCCCACCGCTGTGGTGGGGACAAAGGGCCCGAGGTCCCAGCCTCGGGGATCGCTTCCTTGCATCCCGCCTGGCAGCGCCTCCCCCTTCATCCCACATCTCCGCACATCCCCCCGCATCCCTCCTCTATCCCCCAGTTCCCTCCTGTGCATCCTCCTACCTCTTTCTATCCCCACCCGTTGCATTCCCCACCTCTTGAACCCCTCCCCATCTCCCCCTGTTCTTCCCCAGATTCCTCCCCTGCATCCTCCCATATCCCTACTGCATCCTTTGCTTTCCATCTCCCATCCTTCGCTTTCTACCTCCCCCACCCCTCCTCCTGCCTGGGCTCTGGTGGGGGTTACGGTTGTTCCTGGGTGTTGGAAGCATCCCAGCACCTCCCCATTCCACAGGGATGCTCCTGAGGGGTGACATGTCCCATCCTGGACAGGATGGATGGGGCTTGGAACAACCTGCTCCAGTGGACGGTATCCCTGCCCATGGCAGGGCTTGGAGCTGGGATTTAAGCTCCCTTCAACCCAACCCATGCTGTGGTTCTATTCGATGGCACGGGCAGAGGTTGGGACCTCGCTGGCCCCTTGCTGAGCACATGGCCTGGGTCTGGCTCCATCCTGGGGCAGTTTGAACCACTCTTCGGAAGGAGAACGTGTGTTTATTGGCATTGGAGGGAATGTGGAGATGGGACCCATGGAGCCATGGCCGTGGTGCACCCGAAAGCACCAGCGACAACCAAACTATTCCAGCATTGAGTGGCCCTTGGTGGTGCTCACTTCCAAATCCCATCCAGGGAGGCTGTAATGTCCATACGTGCCCCTTTCACACACGGACCACTTTGGATCCAGAAAGGATGAAGGCCAGAGCAGGGATGGAGCTCCCGGGGCAGCTTCCACCCTGTATCAAACCGGGGGGGGGGACACCCTCAGCCCCACCATGGCCCCCCGGAGCCTTCAGCCTCACTGAGGAGCCTCTTCCTCCCTTTCCCATCCTTCCTCCCCCTCCGGCGGCCCCGGTGGCTCCGGCCCAGGGCAGAACAATGGGGCCGGTCCGAGGCTCCGGGTGTCCCCGAGTGGGAAAGCCGGGGCAGAGTAACCTACTTTCTGTGCTCACAAGGAGCTTTCTGTCCCAGCCAAGCGAGGGGCTGGCGGCAGCGCTGCCCTCCCAGGGCCCGGGGTCCCTGTGGCCGGATGCTGGCCCTGGGGGCTGCAGGTAAGGAGGCAGAGGCAGGGCAGGATGCACCCAGAGCAGGGTCTTGGGGTGCTCGGATGTGGATCTGGCCTTGGGGGGACTCCAGGGCGTTGGTTTCAAGGGGTTCCTTGCATCAGAGCTGCCTGGGTTGGACGGTGGAGCCTGCCCCGAGCTCTGGTTCATGGGGGGCAATGTCCGGCCCCATGGCCTGGGTTTAGCAGGTGATGCTCACCCCCATGACACTGTTTCAGGGGGTGATGCTCAGCCCCATGGCTCTGTTTCAAGGGGTGATGCTCACCCCCATGGCTCTGTTTCAGGGGGTGATGCTCAGCCCCATGGCTCTGTTTCAAGGGGTGATGCTCACCCCCATGGCTCTGTTTCAAGGGGTGATGCTCACCCCCATGGCGCTGTTTCAAGGGGTGATGCTCACCCCCATGGTGCTGTTTTAGGGAGTGATGCTCACCCCCATGGCGCTGTTTCAGGGGGTGATGCTCAGCCCCATGGCTCTGTTTCAAGGGGTGATGCTCACCCCCATGGCTCTGTTTCAAGGGGTGATGCTCACCCCCATGGCTCTGTTTCAGGGGGTGATGCTCACCCCCATGGCGCTGTTTCAAGGGGTGATGCTCACCCCCATGGTGCTGTTTTAGGGAGTGATGCTCACCCCCATGGCGCTGTTTCAAGGGGTGATGCTCACCCCCATGGCGCTGTTGTAGGTGGTGATGCTCAGCCCCATGGCGCTGTTTCAGGGGGTGATGCTCACCCCCATGGTGCTGTTTCAGGGGGTGATGCTCAGCCCCATGGCTCTGTTTCAAGGGGTGATGCTCACCCCCATGGCGCTGTTTCAAGGGGTGATGCTCACCCCCATGGTGCTGTTTCAGGGGGTGATGCTCACCCCTATGGCGCTGTTTCAGGGGGTGATGCTCAGCCCCATGGCGCTGTTGTAGGTGGTGATGCTCAGCCCCATGGCTCTGTTTCAGGGGGTGATGCTCACCCCCATGGCGCTGTTTTAGGGGGTGATGCTCACCCCCATAGCGCTGTTTTAGGGGGTGATGCTCAGCCCCATGGCTCTGTTTTAGGGGGTGATGCTCAGCCCCATGGCGCTGTTTAGGGGGCGATGCCCAGCAGGAAACCCACCCTTGCTTCCCCCTCACTCCAAAGCCAGCCGGGACCGCGGGCTCCGGGACACTCCGTTCACCCCCAGCAGGAGGAGCAGCAGCTCCGCAGCTCCCATCCCGGCTCCCTCCCGCAGGCTCCGCAGGGCGGGCGCGGAGCAGGCTGAGGCTCGTCCCCTTCCAGCAGGACTTTCTGGTTCCTGCAGCCGCTGCCGCGGCCGCGCTGGGCTGGGCCCGGGCCCGAACTGCGCTGGGAGCCCTGTACTGGGAGCCCCGTACTGGGCGCAGCACCGGGCATGGGGCCGGGGGCCGCTTCTGGCCGCATCACCCCCGGGGTGATGGTGCTGGTCCAGGGGTGGAGGTGAAGCGGCTCCGTCCAAGCCCGCCTTAGAGGTAAAGCTGCTCCGTGGGGAAGCGATGCCTGCTCCAAAGGGACCACCGGGTCCTCCAGGCGCTGTTTGGAAGCGGTGATGCTCGGCTCCATGGAGCTGTTTGTGGGGACAAGGTCCAGCCCCTCGGGGGGGCTCTTTCCCTGTCGCTTCTATCGAGGGGCAAAAAGAGCTGGAAGAGGTGGGGGGGGTCCGTGCTTTATACCCAAACACCCTCCTACGGCGGCCACTGATGGAGCCACACGGAGGGGTCCCAGCAGGACATGGGGATGCCGCGGTCACAACGGGACTCTCTGCCCCACACTTGGGGGTCACACCTGGCTCGATGCCTTGGGGCCCCACGGCCCCCCCGCCCCGCGCCGGGTGCTGGTTCCCCCTCGTGTCATTTCCGCCCCGGGGACAAGCGGTGCGGGCGGTGCCGGGCCCTGATCCCTCGTCCTTCCCGCAGGGATGGCGCCGGGACGCTCCATGGGGGCTCCCCCGCTGCCCCCCAACGCCCTGCGCCTGCTCTGGGCGCTGCTGGTACCGGTTGCGCTGCTCTGCGCCGAGCCCCGGCCCCGCTCCACCTTCTATAGGGGTGAGTGAGGGCAGGGAGAGGAATGGGGACGGGCCGGGGGGCAACATCGGCATCATGGGACCATGGGATGGATTGGGATGCAGGGACCTGAAAGCTCCTCCAGGGATGCCTTCCACTCCTCGGGTTGGGGATCCATCCATGGGCTGCCCTCCATCACCTCCCCATCCTGGGGCTGGGGTGTCCTGGGTACCACAACGGGGTGGCACAAGGGGGATGCAAAGGGCGCCCGCAGGGGCCGATGGGGGTGAGGCTGTTGGTACCCAAACCCCTTTGGGAGGGGGATGCTGGGTGCACCCCAGGGTGCCACCAGCCCCAGCACAGAGACTTCTGTGCCCCCACCATGGCCCGCGGCCCTGCTGCCACTTCCACTTCCCCATGCAGCCATTCCGAGAAGTGCAGCGCTTCCCTTTGCTCGCTCCCTGCCCCCGGGGCCGATGGGGCCAAACAAGAAGCTTGAGGGCATCAGGGAGGGCTTGGAACACCCCCCCCAAGTCGTCCCCATTGGGGTGATGGATGCCCCAGATGAGCATCGCCCCATGGCCATGGGCATGGGCAGCGCTCGCAGCCCAACAGGGGACGATGAACAGGACCTGGAGGTGACAGCAGGGAGCTGGGGATGGTGCTGGGGTGAGCACGGAGGAAGCAGCGCAGCCCGTTTCCTATGCAGGAGCTGCCGGAAAGATGATGGAGGATGATGGAGGAGGAGGATGGAGGAGGAGGATGGAGGAGGATGAAGGAGGAGGATGGAGGAGGAGGATGATGGAGGATGATGATGGAGGAGGAGGAGGATGAAGGAGGAGGATGATGGAGGGGAATGATGGAGGAGGAGGAGGATGGAGGGGGATGATGAAGGAGGAGGATGGAGGAGGAGGATGGAGGAGGAGGATGAAGGAGGAGGATGGAGGAGGAGGATGAAGGAGGAGGATGGAGGAGGATGAAGGAGGAGGATGGAGGAGGAGGATGATGGAGGATGATGATGGAGGAGGAGGAGGATGAAGGAGGAGGATGATGGAGGGGAATGATGGAGGAGGAGGAGGATGGAGGGGGATGAAGGAGGAGGATGGAGGAGGAGGATGAAGGAGGAGGATGGAGGAGGAGGATGGAGGAGGAGGATGGAGGAGGAGGATGAAGGAGGAGGATGGAGGAGGAGGATGAAGGAGGAGGATGGAGGAGGAGGATGATGATGGAGGATGACAATGGAGCTCCCAGTCCCCACCGCTCCGGCGGTGCCGCATCCAGGCTCCACGGTGGCACCAGCACCTCTCTGGGTATCCCTTGGCTCTCGTCACCCCCTTCTCTTTACCCAGGGGACCCCCGGCGGGCCCTGACCCACTTCAGCCAGGCCAACGTCTCGCACTACGACATCTTCCTCCTGCGCGAGGATGAGGAGGAGCTCTACGTGGGGGCACGGGACCGGCTGCTGGCCCTCGCGGTCGGCACCCCCGGCACCATCCGCGCCCAGGCCTCGGTGAGCAGCGGCGCCGCGGCGATGCCCTCGGCCCCTGCCTCAGTTTCCCCACTCATCTCCCATCCCTCCCATAGATCCCGTGGGGCCCCACGGCCGACAAAGCCTCCCAGTGCGCTTTCAAGAAGAAGAGCCAAGAGGTGGGACCGCACCACGGGGCTTGGGGGGGGGCCCATAGGCGTTATGGGGATGCTCAGCCCCCCCCCACTTCTTCTTGTTCCCCCCCATTGCAGACCGAGTGCTTCAACTTCATCCGGGTGCTGGTACCCCTGAACCAGACCCATCTCTATGTGTGTGGGACCTACGCCTTCAGCCCTGCCTGCACCTACATTGTGAGTGGGCCCCATAGATGAGGATGGGGACCCCGAATCCTGCGGGATGGGGGATTGGAGCTTCAGTGCATCCCGGGATATCCCCTGGTGCCTCCCCATCACTGGATGGATGGAGGTGGTGAAGCCCTGGTTTGGGGTCCCTCAGCCTTGCCCCTGCCTCAGTTTCCCCACTCACCCAGGGACCCCGCAGCCGCTTCTGTGCCCCTTTGGAGCCTGATCCTTCCCCCTCCATCCCCACAGCTCCGGGAGAACTTCACGCTGGTGTCCAGCAGCAGAGGACAACCCCTCCTGGACGGGAAGGGCCAGTGCCCCTTCGACCCGCAGCACACCTACACGGCCCTGCTGGTGGGTGAGTACGGGGCTGGGGGTCCCCCTGGGTGCGTGCCCATGGCCGGGGTGGGATGTGATGGAGAACGGGGCCGGAGGGGTCCCGGTGTCCCCATGCAGAGGGGGAGCTCTACGCCGGCACCATGAACAACTTCCAAGGCAACGAGCCCATCATCTCCCGCTCGCTGGGCAGCAGGACCCTGCTCAAGACGGACGCGTTCCTGCGCTGGCTTTCGGGTGAGCAAAGGGGAGAACCCCTGGGAGAACCCCCATGGAAGCGTCCCGGTGCCGCCGCCGGCTCCTCACCCGCTGCCCCACAGCCGACGCTGCCTTCGTGGCCTCCTTCAGCATCCCTGGGGATGACAAAGTCTACTTCTTCTTCGAGGAGAGCGCCGAGGAGTTCGACTTCTTCGAGCGGCTCCTGGTGCCGCGGGTGGCGCGGGTCTGCAAGGTGGGAGCATCGCCCCTTGTGCGGGCGCGACGGCCCCGCGGGAAGGCCCCTCTCTAGCAGCCTTGTAGCATCCTCTTCAGGCATGAGGATGGAGGAGGAGGAGGATGGAGGATGATGATGAAGGAGGAGGATGATGAAGGGGGATGATGATGGAGGATGATGTTGGAGGGTGATGGAGGAGGATGATGGAGGGGGATGATGAAGGAGGAGGATGATGAAGGGGGATGATGATGGAGGATGATGTTGGAGGGTGATGGAGGAGGATGATGGAGGGGGATGATGAAGGAGGAGGATGATGAAGGGGGATGATGATGGAGGATGATGTTGGAGGGTGATGGAGGAGGATGATGGAGGATGATGATGAAGGAGGAGGATGATGAAGGGGGATGATGATGGAGGATGATGTTGGAGGGTGATGGAGGAGGATGATGAAGGGGGATGATGATGGAGGAGGATGGAGGAGGAGGATGGAGGAGGAGGAAGATGATGGAGGAGGAGGATGGAGGAGGAGGATAATGGAGGAGGATGCTGGAGGAGGATGATGATGGAGGAAGATGATGGGGGAGGATGATGAGAGAGGATGATGGTGAAGGAGGATGATGGGGGAGGATGATGGTGGAGAATGGTGGAGGAGGATGACGGAGAAGGATGATGAAGGAGGAGGAGGATGGAGGGGGATGATGGAGGAGGAAGACAAAGGAGGAGGATGATGGAGGAGGAGGATGGAGGAGGAGGATGATGGAGCAGGATGAGGGAGGAGGATGATGGAGGGAGAGGATGGAGGATGCCGATGGCGGATGATAACTTGGGTACCCAACTCCAGTCACTCCAGTGCTGAGCACCCCCCCATCTCCCTCAGAGCGATGTCGGTGGGGACAAGGTGCTGCAGAAGAAGTGGACCACGTTCCTCAAGGCGCAGTTGCTGTGCTCCCAACCCGGCCACTTCCCCTTCAACGTCATCCATCACGCCTTCGCCCTGCCCCGGCCCGGCGGCGCCGACATCTACGCCGTCTTCACCTCGCAGTGGTGAGCGCCGGCACCCATGGGTGCTGCGGGTGCCCTGGGGAGCACCCATGGGCACCATCCTGTCCCCGCAGGCAGGCGGGCAGGGCGGGCAGCGCCGCCGTCTGCGCCTACAGCCACGAGGCGCTGGAGGAGGTCTTCGAGGGCAAGTACAAGGAGCTGAACAAGGAGAGCTCCCACTGGACCGTCTACGGTGGCCCCGACGTCAGCCCCCGGCCCGGCAGCGTGAGTGGGACAAGGCCCATCCCTGGGGATGCTGCGGGTCCCTATGGGAAGGGTTTTGCCGCTGCCGCTCGGATGGGAATGATGGGAAGGGGGGAAGGTCCCATCGCACCCAATGATGCTGCGTCCCCCCCCCTCCATCACCTCTGCCTCCTCTCTCCCCGCAGTGCTCCATGGGCCCCTCCTCTGACAAAGCCCTCACCTTCATGAAGGACCATTTCCTGATGGACGGGACCGTGGCTCCCACCCAGGGCCGGCCGCTGCTGCTGAGGACGGACGTCACCTACACCCGCATCGCGGTGGACGAGACCCGCGGTGCCGCGGGGACCAGCTACCGCCTCCTCTTCCTGGGCACCGGTGGGTACCCACGCAGGCTCCCCCTTCCCAACCCTGCCCTTGGTGCCCCCAAACCCCCCCTCCGGTGATGCTCTTTGTGCCCCACAGCGGACGGGTTCCTGCACAAAGCCGTGGAGCTGCCCGGAGCTCCGCACATCGTGGAGAGCATCCAGCTCTTGGGAACGCCGGAGCCGGTGAAGAACCTCCTGTTGGCACCGGGGAAGGTACAAGGGGATGGGGATGGGGCAAGAACCAGCCCCAAAGCCGGGATGGGCTCAATCCTGCTCCTTTCCCTCCATAGGGCATCATCTACGTGGGTTACTCCGGTGGCGTCCTCCAAGTGCCGGTGGCCAACTGCAGCCTGCACCGGAGCTGCGCCGAGTGCGTGCTGGCGCGGGACCCCTATTGCGGCTGGAACAGCGCCCAGGGCTCCTGCCAGCCCATCCGCGGTGCCCAGGACACGTGAGCTGGGATGAGGGAGGGAAAGGGGATGTGGAGCGGGAGCAGGGGTCGTGGAAGAGGATCCTGCCCCTCTTTGGGACCCCTCCTGCATCCTGCATCCAGCAACACAAGGGGGATGTAGTGGGGCTGAGCAGCTCCCGTAGGAGCCAGGCTGAGAGAGCTGGGCTGGGTCAGCTCCTTAGAGCAGCTCCAGTGCCTAAAGGGGCTCCAGGAACCCTGGAGAGGGGCTTGGGATGCAGGGATGCAGGGACAGGCCAAGGGGAATGGCTTTAACCTGCCCCAGGGGGGATGGAGATGGGATCTTAGGCAGGAGCTCTTCCCTGGGAGGGTGGTGGGACACTGGGATGGGTTGAAGGGAGAAGCTTTGGATGCCCCATCCGTGGCACTGTCCAAGCCCAGGGCTTGGAGCATCCAGCTCCAGTGGAAGGGATCCCTGTCCATGGACCTGGATGAGCTTTAAGCTCCCTTCATCCCATGATCCTGCGGTTGCCCCCGGTGCTGACTCCTCTCTCCCACCACAGGAGCACTTGGCTGCAGGACATCGAGGCGGGCAACCCGGCCCCCCTGTGCCACCGCGGCCGGAGCGTGGCCATGCCCCGCACATGGGGAGCACCGGAGACCCCCTCTGCAGAGAGTTGAGTGTGGGGACCCCGCGGGATGAGGCTGGGGGGGGGATGCGCAGGATGCGGCCCCCATCACCCCATTGTCCCCCTCTGCACCCCGCAGGGCTCACCCCGCCTCTTAACGCCGTGGTCCGCCTGCCCTGTCCGCATCCCTCGGCGCTCGCCACCTACCACTGGGAGCATCCCGACGGTGCCCGCGGGGCCACGGCGCTGCTGCCCGGCCACACGCTCGTTGTCATCATGCAACGGAGCACGGCGGGCACCTACAAGTGCCAGGCCAGCGAGAACGGCTACACATGGACCGTGGCTCATTACCAGCTACGGGATCCCAGCGGGGCAGCCCCGGCCCCGGACGGGTTGGCTGAGGCCGGGCTGCCCCGGGGGTCCGAAGCTGCTCCTCCCCGCTTGTACTGGCCCGAGTTTGTCACCGTCACCGTGCTGCTGGTGGTGACCCTGGCCGCGGCCGCCTGCTTGGCTCTCGTTGCCTACCACGACCAGCTCAAAGCCAGGAGCAAGGTTCGGGGGTGCAGCGCGCCCCAAAGCCCCCCAACGCAGCGCGGGGAGAAGGTGCCCCTCAACGGGGGCACCGCGGAGCGCCCGGCACCCGGAGGCACCACGGAGGAGGAGGAGGAGGAGGAGGAGGGGGAAGGCTCCCACCCGTGCTGCGTGCAGCTCGATGGGGACATCGATGCCGGTAACAGCAGGCTCCGTGTCCCCGTGGGGGGCCCGGCGTGACGGGGCCATCGCAATAAGGGGGGGTTTTGGGGTGAATGCGAAGGGTTTGGGGTTAATTTAACACACCCGAGGTGATGTTTCGGGGTGCGATGGGGGGGCGCAGGCATGGGGATGGTGCCGTTAGTGCCACCCCATGGAACACGTGGCCCATGTGCAACCCTGGGTGCTGAGCAATGGGGGGGGGGGGGGGGCACCCCATGGCCCTGCCCCGTAGCCGTGGTGCGGTGACGGTGGGGACGGAGCCCCCCTCGAGCCGCTATTTTGGAAGCTGTAAATTTCCCTTCTCTTTGTATATTTGATGTTTTGTATTAAACACAAAAAGGAACGAAAAGCTCCCTCCCGCCCCCCCGGCCTGGTGCAACGCGAGGGGGGGGTGCGTGTGGAAGGAGCACCTTTAACGTTGGGTTACAGAGCTGGAATTCAGCGCTGGCCCTTTAAGAAGAGGGAGAGGGAGGAAGGGGGTGTGTGTCCTGATTTACGCATGCGCATTCCCTCCCCGCCTCACCTTCTCCCCCTGGGCGCCGCCATCTTTACGAAGGGCGGAAGTACCGGTGGACGGCTCTCTTCCGGCGCTGCTTCAGCCCTTTTCCAAGATGGCTCCGCCTCCCGGGCGCTGATTGGTCGAGCGGCTCGGCGCCGGCGCACTTCATTTCCGGCCGGTGTCCGCTGGGCCGCCATGGGGCGGGGGAAGCGGAGGGACCGGGCGGCGGAGAGGCCGCGGGGTGAGGGGAGGGGGGGCGGCACCGGGGGTGAGGTCGGTGATGGGGGACACCCGGTGCGAGCAAACCGGGGTTGGGTGGGGGGGGAAGCGGTTTGGTACCGGATAGAGCCCGGGGACGGGGTTGGGGGGGGGGGACACACGGGACATGGCAGCGCCGTGGAACCGGGGCGCTGGGGCTCGGCTCAGTGACCTTGAGCGGGGCCGGGGCCCGAGGCCTCCGGTTTGCCCGCGGGGTTGGGGCCGGTCGGAGGGAAGCGGCGCGGGGTAAGGGGGTGCTTGGGAGGGGAGGGGGGGGGAGGCAGCGTGAGGCTGCTCCGCGTCGCTTCCAGAGGGATGGAGGCCGGGACCCGCGGCCTGCCCGGGCTGAGGGCGGTGGGAAGGGAGCTGCTGCCTTCAGCAGGCTTCAAACGGGAGCGGTTTGTAGGGGACTGGGGCTTTCCCCCTCGAGAGCAGCTCCACAAGCAACAGGGCAGTGATGGGAGCTTGGGAAGGCTTCCCAACGGCATTAGTATGCCAGGCAGGACAGCTCCTTAGCCAGGGCCACACAAAGGGCCTGTCTGTGCGTCCCAAAGCAACGGGTTTAGGCACAGCGGAACCAAAACCGGCTTGGATGGGGAAAAGGGGGGTAAATGGGGGGGGGTTCGTGCTAAGTGGGGGTCTGAGATTGAAGCCGGGGCCTGCAGGGCAATGGGAAAGCAGCAGCGGTTGCTTTTACATCCGTTTCCCCCCGAGTACTTGAAGGTACTGGTGGGAGATGGGGAGGGTTACGAGGAGGGGGGGGACTTTAAGGTCCCTTTAACCCAAATCAGCTTTTTTAGCTGCTTTTTTTGCTATGGAAAGAGCGGGTTTGGGGTTTCCTGTTGGGTCGCTGCTTTGAGATGCTTTTCCCCCTCGGCTTGGACTCTGCAAGGAGCTGGGCTCGTCTCAAGCCTGCTTCGTGCACCCAATGAGTGCAACAGTTGGTGGTGATGGGGAGAGCAGAGGGGCAAGGAGGGCTCTGCTGGAGGAGGTTCTTCCCAGGGCTCTGAACGCTGCCAAAGCCGTGGAGGAGGCGGTTTGGGAGTGGGGATGTGGTGGTTTCTATCCCGGGTTTCCATCGGCTTCCAGGTGTGGAAGGTCTGGATGGAAATGGGAAAATGGGTCTGATTTGTGCAGGGAATCTGGGAGCAAAGAAGGAAACTTGTGTTTTCCTTCCTGGTCCAGAGCCTGGGAGTGCCAAGTGACAGCCAGGCATCTCAGAGCATCACAAACCCGGAATGACAGGGGAGGAGCTGCGTTCGGTGACCACTTGGATTCCTGGCTGCCTGTTCGAAGGTGATGCTTCCCATTGGAGCTGTGTTCTTCCTCCATCTCCATCCCCACTCTGGCAGGTTAAAGCCATTCCCCTGGGCCTGTCCCTCCACGCCACATTTCCTGCAGCCCCTTTGGGGAGCGGAAGACTTGAGGTGCCTGAAGTGCTTCATCCCCTCCTCAAAGCATCTCTCGTTGCAGATGCTTCCCCTTCGCACTGAGCCCTTTTGAGGTGGGTCTGGACCCTCGCAGCTCGCCCGGCCTCCGAGGAGCCATGGAGGACAAACGCAACATCCCCATCATCGAGTGGGAGCACTTGGACAAGCGCAAGTTCTACGTCTTCGGCATCTGCATGACCATGATGATCCGGGTGAGCGTTTACCCCTTCACCCTCATCCGCACCCGCTTGCAGGTCCAGAAGGGCAAGAGCTTGTACAAGGGCACTTTCGATGCCTTTGTGAAGATCCTGCGGACGGAAGGGACCGCCGGGCTCTACCGGGGCTTCTTGGTCAACACCTTCACCCTCATCTCGGGCCAGTGCTACGTGACCACCTACGAGCTCACCCGCAAGTACGTGTCCCGCTACAACAACAACAACGCCGTCAAGTCCCTGGTGGCGGGGGGCTCAGCATCCTTGGTGGCCCAGAGCATCACGGTCCCCATCGACGTCGTCTCCCAGCACCTCATGATGCAGAGGAAAGGCGAGAGCATGGGCAGGTTCAAGGTGCGCAACCACGAGGGCAAAGGCCTCTTGGTCTTCGGCCAAACCAAGGACATCATTGTACAGATCTTCAAGGCCGATGGCTTTAGGGGTTTCTACAGGGGCTACGTGGCCTCGCTGCTCACCTACATCCCCAACAGTGCGGTCTGGTGGCCCTTCTACCACTTCTATGCTGGTGAGTGAAAGGAGACTCGCCCCAGAAGCCCGTCACATTGAGACTGGGGGCCCAGCGTGGTTTGCTTTGTCTCTTTGATTTTGGTGGGGGGAAGCCTTGGAACACATTGGAGCCTGGGGCTGTTGGCTTTACCCTTAACTTCCATTAATCCCAAATGCTTGCTTTCTGCATGGAAGGCTGGTTTCATGCCTGGCAATGGGCTTCCAAGCCAAGGTGCAAGTGCAATTCCAGCTCACGCGGGCTCAGGCGTCTCAGAGGTGCCAAAAAGACCTCTTAGAGCCACAAATCCTCTAGCAAAAGCCCGGAGGTGAAGGGCAAATCCTGCCTGGTGCTGTCTGAAGGTGGTGCTGCGGTTCCTGTAGCTGTACAAGGAGCACGGAGCCTTGGGATGTAAAATTCCACTGAGTTAAGCTCGGTTCCTCTGGGTTTCCCAAAGGAGCTGGGGCTTTCGCACTGCCTTTGGGACAGCTTTAATGGGTGGGAGATGGCAATCCCTGGGATGGGCTGGACGTGTTCCTTAGGGATCCCCCAGCAGGATCCCATGGAGATACCAACGTGCTCCCTGTGTGCACACATTCCGGAGTCCAAAAGCTTTAAAGGAGGGGAGGGGAGTGTTTTGACGCTCGGGTTTGGGGCCATGCGAGCTCCTCCTGCCCTGGTTGCCCAGCGGGGCTGGGGTTTGAGCCCATTGCTCCCTGCCCTTGGCTGGCCTGGTGGAGAAAGCATCCCTGTGGGTGAATGAGGGCTTCGGAGTCTGAAGGAGGAGGAGGAGGGCCTGAAGCAGCCGCTTGCCCTGACGCTTGGCTCCTTTCCCTTCCCAGAGCAACTCTCCAGCCTGACTCCTAAAGACTGTCCCCATCTCCTCCTCCAAGCCATCTCGGGGCCGCTTGCGGCTGCAACAGCTTCAACGCTCACCAACCCCATGGATGTCATCAGGGCTCGGGTTCAGGTGAGAGCTCAGCACCAGCACGATGCAGGCTGGGGTTTGGCCTCAGCGCTTTCAGCTCGGTGCCTCCTCCTCTCTCTGCTTTGCAAAGGCTCTTTTGGCCTGGGTACCCCAGGGCTTCGTTGGCTCTCAGCATTAATGGGGCTGGGTTTGCCTACCTGGGCTGCTCCGCATGCGGTCCCCCAGCAGATGGGGCTTCTTAAAGCATCACTGAAGGGTCTGAAAGTGCCCCTTCCAGTGTCAGAGCTGTTGTGTTGATGGAGCAGAGGGGAGGAGGCAGGAGCCAGGTCTAAGAAGCCCACTTGCTGCTGCCTCTTTAGGGCTTCTTGCCTTTCCCCTGCCCCTTAGGGAGTTCTGGAGCCCACATCAAGGCTGCTGGGTGGCCTCTAGAGCCCTCAGTTGGAGCAGAACCCCACTGAGGCTGAAGCTGGCTTTGCTGTGGCTTTGCAGGTGGAAGGCAAGAGCTCCATCATCCTGACCTTCAGGCAGCTCCTGGCAGAGGAAGGGCCCTGGGGGCTGACCAAGGGCCTCTCGGCCCGCATCATCTCAGCCACTCCTTCCACCATCGTCATCGTGGTGGGCTACGAGACCCTGAAGAAGCTGAGCCTCCGCCCTGAGCTGGTGGATTCGAGGCACTGGTGAAGAGGAACCTTCCTTTGCATCCCAATCGGACCACCCCGATGGAAGGGAGAAGCTGCTGCCTCCTCCTTGGCCTCCAGCTGGTTGCGCAGTACAAGGCAGAAGCGTGCAGCACCGTCCCCCAGCGCCCTGCTGCGAAGCATCAGGATGCGACCTTGGTGCTTCGTCCAGGAGCACATCCTGGTTCCGGGGGGGGGGGTGGTGGTTTTAGATGGAAGACGGCCCTGATTGAAGCCAAAAACTGGCTTCTCCATGGGGTCATTCCCATCCTTGCCAAAGCACCCGCGGAGGGGAGGGCACCGCGCTCCCGCAGAGCCCTCTCGTGGCTCCGCTGCTCGTTGCACTCGTGCTGGGGGGAGCGACCCGGACCCGCTTCAGCCCTCGTTGGAGGTGCTTTGCACATCCCCGTTTTGTACGCCCTCAGAAGACGGTTTCCTGTCCCTCATCCTCCCGGCAGCCGAGGGCAGGGGTTGAGCTGTTTGGATGCTCGATCTGTGCTTTTCTTCTGGTCTTTGTTCATGGTTTTATCTTGGGGGGGGTTGGGGGGGCACTGAGGGGTTGTGCTGTGGCCTTGTTCGACGTGTCAGGAGTGCGTGTGGCTGCTGCCACTTCCCACCTCTTCCTTAGTGATAGCGTTTGGGAGCTGTTTGCAAGCAGCAGGAGAGGGAGTTGAGCTCCAGGTGGATGTGAGGTGGGGAAGGAAGAAACCTTGGACTGGTTTTTGCTCCAGTCCCAACCCGATTGGTGTGTTCATATTGAATAAGAACTAATGGGTCATTAATACATTTGGATGTCGAAATCCTGCTCCTCCTGTTTGGGAAGGGCAGGGATGACTTTGCACTGTGGCGCTTAAGCCACGCTCCTTTTAACTTGCCATCGAGTGCTGAAGCAAGAGGCAAGGGAAGAGCTGAAGGGGTTGCTTTCAGTTGCCATGGTGCTCATCCCAGGTAGGTTTACACCTGAGAGGGAAGGGATGCGCTTCCCATCCTCTTGCTGCTGGAACGCTGGGGTCTCGCATTGATCCTGCTGCACGGGGGGGGTCCTGCCAGCCTCTTGGCTGCCTTTGCACCCCAGCAGGGACTGCCCAATGCTGCTGGGGATGGAGCGAGGCGATGAGGGGCACAGCACCCTGGTCCTCATGGATGAGGCAGGAAACGCCTTTTAATGCCCCCCTTTGTGTCCCGCAGCATGAAAGGAGGTGATGGTGCTCTCTGCCAGCTGCTCCTCTCTTGCTTTGCTCTTGTTTCTTTCTGGAAGAGCAGATCCAAGAGCTTGCAGGGAGCATCTCTCCGGTGGTGCTGGTACCAGTCTCTGTGCGGTGGGGAAGTGGCAGCAGGGAGGTAGGGGTTCTCCAGCTTCGTGTTCCCCTCATAACCAGCGACGTTCCTGACTGATAATAAACCTCAGAGCCCTTCGTTGTGATGCCCGAGTGTCAAAGCGGGCGGGTTTTAATGCTTTGCCTTCGAGGGCCATCACAGCAGAGAGGAAGCAGGGACACGGAGCTGGAAAGACCCCGGGATAAAGCACATGGATGGAGTACCTGGAGCTGCGGATCAAGCAAGGCCAGGATGGATGCGGCTCTGGACAACCTGCTCCGGTTGGAGATGCCCCTGCTCATTGCAGGGCTTGGCGTGGATGAAAACCGCTCCAGGGTTCTGTGATCCCGCTTCCCAAACGGGCTGAGTTCTGCTGGGCTCCTACGAGCAGTGTCTTGACCAGAGAGAGCTGCTTTGGCCTCGCCTGGCTCCTTCATCCCCCTTGGAATGGGTCAGGATTGAGCGTTCGGCTCCATCCGTGATGGGCAATACTGGAGGGGGGGGGGCTGTGCCCATGGGCTCTCAGGAGCGTTTATTCCCGCCGGGATAAGGCCGTTGGAGCGTTAAAACGAGGGGGGATTGAGCGCATGCGCGGTTTTGAGCGTTTGAAGCCGTTTCCCAATGTCCCGCGGCGGAGCTGGGTCCTGCGCGCCAGGCCACGCCCCCTTCGATAAGCCACGCCCCTTCTGGTCCAGGTCACGCCCCCTTCCGTAAGCCGCTCCCCTTCTGTCCAGGCCACGCCCCCTTCGGTAAGCCACGCCCCTTCTCGTCCAGGTCCCTCCCCCTCAGCAGCCCGCCCTCAGAGTGGGCGGGCCTTCCCAGGCTCAGCCACCAATGGCAGCGGCGCGGCGCCGAGGCGGCAGCCAATGGGGAGGCGGCGCGGGAGGCTCTTTGTGGAGGCCCAACATGGCGGAGGCGAGGAGCGGCGGTGATGGCGGCGGTGGTTCCCCGGGGCCAGGCCGCGCTGAGCTCTTCAGCACCGTGGTGGACGCGTTCCTCGAGAAGCTGGTGGCGGCCGGGAGGTGAGGGGGGAGCCGGGGCTGAGGCGGGAGCCGGCGCTTTGCGGGGAGGCTCCGTCAGTGCCCGGCGCCGTCCCCCTGGTTGCAGCTACCAGCGGTTCGCCAGCTGCTACCGCGGCTTCTACAAGCTCCAACCGGAGCTGACCAAGAGCATCCACAACCAGTTCGTGTCCCAGCTCCAGGCCTCCATCAGGGTGAGGGGGAACGGGAATGGGGGCTGCGGGCGGGACACGAGCACGGCGTTAACCCGCAGGACGGGGGTCGGGATCCCCGTTGCAGGCGGAGATCCAGGAGGTGATGGAGGAAGGGAACCTGAAGGTGGTCCTCAACTCCCTGGATAAGATCGTGGAGGAGGGAAGGACCCAGGAGGAGCCTGCGTGGTAAGGCCCAGCCCGCAGGGGATGTGCCCTACGGGAGCTTGTGCTCCCCTATGGGCCTTCCCATTGGGGTCAGTGGCCACAAAGCCCCCATAGGCCAGCTCCTCACCTCCCATTGCCTGGAGCCAGCGGTGGGGAACGGAGCCGGGGTCTCCCCGGGGTGTGAGGCCCCGCTTCCGATGCTCCCTGCCCGCTCCTCACCCCCCTTTCCCCCTCCTCACCCCCCTCTGCCCCCTCCTCACCCCCCTTTGCCCCCTCCTCACCCCCCTTTGCCCCCTCCTCACCCCCCTTTGCCCCCTCCTCATCCCCCTTTGCCCCCTCCTCATCCCCCTTTGCCCCCTCCTCATCCCCCTTTGCCCCCTCCTCACCCCCCTTTGCCCCCTCCTCACCCCCCTTTCCCCCTCCTCACCCCCCTCTGCCCCCTCCTCACCCCCCTCTGCCCCCTCCTCACCCCCCTCTGCCCCCTCCTCACCCCCCTTTGCCCCCTCCTCACCCCCCTTTGCCCCTCCTCACCCCCTCTGCCCCCTCCTCACCCCCTTTGCCCCCTCCTCACCCCCCTTTGCCCCTCCTCATCCCCCTTTCCCCCTCCTCACCCCCCTCTGCCCCCTCCTCACCCCCCTTTGCCCCTCCTCACCCCCCTTTGCCCCCTCCTCACCCCCCTTTGCCCCTCCTCACCCCCCTCTGCCCCCTCCTCACCCCCCTCTGCCCCCTCCTCACCCCCCTCTGCCCCCTCCTCACCCCCCTTTGCCCCTCCTCACCCCCCTCTGCCCCCTCCTCACCCCCCTTTGCCCCCTCCTCACCCCCCTCTGCCCCCTCCTCACCCCCCTCTGCCCCCTCCTCACCCCCCTCTGCCCCCTCCTCACCCCCCTTTGCCCCTCCTCACCCCCCTTTGCCCCTCCTCACCCCCCTCTGCCCCCTCCTCACCCCCCTCTGCCCCCTCCTCACCCCCCTCTGCCCCCTCCTCACCCCCCTTTGCCCCTCCTCACCCCCCTTTGCCCCTCCTCACCCCCCTCTGCCCCCTCCTCACCCCCCTTTGCCCCTCCTCACCCCCCTTTGCCCCTCCTCACCCCCCTTTGCCCCTCCTCACCCCCCTCTGCCCCCTCCTCACCCCCCTCTGCCCCCTCCTCACCCCCCTTTGCCCCTCCTCACCCCCCTTTGCCCCTCCTCACCCCCCTTTGCCCCTCCTCACCCCCCTTTCCCCCTCCTCACCCCCCTCTGCCCCCTCCTCACCCCCCTTTGCCCCCTCCTCACCCCCCTTTGCCCCTCCTCACCCCCCTTTGCCCCCTCCTCACCCCCCTTTGCCCCTCCTCACCCCCCTTTGCCCCCTCCTCACCCCCCTCTGCCCCCTCCTCACCCCCCTTTGCCCCCTCCTCACCCCCCTTTTCCCCCTCCTCACCCCCTTTGCCCCCTCCTCGTCCCTCTCTGCCCGCAGGCGGCCCAGCGGGATCCCGGAGGAGGACGCCCGCAGCGCCCTGGTCCCTTCCCTCCTCAAGCACCGCTCGTTCCTGCTCCGAGCCCTCAGGACCAAGCAGGAGGAGAACCGGAAAGCGGCCGAGTCGGTGCTGGAGGGCAGGGCCCGCATCCGGGAGCTGCAGGAGCAGATCCAGGCTCACAGCCGGGGCTGGCAGGTACCGGAGCCACGGAGCCGGCTCCAGCCCCTCCATGGAGCTCCCTGGCAGCCGGAGCTCAGGGGTGGTCCTTCCCCTTCCAGGCTCTCAATGAAGAGCAGCAGGAGCTGGTCCTGAGCCTCCAGGAGCCGCAGTGAGGCCGTGGGGATGCCCTGGAGCTGGATCCTCATCCCGGCGGGAAGCAGCTCCGCATTGGAGCGAAGGAATAGCCAAGGACACAGCAGCAGCTTTGGGAGCTGGGGGCAGTTTCCTGCTCTCGGTCCTTGGGGCGGGGGGGGGGGGAAGCGTGGTTCTGGCTCCTTACCCACGGCCTGAGGGCCTTGAAGGGATGGGGAAGGGAATGGGGGCCTCATGCATGGAACGAGGAGCTGGAAGCCCCGGAGCCCACGTCCGGGAAGGGCGTTTGCAATAAAGATCCCATGGGATGCTCCGCACCGCGAGTGCCTGGCAACCACGGAGCCCATTGGCACCTCCTGAGGACCCTGCCTGACTCGGGCACCCTTCCCTCCTCTGGCACCGCTGCTTCCCACTGCTTCCTCCGCAACTGGAGCCGCCATTCCCTTGGGATGGGCTCCCGCTGCCGCCGCTTGGCTCCTGCTCTCTGTACTTACGGCTTTGTCGGACGCGGGCTCTGCTCCAGCCCCTGCCCTCTTCCAGCTCCTCTCCAATGGGATCCATGGGAGCTGCAGCCGCGGCTGGAGGTGCCCTGAGCGCTCCGGGCTCCCATGGAGAGCGGGATTGGATGCAGAGCGCTCCGGCCCCGCTCCATCCCCTCCCTGCGGGCTCAGCCCATTCCCGGAGGGACCAAGTTCATCCCAAACCACAATTGCTGCTTGGGCTGCTCCCGGATGTGCTGCAAATACCCAGGGCCGGGCCACGGCCCCTCCTGGGCCCTATAAAGGTGCTGCAGGAGCAGGGCAGCGAGGGCAGACCCGACACAGAGGCACCATGAGGCTCCTGCTCCTCCTGCCCCTCGTGGCCCTCCTGGCCCTCGGCCTCTGCCGCACAGGTAATGGGGACCCTGGGATGGAGCATCCCAGCTCCCTTGCGTCAGGTTAAAGCCATTCCCCTTATCCTGTCCCTGCATCCCAAGCCCCTCGCCAGGTTTCCTGCAGCCCCTTTAAGCTCTGGAGCTGCTCGAAGCGCTCCCCTTAAGGAGCCTTCTCCAGGCTCACCCAGCCTGGCTCCTATGGGAGCTGCTCCAACAGCTCCACATCCCTCTGGTGCCGGGGGGGGGGGGGGGTCAGGGATGCGATTCCAGAGTGGGAATGGGGCTGCTCTGACCCCTCTGCTCCATCCCCAGCTCCGGAGGGCTCCGTCAGCGCTGACTCCCCGAGCTCCGAAGGTGAGTGAGCGGCTGCATGCGCCCCTATGGGGATAGGGCCCCATCCTGCCCCCCCCAACCCCTGCCCTGTCCCCGCAGCCTTTGTGTCCAAACGCGCCAGCACCGAGATGCGGAGGCACAAGAGGAATTACGTCTATGACAGGTACCGGGGGGGGGACACCCCACTGCATCCACTCCTATGGCTTGGGGGGGGTCCCTGCTGCAGGACCCCCCCATAACCTCGCCATTGTGCCCCCAGCGGTGCCTACGGGGCCGTGCGGGACCCGCTGGAGGCCAAGCGGGAGGTTTGCGAGTTCAACCCCGCCTGCGATGAGCTCGCCGACCACATCGGCTTCCAGGAGGCCTACCGGCGGTACTACGGCCTCGTCTGAGCCCCACAGCGCCCCATAGCGCCCCATAGAGCTCCCAGCACCAACCTTCCCCCCCCCGCCCCAGCTCCGGTTTCAGCCCGTGCCTGGTAACGGGATGGAAATAAACGCACAAAACGGTGTTGGGAGCGTCTGCCTCATCCATCCCCATTGCTCCATCCCCACGGCTCCATCCCCACGGCTCCATCCCCATTGATCCATCCCCACGGCTCCATCCCCACAGCTCCATCCCCATTGCTCCATCCCCACGGCTCCATCCCCACAGCTCCATCCCCATTGATCCATCCCCACGGCTCCATCCCCATTGCTCCATCCCCACAGCTCCATCCCCATTGATCCATCCCCACGGCTCCATCCCCACAGCTCCATCCCCATTGATCCATCCCCACGGCTCCATCCCCACAGCTCCATCCCCATTGCTCCATCCCCACGGCTCCATCCCCACGGCTCCATCCCCATTGATCCATCCCCATGGGCTCCATCCCTCCGTTATCCATCCCTCCGTTACCCACCCCTCCATCCCTCCCCGCCCCACGGGAGCACAGGACAGGGTTACAAACATCCTGGCCTTTATTAAGCTACCCAAGGGGGGGGGCACAGCCAAGCCCCTGCTCTCAGAGCCCCCGCGCTCCCCTTTGCCCTGCGCACAAATCCTGGGCTGGGCTCAGCACCCCTGGGCTCCAAGCAAGCCCCAAGGGAGCTCAAGGAGGAGCCAAGGCCCCCCCAGGCAAGGCTGGGAGAAGGGAGAGGAGCTCGGCCCAGCCCCGGAGCCCCTAAGTCCAACCAGCACCAGAGGGAGCGAGGCCTCAGCCCCCCCCGGAGCTGTGCCCTGAACCCTCCCCGTAGCCCCTTGTGGTGCTTTGCAAGCCAAGAAGCACAAACCCCACCTGAACGCCGCTGCTTTGCACCCAAAGGATGCGGCTCCCTTTGTGCATCCCCATCCCTGGCGGGTGGGAAGGGCTGGAAAAGCCCCATCAACCAAAGCAGGGGAGCAAAGAGCGAGTGAAGCTCTGGAGCCCAGCTCGGACCTCCAAGAGGAGGAGGCAGAGGCCGGATCCTGCTCTTTTGTGCTGGGTCCTTGGCCTAAGAGAAGCACCACGAGGCCGGGTCCCCCCTTCGGCCCCCTTAAGGGATGGAGCCTGCAGGGTCCTGCTCTGCTACAAGGCTGCACGCGGCAAAGGGATGGGGAATGGATCCCCTGGGATCCGTGCGGGGCTGGGGGCTTTACCTGACCCCCACGAACATCCTGCTCCGGGCTGGGAAGGCCCCGGTGGCTGAGGCCCCTCTCTTGCAGCAGCTTCTGGCCTGGCCCATGGCGTGGGTTGGTACTTGCATAGCTGCTGTGTCCATAGGGATGGAGGCGGCGGCTCCTTCCCGAGCACGTTGAGCTGCAGGGGAGGCCAATGGCAGCAACCCCTTCCTTCCTCTCCACGCGCGGGTATGGGGCAGGATGCGAGGGCCGCGCTGCCGGAGGGGACGCAGGTCTCCAAGGTCCCTTCACGGGGGCAGGAGCTCTTCCAGCATCCGAACCCCAGCAGCACCGAGCGCTTCCTTTGGGAATGCTGAAAGCACCAAAGGGGTCGTGGCTGCCTCTGCCTGCCCCGGAGGGATGCGAGGATGATGGGGGGGGGGACCCGAGTTCTGCCCCCTCGTTGTAGCAGCAGGGTCAGAGCCAGCAGAGGACGGCTTCGAGCTCCTTCCTCTTCCATCAACCCCTCGTGGCAAGGGGAAAACCCATGGAAAAGGGACAAGAAGAGGCGGCGTCGGGATCCTTCCGAGGTGGCGCTGAAATCCCACGCGGATCCAAGGCCTTCCCGCAGCTCCATTGTGAGTCCCTGATGCTGGAAGCAAAGAGGTGGCCGGCAATGGGGAAGCAGGAGCGGAGGCTTCTTCACCTCCCGCAGGCAGCTTGGCCCCGGTGCTGCTGCCGCTGGGGAGGAGGGGCAGGATGGGCTCCCTTTCCTGGCCGGAAGCCTCCCTTTGCACTGAGCCCGCGTTGGGGATGGGGGACACTGGGAAGGGAAATAAATACGCTGGTTCCAAGACAGCACTATTCTATTAGGAGCTTTTGAAGAGCATCATCCTCCCCTTTGCTCTCTGCCGTGGGAGGAGGAGCCGGATCCCAAAGGAATTCCAAGGGTGCTGTTGCTTTAAACTCATTTCTACATTGAAAAAAAAACCCCCTAAGGATTGAAAGGGAAAAAGCCCTTTGAAAACGAAGGGATCCATAGGAGGGGAAGGAAGGGAAGGGAAAAGGGGAAAGGGGAAAAGGGAAGGGGAAAAGGGGAAAGGGGAAAAGGGAAGGGGAAAAGGGGAAAGGGGAAAAGGGAAGGGGAAAAGGGGAAAGGGGAAAAGGGAAGGGGAAAAGGGGAAAGGGGAAAAGGGAAGGGGAAAAGGGAAGGGGAAAAGGGAAGGGGAAAAGGGAAGGGGAAAAGGGAAGGGGAAAAGGGAAGGGGAAAAGGGAAGGGGAAAAGGGAAGGGGAAAAGGGAAGGGGAAAAGGGAAGGGGAAAAGGGAAGGGGAAAAGGGAAGGGGAAAAGGGAAGGGGAAAAGGGAAAGGGAAAAGGGAAAAGGGAAAAGGGAAAAGGGAAAAGGGAAAAGGGAAAAGGGAAAAGGGAAAAGGGAAAAGGGAAAAGGGAAAAGGGAAAAGGGAAAAGGGAAAAGGGAAAAGGGAAAAGGGAAAAGGGAAAAGGGAAAAGGGAAAAGGGAAAAGGGAAAAGGGAAAGGGAAAAGGGGAAAGGGAAAAGGGAAAAGGGAAAAGGGAAAAGGGAAAAGGGAAAGGGAAAGGGAAAGGGAAAAGAGAAAAGGAAAAGGGAAAGGGAAAAGGGAAAAGGGAAAAGGGAAAAGGGAAAAGGGAAAAGGGAAAAGGGAAAAGGGAAAAGGAAAAGGGAAAAGGGAAAAGAGAAAAGGAAAAGGGAAAGGGAAAAGGGAAAAGGGAAAAGGAAAAAGGGAAAAGGAAAAAGGGAAAGGAAAGGACTTTCTGCTTCCCTGGCTCCAAGAGCTCCCCGCTCTCAGCATCCCCTTTCCCAAGCTGCTTCAGGGCCTTGGAGCTCAAGTCCCGGCTTGGGGAGCTGGGATGAGGTTGGGGGGGGTTCAAGGCCTGCCCAGCTCTCCCCCATCCCTGCCCATTGGGCAGAAGGGCAGAGCCCTCCTTGGCTCTCGCTTGGAGCCGCCTGCTCCGGCCCTCGCTGGAGGGGGCTGGAGCCCACGCTGGGGCTGGGGCTTCCTTTTGGCTTGCTTTGGGGAGAGGTTCGCTTGCTGCTGCTGCTGCTTCGTGTCCAAGCCTGGACTTTGGGTGCCTTGGTTCAGAGGCTGCGACGTTGCGAGAGGGGCAAGAGACGGGTTCAGAGCGGCCCGGGCCCCGCGCAGCATCAGCCCAGCTCCTTCCACTGCCTGTAGAAGTCCAGCACGTTGCGGAGCTCCACGCTGGCGCTGGCGGCCGCCTGGATGGCAGCCTGCAAGCAGACACACAGAGAGCCCTTAACAGGGCACGGCACCAGGGGAACGGCTTCATCCTGCCCGGGGGCAGAGGGAGCTGGCACCTGGGATGGGTGCAATGGGGGAGGTTTGGGAGCCCCGTCCCATCCCCAGGCTGCTCGAGTGGAAGGGGGTGGAGCTGGAGGAGCTGGAAGCTCCCCCAGTCCCATCCCACCCCATCCCATCCCACCCCATCCATTCCATCCCATCCCATCCCATTCCATCCCATCCCATCCCATTCCATCCCATTCCATCCCATCCATCCCATCCCATTCCATTCCATCCCATCCATCCCATTCCATTCCATCCCATCCATCCCATCCCATCCCATCCATCCCATCCCATCCATCCCATTCCGTTCCATCCCATCCATCCCAATCCATTCCATCCCATCCATCCCATTCCATCCCATCCATCCCATCCCATCTCATTCCGCTTGAGTGGAAGGGGTTGGAGCTGGAGCTTTAAGCTCCCCCCATCCCATCTCATCCAATCCCATTCCATCCCATCCATCCCATTCCATCCCATCCATCCCATCCCATCCCATCCCGCTTGAGTGGAAGGGGTGGAGCTGGAGCTTTAAGCTCCTCCCATCTCATCCCATCCCATCCATCCCATTCCATCCCACCCCATCCCACCCCATCTCATCCCATTCCATGGCTCTAGGGACTCTTCTCCCGCCCTGTCCATTCCGCCCTTCCCACCTTGGAGCTCCTGGCTCAAAGGCTTGATCCGGACCGGGCCAACTCCAAGGTGGAAGAAGGGAACCTGGACCCGGGACCCCCCAACGCATTGAACCCCCTTTGGGCCTGACCTGCATGGGTGCTGAGAACACGCTGGGGTCCTCCAGCTGGAAGCCGGTGATGATGGTGACCATGCCCGCGCCGTCGTCCTCCCCGCTCCCTTGGGACACCGTCAGCTGCTTGCAGCTGTCCAGGATTTTATAGAGGTTCCTGATGGAGAGATCCCAGCGGGAAAGCTCAGCTCCGGAGGGGCTCAAGCAGGATCGGTGCCTGTTGAGGGCTCCTCTGCGCCCCTCAGCACCGGGGGTTTGGTGCCATGGGAGAGGTGAGCACCACGGGAGCTGCATCAGCCCCCCCTCGAGCAAGCTGCAGGATGGCTCCCCCAAAGCCCCCTTCCCGCTGGGAATGGCGCTCAGCTCCTGCCATCTTACCAGGCGTCCAAATCCTGCCTCTTGAGCTTGTGCCTCTCAAAGCTCTTCCCAGCATCCTTCTGGCAACGAATGTACCTGAGGAGAGAGGAGAGGGTCCTGAGCTCCCGTGGACCTGAGCATCGGCCCCATCCTGACCTGCACTAAGGCTCACCCAGCACCCCCAGCGCCCCAGGGGAAGGGCACATCCTGACAAAGGGATGCTCCGAGTGCCTCAGGAGCCCCAAACCTGCTCCTTTCTCACCTTTTCCCTCTTGCCGAGCGCATTCCCGAGGCTGCTCTGCTCCCATCGCTCGCCCTCCTTCCAGCCCAAACCCACCCCCCCCATTCCCAAAGCAAGGATCAAGCTTTCCCCATTCCATACCTGTTTCCCTTCTTAAACTCGGCCTCCAGGTAGCGGATGCTGTCCCGAGCTCCGGCATTCTCCTTCTTCAGGAAGTCCAAGCCATCAATCACTACAGAAAGCACAGGAAACCCCAAAGCCATCTCCCTGCCAACTCCACGGGATGGGGCAGGAATTCCTCACCCCCCATCCTGCAGCGCCTGCGCAGGAGCCGCATGGGAGAGGCTGGAGGCGGCTTCCCCCCTCTTCCCGCTGCTCTCCCACACGTTACGGGGAGCCCCCAAGAGCAGCAGGGGAGGAAGGAGGGCCAGGAGCAGGCAACGCGCACGGGGGGACCCCTTTACCTGTGCGCGGGATGATGATGATGAACCTGCCGCTGGTGGCCAAGTGCTTGATGAGGGCCAAGTGCTGGCACAGGGCCTGGGTATCGGGGACCAGGTAAGGGGACAGGGCTGACAGGGCCTTGGGCTGCTGCAGGCTCCCCTCCAGCTGCGACACCTCCAGCTGGGCACACACACAAGGACAGAGCCGCTGCGCTTCGCGTTCACGCTGAAGGGCTTCAGCCTGCGGAAGCCCCTTCCCGGCTCCCAGCCCCCGGCCGGAGGTGGAGAAGGGGCCGACGGAGCGGGCTGCGGGCAGGGTTTGTGGCCCTCCATAGGGCACGGGGGAGGCTGGCACGGTGGCGGGTTTACAGGGCAAGCCTGAGGTTCAGCTTGGAGAAGGGAAGGCGGAGAGTGGCCTCATCCCACCCCTCCAAGGGGGAAAGGGAAGGGGAGGTGCTGAGCTCCTCCCTCTGATGACCGGGGACAGGCCACGGGGAAGGTCACCTTAGCACATAAAGGGATGAAGCTGCAAAGCTTCTTCCCCCCTGGGCACCGGCCCCAGCACCAAGGCGAAGGAGGCAGCACCTCCTACCTGCAGGCGCAGCTGAGCCATGTCCCGCATGAGCCTGTTCCGCCGCGCCTCCTCGGCAGCCTGTCACCAAGCAAAGCTCCCCGTCAGGAAGGAGGAGAACTTCCATCCCCTTCCCAAAGCCCCCCCGCATCCCCGCCTCGGCGCGCTCACCATGTGGAACTGGGCCTGGGCCTGCTGCACGACGCTGTCCTGCTCGGCCTGGGCGATGCTCAGGAAGATGCCAAGCTCGGGGTTGAAGTGCAGGATGCTGCCCTGCAGCCGCGTGATGAAGTGCCCGAAGCTCCGAATGCAGCAGAGGCGGACGACGCACTGCAGAGAGGCACACGGGGCCGGGAGGGATGCTCACGGGGGACGGTCTCTTTTGGGGGGGGGGGGGGGGGAATGAAGGAGATCTTCAGCTGCAGAGGACCCTGGTCAGGATTGAGCCCAACTCACCTCCTCGAGGGGGGTAAAGATGGGCCTGTCCTGCTCGAAGTTAAACCTCTTGTGCGCGCTCTTCAGAGCAGGAAGGTTCCGCAGGGCAACGTCTTCGGGGAGCAGCAAGTTGGCTTTTAGGTCTGGGAGCTCAGCACCGCTCAGGATGTCCTTGACTTCATTGCACAGGGCCAGGCCTGGGGAGGATGGAGGGCAGGAAGAGCAATGGCAGGGTTCTCTGTCCCATTTACTCCACCAAACAAGCCTTCCCGTCTCAACTGCTTCTCATGGGCCACGGCCGCCTTCAGGCTGAGCACGGGGCACAGCACCAGCATTTGGAGCTTCCAATGCTGGCCGTGGCAAACTCAGCCCCTCCACAGTTAATTCTCAAGGTGGGGGCCACAGGAAGGCTTCACGCACAAGGGAGGGTGTTCCAGGCTCTTGTGAGCTGTACAGGATGCACTAACAGAGCTCCAAGCTAACTGGAATGGTGCTCAAAGCAACACCCGTGGGATGCTGCTTCCCACGGTGCTCCTGGCAAACCCCTCCCCGTGCACGGCCTTCCCTGATGCCTGGGATGGGACATTCCCAAGGCGGTACCTGATTCCTGCAGGTCTGCAGCAGAAGGCAGAAGGTTCAGGAGCACGGAGAGCCTGTTCCACAGGCTCTGGGAGCTCTGCAGGAGCACAAACACAACACAAAGGGGAAGAGGGATGGATTCAGGATGAGCTGAGCGATGACTTGCACTCCGCTTCTTAAGGCAAGACTAAACCCGTTCAGCTGAGGGGTATTTAACATCCCCCATCCTCTCCAGGCCTGGGGCAGCAGCTTTAGTACGCCCTCAGCACCCCAGCCTGGAGGAACGGAGCACCCAGAGCCTGGCAGCGAGCACCCAGCGCGCTTCCCACCTGAGCACACATGAGGATGAGGTCTGTGTTAGTCCTCAGCCAGTCCAGGAAGACCTTGACGGTGAGCAGCAGCCCTTCGTTGCTCATGATCTGCAGCTTCTCCTGAAGGGAACGCTCGTTCCTGCAGGATTTGCTGCTTGAGAGGCTCTCCTCGGAGTCAGAGACATCGTCTGGAAACCAAAGGGAAAAGCAGGAGTGAAGCCCTTGGAGAAGCCAAGCATCATTGACTGCAGGGACCGGAGCCGGCGGTTGCTGTTCGGGTCCATGGAGCTGGGCAAGATGGGGGGGGCTCGGGGCTGAGTTTGAAACCCTCAATATGCTGAGGATCTGGCTTGGACTCCATGATCCTAAAGGTCTTTTCCATGATTCCCGGTTGCTTCCACGATCTCAAAGCTCCCAGGAGTGACCTGAGCACAAGCATGGAGGGGACTGAGGGCCAGGGGTTGCTGTCAGCAACCAAGAAACCTTCAGAATCCAGAGGGAGGACAAGACAAGAGAGGGAAGATCAGGGCCTTGAGAGCTTCAGGTCATGAAGAGCTTCCTGCAGTGCCCAGCACCAGGAGCACTTGGAAGCGGCTCCTTACAGAGATTTCCCATAGGGAAAAAGGAAGAGAATCCTTCAAAGCTGCTGGAATTCTCCTCTGGATGACCGGAGCCGCTCAGCATCCAGCCTCAGCAATGGCTGCAGGCGCTTTGTTCACTGCCCATATCCCTGGATGCCCATGAGGAAGAGGAAAGCTCTCCAGGCAACACCCAACCCAAGCCCTGCTCCTCCAAACCCACCCAACGGAGAACGTGTCCTAGGGAAAAGGCCTGGATTCCAAAGGGACCCAGCGCTGCAACGGCAACCACTTGGGATGAGGATGCTGCTCCTTACCTTGCTCTGCCAAGCCGGCCTTCTCCAGGTCTCCATTGACACAGGGTTTGCCTTCGCTCCCACCCTTCAAGAGGGGGGGTTCAGAGGGGGGGTTCAGGAGGATGTTGCTGAAGGTGGGAGCCAAGCGGAAGCAGCGTTTGGTCTGGAACAGCTGGGTGGACATGGCCTGCAGGTTACTGGCGATGCTGCTCTCGCTCGTGCTCAGCGAAGCCGGCCCATTGAGGCCTGGCTCCGGAGCCTCAGCTTTGGCGATGCCGCAGCTCTTGGAGTCCCCCAGCCCACCGCCATCCCCACAGTTCTTTAAGGCCTCTTTGGGCTCCCTTTTGCCTTGCCCGCTTCCCTCCTCGTCCTCCTCGTCCTCCTCCTCCTCCATATCCTCCAGGTCGGAGCGGGATTCCTGGCTGTTCATCTCCGAGTCCGTCTCCACGTCGAAAGCAGCTTCTGCTTCCTCATCGCTCTTCTCCGAGGCGCTTTCCGAGCCGTCGCTGCCCTTCAGGGAGCCCTGGCTGGAGTCCGACTCGAAGCCCTCGCTCAGGTCGCTCTCATCCAGCTGCTGGGGGTGCCGGCGGCGCCGCAGGCAGGACAGGCGCGAGTACTTCTTGCTCTTCTTGCAGTCGCTCTTCCTTTGCTCCTCCTTGGGTTCATGATTCCCCAAGGCCCCTTCCGCTTCCTTCTCAAGCAACGGCTCGCGGGGCTCCTGCTCATCTGCGGGCATTGGGAAAGGAGAGCAGGAGCTGGGTTGGAAGGGAGCTTAAAGCCCACTGAAAGCCACGAGCCTTCAAAGGTAGGGCAGGATGCTCCAAGCCGCATCCAGCCTGGCCTTGACCACTGCAAGGGATGGGGTTTGCTGAGCAAGAGCTGAGCCTGCCAGGAGAGGGAGGAGAGCCAAGGGAGAGGCCAGCAGGAGCCCCCCCTTACCTGGGCTGTCACTCTGGAAGGCTGGGACTGGGTTCTCCCCTTCTTCCAGCTCTGCCTGCAGGCGGATGTTGACGTGGTTGATGAGGTGAGAGAAGAGGGCCAGGGTGAAGGCGATGGCTGCGCTGTACTGCTTGGAACCTGCAACAGGGCAACAGGAGGAGGTGATGGAGACCAAACCGTGACCGGCAGCATCCTAAGAGAACAGTGAAGGGGAATGCAGCAGCGCTTACCTGCTCTCTTGAGGCTGTGGACACCCATGAGGCAGATGATCACCATGCGGAAGATGAGCAGATCAGGAAGGAAGGAGTAGCCACTCTCGTACTCTTCCTCCTCTTCACTGCTCGAGCTCGGGTGAGGAGGAGAGGGCAGGTAAAACAAGCACAGGTTGAAATCCTCCAGCACGGACTGGCACAGGGACGTCAGCTCCGAATCCAGGGAGCTTAAAGAGGCAGAAGGAAAGCAGGATGAGCATTCCCGACTCAGCTCCGCAGGGAAACTGCCCCAAACCTGGCCCTGGGGCCATCCTCCAGCACGAGATTCCCATGTCTTGAACGTGCAGCCCTGGAAGAACATTCCCAATCCTCCGCAGGAAGCGCCCACAGGATCCAGTGGAAGAGCCTATGGGAGCCTCCTCCTTCCAAACTAAACCTGGCTGCAGAACACCCTTTGGAAAGGATGGGAGCTGGAGAATTTGAAGCCATTCCCAGTTTTCTTAGGCACTAACTGAACGTGGAGCAGCTGTTTTAAGGAGCAGTGGGGTTTTGCTCTCGTGCTAGGCAATAGCTGAAAGCCAGTCCCATACTGGGCTGCATTGGCACAGCAACAGCTTAAGGAAAAGGATGATCCCTGGCTTTGGCACTCGGGAGATGGCATCAAGAACAGGGCAGCCAGGTTGGGGTCCCCAGTGCATAAGAACCCACCTAAAGACAGGGACAAACAGGACCCAGCCTAGCAGGGGACTGTCAAGGGGAAGAGAGAAGCTGATGCACAAGAGGCAAAGAGAAGCAAGCAGCCTCATCTGACTTCACATCACCCCCAAGGTCACTACCAACCACAGCTCTTCCAGCATGGCTTTAACTGCAGCCTGGCCTTGGCGCCTTTAAAACAACTGCTCCCTTCCAAGCAGGATGAGGTCAATTCCCAAGCATCCCAAAAAACTCCAGCAGAGACAGAGAATCCAAGGCAAAAAGCAGGATCGGGGATGGGACAAAGCTTCCCATTGACCCCAGCACGAAGAGGTTGTGTGCTTCCTTGGTTGACAGGTTCACAACAGCCCTGAGCACCCAGAGACAGGGCCTCTTGGCTCTCCTCACCCAGCCCTTGGCAGCAGGAAGCACGTGATGGCTGGACGAGGCCATAACTATAACCTTACCTGCTCTTTGGCTGCAAAAGACTCTGCAGGTACATGAAGCTCACCAGCAACCTCTTGATGTCTTTGCCTCTAAAAAGATGGAGCAGAAAACAGTGTAAAGCACCAATGGACCAGGTCTCAACTGAAAACCGCCTCCGGATGACACCGGAGCAAAAAGACCCCCCCAGACCCTTCCAACTGCCACCAATGCACCTCAACCCTCAGGAACAGCCACCAGCCCCAGGGGACAGAGAGAAAAGGCCTCATTGCCCCCTCTACAAGGAGCCAGCGTTAAGCTTTCCTCCTGGCATGAGGGGCTGAGAGCTCAGCAATGGGCTCCAGCCTCGAGCCCTGCCTGCAAGCAGCCACCCCTGCAGTTCCCGGTGCACCAAGAGCCCGCTGCCAACCTTCCCCCTGCCCCTCTCACCTCTTCTTGCTTGGGGACAGCCTCCTGCTCTCACACTTCTTCAGCTGCTGATACATCTTGGCCGCTTTGTCATAGAGCCGCTTCAGGTTCCCATAGGCACCTTCGAAGGACACTTCCGACTGCAGACTGAGACATCCAAAGAGAACAGAGCCCACGTTTGACTTCAGCCCCACGCTGGGCCTTGCATTAAAGCCAGAAAGCACGAAGGGAGCTACTCAGGCCTTCGCTTGGAGCCTGCTGGGCTCTCGGCATCCCCTGCAACTCCTGGGCTGCAAAGAGGCCCCCAAGGGCAAAAGCAAGGGGCAAAGAAGGTGCTCCCACGACGCTGATTCTCTGCCCAGGACACTCACCAGCGTAAGTAACAATAGGTAGCTTCCACGTTGTAGTATTTGCTCCCTGCCAGCGTCCCCAGCTGGTTAAAGGGCATCCCTGTCATGAGAGAGGGGCAACGGCATGAAGTGAGCCCAGAAAGCAGACCCCTTCCCTCTCCCTCCATTGCTACCCAGGAGGCACAAGCAGTAAAGGGCTGGGCCACTCAATCCTTTGGCCACCCAGCTTTTGTCTCGTGTTTTCTAGCGCTTTGAGATCCTTCCCTCGTGTTCTATATAAGAAAGCAGAGCAAACAACGCCATCCCCTCCTGTGCATCAGTAATACCAGGGCCTTGCCTCCTTTTGCCACAGACATCCCCTTATCAGCATCTCCGAGCTCTGCTCCAGCTCCCTGGGGCACTCGGGGCTCAGCGGATGCGTTCAGCCCACGCAGGCTTCAGCCATGGGTGAGGAGCCCTTTGCTTTAACTCCTCTCTTTGGGTTCCCAGCAAGGAAGATGAGACAATGAACATGAGCCGGCTGCAGTGTGTGCTCACAGCCCAGACACCAACCCTATCCTGGGCTGCCCCAAGAGGAGCGGGACCAGCAGGTCCAAGGAGGTGATCCTGCCCCTCTGCTCTGCTCTCGTGAGACCTCACTTGGAGCATTGTGTGCAGTTCTGGTGTCCTCAACATCAAAAGGACATGGAACTGTTGGAACAAGTCCAGAGGAGGCCACGAGGATGATCAGGGGCTGGAGCACCTCCTGTATGAAGACAGGCTGAGAAAGTTGGGGCTGTTCAGCCTGGAGAAGAGAAGCTGCGTGGAGACCTCAGAGCAGCCTTCCAGTATCTGAAGGGGGCTACAAGGATGCTGGGGATGGACTCTTCATCAGGGACTGCAGTGACAGGACAAGGGGTAACGGGTTCAAACTGAAACAGGGGAAGTTTAGATTGGATCTAAGGAAGAAATTCTTTACTGAGAGGGTGGTGAGGCACTGGAATGGGTTGCCCAGGGAGGTTGTGAGTGCTCCATCCCTGGCGGTGTTCAAGGCCAGCTTGGACAGAGCCTTGGGTGCCATGGTTTAGTGTGAGGTGTCCCTGCCCATGGCAGGGGGGTTGGAACTGGAGGAGCTCAAGCTCCTTTCCAACCCGAACTAACCTATGATTCTATGATGCTAAGTGGGGTTTAAACAGAGCTTAAAGCCACCCCTCTCTCAGCAGCAGCCCAGAAACCTGCCCTGTGCCCCATCCCGACGTGGTGCTCGCGGCAAGGCGATGGCGACAGCCACAGCCTCCCTTCACTCACCAATCTGGGGTGCCACAGACAGGGCCTGGTAGTAAAACCTCTCAGCCAGCAGCTCCGTGTCCACACCGGCCAGTTCATTCTGGTAGCGAGCTGCAAGGAAAGCATCCCCCAGGCATCAACCCCAACCTGGGAGGGCGAGAGCCCACGCCAGGGCCTTGGAAAGGGAGGAGCTGAAGGGCTTTTCCAAGCCGAAGCACCCCGTGGTTCTATGGAAGCCTTTAGTTCTCAGTGCCCGTCACACTTGAAGCCGAGGGGCCAGCCCTCAACGCTCGGGAGAGCCCATAAGCAAAGGGACAAAACTCTGCTGCTCCCTGGTGATCAATGCGGCCGTGGAACACCCCCCCTTTTGCAGGGCCTCTGACTACGGCCTATTGCAGAGAGTGGCAAAAGCCCACCGAGGCAGCTGAGTTCAGAGCCCAGCTGGGACTCCGCTCTTAGGGACACCCGAGGTGAGAGCACACTGAAGAGATGAGCCCGTCCCGCGCCCACCACTCCTTCTCCCTACCCCCATCAGCTCTTTCTTCCTGACAAAGCCAGGTTCCTGCCCCAGGAGAACGGCCAAGAGCTCCCTCGAGCTGTGCCACGCTTCGAAGAGCTTTGCCCGGATGGGCGCCATCCTTTTGGTGTAGAAACCGCCCCAAATGATGCTGCTGCTCTTACCCAGGTCTCCCAGGTACACCAGGCACCTGTGACAAGCCATCTGGGCCCATTCCATCTCCTTCTCCGATGCAGACACGGGTTTCTTGCAGCCTGCAGGAAGGAATCGCACACATCGCTGGGGAAAGGCTGCTGGGGAGTCCCTGCTCCCCGGTGGCAGAGCGGGCCCAGGGCACTCAGGGAGGACACGAGGGGAGAGCAGGGGCATCAAGAAGAGGAGCAGCTCCCATAGGAGCCAGGCTGAGGGAGCTGGGCTGGGTGAGCTCCTTAAGGGGAGCCCTTCGAGCAGCTCCAGTGCCTAAAGGGGCTCCAGGAACTCTGGAGAGGGGCTTGGGATGCAGGGGCAGGCCAAGGGGAATGGCTTTAACCTGCCCCAGGGGGGATGCAGATGGGATCTGAGGCAGGAGCTCTTCCCTGGGAGGGTGCTGAGGAACTGGGATGGGCTGAAGGGAGAAGGTTTGGCTGCCCCATCCCTGGCAGTGTTCAAGGCCAGGTTGGACACAGGGGTTTGGAGCATCCTGCTCTAATGGAAGGGGTCCCTGCCCGTGGAGCTGGATGAGCTTTAAGCTCCCTCCAACCCACCCCACTCTGTGATCCTCTGCTTCCGTTTCCCCCCCTCCATGGCCCATTTCTCAGCTTTAAGGAAGCTTTTCTGCCCCCGCCAGAGACGCGGAGCTCAGCAGCGAGCCCAGGCACTGACCTATGAGAGGGTCTGTTACGTGTGTCCAGTCGATGCAGCACTGCAGCTCCAGCTGGTAGTGGGACTGGATGTAGAGGAGAAGGTGCTGGTAGAATCCTATCCCCGCTACTAAGTGGGTCCTATAGGCACACTCCAGGGTGCTCCGGCTGTGAATGTGCTGGAGGGAGGAAAGAGTGAAGTTATCCCAGTTCAGTTATCCCAGATACGTATGAAGTTATCCCAGTTCAGTTATCCCAGATACGTATGAAGTTATCCCAGTTCAGTTATCCCAGATACGTATGAAGTTATCCCAGTTCAGTTATCCCAGATACGTATGAAGTTATCCCAGTTCAGTTATCCCAGATACGTATGAAGTTGTCCCAGTTCAGTTATCCCAGATACGTATGAAGTTATCCCAGTTCAGTTATCCCAGATACGTATGAAGTTGTCCCAGTTCAGTTATCCCAGATACGTATGAAGTTATCCCAGTTCAGTTATCCCAGATACGTATGAAGTTATCCCAGTTCAGTTATCCCAGATACGTATGAAGTTATCCCAGTTCAGTTATCCCAGATACGTATGAAGTTATCCCAGTTCAGTTATCCCAGATACGTATGAAGTTATCCCAGTTCAGTTATCCCAGATACGTATGAAGTTATCCCAGTTCAGTTATCCCAGATACGTATGAAGTTATCCCAGTTCAGTTATCCCAGATACGTATGAAGTTATCCCAGTTCAGTTATCCCAGATACGTATGAAGTTATCCCAGTTCAGTTATCCCAGATACGTATGAAGTTATCCCAGTTATCCCAGTTAAGGTTTCAGACCGGCCAGCCCAGTTACACTGAGGAGGAAGCAGGATAAGAGGCAGCTCAGGTGCTGTTCTGCACCTCCTCTTCCTCACTAACGCTCCATGGACTCCGAGCCAACATCAAGAAGGAGAAACTCTTGTAGCAAGAGCTGATTAACCCCAAGGTGGCTGCTTCCAGCACTTACACCACCTTCCGAGCCGGCCAGGCCAGGGCTCATGGCATTGGAATGAGTGGGAATACCGTGCCTCTGGAGCCCATCATTCCAAAGGGAGATGGGAAGACACGCACAGCCCCGGATACTTGCCTTCTTGTTGGTTTTAATGAGCTGGATAACCTCATAGTAAACCTTCCTCCAGAGCAGCTCTTCCGCCTTCCTTCCATAATCCACTGGGTGCAGGAACATGAGCTTCACGCACAGCTCCCGCAGCCTGCGGCACAGCGGAGCGCCCCCGTCAGCCTCCAGCATGGGAGGGGAAAAGCAGAGCTCATCCCATGGGATAACGGCGCCCCTTGTGCCACCCCCCTCAACCGGAGCAGCTGGAAGCGCTCTGCACCTCCATGGTCCCCTTGGGCCCGTGGCCGGCAGCCGCTTCCTATGGAATTCCACCTTCCAGCTGCTGCTCCACAGGGATTTTCCCCAGGGAAAGAAGCACAGCCAAGGGCTCTGCCCCCCTTACTTGTTCCTCAAGCTGATGTTCTCTGGCTTGAACACCTCCTGATACGCTGCCTTGTTCCCAAGGATGAGATCCAGGCGATGAACGGCCTCCACCACCGCTCTGCAAGGGGACACAGCAGGAAGAGCCTCAGGCCTGCGCCGATTCCCAACCATCTCCAGGTAGGAACTGAGGAGCTTTTTCCCCCCACAAAGCAGCTAAAATCAGACCAAGCAACCTCTAAACCCTGACATCAGCTTTGCCCAGCTCCTGACTCGAGGTTTTCCTCTTCCATCCCCTCCGAAGGCCTGGGCCCAACCTCAGCATCCTCCCCATGGGGCTGAAGGTCCCTTGCAACCTCTGGCAACGCCAGCAGCAAGGAGAGCAGGGGAGGAAAACGCTTTGGGATTGCAGGGCAGAAGCGCTTCACCTCCTGCCCCTGTATCCCTCAATAGCCAGTGGGATAAAGCTCACGGCTCCCAGGGAACCAGTTTGTTCCCTATGCAGAAGGGTGACCAAGAAGGGGAACGGCTGATCCATCCCATTCCCAGAAGGAACGAGGGGAATCCTGTTCTTCTCTTCCCAAAAGAGGCATCTTCACCTTCCAAGCAGCGTGGTCACGGTGCCCAGCGAGGGGCTGATACCCTCCCCTCCAGCCGGGAAGTGATCCCAAAGCCAACGCCTGCATCCCAGGACACGGCTGGGATGTGACATCCCTGTGTCCAAAGCCTCCCAGGGTCTATCCCAGCAGGACACTGGGGATGCTTCCCCTTCCCCTTGGCTGGGAGCACGTCTCCAACAGGAGCAGGAAGCGCAGCCCAAAGGCACTGGTTCCTTCTGCTCCCTTTTGGGAGTTCTCCAAGAAACAGAGGGATGGGGGCTGGAAAACGGGAAGGTTCCTCTTTGAGGATGTGGGCTGCTGAGCTGGGAAAGCAGATCCCAAGCTCCAGAAGAGGCGGGAATCAAGAGGGATCCGAGGGTCCTGTGTCCACAGCCAGGAGGAAAAGGGAAGCAGGGAGGAGGCTCAGCGGTCGGAAGCATCAAGAGACTTGAAATGCAACGGAACCATCCGTGCTTTGGGTATCCATTGGGACCATGGCCTGGATCCCCCTTGGCTGTGAAGTGGAGCACATGAGGCCAAAGAGGGTGGAAATGGTCCAACGTGGAGGCCTCCTCAGCCACGCAGCCCCTTCTGGGCCATTCATTTGATGGGGCAAGAGGCAGCAGGAGGATTTGTCCTCGATTCCTGGTTGGATTCATCCCAAAGAGCCACGGGCTCTGAGGACCAAGCGCTGCAGTGTCCAGGCATGGGACATCCCCATCCCCTCTCCTGCATCCCCATCCCCTCTCCTGCATCCCCATCCCCTCTCCTGCATCCCCATCCCCTCTCCTGCATCCCCATCCCCTCTCCTGCATCCCCATTTCCCTCTCTTACCATCCCCATCCCCTCCGCTCCCCCCATCCCCTCTCCTCGCTCCCGCTCTCCCGGTTCCTCTCCCCATCCCCTTCCCCGCCGGTCTCCCCATGGCCCCTCACGCCGCCCGCTGTCTCCTCACCGGTACAGCCTCTTGGTGTGCAGCACCTTGGCCTCGGGCTCGCCGCTCTCCCCGGCCCCCCCGCCCTGGCTCATGGCTCCGGTACAAGGCAAGGCGAGGCGAGGCGAGGCGAGGCGAGGCCCGGCCCGGCTCCCGCTCCCCTCAGCACCGGCCCCGCCGCCTCCTCCGCCGCCCCCGGCCCCGCTCGGCCGCCATGGCTGCCCCCTGCTCCGGGCCACTCTCGCGAGAGCCGGCGAGACCTAGAGCGGCGCGGCCTCATCTCGCGAGAGTTCCGCCTCCCGCCGTGCCAGTACTTGGTGCTGGCAAAGATGGCGGCCGCGTGGCGTCGGGCCAGGCCTAGGAGGGCCTCGCCATGGCCGCCCCACAGCGCGGGGCTGGCGTTAGATGGATGGAGCGGCCTTGGGATTCCCTCCTTATCCCTTGGGATTCCCTCCTCATCCCTTGGGAACGCCTCCATGCACACACAGTGAGGGGCTGACCTGCCGGGGCCGGGGGCTCCCTTTGGAGCTTCCCCCTTTGGGCACAGCCGCAGGAGCCCCATGGCGGCGGCTCCGGCCCATTCCCACCTCACCCTTTGGCTTCTCCTTCTCCCGCAGGCACAGATCCCTTGGGAAGGGGCAGGGCTGAGGCTCGGCCCCTTCCAGCCCGGCCCCACCTCGCCCGGTCCAACCGGTTTGGAGTGCAGGAAGAGCCGTGGGGAAGGGGGAAGCGCTCCGGAGGCTCCCATGGCCGCGCTCTGCAGCCCAAGTGAGTCCCGCAGCGCGGAGCCGGCGGGAATGGGGCTGGGAACCGGTTGGGGGGGGAGTGCGGGGCGCAGGCTCCGCTCCCCCATTGCTGAGGCTGTTCCCATGGGGAATGGGGCCGGGAGGGAACTGCGGCTGGAGCAGGGAAGGCTCCGAAAGGGGAGCGCTTCGAGCAGCTCCAGTGCCTAAAGGGGCTGCAGGAAACCTGGAGAGGGGCTTGGGACAAGGGATGGAGGAGCAGGACCTCCAATTCCCCCCCCCCATTGTCCCTGGGGCCGGGCCATGAGCCCAAACCCCTCAATTCCCGCTGCTTTGTGCCCAGGGTGAAGAGGAGGGAACCGGAGCCGCGTCCCCGCCCCAAGCACCGGAGAGCCCCCCCCAATGCCCGCTGCGGACCCCATCGTGCCCTCCGAGGAGGTGGCGTTGATGGAGCTGGCCCCGGCCACCCCCTTGCCCAAGGCACCGGAGGACCCCGAGGCCACCCTGCCCTGGGACCGCGCCCCGGGGAGGGGACGGGCGAGCCCGGATGGGGGCCGTGAAGCCCCGCAGGAGGCCGGCGCTGGCCCCAAGGCTGGCGATGAGGAAGCCGCCGTGGTGGTGCCCCACGTCTTTGTGCCCATTGACCCCCAATGCATCGAGCAGAGCCCCGGCAAGGACAAGAAGCAGCAGGAGGAAGGCAAAGGGAGGGACGTGCCCCGCAGCCAGCACCCGCTCCTCCTCCCCGTGGGTCCCTCTCGCTCCAGGGACCCATGGGGCTTGGAGGGGCGAGCAGCCAAGGCCTGCAGGGAAGGAGCGAGGTGCCCGTGGGCTAAAGACTGCGGCCGTGGCAACCTCAAGGCCGTGGCCTCGGTGCTGGGGGCTCTGCTGCTGTGCCCCTGCTTTGTCTATGGGGCTTACGTCTTCCTGCCCTTCGATGCCCCGCTGCTGCCCACCATCAGCACCCGCCTGGTGTACACGCTGCGCTGCGCCGCCTTCGCCACGGTCCCCATCGTGCTGGGTGAGCAGCGAGGGGCACAGCATCACCAACGGCGGGGGTGCTGCGAGCAGGGCCCCATTGCCAGCCATCGGCTCCTGCTCTTCTTTCCCGCAGGGATGCTCGTCAGCGGCATCTCCCGCCTCTGCTCCTCGGCGCTGGAGCCCTTTGGCGAGCTGCAGCGGGAGGTGGAGATCCACCGCACCTTCGTGGCCCAATCCGGCCACCTCTTCATCCTCTACTTCTTCAACATGGCAGTGCTGGCCACTTACCTCCCGCAGGAGCTCCTCAAGCTCATCCCGCTCCTCACGGGGCTCTTTGCCCTCTCCAGGTAAGCAGGAATGGGAAGGGAGCTGCCTCGGCTCCCTTAATCCCTGCCTGAGCCCTGCTCCTCGCCGCCTGCTCCAGGTTGATGTATTGGTTGGCCTATGCCATCGGGCGCTCCTTCCGGGTCTTTGGCTTCAGCCTGAGCTTCCTGCCCCTCCTGGCCATGCTCCTCTGGAATCTCTACAGCATGGTGGTGCTGGAGCCCGAAAACCTCCTGGCTGTGGCAGAGGCAAAGCCTGAGGAGCATTCCAAGAACACCGGAGCCAAACTCCGGTATTGGGGATGAGGGGTGCCCAGGAGGGATGCAGGGAGATGCGGTCCCGCTTGCTCTGCCCTGGGAAGGGGGAGCCCCGGTGCCCAATAAAACACTTTGCCAAGCGCTTCCACGGTTGGTTTGGGAAGGGTGGGATTGATCCCATAAGGAATTGCGGCTGCCAGGGCTCAGCTTTGCCCATGGGATGGCATCTGCAGCCCCAGCCCTGGCTGGGGGGGGGGGGGGGGGGGCAAGTCCCTCCCAAGCTCCTTCCTCTTCCTCCCTGGTGGAGGTTCAGGAACCGGTGCCCAAACCAGTTGGAGCAGTGGGAGGGAGCCGTGATGCTCTCCCTTCTCTCCTTAAGGAGACCTCGGAGCAGCTCCCAGTGCCTAAAGGGGCTCCAGGAAACCCGGAGAGGGGCTTTGGACAAAGGCATGGAGGAGCAGGATAAGGGGGAATGGCTTCAACCTGCCAGAGGGGATTCCTTGTTGAGAGAAGTGATTCTGCTCCTGACTGGAAGGACAAGGAGAAACCAGGGGCTCCTTTCCCAAACTCCAGCAACATTCCTTGGCATTCATAGGATCCCCCCATTCAAAAGCCACTGGAATACCATGATTGGGTTTATTTCCCAGGCAAATCGTGACATTCCAGAGCCTCCCATGCCCAGTCCCTACCCCCTGAGCAGGGCACTGAGCCCCCTCCCCACCTTCGAGTTGCTTTGCCCCATCCCACCCCAAGGCTTCAGCCCCAGCAAGCCGGGTGCCGGCTGGTTCTTCCCATTGGATCCCTCATTCCCGGAGCTCATTCCTGGGCTGCCTCCGGTGCTGCCGCCGGGCCCTGGCTCTTCTCATCGCCCTTCTTTTTGTGCCCGGACACGATGTCATCGATGCGGAGCAGGAGAACGGCCGTCTATGGAGAGAGCATCCCGAGCCAGTCAGGAATTCCAGCCCTATGGAGCACCCAGCGCTGGGATATGGCCCCAGGAGCACGGAGACCCCATCCTCACCTCCACCGCTGTCTTGTAGGTCTGCAGCTTGACGGCCAGCGGCTCCCAGACCCCCAGCTCCTTCATGTCCACCAAGGCTCCCGTCTCCCCGTTCACCCCCCACGTCTGGCTGTTGTCCTGAGTGTGTTTTGCCTGTTGGGAAAGCCAGGATCACCACTTGGGATCTTCTGAGGAGGCCTTAGGGTGGCCTTTCCAGGGGGGCCAGGAAACCTGCACAAGGGGGAATGGCTTTGGACAAGGAATGGAGGGATGGGATGAGGAGGAACGGCTCCAACTGCAAGAGGGAAGAGTTAGATGGGATCTTGGGAATTACATCCCCATGAGGGTGGTGGGAGACTGGAAGAGGTTAAAGGGAGAAGCTGTGGCAGGGTTCAAGAGCAACCTGCTCTAACGGAGGGTGTCCCTGCCCCTGCTTCCGAGACCTGGAGGAGCTTTAAGCTCCCTTCAACCCAACCCACTCCAGGATTCCATAGCTTCCAGGCTTTGCAGTCCAGCCCACAACCCTTTGCAGCCAAAAAGCCTTCAAATCACCCTCAAGGGGATCCATCACTCCCTTGACCACCAGGATCCTTCAATGGCAAACCTCCAGCACCTCCCCGAAGAGCTGCCCCAAAGGCCCAGCTACGGAAAGACGATGGAGCCAAAGGGATAAGGAGCCAGTGGGAAGAGCTTGCAGCTCGGCACCGAGCCCGGATCCCGGCTTACCCTGAGCGAGGTCAGCACGCGGATGGTGCTGGCACCGCAGTTCTGGATGAGGGTGCGAGGAATCACTTCCAGCGCCTGGGCCACGGCCCGGTACGGCCACTGCTCCACCCCCGTCATCCCTTTGGACTTCTCGGTCAGCGCCTGGGCCACGGCCATCTCGGTGGCTCCTCCGCCCGGCACCAGCTGCGGGTCCAGGAGGACGTTGCGGCAGACCTGCATCGCGTCCTGCAGGTTCCGCTCCACCTCCTGCGGCGGGACAGCTCGGATCAGGGATACGGGCACGGGGATACGGGCATGGGATCGGGGGCACGGGATCGGGGACACGGGCACAGGATCAGAACCCTTCCCTCCCTAGTGCTGGGAGCAGCAGAAGGAAGAAGGAGGCTCCTTAAGGGGAGAGCTTAAAGCAGCTCCAGCACCTAAAGGGACTGCAGGAAACCTGGAGCAAGGGATGGAGGAAGAGGACAAGAGGGAATGGCTTTAAGCTCCCTTCCAACCCAAATCATTCCATGGTCTTTATGGACAAGTTCTGATTCCCAGTTCTGGCTCTCAGTGCTGGGAGCCAAGAGCAGCAGAAGGAAGAAGGAGGCTCCTTAAGCAGAGAGCTTAAAGCAGCTCCAGCACCTAAAGGGGCTGCAGGAAACCTGGACCAAGAGATGGATGGACCGGACAAAAGGAAATGGCTTTAACCTCTCTTCCAACCCAAATCATCCCATGGTCCTTATGGAAAGCTGGGGACAAACTCTGATTCCCCCGTAGAGAGCAGCCCACGAGATAGGAATTCTGTAGCTCCAGAACCCAAAGGGAAGCCGGACTTGGCTTCGAGCTGCTCCAAAGGGAAGCAGTGACTTCCCCAAGGAGAGAGAGGAGGGGCAGCAGAAGCTGCAGGAACTCACTGCCAGGATCTCCTTGCTGGCTCCCCGCAGGATGATGGTGCAGGCCTTGGGCTCTTTGCAGTCGGTGATGAAGGCAAAATACTCATCCCCGATCTTCTTCACCTCAAAGAGCCTGGCCCCGGTGCCCACATCCTCCTCCCGCAGCTCATCCGTGCGGCTCACGATGCGAGCTCCACAGGCCCTGCACAGGAACCAGGAGCCACTCACACACACAGGGAAGGAAAGAGCGGGGGAAAAGGAGGGAGAAGGAGGCAATTCCATGTCATGGGAGCAAGGAGAGGCTCCAGGGAGGAGGGAGCTTGCATTCACCTGGCGATGCGGTTGTTGTCCGTCTTCCTCACCCTGCGGATGGCCGTGATGTTGGCTCTCATCAGGTAGTGCTGGGCCAGGTCTGCAATCAGGTTCGGGGGGTTTTAGTCATCCCCCAGCACTAATTAAGTCTCTCCCAGTTAATTAAGGGTAATTAGCTTCTAGAAAGGGAAACCAAATGCACTTTCTGAAGGCACCAAGCGCAGCTTTTGAGGTTCCTCCTCACTGCTCCTTTGATGCCTTCCGACTCCTGGCCAAGCCAAATCCTCTTTGAATTGCCACAAGGCAACCTCAAGCCCCAAATCCAGGCCTTGGAATGGGGAATTCTGCGTTAGGAAGCTACAAACCTGCCCCAAACCAAGGGGAAATCAGGTTGCTCTGGGGGAGGTTGGAAGTTGCCAAAGAGTGAACTGAACACAGAATGAGCCTCATTCAAATGAATACAACCCCAACAAGGGGCTCATTACCCGAAATCCCTTTCTCTGTGATGACCAGGTCTGGTTTGACCCTGATGAGGTCTGCACACATCTGCTGGATGTATTCCTCCTCCATCTGCAGGATGCGGGCAAAGTCTTCCTCGCGGGTGATCTCGATGTCTGTCTGCACACCAAGAGCTGCAGGTTAAATCCAGAGCCCCCGAACGGAGGCATCGGAGCTCCTCCAGCACCTCCTGGGCAAGGACCAAGGAGAAGCATCGCCAGGGGCACCAGGAAACCTGGAGAGCGGGGCTTTGGAGGAGTTTTCAGGTCCCTTCCCACCCAAATCATTCCCAGATTCCATGATTTCACTTCCTGGCTTTACCTGGCTCTCCCCTTTCTTGTATTCCAGGGAACAATCCAGCAGGACAATCCGGGGGTTCTTGATGAGACGCCTCATTCTGGGGTGGGTTACATCTTTATTCACCATGATCCCACGTAACACGCAAGAGTCTTCACTAAAACCACCTGGAATCTGTCCCAGGAAGAGGGAGAAGAAGGCAAATCAGGCTCCTGTATGGAAGTGATGCTTTCCATGTAGCACTCATAAACTTTACGCTTCCTAGGATAGCATCCACACTCCTCAAATCACCCGTACCCCACGCGCTGAGAAAGGAAAACCCATCCCAAGCAACCCCGCTGCATCCAGCACACAATGCGAGGTCGTTTTATGAGCATTCCCCTTGGGAATGCCTGGGTTTTAATGGGAAAAGGGGCTCAGGACACGCTCACCTTCTCCACTTTGGCGTATTTCTTGATATCGATCTCCTTCCGGCCGTTCTCCTCCAGCTCCACGGTCCTCACCGCCTCCAGCGCGATGCCGCAGGCCAGCTCGCACCACCGGTTGATGGCCTTGGTGTTTATGGCGCTCTTGATGATCTTCAGCATCATCTCCTTGTTGTTCACATCCACGGGAGTGCTGCCACAAAGGGAAAAGGGTTATTCCCCCCAGATCCCTTCTTTTCCAACCCCTTCCCAACCCCTAAACTCACCCAATCTTCTTTAGGATGCTGATCATGTCATCCAGAGCCTTGCGGTAAGCGCCGATGATCACCGTGGGGTGCATCTGCTGCTCCAGGAAGTGTTCAGCAACAGAGAGCATCTCTCCAGCTGTAAAGTAAAGCCCAGACCTCAAACTTCCTCAAGTGTGGAATAACGGGATAGAGAAAGGCAACAGGGTGCTGGTAGCCATCACCAGCAGGGATAAAGATGTCGCTGTCCCGCTGTGCCCAGTGTTTGGGAGGCCACACTGGGAATCCTGGGCTCAGGTTTGGTCCCTGCTACACTGAAAAGCTGCGGATGGGCTGGAGAGGATCCAGAGAGAAGCCACGAAGATGATCCAAGGGCTAGGAAGCAGGTAAGGAATGTGGCAGCTGGGAATGTGCAGCCTGGAGAAGGCTCAGGGGGACCTTATCCCGACATTCCATTCTTTAAGGGCGGCTACAAAGCTGATGAAGACTCCCTTTTTACATGGAATCCCATACAAAAGACATGGGGAGATGAACCCAAGTTAATCCTGGGGACATTCCCAATGGACACAAGAGGAATTTTACACAATGAGAGCAACCAGCCATTGGAATAACCTCCCCAAGGGAGAGATGGGCTCCCCAATGTTGGACACTTAATATGGGGCTGTGCAGGGTGTTGGAACATCGAACCCAGGTCACGATGTCCCTGGAAAGGTTGGAGCAGATGATCCCTGAGGTCCCCTCCCACCTGGAATTCTGGGATTCACCTTTGGAGACGAGTATGTGTCCCATTAAAACGTATTTATCAGGCTCGAATGGGCAAAAAGGGTGAAACCCTGGAGCGAACCCTGGCGCAAAGGCACAGCCTTCCCTCTCCTCACCCAGGATGATGACGGATGTGGTCCCATCTCCAACTTCTTCATCCTGAGTCCGGCTGATCTCTATCATGGATTTAGCAGCTGGATGCTGGACCTGAATCTGGACAGCAACAAGAAACAGGGCTTGGATCCAGAAGATGCAAGCTGAAGCTTCCAGCATCATTCCAGCACTAGGGAATTTCCATGGAACACTGAAGCCCAGGGCTCAAACTGACTCTTCCGAGGGGAAAAGGTGTTTGCTGGACACGTTTCATCCCTTATAAGCCCCTCTCTTGGTGTTGCTGGTTAAAACCTGCTGCTTCCAACAGAGAGCATGAACCAACATCATTCCCCATTCCTGGCAGTGTTCAAAGCCAGGTTGGAGCATCCTGCTCTAGTGGAAGGTGTCCCTGCCCATGGAACTGGATGAGCTTTAAGGTCCCTTCCAACCCATTCCAGGATTCAGTGGTATCCCGGAAGATTCCCACTCCCATGTTAAGCCAATCCTTCCGGAGACACGTACCTCTCTGAGAATAGCATTGCCATCGTTGGTCATCACAATCCCACCCATGGGGTCCAGAAGCATCTGTAAGCCAAGGAAAAGCACCACTTGGTCGTACGGGGTTCAACGCAGTCTTCAGCACAGGCTCCTGAGCAAAGGTCTTACCTTCATCATGGCTCGTGGTCCTAAACACGTCCTGATCACGTCGGCTATGGTCTAGGAGGAACAAAGGACATGAAGAGTGCTGGAGAGCATCCAGAAGGCCCAAACCACCCCATTATGGAACAAGCAGACAGGGGACAATGGATGTGAGCACCTCTCGGCAGTGCTTTGATGGAGGCAGAATGGGGTGAGCATGAAACAAAGGCACTGGCATCACCTAAACCCAATGGCGAAGCTTAAACACCTCCAGATTGGGCAAAGAGAAACCTCTCCCTGTTCAGTTACACCGAGAGCTCATTTCCATGCTGCTTCTGCTCTGGATTCGGGAGAGAATGCTCCAAATCCCACTTTTTCCCTCCATCCACCTGCACACACACACTGAGGAGGGCAGCAGGCGGAGGGCAGGAGCTGGTACCTTTGCAGCAGTGATGTTGCCAGTCTGGACTTTCCTCCCCGACTCCCGTTTCATGTTCTGGCCTATGGAGATAGGAAAGGAAGAAGCTGCTGAAGTACAAAGAGGCTTGAAGCTGATCTCTCTAAGTCCAAACCTAACCCAGAAGCTGCTGCACAGGAGTTTTTAACCCAGATGCTCCCATATAATAAGGCAAACCCTGGTTTACCCTCAGTTTTATCCCTGTGTGGCTCTGCCCTTAGGATGCTCCAGGCTTGGTGCTGCTTTTCCTCCATCCCCAGCCTGGATGGGCACAGATTGAAGGCAGGAACGGATGGGTGGGGATGGAATGAAAGCAGCACCAAGGGGAGCCGGGTGACAGCCAAGGGACCCCGGAGCTATTCAGGGTGCTCCCAGTGCACATGGGGGGCAAATGGGGCAGCAAAAAGCAACGAGCTGAGGGGGAGTAATGGAACGGGTCGGTATCAGGTGAGCTCGCAGGCAAAAACGCTTCCCCATGACACTGGAATGGGTTGAATGGAGCAAGTTTGGCTGCCCCATCCCTGGCAGTGTTCAAGGCCACGCTGGAGCACCCAGCTCCAGTGGCAGCTGGCCCTGCCGTGGCTTAAAAGGGGCTTTAAGCTTCCTTCAGCCCAACCCTTTCTGTGACCGTATGACCACAACCGAGACCCCCCCCACGCACCCGTGGAGATGGGATTCGGGCCTTAAGGCCGGGCCAGGAGGCCGCAGGCAGCGCTGGGGGGGGTCCGAGCACGGAGGCTCCTCAGGGACTCCCTGAGGAGAAGGCCTGGGGGGGGGAAGGCCGGGCGGTGTCTGAGGGACCATGCGGCCGCCCCGACCCCAACATGGCGGCGGCAACGGGAGAAAGGAAGAGAACCGGCCCCAGCCCCGGCCCGACCCCGCCGCACGCCCCCCCCCGGGCTCGGGGCCCGGCAGCGACACTCACTGAGCACCAGCACAGGCCGCGGGCCCATCATGGCGGCGACAACGGCTCCGAGCGCGGAACCTTCTGGAGCCCCCGTGCGCTTCTGCCGCCTCACCGCGCCGCCGCACCCTACCCCGCCCACCGCCCCGCCCCGCCCCGCCCCGCCCAATCCCGGCGCGCCCCTGCGGCGCGCTGACCAATGAGAAGGCGGCGCTCGCAGCAAGTTGAGTTGAGAAGCGTTGGGGCTGTAATGCGCATGCGCACTGGGCACAGCACCGCCGGTGGGGTGGGGCTGGGACTACATTTCCCAGCGTGCCCCGCGGCCGCTTCCGGCCGCCATGTTGGCCGTGAGGGGCTGCCTCAGTGCTGACGCGGCCGGAGGAGTGCGGTCGGGCCGGGACGGTGAGGACCGGAGGGCACCGGGGAGCACCGGTGTGGGCATTTAATGGTTAAATCCCCACGTTCCTTCCGTTTGCGCTCCCAGATGAAGCTCCTGCCGCTCGCCGTGCTCGCCCTGTGCTCCGTGGCTCGCTGTGAGGATGGCGCCCGGCTCTTGGCCTCCAAGTCCCTTCTGAACCGATACGCGGTGGAGGGCAAGGACCTGACTTTGCAGTACAACATCTACAACGTGGGCTCCAGGTAAGGAGCACACCCCACCTGTGTGTGTGTGAATGGGCGGGAGCAGCTTCCCGAGCTCCATGAGGCGCTGTTCCCTTTGCTCCCACTGGCTCTGAGCTTCCCAAGCGGCAGCTGGAATTCCTCCTGTTCTCTTCCAGCTTTCACTGCCGTCTCCTGTCGGGCCATGTCATGCTCCCCGTGTCACAGCCTCCATTTCTGGGCTCTCGGAGCTCTTTCCCACCTCATTGCCTTTCCTTTTTGCCCTTTGTCAGCTTTATCTTCCTCTTCCAGCCCTCTCCCTATAACATCTCCCTGTATTGCATTGAGTTTGCTCCCCATCTCCCACCTTCTGTTCCCAAACCACCTCATCCAGCTGCTAAGGGATCCCTATGGACTTTTGGGTGTCGAAAGCCAAGGCTGAGGTTCTCCTCTCATCCCTCTCTTTGTTGCATTTAGTGCCGCGTTGGATGTGGAGCTCTCGGATGATTCCTTCCCTCCCGAAGACTTTGGCATCGTCTCTGGAATGCTCAACGTCAAGTGGGACAGGATCGCTCCGTATCCATGCAATCACTCCCAAGGCTCGTCCTTCCCCCTGTAGCCTGACCCAGGGGAGTGAAACAACAGCACAAGAGGGGATTTGGAGCTGTTGGAGCGAGGGCTGGAGCAGCTCCAGTGCCTAAAGGGGCTCCAGGAAACCTGGAAAAGGGCTTTGGACAAAGGGATGGAGGCACAGGACAAGGGGAATGGCTTTAACCTGGTAGAGGGGAGGATGGAGATGGGATCTTAGGCAGAAGCTCTTCCCCGGGAGGCTGCTGAGGAACTGGAATGGCTTAAAGGGGGTTAGAACTGGATGAGCTTTGACCTCCCTTCCAGCCCAACCCATTCTAGGCTTCCATGGATGACTTTCCCCACCTGGTTTGTGGCTCCTCTTTCCCCATCTCCTCCCTTTCCCTTGGCTGAATCCAGCTCCTTAACTCCCTCCGCTCAGAGCCAGCAACGTGTCCCACACCGTGGTGCTGCGGCCTCTCAAAGCCGGCTACTTCAACTTCACCTCCGCCACCATCACCTACCTGGCACAGGAGGGGGGCCAGGTTGTGGTGAGTTCCAGCAGGCAGCAAATCCCCCCCCTGCCCCCCGGGCTGCCCATGATCATCCATGGCCCTGCTCCAGAAGGAAAAGGTGCCCAATCCCATCTCTTTTTCCCGCTTTTCCAGGTTGGGTTCACCAGTGCTCCAGGGCAGGGAGGGATCCTGGCGCAACGGGAGTTCGACAGGAGGTTCTCCCCCCACTTTGTAAGTACCTTGCGTGGATTGCACCAAACCGAGTGCTTTGCATCCCAGTTATCCCTGGGATGGAGCTGGCAGGGTGGGATTTGAGCCGGGAGCTTTCCAATCTGATGGCTTTAAGCCTCATCTCCATGGGTTTGGGTTGACTCTTGCGCCACCTCCTCCTCGCAGCTGGACTGGGCAGCTTTTGGTGTGATGACCCTGCCCTCCATTGGCATCCCACTGCTGCTGTGGTATTCCAGCAAGAGGAAGTATGACACCCCCAAAACCAAGAAGAACTGAGCCAAGCTGATGCCACCAGCACCCATTGGGATCAGGGCTGGAGCAGCTCCACCTTCCACTGGGTGCGAACGTGGACATCCCAAGCCCAAATCCCATGTGGAATGTGGAGGTCCCGCTTTCAACGATGAAACCTCGGTGGGAAGCAGGCTTGGAACTGTTGATGCTCCTCAAGGTGGGACGCAAGAGGTCTCCTTGTATCCCTGTTGTGCTTCCATAAGCGATGGATTGGGAGGGTTCTGTTCTTCTTGGTGGCTCGGAAGGGTTGAGCTGGGGTTCGGTACTGAGGATTTTGTAATAAAATGAACATGGATGGAACCTCTTTGCTTTTACCAGGGTATGCTGGAGGCATCTGACTGCCTTCTGGTGTGGGGGTGGTGGTCAGGAATATCAATCATGGAATCCTGGAATGCTTTAGGGTTGAAGGGACCTTACAGCTCATCCAGTTCCATGGGCAGGGACACTCTCCACTGGAGCCGCTTGCTCCAAGCCCCTGTGTCCAACCTGGCCTTGAGCACTGCCAGGGATGGGGCAGCTCCTCTGGGATCATTCCAGAGCTGGATCCGAGTGCAAGGTTCCACCCATCCAGGATTCACCCTCAGCTTTGGGGGGGACCCTCGCATCCCCACAACATCCACCCTGGGATGCTCCAGGCTGGACCTTGTTGCACCCCCAAAAGTCCATTTTTTCACCAGGAGATGGTGGGGTTTTCCCATCCCACTGAGATTCCGGATGGAAACTTGGATGTGAGGATGGAATCCACTTCATCTCACCCCTGCCCTTTGCAGAGAGCAAGGGAGGGTCAGCACCCCATCACTGCCAGGCGGGGAGTTTGGGGTACAGGAGGAGTTTGAAGGGCAGGGGGGAATTTGGGGTACAGAAAGAATGTGGAGTACAGGGAACAATTCAGGCTGTGGGGGAAGAATTTGGGGGTCAGGATGGCATCGATTTGGACGTACCAGGGGGTGTCCTCTGGACCGGTTTTTGGGGTACAGATGATGGATCCCCCATCACTGCAGCATCCGCATCCCTGGTCCTACCCCCCCACCCTTAACCCCTGCGCGGCCTCCCACCGGCAGGGGGCGCTGTACGCCCACCCCGCCACCCGCTGCGGGGCGCTCTATCCCGGCGCGCCGCCATGGCCGCCGCCGTCTTCTTCGGCTGCGCCGCCATCGCCTTCGGGCCCGCGCTCGCCCTGGTGCTGCTGACGGTGGCGGCGGAGCCGCTGCGGGTCATTGTGCTGGTGGCGGGGTGAGAGCGGCGGGGACCGCGGCCGTGGGGCCGGGAACGGGCACCGGGGGGGCTGTGGGAAGGGGAACGGGCACGGGCACTGAGGGGGTTTGGGAACGGGCACTGAGGGGGTTTGGGAACGGGCACTGAGGGGGTTTGGGAACGGGAACGGGCACTGAGGGGGTTTGGGAACGGGAACGGGCCCTGAGGGGGTTTGGGAACGGGCCCTGAGGGGGTTTGGGTCTAAATCCGTTCCTTTCCCAGCCCCGTGTCCCCTCCTCCTGTGCCTGTGTTCAATGGGGGGGCCTGTTTCTCTCTCCCCCAGGGCGTTCTTCTGGCTCGTGTCCCTGCTCCTGGCCTCCCTGCTCTGGTTCATCCTGGTCCATGTCAGCGAGCAGCAGGAGCCGAGGCTGCAGCGCGGGCTCCTCGTCCTGGGCGCCGCCGGCTCCGTGCTGCTGCAGGAGCTCTTCCGCTTCGCCTACTTCAAAGTGCTCAAGTGAGAGCCCCAGGGAGGCCCCGGGGGCACCCAAAGTTCCCCATGAGCCACAGGGACCCCCCCTTCTGTGGGGCTGCACCCCCAGAGCTCACAGAGGGGATCCTGCCCCTCTTAGCGCCTAAAGGAGGGGCTTTGGGCAAGGGATGGGGCTTCAAGGTCCTCTCAACCCATTTCCTGATCCCTGGAGAGCCCCGGCTGGTTCCGACCCCTTCGCTCTCCCTGTTCCCTCATTGCTCCTCCCTTATCCCTGCAGGAAAGCCGATGAAGGGCTGGTGACCATCAGCGAGGACGGGCGATCCCCCATGTCCCTGCGGCAGATGGCTTACGGTGAGCTCCGGGCCGGCCCTGCTCTCCGCTGGCGCTTCCCAACAGCAGGAATCTGAGATCCCAACCGCGGCATTCCCAACTCTTCCCCTGCGCTGAGTTAGGGCTTGCTCTGAGCTGGATTCTTCTCCCTCCACAGTCTCCGGCCTCTCCTTTGGCATCATCAGCGGCATCTTCTCCGTCATCAACATCCTGGCCGACTCCATGGGGCCGGGAATCGTTGGCATCCACGGGGATTCCCCCTATTACTTCATCACCTCAGGTGAGGCTGGAGCCCGGCCCTTCCCCAGGGGAGGAAGAGGAAGGAGAGGGGGGTCTGAAGGCTCTTTCCCCCCCCCCCTCCCTGCAGCCTTCCTCACCATGGCCCTGGTTCTGCTCCACACCTTCTGGGGCATCGTCTTCTTCGACGCCTGCGAGCGCCGGCGCTATTGGGGCCTGGGGCTGGTGGTCACCAGTCACCTCCTCACCTCGGGGCTGGTGAGTGCCCCCCCGGCCCCCCCGCGTGCTGCTTCAGCCTTGGGATCCATGGAGGGGGGGGCTCTCAATGGGCAATTCCTGCTGGGAAACCACCGGGCAGGGCTTGAAAGCCTCAAGGGGTTGGATTTGTGCCCCCCCCCCATCCCCATTCCCAACGCATCCCTCTCCATCCCAAGACATTCCTGAACCCCTGGTACGAAGCCAGCCTGGTCCCTATCTTCATCATCACCCTCTGCACGGGCCTCTGGGCCTTCGTCACTGCCGGGGGCTCCTTCCACAACGTCCTCAAGTGCCTCTCCTGTGAGTTTGGGGGGGGGGGGACTGAGGAGGGATGGGGATGGGGTCACTGCTGGGATGGGGGGGGGAGGCTCCTTGATGGGTCCCTGCCCCCTTTGGGGTGCTGGGGGGGCCCTGAGGGGGTGCATTGGGGGTGAACGATTCCTGTTTGCAACCCTCTTGTTCAGTGGGGGGTAATGGGGGCCTCCTGATGGTCCTGAGCCCCCCCCCCCCCATCCCAGGTAAGCAGGAGGACGCCAGCACAGTGATGATGTACTCAGCGCTGCAGGTGCCTTGTGAGGACTGAGGGCCCCATTCCCGGCCTCTGGAATGTCCCGCTGCTGCCTGGCAGTGGCTGTGCCACGTGGGGGCTCCCAAATCCCTTCCCCATGGCATCGGGGGAACCTTCCCTTGGGCCTCGCAGGGCGCAGCCACATCGAGGGGGCTCGGGGCAGGACCCCCCCATCCCTCACATCCCCCCCCCCATCCCATCCTGCTGCCACCCCCCTCTTGGCCTCTGTGGCAATGGGGTGATGCTCGGAGGGGGGGGCACAGAGCTGGGTTTGGGGGTGCTGAGCCCCCCCCCCCCCCGGTGGCTGAGCAATTTGGAGGGGGGTTAAATTATTTTTGTGGATTCAAAGTAAAACCCTTTTACAAGAGCGATGGTGCCGGGGGGGGGGCAGGATTGGGCCCCCCCATCTTTTGCTTCTGATTCAAGGAGGGGGGGGACACCCGGGTATCCCAGTACTGATCCCAGCCCCATTCCCCCCCCCATCAAAGAGCAATGGAGTGGGGGGGGAAGGGGCTTTATTTCTGTCACACATTGGGGGGGGTCCTTCAGAGCCCCCCCCGGGGGGGTTCAGGGCTGGCTCTGCTTGGAGGGGGCACGACGGGAGGAGGCTTTGAACACGACGTCCTGCTCCTGCGTCCTCCTCACGCTGCTGGGGGGGGGGGGCAAAAAGGGGTTGAGAGCCAGCCCTTGGGGGGGGTCCTGGGGATGGGCTGGGGGGGACCGGAGCCTCTCACCGCATCCTCTTGCCCACCAAGTGGATGCTGAGGAAGAGGCCGATGCAGCCTCCCAGGGCGCCGATGATGATGGCAAGGACTTCACCTTGGGGACATCATTGGGGTGAACCCCAAATCCCATCCCCCCATTCCCCCATCCCCATTCCCCCCCCAAATCCCACCCCCTCCATTCCCCCCCCATCCCATCCCCATTCCCCCTCAAATCCCACCCCCTCCATTCCCCCCCCATCCCATCCCCATTCCCCCTCAAATCCCACCCCCTCCATTGCCCCCCATCCCATCCCCATTCCCCCCCCAAATCCCACCCCCTCCATTCCCCCCATCCCACCCCCATTCCCCCCCCAAATCCCACCCCCTCCATTCCCCCATCCCATCCCCATTCCCCTCCCCAAATCCCACCCCCTCCATTCCCCCCCATCCCATCCCCATTCCCCTCCCCAAATCCCACCCCCTCCATTCCCCCCCCATCCCATCCCCATTCCCCCCCAAATCCCACCCCCTCCATTCCCCCCATCCCATCCCCATTCCCCTCCCCAAATCCCACCCCCCCATTCCCCCATCCCATCCCCATTCCCCTCCCCAAATCCCACCCCCTCCATTCCCCCATCCCATCCCCATTCCCCCCCCAAATCCCACCCCCTCCATTGCCCCCCATCCCATCCCCATTCCCCCCCCAAATCCCACCCCCTCCATTCCCCCCCATCCCATCCCCATTCCCCCTCAAATCCCACCCCCTCCATTGCCCCCCATCCCACCCCCATTCCCCCCCCAAATCCCACCCCCTCCATTCCCCCCCATCCCACCCCCATTCCCCCCCAAATCCCACCCCCTCCATTCCCCCCCCATCCCATCCCCATTCCCCCCCCAAATCCCACCCCCTCCATTCCCCCCATCCCACCCCCATTCCCCCCCCAAATCCCACCCCCTCCATTCCCCCCCATCCCACCCCCATTCCCCCCCCAAATCCCACCCCCCCATTCTCCCCCATCCCATCCCCATTCCCCTCCCCAAATCCCACCCCCCATTCCCCCATCCCATCCCCATTCCCCCCCCAAATCCCACCCCCTCCATTCCCCCCCCATCCCATCCCCCTTCCCCCCCTATCCCATCCCCATTCCCCCCCAAATCCCACCCCCCCATTCCCATCCCATCCCATCCCTACCTGTCGAATACCCCTCGGATGCTGCAAGACAAGAGCCAGGGCTCAGCACCGGGGCCTTGCACCCAATGAGGGGGGAGCTTCAGGAGCTGTTTGAGGGGTACCGGGGGGGGGGGGTTCCTTTTCACTCCCCCCCCTCCCGGTCCCATCCTTACCCTTGGGGAAGGAGGAGAGCACCCGGCGCTGGTTGAGCTCTTGGGGCACCCGAAAGTTGCCCTCCAGGAGCTGGGGCTCGGCCTCGGATGCTTCCGTGCTATAAAGAGTTCCCTGGAGCTGCTCCAGCTGGAATGGACATGGAATATGGGGGGGGGGCATGGAAAAGGAGGGGGACACACTGGATTTTTGCCCCCCAATCCCAATCCAAGGGGGTTTTCCCCTTTACCTGGGCCTGGCTGATGTGGACGGGCTCCCGGAACAGGGTCCAAAGGACGCTCTGGAAGCAGGGGGGGGTGGTGAGGGATCCGTTGTAGCGGTAGAAGAGATCCAGGCGGGAAGGCAGCAGGGCCCGGATGCTGAAGGGGGGGATGGACGTCCTCTGCCCTGGGGGGGGGGGGGCAGGTTTGGGGGGGCTGGAGGGGGAATTTGGGGTCCCCCCCCCCCAGCAGCAGCAGCAGGTCCCTGCTCACTCACCAGCGTAGCGGATGCTGCCCAGGTGCCTCAGGATGTTGGCGTAGGCAGGGTGGGGGGCGGCACCCACCTGGGGGGCAATGGGGGGGGAGGTTGGGGGGGGGGTTTGGGGTGCTTGGGGGGGGGTTGGGGGGTTTTGGAGAGGTTTTCAGTGGGGTTTGGGGTAAGTTTTGGGGAGGTTTTGGGGTGGTTTAAGTGGTTTTGAGGTGTTTTGCAGTGGTTTCGGGGTGTTTCGGGGAGGTTTTGGGGTGTTTCGGGGAGGTTTTGGGGTGTTTTGCAGTGGTTTTGGGGTGTTTTAAGTGGTTTTGAGGTGTTTTGCAGTGGTTTTGAGGTGGTTTGCAGTGGTTTCGGGGTGTTTTGCAGTGGTTTCGGGGTGTTTCGGGGAGGTTTTGGGGTGGTTTAGGTGGTTTTGAGGTGTTTTGCAGTGGTTTTGAGGTGTTTTGCAGTGGTTTCGGGGTGTTTTGCAGTGGTTTCGGGGTGTTTCGGGGAGGTTTTGGGGTGGTTTAGGTGGTTTTGAGGTGGTTTGCAGTGGTTTCGGGGTGTTTTGCAGTGGTTTTGGGGTGTTTTGCAGTGGTTTTGGGGTGTTTCGGGGGGTTCGGTACCTCCAGCAGCACTCCCAGCACAGCCAGGCCCCCGCTGTGGTGCTGCGCGGCGCTGGCATTGCCGTAGTGCTCGGCGTCGTAGTGAACCACGTGCATCTGGGGGGGGGGGCAGAGCAGGGACCCCCCCATAGCCACAGCCCCCCCCCCGCGCTGGGCCCCCCCATCACCCCCTTCCCTTCTGGACCCCATTCCCACCCCACTGCCTCGGCTGCTCCCACACCAGGACCCTTCTCCCATTCCCAGGCTGATTCCCACCCCAGACCCTTTCCTGCTCCCTGCTCCTGCGCCCGTTCCCTGAGCCCAGCTGCATTCCTGCACCCGTTTCCACGCCCCAGCCCCATTCCCCACCCATTTCCCACACCATTCCCACACCATTTCCCATTCCCACCCAATTTCCGACCTCATTCCTATCCCTTTCCCATTCCCATCCCGTTTCCCACCTTCTTCCTATTCCTTTCCTATTCCCAGCCCATTTCCCACCTTATTCCATTTCCCATTCCCACCTCATTCCCATCCCATTCTCATCCCATTTCTCATTCTCATCCCATTCCCATACCATTCCCCATTCCCACCCAATTTCCCACCTCCTTCCTATCCCTTTCCCATTCCCATCCCGTTTCCCACCTTCTTCCTATTCCTTTCCTATTCCCATCCCATTTCCCACCTTATTCCCATTCCATTTCCTATTCCCACCTCATTCTCATCCCATTCTCACCCCATTTCCCATTCCCACCTCATTCTCATCCCATTCTCATCCCATTCCCCATTCCCATCCTATTTCCCACCTCATTCCTATCCCTTTCCCATCCCCTTTCCCCTTCCCCACCCCCGGTACCTCCGCAGCCGCCCGGTGCCCATCCAGGAGATGCTCGGCCCCGCCGCTCCTCCCCGCTCCTCCCCAATGGAAGTGAAGCTGCTCCGCGGCGAAGCTCCGGGGGAGCCCCCGCAGCCGCAGCGACCGCGGCAGCTCCAGCACCGCTGCGGGGACACGGGACCGGGCTCACGGGGCCGGACGGGACCCCCGGGACCCCCGCATCCCGGTACCCCCCCCCCCCTCACCCGTGTGCCCGTTGTTGCTCAGCGGCAGCAGCGCGGCCCCGGGGCTCTCGTAGCCCTCGGGGCGGATCGGGGGCAGCGAAGGGTCCGGTTGCACCCGCGCTGTCCGGATGTCGATGGGGGACTGGGCCCGGTCCCCGCACGCCGGGTGCCCCTCGGGCCAATGGTGCTGCCCGTGGGGACCTGGAGGGGGGATCCCGGTGTTCCTCACGTCGGGAATGCCCCCGGGTGACCCCGTGTGAGGCCGAGCGGGGCCGGGACATTCCCAACGCGCTCCTTAATCCCTTGGGACGGGTTTTCCGGCTCGGGGAGCGGGGACAAAGGCGGGGGGGGGGTTGGGGGGGGGACCCACGGGGTCTCCAACGGGATGGGGCTTAACCGGGATCGGATCCTAATTGGATTTGGCAGCGGGGATGGAGCTTTATGTAAGGGAGCACAATGGGAGCATTGGAGCCTGATGGGGACCCAAGGGGGACACGGGAGGGGGGGGGCACCCAAGCACCCACCTCCCATTTGGGGGGACCCAAAGAAGTCGGGGGGGGGGAGCCAAAGGGGGGGCACCCATCAATGTCCCTCTGATATGGGGGGGGTTTGGGCACCCAGCCCTATGGGAAGGGGGTGAGGGGCTTGGGGGGGCTGCACCCATCCATCTCCCCCCCCCCCCCCATTTGGGGGTGCTGGTGTGGGTCCGGGGCCCCACTCACCCTCGTACGCCCAATGGGGACCTGTGGGGGGGGAACAGAGACGTTGGGGGGGGGGCCCCCCCAAGCCCATCAATGGGGTCCCCAAGCGGGGGTCCCTGCATTGGGGGGACCGGAGGGGGGGGGGCACTCACCGGCGGGCAGGGCAGGGGCCAGGGCCCCCAGAAGCAGCAGCAGCACCGGATGCATGGCGGGGGGGGGGCGGAGGGGAGACCGGACCGGGTTTAAATAACCCCGGGGGGGGGAACGGGGAGGGGGGCTCCATCCCCAGGGCCATGGGGGGGGGACACGGGGGGATTTGGGGGGGCTGCTGTGGAGTTGGGGGACCTGGGGGGGGGCCCCTGCACTGGCTCCTCTCGCCCCGCCCCCTTTGCCACGCCCCTTTCCAAGCCACGCCCCCACGGTCCAGACCACGCCCCTCCTCTCAGTGACGTCACAAAGGCCCACTCCCCTCCACGTGGTGGCCCGCGCGCCCTCCCGCCCCCTCGTCATTATGTAACCTCGTCCCGCCCCGCCTCTCCTTCCCTATTGGCCGTGACGTGCGCCAAGGTCGTCGCCCATTGGTGGGAGGCAGCGGGGAGGGGGGGAAAGGGGGCGGAGCCGAAGCACGCAGCCCGGAGCCTGTGTTACCACATGGAGGGGCGTGGCCGCTGACCCCCTCCCCCGCCCCCCCGACCAATCAGCTGCGGGGCGGCTCCGCATTGGGCAGCGCCGGCCAACCAGGAGCGAGGGGGCGTGGTTCGGAGCGGAGGCTCCGCCCGCTACTGAGGCGCGGGAGCCAATGGGCGAACGGGGTGGGCGGGGCCCGGCGGGAGGCACGTGCGGCCGCGCACGTGTCCGCGTGGGGCCAGCGCAAGCCGGGTGGGACCGGGACGGGAACAACGAGAGCGGGAGCAGCGACAGCGGGAAACCGGCATCGGGATACAGGTACCGGGATACAGGGAGAGGGGCACCGGGATGGGGATACCGGTACCGGGATACGGGCACCGGGATCGGGATACCGGTACCGGGATACGGGCGCCGGGATGGGGATACCGGTACCGGGATGGGGATACCGGTACCGGGATACAGGGAGAGGGGCACCGGGATGGGGATACCGGTACCGGGATAGGGGCACCGGGATGAGGATACCGGTACCGGGATAGGGATACCGGTACCGGGATGGGGATACCGGTACCGGGATGGGGATACCGGTACCGGGATAGGGGCACCGGGATGAGGATACCGGTACCGGGATAGGGATACCGGTACCGGGATACAGGAAGAGGGGCACCGGGATGGGGATACCGGTACCGGGATAGGGGCACCGGGATGAGGATACCGGTACCGGGATAGGGATACCGGTACCGGGATGGGGATACCGGTACCGGGATGGGGATACCGGTACCGGGATAGGGGCACCGGGATGAGGATACCGGTACCGGGATAGGGATACCGGTACCGGGATGGGGATACCGGTACCGGGATGGGGATACCGGTACCTGCAGCACGCACGCGGGGGGACCAGGGAGGAAGAGGGGGGAAGGTCCCGGTACCGGGAGTACCGGGGGGGGGGGGGGCTGTCCGAGTCCGGCCCTGGCAATGGGGATCCCATCGGGGGGTGCAATGGGGGGGGGGGTCCCCCTGCGCTTCCCCTTCCCGTTTTAACCCAAATTCCCCCTTTTTTCCCTCCCCCCCCACCCCGCAGCCTCTTCCCAACGGAGCTGAACCCCCCCATGGAGCCTCCCCCCCGCGCCTGCTCCTGCGGCTCCCCCCGCTCCGACAGCGAGGCTGAGGGAGGCGGCCCCGTCCCGACCCCTCCCACCCCTGAGCGCGGCTCCAAGCGCCGGGGGGGGCCGGGACGAGGCCCCCCCGGGTCCCCCCCATCCCCGTGCACCGCGAAGCGGCCCCGGAAAGGGGCAGGGGGGAAGCCGCGGCCCCTCCCCCCCAGCGATGCCGATCGCGTCTTTGCCCAAAAAGTGAGGATTTGGGGTGAAAACCGACGGGGGGGGGGGGGAGGGGGGGATTGGGGGGGGGGGGGCACAAGGACCCCCCCTCCCCGCACGCTTTGGGCCCAGCTCTGCCTCTGCTCCCCCCCAGTGCCAGGAGCTCGGGGGCTTCATCCGGCCCCTGCAGGAGCTGCTCGAGGGGCTCCAGCGGGGGCGGTTCCACAGAGGTGGGTGCCCCCCCCCCCCTTTTCCTCCCTTTTTTCCCCCTTTCCCCCCGTTTCTCTTCCCTTTTGCTCACTTTTCCCCCCTTTTCCCCTCTTTTTTCCCCACTTTCCTCCCTTCCTGCCCGTTTTCCCTCCCTTCCCCCCTTTTTCCTCCCCTTTTTCCCATTTTCCTCTCTCTTTGCCCCTTTCCCCCCATTTCTCCCTGTTTTCTCCCAATTTCCTCCCTTTCTTCCCCTTTTCCCCCATTTCTTTTTCTCTCCTATTTCCTTTCATTCTTTTTTCCTCCCTTTTTCTTCTCTTTTCCCACTTTTCCCTACTTTTTTCCCTTTTTCCTCACTTTTTTCCCACTTTTCTTCCCCATTTCCCCCTTTTCCTCCCTTTTTCCCCCTTTTCCCACCTTTTTTCCCACCTCTTCCCTTTTTCTTCCTTTTGCTCACTTTTTCCCCATTTTCCTCACTTTTTTAACCCTTTCCCCCTCTTTTTTCCTACTTTCCTCCCTTTCTGCCTGTTTTCCCTCCCTTTCCCCCCTTTTCCCCCATTTTCCCTCCCCTTTTCCCTCTTTTTTCCCACTTTCCTCCCTTGCTGGCTCTTTTCTCTCCCTTACCCCCTTTTTTCCTCACTTTTTTCCCATTTTCCTCCCTTTTTTCCCCTTTTCCCCCCATTTCTCCCTTTTTTCCTCCCTATTTTCTCCCTTTTTTCCCATTTTCCTCCCTTTTTTCCCCTTTTCCCCCCATTTCTCCCTTTTTTCCTCCCTATTTTCTCCCTTTTTTCCCTTTTTCCTCCCTTTCTCCCCCTTTTCCCCTCATTTCCCCCTTTTTTCCTCCCTTTCCCCCTCTTTTTCTTCCTTTTCCCTCCCTTTCCCCCCTTTTTCCTCTCATTTCCCCCCCTTTTCCCCCCTTTCCCCCCAGGCCTCAGCACCTTCCAGCAGAGCCTGGCCATGGACCGGCTCCACCGCATCATCGGGGTCCTGCAGAAGCCCCACATGGGGTGAGCGCTGCCCCCCCCCCCCGCCATAGCCCCTCTATGGGGCCGGGGACCCCCCGCCCGCTAGGGGGCGCCTCCCCGCCTCCCTGACGCCCTCTCTTGACCGCACAGCTCTCGGTACCTGGCGACGCTGCTGCAGGTGGAGGGGATGCTCCGGGCCTGGTTCCCCCACGTGACCCCCAAACCGGGCCCCTCCCCCCCCCGCCGCCGCCGCCGCCCCTCCCCCCGCAGCGCGACCCCCGATGCGTGACCCCCCCCCTCCCCCCCCCCCCATTTCCCACTTTTTGGCCTTTTTTTGGGGTATTTTCCGATTTAATGGGGATTTGGTGACCGGGGCAGGGGGGAGGGGCAGGACCCCCCCAATGTGGTGCTGGGGGGGGGGGTAACCCCACTGCCCCTCCCCCACCGGAAGCAATGGGGGGGAGAGGGGGGAAGGGCCGAACCCCCCCCCAGCGCCCCAATGGTGACCTCTGACCCCGTGACCTTCCCCCGAGCGCTGACCTTTCCCCGCGGGACAAGCCCCGCCCCCTTGCCCTAAGCCCCGCCCCCTACGTCCATGCGCCATAAGCCCCGCCCAGCGCTTGTCGCGACGTCGACGTCACTTCCGGTTGCCGGTCGGTCGCGGTGAGTGGAGCCACAGCTCGGCGGCACCGGAGCCGGGTTCCGCCGGTGGCACGGGGGGAGGTTCACGGACGGCGGGGTGGGGGGGAGCTGCGGTTCATCCCCGGCCCCACCGCTCCAGCCCCGCTCCCCGGTGCAGCGCGGCCATGGCGAATCACCTCCGGTTCTGGGGCCGCACCGTCATGGTCCAGAACGGCAACGTGGAGGCGGCCTACGGCGCGCTCAATAGGTGAGGGCCTGAGGGGGCTGCAGGGGCCGAGCCCCGGTTGGCTCCGGAGCCGCTGCCTTTAAGGGCTCCTCTCCGCCCCGCAGGATCCTGACGCAGGACGGGCTGGTGGACACCGTGCGCCGCGGGCGCTACTACGAGAAGCCGTGCCGGCGGCGGCAGCGCTTGGCCTACGAGGCGTGCCGGCGGGTGTACTGCGCCGAGATGGGCCGCAAGATCGCGTTCCTGGCGCGGAGCAACCGGCAGGACCCGTGGCTGGGCTGTTAATGGCGGCCGCAATAAAGGCTCCTTCTCCCTCGCAGCGCCTTCGGTTGTCGTCATCGCCGCGGGGAGCAGCGATTGGGCGGGGGCGCTGTCAATCGTGGGGGTGGGCGGGACTGGTCGTTACCAGCCAATCAGGCCACGCTCGTCGGCCTCCGTCCACCAATCACCGCACGAGGCAACGCCCCTCAGCGGGGACACGGCGTCCTCTTGCGTGCGCTCACAGCCCCGCCCACTTTCCCGCCATCCCCTGCAGCGCGCAGGCGCCGCGTCGTCATTTCCGGTTCCGCCGCGACGTGCCGTTGCCGTCAGGGGCCGCCGAGCGGGGCCGGGCCGCGCCCGGTGAGAGACCGGGAACGGGAATGGGGCCGGGAATGGAGCGGGGAGGAGGGCAGCGGGAGCTCTCGGTCCCTCCGGGCTGGGGGGAGGCCGCGCCGGGCCCCGCGGTTCCCGGCTCCAGCGGCGGGGGAAGGCGCTTCAGTGGCCGCCGGGCCCTCAGGGAGCGCCGGGGCCGGAGCCGCTCCGTTCCCCGCTGCTCCATAGGGAAGCTGCGGCTGCCCCATCCCTGGCCGTGTCCAGGCCAGGCTGGACGGGGCTCGGAGCTCCCTGCTCGGGTGGAAGGTGCCGGGGGGGAGCTCCCTGCTTCCTGAATGGATTCTGTCCCGCTTCCCAATGGGATTGGAACGGGGGGGGGGGGGGGGTGTCATTAAACATCCCTGACTGCTTGGATGCTTGAGTGGGTCGGGCCCTTCTCTTGCCAGGTCCGAGCAGGATAAGGCCCTTTGGGTGCTGGCCGCCATGGCGCTGTCCAAACGGGAGCTGGACGAGCTCAAGCCCTGGATCGAGAAGACGGTGAAGCGAGTCCTGGGCTTCTCGGAGCCCACCGTGGTCACGGCCGCCCTCAACTGCGTGGGGAAGGGCATGGACAAGAAGAAGGCCGCGGGTAGGGGCTGGGGGCCGCATCCTGACCGCGCGGGGGGGGATTCCGGCTCGGGCTGGCTGGGAAGCATTGGAATGCGTTAAGGGAACGGGGATTTTATGTCCTAAAGCAGCTGGAAATGAGGATTTTGCCCTTTTTGGTGCTTTCTGCTTGCGAGTTGGAGCCGGATTTGTGCATTCCCGGATCCCGGAGTAGTCAGGTTCAGTCCCCCCCTTTTCCTCACCGGATTCCTCCTCTTTTCCAGACCACCTCAAACCCTTCCTGGACGAGTCCACGCTGCGCTTTGTGGACAAGCTCTTTGAAGCTGTGGAAGAAGGGCGAAGCTCCCGGCATTCCAAAGCCAACAGTGACCGGAACCGCAAGCGGGAGCTGAAGGTGATTATTCCTTATGGATTCCTTTGCGGAGCGGGGCTTTCCCTATGGAGCGGTGGCCTGGAGGCAGCGCTGGGTCCCAGCTTGGAATGCTTCAAGTTCAAGAGGAAAGACTCTGGTTTTCCATGAGGAACAGGGGGAGCCTTCCCCTTCCCGTGCTTTTCCTTCGCTTTTTTCCCAGTCTCCCCTTGGCTCATCCCTTCCTTCCAGCCTCATCTCCTTTGTGTCGCCGGCACGAGGTTTGCCCGGGATGCGATGCTCCCACCACTCTTCCCAACGGCTCTTCCCAATAGGGCTCCGTGGTCGCTGGTCTTGAAGGGGTTTCATTCCTGGTTTTCCATCAGGAAGCAATGGGGGGGGATTGGGATGAGCTCTGAGGCTCTTCCCTGTGAGGATGCTGAGGAGCTGGGATGGGTTTGGCTGCCCCATTCCTGGCTTGGAGCCCCCTGCTCCATGGAACTGGATGAGCTTTCAGGCCTCTTCCCACCCATCCAGGCTGGAATTCCCTGATCCGGATCCAAGATTTAGGAGCTCTCTGCTGTTTCTCCGCCCCTGCCATGGAGGGGGGGAAGTCTCGCGCATCCCAACCGCTTTTCCTTTCCTCTCTTCTCGGGAAGCCTTCGCTTCCCATCTTGTGGAATTCCAACCTTGCCGAGGCGAACAGGGGCCGCTCTCCGCTGCTCCCAGTTCACATTCCCGGGGGAAGCTGCTTCCCTGTTGCCCGGCCACGGTCACCTCAGGGATAATCCCAGCGCGCATCCGGCTCTGCTCAGGCGCTCCTGGGAGGGCCTGGCCTTTTCCTCCCTCTTTACCCAGTGCCGGGCACCGGTTCCCGCCTGCTGCGGTCCAGGAGGCGGCGGCGGCAGCACAAGGCCCAGTTCCTGCTCCTCAGTGCTCTGGAGGTGATGGAGAGCCCCCATCAGCAGCCCCAGCCCCGATCCCTTCGTCCCCACCTTGAGCTCCGCTCCCCCTCTTCCTGCGCCCACGCTGGGGCTCTGGTTCCTCTCCTGTTCCTCGGGGCCACGGCACAGAGGGGCTGCGTGTGCAGGAGGAGCCCCCAAAGGGCTCTTGGCGTCCTCCGCTTCCCAGCAGCAGCAGAACGGCTCCAGCCTCACCTCTTGGCTCCAATCCTCCTCCTCCTCTCCGCCGCTCCCATCCTCGGAGGTCCTAACACGGGCCCTGCATCAATGGCACCTGCTGGAGATGCTCTCTTGGGGCTCGACTCCCGGAGCAGCCGCCGCGGGGCAGGTTTCGGAGCTCCCTTTGTGCTTCGCACCCTGCGATCTCGGCTCCCCACCGGGGTGGATTCATCCTGACGGCCTCGCGCTCCTCGGTTGAAGCGCCCTGGGGTAGCGGCCGGCTCGGGATGCTTCAGGAAGCGCTTCCCACCCCTTATACTATGGGCGAGTCCTTTCTCTTGAACTTGTAGGTGTTCCCCCGAAGCGCCTGAGGAAGCGGCCTTGTAGCGAAGGAGGGCGTGCGGCTGACGGCAACCGCTGCGGATCTGCTCTTCCCATCGCCCACCTTGACCCGGACGCCGTCAAGCAGCGCCGCGGCCTCCCAGCGCGGGCCTTCGGCTCCCCTTTGCCTCTGCGGAGGCCGCCGGGGCCGGCCGGAGCTGTCTCAGGGCTGGGGATGCAGAGGTGGTGGCAGGGGGAGGACGCCGTCAGCCGAGCCTCTGACGGCGCTGGAGAGGAGAAGCTGCGGGAAGAGCTCGGAGCGGCTCCATAGGGAGCCTGGACGAGGGATGGAGGAGCTGGCCAAGGGGAATGGCTTTATCCTGCCAGAGGGGAGCTGGAGCTGGGGTCTGAGCCTGCAGCTTCCCTGGGAGGGTGCTGAGGCTGCCCCATCCCTGGCAGTGTTCAAGGCCAGGGTGGTCACAGGCGCTCGGAGCATCCTGCACCAGTGGAAGGGGGCCCTGCCCTGCCTTTAGATGAGCTTTGAGGTCTCTTCCAAGCCAGCCCAGGCTGGGATTCCAACCTGGAAACCGCTTTATTCCCATCGGCTTGGCTCTGGGATGCTCTCTCCCGGGTGCTGAGCGTCTCTGAGGGCTGGAAACCCCTCTGAGCAGCAGGGACCGAGGGTGGCTTTGGCATAGACCCAGCCATCCCTGTGAAGCCTCCCTCCTCCTTTTCCATGGATCATCGTTGGTGCGGGACTCATGGGAATACCTGGGAGCACTGCCCTGGCAATTCCAAGGCACCCCGAGGGGCCGGATCCGCTCCATGCGGTGCTTTCCCATGTGGCCAGGAGGAGGAGCCCTTTGGTGTTAACCACAGCTCGCCCCTTGTCTCCTTTTCCATCAGGATGTGTTCGGCGACGACTCCGAGGTATCCAAGGAATCCTCCGGGGTGAAGAAGCGGCGCATCCCGCGCTTCGAGGAGGTGGAGGATGAGCCGGAAGTTATCCCGGGTCCCCCATCGGAGAGCCCGGGAATGCTGACCAAGCTTCAGGTGAGCCCGAGCCGCCATCGTCCATCCCTGCGTGGGTCAGGATGGAATCCACGCGCCTGGAATTCCGGCCACGGCCGGGTGCTTTCACCTCCCGCCCCGCCGCCGCGTGCGCGCTGGGGCCACGGTGATGGGAAGGCTTCAAGCGAGGAGGGCTTGGGGGTCCTCCATGCACAAGCCTGGCTCCTCGAGGCTGCATTGGGGCTGGATGCTGGGGTTCTGGGCCCACCAGGCTGGGCTTGGAAGGGAGGAAGGCTCAGGGCCCGCTTCTCCCCTTCCAGATCAAGCAGATGATGGAGGCAGCCACGCGGCAGATAGAGGAGAGGAAGAAGCAGCTGAGCTTCATCAGCCCCCCGACGCCGCAGGTACGGCTGGGAGCCGCGGCGCATCCCCCCCGGCAGCCGCCTCCCCCGGCACCCGCCCCCCGACAGCTCCTTCTCTGCCCGCAGCCCAAACTCTCCTCTTCATCCCAATCGGAGCGGCTCCCCATCGGCAACACCATCCAGCCCTCGCAGGCGGCCACCTTCATGAACGACGCCATCGAGAAGGCCAGGAAAGCCGCCGAGCTCCAGGCCCGCATCCAGGCACAGTTGGCCCTGAAGCCCGGGCTCATCGGCAACGCCAACATGGTGGGCTTGGCCAACCTGCACGCCATGGGCATCGCGCCGCCGTAAGTCCCCCGTGCCCGCTGCTCCATCCCGCTCTGGAATGCCATGGGAGGGCTAACGGGGGGGTTGGATCACCGGCAGTGGCTTTCATAGGGCCGAGTTCCATCTGAAGCGAGGGAAATGGGATTGGCTCCATCCTTGGGTGGAATTCCCAATGGCCACGCTGTGGGATTTGAGTCCTTTCTGGTGGCCTCAATGAGCTCTCGGGGGGGGTTGGTTGGTTGGGTACTTGCCACGCAGTTAAGAGCTTTCAGCTCATCCACTCCCAGCATTCCCAACACTTCCATGGCCCCCGAGGGCACGGGAGCGCTTCCAGGGATGGCGACTCTCGGGAATTCCAGGGCATTCCAATGTGTTGGCCGCAGGAAAGTGGAGCTGAAGGATCAGACCAAGCCCACCCCGTTGATCCTGGACGAGCAGGGCCGGACGGTGGACGCCAGCGGCAAGGAGATCGAGCTGACGCACCGCATGCCCACGCTGAAGGCCAACATCCGAGCGGTCAAGAGGGAGCAGTTCAAGCAGCAGCTGAAGGAGAAGCCTTCCGAAGATCTGGAATCCAACACCTACTTCGACCCCCGCGTTTCCATCACCCCGGCGCAGCGGCAGAAACGAACCTTTAAATTCCATGAAAAAGGCAAATTTGAGAAAATAGCCCAAAGGTTGAGGACCAAGGTACCGGGAATGCGCTCGGAGAGCAGGGGGAGCTCAGCTTGGGGAGGAAGGGAAGGCTCCGTAAGGGGAGAGCCCGGAGCCCGCTCCGGTGCTTCAAGGGGCTTTGGATGAGGGATGAGCCATTGGGAACGAGCTTCACGTGCCCCTTCCCTCTCCGTGCGCTCAGGCTCAACTGGAGAAGCTGCAGGCCGAGATCTCCCAGGCTGCCAGGAAAACTGGGATCCACACGTCCACCAAGCTGGCTCTCATCACCCCCAAGAAGGAGCTGAAGGAAGGGGAGATCCCGGAGATCGAGTGGTGGGATTCCTACATCATCCCCAACGGCCTCGACCTGTGAGTGGCTCATTCCAGAGGTTGGGATCGCGGTCTCCGGGAGGAGCTCCATGGGGTGATGTGGATCTTGCTGGGGGCTGATGGGCTTGGTGCTCTTCAACCGTGTCCTCCCAGGTGCCTGTTGGGAGCGGAATGGTTTTTGGCCCAGAATTCCTAGACTGGAATGGTTTGGGTTGGAAGGGAGCTTAAAGCTCATCCAGCTCCAATCCCTACCGCGGGCAGGGATAACTTCCACTGGAGCAGCTTGCTCCAAGCCCCTGTGTCCAGCCTGGCCTTGAGCACTGCCAGGGATGAGCTTGTGCCTGGAGCTGTATTCCCTGCCCATGGCTTGTGTTTCCTAAGGGCAGTCGGGAATTGAGGCTATGGGAGCTCTGCAGTGACCCCCAGGCCTTTCCCTCCTAGGAAAGGCGGAACGTCTTCCAAGAGGGATGAGTACTTTGGGATCACAAACCTCGTGGAGCACCCGGCCCAGCTCAACCCACCAGGTACCCCCAGTTCCCATCGACCTGCTCTTAACCAGGCCCCTGCCTCAGCATCCTCATAGGGAACAGCTTCCTCACATCCCATCTCCACCGGTTAAAGCCATTCCCCTTATCCTGCCCCTCCATCCCTGCATCCCAAGCCCCTCTCCAGGTTTCCAGCACCAGAGCTGCTCCAACAGGCTTCTCCAGCCTGGCTCCTACGGGAGCTGCTCCAACAGCTCCGCATCCCTCTGCTGCTGGAGCCCACATTTCCCTTTCCAATCCCAGACCCCGCTCCTTTTTCCCCCCATTCCCTGGGCGTTCCCGGTTTTCCCGTGCCGCTTCCCATTCTCCATCCCTTGGTTCTGCCCGCAGTGGACAGCGACACCCCCGTGACTTTAGGGGTTTATTTAACCAAGAAGGAGCAGAAGAAGCTGCGGCGGCAGACACGCAGGGAGGCCCAGAAGGAGCTGCAGGAGAAGGTCAGGCTGGGCCTGATGCCGCCTCCAGAGCCCAAAGGTGAGGCCATGGGGGCCGTGGGCCATGAAAGCATCATCCCAAAGCCCCAGGAACCTTTGGAACCTCCCTTCCCATTCCCTTGCAGTCCGGATCTCCAACTTGATGCGAGTTTTGGGCACGGAAGCGGTCCAGGATCCAACCAAAGTGGAAGCGCACGTCCGGGCCCAGATGGCCAAGAGGCAGAAGTAGGTGGCACGATGGGGTTTTCGGGTCCTTTTGGGATGCAGTTGGGAAGTGACGGAGGAAAGGTGGGGCTGGTTTGAGCCCTTTGGGGCTGCTGGAGGGAGGGATCCCGCTTCCCATGGGGCTCATCCCTGTTGTTCCTGAGCCTTCCAGCAAGGATGAACTGGGGCTGCTTTGGGATGCGGGGGGGTTCGGTGCCTGCCGCATCCCTGTGTGTGCGTGCAGAGCGCACGAGGAGGCCAACGCCGCGCGGAAGCTGACGGCCGAGCAGCGGAAAGCCAAGAAGGTGAAGAAGCTGAAGGAGGACGTCTCGCAGGGGGTTCACATCGCGGTGTACAGGTGAGGCTGAGCGCCCTCCATCCCTAAGGAACGCGGCTCCGGCATCCGCGCCTCCCACTTTGGGAAGCCAGGGCTCCACCTCAGAGCCTTGCCGCTGGGTCTGACGCTTCCCTGCTTGGCCGAGCTGCCCTCAATGGCCACAAAGGGAAGGGGGGGGCCGGGATGGGGCTCATCCCGAGGGAGCCGGGCCAACGCTTCCCATCGGCAGGGTCCGGAACTTGAGCAACCCAGCCAAGAAGTTCAAGATCGAGGCCAACGCGGGGCAGCTCTACCTGAGCGGGGTGGTGGTGCTGCACAAGGACGTCAACGTGGTGGTGGTGGAAGGAGGTGAGGCCTTGGAACGCCGCCATTCCCAGGGCAACCGGGAGGAGCTTGCAGGTGCCTTCGGGTCCTAATTCCCGCTTCTTTTCCGGGTCCCAATTCCCGGTTCTTTGCCAGGCCCCAAAGCACAGAAGAAGTTCAAGCGGCTCATGCTGCATCGGATCAAGTGGGATGAGCAAACCGCGGCCACCAAAGGAGAGGGTGCGTGGGGGGGGGGGGTGCCCCCCCCCCTTCCCCCCCTCTCTTTTTGGGGTGAAATTCATGGCTTTTGGCTGCTTTGGGGCTTGGTTTTCAGATGAGGAGGAGTCCGACGAGGAGGCTGTGAAGAAGACGAACAAATGCTCGCTGGTGTGGGAGGTGAGCTGGTGTTCCCGTGGGAGCCCTATTCCGAGCCTTGGGAAGGGAGACAAAGCGGCTGCTGGGGGGCAGGGGTGGGAATGGGATGAGCTTGAGGATCGTGGCCATCCCAAACCTCATCCATCCCAAGCAGCTGGGATCATTTGATTCCCTGCGTTCCCGTCACCAACAGCCCCTCAACCCCCCCCCCCCCGCACCCCGTCCCCTTCCCCCCCTTGGAGCCTCCTTTCTCTATGGGATCCATCCTCTCCCACGGGATCCATCCCTTCCGCATGGGATCCATCCTTTCCCCACGGGATCCATCCCTTCCCCACGGGATCCATCCCTTCCCCACGGGATCCATCCCTTCCCCACGGGATCCATCCTTTCCCCACGGGATCCATCCCTTCCCCCACGGGATCCATCCCTTCCCCCACGGGATCCATCCCTTCCCTATGGGATCCATCCCTTCCCTATGGGATCCATCCCTTCCCCACGGGATCCATCCCTTCCCTATGGGATCCATCCCTTCCCTCACGGGATCCATCCCTTCCCCACGGGATCCATCCCTTCCCCACGGGATCCATCCCTTCCCCACGGGATCCATCCCTTCCTATGGGATCCATCCCTTCCCCACGGGATCCATCCCTTCCCCACGGGATCCATCCCTTCCCCACGGGATCCATCCCTTCCCCACGGGATCCATCCCTTCCCCCACGGGATCCATCCCTTCCCCACAGGATCCATCCCTTCCCCACGGGATCCATCCTTTCCCCACGGGATCCATCCTTTCCCCACGGGATCCATCCCTTCCCCACGGGATCCATCCCTTTCCCCCCCCCCAGGGCACGGCCAAGGACCGCAGCTTCGGCGAGATGAAGTTCAAGCAGTGCCCCACGGAGAACATGGCGCGGGAGCACTTCAAGAAGCACGGGGCCGAGCACTACTGGGACCTGGCCCTCAGCGAGTCCGTGCTCGAGGGCACGGATTGAGCCCCCCCTCCGCCATTAAAGACCTATTTTTTAATGCAAAGCCCCCGCTCCGGGTTAAACTTGAGGGGAAGGGGGGGGGTACCTGCTGCTGTGGGGCTTTCTGAGGGGATTTTTGGGGTGCGCACCCCTCGTTGGGCTCTGGCAGCGCAGGATCCGGCTCCTTCTTCGTAATTTACTTCATAAATCGCTTTATTTTACACCTCCGGAGCCGCTTTAAGCCCGGACGCGGGGCGCTTCTCGCCTCCCTCATACCGGCCGCCGCCGCCATCTTGGGGTCGGGGCGGGAGGGAGGGGAAAGGGGGGGGGGGGGGATGTGTGTGTAAGCGCGCCAAGGGGCGGTGCCGCGCATGCGCAGAGCGGCCGCGGCCCGTGCGAGGGGAGCCGGGCACAAAATGGCGGCGGGGGGGCGGGCGCTGCGCGCGGGGGGGGCCGGCCGGTGACCGCCGCCGCCGCCTCCCCCCTCCCCGGGGCAGCGGGACGGGCCCCGCGGCTCTCGCTGCAACCGGTCGCGGTCGGGGCGGAGCCGTTCGGCGTTGGCATCGCGTCGGGTTCGCGCCGCGGTTTCCCCAAGCCCGCAGCGGGGCCGCTGCCGCCTCCTCCCCCTGAGGAAGGCCGAGAGCGGAGCGGGCAGCGCTGCTCCGGGAGGGCCCGGCTGGGCCGAGCAGGGCGGGAAGATGGCGGCGGGCGGCGGAGGCGGCGGGCGGGCCTCGTCCTCCTCCTCTTCCTCCTCCTCCTCGGCCGCCGCCGCCTCCTCGTCGTCGTCGGGCGCGCTGGAGGCCTCGCTCGATCGGAAGCTGCAGGCGGTCACCAACACCATGGAGTCCATCCAGGGCCTGTCCTCATGGTGCCTGGAGAACAAGCGGCACCACAGCACCATCGTCTACCACTGGATGAAGTGGCTGCGCCGCTGTGAGTGCGCGGGGCCCCGGGGGGGGGGGATGAGGGGGGTTTAAAGCGGGTTTCGAGCCATGGGGCTGGGCCGGACCCATAGGGACCCAGGGCTCGGGCGGGGGGGGCAGCGTTGGGGTTTGGGCCTCCGAAGTGGCTCTTCCCGTGGGCCTAAAGAAGCTGGGTTTAGGGAAGCGTTTATGGAGATCCAACGGGGATTGAGCGGGGACAAGGCGACACCGTTCCCGTTTTCCCTGTCAGCGTCCCGGGGTGATTTATGGTGCCTTAGGTTTACCCTGGGATTAAAGAGCGGAAGGGAAGAGGCCCGAGGGCTCCATCCTGCCCCGGGCCCACCTCGCCGCTATTCCTGCATGGACCCATCCTCATCCTCTTGTCCTGGAGCTCCCCCCCCCCCCCATGTCCCCTCCATCCCTATGGAGCAGAGCCACTTCCCTGCTTTCCTCCTTGCTTTTGGGGTCCTTCCCCACCTTTTAGCTCCTTGTAATGCAAAGAACCCATCAAGTGGCTGCTGCCCCCCGGAATTCCCAAGATTTGGAGCTCTTTGGGCAGAGCCTTTGGTGCTTTGGGAGCATTCCGGGGGTTTCAATGCATCGCTGCGGGTGCTGGCATCTCCCTTCCCGGCTTTTTGGCCCCGCTGGAGCTGGAACGGGCTGGGAAGGAGGAGGGAGCTGCTCGAGCCCCAGCTCCGCGTTGGGAATGGCGGAGCTGGGGCTGCCCCCTTCCCCGCAGTGGTCAATGGGGCTCGGAGCATCCTTCCAGGGGGTCCAGGCCTGTGGAGCTGGATGAGCTGTAAGGTGCCTTCATCCCGCGCCATTCCAATGGGAATGCTGGTGGCCGGGAGGAGGGATCCCTCTGGCAAAAAGCGAGCTGGCAAATCCATGCGGGGCGAAGTCGGGGATGGGCATCCCGTGGCGGCAAACGGCTTCTCCAAGGCTCCAGCGGCGCTTACGGGATCCATTCATACCCATCGGAAGGATTGCGTGCGGAAAATCATGGATTCCCCTATGGAAAAGCCCTTGGAGCTCATCCATTCCCGCCTCCCACAGCCCCCCCACCATGGCACTGAGAGCGCTCTCCCGATGCCGGAGCACCCTTGGGGGCAAGGAATTGCTCCTCAGCCCCCTCCACACCTGCCCTGGGGCCGGTCCCTCTTGGCCCATCCCTTGGGATCAGAGCCTGGCTCCATCCTCCTGTTGCAGGCAGCGATCAGGCCCCCCCCCCCCCATTCATAGGAGGCTTGGCTTGGCTTCACCCCCCGCGCTGCTCCTCCTTAGGGTGCCGGATGAGGCCCCCGGCTCCTTGTGTCCCATTGGAGGCTGCTTTAAGGCTTCCCTCCGCTCCCGCTTGATGCCCCCGTGACGGTCTCTTTGCCTCCAGCTGCCTTCCCCCATCGCTTGAACCTCTTCTACCTGGCCAACGACGTGATCCAGAACTGCAAGAGGAAGAACGCCATCGTGTTCCGCGACGCCTTCGCCGAAGTGCTTCCCGAAGCCGCTTCCTTGGTCAAGTGAGGCCCGGCGGGAAGGAAACAGGGATCGGGATCCCTTGGGAAGGCTTCAAAGGGTGCAGGAGTGGCAGCGCAGTGGCATGGGGTTGGGGGGGGGGTTAGGAGGAAGGGGCTCCCAGCCCCGTAAAACACAGCCTGGAAGCTTGGCTTCACCTGGGGGGAGTTGGGAAGCGTCAGGAAAGGGCTTTGGATGCAGGGATGGAGGAGCAGGACAATAGGAATGGCTTTAACCTGCCACAGGGGAGATGGGGATGGGATCTGAAGGAGAAGCTCCCCAACCCGTTCCATGGTTCCAGGGTTGGAATAACGTGGGATGGGAAGATGCGGCCCTGCTGCGGATCCCAGTGGGCTGAGCCCCGTCCCATCCCTGCCTCTGCTTCCTGCCCTCCGCAATCTTCCTTAATCCGGGGTTTTAAAGGACAGGATATAAGGAAAGCACGGAGCATTGGCTACTATCAATGGTGTTTCCCATTGAAGGATCCTATTGCTGATCCTTCTGCTCGAAACCCTCCTCGTTGAACCCCAAAAAGGCCCCTGCTGTGTTTGGGCCATTCCAGGCACTCGGATGCGCTGCTTTAGCCTTTAGGGCATCACCTGCAGGCTCCCTGGATTTCAATCCCAGCCTCTTCCCAGTGTGGAATGGGGAGGAATCCCAGCACGGGTAAGGCAAACCCGCAGCGTTCCTGTCCTTTGCAGGGATCCTTCCGTGTCCAAATCCATCGAAAGGATCTTCAAGATCTGGGAGGACAGGAATGTGTACCCGGAGGAGACCATCCTGGCCTTAAAGGAGGCTCTGAGTAAGTTCCTCCCCCTTTGCCCCTCTGCCTTTAGAAGCCCAATTCCTTGTGTGCATCCCTAAAGCAGCTCCGTAGGAGCCGGAGGTATTCCAGCCTTGAGGAAGCAGGATGGGAAGGAGAAAGGCTCCTCCAGGCCATGAGCACAGTGCCCTGGCTCTGCTCTGGAGCCTGCTTTGGGTACCGGTTGGGCTAAGGTTTGATGGAGGCGAGGCTGGAGATGCAGTTTGGCTCCAGTGGTACCCAAGGGACCCCAACCTGAAGCCCTTGAAGGGCAGGAACCCCCTTTGCTGCTTCCTTCAGGGCCCCGTTGAGGGCTGGAGGCGAGGCGGGCGCATCCCATGTGCATCCCAACTGCCGGGCCCCCGAGCGCCAGCGTTATCCCGGGAATTCCCGGCTGCCCGCCTGCAAAGCCTGCCCTGTTTCCCAGGTACCACGTTCAAAACTCAGAAGCAGCTGAAAGAAACTCTCGGCAAGCAACCGAATAAGGCGTGGAAGAAAGCCCCGGGTAAGGATCCCGTGGGAATTCTCGGAGCGGAGGTCGGGATGGAGGAGTAAAGCGGGAGCAAAGGGGCCACCTTCCAGCCGCTTAAAGGCAGGAGCGCCCCGAGGAGCTGGTGCTGGAAGCCCGCTTCCAAATGGTGATCCTAAAGGAATGCAGGGAGGAAAAGCCAGGGATTGGAGAGTGGAGTTGGGAAGAGGAGGTGGAGCTCGGAAGAGCCACGGAGGAGCCCATCGGAGGCAGCAAAGTGGGCTGAAAGCAGCAGGGCTGAGCACGAGTGAGGTCCAGAGCAGGGAAGACGCTTGGGGATGCTCTGATTCCCTCAGCTCTGGTGTTCTAAAGCCTTGAGGGCTGGAGGAACATCCCATAAGCTCTGCGGAGTGCCCCCGTCAGGATCATCCAGGAGCCTGGAAGTGTTTAGTCCTTGGTTTCCCATCCCAAGCTGCTTCCCAAACCGCAATGGTGCTGCCGTTAGCATGGCGGAAGGGTGCAGCGTGCTGCTCCTCCTGCTTTGGGGCAGGAAAGGATGGGTCCAGGGCATCCTTCAGCCCTGAGCCTGGCCCTTGGGAAGTGCCAGGAGATTCCTTGGATCAAGCTCTTGGATCAACCCTTGCAGGGGTTCCTCTTCCCAAAAGGCAGAGCACGGAGGGCTGGGTATGGAAGGGGGCTTGGAAGCAGGAAGAGCAGGATCAGGAGCCTCTGGTTCGATGCTGATGTGAAGCTGCTGCTTGGGCCTGCCCTTTGGGGCCTTCTGCTTTCCCTTAACCTTCGTCTTTACCCCGACAGCTTCGGCCAACCCCAAAGCTGCTCTGAAGTCCAAGATCGTGGCTGAGTTCAGGGTAAGTGGAATCCCCTTGCCCCGGGGCTTGTGGTGGTGGTTGGGAAGCGCTGGTGTCCCTCTGGAGAAGGGAAGGCTCCTTCAGGAGAGAGCTCGGAGCAGCTCCAGTGCCTAAAGGGGCTCCGGGAGACCTGGAGAGAGGGATTTGGATGCAGGGACAGGATAAGGGGAATGGCTTTAACCTGATAGAGGGAGGATGGAGATGGAATCTGGGCTCTTCCCTGGGAGGATCCTGGGACACTGGGATGGCCTGAATGGAAAAGGTTTGGATGCTCCATCCCTGGCCATGCTGGATGGGGCTTGGAGCAACCTGCTCTGCCCATGGAACCAGATGAGCTTTAAGCTCCCTTCATCCCCAACCCTTCCCTGATCCCATGGAAAGCACCAGGATCCCCGCTTCGTTCCGGCAGCAGCTCCCTGCCATTCCCAGCTCTTCCATAGCCCGTGCTGGAGCCGCTTCTCTTGTTGCCCTTCTCTTTGCAGCCCCAGGCGCTCATTGAGGAGCTGCTCCTGTACAAGCGCTCCGAGGAGCAGATCGAGCTGAAGGAGAAGCAGCTTTCCACCATGCGCGTGGATGTGTGCAGCACCGAGACCCTCAAGTGTCTGAAAGGTGAGCATGGAGCGGAGCAAGCGCCGCTTCCTGCAGGGAAAGAGATCCAGCTCCGGATGCTCCTCCCTTGGAGCTTGGACCAGGAGCTGGAGCGGGAGCATCCGCCCTGTGTTAACGTGAAGCTTGAGGGGGGCACCTTGGGCCCTTCAAACCCCCTCCCCAAGGGGCTGCGTTGTCTTTGGAGCATCCCGAATCCCTTAAATCAGGTGGGATTTGGTATTGGGAGTGGATTAGGATCCATCAAAGGGGAGAACACCCCCCATGAGTCCAATGGGATGCAGCGGGTTCAGGCTTGAGTTGGGTTAAAGGGAAAAGGCCTTGAATTGGCCTCGGGAATCTCCTGGAGAGCTCCAGTGCCTAAAGGCGCTCCAGGAGGCGTTGGATGCAGGGATGGAGGGGGCAGGACACAGGGAATGGCTTTCACCTGCCGGAAAGGGGCGGGGGGGGATTGGGCTGGGAAGCATTTCCCTTGCTGAGGTCTTTGCCTCCTGGTTCCTTGCCCTGCAGATAAAACGGGAGGGAAGAAATTCTCCAAGGAATTTGAGGAAGCCAGTTCCAAGCTGGAGGAATTCATCAACGGCTTGGACAAGCAAGTGAAGAACGGGCCCTCCCTCACCGAGGCCTTGGAAAACGCCGGCATCTTCTACGAGGCTCAGTATAAGGAAGTCAAGGTGGTGGCCAACGTGAGTGCATCGCCTCCTCTTCCCAAGGGAAAGCCTTGCAAGTCCAAGCGCTTCCGAGAAGAGAGCGGGATTGAGGGGTTGGAGGCTCCCCAAACCCAGGCCGCTTTGCAAAGGGAGACGGGGTTGCGCTTCCTGCGATTCCCAAGGGATGGGAAAGAGTCCTCAGCGTCCAAACTGCAGGGACAAAGAGGGAATTGGGGAGGGCTTGGGGCGAGCGGTGGGAAGTGGGATTTGGGATATGGAGGCACTGGGAAAAGGTTTTCCCTTCCCTTTTCCTAACGGCTGTTGCCCTGCAGGTCCGGGACAAAGCTGAGCTCTGGCTGCAGAGGAGCTGAAGGTGCTCTTCCCAAGCTGCGTCCTGAAGCATCCCATAATAGCCGCTCATTCCATGCCCTTTCCTCCTTAGGCTTACAAAACCTTTGCCAACCGAGTGAGCAACCTCAAGAAGAAGCTTGACCAGTTGAAAGCGACGCTTCCCGATCCGGAGGAGTCTCCCGTCCCTTCGCCAAGCATGGATGCGCCCTCTCCGACAGGCTCCGAGTCGCCATTCCAAGGGATGGGAGAGGAGGATAACGCCCGCTCGCCGGCGGTCGGAAGCCGCAAGCCGGTGTCTCCGGAGCCCGTGACGGATAACCGGGATGTGGAGGACATGGAGCTCTCCGACGTGGAGGACGACGCTTCCAAAATCATCGGTGGGTGACGGTGGGAGAACGGGGCTGGAATTGCCCCTCGGAGCATCCTTTGGGATGCGGAGGATGACCAGAGAGAGCTGAGTTTGGAGCCGTTGGGCTTCTGCTCCGCATCCTGGTGCCGGGAGGGAAGTGCCAGCGCAGCCATGACCGTTCCCATCTCCCACCCCACTTTGGGCTGTGTTTTGATGGGAATCCCATGGTTTCGATGGGAATTTAGGTTGGAGAGCGGGAAGTTCTGCCCTGGCAGGGTGCTGAGGCCCAGGGTGCCCGGAGGAGCTGGGCCTGCCCCGTCCCTGGCAGTGTTCAAGGCCAGGTTGGAGCATCCTGCTCTAGTGGAAAGGGTCCCTTCACCCCAACCCATTCCAGAACCCCATGATTCCATTCCTAATTCCATGAATTAGGCCTAATCCCATGGAAAACCCCTACCCCAAGCACCTCTGCATGGCCAAAGTGATGGCGTCGTCTTCTCCCCTTGCAGTGGAAGAGAGGAAGGAGAAGCCAACGGCTCCAGCACCCCCCAAGCCTGAAAGCATCCCCAAAGCGGTGCCCAGCACCACGGCAGCGGCCCCGGTGACCACGGTGACGGTGCCGGCACCAGCCCAGGCCCCCCCGACCCCTCCGGCCCCGAAGACAGCGCCCGCCCCTCCGGCCCCTGCTCTTGCCTTGCCCAACCTGGCCAACGTGGACCTGGCCAAGATCAGTTCCATCCTCAGCAGCTTGACTTCAGTGATGAAGAACACAGGTGGGTGCTGAGCTCCTGAAGCTTTGGGCTTCCTGCTTCCAAAGCTGCTTCGGTCCCTTGGCCACAGCTTTCACCTTCACGCCGTGCTTCTTTGGGGCTCAAGAGCATCCACTGGGGCTAAAGAGCATCCTTTGGGGTTAAAGAGCGTCCTTTGGGGTTAAAGAGCTTCCTTTGGGGCTAAAGAGCATCCTTTGGGGCTAAAGAGCGTCCTTTGGGGCTAAAGAGCGTCCTTTGGGGTTAAAGAGCGTCCTTTGGGGTTAAAGAGCATCCTTTGGGGTTAAAGAGCATCCTTTGGGGTTAAAGAGCTTCCTTTGGGGTTAAAGAGGATCCTTTGGGGCTCAAGAGCATCCTTGGAGGCCCGAAGCGATGGCGCTGAGCGCCGTGTCCCTTCTGTCCTAGGTGTCAGCCCGGCCTCCAGGCCTTCTCCCGGCACCCCAACGAGCCCCACAGCTCTCAGCAGTGGCCTGAAGCCTCCTGCCCTGGCGCCCCCGGCTGCTCCTCCCAATCCCTTGGCCAATATCCTCTCCAAGGTGGAAATTACTCCGGAAAGCATCTTGTCAGCTCTGTCCAAAACGCAGCCGCAGACAGCGCCGGCCTTGCAAGGTACTGGAGCAGGGGCGGAGGGCATGGGAATGGCAGCGCTTATCCCGGATCCGGGGGGAGAATTCCTTCAATGGGGATACAGAATCCCAGGGATTTCTTACATAGTGCATGCGGGATGGACCTGTGGGGCCAAGGGGAATGGCTTTAACGTGCCACAGGTGGGCTCTTAGGCTGCAGGTGCCCCGGGAACCGGATGAGCTTCAAGATCCCTTCATCCCAAACCATTCCATGATTCCCGGATGGCTCCATCCACCCGCCATGACCCCGGGGCCATCCAGAACCCTGGGGAGAGCAGGAGGGCTTTGTGCTCGCCCTGCGCAATAGGGACCATGGGGAGCAAGGCCGCGCTGGCGCCGTGCCCTTGGGATGGCTCCAGGGATGGAGCCTCCCCCATTCCCCAGGGACAAAGCCTCCTCCAGGGCTCCCCATTGGGAAGATGGGATTCGGGGCTCAGTTTATGGCCGCTGCTGTTCCAAAGGCCTCACCTCGGCTTCTGCCCTTCCCAGGTTTGTCCTCCCTGCTCCAGAGCGTGGCCGGAAGCTCCGTTCAAGCCAGCGAAGCCTCTTCCCAGAGCACCGGGGCCTCTCCAGCCGGCCCCACCGTTCCCGGCGGGAAGGGCAGGAACGTTCCCGCTCCCAGCGCTCAGTCCTTCCTCTCCAAAGGCTTCGCTTATTCCCCCAACTCCTCCAGCGCCGAGGTCTCCTCCACGTCCGTTAACAAAGCCCCCATCGGGCACCCCCCGGGGATGCCCAGCTCCGCTTTTAAGCCTCCAAGCAATTCCTTGGCCTTTCCCAGCTCCCACCCCCCCAGCCCCTCATCCCTGTTGCCAACAGAAACCCCCCTGGCTCAAGCCTCGGAGCTTCCCAAAGCCAAGCTGGAAGCGGAGCCGCCTTCTCCCAGCCTGGAGATGAAGATCCACAACTTCCTGAAGGGAAATCCGGGCTTTAGCGGCCTCAACTTGAACATCCCCATCCTGAGCAGCCTGGGAGCCGGCATGGCCCCGGAAAGCCACGCGGCCGACTTCCAGCGCGCTCCCGCCACCACTTCCATGGAGAACGTGGACGGGACGCCGGTGCGGGACGAGCGGAGCGGGACCCCCACGCAGGACGAGATGATGGATAAACCCACTTCCAGCAGCGTGGATACCATCTCCCTGCTGTCCAAGATCATGAGCCCGGGCTCTTCTACCCCCAGCAGCACCCGGTCCCCTCTGCAGAGCCGCGATGAGGGGTATTCCCAAGAGCTTTCCAGCTCCGTGCATCCCTACCGGCCCTTTGGGATCGGCAGGGAATCTCCATCCGGGCTCTACAAGCAGCCTGCGGAGAGCCTGGAGCTCCCTTCCTCCTTGCTGGATTCCTCCCAGGAGAAGTTCTATCCGGACACGTCCTTCCAAGAGGATGAGGATTACCGCGACTTCGAGTACTCGGGGCCGCCGCCGTCGGCCATGCTCAACCTGGAGAAGAAACCCACCAAATCCATCCTGAAATCCCGGAAGCTTTCCGAAGGGCCGGAATACCAGCCGCTCTACACCCAGAGGGAGTTCGGCCTCAAGGCCCCATTCCCTCCCGCCATGAGATCCATCCTGGAGCAGAGCGAGGCCTGCGACCCCCTGCCTGCATCCCCGGGCCTCTATGGCAGCTACGGCCTCCGGGGCAGCGAGGCCGCCTCGGATGGAGCCCATTCTCCCGGGAAGAACGACGCCTTCTTCCCGCCTGACTCCAACCACAACGCCCTGCCCAAGGCCCTGGCGCATCCCGGCCTGGCTCCCAAGCAATTCCCGGACTCTTCCCACTCCCTTCCCCTCCGGACCCTCTTCTCTTCCCAAACCCCCCTTTCCGGCGGCGAGAAACCTTTGGCTTCCTCCATCTCCACCACATCCACCATGGAATTCAAGACCATGCTCAAAAACGCCTCCCGCAAACCCTCCGAGGAGAAGCATTTTGCTGCCATCCCCAAATCCGGCGCCGAGAGCGGCGATCCCAAAGGCAAAGCGGCACCGGAGGAGCACTTCCGCATCGAGACCCGCGTCTCCTCGTCCTGCTTGGACCTCCCCGACAGCACCGAGGAGAAAGGGGCTCCCATCGAAACCTTGGGCTACCACAACGCTTCCAAGCGGGGAATGCCGGGAGAACCCATCCAGACGGTGGAATCCATCCGGGGCTTGGGCAAAGGCAGCCGAGGCCACGGGCGAGAGGCCAACAGGGGCTGGTTCGAGCTGAGCACCGGCGGCAGCGCCTTCGACAACGGCCCCTCGGAGCTTCCCGCCCTGGCGCCATTCCCCACTTCCTACAAGGAGCACGTGGCCGCGCCGCCGCCATTCCCGGATGCCGGCACCAACTTCCGGAGCAACAGCTTCAGCCCGGCCTTCGAGCATCACTTGGCACCGGCCCCACCGGCCCCACCTCCTGCCATGGAGCACGGGACTCCCTTCCCGCGGGAGCCGGGGCCCCCCCCTAAGGACCACGGCGCCTTATTCCCAAGGGATCGCCTGCCGGCCGTGGATCACAGCAGCCCCTTCTCCAAGGAACCCCCCTCGACTCCGCTCTCGCTGCCCCCCCCCAGCGTGGAGCACTCCGGGGTCCCCCCCTTCCCCGCTCCCCCCCCTCCGCCCCCCGTTCCCGGCGAGCATCCCGGCCTCCCGTTCCCATCCCAGCCTCCGGCAGCCGGGGACCACGGAGCCGTGCCCTTCCCCGCGCCGCCGCCGCCGCCCCCCCCTTTGGAGCACGGCTCCCTCCACCAAGGGACACTCAAGGAGCATTTCTCCGGCCACGCCGCATCCCGGGAGCAGCCCCCGGCTCCGTTATCCCGCTCTCGGGAAGCCGTGGCAATGACGCCCCTCTCCAGGGACCCCCTTGGCGGGGGGGCAGCGGCACCAAGGCCTTTGGGCCCCCCCCCAAGCACTGGGGGCCGGGGGGGGGGGGTGCTGCTCAGGACCCCCCGCACCGAGTTCAGGCCCAGGGAGCCCTTTGGCAGCAGAGACCCCTTCCATAGCCTGAAACGGCCCCGACCCCCCTTTGGCAGGGGGGGGGCCCCCTTCTTCACCCCCAAACGCCCCTTTTTCCCCCCCCGGTACTGAAGCAGCCGCCCCGAGCGCAGGTCCCCGCGCGCTGGCCGGAGCAGCGCTTCCCACTTGGGATTTTTCCCTCTCTTTTCCACGTTTTCCCCCTTTTTTTTCCTTGCCCCCCCCCCCCCCATCCTTTAAATTAAATATTCTCTAATTTTATGCTTTTTTCTTGCCCCTTTCTCTCCGGTTTTTGCCCCAAACCCACCCCCACCCCCCCCCCCCGTTTGGTGCAGAACCAGAGCACAGCAAAAGCCTTTTCCCGCCCCATCCCAAAGCACTGAAAAGCGTTCAAAGAAATGCAAAAAAAGCCCCCAAAAAGGGGAAAAACGATGAAAAGAGGAAAGGAAGGGTCCAACGTTGCTGGGGGGGCGGGGGGGGGAAGGCCAAACCCTTCCCTTTATGGTGCTGAGCTCCACCGGTTCAGCCCCCCCCCCATGGCACCATTGGTCCCCCCCTTTGCCTTCTTCCTACCTGGGGCTATGAGGACAAGAATCCCTTGGGAATCGCGCTCTCGACGGGTGGATGGAGCCTGGCAGGGCCCCCCAACCCCTCCCCCGGCGGCTTTTATATGAAGTTGGGATTTTACTTGATTTTCTCTCTTTTGGGTTGGTTTTGGGTTGGTTTTTAGTTGCTAGAATCCATCGTTCTGGTTGATCAAGGTGTAGGGTTCAATATCCACATAAAGACTCCAAAACACCAGGAGGTGGCGGCTCCTTTTCTTTCGCTCGGGGAGGCGGGGGGGGCATGTCCGGTTATCCCGTTATCCCTTTACCCTGTTATCCCTTTATCCCGTTATCCTGTTTGTGTCCATATCTGTATCCATCCCTCCCCCCCATCCCTACCCATGGTTCCGTCCGGTGCCGCGGGGCTGCGCTGGGGGCGGGCGAATCCAATGCGGGCGGGGGGGGGGGTGTGGGGTGTGTGTTAGGGTTAGACGTCGGGACACCTAACACGCAGGCTCCGCCCCCTGGGTGGGGCTTGTGCGCTGTGGCCACGCCCCTCAAAGCGGATTGGCTGCTTCTCTCGGGTGGGCCACGCCCACTGACGTCTTAGCGCGGCGCCGGAAGGAGCGGAGCTTGACGTCATGACGCGTGCGCCCAGGGCGCTGCTGCTCGCGGGAGCCCCGCGCCGGTACCGGGTGCGCCCCCTCCCCCCCCCCCCCCCCCCCCTTACCGGGACCAGGCCCCGCCCCTCCCGCCGTGACCTTTGACCTTTGACCCCTGTTCCCAGGTCTCCGGGCCCGATCCTGACCGGTTCCGGTTGTTCCAGCGGCTCCGCCAGGAAGGGAACGACGGGAACGGGAACGGGACCGGGAGCACCGGGAACGGGAGCACCGGAAGCGGCCGCCCCGCCCCCGGCGCCCCCATCCGCATCGCGCTGCCCGGGGGCCGCCTCCTGCCCGGCCGGGCCCTGCAGACCACGCCCTACGTGGTGGCTGCGCAGCTCGGGTGCGGCCCCATAGGGACCCCATAGAGACCCCATAGGGACCCACAGAGCCCCACAGGGACCCATAGAGCCCCATAGACACCCCATAGGGACCCCATAGAGACCCCATAGGGACCATAGAGACCCATAGAGACCCCATAGAGACCCATAGAGACACCATAGAGACCCCATAGGGACCATAGAGACCCATAGAGACCATAGAGACCCCATAGAGACCATAGAGACCCCATAGAGACCCCATAGGGACCCACAGAGCCCCATAGGGACCCATAGAGACCTCCATAGAGCCCCATAGGGACCATAGAGACCCATGGGGACCAATAGGGACCCATAGAGACACCATGGAGACCCCATAAAGACCTTATAGAGCCACATAGAGACCCCATAAAGCCCCATAGAGACCCCATAGAGACCTATAGGGACCCCATAGAGACCCCATAGGGACCATAGAGCCCCGTAAAGCCCCATAGAGCTCCGTAGCGCCTCCACGTGTGCCCGTGTCCCGCAGGGCGGCGGAGGCGGCGCTCGTGGCCCGCGTGAACGGGGCCCTGCAGGACCTGGAGCAGCCGCTGGAGGGCGACAGCGACCTGGAGCTGCTGGACTTCAGCTCGGCCGAGGGGCGAGAGGTGGGGGGGCTGCTCGCGCCCCATAGCGCCCCCTTGTGCCCCACATCCCTTGTGCCCCACATCCCCCCTTGTGCCCCACATCCCTTGTGCCCCACATCCCCCCTTGTGCCCCACATCCCTTGTGCCCCACACCCCGCTTTGTGCCCCACATCTCTTGTGCCCCACATCTACCCCAGTGCCTCACATCCCTTGTGCCCCACATCCCCCCCATGCACCACATCCGCCTTGTGCCCCACACCCCGCTTTGTGCCCCACATCCCTTGTGCCCCACATCTACCCCAGTGCCTCACATCCCTTGTGCCCCACATCCCCCCCATGCACCACATCCGCCTTGTGCCCCACACCCCGCTTTGTGCCCCACATCCCTTGTGCCCCACATCTACCCTAGTGCCCCACATCCCTTGTGCCCCACATCCCTTGTGCCCCATATCTACCCCAGTGCCCCACATCCCTTGTGCCCCACATCTACCCTAGTGCCCCACATCCCTTGTGCCCCACATCCCTTGTGCCCCATATCTACCCCAGTGCCCCACACCCCGCTTTGTGCCCCACATCCCCCCCGTGCACCACATCCGCCTTGTGCCCCACACCCCGCTTTGTGCCCCACATCCCCCCCGTGCACCACAACCGCCTTGTGCCCCACATCCCTTGTGCCCCACATCCCCCCCTGTGCCCCACATCCCTTGTGCCCCACATCCCCCCCTTGTGCCCCACATCCCCAATTTGTGCCCCACATCCCCCATTGTGCCCCATAGCCCTCCTTGTGCCCTCATCCCCCTTGTACCCGACACCCCCCATGTACCCCATAGCCCCCATTGCCCCCCCTGCCCCCAGGCCTTCTGGCGCTCGGGTGCCTTCGTGCTGGCGGCGGTGCTGGAGCAGTTCTATGGGGCCACATTCTGCCGGGCCAGCGCCACCGAGGACGGCTTCCACTGCGACGTGCACATGGGCGACCGGTACGAGGGGGGCAGCAAGGACCTAACCCCCCCCCGCCCCCCCATCCCCTGCTATGGGGCTGCCCCACACATCCCAGCGTGTCCCCCCACCCAAGGACGGTGCCGCGCGGGGACCTGCAGGCGCTGGAAGGGGCTTGCGCTGCCTTCGCCCGCGCCGGGCACCGCTTCGAGCGCCTCGAGGCACCGAGAGAGCGGCTCCGGGAGCTGCTGGAGGTGAGGAAAGGGCCCGGGATGGAGCAGGGGGGGCAACGGTGTCAATGGGAGCGGTGTCAATGGGAGCGGTGTCAATGGGAGCGGTGTCAATGGGAGCGGTGTCAATGGGAGCGGTGTCAATGGGAACGGTGTCAATGGGAGCGGTGTCAATGGGAGCGGTGTCAATGGGACCGGTGTCAATGGGAGCGGTGTCAATGGGAGCGGTGTCAATGGGAGCGGTGTCAATGGGATCGGTGTCAATGGGAACGGTGTCAATGGGAACGGTGTCAATGGGAGCGGTGTCAATGGGAACGGCGTCAATGGGAACGGCGTCAATGGGAACGGCGTCAATGGGAGCGGCGTCAATGGGAACGGCGTCAATGGGAGCGGTGTCAATGGGAGCGGTGTCAATGGGAGCGGTGTCAATGGGACCGGTGTCAATGGGATCGGTGTCAATGGGAACGGTGTCAATGGGAGCGGTGTCAATGGGAGCGGTGTCAATGGGAGCGGTGTCAATGGGAGCGGCGTCAATGGGAGCGGCGTCAATGGGAGCGGCGTCAATGGGAGCGGCGTCAATGGGAGCGGTGTCAATGGGAGCGGTGTCAATGGGAGCGGTGTCAATGGGAATGGTGTCAATGGGAGCGGTGTCAATGGGAGCGGTGTCAATGGGAGCGGTGTCAATGGGAGCGGTGTCAATGGGAACGGTGTCAATGGGAGTGGTGTCAATGGGACCGGTGTCAATGGGAACGGTGTCAATGGGAGCGGTGTCAATGGGAGCAGTGTCCTTGGTCCCGGTGTCAATGGGATCGGTGTCAATGGGAACGGTGTCAATGGGAGCAGTGTCCTTGGTCCCGGTGTCAATGGGATCAGTGTCAATGGGAACGGTGTCAATGGGAGCGGTGTCAATGGGAGCGGTGTCAATGGGAGCGGTGTCAATGGGACCGGTGTCAATGGGACCGGTGTCAATGGGAGCGGTGTCAATGGGATCGGTGTCAATGGGATCGGTGTCAATGGGACCGGTGTCAATGGGAGCGGTGTCAATGGCATCGGTGTCAATGGGACCGGTGTCAATGGGACCGGTGTCAATGGGAACGGTGTCAATGGGAGCGGTGTCAATGGGATCGGTGTCAATGGGAGCGGTGTCAATGGGAGCGGTGTCAATGGGAACGGTGTCAATGGGAGCGGTGTCAATGGGATCGGTGTCCTTGGTCCCGGTGTCTCCCCTCCCCGCAGCACAACCGGTTCCAGCTGCAGGAGCTCGAGGCGGCGCCATCCCCTTTGCTCTCTCTCTACAGGTGAGCGCGGGGGCTCCGGGGGGGGGGCCCTTTCCGTGCCCCCCTCCCAGCCTCTGCTCCCCCTCAGGTGCGGGCCCCAGCTCCAGCTCTGCCGCGGGCCCCTCCTGCGGCACACGGGGCTCATCGCGGCCCTGCGCATCCTGTCGGTACGGCCGGGGTGGGGCTGCGCTATGGGGCAGGCTATGGGGCAGGCTATGGGGCAGTGCTATGGGGCAGGCTATGGGGCAGGCTATGGGGCAGTGCTATGGGGCAGGCTATGGGGCAGGCTATGGGGCAGTGCTATGGGGCAGGCTATGGGGCAGGCTATGGGGCAGTGCTATGGGGCAGGCTATGGGGCAGGGCTATGGGCTGTGCTATGGGGCAGTGCTATGGGGCAGGCTATGGGGCAGGCTATGGGGCAGGGCTATGGGGCAGTGCTATGGGGCATGCTATGGGGCAGGCTATGGGGCAGGGCTATGGGCTGTGCTATGGGGCAGTGCTATGGGGCAGGCTATGGGGCAGGCTATGGGGCAGGGCTATGGGGCAGTGCTATGGGGCATGCTATGGGGCAGGCTATGGGGCAGGGCTATGGGCTGTGCTATGGGGCGGTGCTATGGGGCAGGCTGTGGGTCAGCAGCCGTGGGTCACCCCCTCTCCCATCCCCAGAGCTCCTCCTCGCTGTGGCGCGGGCCGGGCTCCGGCTCCCTCCAGCGCGTCGCTGCCGTCGCCTTCCCCAGCGGCCAGGATCTGTCCCGCTGGGAGCGGGCGCAGGAGCAGGCGGCGCTCAGGGACCATCGCCGCATCGGCAGGGTCAGAGCCGGTACCACCCCCCCAGTGCCCCCCCCTTGTGTCCCCCCCCCGGTGCCACCCCTGTCCCCCCCCAGGAGCAGGAGCTTTTCTTCTTCCACGAGCTCAGCCCCGGCAGCTGCTTCTTCCTGCCCCGCGGCGCCCACATCTACAACGCGCTGGTGGAGTTCATCCGGGTACGGGGGCCCCGGCTCACTGGGGCCTCGGTCGGGGGGGGAGAAACGAGGCTTGGCCTTTGGGCCACCCATCCCCGCTGCACCCATCCCCATTGCACCCATCCCCATTGCACCCATCCCCACTGCACCCATCCCCACTGCACCCATCCCCATTGCACCCATCCCCACTGCACCCATCCCCGCTGCACCCATCCCCATTGCACCCATCCCCACTGCACCCATCCCCGCTGCACCCATCCCCACTGCACCCATCCCCGCTGCACCCATCCCCACTGCACCCATCCCCATTGCACCCATCCCCGCTGCACCCATCCCCATTGCACCCATCCCCGCTGCACCCATCCCCATTGCACCCATCCCCGCTGCACCCATCCCCACTGCACCCATCCCCGCTGCACCCATCCCCGCTGCACCCATCCCCACTGCACCCATCCCCGCTGCACCCATCCCCACTGCACCCATCCCCACTGCACCCATCCCCGCTGCACCCATCCCCATTGCACCCATCCCCATTGCACCCATCCCCACTGCACCCATCCCCACTGCACCCATCCCCGCTGCACCCATCCCCACTGCACCCATCCCCACTGCACCCATCCCCGCTGCACCCATCCCCACTGCACCCATCCCCACTGCACCCATCCCCACTGCACCCATCCCCACTGCACCCATCCCCGCTGCACCCATCCCCACTGCACCCATCCCCGCTACACCCATCCCCGCTGCACCCATCCCCGCTGCACCCATCCCCACTGCACCCATCCCCGCTGCACCCATCCCCGCTGCACCCATCCCCGCTGCACCCATCCCCATTGCACCCATCCCCGCTGCACCCATCCCCACTGCACCCATCCCCACTGCACCCATCCCCACTGCACCCATCCCTATTGCACCCATCCCCACTGCACCCATCCCCGCTGCTCCCATCCCCACTGCACCCATCCCCACTGCACCCATCCCCACTGCACCCATCCCCATTGCACCCATCCCCGCTGCACCCATCCCCGCTGCACCCATCCCCATTGCACCCATCCCCGCTGCACCCATCCCCACTGCACCCATCCCCGCTGCACCCATCCCCACTGCACCCATCCCCGCTGCACCCATCCCCGCTGCACCCATCCCCACTGCACCCATCCCCGCTGCACCCATCCCCATCGCACTCATCCCCATTGCACCCATCCCCATCGCACTCATCCCCACTGCACCCATCCCTATTGCACCCATCCCCATTGCACCCATCCCCACTGCACTCATCCCCATTGCACCCATCCCCATTGTACCCATCTCGTTGCACCCATCCCCATTGCACCCATGCCTATCTCCATCCCTATCCTGACCCTATCCGCATCCCATCCTCATCCCGGTTTCCATCCCCATCCCCACCCTATTTCCATCCCATCCCCATCCCCACCTCATCCTCACCCTATCCCTCCCCTGTCCCCATCCCTGTTTCCATTTCCATCCCCACCCTATCTCCATCCCTATCCCCATCTCCACCATATCCCCATCCTATCCTCATCCCTATCTCCATCCTATCCTCATCCCTGTCTCCATCCCCATCCCAACCCTATCCCCATTCCATCCCCATTGCTATTTCCATCCCCATCCTGCCCCTATCTCATCCCCATCCCTGTTGCCATCCCCATCCCAACCCTATTCCCATCCCATCCCCATCCCTGTCTCCATCCCCACCTTCTCCCCATCCCCATCCCTATCCCATCTCCCCCCCCTTGCAGAGCGAGTACCGCGCTCGTGGCTTCCTGGAGGTGGTGACCCCCAACCTCTTCCACCCTCGGCTCTGGGAGCTCTCGGGGCACTGGCACCACTACGGCCCCAACATCTTCTCCTGCTCCGCCGGCCCCGAGGCGCTGTCCCTCAAGCCCATGAACTGCCCCGCTCACTGGTGAGCACGGGGATACCCGCGGGGCGGGGGGACACACCTGGGTACCCCCCTGGGTACCGCTCCGAGCATCCTCATCCCCGCCCGGGTACCCCCTGGGTACCGCTCCGAGCATCCTCATCCCCGCCCGGGTACCCCTGGGTACCGCTCCGAGCATCCTCATCCCCACCCGGGTACCCCCTGGGTACCGCTCCGAGCATCCTCATCCCCGCCCGGGTACCCCTGGGTACCGCTCCGAGCATCCTCATCCCCGCCCGGGTACCCCCTGGGTACCGCTCCGAGCATCCTCATCCCCGCCCGGGTACCCCCTGGGTACCGCTCCGAGCATCCTCATCCCCGCCCGGGTACCCCCTGGGTACCGCTCCGAGCATCCTCATCCCCGCCCGGGTACCCCCTGGGTACCGCTCCGAGCATCCTCATCCCTGCCCGGGTACCCCCTGGGTACCGCTCTGAGCATCCTCATCTCCACCCGGGTACCCCCTGGGTACCGCTCCAAGCATCCTCATCCCTGCCTGCATCCCCAGCCTGATGTTCGCCCATCGCCCGCGCTCCTGGCGGGAGCTGCCCCTGCGCCTGGCAGACTTCGGGGTCCTGCACCGCAACGAACCCCCGGGGACCCTGACGGGGCTGACGCGGGTGCGGCGCTTCCAGCAGGATGATGCCCACATCTTCTGCACCATGGAGCAGGTCCCGGGCCCCTCCGCTCCCATCCCTGCATCCCCACCGGGCCCCCCTGCTCGCCCCCCCCCGCATCCCCTTTGGTCCTCACCCCGCAGCTGGAGCAGGAGATCGGCGCCTGCCTGGACTTCGTGCGCAAGGTCTATGGGGTGCTGGGCTTCACCTTCCGCATGGCGCTGGCCACGCGGCCCCAGGGCTTCCTGGGGGACCCCGAGACCTGGGACCGTGCGGAGAAGGTGAGGGGGGGGGACACACATGGGGTCCCCTCCTTGTGTCTGGTGGCACCCCCTGATGACCCCTACGGCGTGCACTGGGAGCCATGGCCTGCATCACCCCCGTGTCCCCATCCCGGTGTCACCCTGTGGCCATGGCCTGCATCACCCCCGTGTCCCCATCCCGGTGTCACCCCGTGGCCATGGCCTGCATCACCCCCGTGTCCCCATCCCGGTGTCACCCCGTGGCCATGGCCTGCATCACCCCCGTGTCCCCATCCCATCCCGGTGTCACCCCGTGGCCATGGCCTGCATCACCCCCGTGTCCCCATCCCGTCCCGGTATCACCCCCATTCCTGTCCCTAAATCCCTCCCTTGTCCCCATAGATCCTGGAGCGGAGCCTCGGCACCTTCGGGCACCCCTGGGAGCTGAGTCCTGGTGATGGAGCCTTTTATGGCCCCAAGGTGAGAGGGTTTTGGGGGGGAGGCCCAGAATGGGCAAACCGGGACCCTTTGGGACCCCCCCCGGGTGATTCCCGACAGATCGATATCCGGATCCGGGATGCGCTGGGGAGGCAGCACCAGTGCGGCACCATCCAACTGGACTTCCAGCTGCCGGAGAGGTTCGGGCTGCAGTACAGCAGGTATGGGATGGGGGCGGGAATGGGGGTGGGAATGGGGATGGGGGGGAGGGGAATGGGGATGGGGGGGATGGGAATGGGGATGGGGGCGGGAATGGGGATGGGGGCAGGAATGAGGGTGGGAATGGGGATGGGAATGGGGATGGGAATGGGGATGGGAATGGGGATGGGAATGGGGATGGGGGGGATGGGAATGGGGATGGGGGCAGGAATGGGGATGGGAATGGGGATGGGAATGGGGATGGGGGGGAGGGGAATGGGAATGGGGGGGATGGGAATGGGGATGGGGGCGGGAATGGGGATGGGGGGGATGGGAATGGGGATGGGGGGAGGGGAATGGGGATGGGATGGGAATGGGGATGGAATGGGGATGGGGGGAGGGGAATGGGGATGGGATGGGAATGGGGATGGAATGGGGATGGGGGGATGGGAATGGGGATGGGGATGGGAGGATGGGAATGGGGATGGGGATGGGGGGATGGGAATGGGGATGGGAGGATGGGAATGGTGATGGGGGCGGGAATGGGGATGGGGGGAGGGGAATGGGATGGGAATGGGGATGGGGGGATGGGAATGGGGATGTTGGGGTCAGAATTGAGGCAGGGCCAGGACTGGGATTGGGGGGGGTCAGGGTTGGGGGGGTTCAGGTTCGGTGCTGAGGTTCCCCCCCCTTTGTGCCCCCAGCGCGGGGGGGTCCCCGCTGCGGCCGGTGCTGCTGCACCGCGCGGTGCTGGGCTCCGTGGAGCGCCTCCTGGCGGTGCTGGCCGAGAGCTGCGGCGGCCGCTGGTGAGGGGAGGGGGGGGGGACGGGACCCCCAAACCCCCCCCCAGGGCCCCCCCATCCCTGCGGGGATGCTGGGGGGGAGCAGCCCCCCCATGGCCCCCCTGTCCCGCAGGCCCCTGTGGCTCTCCCCAATGCAGGTGATGGTGATCCCGCAGGCGCCCGACGTCGAGGGGTACGCCCGGGAGGTGAGCGGGGCCCCCATGGACCCCCCATAGCCCCATGTTCCCCCCATGCCCCCCATATCCCCTCCCATAGCCCCATATCCCTATGTCCCTCCCATATCCCCCCATTTCCCCCATGTCCCCCATGTCCCCATAGCCCTCATATACCCCCATATCCCCATGTCCCCATATCTCCCATATCCCTTCATATCCCTATGTCCCTCCCATATCCCCCCATACCCCCCATGTCCCCCACATATCCCCATATCCCCCCATCCCCATTTGCCCCCATGTCCCTATATCCCCCCCCATCCCCATATCCCTTCATATCCCCATATCCCCCCATGTGTCCCCATGTCCCCCCATCTCCCCCCATCCCCATCTCCCCCCCGTCCCCCCAGGTCCAGGCCGTGCTGCGGGGGGGGGGCCTGGTGGCCGACCTGGACGCAGACCCCGGGGCCACCCTGGCCAGGAAGATCCGCAGGGCCCAGCTCTCCCAGTACAACTTCCAGCTGGGTAAGGGGGGGGCACGGATCCAGGACCCCCCAAACCCCACCGGGAGCTGCTATGGGGGGGGGGGGGGGGGGGCACCACATTCACCCCTTTCCCCCCCCCCCCCCCATTGCAGTGGTGGGAGCCCGGGAGCGGGCGAGCGGCACCGTGAGCATCCGGACGCGGGAGAACCGGAGCGCGGGGCAGCGGGAGCTGGGCCCGGTGCTGCGGCGGCTGCAGGAGCTGCGGGATGCGCGCGTGCCGGACGCGGAGCGATGCTTCTGACCCCCCCCCCCCCCCCCATTAAAGCGCTGCTGCCCCATAGAGGGGAGCCGAGACCCCGTTGTTGCGCTGGGGGGGATGCGGTGCGGATCCAGCCCCATCCTTCCTGAGAGCGGGGAATGCGCTTCCAGGTTATGCAGGGATATGGGGAACACGGGGGTTGGGGGGCGGGAGCATCCAAGCAAAGCGCCCGTTCCCGGCGGGATCGCTCCTCTCTTCCCGCTTGATCCCGGTTGTGCCTTTTGGGAGCCGGGTCCCCCCGGCCCGTGGCGCCGGTTCCAGCCCCAGAGCCATCAGGTTCAGAGGCGTTTACTCCTGCTCCCAGCAGGATTCCTCCTCGGAGGTGCAGTATCCCTGCTGGAACTGGTGGCAGGGGCACCAGAAGGGCTCGGGTTGGGGCGAATCCAGGGATATCCAGGGCTCCGCGGCTCCGTCGCTGATGGAGCGCTTGGAGCAGGCGGGCAGGGGCTCCGTGCCCCTGAGCCTGTAGGCATGGACCAGCTCCGCTGCGAAGGAGCCGGCGCTGAGCATCCCATGGGCCGGCTCCTCGCCGTTATCCATCCCCTGCTCCTTGCTCCCGTGGGTACCGGCAGCATCCCCCGGGGCTGCTTCTCCTGCCCGGCTCTTCCTGTACAAACGGGGCACAGAAACCTCAGGGATGGGATGGGACGGGAAGGACCCGGAGCTCCTCCGGCTCCGAGCGCTGCCAAGGGAGCATCCCATGGGAACGGGGCCTCACTGGTGCCGGAGCCGGGAGATGAGGATGCAGGAGGCCAAGAGCGCCAGGAGCAGCAGCGCCAGGGCGGCCGCGCCTGCCCATAGGGAGCGCTGGGGGAGCCGCGGCCGCTTCGCAGCCCCCGTCCCCATCGCAGCCTCCGCGCCTGCAGCACAAGAGACGGGAGCCGCGTTATTGTGTGGGGCAGGAGGGAGCGGAGCCGCGTTATTGTGTGGGGCAGGAGGGACTCGGACACACGTGAAGTGCTCTGGGGGATGATCACAGTGTGCTCCATGTGCATCCCAACATCTGCATCCCAACATCTGCATCCCGATATCTGCATCCCAACATCTGCATCCCAACATCTGCATCCCGATATCTGCATCCCAACATCTGCATCCCACATCTGCATCCCAGCATCTGCATCCCGATATCTGCATCCCAACATCTGCATCCCGATATCTGCATCCCAACATCTGCATCCCACATCTGCATCCCAGCATCTGCATCCCGATATCTGCATCCTGATATCTGCATCCCAGCATCTGCATCCCGACATCTGCATCCCGACATCTGCATCCCAGCATCTGCATCCCAGCATCTGCATCCTGACATCTGCATCCCAGCATCTGCATCCCGATATCTGCATCCCGATATCTGCATCCCGATATCTGCATCCCGATATCTGCATCCTGATATCTGCATCCCAGCATCTGCATCCCGACATCTGCATCCCGACATCTGCATCCCAGCATCTGCATCCCAGCATCTGCATCCTGACATCTGCATCCCAGCATCTGCATCCCAGCATCTGCATCCTGACATCTGCATCCCAGCATCTGCATCCCGATATCTGCATCCCGATATCTGCATCCCGATATCTGCATCCTGACATCTGCATCCCAGCATCTGCATCCCGACATCTGCATCCCAAAGCAGCTCTGGCCACCAATGGTGCCCCTGGGAGCTGTGGAGCACGAGCAGGAGCAGGCCCAGCGCTGGACAAGGTGTGGGGTGCGGAGCCTGCTCCCTTCCTGCTGTGGGACGGGGATGCCCCATCCGGATGCTGCTTTCTCCGGGGTTTTCCAGGATCTCCTTTGGGCCTTTCAGGCTCCTTTTGGGAATCCTGCCCTGCGTCAGCTCCTGAGGCGTTCACGGAGCGCGGGAGGCTCAATTCCAGGGGGGAACCAGGACTCACCGGTGAGGCGCCAGCTGGGACCGCGCACAAGGTGCTGGAGAGGCTCCGGGAAGCTCCATACCCTGGCTCCATCTGCAACCAAGCACCCGTGAGGCATCAGCACCGCAGCAGGACATGGAATGGGGCCACAGCGAGGGCTCGGATCCTGCTGTGAACCCTTCCTCCTTAGGGATCTGTGGGCATGGGAAGGGATCCAGGCCACAAAGTGGTACCCGGATACAGGGAGAGGGGTCCGGTGCTGCAGGGATGCGGCTGGGAGCAGATTGAGCAGCCTCAGAGCATCCTTCCCAGGATATGGGAGCGGATGGAGCAGCCTCAGAGCATCCTTCCCAGGACATGGGAGCGGATGGAGCAGCCTCAGAGCATCCTTCCCAGGACATGGGAGCGGATGGAGCAGCCTCAGAGCATCCTTCCCAGGACATGGGAGCGGATGGAGCAGCCTCAGAGCATCCTTCCCAGGACATGGGAGCGGATGGAGCAACCTCAGAGCATCCTTCCCAGGACATGGGAGCGGATGGAGCAGCCTCAGAGCATCCTTCCCAGGACATGGAATGGGGCCACAGCGAGGGCTCGGATCCTGCTGTGAACCCTTCCTCCTTAGGGATCTGTGGGCATGGGAAGGGATCCAGGCCACAAAGTGGTACCCGGATACAGGGAGAGGGGTCCGGTGCTGCAGGGATGCGGCTGGGAGCGGATGGAGCAGCCTCAGAGCATCCTTCCCAGGACATGGGAGCGGATGGAGCAGCCTCAGAGCATCCTTCCCAGCCTCTTGCCCTGGAAGAAGGGGAATTCCTGACAGAGGAATCCCTTGGAAGGCTGCATTCTCGCCCTCAATGTGATCCCTCCAGCCGATCACGGCTCAGTACCCGCGGTTCCCATTGACCGGACATTGCCAGCTTACCCCTGGGCTGCCAGGGCTCAGCGCTGGGATGCAGGTGCGCAGCTCGCTCAGCCCCGACGATGCCGGCATCTGGGAAGCAAGCAGGGATCAGGAGCTCAAAGAGGAATTCCAAGGCAAAGCACGGGATTGCTGTGGGAAGGCTGCAGCCGGTTACCCCTGTGCGTCCCTTGGGCCACGGACCTGCATTGCCACGGACTATTATGGGCTGCATCCAAAGGAGCCGGTCCAGGGGGTGCCCCCGTGCTCACTCGGACGCTGCACAAGGGATGCAGGGGGGGGCTCCATCAGGGAGCGCAGGGATGGGGCAAGGGGCTTGGACCTGAGGAATCCCCTCCGGGGGGGGGCGCCGGGAGCTGGGACCGGAGGAGCCGGAGCTGCCCCATCCCTGCCGCGGCCAACGGGGCCCGGAGCCCCCCCGCTCCGGTGGAGGGGTCCCGGCAGGGGCTGGACCTGGGGGCGCGCCCGGTTCCTTCTCTCCCCCCCCCCGCCCCCCCCAAGGGCCGCACCCGCTCCCCGCTCCCGTCCCGGGCCCGCGGCCACCGGAGCCGTCCGGGATCGCAGCGCCAGGAGGAGGCAGAGCAGGAGGCGGGGGGGGGCCATGGCGCCGGTGCCGCCGGAGCGGGCTCTGTGACGTCAGCGCGGCCCCGGTGCCGCTGTCCCGCGGGGCGGAGCAGCCGGAAGCGGCTCCCTTCGCTCCGCTTGCGGCCGGGGGGGGTTGCGTCATCAATGGCGAAGCTGACGTCAGAGCCGACGTCAGAATCAAGATCAGCATCGAGATCAAGATCAGCATCAATACGAGAATCAATGCCGGCATCAAGATCAATCAGAACCGATATCAGCATCAAGATCGAGATCCAAATCAAAATCGAGATCCACATCAAGGTCAAAATCGATACCGAAATCAACATCAAAATCAATGTCAATATAGACATCGAATTCAATATCAATATCCAAATCAATATCGAAATCAATAGCGAAATCAATATCAAATCAATATCAATATCCAAATTAATATCAAATCGATATAAATATCAATATCCAAATCAATATCAATATCTAAATCAATATCAAATCAATATTAATATAAAATCAATATAAATGTCCAAATCAATATCAAATCAATATCGATATCAATATGAAATCAATATCAATGTCCAAGTCAATATCAAATCAGTATCAAATAGATACCAATATCAATATCAATATCAAATCAGTATCAAATCAAGATCAATATCAAATCAATATCGATATCAATATGAAATCAATATCAATGTCTAAGTCAATATCAAATCAGTATCAAATAGATACCAATATCAATATCTATATCAAATCAGTATCAAATCAATATCAATATCAAATCAAGATCAATATCAAATCAATATCGATATCAATATCAAATCAATATCAATGTCCAACTCAATATCAAATCAGTATCAAATAGATACCAATATCAATATCTATATCAAATCAGTATCAAATCGATATCAATATCAATATCTAAATCAATACCAATATCAAATCAATATCAATGTCCAAATCAATATCAATATCCAATCGGTATCCAGTCGATATCCAATCGATATCCAATCGATGTCCAATCGATATCCAATCGATATCCAATCGATATCCAATCGATGTCCAATCGATATCCAATCGATATCCAATCGATATCCAATCGATGTCCAATCGATGTCCAATCGATGTCCAATCGATGTCGCAGTCGGGCTCGGTATCCAACCAGCGCCGCTCACTCCCCCCGCTCTGCGCCTGTGCAGGATGGGGCCCATTGCCGGCGCCTTCCCCCGCATCCTCGCTGCCCTCCCGCTCCCCGTTCCCGACGGGAATGCCGCAGCTCCCACGGGAAGCGCCGCTTCCCGAAGCCTCCTTTGAGCGCTCAGCTCCTTCCTTAGGGAATTCTCCTCCTGCCGCCTCCTCGGTGCCTTCCCAACCCCCGCTTCCCAAGGCCGGAATTCCCGGGTTCCCGAGCCCCAAATCCCGCTTGTTCCCAAAGAGCCGCAGCTTTCGGCTCCAGCCCCTGGTTTGTCCCAGCCAAACCTTCCCTTTGACGGCTCAAGGCCGCAGTTTTCCACCCCAAATCCGCAGTTTTCCACCCCAAATCCTCAATTTTCCACCCCAAATCCGCAGTTTTCCACCCCAAATCCTCAATTTTCCACCCCAAATCCGCAGTTTTCGGACATTAAGTGGCTTAATGCCCAGACCCTGCTTTAAGGCCCATTCCCGGGGCTCAAAGCCCCCCTTTTAGGGTTAAGACCTCACTTATAGGGTCCAAAAACTGCGCTTGGAACCCCAAACATCTCCTTGACCTCCTTAGGCCCCCTACGGCCCCCCATAGAGATCCATAGAACCCCATAGAGCCCCATAAAGCCCCATAGAACCCCATAGAGCCCCATAGAGCCCCATAGGGCCCCATAGGGCCCCATAGAACCCATAGAGCCCCATAGAACCCCATAGAGTCCCATAAAGCCCCATAGAACCCCATAGAACCCCATAGAGCCCCATAGGGCCCCATAGAACCCCATAGAGCCCCATAGGGACCCCAAGGACACCAGAGGACCCTAACATCCCCCATGGTCCCCGTAGACCCCCAAGACCTCCGCAGGGCCCCCCCAAACACCCCAAACTACCCCAAACCACACGAAACCAGCCCAAACTACCCCAAACCAGCCCCAAATCCCCCTTCCCCCCCCCAGGCACCCCAATTCACTCCAGGGCATCCAATCCCCCCCCCCATATCCTTGTGTCTCCCCCCCCAAGGTGGGTCCCCCCCCATGTCCTTGTCCCCCCCCCCCCGTGACGCACTGGCCTTGTCCTTGTCCTTGTCCCCTCCCCATTGCCTTGGGTCCCCAACCGGTGGTGACGTGGAGGCCTCCCCCCCCCCCATGTCCCCCCCCACATCCCCCCTTTAACTGTTCTATAGGACCCTATTGGGGACCCCCCATGTCCCCCCTTTAACCCCTCTATAGGACCCTATTGGGGACCCCCCATGTGCCCCCTTTAACCCCTCTATAGGACCCTATTGGGGACCCCCCATGTGCCCCCTTTAACCCCTCTATAGGACCCTATTGGGGACCCCCACATTTAGACCCCCCCCAAAACCCCCCTATTGGGGACCCCTCTATGTCCCCTCCTTTAACCCTTCTATAGGACCCCATTGGGGACCCCCCATTTAGACCCCCCCCCCAAAACCCCCCTATTGGGGACCCCCCCATGTCCCCCCTTTAACCCCTCTATAGGACCCTATTGGGGACCCCTCCATTTAGAGCCCCCCCAAATCCCCGCTATTGGGGACCCCCCCCAATAAACACCCACTGGGGGGCGGAGCTTGCTGTGGGCGTGGCTTTGGGGGTTCCCCCCCCCTATTTAGACCCCATCGCACCCGGTGCCCCCCCCCCGCCATGGCGGCCCCGCTGCTGCCGCTGCTGCTGCTCCCGGCGCTGCTGGCGCTGGCGCTGGCGCTGGCCGGGCGCTGGGGGGCGCTGCACCTGCTGCACCCGCAGGGGGCGCTGCACCTCGCTCGCCTCGCCCGCCGCCAGGGGCCCGTCCTGCGCATGCGCGTCGGGGGGCGAGGTGAGTCCATTGAGGGGGTTATTTGGGGGGGGTGTACCCCAAAATCGACCCTGACACCCCCCCCCAATTCAACCCTTATGGAACCCCCCCATCCTCTTTTTGGGGTGCCCCAGTTTTGGGGTCCCCCCCATTTGAATCCCCCCCCTTACTTTGGGGTCCCCCCTATTTGGATTCTTCCTCCCCTATTTTGGGGTCTCCCCCTCTTTGGGTCCCCCCCATTTTAACCCCCTCCCCCCCATTTTGGGGTCCCCCCCACCCCATTTTGGGTCTGTTTCCCCCCATTTTGGGTCTCTCCCCCCACTATTTTGGGGTCTCCCCCATTTCTCCCCCCCCCCAGATGTGCTGGTGCTGAGCTCGGCCGGGACCATCCGGGAGGCGCTGGCCCGGCACTGGGGGGATTGGTTGGGGCGGCCCCCGAGCTACCTGGGTAATGGGGGGGTTCTATGGGGCTGGGGGGTTCTATGGGGGCTATGGGGCTGGAAGGGTTCTATGGGGCTGGGGGGTTCTATGGGGGCTATGGGGCTGGAAGGGTTCTATGGGGCTGGAAGGGTTCTATGGGGCTGGGGGGTTCTATGGGGGCTATGGGGCTGGAAGGGTTCTATGGGGCTGGGGTGTCTATGGGGGCTATGGGGCTGGAAGGGTTCTATGGGGCTGGGGGGTTCTATGGGGGCTATGGGGCTGGAAGGGTTCTATGGAGCTGGAGGATCTATGGGGTCGGGGGGTCTATGGGGCTGAGAGGGTCTATGAGGGGATCTATCAGGCTGGAAGGGTTATGGGATCTATGGGGCAGGGGGGTGTCTATGGGGCTGGGAAGGTTCTATGGGGCTGAGGGGGTCTATGGGGCTGGGGGATCTATGGGGCTGGAGGAGTCTATGGGGCTGGGGGGGTCTATGGGGCTGGGAGGAGTCTATGGGGCTGAGGGGGTCTATGGGGCTGGGGGGAGTCTATGGGGCTGGAGGAGTCTATGGGGCTGGGAAGGTTCTATGGGGCTAAGGGAGTCTATGGGGCTGGGGGGGTTATGGGATCTATGGGGCAGGGGGGTGTCTATGGGGCTGGGAAGGTTCTATGGGGCTGAAGGGGTCTATGGGGCTGGCGGGGTTATGGGGTCTATGGGGCAGGGGGGTCCCTATGGGGTCCCTGCCCCCCCATAACCCCGCTGCCCCCCCCAGCCCCGTTGGTGTCGCGGGGGGGCCGGGACCTGGCGCTCGGGGCCCCCTCCCCGGGCTGGCGGCTGCAGCGCGGGGCCACGCGGGGGGCGCTGGCGAGGGCGGGGTCACGGCTGGGGGCGGAGCTTCGGAAAAGGGGGCGTGGCCTGAGGGAGGTGAGCGACAGCCCCATACAGCCCCATAGGGACCCATAGAGCCCCATAGAGAACCCATAGAGCCCCATAGGGACCCATAGAGCCCCATAGTGACCCATAGAGCCCCATAGAGAACCCATAGAGCACCATAGAGCCCCATAGGGACCCATAGAGCCCCATAGAGAACCCATAGAGCCCCATAGGGACCCATAGAGCCCCATAGAGACCCCATAGAGCCCCATAGAGCCCCATAGAGAACCCATAGAGCCCCATAGGGATCCATAGAGCCCCATAGAGAACCCATAGAGCCCCATAGGGACCCATAGAGCCCCATAGTGACCCATAGAGCCCCATAGAGAACCCATAGAGCACCATAGAGCCCCATAGGGACCCATAGAGCCCCATAGAGAACCCATAGAGCCCCATAGGGACCCATAGAGCCCCATAGAGACCCCATAGAGCCCCATAGAGCCCCATAGAGAACCCATAGAGCCCCATAGGGATCCATAGAGAACCCATAGAGCCCCATAGGGACCCCATAGAGCCCCATAGAGCCCCATAGAGAACCCATAGAGCCCCATAGAGACGCCATAGAGCCCCATAGGGATCCATAGGGACCCATAGAGCCCCATAGAGAACCCATAGAGTCCCATAGAGACGGCATAGAGCCCCATAGGGATCCATAGGGACCCATAGAGCCCCATAGAGAACCCATAGAGTCCCATAGAGCCCCATAGAGAACCCATAGAACCCCATAGGGATCCATAGAGCCCCATAGAGAACCCATAGAGCCCCATAGAGCCCCATAGAGCCCCATAGTGACCCATAGAGCCCCATAGAGCCCCATAGGGACCCATAGAGCCCCATAGAGAACCCATAGAGCCCCATAGGGATCCATAGGGACCCATAGAGCCCCATAGAGCCCCACAGAGCCCCATAGTGACCCATAGAGCCCCATAGAGAACCCATAGAGCACCATAGAGCCCCATAGGGACCCCATAGAGACCCATAGAGAACCCATAGAGCACCATAGAGCCCCATAGGGACCCCATAGAGACCCATAGAGATCCCATAGAGCCCCATAGAGAACCCATAGAGATCCCATAAAGCCCCATAGTGACCCCCGTGCCCCCCCATCCCCTCCCCCATAACCCCCTTTCCACCCCTCCCCCCCAGGAGCTCCGTTCCCACGGGGGGGCCCCCCTGGACCCCTTCGAGGTCTTCGCCTTCCACACGTGCAGCACCATCGGGGGCCTCCTCTTTGGGGAGCTGGTAACGGGGGGGGAGGGGGGACCCCGCCATGGGGGGGGGAGGGGGGGGGACCCCGCCATGGGGGGGGGAGGGGGGGGACCCCGACATGGGGGGGAGGGGGGACCCCGCCATGGGGGGGGGAGGGGGGGGACCCCGACATGGGGGGGGGAGGGGGGGGGACCCCGACATGGGGGGGGAGGGGGGACCCCGCCATGGGGGAGGGAGGGGGGGGGACCCCGACATGGGGGGGAGGGGGGGGACCCCGCCATGGGGGAGGGAGGGGGGGGGACCCCGACATGGGGGGGAGGGGGGGGGACCCCGACATGGGGGAGGAGGGGGGGGGGGACCCCGACATGAGGGGGGAGGGGGGGGACCCCGACATGGGGGGGGAGGGGGGGGACCCCGACATGGGGGGGGGGAGGGGGGACCCCGCCATGGGGGAGGGAGGGGGGGGGACCCCGACATGGGGGGGGAGAGGGGGGGGACCCCGACATGGGGGGGGAGGGGGGGGGACCCGGACATGGGGGGGGAGGGGGGGGATCCCGACATGGGGGGGGGAGGGGGGATTTTGGGGGTTCCCATTGCCCCTCCCCCCCCAGCTCCCCCCCGCGGCCGAGGTCCGGGGCTTCACGCGCTGCGTCCTGGAGCTGCTCGAGCTGTGGGGGAGGGGCTCGCTGCGGGCGCTGGAGCTGCTGCCGGCGCTGAGGGTGAGGGGGGGAGGGGGGGCTGGGGGGATGTGGGGCTGGGGGGGATCTATGGGGCTGGGGGGGATCTATGGGGCTGGGGGGGATCTATGGGGCTGGGGGATCTATGGGGCTGGGGGGGATCTATGGGGCTGGGGGATCTATGGGGCTGGGGGGATCTATGGGGCTGGGGGGATCTATGGGGCTGGGGGATCTATGGGGCTGGGGGGGATCTATGGGGCTGGGGGGATCTATGGGGCTGGGGGGGATCTGTGGGGCTGGGGGGGGATCTGTGGGGCTGGGGGGGATCTGTGGGGCTGGGGGGGGATCTGTGGGGCTGCGGGGGATCTGTGGGGCTGGGGGGGATCTATGGGCCTGGGGGGGTCTCTCTCTACGGGTCCCTCCTCAGGCCCTGCCCCAGCCGGGGCTCCGGAAGCTCCTGGAGCTCGTGGAGCTCCGCGACGCCTTCGTGGGGGCCCAGATCCGGAAGCACGAGGTGGGGGGGGGACCCCAATGTCTATGGGGGGGCCCCAATGTCCATGGGGGGAACCCCGATGTCTATGGGGGGGGACCCCAATGTCTATGGGGGGACCCCAATGTCCATGGGGGGGCCCCAATGTCCATGGGGGGAACCCCGATGTCTATGGGGGGGACCCCGATGTCTATGTGGGGAACCCCAATGTCTATGGGGGGGGACCCCGATGTCCATGGGGGGGACCCCAATGTCTATGGGGGGAACCCCAATGTCTATGGGGGGGGACCCCGATGTCTATGGGGGGAACCCCAATGTCTATGGGGGGGGACCCCGATGTCTATGGGGGAACCCCAATGTCTGTGGGGGGGACCCCGATGTCTATGGGGGGAACCCCAATGTCTATGGGGGGGACCCCAATATCCATGGGGGGGCCCCAATGTCTATGGGGGGGACCCCAATGTCTATGGGGGGGACCCCAATATCCATGGGGGGCCCCAATGTCCATGGGGGGTCCCCTCTGCCCTTGGCCCCCATTGGCCCCGCTCTGCCCCCCCCAGGAGTGCCCCTGCCCCCCCCGGGACACGGTGCTGGGGGCGCTGCGGGACCCCTCGAGGCCGGGCCCCCCCCTGAGCCCCCCCCGCCTGCACATGGCCCTCGTGGACCTCTTCATCGGCGGCACCGAGACCACGGCGGCGGCGCTGGCCTGGGCCATCGCCTTCCTGCTGCACCGGCCCGAGGTACCCGGCTCCCAGCCGGGTCCATGTCCCATCCGTGTCCCATCCATGTCCCATCCGGGTCCCATCCATGTCCCATCCATGTCCCATCCATGTCCCATCCGGGTCCCATCCATGTCCCATCCATGTTCCATCCGTGTCCCTGTCCCATCCGTGTCCCATCCATGTCCCATCCGGGTCCATGTCCCATCCATGTCCCATCCGTGTCCCATCCATGTCCCATCCGTGTCCATGTCCCATCCATGTCCCATCCGTGTCCCATCCATGTCCCATCCGTGTCCATGTCCCATCCATGTCCATGTCCCATCCATGTCCCTGTCTCATCCGTGTTCATGTCCCATCCGTGTCCATGTCCCATCCGTGTCCATGTCCCATCCATGTCCCTGTCTCATCCGTGTCAATGTCCCATCCGTGTCCCTGTCCCATCCGTGTCCCTGTCCCATCCGTGTCCCTGTCCCATCCGTGTCCCTGTCCCATCCGTGTCCATGTCCCATCCATGTCCCATCCATGTCCCATCCGTGTCCATGTCCCATCCGTGTCCATGTCCCATCCATGTCCCATCCGTGTCCCATCCGTGTCCCTGTCCCATCCGTGTCCATGTCCCATCCATGTCCCTGTCTCATCCATGCCCATGTCCCATCCGTGTCCCTGTCCCATCCGTGTCCATGTCCCATCCATGTCCCATCCATGTCCCATCCGTGTCCATGTCCCATCCGTGTCCATGTCCCATCCATGTCCCATCCATGTCCCATCCGTGTCCCTGTCCCATCCGTGTCCATGTCCCATCCATGTCCCTGTCTCATCCATGCCCATGTCCCATCCGTGTCCCTGTCCCATCCGTGTCCATGTCCCATCCGTGTCCCATCCATGTCCCATCCATGTCCCTGTCCCATCCCTGTCCCATCCGTGTCCCTGTCCCATCCATGTCCCTGTCCCATCTGTATCCATGTCCCATCCATGTCCCATCTGTATCCATGTCCCATCCATGTCCGTGTCCCCCTGTGGCTCCTTGGTCCCTTTGTTCCCCCCCCTCGCAGAGGCCGCGTGCTGCGTGTGACACGTGTGTGACACGCATGGGGGGGTGATAGAGGGGAGGTGGGTGATGTTGGTGATGTGACATGTGACGTGTGACATGTTACAGGTGTGATGAGTTCAACACGCATGATGTAACGTAACACACCTGTATCACACATGTAACACGTCTGTAACACACCTGTATCACGTATGTAACAGGCCTGTGTCACACATGAATCACGTATGTAACACATATGTAGCATGCCTGTAACACACGTAAAACATATGTAACACACCTGTATCGTGTGTAACACACATGTATCGCATGTAACACGTGTGTAACACACATGTATCGTGTGTAACACAGATGTATCATGTAACACATATAACACACATGTACCACATATGCTTCACTTATGTACCACGTAACACATATACCACGTATGCATCACACATGTAACACACATGTGTCACGCATGTAACACACATGTATCACGTATGTAACACGTATGTATCACGCATGTAACACACATGCATCACACATGTAACACACATGTATCACGCATGTAACACACATGTATCACGCATGTAACACGTATGTATCACGCATGTAACACACATGTATCACGCATGTTACACACATGTATCACATATGTAACACACATGTATCACGCATGTTACACACATGTATCACATATGTAACACACATGTATCACGCATGTAACACATGTACGACGTACGCCTCACGTATGTACCACATGTTCACGCATGTATCACGTGTGCCCCACGTGTGCCCCACTTCCCCCCCCCGTGTCGCAGCTGCAGGAGCGGCTCCGCGCTGAGCTCCGCCGGGAGCTGCCCCCGGGGGCCCAGCCCCAGGCCGCGGACGCGCGGCGCCTGCCCCTGCTCCAGGCCACGGTCACCGAGACCCTGCGGCTGCGGCCCCCGGCCCCGCTGGCGCTGCCGCACTGCGCCCGGCGCGGCACCAGGTAGGGCCCGGCCCGGGGCGGGCCCGGCGGGGCTCAGCAGCGCCCCCTGCCCGCGCTCCCTCTCCCTGCAGCCTCGGGGGGCTCCCGGTGCCCGCCGGCTCCATCCTGGTCCCCAACCTCTTGGCCGCGCATCAGGACCCCGAGCTCTGGCACCACCCCGAGGAGTTCCTGCCCGGTACGGCCCGGACGTGAGGGGGCCCCGAGACCCCTTGGGGTGCCCTGAGCCCCCTCTGGCTGGGTTCCTCCTGGATACCAGGGCTCCCTCAGCCCTTGGGGTCCCTTCAGCACCTTTGGGTCCCCAAAACCCCTTGGGGTCCCCTCCCTGATCTTGGGGTCCCTTTAAGCCTTTGGGGTCCCCTCAACCCTTGGGGTCCCTTTAACCCCTTGGGGTCCCCTCAACCCTTGGGGTCCCCTTAACCCTTTGGGGTCCCCTCAACCCTTGGGGTCCCCTCAACCCTTGGGGTCCCTTTAACCCTTGGGGTCCCTTTAACCCCTTGGGGTCCCCTCAACCCTTGGGGCCCCTTTAACCCATGGGGTCCCTTTAACCCTTGGGGTCCCTTTAACCCCTTGGGGTCCCCTCAACCCTTGGGGTCCCTTTAACCCCTTGGGGTCCCCTCAACCCTTGGGGTCCCTTTAACCCCTTGGGGTCCCTTTAACCCTTTGGGGTCCCTTTAACCCCTTGGGGTCCCCTCAACCCTTGGGGTCCCTTTAACCCCTTGGGGTCCCCTCAACCCTTGGGGTCCCTTTAACCCTTGGGGTCCCTTTAACCCCTTGGGGTCCCTTTAACCCTTGGAGTCCCCTCAACCCTTTGGGGTCCCTTTAACCCTTTGGGGTCCCCTCAACCCTTGGGGTCCCTTTAACCCCTTGGGGTCCCCTCAACCCTTGGGGTCCCTTTAACCCTTGGGGTACCCTCAACCCTTTGGGGTCCCTTTAACCCCCTGGGGTCCCTTTAACCCTTGGGGTCCCTTTAACCCCTTGGGGTCCCCTCAACCCTTGGGGTCCCTTTAACCCTTGGGGTCCCCTCAACCCTTGGGGTCCCTTTAACCCTTGGAGTCCCCTCAACCCTTTGGGGTCCCTTTAACCCCTTGGGGTCCCTTTAACCCTTGGGGTCCCTTTAACCCCTTGGGGTCCCCTCAACCCTTGGGGTCCCTTTAACCCATTGGGGTCCCCTCAACCCTTGGGGTCCCTTTAACTCCTGGGGTCCCCTCAACCCTTGGGGTCCCTTTAACCCATTGGGGTCCCCTCAACCCTTGGGGTCCCTTTAACCCCTTGGGGTCCCCTCAACCCTTGGGGTCCCTTTAACCCATTGGGGTCCCCTCAACCCTTGGGGTCCCTTTAACCCCTTGGGGTCCCCCCGCAGAGCGGTTCCTGGCTCCGGGGGCCCCGCTGCGGGCGCTGCTGCCGTTCGGGTGCGGGGCTCGCTCCTGCCTGGGGGAGGCGCTGGCCCGGGCCGAGCTCTTCGTGTTCCTGGGCCAGATCCTGCGGGAATTCCGCCTGGAGCCGCCGGCGCCGGGGCTGCTCCCATCGCTGCGCGTGCGCGCAGGGACCGTGCTGCGCTGCCCGCCCTTCCGCGTGCGCCTGGTGCCCTGCCGCGAACCGGCCTGAGCCCTGCCTGAGCCCTGAGCCCTGCCTGCACCCTGAGCCCTGCCTGCACCCTGGGCCCTGCCTGTACCCTGTGCCCTCAACCCAACGGGCTCCTCTCAACACACTGGGCCCCCCTAAACCCCTTGGTGTGGGTCCTCTCCTGTGTCCCTTCAACCCAGTGGGGCCCCCTGTGCCCGGCTCTGCCTGCACCCTGCCTGCACCCCGGTGTCCCCCCCAGCCCTCGCCGCACCCGGGCACGGTTCCAGGCCAGGTTTATTGCGGGCACCCTCCCATATAAAAGCTTCATCTCGGACCCAGGGTCCCCCCCCCAACCCCCGACTGCTTCCTGGGTGCCCCAGCTCCATGGGTGCACCCCGACACGGGGGGTCCCCGTCCTGGTGCCAGGATGGGGGTACCCAATGGGCCCCATCGGGATGGGGACACCCAAGGGGTTCCATCGGGATGGGGGTACCCAAGGGGTCTTAGAGGGATTGGGATACCCAATGGGTCCTATAGGGATGGGAGCACCCAATGGGTCCTATAGGGATGGGGGCACCCAAAGGGTCCATAGGGATTGGGGTACCCAAAGGGTCCATAGGGATGGGGGTACCCAATGGGTCCTATAGGGATGGGGGTACCCAAGATGTCTCATAGGGATGGGGGCACCCAATGGGTCCTATAGGGATTGGGGCACCCAATGGGTCCATAGGGATTGGGGCACCCAATGGGTCCATAGGGATTGGGGCACCCAAGATGTCTCATAGGGATTGGGGCACCCAATGGGTCCTATAGGGATTGGGGCACCCAATGGGTCCATAGGGATTGGGGCACCCAAGATGTCTCATAGGGATTGGGGCACCCAAAGGGTCCTATAGGGATGGGGGCACCCAATGGGTCCTATAGGGATGGGGGTACCCAATGGGTCCTATAGGGATGGGGGCACCCAATGGGTCCTATAGGGATGGGGGTACCCAATGGATCCTATAGGGATGGGGGCACCCAATGGGTCCATAGGGATGGGGGCACCCAATGGGTCCATAGGGATGGGGGTACCCAATGGGTCCATAGGGATGGGGGCACCCAATGGGTCCTATAGGGATGGGGGTACCCAATGGGTCCTATAGGGATGGGGGCACCCAATGGGTCCATAGGGATGGGGGCACCCAATGGGTCCATAGGGATGGGGGTACCCAATGGGTCCATAGGGATTGGGGCACCCAATGGGTCCCACAGGCACGGGGGTACCCATGGGCCCGGCGGGGCTGCGGTGGCTCAGGGCGGCCCCAGCTCCTCCATGAGGCAGGGCTGCAGCTCCCGCAGGGCCCGCAGGAAGCAGCCGTGGCCGCCGCGGCCCCAGCCCGGGGCCGTGTCCAGGAGCCGCCGCATCCGCTCCTGCGGGGTGGCCCCGGCGGCCACGGCGGCCGCGGCCTCGGCGCTGAGCGCGCCCCGCGCCTGCAGCCGGTCCAGGAGCGGCGCCACCGCCCGCACCCCCTGCACCAGCGCCGCGCGGTGCCGCAGCACGAACCGCGTGACGTCATCGGCGGCGTCATCGGCGGCGTCATCGGCGGCGTCATCGGCGGGGCGGGCAGCGGCTGCCAAGGGGGAAGGGGTTCAGGGGCCGCTGCCCAATGAGGGGGGGCGGCACCTGGGCACGTGGCGTGATGCTTCCCAGCACAGCGCATCCCAACGCATCCCATCCTAACACATCCCAACACATCCCATCCTAACACATCCCAACACATCCCATCCCAACACATCCAACACATCCCATCCTAACACATCCCAACACATCCCATCCTAACACATCCAACACATCCAACACATCCCATCCTAACACATCCCAACGCATCCCATCCTAACACATCCCAACACATCCCATCGTAACACATCCCAACACATCCCATCCCAACACATCCAACACATCCAACACATCCCATCCTAACACATCCCAACGCATCCCATCCTAACACATCCCAACACATCCCATCGTAACACATCCAACACATCCCATCCTAACACATCCCAACACATCCCATCGTAACACATCCCAACACAACACATCCCAACCCTCCCCAACACAACCCATCCCATCTCAACCCTTCTCAACCTAACGCATCCCATCCTAACACATCCCAACACAGCACATCCCAACGCAACCCATCCCATCCCTTTGTAACACATCCCAACCTAACACATCCCAAAGCAACACATTCCAACACAGTGCATCCCATCCCACCCCAACCCATCCATCCCAACCAATCCCAACCATCCCATCCATCCCATCCCACCCCAACCCATCCCATCCAATCCCAACCCATCCCATCCATCCAATCCCACCCCAACCCATCCATCCCATCCCAACCCATCATATCCCAACCCATCCCATCCCACCCCATCCAATCCCAACCCATCCCATCCATCCCATCCCAACCCATTGCATCCCAACCCATCCCATCCCATCCCAACCCATCGCATCCCAACCCATCCCATCCCAACTCATCCCATCCCATCCCACCCATCGCATCCCATCCCCATCCCCATCCCATCCCAACCCATCGCATCCCAACCCATCCCATCCCATCCCAACCCATCGCATCCCAACCCATCCCATCCCAACCCATCCCATCCCAACCCATCCCATCCCAACCCATCCCATCCCAACCCACCCCCTCTCACCACCATCCCGCAGCAGCCACTCGGCCAGGTCCCTCCTCTGGATGCTCCTCAGCGCCTCCCCCATCACCGCCACCCCATAGCGCTCCCCATAGTGCCCCACGATGAGGTCGGTCAGGTCGAGCGCGTCGGCCGCCTCCATCCTGCCGCGGGGCACGGTCCGGTACCCGGCCGCCACCGGCGCCTGGTTCAGCGCCGCCTTCACGCGCCGCAGCTCCAGCGCCGAAAGCTCCTCCAGCACCCGCAGGATGCGGTCCCGGCCCCCGGCCATGGGGGGACCCCCCAGAGCATCGCTGCTGCCGGAGGCCATGGCGGGGAACGGGGCAGGAAGGAAACGGGGCCGATGGGAGGGGAACGTGGGGCCCAAGGCGGTGCCTGCGGCATCGGCGCTGCCGGCACTGGGGAGGTGGGAAAGGGGAGAATGGGGGCTCCTGCCTGCAATGGGGCAGGGATGGGGGCTCCTGCCTGCAATGGGGCAGGGATGGGGGCTCCTGCCTGCAATGGGGCAGGGATGAGGGCTCCTGCCTGCAACGGGACAGGGATGAGGGCTCCTGCCTGCAATGGGGCAGGGATGGGGGCTCCTGCCTGCAATGGGGCAGGGATGAGGGCTCCTGCCTGCAATGGGGCAGGGTTGGGGGTTCCTGCCTGCAATGGGGCAGGGATGGGGGCTCCTGCCTGCAATGGGGCAGGGATGAGGCCGCTGCCTGCAGCAGGGGAGCAGCCCCAGGCACTGTGGGGAAGGAAGAGCCACGAACACACACGAGGATGCTCAAGGCTCAACCGCTCCCCTTTGCGCAACCGGCGCCGCCATAGAGAGCGCGGCTGCTGCTCCTGCGCCCTAAATCCGGCCGCACTGAGCCCGGTTCTGAGCCCCCAACTCGGTACTTGGGGGGCTCCGTGCCAGCCCACGGATGCTCAATGGGGCCGGGGTCAAGGCCCCAAACTCAGGCCTTGGTCTCTTCCTATGGCCAAGGGAACGGAGCCTTGGGCAGCCCCGTACCCGCGGTCCGCGCAGAACCGGCTGCGCCGGCAGCGGCACCGCCCGCGCTCAGCGCGCCGAAACAGCCGCGCCCCGCTCCTAATATGGACATCGCCCCGCCCTCCAGCTCCTTATATAGGCATGGCCCCGCCCCTATCGCCGCAGGCCGCGCCCCGCTCGCCAAGGCCGCCCTGGGTCCTAGCGCCTGCCCGCCCGCTCGTCCCCCGTGGGATGGGGTTTTAGCGGCAAAGCAAGCGCGTTCCGGAGCTCTCCGTGTGCCCCCCATGTCCCCATCGTGCCCCCCGTGTCCTTCCTATGGGTCCCATATCCCCATCGTATCCCCCGTGTCCTTCCTATGGGTCCCATATCCCCATCGTATCCCCCGTGTCCTTCCTATGGGTCCCATATCCCCATCGTATCCCCCGTGTCCTTCCTATGGGTCCCATATCCCCATCGTGCCCCCCGTGTCCTTCCTATGGGTCCCATATCCCCCAGTGCAGGCCGTGCCCTGGGGGGGCTCTCCCAGTACAGCTTCCACCTGAATAAGGGGGGGGGGGCACGGACCAGGGACCCCCCCACCCCTGGAGCTGCTCATGGACCCCCCCGGGCTCCTTCTGGGACCCCCCCCGTTAGGAATCGCTTTAGGACCCCAACACCCCCCCCTTTGGGATCTGAACCCCCTTAAAGCCCCCCCTCGGGACCCTCTTGGGTCCCCCCCACATCCTCATCCCCCCCCCCCCATCGCCTTCCTCCCGGGGTTTTCCCACCGGATTCCCGGTGGGACACAAGGGGGGGACACGGGGGGGGTTGCGCAAACCTGCGTCACCTTGAGCCGGCTGTTGGGCAATGCCCCCCCCCCCGCTTGGGGCTGGGACCCCCCCATTGACCCCCATAATGGGGGGGAAAGGGGGGCGCTGGTGGCTCTGCCCCCCCCAACCTCTTCCATAGAGGGTTCAAGGGGGGGGACACGAAATGGGTCCCTTCAATGGGGGGTTCCCCCCCCCCCCGTGGTCCCCCCCCTTTGCCGGGGGCTGAGTCACGGGGTGGGGCCGGGCTCAAAATGGGGCAAAAACCGCAAAAATGCGGCTGCTTCCCCTTGGGGGGGGGGGGGGGGGCAGGGGCCGCCATGGGGGGGGCACGGGACAGGACCACTACGGGGGGGGCAGGGGCCGCCATGGGGGGGGGCGGAGCCGCCATGGTTGGGGCACGATCGTGGCCCTGTTTTGGGGTGCAGCAGCCGCAGCCCCCCCCGTGTCCGTTCCCCCCCCCCCCGGGCCCCCCCATCCCGCCCCACCCCACGTGAGGCCGTGACTCAGGCCCCGGCCCTTCATAAGCTCGGAGCCGGCTCCAGCCCCACAGCGGCGGCTACAGCCCCACAGCGCCCGCCCCATGGCTGCCCTCAGCCTCCTCCTCCTCCTCTTCCTCCTCGGCGCTACCGGTGAGTCCCGACCCGCGCGGGCTCCCTTTGGGAATTCCGGGTCCCATCCCCAACACTGGGGCCCCTTCCTGGGTACCCGGCTCCCATTCCCGAGCTCCGGGGGCCCTTTCCCGGCTTCCCAAAGCCCCTTCCCAAACTCTGGAATCTCCTTCCCGGGTCCCCGGATCCCTTTCCTTGAGACCTGGATCCCGTTTGGGTGCCCGGATCCCGTTTGGGTGCCCCGGTTCCCGTTTGGGTGCCCGGTTCCCGTTTGGGTGCCCCGGTTCCCGTTTGGGTGCCCCGGTTCCCGTTTGGGTGCCCCGGCTCCCGTTTGGGTGCCCGGCTCCCGTTTGGGTGCCCGGCTCCCGTTTGGGTGCCCGGCTCCCGTTTGGGTGTCCCGGCTCCCGTTTGGGTGTCCCGGCTCCCGTTTGGGTGTCCCGGCTCCCGTTTGGGTGCCCGGATCCCATCCCAACCCCTGGCTCCGATTCCCAAAGGGAATTCCCAAGCCCCCTTCCCCATCTCCCGGCTCCCGAATTCCTTGGGCCCTGTTTGGGTCCCCTTCCCGCATACCCGGCTCCCCACCCCGGATGTGTGGGTCACACCCCTGGGTCCCTGCCCCACATCCGGGCCCGTCCCCCCCCCCCGGCTCTCTTTGGTCTCCTCCCCATCACGGGGCTCCAAACCCATGGGGACGGGGGGGGTCCCCCCATTGACCCCCGTTGTTGTCCCCCCCCCGTGACAGTGGTGGCGCCGGAGCCCCCCCAGGGGCTGGTACAGGAGAGCGTGGAGCTGCGGCCCCCCCCCATCCAACAGCGTGAGGATGGGACACGGGAATGGGGGGGGACAGAGGGACATGGATAAGGGAGGGATGGGGTGATGGGGACATGGATGGGGGGGCAACACCTTGGGATGGGGACATGGATGAAGGAAACACCTTGGGATGGGGACATGAATAAAGGGAACCCTTTGGGATGGGGACATGGATAAAGGGAACACCTTGGGATGGGGACCATGGCTGGGGGGGACATGGATAATGGAGGGGGGCAGCCCTTTGGGATGGAGACAAGGATGAGGGAACAGCCAGGGGTTGGGGACAGGGGGGACTTGGGGACATGGATGAGGGGAGCAGGGTGATGGAGAGGGAGGCAGCACCTTGGAATGGGGACATGGATACAGGGAACCCTTTGGGATGAGGGCATGGATGGGGGGACACCTTGGGATGGGGACCACGGATGGAGGGGATATGGATAATAGAGAAGGGCAGCACCTTGGGATGGGGACCTGGATAAGGGGAACCCCCTTGGGATGAGGACATGGATGGGGGGAACAGGGTGATGGGGGGAGCCCCTTGGGATGGGGACGTGGATAAAGGGAACCCCTCGGGATGGGGACCTGGATAAGGGGAACCCCTCGGGATGGGGACCTGGATAAGGGGAACCCCCTCGGGATGGGGACCTGGATAAGGGGAACCCCTCGGGATGGGGACCACGGCTGGTGTCAAGGCCTGCCCCATGCTCCCCCCCCCCCCCCAGTGCTTCAGGACCCGGCCCCGCTCCCGGACGCCGCCGTCGCCGCCGCCGCCACCTTGGCCCCGTGGGGGCCCCGCTCCGTGCCCGGCTTCCCCCCGCCATGGCCCGAGGCCGCCGCCGTGACCCGGCTCTGCCGGGAGCGCCCCCCCCGGCCCGCGGCGCCCGCGCTGCCCCCGAGCTCCTTCGGGCACCTCCGGCGCCAGGCGGCGGCGCTGGGCGCGCTCGGGCCCCGCTTGGATTCGTGCTGCGGCCGCGCCGCTCCCGTGCCCTGCGCCCGCCGCGAGGTGAGGGGGGGAGCGGCGGGGGGGGGGGGGGTCCCGGTTACCGGCTCCGGCGGGTCCTGACCGCGCTCCCCGCAGTGGGCGGCGGTGCTGGACGCGTTCTGCTCAGAGGAGTTCGCGGTGAAGACGCGGCCGTTCCATTGCTGCCGCCTGCGCGGCGCGCACCGGAGGCGCTGCTTCACCGAGGCCGCCGGCAGCGGGGGCGCTGCTGAGGGGGACGCGGGGGTCCCGTTCCCCCCCGGCGAACCCACGGCCTCCAACATGGGCAACATCTGCGGGCTGCGGGGGCTGCGGCCCGGCCCGGCCGGGCCCGCCGGGCCCCTCGCCCGGTTCCAGCTGCGCCTGGAGCGGGACTTCGGGCGCTGCTGCCGCAACGGGAGCCTGGAGTGCGCGCACGAGGCGGTGAGAGCGGGAGCGGCCCCGAGGGGGCTGCGGTGGGGACGGGGAAGCGGGAGGGGGGGACCCTGGGGTCTGGAATAGGGGCCGGGGATGCGGGAAGGATGCAGGGGCAGAGACAGGGAGGAGGGATGGGGGTACCCTGGGACCCGGAATAGGGTCCGGGGATGCAGGAATGGTGCAGGAGCGCACACAGGGATGCGGGCCGGGGGTACCCTGGGGTCTGCAGGGATCCAGGAGGGACCCAGAGCAGGGGCAGAAGGATCCCAAGAGGGGATCCAGGCCTGACCCAGGGACACCCGGGGCTGGGGGGGTTCCAAGCATCCGCGGGTACCAACAGGGCCCCGAACACGGGGAAAACGGGACCCGGGCACCGCGGGGGGGGCCCCAATGCCGGGAACGGGCCCCGGGGCAGGGTCCGTGTCCCACGGCCGCGCCGCTCCCGCAGTGGCGCTCGGGGCTGGAGCGGCTCTGCCGGCAGGAGGCGGCGCTGGGGCCCCGGCAGCGGCGCTGCTGCGGGAAGGACCCGGGCCCCGCTCGGCTCCGCTGCTTCGCGGCCTCGGCCCCGCAGCCGCGCTACGATCGGGAACTGCACAACGTGAGCCTGGGCCAGGCCGGGCCCGCGCTGCTGCGGGCGCTCTGCGGCCCCGCGCGGCTGCTCAGCAAGAGGTGGGCCCCGGGACCGAGCCCTGAGCATCCCCCCGGGGCCCCCTCCCATCGGTGATCCCATCCCATCCCTGTGCCCCGATCCCATCCCTGTGCCCCGATCCCATCCCTGTGCCCCGGTCCCATCCCTGTGCCCCGATCCCATCCCTGTGCCCCGATCCCATCCCTGTGCCCCGATCCCATCCCTGTGCCCCGATCCCATCCCTGTGCCCCGATCCCATCCCTGTGCCCCGATCCCATCCCTGTGCCCCGGTCCCATCCCTGTGCCCCGGTCCCATCCCTGTGCCCCGATCCCATCCCTGTGCCCCGATCCCATCCCTGTGCCCCGATCCCATCCCTGTGCCCCGATCCCATCCCTGTGCCCCGATCCCATCCCTGTGCCCCGATCCCATCCTTGTGCCCCACTCCCATCCCTGTGCCCCGATCCCATCCCTGTGCCCCGATCCCATCCCTGTGCCCCGATCCCATCCTTGTGCCCCGATCCCATCCCTGTGCCCCGATCCCATCCCTGTGCCCCGATCCCATCCCTGTGCCCCACTCCCATCCCTGTGCCCCGATCCCATCCCTGTTCCCCACTCCCATCCCTGTGCCCCGATCCCATCCCTGTGCCCCGATCCCATCCCTGTGCCCCGATCCCATCCCTGTGCCCCACTCCCATCCCTGTGCCCCGATCCCATCCCTGTGCCCCGATCCCAGCCCTGTGCCCCGATCCCATCCCCGATCCCATCATCGCTCCCCCCCATCCCACAGGCGCCCAGTCCCGGAGCTCCTGGGGGCCATCACCTCCTGCTGCCCGCGGCCCCCCCAGGAGCAGCGCGCCTGCACCGAGGAGCAGGTGAGTGCCTCTGGGGCGCCCCCCATACCCCGCCCGACCCCCCCCCCCCCCGCACTGACAATGGTACCTCCCGTGTGCCCGCAGCTGGCCCAGGCCATCACCACCCTGTGCAGCGCCCGGGGGGGGGCCTGGAAGGACCCAAAGCGCTGCTGCTCGGGGGGGGACCCGGCCGCCCGGCGCCGCTGCTTCGACTCCACGTACCTGGCGGGGGTGACAATGGGGCTGGCGGTGCCCCCCCCGCCCGATGGGCACGAGGAGTGACCCCCCCCCCGGGGCCAGGGGACAATAAAGGTGCTGCCCCCCATCCGCATCCGTGTCCCTATGGGGTGTGTGGGGGTCCCTGTGCATCCGTGTCCCTATGGGGTGTGTGGGGGTCCCTGCGCATCCCTGTCCCTATGGGGTGTGTGGGGATCCCTGTTCCCCACAATCCCAGGGTATCCCCATGTCCTCCATGGTATTCCCATGTTCCCAAACCTATTCCCATCTCTCTCCATCCCCTATGGTGGCCCCCCCCCATGTCCCTATGTCCCCTACGTGATCCCCACATCCCCCATTGGGGGGGGTTAACCCCACGTGGCCTCCCCCATCCGCAGGGATGCAGCTTCCGTATCCCATCCCCATCCCATGGATCCCTTCTCGCCCCTGGCAGGCTCCATCCTGGAATCAGGACCCGCATCCCAGTTCCTTCCATCCGGGATGCACATTCCCGCCTCCCACGTGGAGCTGCCGCCCACCGGGCTCGTTCTGCCCCTATGCTCTAGGAGAAACCTCATTCCCGACGGGATCAGTCACATTCCCACCGGGATCAGTCACATTCCTGACGGGATCATTCGCATCCCAACGGGACCATTCGCATTCCCAACGGGACCATTCGCATCCCAACGGGATCATTCGCATCCCAACGGGACCATTCGCATTCCCAACGGGACCATTCGCATCCCAACGGGATCATTCGCATTCCCAACGGGACCATTCGCATCCCAACGGGAGCATTCCCATTCCCACCGGGATCATTCCCATTCCCAACGGGACCATTCGCATTCCCAACGGGACCATTCGCATCCCAACGGGACCATTCGCATTCCCAACGGGACCATTCGCATCCCAACGGGATCATTCGCATCCCAGCGGGACCATTCGCATCCCAACGGGACCATTCGCATTCCCAACGGGACCATTCGCATCCCACCGGGATCATTCACATCCCAGCGGGCCCATTCGCATCCCAACGGGATCATTCGCATCCCACCGGGATCATTCACATCCCCTCCATTTCTCCTTATTTCATCCAAACTTTATTGGGATCCTCCTCATCCCAGCGCCGCGCCGAGGTCCCATGGGAGCCGCGTCCATGCCTTAGTGCTGCTTCCTTCGGAAGGAACAGCCTGGGGGGGGGAGGGGAAACCTCCTTATCCCGGGAATTCCGTCATTCCCAGCCCACTTCCCTGGCTCTAAAGCGGGGCGGCCGCCACGGGAGCGGGGTTTTAACGGGGCCGTTACCTTCTGTGAGCCGCGCTTTGCCCCCCGTGGGCTGGCACAGGACGGTGGAGCAGCCAACGCAGAGCACCACGGTCTGAGCGTGGCTGAACACGGTCGTGATCTTATAGCAGCCTGCGGGGAGCGGGAGCAGCGGGATCAGCACCGGGAGCAACGCCGGGCTCCCCCCCCCCGCCATTAACCCCTAGGGGGCTCCGTCCTTACCGGGGCATTTGACGTCCATGAAGTAGGAATTGGGGCTCTGCACCAAGCGCTTCTTCTTGTGCTTCCTCTTCTCCTCCTCGGGCGAGGGGTGCAGCAGGTCCTTGGCGAGCTGCGGGGACAAGCGGCCGCCTCAGCGCCTTAGCCCGCCCGCCGCCATCTTGCGGCCCGCGGCGGGGCCCCGCCAGCCCCGGCCCGCACGGAACCCCCGCGGCTGTCCCCGAGGAACCCTCCCCGCCGCCCCCCCCAGGGCAGCCCCGGGGCTGCGGGGCCCAGGGGAGCCCGCCCGGTGCCGCCGCGGTGCTCACGGGCATGGTGGCGTGGAGGGAGCCGCGGCCGGAAAGGGAGCGGGCGGGCGGCGGGAGGGGTTAAGGAGGGCGCGGGGTTTCCCTGCAGGGGCGGAAGTGGGGCGGGGCTACGTGGGCGGCGCCATGTTGGGGATGGCGGCGGCCATGGTGGAGGGGGGGTGGGGGCGGCCATGTTGGGTACGGGCTCGCAGCCAGAGGGGTGGGAAGGAGCTTCCTGGAGGCATGGAATGGGATGGAAGGAGCGCATTCACAGGGTGCTCCAGCCTGGCCTCGGCTCCTCCATCCCGGCGCCCCATCACCCTCACAGGGAAGAGCTTCCATGGAGTCCAACCATTCCCAGCGCTGCCAACCCCACCGATTCCATGATCCTGTTCCGGGGTGATGACTCCGGGAGGCCCAGCCTGTGCCTTGCCCCGTGCCCGCTGTCCCTATGGGGGTGAATGGGCCCGGAGGGGGGAACGGGGGACCCGCGGCGGGCCGGCAGGAGCGGGAAGCCACGCCCCCTTTACGACAAACCACGCCCATTCACTCTAAGCCAGGCCCCATGTGTGACGTTTACCGCTCACAACCGCTCCCCATTGGCTGGAAACGGCCCCACCTCCATTCACGCTAAGCCGCGCCCCTTTATCATAAAGCCACGCCCCTCACGCATACGTGTTTACGCACTAGCCCCGCCCACCGCCCTCAGTGCCACAAGATGGCGGCGGCGCCGCCTGGGTTCTGGGCCCGGCTCCGATCTCTCCGGTAGCTCCGGTAGCGCCGCCGGGATGGGCCCGGCCGGGCCGCGCCGCCGCGCGCTCTGTGCGGTGCTGGGGCTCCTGCTCTGCGGCCTGAGGTCGGTACCGGCCCCGGGGAGCGGGAAACGGGGCCTCCGCCCGCAGCGCGGCCCTCACCGCCTCTCGCTGCTCCCGACAGGCCCGCGGCGGCGATGGCGGCGGGGGACGAGCGGCGCTCGGGTGAGCGGGGCCGGGCCCGGGGGTTGGGGCTGGGGACCGGGAGCGACTCCCGGTGCTGACCCCCCCCCCCCCCCCGCTTCCCCGTAGCGAGCCCGGTGGCGGCCACCGCGTGCTGGCGGGTGGAGGACTTCGTGGTGGCGCAGGAGTGCGGGCCCTGCTCCGGCTTCCAGATGGTGACTGCGGCTGCCCCATAGCGCTGCCCCATAGCGCTGCCCCATAGCCTTTCCCGTAGCCCAGCCTCATAGCCCTGCCCCATAGTCTGCCCCATAGCCTGCCCCGTAGCCTTTCCCGTAGCCCAGCCTCATAGTGCTGCCCCATAGCCCAGCCCCATAGCCTGCCCCGTAGCCTTTCCCGTAGCCCAGCCTCATAGCCCTGCCCCATAGTCTGCCCCATAGCCTGCCCCGTAGCCTTTCCCGTAGCCCAGCCTCATAGCCCTGCCCCATAGTCTGCCCCATAGCCTGCCCCATAGCCTTTCCCGTAGCCCAGCCCCATAGCCCTGCCCTATAGCCCTGTCCCATATTGTGCCCCATAGCCTTTCCTGTAGCCCAGCCTCATTGCGCTGCCCCATAGCCCTGTCCCATATCGTGCCCCATAGCCCAGCCCCGTATCCCTGCCCCATAGCCCCAATGCCCCCTCTCCACTGCAGAAGACGGTGCCCGAGTGCAGCCCCACCGGCTTCGTGGAGCGAATCAACTGCGCCGGCTCCAAGAGGGCTGAGTTCAAGAGGTGGGGGCAGGGCTGGGCATGGGGCCGGGGGGGGGATGCTCCATTCCCAACGTTGTTCCCGCCGGAGCAGCTGCCGCTCGGCGCGGATGGAGGCCCGCGCCTTCTGGAGGTTCGTGGGGGCCATGCTGGGGCTCGCGGCCGTATCCGGGCTCCTGGTGCTCTCCCGCCAGCGCGTCCTGGACAGGAAGGCCCTGGAGAAGGTGCGGAAGCAAATGGAATCCATCTGAAGGCGCCGGGAATGCGGCTCCGGCACTGGGGACGATCCCATGGGATTGGCAGCAATAAACCCGGAGCCCGTGGAGCCGCCTGCATGTGTTGGGCGCAGGGGGTTTGTTCCCAGTGTGGAGCCCAGGCTGGGGGTACCCCCCCCATTGCATCTCATCCCTGTATCCGTGTGCCCTGTCCTGGTATCCCTGTGTCCATGTCCCTTGTTCCCCTATCCCTGTCCCTTGTTCCCCTATCCCTGTATCCATGTCCCTTGTTCCCATATCCCTGTATCCATGTCCCTTGTTCCCATATCCCTGTATCCATGTCCCTTGTTCCCCTATCCCTGTATCCATGTCCCTTGTTCCCGTATCCCTGTGTCCATGTCCCTTGTTCCCCTATCCCTGTATCCATGTCCCTTGTTCCCGTATCCCTGTATCCATGTCCCTTGTTCCCCTATCCCTGTATCCATGTCCCTTGTTCCCGTATCCCTGTGTCCATGTCCCTTGTTCCCCTATCCCTGTATCCATGTCCCTTGTTCCCGTATCCCTGTGTCCATGTCCCTTGTTCCCCTTATCCCTGTGTCCATGTCCCTTGTTCCCCTATCCCTGTATCCATGTCCCTTGTTCCCGTATCCCTGTGTCCATGTCCCTTGTTCCCCTTATCCCTGTGTCCATGTCCCTTGTTCCCCTATCCCTGTATCCATGTCCCTTGTTCCCGTATCCCTGTGTCCATGTCCCTTGTTCCCCTATCCCTGTATCCATGTCCCTTGTTCCCCTATCCCAGTATCCATGTCGCCTGTTGGAGCTGGAGCTCCCGTGCTCCCCATCAGCTCCAGCCCCTGCAGGACCAGGCCCTCCCATTCCCAGCACTGGGAATGCAGCTTCTCCACCTGGATCCTGCCTCCGGATGTTCCTGGGCATCCCTGGGAACACCGGGATGAGCAGCACTGGGCAGGGGGGAGGCAGCTCCTGGATCACCCAGGGATGGGGCTGAGGCTACACCGGGAAGGGGCCGGGATACCGGGAATGGGCCCCCCCCGGCTGCTCTGCAGCAAATCCATGGGGGGACGGGGGCAGGAGCTGGGGCACGGCCGATTGTCTGCAAGGGGGGGCAGCGATGTCCTGCCCGCCCCTGCCCGCCCCTGCCCGCCCCTGCCCGCAGCCCGAGCTCACCTCGTAGAGCCGAGCCCCGCGGGCAGCCCCGGGGTTCCCCGGTAGCGGCTCCTCCGCCTCCATCCCCTCCCCTTTGGCACCACCGGGGCCGGCCCCTCGGCGGAGCGGGACCCGTGTGCGCGTGCTCGTTTCCTATTGGCTGGCGCGCGCGCCGTGTAGCGGGTGCGCGGGTTTCTATTGGCTGAGGCCCGTGAGGCCCCGCCCCCTAGGACCCGCGGGCGGGGGGCTCGAGCCCCGTCCTGGATCCCTGGTCCCGTTCTCGATCCCGGATCCCAGTTCCGTGATCCTGGTCCTGGAACCCCGGCCCGATGCCTCGTCCCGGCCCTCGATCCCTGCCCTAGTTCTGTATCCCCAGTCCCTGATCCCTGTCCCGGATCCTGCTCGATCCCGCTCCCAGGTCTTTATCCCAGTCCGAACTTCCCGTTTCCGACCCCGATCCCTGTCCCGGTCCGCTATCCCGGTCCCTTATCCTGATGCCAGCTCTTTATCCCGGTCCTAGATCCTGATCCCGGTCCTTTATCCCGATCCCAGCTCTTGATCCCGATCCCTTATCCCGATCCCAGCTCTTGATCCCGATCCTTTATCCCGGTCCCTTATCCCGAGTTCCGGTCCCCGCTCCCTGTCCCGGCCCCATCCCAGCCCCGTTCCCTTCTCCCCGTCCCCACTTCCCGTTTCCGATCCCGTTCCCCGCTCCCTCCCTCCGGATGCTCTGAGCCCGGGCCCGCGATGGCGCCGGGAGCCGGGGCCCGGGGCGCGGTCGCGGCGGAGCTCGCTTGGAGCCCGGGGCTGGGCCCGCGGCCCCCGGCGGGGCTGGAGCCGGGGCTCGGCTCCCTCGCGCTGCGGCTGCTGCCGCTCGCCTGCGGGCTGGGGCCGCTCGGCTGCTTCCGGCGGCTCCGCGCCGACACCGGTAACGGCACCGGGGGGGGCTGGGATGTGCTTGGGGTCTGGGGGGGGTTGGGGGGTGGTGAGCGGGAAACAGGGGGGGTCCGGGGGGGGTCTCCATCCCCTTCATCCCCTCCCCATCATCGCCTTCCCTCATCCCATCCCCTCCCATCCCTTTCCCTCCATCCCTTCCCTTTCCCTCCATCCCTTCCCTTTCCCTCCATCCCTTCCCTTTCCCTCCATCTCTTCCCTTTCCCTCCATCCCTTCCCTTTCCCTCCATCCCTTCCCTTTCCCTCCATCCCTTCCCTTTCCCTCCATCCCTTCCCTTTCCCTCCATCCCTTCCCTTTCCCTCCATCCCATCCCTTTCCCTCCATCCCTTCCCTTTCCCTCCATCCCTTCCCTTTCCCTCCATCCCTTCCCTTTCCCTCCATCCCTTCCCTTTCCCTCCATCCCTTCCCTTTCCCTCCATCCCTTCCCTTTCCCTCCATCCCATCCCCTCCCCTCCATCCCCTCCCCATCCCATAGGAACAGGATGAAGGGGATGGGGGGGTTCCAATGGGCCCTGAGCCTGTGCAGGGCCCCGTGGCCGCTGGGGCTGCTCTGGGGGTCCCATGGGGGGGTCCCAGCCCCATCTCCCCCCCCCCCCCAGCGGCGCCGAGCCCGGTCCTGAGCCTCCTGAGCTGCTTCGCCGGGGGCGTGCTCCTGGGCACGGCGCTGCTGGAGCTGCTCCCCAGCGCCCTCGGCAGCATCGGGGCCGCGCTGGAGGGGCTGAGCCTCAGCGTGAGTGAGCGCGGGGAGCCCCATGGGGGCCTGTGCGCAACAGGGGCCCGGGCCCCTGCGTGGGGGTGACGGGGATGGAGACAACGGGGATGGGAACGATGGGAATGGGGCGATGGGGATGGAGATGATGGGGATGGAGGTGATGGGGATGGAGGTGATGGGGATGGAGATGATGGGGATGGAGATGATGGGGATGGAGGTGATGGGGATGGAGGTGATGGGGATGGAGGTGATGGGGATGGAGGTGATGGGGATGGAGATGATGGGGATGGAGATGATGGGGATGGAGATGATGGGGATGGGATGATGGGGATGGAGATGATGGGGATGGGATGATGGGGATGGAGATGATGGGGATGGAGATGATGGGGATGGAGATGATGGGGATGGGATGATGGGGATGGATGATGGGGATGGATGATGGGGATGGAGATGATGGGGATGAGATGATGGGGATGGAGATGATGGGGATGGAGATGATGGGGATGGAGATGATGGGGATGGAGATGATGGGGATGGAGATGATGGGGATGGAGATGATGGGGATGGAGATGATGGGGATGGAGATGATGGGGATGGAGGTGATGGGGATGGGATGATGGGGATGGAGATGATGGTGATGGAGATGATGGGGATGGAGGTGATGGGGATGGAGGTGATGGGGATGGAGGTGATGGGGATGGAGACAACGGGGATGGGAACGATGGGAATGGGGCGATGGGGATGGGAGAATGGGGATGGGATGATGGGGATGGAGATGATGGGGATGGGGCGATGGGGATGGAGGTGATGGGGATGGGATGATGGGGATGGGGCGATGGGGATGGAGATGATGGGGATGGAGATGATGGGGATGGGATGATGGGGATGGAGATGATGGGGATGGAGATGATGGGGATGGAGATGATGGGGATGGAGGTGATGGGGATGGAGATGATGGGGATGGAGGTGATGGGGATGGAGGTGATGGGGATGGAGGTGATGGGGATGGAGATGATGGGGATGGAGATGATGGGGATGGAGGTGATGGGGATGGAGATGATGGGGATGGAGGTGATGGGGATGGAGGTGATGGGGATGGAGGTGATGGGGATGGAGATGATGGGGATGGGAGAATGGGGATGGGATATTGGGGAGAGGGATGAGAGGTGGGGATGGGACCTGTGGAGATGGGATGGTGGGGACGAGCACAGTGGGGATGGAATGACGATGAGGGGATGGGATGGAGACATGGGATGGGGACAGTGGGGATGGGATGAGGCGGGAGACGAGAAGATGGGATAACGGGGATGGGGACAACAAGAATGGGATGAGGAGGAGGAAAAGGAGCCGCGGGGATGGAGCCCCTGGGTCCTTCCCGTGCCCTCCCTCCGCGCAGCCGCAGTTCCCGCTCCCCGCCTTCATCCTCTCGCTCGGGTTCCTGCTGCCGCCGCTGCTGGAAGCGATCGCGCAGGAGCCGCGGGCCCCGCTCCCCCCCTGCAGCCCCCCCCGGGCCGCGGCGCTGCTCCTGGCGCTGGGGCTGCGGGAGGCGGAGGCGGCCCCGGGGCTCAGCCCCGCGCGGCTCCTGCACAGCGGGGCCCTGGCCTCGGGCCTCGCCCTGCGCCTGCTGCGGGGGGGGCTCCGCCCGCGCGCGGTCGCCGCTTCCCTGCTCCTGCTCGCGGCCGGGGCCGCGCTCGGCGCCGGGGGCGCGCTCGGCGGCGGGGGCGCGCGGCTGGGGCTGGCCCGGGCCGTGCTGCGCGGGCTCGCGGCAGGGGCCCTGCTCTACGTCACGGCCCGCGAGGCCCCGCCCCGGGAGCTGCGGGAGCCGCGCCTGCGCGCGCCCGGCGCCCTCCTGCTCCTGGCGGGGTTCGCGCTCGTCAGCGGCGCCCTCCTGGGCGGGGCCGGAGACCTCTGACCCCTGACCTCTGACCCGGGGCCTGCTCCTTCTTCCCTATTCCCTATTCCCTACTCTCCCTTTTCCCTGTTTGCTGTTCCCTGTTCCCCATTCTCTTTTCCCCATTCCCTGTTCCTTAATCCCCACTCCATATTCTCCGTTCCCTATTATCTGTTCCCTATTCTCCATTCTCTATTCTCTATTCCTTCTTCACCATTGCCCATTCCCTACTTCCTGTTCTCCATTCCCTATTCTCCATTCTGTATTCCCTGTTCTCCTTTCCTTACTCTCCATTTCCCAGTGCCTATTCCCTGCTCCCCATTCCCTATTCCCCATTCCATATTCTTCATTCCCCATTCCCTGTTTTCCGTTCCCTGTTCCCCATTCCCCATGCCCCATTCCCATTCCCATTCCCTATGTCAGGAATGGGGCTCCCTTCTCCCCCCCTTTACCCACGTGCCAAAGGCTCCCCCCAGCCCCCCCCCGGCCTCCCTTTCCCCTTGCACAAAGGGGGGGACGGAGCGGGTCCCACAAGTGCCTTGATAGGGGAGGGGCAACAGCGCCCCCCCGCGGTTGGGAGGACGCATTGGAGGAATAAAGGACTTGAGCTGATGGAGCTGCCTTTACCGGGGGGGGCACATCGCTCCCCCCATAGGGGTATATGGGCTGGGGGGGTCACATTGTACCCCCCATAGGGGTATATGGGCTTGGGGGGGTCACATTGTACCCCCCATAGGGGTATATGGGCTGGGGGGGTCACATTGTACCCCCCATAGGGGTATATGGGCTGGGGGGGTCACATTGTACCCCCCATAGGGGTATATGGGCTTGGGGGGGTCACATTGTACCCCCCATAGGGGTATATGGGCTGGGGGGGTCACATTGTACCCCCCATAGGGCTACATTCGGGCTAGGGCCGCTTCGCCCCTCCCTGACGTCGCCGCAGTGCATGCTGGGACTTGTAGTCAGCCCCCAGCCTTCCGGTGCGTGGCCTCGGCCTCATCCCCCATCACCCCTTGCGCGCCCGCCGCGGGGCCTGCTGGGAATTGTAGTCATTTCTCCCCCTCACCCAACGGGTGGCTCGGCTCCAGCGGACTCCGTTCCCCAGCATCCCCCGCGAGCCGGGCGGGCAGGAGGGCGGTGGCGGTAGCGGAGCTGAGGGGGGGGAAGATGGCGGCGGCGGCAGGCGCAGGGCCTGGGCCCGGGCCCGGTGCGGGGTCCTCGGGCGGCGGCGGCTCCGGTTCCGGCTCGAACCCGCGCAAGTTCAGCGAGAAGATCGCGCTGCAGAAGCAGCGGCAGGCGGAGGAGACCGCGGCCTTCGAGGAGGTGATGATGGAGCTCGGCTCCACGCGGGTGAGCAGCGCCGCGGCCCGCGCCGCCGGGGGGAACCGGGGCCCTGAGGGGCCTGCGGGCGGGAGGGGAACGGGAGGGGGGGTGCTTTGGGGGGGGGTATGGGGGGTAATGAGGGTCTGTGGGGTGAGGAGGTGATGGGGTACCCCTGTGGGGTGTCTATGGGGGGTGTCTGTAGGGGCTGCTCCCTCTATGGGGTGGCTATGGGGGTAACCCCATATGGGGTGCGAATGGGGGGTGCCCGCCTATGGGGTGCGTATGGGGTGCCGAGGGGTTGGTATTCCCATGGGAAGCACTGGATGCTCCATCCCTGGCTTGAAGAGGGATGGAGCTGTCAAATCCCATCGGGATGGGGAAGGGATGGGGTATGCTCCGAGGGGAACGCCATAGGGATGGCTGGGGATGCCGTAGGGATGGCTGGGGATGCCGTAGGGATGGCTGGGGATGCCGTAGGGATGGCTGGGAATGCCGTAGGGATGGCTGGGGATGCCGTAGGGAAGGCTGGGAATGCCGTAGGGATGGCTGGGGATGCCGTAGGGATGGCTGGGAATGCCGTAGGGATGGCTGGGAATGCCGTAGGGATGGCTGGGGATGCCGTAGGGATGGCTGGGGATGCCGTAGGGATGGCTGGGGATGCCGTGCTTTGAGGTATGGAGCCAGGCTGTGCCAAGCCGGGTGATGGGATTCCCAGTCCTTCCCATTGGAGCAATGGGCTGGATCAGCGCAGGGAGCATGGAGATGGTGACAGGGACGCTTGGGATCAGTGGGAATGGGGGGGGGGCATTTGGGTTGGGAATCCCGCTGGAAGGCAGCGATCCCATGGGATCCTCGTGGCTGAGTTCCCGTTGATCCCCATGGGAAGCAGCGGCAGCATTCCCGGTATCCCAATGCCCTCCCGGCCCCATTCCCGGGGCGCTTCCTTTGGGCTCGGGATCTTCCCCCTGGAAGCGGCAGTGTTCAGCCCCAGCGCATCCTCAGGGATGGAGCGGGGATTTCGGGATCGCTGGAGCCGGCTTTCCCGCTGGATTCCCTTGGAATCGCGCTCGGGGCTGTGCTGCTCTCCCAGCTGGGATTCGGGAATCGCCTTCATCCCAATGGGACGCTCCCTTGGCGATGCTCATGGATCGCTGCCGCGCTGGAGCCGTGCTCCCGGTTTTCCATGGGCTTTTCCGGCCCCATCCCGCAGCCTTGAGCTGGGATCAGCTGCGGCCTTGCCGGCATTCCCAGCGCTCCGGGGGGTGGGAAAAACCTTGGCATGGCAGGGATGGGGCTCCGGCACCCCGGGAATTGCGGGCAGCCGCGGGGCTCTGGGAGCTCAGCACCAGCCATGGAGGGCGGAAGATCCCTAGGGATCGACGGCTTCCGGGTGGGCAGGGGCTGAGCACATCCTGCCCCGTTCCCAGCGCATTCCTGCCCTATTCCTGCCCCGTTCCCAGCGCATTCCTGCCCTATTCCTGCCCCATTCCTGCCCTATTCCTGCCCCGTTCCCAGCGCATTCCTGCCCTATTCCTGCCCCATTCCTGCCCTATTCCTGCCCCATTCCCAGCGCATTCCTGCCCTATTCCTGCCCCATTCCCAGCGCATTCCTGCCCTATTCCTGCCCCATTCCCAGCGCATTCCTGCCCCATTCCCAGCGCATTCCTGCCCTATTCCTGCCCTATTCCTGCCCCGTTCCCAGCGCATTCCTGCCCTATTCCTGCCCCGTTCCCAGCGCATTCCTGCCCTATTCCTGCCCCATTCCCAGCGCATTCCTGCCCTATTCCTGCCCCATTCCCAGCGCATTCCTGCCCCATTCCCAGCGCATTCCTGCCCTATTCCTGCCCTATTCCTGCCCCATTCCCTTCCATTCCTGCCCTATTCCTGCCCTGTTCCCAGCGCATTCCTGCCCTATTCCTGCCCCATTCCCTTCCATTCCTGCCCCATTCCCTTCCATTCCTGCCCCATTCCCTTCCATTCCCACCCTATTCCTGCCCCATTCCCTTCCATTCCTGCCCCATTCCCTTCCATTCCTGCCCCATTCCCTTCCATTCCTGCCCCATTCCCTTCCATTCCTGCCCCATTCCCTTCCATTCCCACCCTATTCCTGCCCCATTCCCTTCCATTCCCACCCTATTCCTGCCCCATTCCCTTCCATTCCTGCCCTATTCCTGCCCCATTCCCTTCCATTCCTGCCCCATTCCCACCCTATTCCTGCCCCATTCCCTTCCATTCCCACCCTATTCCTGCCCCATTCCCTTCCATTCCCACCCTATTCCTGCCCCATTCCCTTCCATTCCCGCCCCATTCCCTTCCATTCCTGCCCCATTCCCGCGCCATTCCCGCCCCCTTCCCGCACTCCATGGCTTCGCCTCCCTTTGGGCTCGCGCAGAGGAGCTGATCCCTGGGGATGGGGGGGTCCGGGATGCTCCGGGACCATTCCAGCATCCCGGCTCCCTGCTCCCAGTTGCAGGCCCAGAAGCTGCGCCTGGCGCACAGCCGGGGGCCCTATTACAGCGGATCCCTTCCCAACGTCAACCAGCTCGGCAGCGGCATTCCCGACTTCCAGGTGAGCTCCGGGATGGGATGGGGGGGGGGGGGACACACGGAATCCGTGTGGGTATCGTGGAATCATGGAAGGGGTGGCGCTGCAAAGGATGGAAGCGGCGGGAGCTCTGCTCCGAGGTGATGGACGGGATAAAAGGGAAGGGATGGGATAAGGGTAAAATATGGGATGGGAATGAAAGATGGGATAGGAGAAAAAGATGGGATAAGAGAGAAAGATTGGGATAAGAGGAATACGATGGGATAAGAGAAAAGGGATGGCTTAAGAGCAAAGGGAGGGGATGAAAGGGATGGGATAAGAGAGATGGGATGAAAGGGATGGGGTAAGAGGAATGGGATAAGAAGGATGGGATGAAAGGGATGGGATAAGAGAGATGGGATGAAAGGGATGGGGTAAGAGGAATGGGATAAGGATGATGGGATGAAAGGGATGGGATAAGAGAGATGGGTTGAAAGGGATGGGGTAAGAGGAATGGGATAAGAGAGATGGGATGAAAGGGATGGGATAAGAGGAAACGGCCTCCAGCTGCTCCAAGGGAGGTTTATTGGGAAGAGTTCATCCACTAAGGAGCGGTCGGGATTGGGACAGGGAGTGGTGGAGCCTCCATCCATGGAAGCGTTCCCACTCCATGCTGGGAGCGGCTGGGCTTGAGCTGGTTGATTCCATGATTCCATGATCCCTTTGGCGGCGGAAGGGGCTCATCCCGGCCTCTTCCCGGCCTCTTCCCGGCCTCTTCCCGGCAGGGCCCGCTCCATTCCCCGCTGGATTCCACGCGGAGCACCCGGCACCATGGGCTGGTGGAGCGGGTGCAGCGGGATCCGCGCCGGATGGTGTCCCCGCTCCGCCGCTACGTGCGCCAGATATCCTTTATCCCGGGCGGCATTCCCGTGGGATCGGCGCCTCCGGGCGGGCGGCATTCCCATGGGATCGGCGCCTCCGCATCCGCCTTGCTTTAGCCCTTAACGCGCTCGCACATCGACAGCTCTCCCTATGGACCCACGTACCTGTCGCCGCCCCCCGAGCCCAGCTGGAGGAGGTAAGTCCCCACTTTTCCTTGGATCCCAGCGTTGGGATCGGGAACGTCGGCTCCTGATGCTCCCTGCTTCCTCCGTGAGGACCGGGCCCAGCTCCTCCGTGGCCTCTTTCCCATCCTCCCTCAGCTCCCAAGGGAAAGCTTTGGCTTCCTCCCCCTGGAAGAGAGGGAGAAGGGCTCAAATCCCACCCATCCCAGCGCACAGCACCCCCCATCCCATGGGATCCAGGCCTCCTTCCGCAGCCCCCCCCTTCTCCCAGGCAGCACCCATGGAGCTGCCGGCGGGGATCCCTTCCTCTGGCTCCGGGTTGGGATCCCCACTGGGCTGCGGGCAGAGGGATAAAGGCTGGGAATGGGCTGAGGCTGTCACGGAGCAGCCCAGGATCCCTCCCCATTCCCAAGTAATGCTGCTCTTTCCCTAAGGACCATGCCCTGGGGGAACTTCCCCATGGACAAGGGCCACGTGTTCCGCCTGCCCTCGGCTCTCAACAGGTCAGTGCTTGCGTGCATCCCGGTTTTCCTCCCTTCCCTTGGGATTGCTGCGAGCCCCCCCGGGCTCCATGGGGATCACTCCCTTTGGGGGTCTCCATTCCCGCAGGGATGAGGGCGCGGGAGCCAGCGCTTCCCTTTGGGAGCCCCAGGGAGGTGACAGCGATGGGGGGGGCTGAGGGCACCTCCTGCTCCATCGCTCCCAGCCTGGCCCCATTGGATCCCATGGGATGAAGGGGGGGGGGGGAGCTTCCTGCCTCCCCTGCGTGCCCCTGTGGAACGGGGGCTCCCAAGGGCCATTCCTGCCCTGAGCCCGGCTCCCGGCTCCCGCAGGACGAATTCCGACTCGGCTCTGCACACGAGCGCCCTGAACCCCGGCCCCCAGGAGCCCTTCCTGGGCCCCGCGCAGGGACCCCCCGCGCCCAGGCGCCGCGGCGGTGAGAGCCCCCGGGCAGCCGGGACCCCCTGGGCCCCCCCTGTGTCCGTCCCCCTGTGTCCGTCCCCCTGTGTCCGTCCCCCTGTATCCATCGTCCTGTATCCATCATCCTGTGTCCATCCCCCTGTGTCCATCCCCCTGTGTCCGTCCCCCTGTGTCCATCCCCCTGTGTCCGTCCCCCTGTGTCCGTCCCCCTGTAGCCATCATCCTGTGTCCATCATCCTGTGTCCGTCCCCCTGTGTCCGTCCCCCTGTGTCCGTCCCCCTGTGTCCGTCCCCCTGTGTCCGTCCCCCTGTGTCCGTCCCCCTGTAGCCATCATCCTGTGTCCATCATCCTGTGTCCATCCCCCTGTGTCCGTCCCCCTGTGTCCATCCCCCTGTGTCCGTCCCCCTGTAGCCATCATCCTGTGTCCATCATCCTGTATCCATCCCCCCGTGTCCATCCCCCCGTGTCCATCCCCCCGTGTCCATCCCCCCGTGTCCATCCCCCCGTGTCCATCCCCCCGTGTCCATCCCCCCGTGTCCATCCCCCCGTGTCCATCCCCCCGTGTCCATCCCCCCGTATCCATCATCCTGTATCCATGCCCCCGTATCCATCCCCCCGTGTCCATCCCCCCGTGTCCATCCCCCCGTGTCCATCCCCCCGTGTCCATCCCCCCGTGTCCATCCCCCCGTGTCCATCCCCCCGTGTCCATCCCCCTGTATCCATCATCCTGTATCCATCCCCCCGTATCCATCCCCCTGTGTCCATCCCCCCGTATCCATCCCCATTCCCTCCTCTTTTCCAGGTTTCCTGGATGGGGATGCAGACAGCAAAGGTGAGCCCCACATCCCTGATCCCAGCCTCTGCGTCCCCCCGGCTCCATGCCCGGGGGGGGGGGTCCCTGTGTCCCTGCCTCCCTCACGCCCCATTCCCGCTGCCTCTTCCCAGTGTTCCTTTTCCAAGTGCCTCCCATCGAAGAGACCTTCGATGATCCCAAGCCTCCGCTGAAGCCCTGGGACACGCGGAAGGTGGGTGAGGACCGGGGGGGGCCGCGGCTCAGCGCCCATCCTGCCCTCACCTCCTGCTTCCCTCTTGCCCCCCCCCAGCTCTCCTCCTCCTCCGCCCGGCCGCGCTCCTGCGAGGTGCCTGGGATCCAGTGAGTGCTTTGGGAATGCCTTGGGAGCGGGGATGCGGCCGCCGGCCCATTCCCAGCGCTCTGCTCTCCCCTTCGCCAGCGTCTTCCCATCCCCGGAGCCCGGCGCCTCCGTGCCCCTCATCCCGCCCGGCCTCAACACGGGGGGGTCCCTGCCCGACCTCACCTCCCTGCACTTCCCGTCCCCGCTGCCCACGCCCCTGGATCCGGAGGAGAGCCCATTCCCGAGCCTGAGCGGCGGCGGCAGCACCGGGAACCTGGCCACCACCATGACCCAGCTGGGCATCAGCGGCTCCATGGCGCTGCCGCCCGCCTACGACTCCCAGGGTAGGGAAGGAGCCCGGCCCCGCGCGCTGGGATGGGCTGGGATGGGCTGGGATGCATTGGGATGCACTGGGATGGGCTGGGATGCACTGGGATGCATTGGGATGCACTGGGATGGGCTGGGATGGGCTGGGATGGGCTGGGATGCGCTGGGATGGGCTGGGATGGGCTGGGATGCATTGGGATGCACTGGGATGGGCTGGGATGCACTGGGATGGGCTGGGATGCACTGGGATGGGCTGGGATGCATTGGGATGCGCTGGGATGCATTGGGATGCGCTGGGATGCGCTGGGATGCACTGGGATGCCCTGGGATGCCCTGGGATGCGCTGGGATGCGCTGGGATGCGCTGGGATGCATTGGGATGCGCTGGGATGCATTGGGATGCACTGGGATGCATTGGGATGCGCTGGGATGGGCTGGGATGCGCTGGGATGGGCTGGGATGCATTGGGATGGGCTGGGATGCATTGGGATGCGCTGGGATGCACTGGGATGCATTGGGATGCACTGGGATGCACTGGGATGCATTGGGATGCATTGGGATGCATTGGGATGCGCTGGGATGCACTGGGATGCACTGGGATGCACTGGGATGCACTGGGATGCATTGGGATGCACTGGGATGCATTGGGATGCATTGGGATGCATTGGGATGTGCTGGGATGCATTGGGATGCATTGGGATGTGCTGGGATGCATTGGGATGTGCTGGGATGCATTGGGATGTGCTGGGATGCATTGGGATGCATTGGGATGCGCTGGGTGGCTGGAGCAGCCACTTGAGGGAGGAGCGCGCACAATGGGTTGGAGGTATCCCGGTGGTCCCAGCCTGGGAATGCTGCTGCTTTTCCAAGCTGGAGCATCCCAAGGGATGTGTGTGTGTATCCCAGTGCCGATCCCAAGGGATGTGCGTGTGTATCCCAGTGCCGATCCCAAGGGATGTGTGTGTGTATCCCAGTGCCGATCCCAAGGGATGTGTGTGTGTATCCCAGTGCCGATCCCAAGGGATGTGCGTGCCTGTCCGTGTCTCCATCGTGTCTCCATCACCTCCCACCCCCCTGCCCCCCCCCCCTTCTCGTTCCTCCCCCCCCCTTTCCCACCATTCCCGGCTCCCTTCCCTCGGGATAACTCCGTTCCCACCCTTCCCTCGGGATAACTCCGTTCCCACCCTTCCCTTGGGATAACTCCGTTCCCACCCTTCCCTCGGGATAACTCCGTTCCCACCCTTCCCTTGGGATAACGCCTCCTCTCTTCTCTTTGTGTCCCCGCAGGCCTGGCCCCGGCCCTGGGCAGCCCCGGCCTCCCCCCCCCCTCGCTCCCGGCCTCCCGGAGCCTCCCGGCCCCGCTGCCCGCGCCGCCCCCCCCCCCCCCCCTCCTCCTCCTCTTCCTCCTCCTCCTCCTCCTCCTCGTCCTTGGCCGCCCTGGCCCAGGCCCCCCCCGGCTCCTCCCCGCGGCGCCGGGGCCCGCTCAGCCTCGCCCTGGGGGCCGAGACCCGGCGCCAGCTCCCGAACCGCTTCTCCCCGGCCCCGCCGCAGCCGCAGCCACAGCCCCTGCCCCTGCCGCCAACTGCGCATGCGCCGCTGCCTCCGCCGCCCGGCGGCCAGGTACGGACCCGCCCCCGGCCCCCCCCTTCCTCCCCCTCCTCCTCCTCCTTCCTCTCCCCTCTCCCCCCCCTCCTCTTCCTCCTCCTCTTCTTCCTCTTCTCCTTCCTCTTCTTCCCCCTCCCTCCTCTTCGCCCTCTTCCTTCCCCCTCCTCCCCTTCCTCCTTTTCCTCTGCTTCCTCTTCTTTCTCCTCCCTCCTCTTCCTCTTCGCCCTCTTCTTTTCTCTTCTTCCTCCCCCTCCCTTTTCCTCTTCCTTCTCCCCTTTTTCTTCATCCTTCTCCTTCCTCCTCCTTTTCCTCCTCTTCCTCCTCTCCCTTCTCCTCCTCCTCCTCCTCCGTGTCTTTGTGTCCATCCTCATCTCAATCACAACCCCTTGACCCCCTATGGAGCCTCCCTCCCTCCCTATGGAGCCTCCCTCCCCCCCTATGGAGCCTCCCTCCCCCCCTATGGAGCCTCCCTCCCTCCCTATGGAGCCTCCCTCCCCCCCTATGGAGCCTCCCTCCCCCCCTATGGAGCCTCCCTCCCCCCCTATGGAGCCTCCCTCCTCCCCTATGGAGCCTCCCTCCATGGGGCGATGATGAGCAAGGACCCCCCTACCCCTCTCGGGATGCCCCCCCCATGATTCCCTATGGGAATGGGGGCTCCCACCCCATTCGGGGGGGGGGGGGAGCTCTCCCCATTGCCCCCCCCCCGCTCTATGGGGCAATGGGGGGCCCCCCCCGACCCCCTCCCTCGCTCTCTCCTAGGGGCTCCCATTGGACAGCACCAAGCTGGCGGCCGAGCAGCGCCTGCCACCTTACCCCTACCCCCAGCCCGGCCTCCTCCTGCCCCACAGAGCCCCCCCGGCCCCCCAAGTGCTGCCCCCCCAGTACCAGCCGCTGGGGCAGCCCCTGGGGGACTTCGCCTTGGGCACTGTGAGTCTATGGGGCGGGGGGGGGGAGATGGACACCCCCACCCCCCCTTTGTATCCCTCTAATCCCGCTTTCCCCTCCCAGTTTGACCAGTTTGGGATGGGGGAAGGCTCCGGAGGTGCCGGGTTCCCGGAGGAATTGGGCTACCAAGAGAGCCAAGGGGGCTACGAGGCCCCCATCCTCAGCCGCCCGCCCCATAGCAACTGCAGCCGGCACGGGGGGGCCGTGCCCAGCGGCCTCCTCCCAGGTGGGTGAGCACCAGCATCCCTGGGCATTCCCATGGGGATAACGGGATCCCGCCCCCGTCCCGTTCCCTCCATAGGGGATCCCTGGGCGTTCCCATGGGGATAACGGGATCCCGCCCCTGTCCCGTTCCCTCCATAGGGGATCCCTGGGCGTTCCCATGGGGATAACGGGATCCCGCCCCCGTCCCGTTCCCTCCATAGGGGATCCCTGGGCGTTCCCATGGGGATAACGGGATCCCGCCCCCGTCCCGTTCCCTCCATAGGGGATCCCTGGGCGTTCCCATGGGGATAACGGGATCCCGCCCCCGTCCCGTTCCCTCCATAGGGGATCCCTGGGCGTTCCCATGGGGATAACGGGATCCCGCCCCCGTCCCGTTCCCTCCATAGCGGATCCCTGGGCGTTCCCATGGGGATGACGGGATCCCGCCCCCGTCCCGTTCCCTCCATAGCGGATCCCTGGGCATTCCCATGGGGATAACGGGATCCCGCCCCTCGCGCTCTCTCCGCAGGCGAGTCCCCGGCCGGGATCTCCAAGGAGGTGGCCGCGGCGCTCGCTGCCGTGCCCGGCTTCGAGGTGGACGCGGCGGCGCTGGGGCTGGAGGAGGAGCTGCGCATCGAGCCCCTGGGGCTGGACGGGCTCTGCCTGCTCAGCGACCCCGGCGCGCTGCTGCCCGACCCCGCCGTCGAGGAGGCCTTCCGCAGCGACCGGCTCCAGTGAGGGCCCCGGCACTGCCCCCCCCCCAGAGCCCAATGGGCTGTCCCAGTGGCACTGCCCCCCATAGACCCCAATGGGGATGGGGAATGCGCCATTGTGGCTATAGGGGGGTGGGGTGCGCCATTGGCACTGGCCCCCCCCCATAGAGCCCAATGGGCTGTCCCAGTGGCACTGCCCCCCATAGACCCCAATGGGGATGGGGAATGCGCCATTGTGGCTATAGGGGGGTGGGGTGCGCCATTGGCACTGGCCCCCCCCATAGAGCCCAATGGGATGTCCCAGTGGCACTGCCCCCCGTAGACCCCAATGGGGATGGGGAATGCGCCATTGTTGCTATAGGGGTGTGGGGTGCGCCATTGGCACTGGCCCCCCCCCCATAGAGCCCAATGGGATGTCCCAGTGGCACTGCCCCCCATAGACGCCAATGGGGATGGGGAATGCGCCATTGTGGCTATAGGGGGGTGGGGTGCACCATTGGCACTGGCCCCCCCCCCATAGAGCCCAATGGGATGTCCCAGTGGCACTGCCCCCCGTAGACCCCAATGGGGATGGGGGATGCGCCATTGTTACTATAGGGGGGTGGGGTGCACCATTGGCACTGCCCCCCCACCATAGAGCCCAATGGGATGTCCCATTGGCACTGGCTCCCCCATAGACCCCAATGGGGATGGGGGATGCGCCATTGTTACTATAGGGGTGTGGGGTGTCCCATTGGCACTGGCCCCCCCGTAGACCCCAATTGGGATGAGGGGGCCCTATTGACATTGTCCCCCCCTATAGACCCCAATGGGGATGTGGGGTGTGCCATTGTTATTATAGGGGTGTGGGGTGCACCACTGGCACTGGCCCCCCCTATAGACCCCGATGGGGATGTGGGGTGTGCCATTGGCACTTGCCCCCTCCAGACACCCCAATGGGATGTCCCAGTAGCACTGGCCCCCCTGTAGACCCCAATGGGGATGGGGGGGGCCCTATTGGCATTGTCCCCCCCCGTAGACCCCAATGGGGCCATGGGATCCACCATTGTCACTATAGGGGTGTGGGGTGTCTCATTGGCACTTGCCCCCCTGTAGACCCCAATGGGGATGGGGGGGGGCCTATTGGCATTGTCCCCCCCCATAGACCCCATGGGGTGTCCCAGTGGCACTGGCCCCCCCATAGGCCCCAATGGGGATGTGGGGTGTGCCATTGTTGCTATAGGGGTGTGGGGTGCACCATTGGTGCTGTCCCCCCCATAGACCCCAATGGGGGTGTGGGATGCACCGTTGGCACTGGCCCCCCTGTAGAACCCAATGGGGATGGGGGGGCCCCATTGGCATCGTGTCCCCCCCATAGAGCCCAATGGGGCCATGGGTTCCACCCTATAGGGGTGTGGGGTGGCTCCTTTTCATTGTCCCCCCCCATAGAGCCCAATGGGCTGTCCCATTGGCACCGGCCCCCCCATAGACCCCAATGGGGATGTGGGGTGCACCATTGTTACTATAGGGGTGTGGGGTGCCCCATTGGCACTGTCTCCCCATAGAACCCAATGGGGATAGGGGGCCCCCATTGGCATTGTCCCTCCCCATAGAACCCAATGGGGTGTCCCAGTGGCACTGGCCCCCCCATAGGCCCCAATGGGGATGTGGGGTGTGCCATTGTCGCTATAGGGGTGTGGAGTCCCCCATTGTCCCTCTCCCCCCGCCATGGGCTCTAAGTGGGGGGGCCCAGGAGCCCGGCGCTCCCCAGCCCCACAGCGCCCCCCCGCGGGGTCTCCCTGTACATAGCACCCGAGATGGAGTCCCCCATAGGCGGGGGGGGGCCCGGGGGGGGGCAGCTTCTCTTTGTACTCCCTTTAATGCCTGATGCTCATGTTTAAGGTGAATCCCCCCCCCCGCCCCATATGGACCCGTCCAGCCCCATAGGGACCCCCCCCCCAGCCTGGGGATGCATAGAAAGCACTTGGAACTTTGCCCCCCCCCCCATCACTATTGGAAGGTCCCATTGTGAGGTTGGGAGGGGGGGGTTATGGGGTGTGTGCCCCACCCCTCCATTATTGGGGGTCCCAATGGGGTCTGGGGGGGCCATGAGGGGGGTCCCCATGGGGGGGGTCAGGGGGTGCCCCCCCCATCAGAGCGATTTATTATTATTATTATTTTTTAAATATATTCTATGTTAATGAACCCCCCCGCGCTCTGATTGGTTCGTTCCATGCGGGGCGGGCCCATAGATCCTGGGGGGCACAAGGGGGGGTCCGGTTGCTCCAGGTCCTTATGGGGGGGGGGGGGGTGTGTGGAGCGTCCTCCCGTCCGCCAGGGGTCGCTGCCGGCGGTGGTAGGGCCGGGCGGGCGCTCGGGAGCGGCCTGGTGGAGCCCAGCGGCGCGGCCCGGCCCGGCCCGCAGGTACCGGGAGCTGGGGCGAGGGGGAGGTTGTGGGGCTGCCCCATAGCGGGGATGGGGCCTGGGCTGCCCATGGGGCAGGGTGTGGGGCCTGGGAGCGCTGTGGGGTCGGGCGTGTGTAAGGGGGCTGTGGGGCCTGTGGCTCCAGGCGTCTCTATGGGAGCTGTGGGGCGCAGGGGCCGTGGGGCGCAGGGGCCGTGGGGCACAGGGGTTGTGGGGCGCAGGGGCCGTGGGGCGCAGGGGTTGTGGGGCGCAGGGGCCGTGGGGCGCAGGGGTTGTGGGGCGCAGGGGCTGTGGGGCGCAGGGGTTGTGGGGCGCAGGGGCCGTGGGGCGCAGGGGCCGTGGGGCGCAGGGGCCGTGGGGCGCAGGGGCCGTGGGGCACAGGGGCCGTGGGGCGCAGGGGCTGTGGGGCGCAGGGGTTGTGGGGCGCAGGGGCCCTTCCTGGTCCCCCCCATGTCCCTCAGTGGCTGCCCCATAGAGGGCCCCATAGCGGGGGGGCCGCCGCCGCTTCCTTCCCCTTTGCAGGCCTGGCAGGGCCGGGGGGGGGATGGGGAGCGTGGTCCCAGAGCCCTTCCCTTGCCCTGATCCCATTCCCATTATTCCCGTTGTGATTCCCATTCCCGGTATTCCCGCTGTTGTTATTCCCACTGTTATCCCCGTTATTCCCGGTACCATTCCCGCTGTTATTCCCGTTATTCCTGCCGTTATTCCCGCTTTCATTCCCGCTGTCATTCCCGTTATTCCCGCTGTCATTCCCGTTATTCCTGCTGCCATTCCTGTCATTCCCGCTGTCATTCCCGTTATTCCTGCCGTTATTCCTGCTGCCATTCCCATCATTCCCGCTGTCATTCCCGTTATTCCTGCCGTTATTCCTGCTGCCATTCCTGTCATTCCCGCTGTCATTCCCGTTATTCCCACTGTTATTCCCGCTGTCATTCCCGCTGTCATTCCCGCTGTCATTCCCGCTGTTATTCCCACTGTTATTCCCGTTATTCCCACTGTCATTCCCGCTGTCATTCCCGCTGTCATTCCCGCTGTTATTCCCGCTGTTATTCCCGCTGTCATTCCCGCTGTCATTCCCGTTATTCCCGCTGTCATTCCCGCTGCCATTCCCGCTGTTATTCCCGCTGTCGTTCCCGCTGTCGTTCCCGCTGTCATTCCCGCTGCCGTTCCCGCTGTCGTTCCCGCTGTCATTCCCGCTGTCATTCCCGCTGTCATTCCCGCTGTTATTCCCGCTGTCGTTCCCGCTGTCGTTCCCGCTGTCATTCCCGCTGCCGTTCCCGCTGTCGTTCCCGCTGTCATTCCCGCTGTCATTCCCGCTGTCATTCCCGCTGTCATTCCCGCTGTCATTCCCGTTATTCCCGCTGTCGTTCCCACTGTCATTCCCGCTGTCGTTCCCGCTGTCATTCCCGCTGCCATTCCCGCTGCCGTTCCCGCTGTTATTCCCGCTGTCATTCCCGCTGTCATTCCCGCTGCCGTTCCCGCTGTTATTCCCGCTGTCGTTCCCGCTGTCGTTCCCGCTGTCATTCCCGCTGCCGTTCCCGCTGTCATTCCCGCTGTCATTCCCGCTGTTATTCCCGCTGCCGTTCCCGCTGCCATTCCCGCTGTCATTCCCGCTGCCGTTCCCGCTGTTATTCCCGCTGTCGTTCCCGCTGTCGTTCCCGCTGTCATTCCCGCTGCCGTTCCCGCTGTCATTCCCGCTGTCATTCCCGCTGTTATTCCCGCTGCCGTTCCCGCTGCCATTCCCGCTGTCATTCCCGCTGTTATTCCCGCTGTCATTCCCGCTGCCGTTCCCGCTGTCGTTCCCGCTGCCGTTCCCGCTGCCGTTCCCGCTGTCCTTCCCGCTGCCGTTCCCACTGTCATTCCCGTTATTCCCGCTGCCGTTCCCGCTGCCGTTCCCGCTGTCCTTCCCGCTGCCGTTCCCGCTGTCATTCCCGTTATTCCCGCTGCCGTTCCCGCTGCCGTTCCCGCTGCCGTTCCCGCTGCCGTTCCCGCTGCCATTCCCGCTGCCGTTCCCGCTGCCATTCCCGCTGTCGTTCCCACTGTTATTCCCGTTATTCCCGCTGTCATTCCCGCTGTCATTCCCGCTGTCGTTCCCGCTGTCATTCCCGCTGCCGTTCCCGCTGCCGTTCCCGCTGTCGTTCCCGCTGTCATTCCCGCTGTTATTCCCGCTGCCATTCCCGCTGCCGTTCCCGCTGTCATTCCCGCTGTCGTTCCCGCTGCCGTTCCCGCTGTCGTTCCCGCTGTCGTTCCCGCTGCCGTTCCCGCTGCCGTTCCCACTGTCATTCCCGCTGTCGTTCCCGCTGCCGTTCCCGCTGCCGTTCCCGCTGTCATTCCCGCTGCCGTTCCCGCTGTCATTCCCGCTGTCATTCCCGCTGCCGTTCCCGCTGTCGTTCCCGCTGCCGTTCCCGCTGCCGTTCCCGCTGTCATTCCCGCTGCCGTTCCCACTGTCATTCCCGCTGTCATTCCCGCTGTCATTCCCGCTGTCATTCCCGCTGTCGTTCCCGCTGCCATTCCCGCTGTCATTCCCGCTGTCATTCCCGCTGTCATTCCCGCTGTTATTCCCGCTGCCGTTCCCGCTGTCATTCCCGCTGTCATTCCCGCTGTCATTCCCGCTGTCATTCCCGCTGTCATTCCCGCTGTCATTCCCGCTGTTATTCCCGCTGCCGTTCCCGCTGTCATTCCCGCTGTCATTCCCGCTGTTATTCCCGCTGTCATTCCCGCTGCCATTCCCGCTGCCATTCCCGCTGTCATTCCCGCTGTCATTCCCGCTGTCATTCCCGCTGTCATTCCCGCTGCCGTTCCCGCTGTCATTCCCGCTGCCGTTCCCACTGTCATTCCCGCTGCCGTTCCCGCTGCCGTTCCCGCTGCCGTTCCCGCTGCCGTTCCCGCTGCCGTTCCCGCTGTCATTCCCGCTGTCGTTCCCGCCGTTCCCGGCTCTGTTCCCGCCGTTCCCGGCTCCCTTCCCGCTCTCCCCGCAGCCCCCGCCATGTGCGCCGAGCCGGCTCTCGTCGATTACTTCGTGGTCGCGGGGCTCCCCGCGGCGGGGGCGCTGCCCGCTGGGGGGCGCTGCGGGGCGGCGCCGGAGGAGGAGCCGCGGCGGAAGGAGCCAATCACGGACGTGGCGCTGATCGCGCGTGCGCAGGGCGAGGAGGCGCCGCTGGGGTTCACGTGCATCGAGGCCACGCCCTCGGGGCACCCCGCGGAGCTCAGCGCGGGGCTGCTCAGCCCCGGCCGCCTCTGCCTCTGCTACCGGCGGGGCAGGGACCGGGCCCCCATCGTGGAGCTGGGGTGAGACCCATAGAGAGACCATAGAGAGACCATAGAGAGACCATAGAGAGACCATAGAGAGACCATAGGGACCCATAGAGAGACCATAGAGAGACCATAGAGAGACCATAGGGACCATAGAGAGACCATAGAGAGACCATAGAGAGACCATAGGGACCCATAGAGAGACCATAGGGACCATAGAGAGACCATAGGGACCCATAGAGAGACCATAGAGAGACCATAGGGACCATAGAGAGACCATAGAGAGACCATAGGGACCATAGAGAGACCATAGAGAGACCATAGGGACCCATAGAGAGACCATAGAGAGACCATAGGGACCATAGAGAGACCATAGGGACCCATAGAGAGACCATAGAGAGACCATAGAGAGACCATAGAGAGACCATAGAGAGACCATAGGGACCATAGAGAGACCATAGAGAGACCATAGAGAGACCATAGAGAGACCATAGGGACCATAGAGAGACCATAGGGACCCATAGGGAGACCATAGGGACCATAGAGAGACCATAGAGAGACCATAGAGAGACCATAGGGACCATAGAGAGACCATAGGGACCATAGAGAGACCATAGAGAGACCATAGGGACCATAGAGAGACCATAGAGAGACCATAGAGAGACCATAGGGACCATAGAGAGACCATAGAGAGACCATAGGGACCATAGAGAGACCATAGGGACCCATAGGGAGACCATAGGGACCATAGAGAGACCATAGAGAGACCATAGAGAGACCATAGGGACCCATAGAGAGACCATAGAGAGACCATAGAGAGACCACAGGGACCCATAGAGAGACCATAGAGAGACCATAGGGACCATAGAGAGACCATAGAGAGACCATAGAGAGACCATAGGGACCATAGAGAGACCATAGAGAGACCATAGGGACCATAGAGAGACCATAGGGACCCATAGGGAGACCATAGGGACCATAGAGAGACCATAGAGAGACCATAGGGACCCATAGAGAGACCATAGAGAGACCATAGAGAGACCACAGGGACCCATAGAGAGACCATAGAGAGACCATAGAGAGACCATAGGGACCCATAGAGAGACCATAGAGAGACCATAGGGACCCATAGAGAGACCATAGAGAGACCATAGAGAGACCATAGAGAGACCATAGGGACCATAGAGAGACCATAGAGAGACCATAGGGACCCATAGAGAGACCATAGGGACTCATAGAGAGACCATAGGGACCCATAGGGACCCATAGAGAGACCATAGGGACTCAGAGAGAGACCATAGGGACCCATAGAGAGACCATAGAGACCCATAGAGAGACCATAGGGACCCATAGAGAGACCATAGAGAGACCATAGGGACCCATAGGGACCCATAGAGAGACCATAGGGACCCATAGAGAGACCATAGGGACCCATAGAGAGACCATAGGGACCCATAGAGAGACCATAGAGAGACCATAGGGACCCATAGGGACCCATAGAGAGACCATAGGGACCCATAGAGCCCTATAGGGACCCACAGAGACAACATAGGGAGCGATAGAGAGCCCATAAGGCCCCCTAGAGCCCCATAGGGACCCACAGAGACAACATAGGGAGCGATAGAGAGCCCATAAGGCCCCCTAGAGCCCCATAGGGACCCACAGACACAACATAGGGAGCGATAGAGAGCCCATAAGGCCCCCTAGAGCCCCATAGAGCATCCCCTGCCCCACACGGGGCCCCCGGTGGCTGCCCGCTGCCCGCACCCCCCCGCTCTCTCCCCGCAGGGTGCACTACGAGGGCAAGGACCGGGTGAAGCCGGGCGAGCTCCTGGTGGCCACCACCCCCTACAGCCGCTCGGCCTCGCTGGGCGCGGGGGGGCCCGGCCAGCCCCGCGCCTTCCTCAGCTACCGGCGGGCCCGGGACCCCCCCGGGCCGGGGGGGCTGGCGGTCACCGACATCTGCCTCATCCTGCCCAGCAAGGGCGAGAGCGCGCCCCACACCTACAGCCGCGTGGCGCGGAGCCTCAGCGCCGGCCCCGTGAGTGCCTGCCCCAGAGCGCGGGGGGCGGGGGGGGGCAGCGCAGCGGCCAGAGCGCTGCTGGGGGTGCCTATGGGGCCATCGTCACCATCTGGCCCCATAGCGCTGCTGGGGGTGCCTTTGGGGTCAGCGCAGCGTCCGGCCCCATAGCGCTGCTGGGGGTGCCTATGGGGTCAGCGCAGCGTCCGGCCCCATAGCGCTGCTGGGGGTGCCTATGGGGTCAGCGCAGCGTCCGGCCCCATAGCGCTGCTGGGGGTGCCTATGGGGTCAGTGCAGCGTCCGGCCCCATAGCGCTGCTGGGGGTGCCTTTGGGGTCAGCGCAGCGTCCGGCCCCATAGCGCTGCTGGGGGTGCCTATGGGGTCAGCGCAGCGTCCGGCCCCAGAGCGCTGCTGGGGGTGCCTATGGGGCCATCGTCACCATCTGGCCCCATAGCACTGCTGGGGGTGCCTATGGGGTCCCCATCAGCACCCAGCCCCACACTGACCCCCAGCTCTTCTCCCCCTGCAGTGGGGCCCTGCCCTGTACCTGTGCTACAAGATCTCCATGGCCAGCACCAACGCCTTGGTCTATGAAGCAGGTAGGGCCTGGTCCCCTCCTGTGCCGCCTCCTGCTCCCGTGGGTGGGATAACGGGGAGCAGGGAGCTCATCCCTGTATCCCTGTGTGGGTCCCAAGGAGCAGGGAGCTCATCCCTGTATCCCTGTGTGGGTCCCAAGGAGCAGGGAGCTCATCCCCGTATCCCTGTGTGGGTCCCACGCAGCCGGATGCTCATCCCCGTATCCCTGTGTGGGTCCCACGCAGCCGGGTGCTCATCCCCATATCCCTGTGTGGGTCCCACGCAGCCGGGTGCTCATCCCCGTATCCCTGTGTGGGTCCCACGCAGCCGGGTGCTCATCCCCGTATCCCTGTGTGGGTCCCACGCAGCCGGGTGCTCATCCCCGTATCCCTGTGTGGGTCCCACGCAGCCGGGTGCTCATCCCCGTATCCCGGACGCTCTCCTGTATCCCCGCAGCGCTGCTGAGCCGGTACCCGGAGCAGGACAGCGCCTCCTTCCCGCTGCCGGCGTCGGTGCCCGTTTTCTGCCTGCCCATGGGGGCCACCATCGAGAGCTGGCCCGCGGGCGCCCGGTACCCGCTCCCGCTGTTCTCCACCTTCGTGCTCACCGGCGCCTCCGGAGACAAGGCAGGAGCCGGCGCTGGGGACGCTGCGGCTGAGCCCCCCCCGCTCCCCCCCCAGGCGCTGAGCCCGTCCCTGCCGTGCAGGTCTATGGGGCCGCCATCCAGTTCCACGAGGCCTTCCCGCGGGAGCGGCTCTCGGAGCGGCAGAGCCTGCGCCTGGGGCTCCTGAGCGTCGTGGACCGGCGGCCGGTGCCGGGGCGGGCGCCGCACGCCCGCAAGAGCATCTGCGTCCTGTCCCATTGGCCCTTCTTCGAGGTCTTCCGCAAGTTCCTCATGTTCATCTACCGCTATTCCATCTCCGGCCCGCACGTCCTGCCCCTGGAGGCGTGAGTGGCGCGGCGGGAGGGAGGGCAGGCACTGCGGGGCAGTGGGACGGGACGGGATGGGATGGGATGCAGTGGGATGCAGCAGGATGCAGTGCGATGGGATGCACTGGGATGCAGCAGGATGCAGTGGGATGGGATGCAGTGGGATGCAGCAGGATGCAGTGGGATGGGATGCAGTGGGATGCAGTGGGATGCAGTGAGATGCAGCAGGATGCAGTGAGATGCAGCGGGATGCAGTGAGATGCAGCAGGATGCAGCGGGATGCAGTGAGATGCAGCAGGATGCAGTGAGATGCAGCAGGATGCAGCGAGATGCAGCAGGATGCAGTGAGATGCAGCAGGATGCAGTGGGATGCAGCGGGATGCAGTGAGATGCAGTGGGATGCAGCGGGATGCAGCAGGATGCAGTGAGATGCAGTGGGATGCAGTGGGATGCAGCAGGATGCAGCGGGATGCAGTGGGATGCAGTGGGATGCAGTGAGATGCAGCAGGATGCAGGGGGATGCAGTGGGATGGGATGCGATGGGGGCCATGGCTACCTCCCCGCGCTGATGCTGCCTCTGTCCCCAGGCACATCTCGCACTTCATGCACAACGTCCCCTTCCCGTCACCGCAGCGCCCGCGCATCCTGGTGCAGGTGAGTGGGACCCCCCCGTGTGTGTGTGTGTGACCCCCATGTGTGTGTGTGTGACCCCCGTGTGTGTGTGTGACCCCCCCGTGTGTGTGTGTGTGTGACCCCCATGTGTGTGTGTGACCCCCATGTGTGTGTGTGTGACCCCCATGTGTGTGTGTGTGACCCCCCCATGTGTGTGTGTGTGCCCCCCATGTGTGTGTGTGTGACCCCCATGTGTGTGTGTGACCCCCCCGTGTGTGTGTGTGTGACCCCCATGTGTGTGTGTGTGTGACCCCCATGTGTGTGTGTGTGTGACCCCCATGTGTGTGTGTGTGTGACCCCCATGTGTGTGTGTGTGTGACCCCCATGTGTGTCTGTGCCCCCCATGTGTGTGTCTGTGACCCCCATGTGTGTGTGTCTGTGACCCCCATGTGTGTCTGTGCCCCCCATGTGTGTGTGTGTGTGACCCCCATGTGTGTGTCTGTGCCCCCCATGTGTGTGTCTGTGCCCCCCATGTGTTGTATCCCCCTCTCTATGCGCGCATCCATTCTCCACGTGGATCCCCCCCCGGACGCGTGTCCCCCCCATGTTGTGCCCCCCTTTACACCCCATTGCCCCCCCCGCAGATGTCCCCCTACGACAACCTCCTGCTCTGCCGCCCCGTTTCATCCCCGCTGCCGCTCAGGTAGGGCCGTGGGGCTGGGGGGGGGGCGCCCCCCGGGGGATGCTCCGCGCGCCGCATCCCTGCCCCACGCCTGCGCCCCCCCGCAGCGGCGCCAGCTTCCTGAGCCTGCTGCGCGCCGTGGGGCCCGACACGGCCGTGGCGCTGCTCGTGGCCGTGCTCACCGAGCACAAGCTGCTCATCCACTCCCTGCGCCCCGACGTCCTCACCAGCGTCGGGGAAGCGCTGGTGGCGGTGAGCACTGGGATGGGGGGGGGGGTTATAGGGAGGGATCTATGGGGCTGCCCTATAGGGCTGACCCCCCCCCCCCCCCCATCATCCTTGCCCCCAGATGATCTTCCCCCTGCGCTGGCAGTGCCCCTACATCCCGCTGTGCCCGCTGCCGCTGGCGGACGTGCTCTGTGCCCCGGTGCCCTTCATCGTGGGCATCCACTCCAGCTACTTCGACCTGCACGAGCCCCCCCGCGACGTCATCTCCGTCGACCTGGACACCAACACCGTCTCGCAGTGAGTTCGCTGTCGGGATGGATGCTGGGATCCGCAGCCCAGCATCCCCCCCCCGCATCCCACATCCCGCATCCTGTATCCTGTATCCTGTATCCTGTATCCCCTATCCCCTATCCCATATCCCACATCCTGTGTCCCGTATCCCCTATCCAGTATCCCCTATCCCATATTTCATATCCCATATCCCCTATTCCATATCTCATGTCCCCTATCCCCTGTCCCCTATGCTGTATCCCCTATCCCCTATCCCCTGTCCCCTATCCCCTATCCCCATCCCCTATCCCCGTCCCGGCAGGAGCGAGGAGCGGAAGCTGCTGGCGCCGCGCGCGCTGCCCCGCCGGCCCTGCAAGGTTCTCCTGGCCACGCTGCACCACCTGGCCCGGCAGCTGCAGGACAGTGAGTGCGGGCGGCACGGGGGGGCCCCGCTGTCCCGCGGGCCCCCGGCCATGGCGTTACCGGCCCCGCAGTGTACGAGGAGCCGGGCGAGGAGGCGGCGCTGGAGCTGGTGCTGAGCGAGGCGGCGGCGGCGCGGGGCCGCCGGGCGCAGCTGGAGCTGGAGGCGCAGGGAGCGTTCCTGCGCTTCATGGCCTGCGCCCTGCGCGGCTACCGCGGCTTCCTGCGGCCCGTGCAGCTGGAGACCCCCCCCGGCGGCAGCGACACCGAGAGCCTCTTCGAGCTGCAGGGTGCGGCTGCGGCCCCTATGGGTGGGCTGCTATGGGGGGGGGAAACACCCCTATGGGTGGGCTGCTATGGGGGGGGGAAACACCCCTATGGGTGGGCTGCTATGGGGGGGGAAACACCCCTATGGGTGGGCTGCTATGGGGGGGGAAACACCCCTATGGGTGGGCTGCTATGGGGGGGGGAAACACCCCTATGGGTGGGCTGCTATGGGGGGGGGAAACACCCCTATGGGTGGGCTGCTATGGGGGGGGGAACACCCCTATGGGTGGGCTGCCAAGGGGGGGGGGAACACCCCTATGGGTGGGCTGCTATGGGGGGGGAACACCCCTATGGGTGGGCTGCTATGGGGGGGGGAACACCCCTATGGGTGGGCTGCTATGGGGGGGGGAACACCCCTATGGGTGGGCTGCTATGGGGGGGGAACCACCCCTATGGGTGGGCTGCTATGGGGGGGGAACACCCCTATGGGTGGGCTGCTATGGGGGGGGAACACCCCTATGGGTGGGCTGCTATGGGGGGGGAACACCCCTATGGGTGGGCTGCTATGGGGGGGGAAACACCCCTATGGGTGGGCTGCTATGGGGGGGGGAACACCCCTATGGGTGGGCTGCTATGGGGGGGGAACACCCCTATGGGTGGGCTGCTATGGGGGGGGAAACACCCCTATGGGTGGGCTGCTATGGGGGGGGAAACACCCCTATGGGTGGGCTGCTATGGGGGGGGGGAACACCCCTATGGGTGGGCTGCTATGGGGGGGGGGAACACCCCTATGGGTGGGCTGCTATGGGGGGGGGAACACCCCTATGGGTGGGCTGCTATGGGGGGGGAACACCCCTATGGGTGGGCTGCTATGGGGGGGGAACACCCCTATGGGTGGGCTGCTATGGGGGGGGAACCACCCCTATGGGTGGGCTGCTATGGGGGGGGGAACACCCCTATGGGTGGGCTGCTATGGGGGGGGAACCACCCCTATGGGTGGGCTGCTATGGGGGGGGGAACACCCCTATGGGTGGGCTGCTATGGGGGGGGAACACCCCTATGGGTGGGCTGCTATGGGGGGGGGAACACCCCTATGGGTGGGCTGCTATGGGGGGGGAACACCCCTATGGGTGGGCTGCTATGGGGGGGGGAAACACCCCTATGGGTGGGCTGCTATGGGGGGGGGAACACCCCTATGGGTGGGCTGCTATGGGGGGGGGAACACCCCTATGGATGGGCTGCTATGGGGGGGGGAACACCCCTATGGGTGGGCTGCTATGGGGGGGGGAACACCCCTATGGGTGGGCTGCTATGGGGGGGGAACACCCCTATGGGTGGGCTGCTATGGGGGGGGGAACACCCCTATGGGTAGGCTGCTATGGGGGGGGGGTGGGATGGGTTTAACCCCCCATAGACACGATTCCATAGGGACGCGGGATGGGATGGGTTTAACCCCCCATAGACACGATTCCATAGGGACACGGGATGGGATGGGTTTAACCCCCCATAGACACAATTCCATAGGGACGCGGGATGGGATGGGTTTAACCCCCCATAGACACGATTCCATAGGGACGTGGGATGGGATGGGTTTAACCCCCCATAGACACGATTCCATAGGGACACGGGATGGGATGGGTTTAACCCCCCATAGACACGATTCCATAGGGACGCGGGATGGGATGGGTTTAACCCCCCATAGACACGATTCCATAGGGACGCGGGATGGGATGGGTTTAACCCCCCATAGACACGATTCCATAGGGACGCGGGATGGGATGAAGGGAGCTGGAGGCCGGGGCCGCCAGCCCCCAGCCCCGCTGCGTGCCCCTCTCCCCCCCCGCCATGGCCTCATCCTGCCCGCAGGGTTCCTGCGGTCCCGGGAGCGCGGGTACCAGCGCTTCTACAGCCAGCTCCTGCGCACGCAGCTCTTCGCGCAGTTCATCGAGGACTGCTCCTTCGCCGCCGACCGCCAGCCCTGCCTCGAGTTCTTCGACTCCTGCGTCGACAAAGTGGGTCCCAGCGCCCCGCAGCGCGTCCCAGCCCCACTGCACCCCTGGGGGGGTGTGGGTGCCCCCCCTCCGTCCCCATTGACCCCCCCCATCCCATCCCTGTGTGTGTGGGGGTGCCCCCCCTCCATCCCCATTGACCCCCCCATCCCATCCCCATCCCATCCCTGTGTGTGTGGGGGTGCCCCCCCTCCATCCCCATTGACCCCCCCTTCCCCATCCCTGTGTGTGTGGGGGTGCCCCCCCTCCGTCCCCATTGACCCCCCCCATCCCATCCCCATCCCCATCCCTGTGTGTGTGGGTGCCCCCCCTCCATCCCCATTGACCCCCCCCATCCCATCCCCATCCCCATCCCTGTGTGTGTGGGTGCCCCCCCTCCATCCCCATTGCCCCCCCCCTCCCCATCCGCAGGTTCAGCCGGAGCTGGAGAGGCCGGAGGACACGCCACTGCTCGAGCTGGACGATGCTCGGGGGGGGGAGCACACCGTCTTCATCACCCCCCCCGAGCAACCGGTGGCACCCGACGGCTCCGAGCTGCCCGCACGATACCAGTGAGCCCCCCCCGTTATCCCCATCCTCGCCCCACTGCGACCCCCAGCTCACACCGTGCCCCCCCCCCCATAGCTACGATGGGTTCCCCACGCTGCGCCCCGAGCTCCTGGAGCCCCCCCGGGACCCGTTGGTGGCTCAGCTGTGCCAGGCCCGCAGCAGTGCCCCCAGCAGCCCGGCCCCGTGCAGGACCAAGCAGGTCAGTGGGGCCGGCGCGGTGCTGGGATGCAGGATGCTCGTCCCCGCCCCCCCGTCCCCAGCGCTGCCTCCTCTTCCTCCCGCCCAGGAGATGAAGGTGGCCCAGCGCGTGGCCCAGAAGTACTCCTCGGTGCCCGACATGTGGGGCCGGTGCCTGCTGGGGCACTGCTATGGGCTCTGGTTCCTTTACCTGCCCACCCACGTCCGCGCCGCCCCGGCCAAGCTGCCCGCGCTGCACTTGGCCTACGACGTCCTGCGCCGCATGGAGGCTCACAAAGTGGTGCTGCCCGATGAGGTGGGGGCCGGGGGGGGCCGGGGGGGGGGGTTTGGGGGGGTCCCCAGCCCTCTTTAATGGGTGTCCTCCCCCCCCCCCGCCAAGGTGTGTTACCGCATCCTGCTGCAGCTCTGCGGGCAGTACGGGGAGCCCGTGCTCTCGGTGCGGGTGATGCTGGAGATGAAGCGCGCCGGCATCGTCCCCAACGCCGTCACCTATGGCTACTACAACAAGGTGATGGAGGGGGGGGCATGGGGCCGGGGGGGGGGCCCAATGGGTGCTGATCCCTGTGCCCCCCCCATTGCAGGCGGTGCTGGAGAGCAAGTGGCCGGCGGGCACCCAGAGCGGGCGGCAGCGCTGGGCCAAGCTCCGCAACGTGGTGCTGGGGGCAGCCCAGTTCCGGCAGCCCCTGCGGCAGCGGGAGCGCCACGAGGGCACCGGCACCGGCACCGACACCGGCGGTGAGTGGGGGGGTGATGGGGGGGGAATGGGACCGTTGACAGCCATTGACTGCTATTGGTACCCATTGATACCCATTGACAGCTGGTGATACCCATTGATACCCATTGAGAGCCATTGACTGCTATTGGTACCCATTGATACCCATTGACAGCTGGTGATACCCATTGATACCCATTGACAGCCATTGAGTCCCATTGACAGCCACTGACCGCCATTGATACCCATTGACAGCCATTGACAGCTGGTGATTCCCATTGACAGCCACTGACAGCCATTGACACCCATTGACCCCATTGATACTCCATTGTCATCCCAGTGACACCCATTCACACCCACCGATATTCCATTGTCACCCCGTTGACACTCATTGATTCCCATTGACAGCCATTAACACCCCATTGACCCCCATTGGTACCCATTGACCCCCATTGATGCCCATTGGTACCCATTGACACCCATTGACCCCCATTGTCACCGCATTGACCCCCATTGACCCCCATTGTCACCGCATTGACCCCCATTGACCCCCATTGGTACCCAGTGACCCCCATTGACCCCCATTGGTACCCATTGTCCCCCATTGACCCTCATTGATATTCCATTGTCCCCCATTGTCCCCTCTTATCCCCCCGCAGCCCCCCCGCCGCCCCGGCCCCCCCTGCAGCGTCAAACCACGTGGGCCGGGCGCAGCCTCCGGGACCCCCCCCCGGCGCCGCGGCTGCAGAGGAGCGGCAGCGTCAGCGCCCCCGGCCCCCCCCGCCCCGAGGGCTCCCCGGGGGGGGTCCCGGTGCCGCCCCCCCCCCCGGCTGCCGCCTCCCCCCCCCCCCCGCTGCGGGGCCCTGCCCGTGGGAGCCTCTCGGACACGGAGGAGGGCGAGGGGGGGCCGGGGGGGGCGGCGACGCCGCGGCGGGGGCTGGCGGCCAAGCTCCAGCAGCTCCTGTCCCCCGGGAAGAGGGGCCCGGGGGGGCCCCCCCCCAGCACCGGCCCCGAGCCCAGGGATGGGGACCCCCCCCCCCCACGGCGCAGCCCCATGGGGACGCTGCTGAGGTCACGGGAGCGCCCCGAGTCCACTGCATCCGAGGTGAGGGAAGGGTGGGATGGATGGGATGGGATGGGGTGGGACGGGGTGGGACGGGGTGGGATGGATGGGATGGGATGGGATGGGATGGGGTGGGACGGGGTGGGATGGATGGGATGGGATGGATGGGATGGGATGGATGGGGTGGGATGGGATGGGGTGGGGTGGGACGGGGTGGGATGGATGGGGTGGGATGGGATGGGGTGGGGTGGGACGGGATGGGATGGATGGGGTGGGATGGGATGGGGTGGGACGGGGTGGGATGGATGGGGTGGGATGGGATGGGGTGGGACGGGGTGGGATGGATGGGATGGGATGGGATGGATGGGGTGGGATGGGATGGGGTGGGGTGGGACGGGGTGGGATGGATGGGGTGGGATGGGTGGGATAAAGCTCATTCAGATCCATAGGAAGGGGCAGTGTCCATAGGGCAGGTTGGTCCAAGCTGGCCTTGAGCACAGCCAGGGATGGGGCATCCAAACCCTCTCCATTCAACCCATCCCAGTTCCCCCCCACCCTCACAGGGAAGAGCTTCGCTGTATCCAACCCAAATCCCCTGTTCCAGTTTGAACCCCTCACCCCGTGTCCTGTCCCTGGGGAAGGTCCCTCCGCAGCATCCCTGTGTCCGCGAGCATCCCTGTATCCCTGAGCATCCCTGTATCCCTGAGCATCCCTGTGTCCCTGAGCATCCCTGTATCCCTGAGCATCCCTGTGTCCCTGAGCATCCCTGTATCCGTGAGCATCCCTGTATCCCTGAGCATCCCTGTGTCCCTGAGCATCCCTGTGTCCGCGAGCATCCCTGTATCCCTGAGCATCCCTGTATCCCTGAGCATCCCTGTGTCCCTGAGCATCCCTGTATCCGTGAGCATCCCTGTATCCGTGAGCATCCCTGTGTCCCTGAGCATCCCTGTATCCGTGAGCATCCCTGTGTCCCTGAGCATCCCTGTGTCCCTGAGCATCCCTGTATCCGTGAGCATCCCTGTGTCCCTGAGCATCCCTGTATCCGTGAGCATCCCTGTGTCCCTGAGCATCCCTGTGTCCCTGAGCATCCCTGTATCCCCCTCACCCCCTGGAAGCCCCTCGGAGCTCCCCACGCAGCTTCTCTTCTCCCGTGCTCCCAGCCTGGCTCCTATGGGAGCTGCTCCCCCATCCCCCTGGATGCCCTCCATGTCCTGTGGACCCCGGAGCTGGATGCAGCAGGATCCCCTCCTGCTCCCTGATCCATGCCCTGTATCCCGCAGAGCTCCACATCCCTGGGCAGCGACCTGGACCTCTCGGACACCTCACTGGGAAGCTCCGGCATTCCCAAACCCTCCGATCCAGACGGGGCGCTGGATGAGGAGCCCCCCGCTATGGAGGTGAGCGCGGGGTCGGGGGGGGGGGGGGGGGTCCCATCCTGCACCCCCCCCCCACGGCTCTGCGTGGGGCTGACGGCGGCGCGGGGCAGGTGCTGCTGTCGAGCTGCTCGCGGTGCCAGGCCTGCGGGGCGCTGGTCTATGACGAGGAGGTGATGGCGGGATGGAGCTCGGATGACTCCAACCTCAACACCACGTGTCCCTTCTGCGCCCGCTCCTTCGTGCCCTTCCTCAGCATCGAGATCCGCCACTTCCAGCAGCCGCACAGGTACCCGCGGGGCCGCAGCCCAGCGTCCCGCATCCCTCCCGGGGTTCCCAGCATCCCCCTTGGCTTCCCACTGGATTCCCGCATCCTTCCGTGCTCTGGGGTAACCCTCCTGGGGTACCCCCCCCTCAGTGACCCCAAACCCTGTCCTGGTTGTCCCCCATCCTCCCACCCTTAGGGACCCCCCCAACATCCCAGTGTCCCCTATGGGATGTGGGGAGCTCTTGGCTTCCCACCGGTGTCCCCCATCCTCCCATCGCTGGGTGAGGATCCCAACATCCCGCTTCCATCCCAGTGTTCCTCATCCCCCTTTTTGCTTCCCACTGCATTCCCCCATGCTCTCATCATTGGGTGAACACGCCGGCATCCCGCATCCCTCCCGGGGTTCCCAATGTCCCCCTTGTGTCCTCAGCATCCCTCTTGGCTTCCCACTGCTGTTCCTGATCCTTCCATCATTGGGAAGACCCCAGCATCCTTCCCAGTATTCCCAGTATTCCCAAGCCCTCCCTTCGCATCCTTCACCCTCCCCCCGACCCCAAACCCCCCCTCGTGGGGGCTGCGGGGTCCCCTCCACCCCTCCCCCTCTCTCTTTTCCCCCCCAGCCCCCCCGAGCCGGGCTCCTCCGCTCCCAGCCCCCCCCCGGGCCCGGTGCTCAGCGACCGCCGCCACTGCCTGGAGCTGGACGAGGCCGACCGGGAGCCGTGCAACGGCGCCGCCTCGGTACCGCCCCCTGCGGGACAACCCCCGCCATTGCACCCCCATTGCACCCCCATTGCCATTGCACCTCCTCTACCGCCCCCTGCGGGGCAACCCCCGCCATTGCACCCCCATTCCCATTGCACCCCCATTGCTCTCCCTCTGCTGCCCCCCTGTGGCCATTCCCCTCCATTGCACCCCCATTGCTCCCCCATTCCCATTGCTCCCCTATTCCCATTACTCCCCCATTGCTCCCCCATTCCCATTGCTCTCCCATTCCCATTGCTCCCCTATTCCCATTACTCCCCCATTGCTCCCCCATTCCCATTGCTCCCCCATTCCCATTGCTCCCCCATTGCTCCCCCATTCCCATTGCTCTCCCATTCCCATTGCTCTCCTATTCCCATTACTCCTCCATTGCTCCCCCATTCCCATTGCTCTCCCATTCCCATTGCTCTCCTATTCCCATTACTCCCCCATTGCTCCCCCATTCCCATTGCTCCCCCATTGCTCCCCCATTCCCATTGCTCCCCCATTGCTCCCCCATTGCTCCCCCATTCCCATTGCTCCCCCATTGCTCCCCCATTCCCATTGCTCCCCCATTGCTCCCCCATTGCTCCCCCATTCCCATTGCTCCCCCATTGCTCCCCCATTCCCATTGCTCCCCCATTGCTCCCCCATTGCTCCCCCATTCCCATTGCTCCCCCATTGCTCCCCCATTCCCATTGCTCCCCCTCTGCCGCCCCCCTGTGGCCGCCCCCCTCCATTGCACCCCCCCCCCAGGCCGCCCCGCGCCGGGAGCGCGCGTCCTTCGCGTACCTGAGCCCGCTGGTGCTGCGCAAGGAGCTGGAGCGCGCCCTGGAGGCCGAGGGGGGGGCGGCGCTGGCGCGCGCGGCGCTGCGGGGGGCGCGGCCCATCCTGTTCTGGAACCTGCTCTGGTACTTCCGGCGCCTCGCGCTGCCCTCGGGGCTGCCCCGGCTGCTGCTGCCCGAGCGCGGGCACGGAGCGGCGGTAACGGGGGGGGGGATGGGGGGGGATGGGGGGGGATGTGGGGGGATGGGGGGGGGATGGGGGGGATATGGGGGGGATGGGGGGGATGTGGGGGGGGATGGGGGGGGATGGGGGGGATGGGGGGGATGTGGGGGGATGTGGGGGGATGGGGGGGATGGGGGGGATGTGGGGGGGGATGGGGGGGATGGGGGGGATGTGGGGGGATGTGGGGGGATGGGGGGGATGTGGGGGGGGATGTGGGGGGGGTGGGGGGGGATGGGGGGATGGGGGGGATGGGGGGGGTGGGGGGGGTGGGGGGGGATGTGGGGGGGATGGGGGGGATATGGGGGGGATGGGGGGGGATGGGGGGGATGTGGAGGGGATGGGGGGATGGGAGGGGGGATGTGGGGTGATGTGGGGTGGATATGGGGGGATATGGGGTGATGTGGGGTGATGGGAGAGGTTATGGGGTACGTTATGGGGTTGGGGGGGAGTATGGGGGTAGGGGGCTGGGTTATGGGGTGATGGCAGCGGTTATGGGGGGATGTGGGGTGGAGACGGGGCATGGGGGGTTGGTTGTGGGGCAATGGAGCGGGGATGGGGTTGGTTGTGGGGCAATGGAGCGGGGATGGGGTTGGTTGTGGGGCAATGGAGCGGGGATGGGGTTGGTTGTGGGGCAGTGGAGCGGGGATGGGGTTGGTTGTGGGGCAATGGAGCGGGGATGGGGTTGGTTGTGGGGCAGTGGAGCGGGGACGGGGTTGGTTGTGGGGCAATGGAGCGGGGATGGGGTTGGTTGTGGGGCAATGGAGCGGGGACGGGGTTGGTTGTGGGGCAATGGAGCGGGGATGGGGTTGGTTGTGGGGCAATGGAGCGGGGACGGGGTTGGTTGTGGGGCAGTGGAGCGGGGATGGGGTTGGTTGTGCGGCAATGGAGCGGGGATGGGGTTGGTTGTGGGGCAATGGAGCGGGGACGGGGTTGGTTGTGGGGCAGTGGAGCGGGGATGGGGTTGGTTGTGGGGCAATGGAGCGGGGACGGGGTTGGTTGTGGGGCAGTGGAGCGGGGATGGGGTTGGTTGTGGGGCAATGGAGCGGGGATGGGGTTGGTTGTGGGGCAATGGAGCGGGGACGGGGTTGGTTGTGGGGCAGTGGAGCGGGGACGGGGTTGGTTGTGGGGCAGTTCCGGGGCGCTATGGGGCGGAGGTGGGGGGGTTCCGGGGCTGCTCTGAGGAGGTCTCGGGGTCCCCCCCCTCCCCCCCCAGCTGCACCCCCCGGGCTCCCCCCGCGTCCGCGTGCGGCTCCTCTGGGACGTCCTGGCCCCGGAGCCCGACGCCTGCCCCCCCCTCTACGTGCTCTGGCGCCTGCACAGTGAGTGGGGGGCGTTGGGGGGCGCTATGGGTCTCTATGGGGTGCAGTGGGGCACTGTGGGGTGCAGTGGGGCACTGTGGGTATCTATGGGGTGCAGTGGGGCGCTGTGGGACGCTATGGGTGTCTATGGGGTGCAGTGGGGCACTATGGGGCACTGTGGGTCTCTATGGGGTGCAGTGGGGCACTATGGGGCACTGTGGGTATCTATGGGGTGCAGTGGGGCGCTGTGGGACGCTATGGGTGTCTATGGGGTGCAGTGGGGCACTATGGGGCACTGTGGGTCTCTATGGGGTGCAGTGGGGCACTATGGGGCACTGTGGGTCTCTATGGGGTGCAGTGGGGCACTATGGGGCACTGTGGGTCTCTATGGGGTGCAGTGGGGCACTATGGGGCGCTATGGGTGTCTATGGGGTGCAGTGGGGCGCTGTGGGTCTCTCTGGGTCTCTCTGGGGCTCCCTCCCTCGCTGCCGCCCCCCAGGTAACGTCCCCACGCGCTTCCCCGCGCGCCTGCCCCACGGCCCCCCCTTCTCGTTGGCCTTCCTGGAGGCGGTGCTGAGCCACGTGGGGCTGAGCGAGGTGCACAAAGCCATCGCCCTGCTCCTCGACACCCCCGGGGTGCCCCCGCACCCGCAGAGGTACCGGGACCCCCCTGCCCCATGGACAGCCCCCCCCTGCCCCACTGCGTGGGGGTCACTGCTCGCCTGCCCCATAGGAGCATCTATAGGGAAATCCTGTTCCTGACGCTGGCGGCGCTGGGCAGGGAGCACGTGGATATCGGTAAGGGGGGGCTGGGGGGGGCAATGGGGAGGGGTTGGGGCTGCTGGGGGGGGCAGGTTATGGGTATAGGGGGTGCGGTGGGGCAGGTTATGGGGTGCTAGGGGGTGGATTTTAGGGTGCTATGGGGCAGGTTATGGGGTGCAATGGGCGCTATGGGGCAGGTTATGGGGTGCAGTGGGCGCTATGGGGCAAGTTATGGGGTGCAATGGGCGCTATGGGGCAGGTTATGGGGTGCACTGGGCGTTATGGGGCAGGTTACAGGGTGCAGTGGGCGCTGTGGGGCAGGTTACGGGGTGCAATGGGCGTTATGGGGCAGGTTATGGGGTGCAATGGGTGCTATGGGGCAGGTTATGGGTGCTATGGGGCAGGTTATGGGGTGCAATGGGTGCTATGGGGCAGGTTATGGGTGCTATGGGGCAGGTTACGGGGTGCAGTGGGCGCTATGGGGCAGGTTATGGGGTGCAATGGGTGCTATGGGGCAGGTTACGGGGTGCAGTGGGCGCTATGGGGCAGGTTATGGGTGCTATGGGGCAGGTTACGGGGTGCAATGGGCGCTCGGGGGCGCTAGGGGTTCCGTGGCTCGGCCGCGCTCACCGCCGCCCCCCAGCGGCCTTCGACCGCAAGTACAAAGCCGCCTTCGCCCGCCTGGCCGGGAGCCGGGGCCGGGAGCAGCTGCGGCAGCGCCGGGCGCAGCCCCCGAGCTCCAAGGCCTTGGACTGCAGGAAGAGCTTCGGGCCCCCCCCCGAGTGCTAGGCCCGGCCACGGGGGGCGCCCTCTGGGGGGAACCCCCTCTATGGGGCGCCCCATAGGGACAAGGGGGCACCCTCTCTATGGGGCGCCCCATAGGGACAAGGGGGCACCCCCTGTATGGGGCGCCCCATAGGGACAAGGGGGCGTCCTCTCTATGGGGCGCCCCATAGGGACAAGGGGGCACCCTCTCTATGGGGCGCCCCATAGGGACAAGGGGGTGCCTCCTCTATGGGGCACCCCCCATCTATGGGGTCCCCCCAATGCTTTTAGAGCAGAGTCAATGGAGTTGTATTTATTTACCCCCCCCGCTTGTGCTGGGGGGGCTGCAGCCCTACAGCCCCATACCCGCTATAGGGGGGCTGCAGCCCTATAGCCCCATACCCGCTATGGGGGGGCTGCAGCCCTATAGCCCCATACCCGCTATAGGGGGGCTGCAGCCCTATAGCCCCATACCCGCTATAGGGGGGCTGCAGCCCTATAGCCCCATACCCGCTATAGGGGGGCTGCAGCCCTATAGCCCCATACCCGCTATGGGGGGCTGCAGCCCTATAGCCCCATACCCGCTATGGGGCGGGTCCTGCACCCCTATAGCCCCATACCCGCTATGGGGGGGCTGCAGCCCTATAGCCCCATACCCGCTATAGGGGGGTGCACCCCTATAGCCCCATACCCGCTATGGGGGTCCTGCAGCCCTATAGCCCCATACCCGCTATGGGGGTCCTGCAGCCCTATAGCCCCATACCCGCTATGGGGGTCCTGCAGCCCTATAGCCCCATACCCGCTATGGGGGTCCTGCAGCCCTATAGCCCCATACCTGCTATGGGGGTCCTGCAGCCCTATAGCCCCATACCCGCTATGGGGCTCCTGCAGCCCTATAGCCCCATACCCGCTACGGGGGTCCTGCAGCCCTATAGCCCCATACCCGCTATGGGGGTCCTGCAGCCCTATAGCCCCATACCCGCTACGGGGGTCCTGCAGCCCTATAGCCCCATACCCGCTATGGGGGTCCTGCAGCCCTATAGCCCCATACCCGCTACGGGGGTCCTGCAGCCCTATAGCCCCATACCCGCTATGGGGGTCCTGCAGCCCTATAGCCCCATACCCGCTATGGGGGTCCTGCAGCCCTATAGCCCCATACCCGCTGTGGGGGGGTTGGGGTCTCCCCATAGCGGCTCTAGGGGACGTGTGGGGCGCGGTGCCCCCCCCATGTAAATAAACGCTGCTGCGGCTTTTCCCGCTGCCTCCAGTGCCCTCCATAGGGAACCCCCTATGGGGTCTGTGCGTGCGTATGGGGGGCGGGTGTATATAGGGGGCCTATGTGTGTGTATAGGGGGTCTATATGTGTCTATAGGGCGTGTATATGTGTGTACAGGAGGTCTATGTGTGTCTATAGGTGGTCTATATATGCCTATAGGGGGTGTATATGTGTATATAAAGGCCCTATACGTGTATATAGGGGGTCTGTATGTGTCCATAGGTGGCCTATGCGTGTATATAGGGGGTGTATATGGGTCTGTAGGGGCCCTATACGGGTATATGGGTGTGTGTGTGTGTCTATAAGGGCTCTGTCTGTGTCTATAGGGGCTCTATAGGTGTATATGGGGGTGTGTATGTGTCTATAAGGGCTCTGTATGTGTCTATAGGGGCTCTATAGGGGTATATGGGGGTGTGTATGTGTCTATAAGGGCTCTGTCTGTGTCTATAGGGGCTCTATAGGGGTATATGGGGGTGTGTGTGTGTCTATAAGGGCTCTGTCTGTGTCTATAGGGGCTCTATAGGGGTATACGGGGGTGTGTGTGTGTCTATAAGGGCTCTGTATGTGTCTATAGGGGCTCTATAGGGGTATACGGGGGGGTGTGTGTGTCTATAAGGGCTCTGTCTGTGTCTATAGGGGCTCTATAGGGGTATATGGGGGTGTGTGTGTGTCTATAAGGGCTCTGTCTGTGTCTATAGGGGCTCTATAGGGGTATACGGGGGTGTGTGTGTGTCTATAAGGGCTCTGTCTGTGTCTATAGGGGCTCTATAGGGGTATATGGGGGTGTGTGTGTGTCTATAAGGGCTCTGTCTGTGTCTATAGGGGCTCTATAGGGGTATATGGGGGTGTGTGTGTGTCTATAAGGGCTCTGTCTGTGTCTATAGGGGCTCTATAGGGGTATACGGGGGTGTGTGTGTGTCTATAAGGGCTCTGTCTGTGTCTATAGGGGCTCTATAGGGGTATACGCGTACCTGCAGGCTTTCCATGCATGTACACGGGGGGTGCTGGTGGCCGCCATCTTGGGCCCTGGCAGAGGCCGCGGCGGGGCCTACGGGGCGCTGTGTGCGGGGGGGGGGGGGGGGGAGGAGGACAACCCCCCCCCCCCCCCCCGCGGCCTTGTCCGGTTACCGGGGCTCGGTGCCTGCCCCCGGCCTGGGCCCGCTCCCGTTCCCGGCCCCGCTCCCGTTCCAGGCCCGGCCCCGGCCCAGGCGGTTTTTGCCCGCCGACACCGCGCGGCCGCGGTACCCGGATGTGCGGGCTCCGAGGGACCCATTAAAGGCGCCCCGCGGGGAACCCCGGCGCCTTCCCATTGGCGGAGCCCCGCGCCAATTTCGCCCACCGCCCGCCAATCAGGAGCGGGAGGCGGGAGCAGCGCGAGGCGTCCTCCGAACCGATTGGTTCTTCGCGCTGACTGACACCAAGGGCAACCAATGGGCGTCGCGCATGGGGTCGGGAGGCGGGGCGAAAGCCGCGGGGCCGCTGCCCAATCAGAGGCATTGTTTGTGGTGGTGCCGGCTGCGCTCCGCGGTGGCTGCGGCTCCGCTTCTGCTCCGCCCGGCCCCGGCCCCCCCGGCCCCGGCCCCGGCCCCGGCCCCACGGCGGCGCCCCCCGGAGCCAGGTGAGGGCCGCGCGGGGCAGGGCCCTGGGGCCGGGCCGGGCCGAGCGGGGGAGCCGGGGGGGGGCGGAGCGGAGCAGGCCCCGATGGCGGCTGTGGATGGCGGGGGTGGGGGGGGCGGTACCTGTGGGGCAGCGCTGAGGGGACGGGGGGGGCAGAGCCCCATGGTTGTGGGGCAGAGCCCCTTGGTTCAATGGGGGGCAGAGCCCCATGGTTGTGGGGCAGAGCCCCTTGGTTCAATGGGGGGCAGAGCCCCATGGTTGTGGGGCAGAGCCCCTTGGTTCAATGGGGGGCAGAGCCCCATGGTTGTGGGGCAGAGCCCCTTGGTTCAATGGGGGGCAGAGCCCCATGGTTCGATGGGGGCAGAGCCCCATGGTTGTGGGGCAGAGCCCCATGGTTGTGGGGCAGAGCCCCTTGGTTCAATGGGGGGCAGAGCCCCATGGTTCGATGGGGGCAGAGCCCCATGGTTGTGGGGCAGAGCCCCTTGGTTCAATGGGGGGCAGAGCCACATGGTTGTGGGGCAGATCCCCATGGTTCAATGGGGGGCAGAGCCCCTTGGTTGTGGGGCAGAGCCCCTTGGTTCAATGGAGGGCAGAGCCCCATGGTTGTGGGGCAGAGCCCCTTGGTTCAATGGGGGGCAGAGCCCCATGGTTCAATGGGGGGCAGAGCCCCATGGTTGTGGGGCAGAGCCCCTTGGTTCAATGGGGGGCAGAGCCCCATGGTTGTGGGGCAGATCCCCATGGTTCAATGGGGGGCAGAGCCCCTTGGTTCAATGGGGGGCAGAGCCCCATGGTTTCAGTGGGGCAGAGCCCCATGGTTTCAGTGGGGCAGAGCCCCATGGTTCAATGGGGGGCAGAGCCCCATGGTTGTGGGGCAGAGCCCCATGGTTTCAGTGGGGCAGAGCCCCCCGCTTATGGGGCCGAGCCCCATTGGACCCTGTCTCTATCGCGGTGCAGAGCCGGGGGGGGGGTTTGCAGAGCCCTGCTTGGGGGTCCCGTCCCGTCCCCCCCCCCGCCTTATTCCCTGCTTTGGGAGCGATGGGAATGGATCCATTGGGATCCCGGTTGGTTCCTGGGGGGGGGGGGGGTTCTGCCTCCTTGCCCCCCCCTTTTCCTTCTCAGTGCTTCAATGGGGGGGGAGCAGCAGGAAAACTTCAGTGGGGAACAACCGTTCCCTTTGGGATCAGCCATTCCCATTGGGAGCAACCATTCCCGTTGGGAACAACCATTCCCGTTGGGATCAGCCATTCCCATTGGGAGCAACCATTCCCATTGGGAACAACCATTCCCGTTGGGATCAGGGCGGGGGGGGTCACGGCAGCGTTTGGTCACCACCTCCCTAAGGACGGATCCCATTGGGGGGGGTATGGATCTGTCCCTGGCTCCGGATCCCCTGGATGCGATGGGGCTGGATGCTGGGATCCAACCCCCCCATACAGAGGGATTTGAATGGAATTCTCCCTGCTTTGGGGATGGGGATGGGGATGGGGGGGGGGGCAGCGTCCTTCGGGAGGTGGGGATCGCCTCGGGAATGCCGTGGGTTTAAGGCGGATTCCCCCCCCCTTCCCTTGGGATATGGGGGGGGGGGGGGGATGAACCCCAATGGCTCCGGGCCTGCTCCCGGCATTCCCATTGGGATCACGAGGCCGCGCGCGCCTGCCGGGGCGCATCCATCTTTGAGGCGCCGCTTGCGAGGCCCGGCTCCGTGGGGAGCATCCATGGGGAGAATCCATGGGGAGAATCCCGGCTCCATGGGGAGAATCCATGGGGAGCATCCCGGCTCCATGGGGAGCATCCCGGCACCCGATCCCTATGGAGCAGCCTGGATCCGGGCCCCCATGGCTCCTATGGAGGGAGCAGTGCCTGGGGGGGGGCGGATCCTTCCCGTCCCTTTTCCCTGTATCCCATTCCCGGGCTCAGTGATCCCAGGGGCGGAATTCCGGCCCATTTACGAGGCTCGCGTAGGAGCCGGGGGGGGAACCCCTGGAAAGGGCGGAATTCCCAGGGTTCCCATTGGAAAAGCCCCCCCGGATGTGTGCAAGGCTCAAAGGGGAAGCCTCATCCCTGCCCGCGGCTCCGGAGCCTGGGATCCGCCTCTGGAATGGGGGAAGGATCCATAGGGATGCGCTGGGCTCCTGCACCGGGATCCTAAAGGGCTTCCCTGCAGGCAGGGAATAGGGAGCATCCATAGGGATTGGAGGGAATAGGGAGCATCCATAGGGATTGGAGGGAATAGGGAGCATCCATAGGGATTGGCAGGGAATAGGGAGCATCCATAGGGATTGGAGGGAATAGGGAGCATCCGTAGGGATTGGAGGGAATAGGGAGCATCCGTAGGGATTGGAGGGAATAGGGAGCATCCGTAGGGATTGGCAGGGAATAGGGAGCATCCGTAGGGATTGGAGGGAATAGGGAGCATCCGTAGGGATTGGAGGGAATAGGGAGCATCCGTAGGGATTGGAGGGAATAGGGAGCATCCATAGGGATTGGAGGGAATAGGGAGCATCCGTAGGGATTGGAGGGAATAGGGAGCATCCGTAGGGATTGGCAGGGAATAGGGAGCATCCATAGGGATTGGAGGGAATAGGGAACATCCATAGGGATTGGAGGGAATAGGGAGCATCCGTAGGGATTGGAGGGAATAGGGAGCATCCGTAGGGATTGGAGGGAATAGGGAGCATCCATAGGGATTGGCAGGGAATAGGGAGCATCCATAGGGATTGGCGGGAATAGGGAGCATCCGTAGGGATTGGAGGGAATAGGGAGCATCCATAGGGATTGGCAGGGAATAGGGAGCATCCATAGGGATTGGCAGGGAATAGGGAGCATCCATAGGGATTGGAGGGAATAGGGAGCATCCGTAGGGATTGGAGGGAATAGGGAGCATCCGTAGGGATTGGAGGGAATAGGGAGCATCCGTAGGGATTGGAGGGAATAGGGAGCATCCGTAGGGATTGGAGGGAATAGGGAGCATCCGTAGGGATTGGAGGGAATAGGGAGCATCCGTAGGGATTGGCAGGGAATAGGGAGCATCCGTAGGGATTGGAGGGAATAGGGAGCATCCGTAGGGATTGGCAGGGAATAGGGAGCATCCGTAGGGATTGGCAGGGAATAGGGAGCATCCGTAGGGATTGGAGGGAATAGGGAGCATCCGTAGGGATTGGAGGGAATAGGGAGCATCCGTAGGGATTGGCAGGGAATAGGGAGCATCCGTAGGGATTGGAGGGAATAGGGAGCATCCGTAGGGATTGGAGGGAATAGGGAGCATCCGTAGGGATTGGCAGGGAATAGGGAGCATCCGTAGGGATTGGAGGGAATAGGGAGCATCCATAGGGATTGGAGGGAATAGGGAACATCCATAGGGATTGGAGGGAATAGGGAGCATCCATAGGGATTGGAGGGAATAGGGAGCATCCATAGGGATTGGGGGGAATAGGGAGCATCCATAGGGATTGGAGGGAATAGGGAACATCCGTAGGGATTGGAGGGAATAGGGAGCATCCGTAGGGATTGGAGGGAATAGGGAGCATCCGTAGGGATTGGCAGGGAATAGGGAGCATCCATAGGGATTGGAGGGAATAGGGAACATCCATAGGGATTGGAGGGAGTAGGGAGCATCCATAGGGATTGGCAGGGTATAGGGAGCATCCATAGGGATTGGAGGGAATAGGGAGCATCCATAGGGATTGGAGGGAATCGGAACCCTTCCGTCTCCAGGAGCTGCCTTTCCCCATCCCAGTCCTTCCCGCCCTGCAGTCATTCCATGGGAAGCAGCCGGGCCCATCCCGGAGCTCGGGAAGCGCCCGTCGGGATCTCATCCATGCGGATTCCGCCGGCTCCTTTCCTCCCAGCCCCTCCCGGCTTCGGGAATGGGATTCGCTCCCGTTGGGATTCGCTCCCGTTGGGATTCGCTCCCGCTGGGATTCGCTCCCGTTGGGATTCGCTCCCGTTGGGATTCGCTCCCGCTTGGGATTCGCTCCCGTTGGGATTCGCTCCCGTTGGGATTCGCCCCCGTTGGGATTCGCTCCCGCTGGGATTCGCTCCCGTTGGGATTCGCTCCCGCTGGGATTCGCTCCCGTTGGGATTCGCCCCCGTTGGGATTCGCTCCCGTTGGGATTCGCCCCCGTTGGGATTCGCTCCCGTTGGGATTCGCTCCCGCTGGGATTCGCTCCCGCTGGGATTCGCCCCCGTTGGGATTCGCTCCCGTTGGGATTCGCTCCCGTTGGGATTCGCTCCCGCTGGGATTCGCTCCCGTTGGGATTCGCTCCCGTTGGGATTCGCTTGGATTGGAGGGAGCTGGAGCTCATCCAGGGCCACCTTCCATAGGGCAGGTTGCTTCCAAGCAGGGATTCCTGCTTGTCAATGGGAATGCTGAGGCGGATGCAGGCTTCCCGAGGGTTTCCCAATGGGAAGCGCATCCCAGCCTCGAGGGTTTTCCCCTTTTCCCTTCCCTTCAAGTCCCTGATTCCCCCTTACTCCCGGAGCAGTGTGCCTGGATCCCGCCTGGCATCCGGCTGCCAAGGATGCTGCTGGGCTCCTACCCATTGATGCTCGTTCCCTCGGGATGGAGCCGCTTCCCGATGGGAATAACCTGTTGGAGTTGAGGGATGGATCCCAGCTTGCTTGGGCTGAGCTCCGGGAGCAGGTTGGGATTAACCCATGGAAGCGCCGTGCTCCTCCCTGTCCTCGCCTCGTGCGGAGGGAGGGAGATTCCCAAAGCCATGAGGACGATGGGATTTGATCCGGGAACTGCTCCGGGAGGAGAAGGCAGCTCCGCAGCGCCACGGAGCTGTGAATCCCTTGGGAATGCTGTCCCGTCCATCCCTGTCCGCTCCCCTGCACCCCCCCCCGCCCCTGCAGCGCTGCGCTCCCTTCCGAGTGCTGGAGCCCCACGGAGGCATTCCCATTGTTGGGAATGGGCTTGGAGCAGCTCCCCGGCGCTCCAGGAATCCTGGAGAAAGGCTTTGGAGAAGGCACGGCGATGGGATCGGAGGCGGGAGCGCCGCTGAAGCTCACCCAGGGGTCCTCAATCCCTTGGCAAGTGGCTTGGGAATTCCATCTTTCCCAGTGTTCCATCCCAGCGAGTGCTCCCATCCCGCTTTTCTGCTCGGCCACATGGGTTACCTGGAACGCCGGAACCCCCCCCATCCGTTGTGCCCCATGGATCCGAATCCCTGGATGAGGAGAAGATGGGCACTTCCGGAGCGGGGCGGGATTCCAGAGGCATGGATCTCCTGCAGGGAATGGATGGGCTTTGGGAAGCGGCAGCATCCAAGCCGCTGGCGTTCCCCTTCCACAGCCTCCATCCCGGGAAGAGAAGCCCCCCGAGGATGCTCCTGTTCCAATCCAATGGGATGCACTGGGATGCACCGAGCATCGCGCACGGACCTGGGAACCACATTCCAGCTTTGGAAGCGTGGGCGCTAAGGCCGAAGTGTTGGGAGACAGGCGGGAAAGCATCCCAATTCCAGGTTTTCCATGGATCAGCTTTGGGATGGGACCCAAGGATAGCGGCAGGGAAGGGAACGCTGGGGCTGGGATGCTGGTGGCCCCCGAGGAGCGTTTCCCATGGATCCCGGGCTGGAACACATGGAACCATGGAAGGGAATTCCATCGGGACCATCCATTGCCTGTTGGAGGCTGTGGGATACAGAGATCCCTTCCCCTTGGGAATTGCAACCCGGAAGGTTCCATCTCCATCGGAACCCGTCGAGAAGCTGCTTCCCGGTGGGTTTGCATTGGGATAACGTGGCCATTCCCTTTGGGAAAGCCTTGGACTGCCTCCGGAATGCATCAGAGCAGCCTGGTCCTGCTCCAGGTGCGGAGTGGGAAGGAGCCCATTGCCTTTGCTCAGGTGCAGTGGGGATACGGGATCAGGGCATTCCCAAGCCTTGGATTTGCGCCTCGTCCCCTATTCCCGGCCACGGAGCAGCGGATATTTGGGTACGGGCAGCCCCGTGTGTGAGGACCTGGGAGCGGGGGAACCTTCCCTGTATCCCGGCCCCCTCACAGGGAACAACTTCCCCAGCTCCCCCGCGCCGTCAGGTCCGAGCCATTCCCTTTCTCCTGCCCCTGCAGCCCCTCTTCCCGAGCCCATTCCCAGCTGCTCCGGAAGGAGCCTTCCCCAGCAGCGCCTTGGTACCCGGCCGGAGCCCCGCAGGCCGCCGCCGAGGGGGCCGCCTCCATCCCCTGCATCCCGCCGCGGCCTCGGGATGCGCCGGATTTGGCCACGAAGCGGTTAAAGGCCCAGCTCCATGAATGAAGACAAAGTTTGGCCGGGGGCCAGGCATGGGGGGGGGGGGGGGGGGGATGGAAAAGGGGGCTCCTTTTCCTGCATCCCAATCCATGACCCCTTCCAAAGAGCCAATCCCAGGCCCTGAGCTCCCCAACCGGCTCCGGCTGGCTCTTTTCCCCCTTTTTTTCCCTCTTTTTTTGCCTCCCCCCCCTTCCCGCGAGGCATGCCGGGAATCCGGGAGAGCATCCCCCGTTTTCTTTTGTTTCCTCCACCAGTCACGGCGCAGGATTGGCAGCCGAGTGCCCGCTCGGAGCCGGGATCGGGATCGCGGCCGGGCCCGGGAGGGGGATGGCACGCGGGGCCGCCCCTCATCCCCATCCCAAATCCCTGCCTCTTCCTGCTGCTCCTCCCCAAGGCTCCGCTCTGCCTTTGCCCCTCTTCCCTTGGCTCCCTGCTTCTCTTGGCACCTCGAGGAGGAGGCGGCGGCGAGCCCGGACCTGTGAGTATTCCCTTGGGCTCGTCCTTTCTTCGGGATGCTCCAGGCGGGATCAATCCCATGGGATTTGCCGCTCGCTGCCAACTCGACGCCGCGCCTTTAAGCTCCTCGGGTCCCTTTTGCGCTGCCCTGCGAATCCCCCCCCCCTTCCCGGCTCTCCCGGTCGGAATTCCTGCCCCCGCGCCGCAGGTACCGAAGCGAATCCAAGGAATGCCGTGGCCCCCCCCCCCCCCCCCCCCCCGTTAGCGCCGTGCCGTTAATGCCTTCGGTACCGGTGCCCGGGCCCCCCCATGTGTGTGCCTGGCTCCCGGCCAGCAGCGCGCACAAAGGCAGGGCCGCAGTCGAGGGAATCGCGGCGCATTATATAAGGAAGCCTGCGTCATTCCCGGCTGGAATGGGCAGGGGAGGAGGAGGAGGAGGAGGGTGGAGGTGAAGGCTCCGCTTCCCCCCCCCCCCCGTTCCCGGCTCCTGTATTCCCGCTGTTCCATCAGGTTGGGGGGGGGGGGGGATGTTTTCCAGCAGCAGCTTCCCGATTGCTGGCAGATTCCCTCTGGAGCGGGATATGGATCTGTGTGGGATACACGTGTATGGCTGATGGATGGGGGGGGTATTCCCGCTGAGGAGCGGCCTTCTCGGGGTTCATGGAGCAGGGAACGGTGTCCCCGGCGCGGGATCATCCCGTGAGGAACTTGGCTACGAGGGAACTTCGGAAGGGGGGGGGAAAAACCCCCTGGAAAGAGGCTTTGGAGAGGGGATACAGGGATGGGGCAAGGGGAATGGGGGAGCTGGAGCCGGGATCCGAGGGGGAAGGTCTTCATGTGAGGCTGTGGGATACAGGGCTGGGAGGAAGGGAGAAGGTTTGGATGCGCCACCCCTGGCACTGCTGGATGGGGCTTGGAGCATCCTGGTCCGGCGGGAGATGTCCCCGAAGCTGCCTTCATCCCAACGCATTCCAGGCTTGCATCCAGAGGGAAGCAGCGCTTCCTCTGCCCACCGCTGCTTCCCGCTGGCCCCAGCTCCTCCCGGAGCTGCGGATCCCGGGATGCTCCCAGCCGGCCTCGGGTCCTGCATCCCTCCATGCATCCATCCCTATGGAAGCTGGGAGGTGTCCTTGGGACCCATCCGCTGCTATCGCATCCATTGGCTCAGCTTTCCCGGCGGGATGTCAGCGCGGGGCCGGGAAGCGGGAAGAGCGGAACTGTTGCTGCTGCAGCCCCCATCCCATTGGAATCCCTCCCGGCTCCTCCGTAAAACAGCTCCTTTGTCTCCCATTTATTTCCCTTTCCCTTGGGAAGCTGGGAAAAGCTCCCCCCCCCCCCCTCCAGGTTTAAGGGCTCTCAGCTCTTTCCTCTTTGTTCCGAGCTGGATTTCGGGCCCGGAATTCCTTTAAATCCATGCTCCGGCGTTACCTGCGTGGACATTGCTCCACAGGGCTCCTCTCCCTGTCGTATTCCCAACAACTTCCAAGGAGCAGCATCGGGATGCAAGGAGCTGCCCACGGGAGGGCGGCTTTGCCTCTGCCTTGGCCTCGGTGCTGGCCCAGCTCTTGTCCGCAGGTGGGAATGGCCGGAATTCCCTGGATAGGCCCTGCTCCTGGCGGGAATGTTGCCAGGGAATGGGTGACAGCCATTTTGTGTGCCTGTGCCGAGACCTTGGCTCCTCTGGGAGAGGAGGCACCGGAGCATCGCCATCCCATGGGATGCTCGGGATGAGGAGCCCATCCATAGGCAAGCCGGGCTTCAGCCATGGGCTCAGCGCATTGGGATAGAAACGGCTTCCGTGATCCCCCCCGATCCCGTTGGGAATGATCCCGGATTGCGCGGGCGAAGGGGTCGTGAACCGTCCAGGTTCATTGCCTGGGATCCAAAGGGAATCATTCCCAATCCCCGTATCCCAGCGGGGCTCGTTCCCGCTGCCCGATGCTGGGGTGCAATGGAGCCGGTGGGATCAGCTCCCCTTGCGCTTCGGACCCCATGGATGCCTGGGAAGAGCCAGGTGGGACTCACCGGGATCACGGCCGGCTCCTGGCCTTGGGAAGAGGAGGCCTCCATCCTTTTCCAAGGCTCTGGAATGCTGCTGGAGATGGCTCCGTCCGCGTGGGGTTGTGCCCGTGCCGCCACCTCTGCAGCCCATTCCCGACGGGAGCTCCCGCGCAGCCTCCTCCTGCTCCACAGGGCTCTGCTTGTCCCAGGGAGGGAATTCCCTGGGGCAGCCGCATCCCGGGATCCTGCAGCGTTCCCAGGGCTGCCGCGTGCATCCTTCGGGAACGCCGGGGGCTGGAGGGGATGAGCCCACGGCCGAGGGATTCCCGACTCATGGAATGCCGGGATGCTCCCTTGGTGGGGGTTGGCCAAGAGCTGCCTTTCCCACCGGGCCATTCCCTGCCTGCATCCCGCCGCCGCGCTTCCTTCCTTAGGGAACGCTCTGGCCGGGCGGGTTCAGGCTCTTCCGGGCGCGTGGCCGCGATCCGTTCGCTTCGTGCTCCAGCCCGGAGCTCGTTCCCTCGGGATGCAGCCGCTTCCCCATGGGAATAACCCCGTGGGCTTGCTTCTCCCTCCCCACGGCCCAGCCTCTCCCGGGCGCATCCCTGCGATCCCGACCGCAGCCTCTCCCTATCCCGCGCCGGCTCCTTGACCCCGCGCCATTCCTTAGGGCTGGAATAGCGGCGGCGCAGGTGGCTCCTTGGGCTTGCCCGCGCTCGCCCGGCTCCATGGGCTTGCGGCCGCCGCGCACGTTCCTGTCGGGAAAGGTCCGTCCCTGCCGGAGCCGGGGCCGGGCCAATGGAGTTTTCCGGCTTTCCCATCGGGATTTGCGTGGGGTATCCCGCGGGCAGCCCTTGGGAGGTGTCTGCAGCGGCCTTGGGAACGAGGCCCTTGTCTCCGGGTTCCTGGAGCCCCTTTGGGAGCTGCTCCCGGTCTCCGTCCCCCCCGCTCTTCCCATGTTCCCAGGTGGGATTCCCTGGGCTCTTCCCGAGGGTCGCAGCCGGAGCAGGGCATGGGGCTGGGCCCCGCGGCGTTCCCGCACCCGGGACAGGAGCAGGGATGGGTGCGGATGGAGCCGTCGCGGGGGGTGCCTCCATCCCAAGGTCCTCACCAGGGCAAGGGCTTGGGGGGAGCTCGATCCACGCCTCGGCTCCCATCCAAGGGGGAAAATCCATGGAATGAAGCCTTCGAGCTTCCCATCTGCCCTTTCCGAGGGGCTGGACGGGGGCGGCCTCGGCTTGGCAGGGCCTGGTGAGCCTGAGGGATCCGGCGGCAGCTGGGTTGTGCCCCCCCATTCCCAAGGGGATTTGGGATGCTTCAAGCCTGGAGCCCTTCCTTCTCCTTCGGGTCCCGGTTGGCGTGGGCCGGGGGGGGGCCTTGCTCCGGGTCTGCCCTTGACGGTGCCTGTGCCCGCAGGATGGACAGGATGACCGAGGATGCTCTGCGCCTCAACCTGCTCAAGCGGAGCCTGGAGCCGGCCGACGAGCGCGACGATGGCCTGGCCAAGCGGCTCAAGATGGAGGGCCACGAGGCCATGGAGCGCCTCAAGATGCTGGCGCTGCTCAAGAGGAAAGACCTGGCCGGGCTCGAGGTCCCCCACGAGGTGCCCGTGAAGGCGGAGGCCGGGAAGGGCTACGAGGAGAAGCTCAACGGGAGCCTGCGGCCCCACGGCGAGGGCAGGCCCGCGGGGAGGCCGGGCAAGGAGAACATCGAGGAGCCCGTGGACATGAGCGCCAGGAGGAGGTGGGTGCCCCCCGCACGAGCTGCTCATCCCGGGGGGCTCCGAGGGCATCAAATGGCCCTGGGGGGGGGGAGGAGGAGCAGGGCCCGCTCCGCGCGGCCGTCGGGTTTGCTGCCTCTTCCGCACGGATTTGGTTGCTCCTCCATCCCGGCCTGGAGCGGGGCAGGATGCAGCCGGAGGGCCCGGGAGGATGGAGCTTGGAGCAGCCGGGGCCAAGCTGGGGCTGGGGGAGCTTTGAGGTCCCTTCAGGCCACCCTGAAGGAGCTGCTGGACGTTCCCGCGCAGGGTGTGGATGCTGCTGTTCCAGGCGGGATGGGGGCTTGGAAGGTGAAGGATCTCAATGAATACGAGGCCCATTGATGCCTTCTCTGTGACCCTTCGGCTTATGGAGCATCCTTCCTCTGGGGCGAGGTGGAGCTGTTGCTCTCGAGGGTGTAAGTGGCCTCCTGGGCTACGGGGGTGCACGCAGCACCCTGTGGGTTCACCTCTGCCCTGCTCCCAGGCCCTCATCGGGGCGTTGCTCCCCTGGAAAGCACAATTCTCCCCCAGAACCCAAGGGGTGCCCCAGTGTGGGTGGCACTCGGCCACTTGGCAAAGGGGGTTAAGGCTCTGAGGTGCTAAATGTGGCAGCGGGGGCTCTGGGTGTAAGATGCTGCACATCCAGTTGGGTACCGGCACATCCAGTTGGATATTGGCACATCCAGTTGGGTACCGGCACATCCAGTTGGATATTGGCACATCCAGTTGGGTACCGGCACATCCAGTTGGATATTGGCACATCCAGTTGGATATTGGCACATCCAGTTGGGTGCCGGCACATCCAGTTGGATACCGGCACATCCAGTTGGATATTGGCACATCCAGTTGGGTACCGGCACATCCAGTTGGATATCGGCACATGCAGTTGGATATTGGCACATCCAGTTGGATACCGGCACATCCAGTTGGATATTGGCACATCCAGTTGGGTACCGGCACATCCAGTTGGATATTGGCACATCCAGTTGGGTACCGGCACATCCAGTTGGATATCGGCATATCCAGTTGGGTACCGGCACATCCAGTTGGATATTGGCACATCCAGTTGGATACCGGCACATCCAGTTGGATATTGGCACATCCAGTTGGATACCGGCACATCCAGTTGGATACCGGCACATCCAGTTGGGGACCAGCACATCCAGTTGGATATTGGCACATCCAGTTGGATATCGGCACATCCAGTTGGATATTGGCACATCCAGTTGGGTACCGGCACATCCAGTTGGATACCGGCACATCCAGTTGGATATTGGCTCATCCAGTTGGATATCGGCACATCCAGTTGGATATCGGCACATCCAGTTGGATATTGGCACATCCAGTTGGATACCGGCACATCCAGTTGGATACCGGCACATCCAGTTGGATATCGGCACATCCAGTTGTATATTGGCACATCCAGTTGGATACCGGCACATCCAGTTGGATATTGGCACATCCAGTTGGATACCGGCACATCCAGTTGGATATTGGCACATCCAGTTGGATATTGGCACATCCAGTTGGATATTGGCACATCCAGTTGGATACCGGCACATCCAGTTGGATATTGGCTCATCCAGTTGGATATTGGCACATCCAGTTGGATACCGGCACATCCAGTTGGGTACCGGCACATCCAGTTGGGTACCGGCACATCCAGTTGGATACCGGCACATCCAGTTGGATATTGGCACATCCAGTTGGATATTGGCTCATCCAGTTGGATATTGGCACATCCAGTTGGATATTGGCACATCCAGTTGGATATTGGCTCATCCAGTTGGATATTGGCACATCCAGTTGGATACCGGCACATCCAGTTGGGTACCGGCACATCCAGTTGGATACCGGCACATCCAGTTGGATACCGGCACATCCAGTTGGATATTGGCACATCCAGTTGGATATTGGCTCATCCAGTTGGATATTGGCACATCCAGTTGGATATTGGCTCATCCAGTTGGATATTGGCACATCCAGTTGGATATTGGCACATCCAGTTGGATATTGGCACATCCAGTTGGATACTGGCACATCCAGTTGGATATTGGTACATCCAGTTGGATACTGGCTCATCCAGTTGGATATTGGCACATCCAGTTGGATATTGGCACATCCAATTGGATATTGGCACATCCAATTGGATACCGGCACATCCAGTTGGGTACCGGCACATCCAGTTGGATATTGGCACATCCAGTTGGATACTGGCACATCCAGTTGGATATTGGCTCATCCAGTTGGATATTGGCACATCCAGTTGGATACCGGCACATCCAGTTGGATATTGGCACATCCAGTTGGATATTGGCACATCCAGTTGGATATTGGCTCATCCAGTTGGATATTGGCACATCCAGTTGGGTACCGGCACATCCAGTTGGGTACTGGCACATCCAGTTGGATATTGGCACATCCAGTTGGATACTGGCACATCCAGTTGGATATTGGCTCATCCAGTTGGATATTGGCACATCCAGTTGGATACCGGCACATCCAATTGGATATTGGCACATCCACTTGGGTACCGGCACATCCAGTTGGATATTGGCACATCCAGTTGGTTACTGGCACATCCAATTGGATATTGGCTCATCTAGTTGGATATTGGCACATCCAGTTGGATACCGGCACATCCAATTGGATATTGGCACATCCAGTTGGGTACCGGCACATCCAATTGGATATTGGCACATCCAGTTGGGTACCGGCACATGCAGTTGGATATTGGCACATCCAGTTGGGTACCGGCACATGCAGTTGGATATTGGCACATCCAGTTGGATACTGGCACATCCAGTTGGGTACCGGCACATCCAGTTGGATATTGGCACATCCAGTTGGATACTGGCACATCCAGTTGGGTACCGGCACATCCAGTTGGATATTGGCACATCCAGTTGGATACTGGCACATCCAGTTGGGTACCGGCACATCCAGTTGGATATTGGCACATCCAGTTGGATACTGGCCCATCCAGTTGGATATTGGCACATCCAGTTGGATACTGGCACATCCAGTTGGATATTGGCACATCCATGCCAATGTGATCCTTTACAACTCCCGGTATCCCTGAGCTGTATCCAAGGATGCTGGAGGAGGAAGGAGCCCCCCTGTGCTCAAAGCTCGGTTGCCTTCAGTGCCTCGATCCCAAGCGTTTGGGATGCTGCTCCTCAGTGGAAGCGCATCCCGAGGCCTGGGTTTGGTTCCTGCAGGATCCATGCGGGCAGGACGTGTTCATCCCATCCAGCAGCAGCTCTTCCCCTTGGGAAGCTGAATTGACCCTACTGGGATGCGGGATGGGTTGTCTGTGCTCCAGAGCGGGATGAGCAGCTTGGGATCCTGCTGGAATATGGGATATCTGGGGATCACGGTCCGGGTTCAGATGGTTCCTGTTGGTTTGGATGGCTTGGAGCCACGCTGCTGGGTGGGGGGGGGACGGTTTTCCAGCTGGGAACTCCGTATGGATGCGGTTTGCGATGGATGTGCGCTGGAATTCCATACAACTGCCTGTAACGCTTGGGAGATGAAGCCAAGGCGCTGGGAGCCACATTCCCGCTCTGAGCATCCCATTGCCCTCGGAGCAGGCAAGCCTGGAAGCTTGGATTCAGCTCCGGGCTTCCTCTCGGAAGCGAAAAGCTTGGGATCAGATCATCCATGCCCCTCCTGCCGCAGCCTCAGAGCAGAGACCTTCCAGTGGTGCTGAGCCCCTCTGCCTCCGTGCTTCCTGCTGGATTAGTGCGCAATTCCCAAGGTTTTCCAAGCACCATTTGGGATAGCAGAGGGCCTTCATTGGAGTCTCCTTGCTCGGAACGCTGGCACGTGGGGTTTGCTTCCCACCCCCTGCCCTTAGCCCAGGGCAGGAAGCCCCATTCCAGCGTGGCTTTTCCCTTCTCCCAGCCCGGCCCTGGTTGTCTCTATGGGCACGGGGCGCGGTGCCCAGCTCCAGCTCGCATCCACGCTCATGGGGGGGTTCTTCCCTCCCGGATGCGCTCCTCCTGGCTCCCTGTTCCCCCCTGCATCCTTTCCTCTCCCCCGCTTTGTGCCCGCAGTGAGCAGGACAGGGGCCGGTTGACCCCGTCCCCGGACATCATCGTCCTCTCCGACAACGAAGCCTCCAGTCCCCGCTCCAGCTCCCGCATGGAAGAGCGCCTCAAGGCAGCCAACCTGGAGATGTTCAAGGTAAGCAAGAGCCGGCTCTTCCCGGCGGCTGCTCCGGCGCGGAGCCATCCCTGCTGCTCCATGCAGGGGAGCGGCCCCGCGCCCTTGCCAGCCCCGGCCTTGGCGCTGGGGCTCATGGGGGGGTCTCGGCAGGGGAAGAGCACAGAGGAGCGGCAGCAGCTCATCAAGCAGCTCCGGGACGAGCTGCGGCTCGAGGAGGCGCGCCTGGTGCTGCTGAAGAAGCTGAGGCAGAGCCAGCTGCAGAAGGAGAACGTGGTGCAGAAGGTGAAGCATCCCCAGCACCCCTGGGAGCGCCTTGCTCCGTGCGGGGCCGCGCCTGCACCTCCGCCGCTGACGCCGCTTCTCCTTCGCTCCCTGCGCAGGCTCCCGTGGTGCAGAACGCGGCCGCCATCGTCCAGCCTTCTCCTGCTCACGTGGGGCAGCAGGGACTGTCCAAGCTCCCCTCCAGGCCCGGAGCTCAGGGGGTGGAGGCGCAGAACTTAAGGACGTTACAGGTGAGGATTCCCAACGTCCCTTCCCTAGGGAGGAGCCTGCTCCGAGGGCTCCTGAGCCCCGGTTGGGATGGGAGGTTCCCTCTCATCGAAGAGGAATCACGGCGTCCGTCATTCCCCTTTTCCTGCCCCTCCATCCCTTCTCCAAGGCCCTTTGCCAGGCTTCCTGCAGCCCCTTCCGGCACTGCCCTAAGGGCTTCCCTTAAGGAGCCTCCTCTGCTCCCGGCCGAGCCATCCCCGTGGAGCAGCTCCTGGATGCGGCCGGGGATGGCTGGGGGCCGGCCCAGCGGCTGCCCCGCTTTGTGTCATGTGGAAGGAGCGGGCTTCGGATGGGTCCCGTTTGGGAATGCCGCTTCCGGGGCCTCTCAATGGGAGTCTGGGATACTCCGAGTGCTCCATGAGCTCCGGGCACGGGCTTTATCCCTCCCGTGGGTTCATTGGAATGGGGATGCGGGGCTGAGGATGGAGGTGATGCTCCAGGTCCCTGGAGCTCAGCCCGGCTGCCCCTTCCCTCCCGGCATTCCCCATTCCCATTGTTTGGGGCATGGGTTTGCTTCGCTATGGCGACGAGCCAGGATGAGGCCCATTGTTGGGATGGGGCTGTTGAGGAAAGCCTTTGGGAGCCTTTCCTTTGGGATACAGCAGCCCGGGAAGCAGCTGAAGGGCGCGGGGAGGAAGAGGCTGCCAGGCAGGAGGTGCTTCCATGAAGGGATGGAGCTGTTGGACCTCTCTGTTCCCACTGGAGCCGTTCGGAGAAGCCTCTGCTCCGGGGCTTCCCGATCCCGGGGTGATGGTTGGGACTGCCTGGGATCGAGCTATGGAACAGGCCCCTGCATTCCGGCTCCATCCTCTGGTAGCAGCCCTCTTAGAGCCATTCCATGCGGAGCTCCAGCACCGGTGTGAAGCCCGGTTGGAACAGCTCTGTGCTCCTCAATCCCATTGTTTCCCGTGTGTTTCTCCCTATGGATTAACCCAAGATCACGGAAGCATGGAATTGGATTGAAGGGAGCTTAAAGCTCATCCAGCTCCAACCCCCTTCCTGTAGTCCAGGTTGCTCCAAGCCCCATCCAACCTGGGCACTGCCAGGGATAAGGCAGGGATGCGGCTCTTGGACACAACTTCCAGCCCATCCCATCCCAGATCCCGGAAGTCCCTGGCTCACGGGAAGCAGTTGTTCCATGAGATTCCCACCCTTTCCCTTGCCTCGGGCCCAATTCCAGCCTCTCTCCAGAAACCAGGGATACGTGAACACGAGGCCTTGTCCCTGCGGGTAATCAAGGAGAGCGGAGCTCCTGGAGCAGCATTCCCGGGAATGCCGCGGGGCCCTGAGGCCTTGCCTCTGAGCCCTTCCCCTCTCGGCGCAGGGTCACAGCGTCATCCGCTCGGCCAGCACCCCCGCCCTGCCCCACATGCTCATGTCCCAGCGCGTGATCGCTCCCAGCCCTGCGCAGCTCCAGGGCCAGAGGGTGCCTCCCAAAGCCGGCCTCATCCGCACCACGACTCCGAGCATGAATCCAGCCATCAACTACCAGCCGGTGGGTCCCGGGCACGCCTTCGGAATGGGATCCAGCGGGAAGGGCAATGTCCCGAAGGGGAGCCGTGCTCGGCGGGGAGGTCGCAGGTGGACGCATTCCAAATGGGGACATGGATGGGCTTGAACTGATAGGGAATCCTGGAATGGGTTGGGAAGGATGGGCTTGGCCTGATGGGGAATCCTGGAATGGGTTGGGAAGGATGGGCTTGGCCTGATGGGGAATCCTGGAATGGGTTGGGAAGGATGGGCTTGAACTGATAGGGAATCCTGGAATGGGTTGGGAAGGATGGGCTTGACCTGATGGGGAATCATGGAATGGGTTGGGAAGGATGGGCTTGAACTGATAGGGAATCCTGGAATGGGTTGGGTTGGGAAGGATGGGCTTGACCTGGAAGGGAATCCTGGAATGGGTTGGGAAGGATGGGCTTGGCCTGGTAGGGAATCATGGAATGGGTTGGGAAGGATGGGCTTGACCTGATGGGGAATCCTGGAATGGGTTGGGAAGGATGGGCTTGGCCTGGTAGGGAATCCTGGAATGGGTTGGGAAGGATGGGCTTGGCCTGATAGGGAATCCTGGAATGGATTGGGAAGGATGGGCTTGGCCTGGTAGGGAATCATGGAATGGGTTGGGAAGGATGGGCTTGACCTGATAGGGAATCATGGAATGGATTGGGAAGGATGGGCTTGGCCTGATAGGGAATCCTGGAATGGGTTGGGAAGGATGGGCTTGAAATGATAGGGAATCCTGGAATGGGTTGGGAAGGATGGGCTTGAACTGATAGGGAATCCTGGAATGGGTTGGGAAGGATGGGCTTGACCTGATGGGGAATCCTGGAATGGGTTGGGTTGGGAAGGATGGGCTTGACCTGATAGGGAATCCTGGAATGGGTTGGGTTGGGAAGGATGGGCTTGACCTGATAGGGAATCATGGAATGGGTTGGGAAGGATGGGCTTGAACTGATAGGGAATCATGGAATGGGTTGGGAAGGATGGGCTTGAACTGATAGGGAATCCTGGAATGGGTTGGGAAGGATGGGCTTGACCTGATGGGGAATCCTGGAATGGGTTGGGAAGGATGGGCTTGAACTGATAGGGAATCCTGGAATGGGTTGGGAAGGATGGGCTTGGCCTGGTAGGGAATCATGGAATGGGTTGGGAAGGATGGGCTTGAAATGATGGGGAATCCTGGAATGGGTTGGGAAGGATGGGCTTGACCTGATGGGGAATCCTGGAATGGGTTGGGAAGGATGGGCTTGGCCTGGTAGGGAATCATGGAATGGGTTGGGAAGGATGGGCTTGACCTGATAGGGAATCATGGAATGGATTGGGAAGGATGGGCTTGGCCTGATAGGGAATCATGGAATGGGTTGGGAAGGATGGGCTTGAAATGATGGGGAATCCTGGAATGGGTTGGGAAGGATGGGCTTGGCCTGATAGGGAATCCTGGAATGGATTGGGAAGGATGGGCTTGACCTGATAGGGAATCCTGGAATGGGTTGGGAAGGATGGGCTTGGCCTGATAGGGAATCCTGGAATGGGTTGGGAAGGATGGGCTTGAAATGATGGGGAATCCTGGAATGGGTTGGGAAGGATGGGTTTGAAATGATAGGGAATCCTGGAATGGGTTGGGTTGGGAAGGATGGGCTTGACCTGGAAGGGAATCCTGGAATGGGTTGGGAAGGATGGGCTTGACCTGATAGGGAATCATGGAATGGGTTGGGAAGGATGGGTTTGAAATGATGGGGAATCCTGGAATGGGTTGGGTTGGGAAGGATGGGCTTGACCTGGTAGGGAATCCTGGAATGGGTTGGGAAGGATGGGCTTGACCTGATAGGGAATCCTGGAATGGGTTGGGAAGGATGGGCTTGACCTGATAGGGAATCCTGGAATGGGTTGGGAAGGATGGGCTTGACCTGATGGGGAATCCTGGAATGGGTTGGGAAGGATGGGCTTGACCTGATAGGGAATCCTGGAATGGGTTGGGAAGGATGGGCTTGAACTGATAGGGAATCCTGGAATGGGTTGGGAAGGATGGGCTTGACCTGATAGGGAATCCTGGAATGGGTTGGGAAGGATGGGCTTGACCTGATGGGGAATCCTGGAATGGGTTGGGAAGGATGGGCTTGACCTGATAGGGAATCCTGGAATGGGTTGGGAAGGATGGGCTTGACCTGATGGGGAATCCTGGAATGGGTTGGGAAGGATGGGCTTGAACTGATGGGGAATCCTGGAATGGGTTGGGTTGGGAAGGAGCCTCAAGCTCATCCTAACCCCTTCTCCCAAGCCCCTCTCAGGTGATTGTGGGCCCTGGGAGATGCTCTAAGGATTAGTCGGGGACTGAGATTTCCTCCAATCTCAGCGTTCCAATGGAGACAGGCGGGGTTCTCCTCCCTGCGTTATTCCCAATCCACCCAAACGTGACCCTCCCCCCTCTGCGCCTCCCGGGAGCCGCCGGGAATGGGAGAGGAGGGAATTGGCCCCTTGGGAATGCCGGGCTGGGAGGGGACGACCTCGATGAGAGCGGTGCCCCCGCTCCCTGCAGCAGCCCTGCCCCGGCCATGGGCTTCCAGAGCACGGCAGCTCCTTGGCCCCGCGCTGGGAGCACGGGGATGGTTCCAGGGCTCCCCGTCTCCATCCTGACCTCGCTCTCCTCTTCTCCGCAGCAATCCAGCTCCTCCGTTCCCTGCCAGCGGACGTCGTCCTCGGCCATCTACATGAACCTCGCCTCCCACATCCAGCCCGGCTCCGTCACCAGGGTCTCCTCTCCCCTCCCCAGCCCCAGCGCCTTGACCGACGCCGCCAATTCCCAAGCCGCTGCCAAGCTCGCCCTCCGGAAGCAGCTGGAAAAGACCCTGCTGGAGATCCCCCCCCCCAAACCCCCCGCTCCCCTCCTGCATTTCCTGCCCAGCGCAGCCAACAGCGAGTTCATCTACATGGTGGGGCTGGAGGAGGTGGTGCAGAGCGTCATTGACAGCCAAGGTGAGCGCCCGCGCCGCATCCCGGGCTCCCCAGCCCGGGGCTTGAGATGGGAAAAGCCCCATCCGGGTGCTTTGGGAGAGCTGGATCCTGCTTTTCCCCGGCCCTGGGCTCTGCTCCTCCTTGCTTGGCAGTGGAAGGGGGGCAGAGCCGGGCCCCCCCTGCTCCCTGCAGGCGGTAGGAGCCGATCCGGCGGCCTCGGTGTGCCAAGGTCCTGGAATAGCTCTGGAATTGCTCTGGAGCAGTGGAGTCTGTGCCCTGGGGCTTGGCCATGGAGCTCGCAAGCCCTTTCCTAGAGGATGAGGAGCTGAGGTGTAAAAGCTGCCGCTGCTCCTGCTGCCATCCCGATGGGATTGTGCTTATGGCTCCGGTCCCTTTGGGATGTCCCCTGGGGGGTGGATGGGGTTGAGCCTGTGCTCTTCCAGCGCATCCCCAGCCCTATGGGACCGCGGCCATCCCCGTTCCGGCTTTTCCTAAGCCCAGCACCATCAGGTTGAGGACAAACCTCGTGCTGTTTCCCCCGTGGGCTGCCGGGATCGCGCTCCGAGCGGGATGGAGGCAACGCTATCCCGGGAATTCCCTTGGTGGGCTGGATCCTTCCCATCCCCTCTGCCAGCGGACGGGACGGAGGCGGCGGCGCGAGCGCTTCGGGGCTTGGTGCTCCTCCCGGTTCCCCCCCCTCCGTTTCCATCCGGTTCTGTGGCATTCCCTAGGGAAAAGCTGCGCCTCGCTGCTGCGCGTGGAGCCCTTCGTGTGCGCCCAGTGCCGCACGGACTTCACCCCGCACTGGAAGCAGGAGAAGAACGGGAAGATCCTGTGCGAGCAGTGCATGACTTCCAACCAGAAGAAGGCCCTGAAGGCCGAGCACACCAACCGGCTCAAGAACGCCTTCGTCAAGGCCCTGCAGCAGGAGCAGGCGAGTGCCTGGATCCCCCCCTTCCCCTTTTCCCCTTGGAATGACACCGTTTGGGAGCTCGGCATTCCCAAGCTTTGGAGCCGTTCCGTGGTTCCGTTTCCCCCCAGGCTGTGCAGCCTCCTTCCCTCCCCGCTTTCCCATTGGCTTTCCTGGGATGGGTGGGAAGTGGCTCAGGCGCTCCTGTGGCAAGAGGGAATTCTCCACGTGCCCGGGATAAATCAGTGCTGGGGACTCCTTGCGAGGCCCCTGGGGGGGGTGACCCGGACCCCCCACGTGTAAAGGGAAGCCCCTCGATGCGCAGCGGGATGCGGGCGCTGCCGCTCGCGCTGTCCCTTGGGAAGGAGGAGCCTGGGGGAGCTGTGGGTGGGCAGGGGAGGCCTCGGGTGCTGAGGGTGCCTCTGGCCCCGGGGCGCAGGAGATCGAGCAGAGGCTGCAGCAGCAGGCGGCCCTGTCCCCCACCGCCGCGCCCGCCGTCTCCAGCGTCAGCAAGCAGGAGAACATCATGAGGCACCACACGCTCCGGCAGGTCGGTGGGGTGGGGTGGGATGCATTGGATGGAATAGGATGGGATGGGATGGGTTGGATGGGATGGATGGGGTGGGATGGGATGGAGGGAATAGGGTGGGATGGGATGGATGAGATAGGATGGATTGGATGGAATAGGATGGGATGGGATGGGATGGATGGGATGGGATGGGATGGAATGGGATGGGATGGATTGGATGGAATAGGATGGGATGGATGGGATGGGATGGAATGGGATGGGATGGATTGAATGGAATAGGATGGGATGGGATGGATTGGATGGGATAGGATGGGATGGGATGGATGGGATGGGATAGGATGGGATGGATGGGATGCAATGGAATGGGATGGGATGGATTGAATGGAATAGGATGGGATGGGATGGATGGGATGGGATAGGATGGGATGGGATGGATGGGATGGGATAGGATGGGATGGGATGGGATAGGATGGGATGGATGGGATGGAATGGAATGGGATGGGATGGATTGAATGGAATAGGATGGGATGGGATGGATTGGATGGAATAGGATGGGATGGGATGGATGGGATGGGGTTTCCCAACCTCCATGCCCTGAGCTCCTGAGGAGGAGAGAGGTGTGAGCATCCTGCTGCTCTCACAGCATCCCTGCGATCTGGGCTCTCTTCTTCCTGGGATTGCTCTTACCCAAGGCCCCTGCATCCCGATTGCTTGTGGCTGCTGTTGGGCACCTCTCCTGGCCCTTTTCCTGCTGATCCCATGCTATCCAACATGGGAATCACAGCTATGAGTGCCATCCACGAGCCCCTCTTCCCATGTACCCCTGCTGATCCTTCACTCTCTGGCTGAAGCTCCATCCGTGACTGCTTCCAAAGCGATCCCGGCTCCTTCCCTACATCCGTGTCCTCCTCTCCGCACAGGCTCCGCAGCCCCAGAGCTCTTTGCAGCGTGGAATTCCCACCTCTGCCCGCTCCATGCTCTCCAACTTTGCGCAGGCTCCGCAGCTCTCCGTGGCGGGCGGTCTCCTGGGCATGCCAGGTAAGATCCCGCATCCCGGCTTCCCAGCCGGAAGGGGTGGGCCCGGCTTGATTCCTAGGGAGAGGAGTTTGTCGGCACCATGGGATCGTGGTATTCCCGTTATCCCCCATAGTGAAACCTATGGATTCCACAGGGTGCCTTTAGGTTCAATTCCCGCTTCCCAGCTAAAAGCTGGGATGGATGGGACGGGATGGATGGGATGGATGGGATGGGATGGGGTGGATGGGATGGATGGGATGGGATGGGATGGATGGGATGGATGGGATGGGATGGATGGGATGGGGATGGGATGGATGGGATGGGATGGGATGGGGATGGATGGGATGGGGATGGGATGGGGATGGATGGGATGGGATGGATGGGATGGGGTGGATGGGATGGGATGGGATGGGATGGGATGGATGGGATGGGGATGGGATGGGGATGGATGGGATGGGGATGGGATGGATGGGATGGGGATGGGATGGGGATGGATGGGATGGGGATGGGATGGATGGGATGGGATGGGATGGGATGGATGGGATGGGGTGGATGGGATGGGATGGGATGGGATGGGATGGATGGGATGGGGATGGGATGGATGGGATGGGATGGGATGGGTTGGATGGGATGGGGATGGGATGGATGGGATGGGGTGGATGGGGATGGGATGGATGGGATGGGATGGGATGGATGGGATGGGATGGATGGGATGGAGTGGATGGGATGGGGATGGGGTTTCCCGACCTCCATGCCCTAAAAGCTGGGAGCCTCCTGGCTCAGTCACCCAGAGTGGGGGTTGCTTTTCCTTGGATGCTGCATCCAGTTCCGACGTGCTCAGCGTTAGGACATGGAAGCTGATGGAGCAGCTCCCTTCAGGCACGCTTGGTCCCCTTGCAGGTGTGAACATCGCGTACCTGAACGCCGGCATCGGAGGCCACAAAGCATCCAGCCTGGCGGACCGGCAGCGGGAATACCTCTTGGATATGATCCCGCCGCGCTCTATATCCCAGTCCATCAGCGGACAGAAATAACCCCTGCTGAGCAGAGCAGCCCCCTCGACCCCGCTCCCGTCGCATGCAGTGCCTGTGCTGGTGCCTACCGTCCCCAGGGGAAAGCAAAGCCAGAAACCCACAGCAAGAGAGAAACCCAGCCCAGCCCATTCCACTTTTCCAACCCTCCGGCATCCTTGTCCTTGCTCCAGCCCTTTTCCACTTGGGAAGTGAGAGGCCGCTTCCTTTGCCCGAGGTCTGCTTGAGGTCAGCACTCGCCGTGTGTTACAGCTTGGTTGATGCTATTTTTTGTAATGACAGAGCCTAGAGTTTTGAATTGTTTCGTGGGGTTCTTTTTGGGGGTTGATTTTCCTGATTTTTTGTTTTTGTGTGTTTTTCCCGGATTTTTTTGCCTTTTTGGGATCCGTTTCCCCCCCTTTTCCTTCCTTTTTTTGCTCCGGTTCTCTTTTTTGCCACAGACTTTGGCCCAGGGGAGCGGTGAAGCCCCTTCTCTTTTACTGGGCACGCGCAGCAGCCTGGTGCTGACTCATGGGGGGGGTCCAGGGGCCACCAGCACCCATGGGTGGATGCTGCACCCTTGCCTTGGCGAGAAGAAAGGCAGGAGACGCCCAGCCCAGCCCTTCCCATGGAGGAAGGGAGCCCGCTGGGGTCCATGGATGGTGCTGGTGACCCCAGTTGGCCAAGCCAAGGAGCCCGCTTTGGGGTGTGGAGGGTGCTGATGCCACCCGAGAGCAGACTTGGGCACGGTGAGTCCCCGGCCTTGGCCCTTCCGCGCTCTTGCATGCTCCGGAGCTGCTGTCCGGACGATGGGAATGGCACCAGGGCGATGGGAATGGTACCCGAGTGATGCAGATGGCACCCAGCTGATGGGAATGGTACCCAAGTGATGGGAGTGGTACCCAAGTGATGCACATGGTACCCAAGTGATGCACATGGTACCCAAGTGATGCGAGTGGTACCCAAGTGATGGGAGTGGTACCCAAGCGATGCGCATGGTACCCAAGTGATGCGCATGGTACCCAGCTGATGGGAATGGTACCCAAGTGATGCAGATGGCACCCAGCTGATGGGAATGGTACCCAAGTGATGCACATGGTACCCATGTGATGGGAATGGCATTGGGGCGATGGGGATGGCACCCGGATGATGGGAATGGCACCCGGGCTCCGGTTAACGAACCCAAAGCAAGAAAAGTCGTCTGAGAAACGCTCTATTTGCACTTAACCTTCACACTAATGGGCCCTTCCCTCCCCTTCCTCCTCCTCTTCCTCCTCTTATCCCTCTTCCTCCTCCTCCTCCTCGTCCTCGCAGACACAGCCCTTGCCAGTGGAATTCGCTGCCGGAGCGACCCCGGCCCCGCATCCCATCCCCATCCCATCCCCAAGTTCCCGCCCGAGGGTTTTTGCTCCTCCTGGCGAGTTTCCTGCCTTGTTTTTAAGGAATTCTAAGGAATTCCCGCCCCTTTTTTGAGCCCGGATTCTTTATAATCTGTTGTTATTCCCGACAGGAGAATCTCGTGCAATCTCAGCTCGCCCCTTTGCTTGATGGCCAAGGGGGGGGGGGGACGGGACCCCCAAAACCAGCCCCCCCCAAAGCCTGGGGACCAGGCACCTTCCTTCCCCCCTTTCTGGGTGGGGGGTCCCCCACCCCACCAGCAGCCCCTCAATCCAATGAGCACTTAACCCCTTGAGGGGTCTGAGCATCCCAAATTCCCCCCCCCCCCCCCTTTGGGCCATTCCAGAGGCAAAATTAGTTGGAATTCCTGTTGGAAGTTTAGTGGCGTATATATAAAGACATAGATATATATGGATTCTTTTTGGGGGGGATTTAGGGAATTTTGGGGGATTTTGGGAAGGATTTGGGGGGGGGTTAACCTTAAACCTCCCCTCCTCCACCCGCCAGTCCCGGGATGCTCCAAACCTCCCTTTATGGCCCCGCTTCCTTGGGAGCACTTTGGAAATGGGTGGGGGTTTCTTGGCTAAAAGTGAAAGTTTTGGGGTTATTTTGGGGTATTTTGGGTTATTTGGGGGTTATTTGGGGGGGGGGGGGGGTTTGATGCTTTCCTTCCCCCCTTCCCGACCCCTTCCCCATCCCTCGCTCAAGTGCCATTACCTGTTCCCCAGAGGTACGAGGTGACCTGGGCACGGGGGGGGGGGGGGGTTGACTTTAACGCTGAAATGCAAGAATTAAAGCAAAAAAAAACCCTAAAAAAAGGCAAAAATGGTCAAAAAAGCGACAAAAAACCCAAGTGCAATATTTAACATGGAGTCTTTTGGGGGGGAGGGATGGATAAAAGGGGGGGCCCTGATGCTGATGGAGAAGATCCCCACTTCATGGTGCTATAGGTGAAACCCACCCCTAAGCATGGGGGGAACCTTTTTGTGCTCCCCCCCCCTTGGACCCCTTTATCTTTCAATGGGCCCTGGGGTCTGCAGGCAGTTCCCCCCCCCCAACCCCAGCCCTAAACCCCCCCATTGGGGTGCATTGGGGGGGGGGGGGAAGCATTGGCCTGCACAGATTTATTCCTTCTTATTATTATTATTAATTATTATTTCTCAGCTTGTGCCCCCCCTAAAACCCTCCCCCTTTAAGGGATGTTATAGGGTTGACACCCCCCCCTTTTTATCCCCCCCTCCCCCCGTTATTCCCAGCTCCAGGAATTCTTTCCCGCTTTTTGTTGGCCGTAGGGGCTAGAGCCGCTTGTGAAAACGCTTTTCTTGGGATTGAGGTTTGGGATTGAGGTGTGGGATAAAGGGAAAGGGGGGGGGGGGGTTGGGAAAAGATGGGGGGGTCCCATTTAACCCATTCCTCCTCTTAACTTCCCCCCCCCCCCGCCCTTCATTGAGCTTCTGCTACTGCTGCCGACTTGTTCTGACCCAGGACCCATCCGTGTATATGAGCTCTTTGTGGAGACATTAAAGGATGACAAAAAAACCAGGAGGAAAAAGGAGAAAATAAGTTCCGAACCCCCCCGAACCCCCCCCGTCACAAATGTACATTGTGTAAAAACCCAGGAGAAACCCGAAACCGCCCTAAATTGAAGGGACACCCCCCCCCCCCCCCCCCCCGAATCCCACCGGATCCCGCCTGGGGCCGTGGCTGTTGTGGAAGTCGTCCCGTCCTTCTCGTCGTGTGACCTCGTGTGTATGACATGAACCGTGCAAACAAGGGGGGGGGCCCCCCCCCGGCTCGGCTATGGGATAACAATGGGGGGGGGGGGGGGGTTAGGACAAGGGGGTAAGGGAATGGTGCTGGAAAAGGGGGGGGGTGGGAAAGACACAATAAAGGGGCCCCCCCTTGGCCCCGGTGATGCACTGGTGGCGGCGGCCACCTCCCGAATCTGTGCCTTTCACTCACGCAAAGCCCCCCCCCCAGGTCCCGCGGCACCAGCAGAGCCCCGGAGGCAGGGAATAAAGTGGGGGGGGGGGGGGTCCCCATAGCGGAATAATGGGGGGGGGGGGGGGGATGGGAAAAAGGGATGGGGAATGGGGAGGGGGGAGGAAAAAATGACGGGGGGGGAATGGATGCGCTGAGCACGGAGGGGGGGGGACGGGGATGGGGATGGGGGGGGAGTATTATAAACTGTACCTGTATTTGCACTGTTTTTATTCTTGCATTGGCATATATACAATATACATCTATACCGACCGCCTGCGCCTGCTTCCTCTGCCCCCCCCGGCACGGGGTAGAATGGAGGGGTCCAAGGGGGAGCGCTTAGGGATGGGGAGGGACCATGGAGGGGAATGGGGGGGGGGGGGGGTGAAGGGGGGGGATTTGAGCCCAACTTCGAAGGAGGTGAGGGCAAACTGGGGGGGGTTAGGCCCGATTTGGGTGATTTTAGGCCAACCTGGAAGATTTCAGCCCGGATTTGGGGGGGGTTTAGGTCAAATTTGGACGCTTCCAGCCCGAATTTCAAGGGGTTCAGCCCAAATTTGGGGGTTTGAGGCCACGTTTGGGGGGGTGAGGCCAAATTGGAAGGATTTCAGCCCAAGTTTGGGGGGTTTGGGTCAAATCTGAAGGATTTCAGCCCAAATCTGGGGGGGGTTTAGGCCACATTTGAAGGATTCTAAAGGTTTCGGGCCAAATCTGCAGGTTTTCAGGCCAATTTGGGGTCTTTCAGCCCAAATTGGAAGGGTTTCAGCCCGAATTTGCAGTTTTAGCCCAAATCCGTAGGATTCAAGGCCAAAATTGAAGGATTTCAGGCCAATTTGGGGGATTTCCGCCCAAATTTCAAGGGTTTCCGTCCAAATTTGCAGCTTTTGTCCCGGTTTGGGGGGATTTCAGCTCGGATTTAAAGCGTTTCAGGCCAATTTGGGGGATTTGAGCCCCAATTCGCAGCATTTCAGCCCAAAGTCAACGATTTCAGCCCAATTTTGAGGATTTCAGCCCCAATTTGCAGGATTCCAGGCCAAAATCGTGGAATTTCACCCTCAATTCCCAGATTTCAGCCCAAATTTGCCATTTTAGCCCCGATTCCCAGGGTTTCGGCCTCAATTTGCCAGGTTTGGCTCCTATTTGCAGGAATTGGGGCCAGTTCCCTGGGATTCCAACCCCAATTTGCAGATTTGGGGCCATTTCCCGCAATTCTGGCGCGTTTATTCCCTGTTTCTGGAATTCAGGCCAAATTCACAGGACTTTGCACCCGATTTGCAGGATTCCGGCCCCGATTGATGGGATTTGCTCCCAAATAAGAGGATTTTCAGCATTCCAGGCTCAATTTGCAGGCTTTAGGCTGAATCTGGGGGGTTTCCCCCCAAAATTAGTGTATTTAATGCCTAAATTGTGGGATTTTAACCAAAATTCACAGGATTTTGGTTCCAATTTGCAGGGAAATGGCACAAAAGCGGCTTTAGGAGGGGCAGGATTTGGGGTCCCCCCGTTCCTGGGTTCCATCACCTTTGGGTCCCCATCAGCATCACCCCAAGCAGCGCTTTGGGACCCCCCCATTACCCAAATCACCCCCATTAGCCCCAAATCTGCCCCCTCCCAAGTGGCCTTTTGGGGACCAGCATCACCCTAACCTGAGCCTGGGATGTGATTTGGGGGGGGGGGGAGGATGACACAAGTGACCCCCAATGAGCGCCTGCACGAAGTGGGGTGCAGGGATTGAAGGGGGTTTGGGAGCGGGGTGCAGTGATTTAAGGGGGTTTTGAAGTGGGGTGCAGTGATTTAAGGGGGTTTTGAAGTGGGGTGCAGTGATTTAAGGGGGTTTTGAAGTGGGGTGCAGTGATTTAAGGGGGTTTTGAAGTGGGGTGCAGTGATTTAAGGGGGTTTTGAAGTGGGGTGCAGGGATTTAAGGGGGTTTTGAAGTGGGGTGCAGGGATTGAAGGGGGTTTGGGAGCGGGGTGCAGTGATTTAAGGGGGTTTTGAAGTGGGGTGCAGTGATTTAAGGGGGTTTTGAAGTGGGGTGCAGTGATTTAAGGGGATTTGGTTGCAATGGGGTTTAATGGGCAAGAATAAGGTGGTTTTGGGGCAAGCATGAGCATAAGCAGCATCAGTGGCCCCCATCAGTGACATTCCCTATCCCAAGGGTGACCCCCCCTGGATCCTGGGATGGGAATAGGAGGAAACAGTGACAAAAAGTGCTACAAAAGAGGTTTTATTTGCCAAAATCACTTAAAAAAGAGAGAACGGTCCCGAGTGTAAAGAGAAGAGGGAGGGGAAGGCACTGCTGCCCCATTGATGGGATAGGAGCTGCGGGATAAGCTCTGGGGCATGGGGATAGGGATGGATACAGGAGACAACTGGGGACAGTGGGATGGACACAGGGATATGGATGGGATGAGGCTGGGGTGTTCAGGGTGGGAGGATGGACATGGGTACAAATAGGACATTGGGTACCTGGGGATGGAAGGATGGATATGGAGACCTGGAGGATGGGATGTGGGGAGCTACGGATGGATGTGGGGTACCCAGGGATGGACACTGGGTACCCAGGGATGGACGTTGGGTACCCAGGGATGGCCATGGGGAGCCCATGGGGCACCTGGTGCAGGACCCCCCCATGGGCATGAGGCCCCCTAAATGCGGAGGCTCCCATCCAGGACCCCCTCCCATTGCGCGGGGCCAAGGGGCACGTAGGCCTTGGAGCTCAGGTCCAGCAGGAACAGGGGCTCAGGGATGGACATGGGGTCGAAGCCCTCCTGCGCCAACCGCACCTTCTGCTGCTTGAAGGTCTCCGTCATCTCCAGGCGCTCCTGGGGGGCGATGGGGCAGGATGGGACCCATCCATGTATCCTCCATCCCATCCTCATCTCATCCCCATCCCCATCCCCATCCTCATCTCATCCCCATCCCCATCCCCATCCCATCCCCATCCCCATCCCCATCCCCATCCCCATCCCATCTCCATCCCCATCCCCATCCCCATCCCCATCCCCATCCCCATCCCCATCCCCATCCCATCCCCATCCCATCCCCATCCCATCCCCATCCCCATCCCATCCCCATCCCCATCCCCATCCCCATCCCCATCCCCATCCCCATCCCCTCCCCATCCCCATCCCCATCCCCATCCCATCCCCATCCCATCCCCATCCCATCCCCATCCCATCCCCATCCCCATCCCCATCCCATCCCCATCCCCATCCCCATCCCCATCCCATCCCCATCCCATCCCCATCCCCATCCCCATCCCATCCCCATCCCATCCCCATCCCCATCCCCATCCCCATCCCATCCCCATCCCATCCCCATCCCATCCCCATCCCCATCCCCATCCCCATCCCATCCCCATCCCATCCCCATCCCCATCCCCATCCCCATCCCATCCCCATCCCATCCCCATCCCCATCCCCATCCCCATCCCATCCCCATCCCATCCCCATCCCATCCCCATCCCCATCCCCATCCCCATCCCCATCCCCATCCCATCCCATCCCCATCCCCATCCCATCCCCATCCCATCCCCATCCCCATCCCATCCCATCCCCATCCCATCCCCATCCCCATCCCATCCCCATCCCATCCCATCCCCATCCCCATCCCATCCCATCCCCATCCCCATCCCATCCCCATCCCATCCCCATCCCCATCCCATCCCATCCCCATCCCATCCCCATCCCCATCACATCCCATCCCATCCCCATCCCATCCCCATCCATCACCTGCAGGCGCAGGAAGCGGGGCCATGCATAGGGCGGCAGGAGCTCCTCCACGTGCTGGAACAGCGCGGATCCATCCAGGCTGCAGCCGGGGCGCAGCACCAGCGCCGCCATCCCCGCGCGTCCCTCGTGGCCTGGGGGCAAGGCAGGGGCACAAGTGGGGCACAAGGGCTTGGTTGTGGGGCACAAGGGCTTTGGTTATGGGGCACAAGGGCACCGGCGCAATGGGGCCCTGGTACCTGGCACGGTGACACCGTAGACAGTGGCTTCTTGCAGCGACTCGTGGGCCAGCAGCACTTCAGCCACCTCCGTGGTGGCCACGTTCTCCCCTTTCCACCTGGGAGGGATCATGATGGGAATGATGGGGATAGGGATGGGGATGATGGGGATGGATGATGATGATGCTGCTGCTGCTGATGATGGGGATGACGTAGACCATGATGATGATGATGGGGATGAATATGGGCATGGAATGATGTGGATGATGGGGATGGATGATGATGGGGATGGATGATGGGGATGGATGATGGGGATGGATGATGGGGATGGATGATGAGGATGGATGATGGGGATGGATGATGGGGATGGAGATGATGGGGATGGATGATGGGGATGGATGATGGGGATGGATGATGGGGATGGATGATGGGGATGGAGATGATGGGGATGGATGATGGGGATGGATGATGAGGATGGATGATGGGGATGGATGATGGGGATGGAGATGATGGGGATGGATGATGGGGATGGATGATGGGGATGGATGATGGGGATGGATGATGGGGATGGATGATGGGGATGGAGATGATGGGGATGGATGATGGGGATGGATGATGGGGATGGAGATGATGGGGATGGATGATGGGGATGGATGATGGGGACGGATGATGGGGATGGATGATGGGGATGGATGATGGGGATGGATGATGGGGATGGAGATGATGGGGATGGATGATGGGGATGGAGATGATGGGGATGGATGATGGGGATGGATGATGGGGATGGATGATGGGGATGGAGATGATGGGGATGGAGATGATGGGGATGGATGATGAGGATGGATGATGATGGGGATGGATGATGGGGATGGAGATGATGGGGATGGAGATGATGGGGATGGATGATGAGGATGGATGATGATGGGGATGGATGATGGGGATGGATGCTGCTGCTGCTGCTGCTGCTGACAGGGATGATGGGGATGCCGATGACGCGGGTGACGCTGGGGATGATGTGGGGGTGCCGCGGGGGGGCTCCCCCATGCGCCGGGTACCTGAAGGTGTCCCCGGTGCGGTCCCGGAAGCGCACGAACTGCTCCTCGTCCTGCTCCATCAGGTCCCCGGTGCTGAAGTAGGCGTCGCCCTCGGCAAAGACCCCGCGCAGCAGCTTCTGCTCCGAGAGCTCCCGGCTGCCGGCGTAGCCCAGGAACGGGGTGCGGGGGGTGACGGGCGCGATCAGGAGCCCCGGCTCCCCTGCGGGCAACGGGGCCGGGTGAGGGCGGCACCCGACGGGACCCGCACCACCACCCCCCCCCCCCCCCCCGGCACTCACCCGGCCCCACGCGGATGCAGCGTCCGGATGCGTCCCGCACCGGGGCGCCCGCGGCCACGTCGTAGCGCACGATCTCGAAGGGAGACACCAGCTGGGGGGGGCAATGGGGAGAGCTCAATGGGGGGCACAGAGACCCCCACAGAGCCCACATCAAATTCACCCCCATCCCATTGACCCCCATCCCATTGAACCCCATCCATTGACCCCCATTCACCCCCATCCCATTGACACCCATCCATTGACCCCCATTCACCCCCATCCCATTCACCCCCATCCCACTGACCCCCATCCCATTGACCCCCATCCATTGACCCTCATTCACCCCCATCCCATTGACCCCCATCCATTGACCCCCATTCACCCCCATCCCATTCACCCCCATCCCACTGACCCCCATCCATTGACCCCCATCCATTGACCCCCATTCACCCCCATCCCATTGAACCCCATCCATTGACCCCCATTCACCCCCATCCCATTGAACCCCATCCATTGACCCCCATTCACCCCCATCCCATTGAACCCCATCCATTGACCCCCATTCACCCCCATCCCATTGACCCCCATCCATTGACCCCCATTCACCCCCATCCCATTGACCCCCATCCATTGACCCCCATCCCATTGACCCCCATCCATTGACCCCCATTCACCCCCATCCCATTGACCCCCATCCATTGACCCCCATTCACCCCCATCCCATTGACCCCCATCCATTGACCCCCATTCACCCCCATCCCATTGACCCCCATCCATTGACCCCCATTCACCCCCATCCCATTGACCCCCATCCATTGACCCCCATCCATTGACCCCCATTCACCCCCATCCCATTGACCCCCATCCACTGACCCCCATTCACCCCCATCCCATTGACCCCCATCCATTGACCCCCATTCACCCCCATCCCATTGACCCCCATCCATTGACCCCCATTCACCCCCATCCCATTGAACCCCATCCATTGACCTTCATTCACCCCCATCCCATTGACCCCCATCCATTGACCCCCATTCACCCCCATCCCACTGACCCCCATCCATTGACCCTCATTCACCCCCATCCCATTGACCCCCATCCATTGACCCCCATTCACCCCCATCCCATTGACCCCCATCCATTGACCCCCATTCACCCCCATCCCATTGACCCCCATCCATTGACCCCCATTCACCCCCATCCCATTGACCCCCATCCATTGACCCCCATTCACCCCCATCCCATTGACCCCCATCCATTGACCCCCATTCACCCCCATCCCATTGACCCCCATCCATTGACCCTCATTCACCCCCATCCCATTGACCCCCATCCATTGACCCTCATTCACCCCCATCCCATTGACCCCCATCCATTGACCCCCATTCACCCCCATCCCATTGACCCCCATCCATTGACCCCCATTCACCCCCATCCCATTGACCCCCATCCATTGACCCCCATTCACCCCCATCCCATTGACCCCCATCCATTGACCCCCATTGACCCCCATCCCATTCACTCCCCCTGCCCCCCCCGCCCCACCTTGTAGATGAAGCTGCCGCGCCCCACGGCGCCGGGGGTCCCGGTGTAGTTGAAGAGGGAGACGTTGCCCTCGCTCTGCCCGTAGGTCTCCACGATGCGGATGGGCCCGAAGCGCTGCAGGAAGCGGCGCCAGACGTCGGGGCTCAGCCCGCTCCCCACGGCCAAGCGCACGCCATGGGCCCGCTCCCCGGGGCGCTGCGGCAAAGGGGGCACCGTGAGACCTGAGCCCGGCGCCCCATAGACACAGCCTGAGCCCGGCGCCCCATAGACACAGCCTGAGCCCGGCGCCCCATAGACACAGCCTGAGCCCGGCGCCCCATAGACACAGCCTGAGCCCGGCGCCCCATAGACACAGCCTGAGCCCGGCGCCCCATAGACACAGCCTGAGCCCGGCGCCCCATAGACACAGCCTGAGCCCAGGGCCCCATAGACACAGCCTGAGCCCGGCGCCCCATAGACACAGCCTGAGCCCGGCGCCCCATAGACACAGCCTGAGCCCGGCGCCCCATAGACACAGCCTGAGCCTGGCGCCCCATAGACACAGCCTGAGCCCGGCGCCCCATAGACACAGCCTGAGCCCGGCGCCCCATAGACACAGCCTGAGCCCGGCGCCCCATAGACACAGCCTGAGCCCAGGGCCCCATAGACACAGCCTGAGCCCGGCGCCCCATAGACACAGCCTGAGCCCCAGCGCCTCATAGACACAGCCTGAGCCCCAGCGCCCCATAGACACAGCCTGAGCCCAGGGCCCCATAGACACAGCCTGAGCCCGGCGCCCCATAGACACAGCCTGAGCCCCAGCGCCCCATAGACACAGCCTGAGCCCCAGCGCCCCATAGACAAACCCTGCCCCACATCCTCCCTGGACAAACCCTGCCCCACATCCCCCCTGGACAAACCCTGCCCCACATCCCCCCTGGACAAACCCTGCCCCACACCCCCCCTGGACAAACCCTGCCCCACACCCCCCATGGACAAACCCTGCCCCACACCCCCCATGGACAAACCCTGCCCCACACCCCCCATGGACAAACCCTGCCCCACATCCCCCATGGACAAACCCTGCCCCACATCCCCCCTGGACAAACCCTGCCCCACATCCCCCCTGGACAAACCCTGCCCCACATCCCCACAGGCAGCACCTGGGGCTGGTTGACCAGGTAGCGGCAGAGCTCCCCGATGTACTGGAACACGGTGACCCCCTCGGCCCTGCACTCGTCCCAGAACCGGGAGGCCGAGAACTTCTCCTTCAGCACGCACGTGGCCCCTATGGGGTGAATGGGGGGGGGGGGGCGCTCAGCACCCGCCCGGCCCCGGGGGCTCCCCAGCGGGTCCCATCCGGCCTCACCGATGCCGATGCAGCCGGCGATGCCCAGCAGGGACCCGGCCATGTGGGACAGGGGCAGCGCCAGGTACACGACGTCGCGGCCGCAGGCGCCCACCAGCTCGTAGAAGCTCAGGCACAGCAGGGACTTGAGGTGGGAGACGCGGGCGGCTTTGGGGAGGCCTGGAAGGGGTCAGGGAGTCAGAGCCGGGACAGGGACCCATAGAGCCAGCGCCAGGGCAGGGACCCATAGAGCCAGCGCCAGGACAGGGACCCATAGAGCCAGCGCCAGGACAGGGACCCATAGAGCCAGCGCCAGGACAGGGACCCATAGAGCCAGCGCCAGGACAGGGACCCATAGAGCCAGCGCCACCACCACCACAGAGCCACCACCCCCATGGCTCCATCACCAGCCCCGCGCCGCGCACCGGTGGTGCCGGAGGTGAAGATGTACAGGGAGGTCTCGTTCATGTCCTGCGGCTGCCAAACATCCTCGGGCTCCAGCTCGTCCGAGGCCGCATCCAGCGGCTCCTGCAGGGCCACGACGCCGGGGGGGTAGGGCCCCGAGCCCAGCACCCACACCACGAGGTCATCCTCCTGCTGCAGCGCCGCCAGGATGGGCTCCACGGACGCAAACAGGTCTGGGGGGCGGACACGACGGGATCAGCCCTTGGGATACCCCACAGGCGGCTGCCCCATCCCTACCGCACAGGGGGGAAATGGCCGGGGGTGACCACTGGGACCCATGGCGATGGGGCCAGCCTGGGGGCTCAAGGAGAGGCTCAATGAGGGGCACCATCCGGCTGACCCAGCCCCACACCCCACTGCAGCCTCTTCCCTGCTCCCATGAGCCTGGTACTTCCATGGTCCCATCAGCATCATCCTGGAGCCGTTCCCGGGCCTCCCATCCCCTGCAGCCTTTGCCCACTTTGGACCCCATGAGCCCGGCACCTTTCCAGTCCCCCCCATCCCCATCCCATCCCCATCCCCATCCCCATCCCATCCCCATCCCCATCCCCATCCCATCCCATCCCCATCCCCATCCCCATCCCATCCCCATCCCCATCCCATCCCCATCCCATCCCATCCCATCCCCATCCCATCCCCATCCCATCCCCATCCCCATCCCATCCCCATCCCCATCCCATCCCCATCCCCATCCCATCCCCATCCCCATCCCCATCCCCATCCCATCCCCATCCCCATCCCCATCCCATCCCCATCCCCATCCCCATCCCCATCCCCATCCCCATCCCATCCCCATCCCATCCCCATCCCCATCCCCATCCCCATCCCCATCCCCATCCCCATCCCCATCCCATCCCCATCCCCATCCCCATCCCATCCCCATCCCCATCCCCATCCCCATCCCCATCCCATCCCCATCCCATCCCCATCCCCATCCCCATCCCATCCCCATCCCCATCCCATCCCCATCCCCATCCCATCCCCATCCCCATCCCCATCCCCATCCCCATCCCCATCCCATCCCCATCCCATCCCCATCCCCATCCCATCCCCATCCCCATCCCATCCCCTCCCCTCCCGTCCCTCACCGTCCGCCACCAGCAGGGCCCTCGCTCCGCACACGCGCAGGCAGTGCCGCAGGGCCGCGGGGCGCAGCGCGGTGCCGAGGAACGCGGGGCGCGCCCCGAGCGCCGCCAGCCCGAGCCAGCCCCACACGAAGCGGGGCTCGTTGCGCACGAGCAGCCCCACGGTGACGCCGGGGCCGAGCGCGCCGCCGCGGGCGGGGCCGAGCGCGCGCCCCCGCAGCGCGTTGGCCGCGCGCGCCACCGAGCGCGCCGCGCGCCCGTAGGGCTCGGTCCCGCCGGCCGCGCGCAGGAACGGGCGCGCCGGGGCCGCGCGCGCCGCCCGCAGGAAGCGCGCGGGGAGGGTGCGCGCGCCCCCGCCCCAGGCGCGCCGCCGGCAGCGCGCGGCCCGCGCGGCGAAGGCGAGGTCCGCGCGCAGGAGCGGCTGCAGCAGCAGCAGCGCCGGGAGCAGCAGCGAGAGCAGCGCCAGCAGCGGCCACATCGCGGGGCGCAATGGAGCCGCGCCCCCGGAACGCCCCCATTGGGCAGCGCGGCCCTGGGCACAGCGCCCATTGGACGGCCCTCGCCCACCGGGCACGCCCATTGGCCACCGCGCTCAGCGGATACGCCCCCCCAGCCACGCCTATTGTAAACCCCGCCCATGACGCGCGCCCATTGGACAGCCCTCGCCCTTTGGACACGCCCCCAGAGCGCCCATTGGGCAGCGGCACCGCGGGGGCCCCCCCCCTTTCGACCCGGCCATTGGCTGTAGCCGTGGGACACCCCTCCAATGGACACGCCCCAACACCGCCCTACGGGGCACTCCCATTGGCCCCCCCTGCACCCCATCAGCCCCATTGAGCCCGGGGTCCCCATCCCTGCCCCATGGACCCTGTCCCCCCCCACTGAGCCTCCCCTATCCCTGCCCCATGGAGCCGCCCATGGAGCCCCCCCACATCCCCAGCTGCATCCCGGCTGGAAGCAGGACCCCAGCAGAGCATCATGGGGGGGGCACAGCACCATAAAGGGGGGGCACAGCACCATAAAGGGGGGGGCACAGCACCATAAAGGGGGGATGCACAGCACCATAAAGGGGGGGGCACAGCACCATAAAGGGGGGGCACAGCACCATAAAGGGGGGGGCACAGCACCATGAAGGGGATGCACAGCACCATAAAGGGGGGGGCACAGCACCATAAAGGGGGGATGCACAGCACCATAAAGGGGGGGCACAGCACCATAAAGGGGGGGCACAGCACCATGAAGGGGATGCACAGCACCATAAAGGGGGGATGCACAGCACCATAAAGGGGGGGCACAGCACCATGAAGGGGATGCACAGCACCATAAAGGGGGGATGCACAGCACCATAAAGGGGGGATGCACAGCACCATAAAGGGGGGGGCACAGCACCATAAAGGGGGGGCACAGCACCATAAAGGGGGGATGCACAGCACCATAAAGGGGGGATGCACAGCACCATAAAGGGGGGGGCACAGCACCATAAAGGGGGGGTCGCTGTACAAAACAGGAGAGGGCTTTTATTGCTGTTTCCTTTAAAAACACTTAAAAACTCCATTAACTCTTGGGGGGGGGACACGACATGGAAGAGCCCCCCCCCCCAGCCCTTTTGGGGGGGGGGGTCAGTGGGGCCCTATGGGTCATGCCATGACCCCCCCCCCCCCCAGCACCCTGGAGCAGGACTCGCTTGCACTCTTTATTTCCATCATGCCTATGAAAGGAGGGGGCCTGATGCCCCCCCCCCGTGCCCCACAACCCCATGGGGGGGGTCCCATCCTGCTGGGCTCTGGGGGGGAAGCCCCAACCCCCTTTTTTGCTGTTCAAGATGGGGGTGGAAAGGGGGGGGGGGGGGGCCCCCCTGAGCATCCTCGTGGCTCCGGGCCTGGAGCATCAATCGCTGTCGGAGCCCACGGCCGAGGAGCCCTTGCGTTTCCTCTTGGTGGGTTTGGGTTTGGTGTCCTCCTCCTCCTGCAGCAAAGAGGGGCCATGGGCGGGGGGGGCACCCCTATAGGTCCCTATAGGTGGGGGGCACCCCTAGAGGTCCCTATAGGTGGGGGGCACCCCTATAAGTCCCTATAGGCGGGGGCACCCCTAGAGGTCCCTATAGGCGGGGGGCACCCCTAGAGGTCCCTATAGGTGGGGGGCACCCCTATAGGTCCCCTATAGGCGGGGGGCACCCCTAGAGGTCCCTATAGGTGGGGGCATCCCTATAAGTCCCTATAGGCGGGGGCACCCCTAGAGGTCCCTATATGTGGGGGGCACCCCTAGAGGTCCCTATAGGTGGGGGGTACCCCTATAGGTCCCTATAGGCGGGGGCACCCCTATAGGTCCCTATGGGGGGGGGCACCCCTAGAGGTCCCTATAGGTGGGGGGCACCCCTATAGGTCCCTATGGGGGGGGCACCCCTAGAGGTCCCTATGGGGGGGGCACCCCTAGAGGTCCCTATAGGTGGGGGGCACCCCTATAGGTCCCTATAGGCGGGGGCACCCCTAGAGGTCCCTATAGGCGGGGGCACCCCTAGAGGTCCCTATAGGCGGGGGGCACCCCTATAGGTCCCTATAGGCGGGGGCACCCCTAGAGGTCCCTATAGGCGGGGGCACCCCTAGAGGTCCCTATAGGCGGGGGGCACCCCTATAGGTCCCTATAGGCGGGGGCACCCCTAGAGGTCCCTATAGGCGGGGGCACCCCTAGAGGTCCCTATAGGTGGGGGGCACCCCTATAGGTCCCTATAGGCGGGGGCACCCCTAGAGGTCCCTATAGGCGGGGGCACCCCTAGAGGTCCCTATAGGTGGGCACCCCTAGAGGTCCCTATAGGCGGGGGGCACCCCTAGAGGTCCCTATAGGTGGGGGGCACCCCTATAGGTCCCTATAGGCGGGGGGCACCCCTAGAGGTCCCTATAGGTGGGGGGCACCCCTAGAGGTCCCCTATAGGCGGGGGGCACCCCTAGAGGTCCCTATAGGTGGGGGCACCCCTATAAGTCCCTATAGGCGGGGGGCACCCCTATAGGTCCCTACAGGTGGGGGGCACCCCTAGAGGTCCCTATAGGCGGGGGCACCCCTATAGGTCCCTATAGGCGGGGGCACCCCTAGAGGTCCCTATAGGCGGGGGCACCCCTAGAGGTCCCTATAGGCGGGGGGCACCCCTATAGGTCCCTATAGGCGGGGGCACCCCTAGAGGTCCCTATAGGCGGGGGGCACCCCTAGAGGTCCCTATAGGCGGGGGCACCCCTATAGGTCCCTATAGGCGGGGGGCACCCCTAGAGGTCCCTATAGGCGGGGGGCACCCCTATAGGTCCCTATAGGCGGGGGCACCCCTAGAGGTCCCTATAGGCGGGGGCACCCCTATAGGTCCCTATAGGCGGGGGGCACCCCTAGAGGTCCCTATAGATGGGGGGCACCCCTATAGGTCCCTATAGGCGGGGGGCACCCCTAGAGGTCCCTATAGGTGGGGGGCACCCCTATAGGTCCCTATAGGCGGGGGGCACCCCTAGAGGTCCCTATAGGCGGGGGGCACCCCTATAAGTCCCTACAGGTGGGGGGCACCCCTAGAGGTCCCTATAGGCGGGGGCACCCCTAGAGGTCCCCTATAGGTGGGGGGCACCCCTAGAGGTCCCTATAGGTGGGGGCATCCCTATAAGTCCCTATAGGTGGGGGCACCCCTAGAGGTCCCTATAGGCGGGGGGCACCCCTAGAGGTCCCTATAGGCGGGGGGCACCCCTAGAGGTCCCTATAGGCGGGGGCACCCCTATAGGTCCCTATAGGCGGGGGCACCCCTAGAGGTCCCTATAGGCGGGGGCACCCCTAGAGGTCCCTATAGGCGGAGGGCACCCCTAGAGGTCCCTATAGGCGGGGGCACCCCTAGAGGTCCCTATAGGCGGGGGCACCCCTAGAGGTCCCTATAGGCGGGGGGCACCCCTATAAGTCCCTACAGGTGGGGGGCACCCCTAGAGGTTCCCTATAGGCGGGGGCACCCCTAGAGGTCCCTATAGGCGGGGGGCACCCCTATAGGTCCCTATAGGCGGGGGGCACCCCTAGAGGTCCCTATAGGCGGGGGGCACCCCTAGAGGTCCCTATAGGCGGGGGGCACCCCTAGAGGTCCCTATAGGCGGGGGCACCCCTATAAGTCCCTATAGGTGGGGGGCACCCCTAGAGGTCCCTATAGGCGGGGGGCACCCCTAGAGGTCCCTATAGGCGGGGGGCACCCCTAGAGGTCCCTATAGGCGGGGGCACCCCTAGAGGTCCCTATAGGCGGGGGCACCCCTAGAGGTCCCTATGGGGGGGGCACCCCTGCAGGTGCTGATGGGGGTGCTCACCGAGGCGCTGCTGGAGGCCGACTCCTCCTCGGGGTTGGGCGGCTGAGCCGCGCTCTTGCGGCTGCGGGGGCTGGCGATGGGCGCCTTGCGGCGGCTCTTGGGGGGCTTGCTCGAGGAATCCTCGTATTCCTCAGCCAGGGAGAAGAGGTCGCTGAACCTGGGAGCAGGGAAGGGATGGGAATGGGGCGGGATGGGGATGGGGGGAGCAGGGAAGGGATGGGGATGGGGCGGGATGGGGATGGGGGGAGCAGGGAAGGGATGGGAATGGGGCGGGATGGGGATGGGGGGAGAGGGAAGGGATGGGGATGGGGCGGGATGGGGATGGGGGGAGCAGGGAAGGGATGGGGATGGGGCGGGATGGGGATGGGGGGAGCAGGGAAGGGATGAGGATGGGGCGGGATGGGGATGGGGGGAGCAGGGAAGGGATGGGGATGGGGCGGGATGGGGATGGGGGGGAGCAGGGAAGGGATGGGGATGGGGCGGGATGGGGATGGGGGGAGCAGGGAAGGGATGGGGATGGGGCGGGATGGGGATGGGGGGAGAGGGAAGGGATGGGGATGGGGCGGGATGGGGATGGGGGGAGCAGGGAAGGGATGGGGATGGGGCGGGATGGGGATGGGGGGAGCAGGGAAGGGATGGGGATGGGGCGGGATGGGGATGGGGGGAGAGGGAAGGGATGGGGATGGGGCGGGATGGGGATGGGGGGAGCAGGGAAGGGATGGGGATGGGGCGGGATGGGGATGGGGGGAGAGGGAAGGGATGGGAATGGGGCGGGATGGGGATGGGGGGAGCAGGGAAGGGATGGGGATGGGGCGGGATGGGGATGGGGGGAGCAGGGAAGGGATGGGGATGGGGCGGGATGGGGATGGGGGGAGAGGGAAGGGATGGGAATGGGGCGGGATGGGGATGGGGGGAGCAGGGAAGGGATGGGAATGGGGCGGGATGGGGATGGGGGGAGCAGGGAAGGGATGGGAATGGGGCGGGATGGGGATGGGGGGAGCAGGGAAGGGATGGGAATGGGGCGGGATGGGGATGGGGGGAGAGGGAAGGGATGGGAATGGGGCGGGATGGGGATGGGGGGAGCAGGGAAGGGATGGGGATGGGGCGGGATGGGGATGGGGGGAGCAGGGAAGGGATGGGAATGGGGCGGGATGGGGATGGGGGGAGCAGGGAAGGGATGGGAATGGGGCGGGATGGGGATGGGGGGAGCAGGGAAGGGATGGGGATGGGGCGGGACGGGGCTGGGAACGGGGAGGATGGAGGCGGGGGCAGAGGGAAGGAGGGGGCTCACTTCATCTTATGGGCCTCGTCGCAGCTGGCCTGGACGTGCTGCAGCGCCTGCAGGATCGGGGTTTGGCTGAAAACTGCGGGGGGAAAGAGGAGGAAAACGGGAATGAGGGGGGGGCTCCGGGTCCTTCCCGTCGGGAAGCAGGGGGACCCCAGCAGGGCCGGGCCGCGCTCCGTACAGTTCTGCTTGGTGTTGGTCAGGTTGAGGCGCAGGTTATCCAGGTGCTCCAGGATCTGCTCCAGGGTGAGCTGCGCCAGCTTGCTGCTGGAGCTGCGCAGGCTGAGGGCAGGGCACGGCACCCGTCAGGGCACGGCACCCGTCAGGGCACGGCACCCATCGGGGCACAGCACCCGTCAGGGCACAGCACCCATCGGGGCACAGCACCCATAGGGGCACGGCACCCGTCAGGGCACGGCACCCGTCAGGGCACGGCACCCATCGGGGCACGGCACCCATCGGGGCACAGCACCCGTCAGGGCACGGCACCCATAGGGGCACGGCACCCATCGGGGCACAGCACCCGTCAGGGCACGGCACCCATAGGGGCACAGCACCCGTCAGGGCACAGCACCCGTCAGGGCACGGCACCCATAGGGGCACAGCACCCGTCAGGGCACGGCACCCATCGGGGCACGGCACCCGTCAGGGCACGGCACCCGTCAGGGCACGGCACCCATCGGGGCACGGCACCCGTCAGGGCACGGCACCCATCGGGGCACAGCACCCGTCAGGGCACGGCACCCGTCAGGGCACGGCACCCATCGGGGCACGGCACCCGTCAGGGCACGGCACCCATCGGGGCACAGCACCCGTCAGGGCACGGCACCCGTCAGGGCACGGCACCCATCGGGGCACAGCACCCGTCAGGGCACGGCACCCGTCAGGGCACGGCACCCGTCAGGGCACGGCACCCATCGGGGCACAGCACCCGTCAGGGCACGGCACCCATCGGGGCACGGCACCCATCGGGGCACGGCCCCCAAAGATGGGGGGGACAGGGGATAAGGGGATACATCCTGCTTGGCTCCATCCCAACCAAGCGCCCACAGCGGGGGCCCCACCTGAGTGGGAACTGGACCTGAATCCATCTGGGATCATGGAACAGAAGCACAAGGAGAAGGTGCCTTATTCCATTGGGAAAGGGCACTGATAGGCAGGAGCAGGCGCAGAGGAGGGCACCCAGAGGTGCCATAGGGGTGCTGGGTGCACGGGTGCTGGATGGGTGCTCTGCTCTCCCAGGACACTAGATGTCCTTCCTCCTCCATCCCTAGGGCTGCAGGAACCCGGTCGGGATGGAGCCGGGAAGCAGCTTCCCTTTCCCGCTGAGATCCAGGCACCTCCTCCAGCTCTGCCCATCTCAATCCCATCTCCTCTATGGCAGGGGCAAACCATTCCCATTATCCTGGCCCTGTATCCCTTATCCAAAACCCCTCTTCCAGCTCTCTTGTGGGTCTCAGGATGCAAAGGACTGCACTAGGAGACACTCCGGGTACCAGGAGATGCTCTGGGTACCAGGAGATGCTCTGGGTACCAGGAGATGCTCTGGGCACCAGGAGATGCTCTGGGTACCAGGAGATGCTCTGGGCACCAGGAGATGTTCTGGGTACCAGGAGATGCTCTGGGTACCAGGAGATGTTCTGGGTACCAGGAGATGTTCTGGGTACCAGGAGATGCTCTGGGCACCAGGAGATGTTCTGGGCACCAGGAGATGCTCTGGGCACCAGGAGATGTTCTGGGTACCAGGAGATGCTCTGGGCACCAGGAGATGTTCTGGGTACCAGGAGATGCTCTGGGCACCAGGAGATGCTCTGGGCACCAGGAGATGTTCTGGGTACCAGGAGATGCTCTGGGCACCAGGAGATGCTCCGGGTACCAGGAGATGCTCTGGGCACCAGGAGATGCTCTGGGTACCAGGAGATGCTCTGGGCACCAGGAGATGCTCTGGGCACCAGGAGATGCTCCGGGTACCAGGAGATGCTCTGGGCACCAGGAGATGCTCTGGGCACCAGGAGATGCTCTAGGTACCAGGAGATGCTCTGGGCACCAGGAGATGCTCTGGGCACCAGGAGATGCTCTAGGTACCAGGAGATGCTCTGGGCACCAGGAGATGCTCTGGGCACCAGGAGATGCTCTGGGCACCAGGAGATGCTCTAGGTACCAGGAGCAAGATGCTCAGTGATACCAAGAGGGGGTTCAGCACTGGGACCTGCTCCATCCTTGGGATCCCAATGGGACACAAGGGACACAAAGGGGACACAAAGGGGACACGGGGGGGGCAGAGGGTGCCTGTCGCAGCCCCACACCTCTGCCGCTTCCGGGGCAGGCTGTTGTTCTTGATGAGCAGGGATTTGATGTGCTCGGCCAGGAGGTCGTCGTGTTTGATGCACCAGTGCCGCAGGATGCTCGTGGTGAACTGGTCGTCGGGGTGGCAGGGCCGGCTCAGCACCATCTTCACCATCTCCTCGCTGGGCCTGTGGACACCGCAGGAGGGAGGGAGGATGCGGAGGTCCCTGCCCAGTCACCCCCATTCCATCCCTTATCCCAGCACCATCATCCCGAGCCTTCCACTAAGGCAGTTTGGAGCTGGGATTAGCTGAGGTTAATGATGCTTTGCAGCGCAGGATGTGACCAATCCAGCCACGCAGGCAGAGAAACCCAGCTCCATGCTCTGCAGGAGGCAGGGGAATGGGAACCAGGGCAGGACTTGGACCCAGAGCAAGGTGGGGAGCACCAGGAAGAGGGGTTTTCCAACCTGAATCCTGACGGATTCAAGCTGATGGGGGTGGCATCCCCGTGGCCCTGCCCCCCTGATGCTGCCCAAGCCTCTGGCCCCACAGCACCGCACAGCACTTACTTCTCCCTCCTCAACTGCAGCAATAGGCAGGACAAGGCCTCGGGGTGGTCTGTGAAGAGGGGAGATGCTCGGTGATGAGCTCCTGGTGGTCCCATCCTGCGCCCGGGGGCCAGGGGCTCAGCTCACCTTTGTACTTGAGGTGCTGCAGGATGGGGATGATGGTCTCCAGGGGGATGCTGTGCGCCAGGAAGAGCTGCCACGTGCAGTACTGCTCGAAGGTCTCCCAGTCCAGGCTCTGGACTAAGGGATGACGGCAGAGCACAATGAGGGGACCCATCAGGACCAAGCCCAGCCCCTCGGTGAGAGCCAGAGGCATGGAGAAGGGAATGGAGGCCTTGGAGCTTGGAAGGGCTTTTCCACCCCGGGATGGGTGGGTGGGAGGCCAAATCCTGCCCAAGAGGACCCGGGTCACCCAGCGGTGATGCTGGGGCAGGGATTGCGGGTACCAGGTGCCGTGGGCAAGGCTCCAGCAGCGTGGTCCAAGGGCCACACTAAGCAGGGTGAGGGGCTCCCTGCTCTTGTTGGGGTCACAGCCAACAGGAAGCAAAGGGAAAGCCTGGTTCCAACCTTTGCCATCACCCTGGTGCCATCACATCCCAATGCACTGGAGAGGCCAGGGCCTTGCTGTCCCAGTGCGGTTGGATACGGACACAACGGGCAAAGCCATGGCGAAGGCTGGATGGGGGGCGGTCTCTGCAGCATGGGATGCTCAGGAGCTGCTCTGCAGGGAGCTACTCACTGAGGATGTTCAGCACCGAATCCTTCCGGAACATGACCAGGTTGCCCATCATCACGTGGCAAACCAGCTCCTGCAACTGGGAGGCAGAGAAAAACAGGGATCAGGGGGAGAGCTTCCCGTGGGATAAGGCTGGAGAGCAGGAGGGAAGCCGCGGCTCTGCCATCCTCACGAGTGATGCATCCCCGTCATCCTAGTGACGGGACAAGGGGAATGCCTTGAACCTGCCAGAGGGGTGATGGACGTGGCATGGACTCATCCCCGCATCCCTGGGAGAGCTGGAAGCAGATGGGACCCAGGGATGGGAGCATCATTCCCTGCTTGTGCCCCCTTGGGCTCCCAGCTCCATCCCTCCCTGCTGCTCAGCCTCGCTCAGGGCACAGGGTGCTGGAAGCCCATAGAGCCCCACAGCTCTGCCCCATAGCTCTGCCCCATAGCTCTGCCCCATAGCTCTGCCCCATAGCTCTGCCCCATGGCTCTGCCCCATAGCTCTGCCCCATGGCTCTGCCCCATGGCTCTGCCCCATAGCTCTGCCCCATGGCTCTGCCCCATAGCTCTGCCCCATAGCTCTGCCCCATAGCTCTGCCCCATGGCTCTGCCCCATAGCTCTGCCCCATGGCTCTGCCCCATGGCTCTGCCCCATGGCGCTGGGCACGGGGGCTGTGCAGCCAGGAAGAATAACAGGAAAGGAACGAAGGAATTGGAGCCGGGAGGGGAGAGGAAACTCATGGAGCTCTGCTGGGAATAACAAATCCTGGCTCTGCAGCCCGGGAGCAGGCGAGGGAAGCAAGGGGCTGGGCAGGGGGGGTCAGGGCATCCCGGCTCCAACCCTTCCTGCAGGCAGCTCTGGCTCCAAGGCGCCGCGTTCCAGGCCGGGAATAGCAGGAACAGCCCAGGAATGGGGGATAAATAGGGGCGGTTCAAGGGTTATCAGCACATCGCCAGGCGGCCCCGCCATTCCTGCCCTGCTATTCCTGGCTTGCTGCGGGCGACTCAGCTATTCCCTAGGGAAAGGTTCCTTCTTCCAGGGGGGTCTGAAGGAGGGCTCCCGGGGGAGGCTGCAGCGCATCCCACCAGAGATGGGAGTGCGCTGCCTGCATCCTGCCTGCGCTGCCTGGGCCCATAGAGGCTCAGCACCTCCTGCCTGAGGCTGCAGCTGCCGATTGCCACCCTAAACGTGCCCCAGGGGGGTTATTATTGATCCCGGTGGTTATGGGTTGCCCACAGTGCAGCAAAGGCACGGATTCCCTCCCGGCATGATCCCGGGATGCAGCGGCTTGGATTCAGCCTCCCTGCGGGAGTGACGTGCAGAGATTTGCTTTGCCCCACTCGAGCAGCGGGAAGGAGGCGGAAACGAGCGCGGCCGCATCCCTATGGCTGGGCGATTCCATGCTTCCCGTTCTTGGGAATGGAAGGGACAAGCACGGACCTGGAATGAGTCGATGACGGCCACAATCATGTTGAGCAGCTCCCCGCTCCGGAGGGTCTCATCAGGGAACTACGGGAGACAAAGCAAAGCTGGATTTGGGCAGGGCCACAAGGAAGAGGCCGGGCAAGAGGTCCCGGACCCCATCACATGGCGCTGCCTGCATCCTCCTGCCCAAGGGATGCAGCAAGCACCAGCCTCGCTTCCCAAGGGAAGCTGGAATGGGAAGAGGAGCCAAGGAAGCTGCTCCCCGGGCTCCGCCGGCAGCTGAGGGTGCCCAGCACATCAGTGGGATGCAGCTGAGCCCACCCGGACCGTGCAGAGCTGCATGGCATGGGGGTGATGGAATTCCGAGTGCGTGGAATTCCAAGGTTTTCCCTATCCCTGCTCCTCGTGCACTGCAGGATCCCCCCTTGGAGCATCCCCTGTGCTGCTGCGGGGTACATGAAGGGTTCTCCGCCGTCTCCGCGGTGCTGCTGAGCCCCTTTCCCCATAGATCCCCGTGGGAGTTGCCTATGGAATGGGGCTGCAGAGCCCCAACGCCCTGCGCATGCTCCTGCTGGAGCAGGCAGTGAGGAGGCAGAGGCAGAGCTGGGACCTGCCCCCGGAGCCGGAGGGGACGCAGCCTCCCCCGGCCCTGGGTGCTGCCCGCAAGCGAGCGGCGCAAAGGCAAGGCCGTGTCCGAGCGCCAGGGCCGGGATCCATCCCCACCCGCGCTCCCCGCGCGCTGGAAGCAGCCCAAGCCCGGCCTTAAGGCCAGGCCGGGGGGCAGGATTGGTGCTGAGCGCCCGCGGAGCGCGGCCCGAGCCTGACCTCGGTGTAGATGGAGGGGGTGAGGTAGCAGAGCAGGCGCACGTCGTCCTCCTGGCAGGCCTTCATGTCCATCATGAGGCAGGTGTGCAGGTCCCCCAGCTGCGTGGCCTGCGCAAAGCTCTCGTAGAGACTCATCTTGCCCGCGGCTGCTTTGCTGGGGGGGCAACGGGGAAGGGAGGAGGAGGAAGGGGAGGAAGGGGAAGGGGGAAGGGGGGGAAGGGGGAAGAGGGGGAAGGGGGAAGAGGGGGAAGGAGGAAGGGGGGGAAGGGGGAAGGGGGAAGGGGGGGAAGGGGAAGAGGGGGAAGGAGGAAGAGGGGGAAGGGGGAAGAGGGGGAAGGAGGAAGGGGGGGAAGGGGGAAGAGGGGGAAGGAGGAAGAGGGGGAAGGGGGAAGAGGGGGAAGGGGGAAGAGGGGGAAGGAGGAAGAGGGGGAAGGAGGAAGAGGGGGAAGGGGGAAGAGGGGGAAGGGGGAAGAGGGGGAAGGAGGAAGAGGGGGAAGGGGGAAGAGGGGGAAGGGGGAAGAGGGGGAAGGGGGAAGAGGGGGAAGGGGAAAGAGGGGGAAGGAGGAAGGGGGGGAAGGGGGAAGAGGGGGAAGAGGGGGAAGGGGGAAGGGGGAAGAGGGGGAAGGAGGAAGAGGGGGAAGGGGGAAGAGGGGGAAGGGGGAAGAGGGGGAAGGGGGAAGAGGGGGAAGGGGGAAGAGGGGGAAGGAGGAAGAGGGGGAAGGGGGAAGAGGGGGAAGGAGGAAGAGGGGGAAGGGGGAAGGGGGAAGAGGGGGAAGGAGGAAGAGGGGGAAGGGGGAAGAGGGGGAAGGGGGAAGAGGGGGAAGGGGGAAGAGGGGGAAGGAGGAAGGGGGGGAAGGGGGAAGAGGGGGAAGGGGGAAGAGGGGGAAGGAGGAAGAGGGGGAAGGGGGAAGAGGGGGAAGGGGGAAGAGGGGGAAGGAGGAAGGGGGGGAAGGGGGAAGAGGGGGAAGGGGGAAGGGGGGGAAGGGGGAAGGGGGGGAAGGGGAAGAGGGGGAAGGAGGAAGGGGGGGAAGGGGGAAGAGGGGGAAGGGGGGGAAGGGGGAAGAGAGAGGGAGGAAGGAGGAGCAGTGCCTGGGTGAGGAACCGGCTGCCCCGGCTGCATCCCTGAGCCGTGTCCTGGAGGCAGCGCGATCCCAATGGAATCTCGGGTTCCCCCGGGCCCTACCTGGCCTTCAGGTAGTAGAGGAGGTGGTACCCGATCTTGGGCTGCTTCTGGTAGAGCTCCGAGAGGAGATCCAGCAGCAGGGAGAAGCCGCTGTTGTCCTCCTGCATCTGGCAGAGATTCCTTCGGGATACAGGGAAGAGCCGCGTTAGTCGGGATGAGCCACACGGGAGCATCCCTGCTAGGGAGGAGGAGCCACCCACATCCCAGTGGCCTTCGCTGCTCCAGGCTGGATGGGGCTTGGAGCAAGCAGGTCCAGCGGGAAGCGCCCCCATCCAGGGGTTGGAGCTGGATGCGCTGTAAGGTCCCTTCCTCCCAGCCCATTCCATGGTTCTGTGATGCTTCCGTGCCCGTCTCCCTCATCCCCGGGCAGGAGCCAACAACCTCCCCTTGTCCGGAGCTCCCACACCCGAGCTGCACCCACGGTGGCGCCAGGGAGCAAACGCGGAAGCGCTTCCCAAAGCAATGCCAGGAGTCGGGAATGATCCTACCTAAATATTAGGTAGAGCGGCTTCCCCACGGACTCCTCCAGGGACCTGCGGGACGAGGCCAAGAGTCAGCGCTCCCGGTGCTCCCGCCCCATGGGGGTACCAGGGCAGCCCGGGACACAGGGATGCTCCTGCCAGCACAACCCCATCCCGGGAGCATCCCAGGGAGAGACGGAGCCTTTGGGCCCCTGTGTGCCTTGGTGAGCAGGCAGAAGGCACCAGAGCATCCCCTACAGCGAGCCCTGCGGGAGGAGGAGGAGGAGGAGGAGGAGGAAGGCTCCGGCCCTGCGGGCTGCTGCCCCCAAGGACAGCTCGGGAGCCCTGCGCTGCTCCGTTGGGGAAGCTGCAGCCCTTTGGGAAGCGGGGAACGCTGGCCCGGGCCAAGCTGGGTGCCAAGGGTGCAAGGGGGAGCCCGCAGGGATTGCTCCTTACTCCTCCGTGATTTCCTCCGGCAAAACCTCCCCTCGGAAGTGAGCCTTGAAGAGCTCCTGCAGGCAGGATGCGAGCCCCGACAACTGCTCCGAGTCAAAGTCCTCCTGGGAGGGAGAAAGCGAGGGATGAGCGCAGGAAGCCCAAGGATGCTCGGCGTCATCTTCCTGCCCCACTGCAGGGCCTGGAGCTGCTCGGCACGGAGGAATTCCCCCCCGGCCAAGCCTTTCCCTGTGCTCCCAGCGGGAAGAAGCGGCTCTCGGAATGCTAAAGGGCTGCTTGAGTCTAAAGGGAGCCGGGGATGGAGCCCTCCCAACGGGGATGGAGTATTCCCAACGCAGGGCACATGGAGAAGGCTCCAAAGGCTCCCAAAGGCCCTTGGGATGAAGGCAGAAGCTGCCCCATCCCTGGAGGGATGCTCCAGTGCAAGGCTGAGCTTCCGGGTCCCTTCATCCCCAAGCCCACATCCCTGCTGCTGCTTTTCCAGAGCGACATCCCTGGGATTGGGCAGTTACCTCCAGGACCTGATCCACGATTTCCTGCATGACCTCACATTGAGCTTCCGTGTCGCTGGAGCACAAAACCAAGAGGAAATCCAAGTTACATAGGAAGATGCCGGGCACAGGGACAAGGGGGGGCTCTGTGCCTGGGAGCAAGCCCCAGCACCAGCACCGGTTCGGATTGGTGCTGGTGCCAGGCTTAGGGGAAGGCAGAGAGGAGGCGAGGCAGCGCCCGCCCCAAGACAAGCACATCCAAGGGCTAAAAAGCCTAAGGTGAAGTGCAATTCCAGGCCTGGACACATAAATCCCATGGAATGAGCCCCTGTGCCAAGGTCTGCAAAGCAAGAGCTGTTTGTGACCTTCTTTAGCAGCAGCATTCCCAAGGGCATGGGGAATCCGGAGGGGGAAGCGCAGGGACCATGCGGATGCAGGTACAGCTCTGCCCCAGGTGGGGATGCAGCCCAAGGGCCAGCATCACCTCCCCTCCTCTATCCAACAGCAGGACACGAAGCGCGGAGCCTTCTGCCTTTCCCTCTCGCTCGTGGCCTGCTCTGAGCATCCCAAGCATCCTGCCCATCATTCCAAGGAGGAAGGATGATCCCGGAAGGCATCGACACAAGCGAGCATCACCAACCTCCCCTTCTGCAGCTGCAGGACTTTATCCTTCAGGGACTCATCCAGCTGGTCCAGGAAGGGGGTGATGTCCACAGGCTCCTCCACGATGGCTTCCTTGATGGGATGGAACCTGAATTCCCTCTTCTTTCCTGCAGCAAAGCAAGCAGCAGTGGCAGGGGCCGATCTCGGCCCCAGATGTGTGGGGCTGGGGGGCAGGGCTCCGGCCTCATCTCTTGCCTTCCCCCTTTCAAACCGCGTGGAGGGTACCAGGAATAGGGATGCGGGATGGGTTGGGAGTGCGGGGGGGGGGCTGGAATTGCGGCTCCCGCTCCATGGAGCTTCCCAACCTGTTCCATGCAGGAAGCACCAGGGCACAGGAGGTGCCACCAAGGGATGGGACGAGGTGGCCGCTGCCCTTTGCTTTCAGGCCTGGGGCCCTCTTAGGGGTCCCAAGCAGCCAGCGCAGCTCAATGGGGCTATAGAGGAGGATGCTAGAGCCCAGGATCACATCCTCTGCCCCACTGGGGCCCACAGAAGTCCCACCAGCAAGGGGAGGAACAGCTTGAGATGCCTCTGCATCCACAAAGGGGATGCACAGAGGGGATCCCGGCCTTCTCAGCCCCATTCCAGAGGAAGGGAGTGTAAGGAAAACCCTGCGGAATGAGCAATGAAGAGGCCTGAGCCTGAGACAGCCTATTCCCAAAGCAGAGCAGCATCCGCCATAGGGATTCCCAAGCAGTCACACACCAAGAGAGAGGAGAAAGGGCTACATTCGCAGGGTCTAAGCTCCAGGAATAACAAGGAGATGAATCCCAGCTTTCCTTGGAGCATGGCTGTGGATCAGATCCGAATCTCCTTGTCAGGGATTGGGAAGCAGCAGAGCATTGGCCTCAACCCCAACAGAAGGAAACCTGGAGCTCAAGAAGTGGGGGGGGGTGGCGGCAATTCCCACTGGGAATTGCGTGGGATCCAACTCCTGCAGGGCAGGTGCCAGCAGGGCACTGGAGACTTGGGGCTGCGGAGGTGATGCAGGAGGAGCCTTCCTCACCTTTGCTGTTCAGATCCTCCTCATCATCACTGAAGGCGGCCTCGGCGTTGTCATAGCAACTGTCATCCTTCTCTGCCATGTGGTTCTCCATCTCCATGGAAACGGGCTCCTCAATTTTCACTGGAAGCGGGTCAGGAAAGCGGAGGTTATCCGGGAGCACACACGGATGCTCTGGAATCCCCCCCCCCCAGCACCCACCCTGCTCCTTACCTTCAATGGGGGGTGAGGGTGAACTGCAGAACTCCGGGAACTTCTCCCTTAGCATGGCCCGGAGCTCCTTGTCCAGCTTGGGATTGTCAAAGAGAGGGGCCAGATGGCTGGGAAAAGGACAAGGAAAAGCCTCTGGGTCCTTATGGAGCACAAGCTCCCCTCGCCTGGGCTTCCCAATGGGCCTGGGGATGCTCCTACGGCTTTCCGGGGCCACCCATCCCCTTGGTGCAAGGAAGGGGGCTCGGGGCGAGCCTCAGCACCAGGCTGGGTCCAAGAGCATCCATAGGGATTTGCCTTACGCCAGGACTCGCTTCTCCACGATGTGGGTCAGGGAATTGAAGACCCCTTGCCGGACGTGAGCCTCCAGAGGGGGGTAGAAGTTGGGAATGATCTGAAAGCAGGAGCAGAATTCCATGAACCCGTCCGCCTCCAGCCCCAGCCCAAGCCATTGCTCAGCTCCTTGGGGCATCCTCAAGGGTCCGGAGCATGGGGCAGGGGATGAGCATCCAATGGGATCCGTTGGATGGGGCCGAAAGGGTACCAGCCCTTTCCTGCTTCCCCTTCCCCTTCCCAAAGGGAAGTGCACGAAGCAGGGATGAGGAACACGCATGGATGCTGTGGGAAGCCCTGGAGCCACGCTCCAGCAGCAGCGATCGCTGCAGGAGAGGGGAGCTCCCGAAACATCACCCAGCCCTTCCCTGCAATCTGGGTTATCCCAAGGACCAGCAGCTCCCATCCCTGCTTCCCGCAGGATGCAGGGGCAGGCCCAGCTCTGCTCCCTGGCCTTCGACAGGGAGATGATGGCTCTGGTCCCTCCCTGTGCAGGGACGCCCTGCATCCCTCAGGGGATGACACCCAGCCAAGCGTTCCATTGGGCTCTAAAGGGGACAATTCCAAAGCCTTTTCCCTATTAACGCTCATCCTTCGGGAAGGATTTGGTTATGGAATTCCCAGGAACGAAGCACGCATGGGCCCAATGCTCTGCTCCAAGCTCCGGGAACGGCCCTGGGTGCATCAAGACCCCCAGCAGCGGCGCTTCCCCAGCCCTCCCCGTTATCCAAGCCTAATCCCAGGTGGAATTCCCTGCAGACGCGGGGGCAGCTCACCCGGCACATGAAATCCAGCAGCGTGGCGGTGATGGCAGGATGAGGCTTCATGGAGTGGTGCATCACCAGGATGGCAGGCTCTGCACGGAGACAGCACGCAGGTGCTCAGCACCCACGGATGCTCGCACCCGCTGCGCACCCCTGCGCGCCCAGCCGGGGCCCTCAGAGCAGCTCCAGGGCCTAAAGGGGCTGCAGGAAACCTGGAGAGGGGCTTGGGACAAGGGATGGGATGGGGAGGAACAGCTTCCAATGGGAAGAGGGAAGAGCTGGATGGGATACTGGGAAGCTCTTCCCCATGAGGGTGCTGGGACACTGGGAAGGGTTGAATGGAGACGCTGTGGCTGCCCCATCCCCTGCTCCAGTGGAAGGTGTCCCTGCCCATGGTGCTGGATGGGCTTTAAGCTCCCTTCATCCCAACCCATTCCATGGTTCCATGATCCAGCCCCGAGCTCCCTGCAGGAGTGCCCTTTGGTGATGACCTCTTGGGCTTTCCCCACCGGGTCCCCTCTACGTCTCTGGCAGCTCACCCCCTTCTCCAACCCCCGCGCATCCGAAGCGAGATGCCCCATGGATACCTATGTTCATGATGCTGTCCTTCTCGGGGCTGAAGAAGAGCCAGTCATAGAATAAGGCCAGTTTGGCATTGGAAGCAGCAACGTTGGACTGGAGAAGGGAGAAAGCACACAACGGATTGGTGAAGGCAGCGCTGCGCTCCCACACCGGATGCGCTGATCCTGCTGCTGCGAGGCCGGAGCGGGGATGCTCTTCCCATGGAACAGGGCAGAGCTTTTAGGGACGAGCAGGGAAGCCTTGAGCCGAGCAGCTCCAGGCCGGGCTGGAGGCCTCTGCTCCGTGCTGATGCAGATGACACAAGCAGCGGTGCTCGGGACGGGCTGGGATGGAGAGCGGGGGAGCCAAACGGTACCAAAACACCCACTGGAACCCGAACAGCCCCTTGTGCCCATCAGCATCCATCAGAACCAAAAGGCTGCACAAGCTGGAAGTGAGCTGAGGTTCATGCCCATCCCAAAGGATGCGATGCCAGCAGCACTTGGAGCAGAACGCGGTGTCCCGATGGCTGCTCTCCTCCATCCCAACCCTGCATCCACAGCTCCCTCCTTCCTGCCAGCCTGCTCCTGCTTGAGGAGGTCACCCCCTTCCGTGCCTGGGATGCGATGCCAAGGCTCATTCCCAGGGGGACGGCTCCCAGCTCACCGTGCACGTGGTGAGCAGCCAGCCGATGATGGCCCAGCGCGGGAGGATGTCGGAGCTCAGCACCTCGTTGGATGGGTGCACCACGCCGCAGATGTACCGGATGAGGTCGCAGCGCAGGGACTGGCTGTCCGGGGTGGACAGGTACTGCCTCTGGAACCAGTCCTGGTACCGCTTCTGCTGCCCAAACCGCACCTGAAGGCAAAGGGGAGATGCAAGGGGCTCAAGGAACATCCCTCGAAGCTTCACTCTGCCAGGCAGGAGCAACATTCCCTGGCAAGGCTGGATTGGGCCGTTAACGGATGCCAGGGATGTCTCAGATCCACCCCTGTCGCTATCAGAAGCAGCAAAGCTCTGCCCTTTGCCCATATGGATGCTCCGGTGCTGGCAAGGCAATGGGAATGGGAATGGGATGGATGCCCCCCGGCCCTGTGCTCCATTTACCCGCGAGGTCATGAAGAGCAGCTTGGTTTCCATGTCGGGAGTGAGGCGGCAGGCAAGGAACTTGCGGGATGTCCTCGACTGCAGGAGCTGGAGGACACCTGGGAAGCGGGAGGAGAGGCTCATCCCTTGTATGGCACCAGCGGGATCCAGGCTGGGATGTGCCTGGAGCTGAGCTTGGAGCATTGAGCTACAGGCGGGGGACAGCGATCAGGATTCGGGCTGGGAAAGGGCTCCCTGTTGGAGATCACTGGGAGGAGGCCAGGAAGGAGCTGGGAGAAAGGGCGAGAGGATGCACAGCGAACAGGGATGGGGTCTGGAGGAGGAATAAGGAATTCCAGATGCCAAGTCCCACGCTGCAACCAAGAGGGAACATTCCCTCTCTCCCAGCCAAAAAGCAGGGATGGCACAGGGAATCCAGCATGGGAATGCCATTCCTCCCTGGGAAAAGGCACCCAGACGGAATACCGAGGATGAGCCACGATGGCAAACGGGTGTGCGTGGATGGGAAGGAGAAGGCAGGGATGCAAAAGCAACTGCTTGGAAGGAGGCTTGGGACAAGGGATGGAGGGGGACAGGACAAGGGGAATGGCTTCAACCTGGCAGAAGGCAGCTGAGGTTGCTCTTCCCTGTGAGGGTGCTGGGACACTGGAATGGGCTTGGGGATGAGGTCGGGCTGGAGGCGATGCCCTCCTTGGCCCCAGCCCTACCTGTGAACTGCGCGCTGAGGACCTGCGGGTTGTGGATGATGTCCTTCCAGAGCAGCTCGAACTCCGGGATCCTGGCCACGTTCTGCAGCAGCCGCACCAGGTCCCGGCCGATCATGAAGCAATCCATGAACTGGGAAAAGGGGATGGGAAAGCCTCAGGGAGCAACCGGAGGGGAAGGCAGGGATGGAGCCCTTCAACCCTGCCATCACCTCTGGATCTGCATCCCTGTTCCTCTCTGGAAGCAGTGGGATCTGAAGCGGGGGGACAAGGGGAAGGGCAGCAGCGATTTAAAGCTGTTCCCTCTCTTGCCAAGCAAACGAGGAGCCCGGGAATGTGCCATTCCCATGCCAGGCTCCGGCGTTAAGGCTTGGTCCTTCCTGCCCAGCAAGGGGAAGGGGAGAGCAGGCAGCAGTCGGGGTGATGGGGATGCAGCCGCAGCGCCCATAGGGCAGGGTGCTGGCAGCCGCGTGCGCTGGCTTCCCTGCATGGGAAGGCTGACGCAGGGGAAGATCAAACCTCCCCTTTCCAGCCTGGAATGGGATGGGAATGGGGGATCAACGGGCTCCAAAGGTGGGAACAACCACACGGCACCTCCGGGATGAAGAAGCGCTTCCAGCTCCATCAGGAGGAAGGGCAATGGCACCGCCCTGGGGGCAGCCCCCTGGTCCCCATCACCGCCTCGTGCTCACCCGTTCCCGGAGCAGGGAGATGCAGAATTCCACCTCCTTCTGGCGCAGCCCCTGGAGCTGGGCCGTGCCGTGGTGGTCCACGATGAGCCGCAGGTAGGTGTACACGGCCATGGCGATGAGGAGGCTGCTCTTCAGCACCCACTCTCTGCAAAGGGAGCCATCGCCTTCAGCCTCCTCCCGGGGGGATCCGCATCCAGGAGGGGTTTAAACAGGGGGAAAGTGAGGAGCAAGGGCAGGGAGCCCGGCCCCGTGGACCAGGGACCATTCCCTGCTCCGTACGGATGCTGGCTCCTTGTGCCCTCAGCACCTTCACAGGGAAGAGCTTAAGGTCCCAGCTCAACCTCCCCTCTTCCTGCTGGCCACACAGTGGCTGACAGGAGCCAGGATGCTCACATCCAGCCGGGTGCTCAGGACCAGCCCAGCTCCTTTGCCACTGGGCAGCATTGCAGCCGCTTCCCTACGCCAGGAGCGCTCCATGGGGTTATGGCGAGCCAAGTGCTCGGAGCCGTGTGGAACCTCAGCCAATCGGCCCATGGATCCGGCCTGTCCAGACCCAGGATGGATGGGAAGGGACCTCAGAGATCATGGGGAGCCCTTTGGAACCTTCCTGTGCTCAAGCAGATCAGCTCCAGCCCAACCTGGGGTTGTCCGAACGTGGATCCCCTCGATCCCTTTATCCCGATCACTGATAAAGGGATCAGACAGGATTGGGTTGGAGCTGGATGGGCTTTAAGCTCCCTTCATCCCAAGCCATTCCAGGATGCTGATACCGCTCAATCCCTTTGTTTCTCCAGGAGCTGCTCCGGGGATTCCAAGCTCCCTGCTGCTGGGTGCGCCACATTCCCAGCCTCCCTTATCTAAGCTGCACAAGAAATAGCCCTGCTCCAGAATTAGGAGCTCCCTTGTTTGTGCTGGATGCCAGGCACGGAGATGGACCAGCCCCAGGAGCTGTAAATCAAAGTGCCCCAGGGCTAGGGCACCGCTGTGGGCAGCAGCTCCAAGCCACCGCCCCAGCAGCGAGCAGCATCCCTGTTTGCTTCCCCATCCATTATCCAGGGGGAATGGGCTGCGTGAGGAAGGACGCTGGGGGGGTTCGGGGTCAGCGAGGAGCTGGGCATCAACTGAAGATGCTGCCAAAGAGGAGGGAGGAAACCGCCTCCCCCGGGCGCGGGATCCATTGATGTGAGAGGCAGAGGCATGGGAACGCTCGCAGGGAACGCTGAGGATGGGGACGAGCATCCCAGGGAATGCCGCAGGAGGACGGAGCAGCGGCGGAGCTGCGGCTGCAGGAGCAGCTCTGCTGTGGCCCCCTTTAATGAACGCCCTCAGCATCCCCAGGGCAGCCCCAGCTCCTCCTCAGCCTGCCTTTAATTAAAGCCTGCCCTTAATGAAACCCATAAATCTCAGCCAGGCGCTGCAGGCCCCCCCCGGCTCCCTTGCAACCCCCCCGCGTGCTGCCTGGGATGCTCCATTGGTCCTCCAGCCATGAGCCTGCACCTCGAGCATCGGCTCCGGTGACAAAGCCCAGCTGGGATGCAGCTGGATCCCAGCCCCACAGCCAGATGTGGCCTTGGGAGCCCACTGAGCAGCTCCTCCGATCCAGCCGCTTGCACTTGTGGGGATGGGGATGGGGATGGGGATGGGGAGCATTCCCAACGGGCTCCGAGGCTGCAGTGAGCAGCACCAGCACATGGGAGCACCATGGCAATAGCATGGAATGGGCTCCAATAGCATGGAATGGGCTCCAATGGCACGGAATGGGCTCCAATAGCATGGAATGGGCTCAAATGGCATGGAATGGGCTCAAATGGCATGGAATGGGCTTCAATAGCATGGAATGGGCTCCAATAGCATGGAATGGGCTCCAATGGCACGGAATGGGCTCCAATAGCATGGAATGGGCTCAAATGGCATGGAATGGGCTTCAATAGCATGGAATGGGCTTCAATAGCATGGAATGGGCTCCAATGGCACGGAATGGGCTCCAATGGCACGGAATGGGCTCCAATAGCATGGAATGGGCTCCAATGGCATGGAATGGGCTTCAATAGCATGGAATGGGCTTCAATAGCATGGAATGGGCTCCAATGGCACGGAATGGGCTCCAATGGCACGGAATGGGCTCCAATAGCATGGAATGGGCTCCAATAGCATGGAATGGGCTTCAATAGCATGGAATGGGCTCAAATGGCACGGAATGGGCTCCAATAGCATGGAATGGGCTCCAATAGCACGGAATGGGCTCCAATAGCACGGAATGGGCTCCAATAGCATGGAATGGGCTTCAATAGCATGGAATGGGCTTCAATAGCACGGAATGGGCTCCAATAGCACGGAATGGGCTCCAATAGCATGGAATGGGCTCCAATAGCACGGAATGGGCTCCAATAGCATGGAATGGGCTCCAATAGCACGGAATGGGCTCCAATAGCACGGAATGGGCTCCAATAGCATGGAATGGGCTCAAATGGCACGGAATGGGCTCCAATGGCATGGAATGGGCTCCAATAGCATGGAATGGGCTCCAATAGCATGGGAAGAGTTGAGCTTAGCACAAAGGCAGGGGGAGATGGTGAAGAACCAAGCCTAGAAGGTCCCAAAGGCTCTCTCCTTCCCCATCCCATCCCCAGGTGGCACTTCCAGCCCAGCCATTCCTGGGAGCTGTTACCTGCAGGCAAATAAAGGCTTTCCCAACCTGATTGCCAGGCACCGGGATAAGCGCCTGGAGGAAAATCACTGCTGCTCCAGGGCCACTGGGAAGCAATGACTCTGCCCAGCCCAAGCCCGTAGCAAAGGACCATGCTGATCCCATAGGACAATGCTTCCCAGCTGGCCTGGCCATAACAAATCCCCCTTTTAGCCCGGCTGGAGCAGGAGCTCTTTAAACCCAGGAAGCTTTTAGGGCAGTTACCTCCTCCAAAAGGAACCCCCCCTTCGCAGCGCAGGAAGGGAATATTCCTGGACTGCTGCTCCCAAGGCACGTGTGCGCAAGGAGATGGGGCCGGACAGCCACTGGGTGCGGTGTGTTAGGGGCACGCGAGGAGAGGCAGCATGGGACATGCACCACATCCACACGGAGAGGCTTCAGGATGCTCTCCCATATATAAGAAGGGTGGAAGTGGTGATCCTAAAGGCCTGTTCCAACCAAGGGATAGCATCCAAAGGAGGAGGAGGTGCAGGGAACCCCATCACCACCCCAAGTGAGCACAAGCACCCCCTCAAGAGGGATGGGGAGGTCTCTCCCCGCACCCCAGCCATTCCCAATGGCTCCCAGCATCCCTACCTCTGCTCGGTGAGGATCTCCAGCACGTTCTCAGCCAGCCAGATGTTCTTGGCTGTCACATCCCCACCTGGAAGCACAGGAGGGGAAAAGCCATGCAGACCGCAGTGCGGATCCGCTGCCAGGCTCGTGGACCACCTCCATCCCTGCATCACGCCGGGCTGGGGAGCATCCCCTGCCTGCAACACGCTCCCAGGCCCACGGCTTTGTGTTAGGGGATTGAAGGGGGGGGCTCGGCTGCATTAAAGCACAAGGCCCGCGATGCTACGGACCCGCTGGAGAGCAAAGGAGATGGGATGCAGCAGCGGGATAAAGGCCTTTATGGAGCACGGCTGGGGATGGAGGGAGCTTAAAGCTCCGGCAGCTCCAGGGGCAGGGCAATGCCTGAAGCAGGGACCCCAGCGGCTCAGGGCAATGGGAGCAGCAGAGGCCCCGCATGGGGAGCTGTGAGCCAGGGGATGCTGCTTGGCTCCGCTCCCCTCTTCCTGCCCTGAGGAGCAGCCGTTTCCAGGCACACCCAAGGCAAGGCCAAGGTCAGGGCGGCCGCTGGCCACGGATCCCTGCTCCGAGGGGCAGGGAACACGGAAGAGGCCCCGTTCCTGTGGGGCAGGAAAGGCGTCTGCACGCGTGCGCTCCCCCCCCGGCTCCCTGCGCGGCTCCGGCTCCCCCAGAGCTGGGATTCAGGAGCATCCCCTGGGAGCCCCGGCGCTTCCTGCCTCTCGCTGTGATTCACCCCTCACAGAGCAACAGCTTCGGCCTCTGCTCCATGCCCCTGCGCAGGCTGGGGCAGGCTCGGTGCCTGCTGCCTGCAGCCGGGCTCGGGGAGCTCGCCTGGCCCCGGCTGCACAGCAGCAGAGCTCTGGCTTTGCCACATCACAAAGCAGCCCCAGTGCAGCACTGACAGGGCCTGTGCTGCTGGCGAGGGGCAGGAGCCGCGGGCACTGCAGGCAGGAGCCGCGGGCACTGTGAGGCAGGAGCTGCGGGCACTGCAGGCAGGAGCCGCGGGCACTGCAGGCAGGAGCTGCGGGCACTGCAGGCAGGAGCCGCGGGCACTGCAGGCAGGAGCCGCGGGCACTGCGAGGCAGGAGCTGCGGGCACTGCAGGCAGGAGCCGCGGGCACTGCGAGGCAGGAGCCGCGGGCACTGCGAGGCAGGAGCCACGGGCACTGCGAGGCAGGAGCTGCGGGCACTGTGAGGCAGGAGCCACGGGCACTGCAGGCAGGAGCCGCGGGCACTGCGAGGCAGGAGCCGCGGGCACTGCAGGCAGGAGCCGCGGGCACTGCGAGGCAGGAGCCGCGGGCACTGCGAGGCAGGAGCTGCGGGCACTGTGAGGCAGGAGCCGCGGGCACTGCAGGCAGGAGCCGCGGGCACTGCGAGGCAGGAGCTGCGGGCACTGCAGGCAGGAGCCGCGGGCACTGCAGGCAGGAGCCGCGGGCACTGCGAGGCAGGAGCCGCGGGCACTGTGAGGCAGGAGCTGCGGGCACTGCGAGGCAGGAGCCACGGGCACTGGAGGCAGGAGCCGCGGGCACTGCGAGGCAGGAGCCACGGGCACTGGAGGCAGGAGCCGCGGGCACTGCGAGGCAGGAGCCACGGGCACTGCAGGCAGGAGCCGCGGGCACTGCAGGCAGGAGCTGCGGGCAGGACGCTGGGCCACGACTCACCTGCAATCTGCTTCATGAAGGTCATGCAGACTCCATCAGCGCCCAGCACCCCGTTCTTCACCAGCTCCCGCAGCAGCCACACGAGCTGGGCACAGGGAGAAATCACTGCAGCTTCCCCATAGCATCCCCAGCACCGGGGCTGCCTCCTTCCCCTGCCCGAGGTCCTTGCCATGGAGCAGAGCAGCTCCCTCGGTGCCCATTGCCCCCCACATCCTCTGCCCACGGTAGCCTCTGGCAGCTGGTGTAACAGGGGCACTTTGGGGCAGAGGAGCTCCCCCTCCTCACCTGGGTGCGACAGGTATCCTGCAGCTTCAAGTACTTCTCCATCAGGATGTGGTTGATCTTGTTGAGGACGATGTTCATCCCATCGCGGCTCACCAGGGCCAGGTCCCGGTAGCACTGCAGTGGAGGAGAGCAGGGGATGGTTATGGGTGAGGAAGGCCCACAACGGGCAATGGCTTCATGAACCCGACCGGATGACAGCAAGGAAATGATCCTCAGGGAAAGGCCACGGAGGCAGAGCTGGATCAGCCCCCCAGGGCCACCCTTTGGGATGCTCTAAACGGAGTCACGGGATGCAGCCCCAGGAGCCGAAGGGCACGGAGCCCACTGGGTGTCCCTGCAGAGACCACCACTAAGAAGGATGGGCTCATTCACAGCCACATCCACACTGCTCCGATCCCCGTGGCTGCAGGGGCAAGGGGAACGCTCTGCTATGGGAAGAGGGAATTATCCGAGGGAAAGGAAGGGCTTGCTCCATGCTCCTGTGCACCAGCAGCCAGGGAGCAAGGTGCTGGCTCTGCTTCCCCTCGGAGCAGGGCAACCGCGGGATGCTAATGAGTGCCTGGAGGTTAACGTGTGCCAGTAAATGCCTTGGTATTCCAGAGCTCCTGAGGCCTCCGAAGGTGCCTTTGCCCAGATTCCCTGTGCTCAGGCTTTCTCCATCCCTTTCCCATAGAGCCCTGTGGCAAACCAGAGCGACGCAGAGGTCTCCATGCACCCAATGCCAACGGGAGCAGCAGAGCCCCAGGGCTGCAGACGCTGTGGGGCCTTCAAGCGCTTCTGAAATGCCAAATGAACGCCCACAAAGCAGAGCCAGACTCGAAGTCTCCACACGGAGCTGGCCAGAACACGCAGCAGCTCCCTCCCTGTGTCAGCTCCAGACATCACTCCAATGGGAAAACACAGGGATAAAGCCGCTCCAGGACACAGCCGAACAGGGCAAGGAAGCTTTTAATCCCTTTGGAAAGGTCCCTGCCCTGCCTAAGAGCTCATCCCCATCTCCCCCCTGCAGGTTAAAGCCATTCCCCTTGGCCTGTCCCTACACCAGAGCTCATCCAAGCCCCTGCTCCTTGCCCCAAAGCACAAGTGGCCAGAGCAGAACAAGCCCCATCCCATCATGGTCAGGGCAATCCAAGGCATCACCAACCCCTTCCCTATCCGGACTCCTGCCGAGCAGGACGGCAGCAGGAAGCCACAGGGCTTGGAGAAGCTCTTCAGGTCCCCAACAGCCACAAGGGTGGGGAGAGGACCTGAATGTCCTCATTACTGCTGCAAGCAACCCATCACCTCCTCCCTGCATCCCAGAGCCAGCATTCCCACTGCACTGCACAGGGAGGAAGGATGGATGTGTGCTTGAAACGAAGGGAAAAGAGGAAGAGGCATGGAGAGGAGGGAAGAGACCTCCTCCCACCCAGGTGCTGGGCAGGCACTGCAGGATGCAATGGGCAGGCACTGGAGGATGCAATGGGCAGGCACTGGAGGATGCAATGGGCAGGCACTGCAGGATGCAATGGGCAGGCACTGGAGGATGCAATGGGCAGGCACTGCAGGAGGCGCTGGGCAGGCACTGCAGGAGGCGCTGGGCAGGCACTGCAGGAGGCGCTGGGCAGGCACTGCAGGAGGCGCTGGGCAGGCACTGCAGGAGGCGCTGCAGGAGGCGCTGGGCAGGCACTGGGTTCAGTGCACTCTGACCCCGGAGCACCAGGGTAATTAAAGCAGGAAGAGGAGGGAGCTGGGCCACGTCCCTTGGGAATGAAGGGGTCAGAGCCCTCCTCAGGGCTGGACCAGGGCAGCCCAGCTCATCCCAGCTCATCCCTCCTGCCTGCGGGGTCAAGGCAACTCGAAGGAGGAGGGGAGGGTGGGCTTCAGCCCCGGGGAAGGATCCTGGAATGGGCTGGGATGAAGGGAGCTTAAAGCTCATCCAGTTCCATGGGCAGGGACAGCTCCAACCCGGCCTCGAGCACTGCCAGGGACGGGGCAGCCCCAGCTTCTCCGTTCAACCCATTCCAGGTCCCCTCACTTCTTCCTTGCTTCTTCCTCACCTCCAGCCCAAATCCCCCCTTAAGCCAAGAGGAAACAGAGGACACCAGAGCAGGGATGGACTGGAATGCAATCAGAGCAGGGATTAAACCAAGGCAGAGCCTTGCGTGAGTCACCTCCGGCCAGCGCAGCACCGGGATTTACGGAGCATCCCCACCACCGCGCACTGAAGAGTCCCCTTCAACCCCTTCACATCCACTGCATCCCAAGGAGCCCGGGAAGGGCTCATTCCAAAGGTTTTCCTTGGAGCTGCTCCAAGGAGCTCTGGTTTCTGTGATACCAGCTCCAGCCCCGCGTCCAAGAGCTTTCCCATCCAAAACATTCACCTTCCTGGAGGCGGGCAGCTGCAATTCCAACAATCGCCCTTGACAGCATCATTACAAAGGGATTTAAGGATTCGGTCTGGAATCACCAGAGGGGGCTGCTGAAAAGCAGTTTTCCTCTAGGAATTGCCCACGTTCCTAAGGTAGAGTCCAGGGGGTTATTCCTGTAGCTTCCAGCATCAAATCCATGCTGGGCCTCCACAGACAAGGCAGAACCATGGAACCCCAGCCCGGGGTGGGCAGGAAAGGACTCGAAGGCCTAATTCCAGGCAGGAATTCTTTCCAGGTTGCTCCAAGGCCCTTCAGAACCAGTGCCTGCCTCCCACAGGGAAACCCCCTTCATTCCCAGGCTGTGCAGGGACCCGACCAAGCCCCTTCCCTTGGTGGCAGCATCCCTGAGCATCAGCCCCCGGAGCACACGGGTGCAGCACAGCCAGGATGCCCTGCTCAGCACCGGGATCCCAGCCTGGCGGGAGCCCCAGCACCGCCACATTCCCACATTCCCACCGGGACATCAGTGCTGGACAAAGCTCCTGTGCTTGGCTCCTACCTTCTGCGCCTGAGCAGGTTCAGTGAGGACCAGAGTGAAGAGCCCCAGGCAGATCTCCTCGTGCTGGGGGCTTCCTTTGCATATCTAAGGGAGAGGAAGGCAGAGCCAGCAGTGAGACGGGACAAGGGAGGCGAGAGAAGCAGGAACCCCCCAATGGAGCATCCAGGAAGGAATCCGAACCAGGAAACCGGGAATACAGAAACCCCTGCAGCAACGGGAATGCCCTTGGCACCGAGAGCCTTGAGTGACTTCAGGGTATCTGAGGGGCAACGACCCCCTGCCACAACCAGGAGCACATCATGGAATCATGGAATGGGCTGGGATGAAGGGAGCTTAAAGCTCACCCAGCCCCATGGGTTCACAGCTTCCACAGAGCAGGATGCTCCTTGAACACGGCCAGGGATGGGGCAGCCACGGCTCCATAGGGCACCAGTTGGACTCAATGGATGGGACCTGCCCCTTCTCTTCCAAGCGGGAATGCATTCCAGGAGCCCTAAAACCCTCCCTTGGGATGCCAAGAGCTCCCCAGGAAGGGAAGGGGCCCCTGGAGCACAGCCCAAGGTGTCTGGGGGGGGTTACAACTGCACCGGGCATAGCTGAGAGCCCGTGAGCAATGCACACAGCCTTATAGGGTAACATCTGCAGCTCCATCCCCTCGCCAGCACGAGCGTGCCCTTTCCAAAGGGCTGGAATCTGGTTGCTGGGAGGTCAGGCAAAAGCTGAGGCCAAAAAGACCCAAGGAATTCTGTGTGCGTGTGCCCATGCACGGAGCTGGGAAAGGGGCAGGATCCACCTGAGCCCAGCGAGGAACCGCAGTGATTTGAGGGAGCAATTGGCTTCCAAATGGATCGCTAGGGTTGAAGCCACAAAGTGTGGAATTCTGAAGTGGGAAGCACAAATCCCCCCCCCCCCCGCTTCCATGAGTTCCTTGTTCCAGGCAGGATTTGGCCTATCCCAAAGGACACGAGGACTTACGTGAGCATTGAGAGCATCGTTGGCTTCCCGCTCCGAGAGCCCATTGGTGAGCGCCGTGACGATGCTCACGCATCTCTCCAGCCTCTGGAACCAAGAGGCATCCATCGGGATGCTGCCAGGACAGAGCAGGGCTCCAAACCCCCCCAATCCCCCCCTGCCATGAACACGGATGGCAGCTTGATCCCAAGCCACTCGGAGGTATCCATCATCCAGGGCCGGAGCCGCTGTTCCCATCCAAACCTCCCGGTCCCATCCCATCTGAGCAGGTTCTGGTAGAGCATGAACAGCAAGAGATGCTTGCATGGAGCATCCGGAGGGATGGAGATGGGAAAAGCCATGAGGTCAAGAGCACAGGCATGGAAACAGTGGAGAAGCAAACCATGGGATCATGGGATGGGTTGGGATGAAGGGAGCTTACAGCTCATCCAGGTCCAACCATTAAAGCCCGTGAGGAACGGGCTTTATCCCAGGGTTTTATGCAGGAGCAATGGGGCAAAGCCCATGAAGATCCCAGCTCGAAAGCACAGGAATGATGTGGGAAAGGAGGACAAGATCCAGGAGCTGAAAAGCAGAGGGAGAACCCCCCCCCGCCGGGAAGGAATCAGCCAGAAGCAGCTTTTCCCGACTGGAATTTGGTCACCGGTGCTTGTTTCCAGCAGTGGAAGAGATGGAGCTGGATAAGGACCAGCTCATCCCTGGGAAGTCTTCTCCACCTCCATCCACACACATCCATCACCATCCCCAAGAGGAGCTCCACTGCTGCTTCCTTCCCAACCCAGATCAGCGGGAGCATCCCAGGACACCCACTTCAGGAGCGTGGAGCTGCTTTTCCAGCCCAATTGGAAGCTCCCAGCCGGAGCTGGGAATGTTCTGTGCAGCCCTGGCCAGGTCCCAATGCACACACATGGGGAGCAATGACTGCTTGGAAGGCACATAAATACGCAGCTTCCAGAGCTTGGGATGGCGTTATTCCCATCGGGATGGCATTATGCCCATCGCCACCCTGCAGCTCAAAGCCAATGGGATGCTGTTGCTCCTCTGGACCACTTTGGGAGCCTCAAATACATTCGTTTCCATCACACAAGCAGCAACCATTGCACTGGGAACAAGCAGCAGCATTCCTGAACCTGGGATCCTGCGGGATAAGCGCCAACCAGCGTCAGAGCAACGTGGTCCCGATGCTCCTTGCTCTGGGATAGGAGCAGCACCAAACCCCACCGCAACCACGGGAAAAGCCCATTGGGAATCCTGGAAGGGGATGGAGCTCACCCAGCTCCATGGCGAGGGACGTTTCCCATGGGTTGCCACGGAGCATCCACACCTCCTCCATTCAGCCCATCCCGGTGCCCCAGCACCCTCACGGGGAAGCACTGCCTCGGGTGCCACCTCCGTTCCCGACGCCCTATCCCTGCATCCCTGCATCCCTGTATCCCTGCATCCCTGCATCCCTGTATCCCTGCATCCCTGTATCCCTGCATCCCTGTATCCCTGCATCCCTGCATCCCTGTATCCCTGCATCCCTGTATCCCTGCATCCCTGCATCCCTGCATCCCTGTATCCCTGTATCCCTGCATCCCTGTATCCCTGCATCCCTGTATCCCTGTATCCCTGCATCCCTGTATCCCTGCATCCCTGTATCCCTGTATCCCTGTATCCCTGTATCCCTGCATCCCTGCATCCCGGACCCTGCCCCCCCCGCGCCCATCACCTACCTCCTCCAACTCATCCTTGGCATCCAGGAGGCTGGAAACCAGCAGCTTCCCTCCTGCTCCCGCCGCTCCCCCCTTCCCCTTCTGCATCTCCATGGCTCGGGGCCGGGGGGACCCCCCTGAGCGAGCCCCCCCCCCCCCCCGCTCTTCCTCGCCTGAGGATGAGGAGGGCGGGGGGTCCTTAAGGGCAATGCCCCCCCCGCCTGCTCCCGGGGGGTTAGGGCCGTGCTATGGGGCTGCCCTATGGAGGGGCACAGGGGGGATATGGGGGGGGACACAGCCCCTGTGGGGGGGCCCGGAAGGCACCGGGAGAGACACGGCGGGGCCCGGCGGGAAGAGGAAGAGCGGCGCGGCCGGAAGAGCCCGCCCCCCCCCGGGCCGCTGGCCAATGGGAGCGGGGATAGGGCTGGGAGTGACGGGTGAGTGGCTGGGGTGGGAGGGGCGGGGACTAGATGGGGTGCAGCCAATGGGGTGGGGAGGCGGAGATAAGAGGGGGAGAGAGACCAATGGGGTGCGAGGGGCGGGGCTTGTGGAGGTGGGTGCTCCGCCCTCTCAGCGGCAAGGGGGCGGTGGGAGCGGCCCGACGGGACCCGATGTGGGGCTCAGGACAGGACCCGATGTGGGGCGCAGGACGGGACCCGATGTGGGGCTCAGGACGGGACCCGATGTGGGGCTCAGGACGGGACCCGATGTGGGGCGCAGGACGGGACCCGATGTGGGGCTCAGGACGGGACCCGATGTGGGGCGCAGGACAGGACCCGATGTGGGGCGCAGGACAGGACCCGATGTGGGGCTCAGGACGGGACCCGATGTGGGGCGCAGGACGGGACCCGATGTGGGGCTCAGGACGGGACCCGATGTGGGGCGCAGGACGGGACCCGATGTGGGGCTCAGGACGGGACCCGATGTGGGGCGCAGGACAGGACCCGATGTGGGGCGCAGGACAGGACCCGATGTGGGGCTCAGGACGGGACCCGATGTGGGGCGCAGGACGGGACCCGATGTGGGGCGCAGGACAGGACCCGATGTGGGGCTCAGGACGGGACCCGATGTGGGGCGCAGGACGGGACCCGATGTGGGGCTCAGGACGGGACCCAATGTGGGGCTCAGGACGGGACCCGATGTGGGGCTCAGGACAGGACCCGATGTGGGGCGCAGGACGGGACCCGATGTGGGGCTCAGGACGGGACCCGATGTGGGGCGCAGGACGGGACCCGATGTGGGGCTCAGGACGGGACCCAATGTGGGGCTCAGGACGGGACCCGATGTGGGGCTCAGGACAGGACCCGATGTGGGGCGCAGGACGGGACCCGATGTGGGGCGCAGGACGGGACCCGATGTGGGGCGCAGGACAGGACCCGATGTGGGGCTCAGGACGGGACCCGATGTGGGGCTCAGGACAGGACCCGATGTGGGGCTCAGGACGGGACCCGATGTGGGGCTCAGGACGGGACCCGATGTGGGGCGCAGGACGGGACCCGATGTGGGGCGCAGGACGGGACCCGATGTGGGGCTCAGGACGGGACCCGATGTGGGGCGCAGGACGGGACCCAATGTGGGGCTCAGGACGGGACCCGATGTGGGGCGCAGGACAGGACCCGATGTGGGGCTCAGGACGGGACCCGATGTGGGGCGCAGGATGGGACCCGATGTGGGGCTCAGGACGGGACCCGATGTGGGGCGCAGGACGGGACCCGATGTGGGGCTCAGGACGGGACCCGATGTGGGGCGCAGGACGGGACCCGATGTGGGGCGCAGGACGGGACCCGATGTGGGGCGCAGGACAGGACCCGATGTGGGGCTCAGGACGGGACCCGATGTGGGGCTCAGGACGGGACCCGATGTGGGGCGCAGGACAGGACCCGATGTGGGGCTCAGGACGGGACCCGATGTGGGGCTCAGGACGGGACCCGATGTGGGGCTCAGGACGGGACCCGATGTGGGGCGCAGGACGGGACCCGATGTGGGGCTCAGGACGGGCCCCATCACCCCCGGTCCACATCACCTTTATTATAAAATTAGACCTCTCGTGACCCCCCCGGCCCCGAACCGCCCCCCCCGAGCCCTGGACCCCCCCTCTCCGGTGCCCGTGCCCGGAGGGTCCCATGGGGCCCCCCCCGGAGCAGCCGGGATGCACTGGGGTGCACTGGGGTGCATTGGGGTGCATTGGGGTGCACTGAGGACCGGGGGGGGGCTCGGAGCTGGTGCCTGGTGCAGCCCCCCCCGGGGTCTGGGTGCTGTCGGGGGGGGTCAGCCCCGGGTGCTGCCCCCCCGCTCCCCCAGCAGCCAATAGGTCCTCAGCTTCCCCTTGCCCTGTGGGGAGAAGGGGGGGGGCATCAGACAAGGGTGGGGGTGCCGGGGTGCCCATTGCCCCCTCAGGGCTGTGGGATGAGGATGGGGAGGGGGGGGCACCGCACTGGGGGCGCTGAGGCTGTAGGGGGGGGCAGGACCCACCTTCATCTCCACGTCCCCCCGGAGCTCCAGCTCGAAGCAGCCGAACTCCTCCAGCACGGCCTTGGTCACAGCAGAGATGTGGATCCTCAGGGCTGGGGGGAGCCAGCGGCACCCATGGGTGCCCATCAGCACCTCTAGGTGCCCATCAGCACCCATGGGTCTCCATCAGTTCCCATGGGTGCCCATCAGCACCTCTAGGTGCCCATCAGCACCCACGGGTGCCTGTCACCACCTGTAGGTGTCCATTAGCACCCATGGGTGCCCATCACCACCTATAGAGGCCTATCAGCACCCATAGGTGTGCATCACTACCTATAGGTGCCCATCAGCTCCCATAAGTGCCCATCAGCTGCCATAGGTGCTCATCACCACCCGTAGGTGCCCATCAGCATCCGTGGGTGCCCATCACCACCCATGGGTGCCCATCAGCTCCCACTGGTCCCCATCACCACCCATAGGTGCCCAGTAGCACCCATGGGTGCCCCTCAGCTCCCATAGGTGCCCATCAGCACCCATGGGTGCCCTCACCTTCCCCATTGGACTCCATGCGCGAGGCCGTGTTCACCGTGTCCCCGAACAGGCAGTACCGGGGCATCTTGAGCCCCACAACTCCTGCACAGACGGGTCCTGGAGGGCACCCAGTGAGCACCCCCCACAGCTCCCACCCCACATGGCCCCACTGCCCCCTGGGGTCCACGGCAGGGCTGGGTGCCCACTGACCTGTGCGGGTGCTATGGCTCTGTCCCCATCCCCATTGACCCATATGGGTGCCATGTCCTCATCCCCATTGACCCACATGGGTTCCATGTCCCTCTTCCTGTCCCCATTGACCTATGTGGGTCCCACGTCCCTCTCCCCATCCCCACTGACCCACATGGGTCCCACGTCCCCATCCCCATTGACCCCATATGTGTTCCATATCCCCATCCCCATTGACCCACATGGGTCCCACGTCCCCATCCCCACTGACCCACATGGGTCCCACGTCCCCATCCCCATTGACCCCATATGCGTTCCACATCCCCATCCCCACTGACCCACATGGGTCCCCCATTCTCATTGACCCTCATGGGTCCCCCATCCCCATTGACCCACATGGGTTCCCCATTCTCATTGACCCCCATGGGTCCCCCATTCTCATTGACCCTCATGGGTCCCCCATCCCCATTGACCCTCATGGGTCCCCCATTCTCATTGACCCCCAGGGGTCCCCCATCCTCATTGACCCAAATGGGTCCCCCATCCCCACTGACCCCCATGGGTCCCCCATCCCCATTGACCCCCAGGGGCCCCCCATTCTCATTGACCCCCATGGGTCCCCCATTCTCATTGACCCTCATGGGTCCCCCATCCCCATTGACCCACATGGGTTCCCCATTCTCATTGACCCCCATGGGTCCCCCATCCCCACTGACCCCCAGGGGCCCCCATTCTCATTGACCCCCATGGGTCCCCCATCCCCACTGACCCCCAGGGGCCCCCATTCTCATTGACCCCCATGGGTCCCCCATCCCCACTGACCCCCAGGGGCCCCCATTCTCATTGACCCCCATGGGTCCCCCATCCCCACTGACCCCCAGGGGCCCCGCATCCCCACCGCCCCGCACTCACCCGTGTGCACCCCAATGCGCAGCCTGAGCTGCTGCTGGGGCCGGTGGCGGATGCGGAAGGAGCGCACGGCGTCGAGCAGCGCCAGCGCCATCCGCGCCACCTCCGGCGCGTGCTGCTTCCCGTTGCGCACCGGCAGCCCCGACACCACCATGTAGGCATCGCCGATGGTCTCCACCTTGGGACCCACACCACACCGTGGGGTGCAACCCCACCTCCCTTCGGGGGGGCCCCCGGTGCCACGCGGGCCCCCGCGCCCCCACCTTGTAGACGTCGAAGTTGTCGATGATGGCGTCGAAGCAGGTGTAGAGGTCGTTGAGCAGCGTCACCACCTGCATGGGGGTGCTCTCGGCCGACAGCGCCGTGAAGCCCACGATGTCGCTGAAGTAGATGGTGACGCTGTCGAAGGCCTCCGCCTGCACCGTCTCGCCCCGCTTCAGCTGCTCCGCCACCGAGCTGGGGGGGGGACACACGCACGGGGGGCCCCGAGTCAGCAATGGGGTGCGGGGGGGTCAGGGATGGGCCTGGGCCTGCTCAGGATGCTCAGCCCTGCCCCGTGCGGGGGGTGGCAGCTTTAGGGAGCACCGAGAGCCACGGGCATGGGGCTTTGGGGGGTTCAGCGCCCCCATGCCTGAACCCCCCCATGCAGCAGCCTGGGGGGGGCCCAGTTCCTCCAAACACCCCCGAGCCCAAGCTACGTGGGGGTCCTTGGGGTCCCCAGTTCCTCCATCCTCAGCCCCAAACCACACTGGGGTCCTTGGGGTCCATAGGACGCTGCTGTCTCCAAGCCAACTGCAGGTCTTTGGGGTCCCCAAGGTCCCCTTAGCCCCTCCAAGCACCCCAGGCCTCAAGCTCTATGGGGGTCCTTGTGATCCGTGGCACCTACAAACATCCCCAGCCATGCTAGGGGTGCTTGGATGCACCCATCAGCAGGTCCAAGCACTCATCACAGCAGGTCCAAGCACCCATGAGCAGATCTAATCACCCATCAGGTCCAAGCATCCATCACCAGGTCCAAGCACCCATTACCAGGTCCAAGCACCCATCACAGCAGGTCCAAGCACCCATTACCAGGTCCAAGCACCCATTACCATGTCCAAGCACCCACCACAGCAGGACAGAGGGGGGATGCTGCTGCGGTACCCAACAGCGGGGGGCTCTCTAGGGGCCCCATGGTGCTCACTGGGGCAGGATCTGGTAGAGCAGCGCCTCCGCCTTGCGCTTCTCCTCCAGGTAGGCCTGGGTGCGCTCCTCCACCAGCTCCTCCAGGTTGTTGGCGTACTGCTCCATGCGGGACAGCAGGTTGTCCAGGATGTTGCTGCTGCTCTCCCTGCGGGCAGGGGCTCAGCACCCACCCGGGGACCCACGGGGGTCCCCCCTGGCGGGGCCGGGCCGGTACCTGTTGAACTTGCGGAGCTGCACCTTGATGTGGTTGAAGTCCGGGCGCTCCAGGGCGTCCTCGGCCCAGCAGAGCTGCATCAGCTGCCCCAGCTCCTCCATGTGGCACCCGACGGCGGCCGAGGGGCGGAAGCTGGGGCGCTCCCCGCTCTTCACCCGCTCGATGATCTCTGGAGGGACAGCACCCGTCACAAGGGACCAGCACCATTGGTAGATCCAGGCACCCAGCAGCTCATCCAGTAACCCATCCACTGGTCCAAGCACCCATCACAGGTCCAAGCACCCATTAACTGATCCAAACACCCATTAAGTGGTCCAAGCACCCATCAGTAAGACCAACAACCCATCAGCTCATCCGAGCACCCAGCAGCTCATCCAATAACCCAGCAACTGGTCCAAGCATCCATCAGCAGGTCCAAGCACCCATCAGTGAGGCCAACAACCCATCACAGCACGTCCAAGAACCCATCACAGCAGGTCCAAAGACCCATCACAGCAGGTCCAAAGACCCATCACAGCAGGTCCAAAGACCCATCAGCAGGTCCAAAACCCCATCACAACAGCTCCAAGAACCCATCCGAAGGTCCAAGCACCCATCACAGCACATCCAAGCATCCATTGGCAGGTCCAAGCATCCATTGGCAGGTCTAACAACCCATCACAACAGGTCCAAGCACCCATCAGCTCCTCCAGCCCCCCAACCTTTGGGGCTGAGGTCCATCCCCTCCACGTAGAAGACCCCGTTGCGCAGGGCGATCTCCTGCAGGATGATGCCGAAGCTGTAGACATCTCCCTTCTGGGTACCACGGGCCGGGGGTGACTCCATCCTCAGCAGCTCGGGCGCCGTCCACAGCTTCTCTGTGCCACCAAGAGGGTGCTGAGGGCGAGCGGGGACCGCGGGCTTTGGGTGCTGGGATGGGGTTAGGGCTGGGGGCTCACTGGCGAAGAGCGCGTGGGTGTCCTCTCCATCGGGAGGCAGGCGGAAGCTCTCCAGCCCATAATCGGTGATCTTGAGCACGAAGCGGCTGTCCACCACGCAGTTGGAGGACTTGAGGTTCCCATGGGAGACGATGACGCCGTTGTGCAGGAATTGCATCCCCTGGGTGGGTTGGGAGTGGGTCAGGCCATGGCTGCTGCCCACGGTGGGAATGGGGATGTGGGGATTCGGCGTCCCCATCTCTTACCTTGACAATGTCGTGGGTGAGGGAATAGCGGAACATCCAGTCCAAGGTGATGCTCTCGTTCTCCAGGATGTCCTGAGGACCACAGCATCACCATGGATTGAGCCACGATGGGGACCAGCAGCCATCGGCTCCTCCCACCCCAGGCACCCAGAGAGCAGCTCCAGCAGCTCCAATGGGTGCTGGATGCAGCAGCCCCAGCTCCAATGGGTTCTGGATGGAGCATCCCCAACCCCGATGGGTTCTGGATGGAGCAGCCCCAGCCCTGATGGGTTCTGGATGGAGCAGCCCCAGCCCCGATGGGTCCTGGATGGAGCAGCCCCAGCCCTGATGGGTTCTGGATGGAGCATCCCCAGCCCCGATGGGTTCTGGATGGAGCATCCCCAGTCCCAATGGATGCTGGATGGAGCATCCCCAGTCCCAATGGATGCTGGATGGAGCATCCCCAGTCCCAATGGATGCTGGATGGAGCATCCCCAGTCCCGATGGATGCTGGTGGCCCCGTGGTACCTGCAGGCTGCCCCGGGGGCAGTACTCGGTCAGGATGCAGATGTTGGGGGGGTCGGTGCAGGCGCCGATGAAGCGGGTGAGATGCTCGTTTTGGACATCCCGCATCTAAGAGATGGGAGCAGGAGCTGGGAGCGGCCCCATGGCCCTCCCCACCCCACCGGCGCCCTGCCTTCACCTACGTGCTTCAGCTCGAACAAGACCTTGCGCGTCAGCTCGATGCGCTTGCGGTTCAGGTGCTTCACGGCCACCAGGTTGCCCTGAGCAGGCACAAAGGGATGGGAAGGCACCGCTGATCCCAGATCCCTGCACCAGGCCGGGATGGGAGCAGCCTGGGCCGGTGGAAGGTGTCCATGCCCCTGGGAAAGGGGGGGGCTTTGAGGGGCATCCCAACCCATTCCATGGTACCTTGTAATACGCTGTCTTGGCGTAGACCTGGAACTGCCCCTCTGTGGTCATCAGTGAGCCATAGTTGGAGCCCCTCTGGATGGGGAGAGACACGGCATGAGCCCTGTCCCTGCTCTCCATCATCTCCAAACCCTGATCCTCATCATCTCCAAACCCTGATTCCATCATCTCCAAACCCTGATTCCATCATTTCCAAACCCTGATCCTCATCATCTCCAAACCCTGATCCCATCATTTCCAAACCCTGATCCTCATCATCTCCAAACCCTGATTCCATCATCTCCAAACCCTGATTCCATCATTTCCAAACCCTGATCCTCATCATCTCCAAACCCTGATCCCATCATTTCCAAACCCTGATCCTCATCATCTCCAAACCCTGATCCCATCATTTCCAAACCCTGATCCTCATCATCTCCAAACCCTGATCCCATCATTTCCAAACCCTGATCCTCATCATCTCCAAACCCTGATCCCATCATTTCCAAACCCTGATCCTCATCATCTCCAAACCCTGATCCCATCATTTCCAAAGCCTGCCCCCATCCTCTCCGTCGCCTGCTCCCCACCACCTCACCAGGGACAGGGTGAGTTTGCTGCCGGCGCCCCGGAGATGCTTCTCCAAGCTGCTCATCTGCACATCTTCCCACCGGATCCGCCACAGCTCGGCCGCCAGCTCCTTCTCCAGCGCCAGCTTCCTGCTCCAAGGAAGCATCCCCATGAGACCCCCCCGTCCACCCCCACCACACCGGGGGGGCACAGCAGCACCTACCTGTAGATGAAGAAGGAGGTGACGGTGACGGCCAAGAGGATGAGGCTGACCACAAGGGACAGGAGCTCCAGGGTGGACAGGCTGCCTGCAGGGTGACAGGAGGCCGGGGGGTGACCAGGGTGGGGGGCCCGTGGCCCGTGTCCCCCCCCATGGCCACCGCTCACCTTTGTGGCACAGGGGCTCGCTGTTGTCAAAGCCGCAGGGGGGGACATCCGATGGGACGACGTTCCCTGGCCAATGGATGGCCCGGCCCGGCACCATCTGGAGCTTCTTGGTGGTGCCGTTGTAGTTGGCCACAATCTGATGGGGGATGAGGGCAGAAGAGGGTGGGAGGAGGCCCCGGTCACCCCCTGGGGCCGGTGGTCCCCGCGTTGGGGCTCACCTGGAAGTCCCCCAGCACCGGGTCCATGTCCCATAGGGAATAATCGCTCTCCCGGTCGCCGTTCTCATCAATCTTCAGGAAGCCGGTGACGCCTGAGGGTGACACGGGGGAGCCATGGATGGGATGGGAATGGGATGGGGATGGGATGGGGTGGGATGGGGATGGGATGGGATGGGATGGGGATGGGGATGGGGATGGGGATGGGGATGGGGATGGGGTGGGATGGGATGGGATGGGGATGGGGTGGGATGGGGTGGGATGGGGATGGGGTGGGATGGGGTGGGATGAGATGGGGATGGGATGGGGATGGGATGGGGATGGGATGGGATGGGGATGGGGATGGGATGGGATGGGGATGGGATGGGGATGGGGTGGGATTGGATGTGATGGGAATGGGATGGGATGGGACCCACCGTAGAAGGTGCGGTTCCACATCTGGCGGGTGATGGCGGAGGCGTTGCTGATGGAGCCACCGCGCTCCAGTGTCTCATTGAGGGCCTGTGCATAGAGCAGGACCCCGTCGTGGAAGGCAGCCGCAATGAAGTTCATCTGGGGGCATGGGGACAGCTTGGGATGGGGAATGGCTTCAGCTCCATCCCGTGTCCCCTCGTCCCCATGTCCCCAACTCCATCCCATGGCCCTCAGCAGCTCTATCTCCATCCCATGTCCCATCTTCCTCCCACACCCCCTTGCCCTCAGCTCCATCCAGCATCCCTCAGCAGCTCCATCTCCACCCTATATGATTTGTCCCTTATCCCAGTTCCCTTCACCCCCCAGCTTTCCCATTCCCATCCCTATATCCCACCAAGCCGTCCTTCATGGAGAAGTTGAAGTGAGCCATGGCCTCCTCCTTCAGCCGCGCCAGGAAGGGCCGGTACTCAGGGTTTGTGGGCTCCTTGTAGGTGATGATGGTGACAGCCTGGGAAGGGGAGAGCGGATGGAGCTGGGACATGGGGCCATCAACTGCATCCCTTCCAAGCGAGCAGCACCCATTGCATTGTGATGCACACACATGGTGGGTACCAGTATCATACACGATGGGTACTGGTATCGTACACCATGGGTACCGGTATCACACACGATGGGTACCTGTGTTACACATGGTGGATACCAGTATCACACATGATGGGTACCGGTGTCACACACGTGATGGGTACCGGTGTCACAAGTGATGGGTACCACTGTCACAAGTGATGGGTACCGGTGTCACACACGATGGGTACCGGTGTCACAAGTGATGGGTACCGGTGTCACACGTGATGGGTACCGGTGTCACACACAATGGGTACTGGTGTCACACGTGATGGGTACCGGTGTCACACACGTGATGGGTACCGGTGTCACCCACCTCGAAGGCCCTTCGTGCGGCCGCATCGTGGCGGTCCCCGCGCCTCCAGGGCCGCTGGGGCTCGGGGAAGCGGCTCCCCTGCAGGCTGGCCCCGAAGATGTCGATGTAGAAGAAGACGAAGTCCCCGCGCGTGAGCCCCTCGCGCTCCGCCTGCAGCAGCAGCTCCCGCAGCGTGGCCGGGGCGCAGCACACGTAAACCACTGCGGGAGGGACCAGGCGGCAGCCCTGAGACACCGCGGCCCTGCCCAGGGCACCCCGAGACACCGCATCCCTGCCTATGGCAACCGGGGACATCCCCATCCCTGCCTATGGCAACCAGAAACATCCCTGTGTCCATCCCCCAGCTCCACCCCATGTCCTGCAGCAGCTCCACCTCCATCCCGTCCCAGCTCCATCCCAAGTCCCCTTGTTCCCATGTCCCAGCTCCTTTCCATGTCCCAGCTCCCTTCCATGTCCCAGCTCCCTTCCATGTCCCAGCTCCATCCCATGTCCCCGCTCCCTTCCATGTCCCCGCTCCATCCCATGTCCCAGCTCCCTTCCATGTCCCAGCTCCCTTCCATGTCCCAGCTCCCTTCCATGTCCCAGCTCCCTTCCATGTCCCAGCTCCATCCCATGTCCCAGCTCCCTTCCATGTCCCCGCTCCCTCCCATGTCCCAGCTCCCTTCCATGTCCCAGCTCCCTTCCATGTCCCCTTGTCCCCGTGTTCCAGCCCCATCCCACCTCCATCCCTGTACCCCCCAGCGCTGGGGCTGTCCCTGGGCTGTGCCTGTGCGGGGCAGGGGCCGCAGGGAGCGGGGCCCCCCCGTGCCCGTTGCAGGTTTCCTGTTTTCCCGGCTCCGCTTCCTCCTCCCCGGGCCCGATCCCGGCAGAGCCCGACCCTGGCCCTGGGAGCGACCCCGCTCCTGCCCCCCCCCCGATCCATTGGCACCAATGGGACCCCCAGGAGCTGCCCTGTGAGGGGGGCTCCGGCCGCTCCCAGCACCCACTGAGGGCAAGCGGGAGAAGCCGGGGCCGCCCGGATGGCACCCACCCAGCGCCAGCGCCGCCGGCACCACCCATTGGCTCTGGCTGGAGCGGATGGGGATGGGAATGGAAATGGGAATGGGAATGGGAATTGGAATGGAAATGGGAATGGGAATGGAAATGGGATGGGAATAGGGATGGGGATGAGAATGGAATGGAAATGGGGATGGGAATGGGAATTGGAATGGAAATGGGAATGGGAATGGAAATGGGATGGGAATAGGGATGGGGATGAGAATGGAATGGGAACAGGGATGGGAATGGGACTGGGATGGGAATAGGGATGGGGATGAGAATGGAATGGGAACAGGGATGGGAATGGGATTGGGGATGGGAATGGGGATGGGAATAGGGATGAGGATGGGAATGGGACTGGGATGGGAATAGGGATGGGGATGAGAATGGAATGGGAACAGGGATGGGAATGGGATTGGGGATGGGAATGGGGATGGGAATAGGGATGGGGATGAGAATGGAATGGAAATGGGGATGGGAATGGGACTGGGATGGGAATAGGGATGGGGATGAGAATGGAATGGGAACAGGGATGGGAATGGGATTGGGGATGGGAATAGGGATGGGGATGAGAATGGAATGGAAACAGGGATGGGAATGGGACTGGGGATGGGAATAAGGATGGGAATGGGAATAGGGATGGGAATGGGGATGAGAATGGTGGTCACGCTCAGCAGCTCCCAGTGGATCACAACATGGGGTGAGGGCAGTACCCATGTGTGCAGTCATGCAGCACGCCTGTGTCAGCCATGTAAAGTTGGGTACAGTCGTGTTGAGAAGAATAGGAATAGGAATGGGGATAGGCATAGAGATAGGGATGGGAATGGGGATGGGGATGGGGATAGGAGTAGAGATAGGGATGGGGATGGGAATGGGAATGGGGAATAGGAGTAGAGATAGGGATGGGAATGGGGATATGAGTAGAGATAGGGATGGGGATGGGGATGGGAATGGGGATAGGAGTAGAGATAGGGATGGGAATGGGGATGGGAATGGGGATAGGAGTAGAGATAGGGATGGGGATGGGGATGGGAATGGGGATGGGAATGGGAATGGGGATGGGGATGGGACAGGGGCTGGTGACCGCACTCCTCAGCTCCCAGCGGGACACAACACGGGCTGAGGGCAGCCCCTTCAGTGGCCCCCATCGCCACCACCCGGAGCCCATCCCCGCTCCCCCTTTCCCTGCGCTTCCCCCCCCACCCCAGCCCCAGCACCCACCGCGTCCCTTGTGCTTGATCTCCTGGATGATGAAGGAGAAGTTGCCCCCGCCGCGGAACACCACGTCCAGCACGGTCAGGTTGCGCAGGGTGGGCAGCTGCACGTAGAGCCCCTCGGCGGCAAAGAAGTAGGGGCGGTCGTCGACCTTCTCGTCCCAATAGACCAGCAGCGCCCGGCGGGTCCAGTTGAAGCGGCGGTGGAGCTGCACCCCCAGCTCGCCCAGCTTGCGGTGGCTGGGACCGGCGCGGGTCGTGAGCCCGAACTGCTCCCGTTTGTCGTCGAAGCCGTGAGCTTCGGCCCCCGCCGTCACCAGCGGCAGCCGCCAGTGGCTGGTGAAGCGGGCGACCGGGGCCGCCGTGTACACGCAGCCGGGCCCCAGGAAGGCTGCGGGGTGATGGGCGAGCTGCAGGTCGACGGCGGCCAAAGGCGCGGCCATCTCGGAGCAGACGCCGTGGCCGTCCTCGCTGCTGCCGAACACCCAGCGCAGGGTGAAGCCGGGCAGGAGGTCGGGACGGGCGTTGACGGCGGCCACGGCCAAGCGCACGGCGGGGCCCACGCGTGGCCAAGCCCAGGGGTAGCTGAGGTTGCGCTCGGGTAAGACCACGGCCAAAGTCAGCGCCGTTGCGGCCGCCGTCGCCGCCGGGGCCGCGCCGCAGAGCGCGGCCAAGACCGCGAGCATCGCCCCACGGAGAAGGACTTCGGGAGTGCCCCCCCCCAGCCCCGCGGCACAACGGGGCTGAGCCCTTCCTTTCCCCCCCCGCCTTGTGACACAACGGGGCCGTTATCATCCACACCGAGCTTAACTCCTTCCTGCCCGCCCCGGCGAGGGCTGCGGGATGGGGCCGCCCCGTGGTGGGTGCGGGAAGTCCCGTCCGTGGGGTGTCAAAAGGGGGGAAAGGGGGAGTTTAGGGATGCCGGGGGGGGGGACACGCTGGGAACGCCATTGGAATGGGCACCCTTGGAACGGGGGTGCTGAGACCGCACAAACTCGCCCCATGGAGCCGCTCCAGCGCCGCCCCGTCGGGTTTCAGTGGGGCTCGGGCACCCCTGGTCCCCATCCTTAGGGGTGCTCCACGGGGAGGTGACCGCGGGGCGATGCTGCTCCGGTTCCCCCGGACGCGAGGGGGGTTTGGGGACACGGGATGGCAAACGGGGACCGCGGCTGTCCCGGGACGCTCCCAACGCACTGTGCCCGATAAGGCTGCAGAGGGGCGGGTTGACCGGAGCGGGGGAGCACTAAGGCAGCGCCAGAAGCGGCGGCAAAATGAGTGTCATTAATTAAAGTGTTAATGAAGGGGAAAAGGAATGCGGGGGGGTGTGTGTGACTGTGTGTAAAACAAGCTAGCAGAGGATGGTTTCGATCCATCGACCTCTGGGTTATGGGCCCAGCACGCTTCCGCTGCGCCACTCTGCTCCACGGGGTTCTCTGTCCTACAGCGCAGTAAGTAGCCACTCCGCCCTTGCGCATGCGCACTGAGCCCCTGCTGCATTCGTACCCATCGCACCCCCTCCAGCGGCCACCCGCGCCATGACGGCTCCCTTGCCCCCTCCCCTTTGATCGACGTCCGCTTGAACCAATAGCGTGCCAGCCCTGCGCTGCCAGTGGGCGGGACCACACCGGCGTGAGCCAATAGGCGGCCAGGTTGTTGCGTGGTGCCGGCAGCGCAGAGCGGCGGGGTCTCATTGTTGGGCACGGCGGGACCATGAGGTGCGGAGCTCGGTGCGGGGAAGGGGGGGGTGTCCCGGTCCCCGTCCCCCGTTAACGCCGTTCCCGTCTCTCTCCCGCAGGGGCGACCGAGGCAGAGGCCGCGGCGGACGCTTTGGTTCCAGGGGAGGCCCTGGCAGTGGGCGAGTCTGGCTTCTGCTCTAGCGAGGGTGGCTCTTTAGCACGGCAGGACCTAGCGGGGGGGGCCGCGGCCGCTGCGGCCGCGCTGCGGGGCGCAGGAGCCGGGATGGGGGGGGTCCGAGCTGGCAGCGTAGCGCAGGAGAACGATGAGGAGTAGGGCACAAAGGGGAGGGGGGGGGAACGGAGCGGCCCCTCCGGGCCTGCGGGCACAGGGGAGCCCCGGTGCGCGGCCACTGCCCGTTGGCACCGGGCTACGGGGCTCAGCTATGGATAGCGGGGCTGAGAAGAAGCCTTTCCCGTTTCTATAGGGCTTTTCCGGCGTCTCGGGGCTGGGCCGTGGGGTGGTTGGGATCCCCACCCCCCCCTCAGAGGATAAAGTTGGTTCTTGTCTTCTTTTATCCCTTTAGGTTCCGGCCCTTTGTGCCGCACATCCCCTTTGATTTCTATGTCGTGAGTAAGCTGTGTGCAGGCGCCAACTCGTGTAAAGCTGCATCCGCACCCCCCCGTGTGCTGGCGGTGGTTTAGGGTAGCTGGAGGCAAGGAGTGCACTGGAGATGCTGTTGGTTCCGTAACTAACCCCCAACGGATCTCATTGTGTGGAGTCTTTGTGTTACATTGGATGCAGTGGGGTAGCAACCACAATCAGTGCCTCCATTGAGGCTTTTCTGCCCCCCCCCTGGACCCCCAGTTCTTTGTCACACAACCACTGGAGTTGCTCCAGGAGCTGCCATTCACTCATCAGATGCTCTCCAGGCTCTTTGTGCTGTGTCAGTCATGGAATCACGCTGGGTTGGGATGAAGGGAGCTTAAAGCTCATCCTAGTCCAAGCCCTGTCCAACCTGGCCTTGAGCACTGCCAGGGATGGGGCAGTCACAGCTTCTCCATTCAACCCATCCCAGTGTCCCATCACCTGCACATGGAAGAGCTGCTTCCTCACAAGGACCAACAGCAACACGCATTTACCCCCTTAGATGAGGAACTGATTCCCTCCTCCTGCCCAATATCTTCCCTTTAGGATATATGACATCCACAGCAAACAGATTCATTGAATCATCCATTCCAGTGACTAAAACCCCTCTTCCTAAACCCATTCTTCATTAGATCTGCCCTGCCTGCATGCTGGTGCCTCCTCCCACCACGGTGTTCCCATTGGAGCAGGGTGGGAGCTGCCGTCTCCCAGTAGGATAATGTGACAGTGAGGTTCTACGATGGGGAGCTCCCAAAGGAAACAAGCACTGGGACACGGTTCCAGGCTCGGGTTGCGGTGTGTTCCTGGGGGATGGAGCTCATCTCTGATCCCTTTCCAGTGTGAAATGGCTTTTCCACGCGTGAAACCGGCTGCAGATGAGACCGCCTTCAGTGAGGCCCTGCTCAAGAGGAACCAGGACCTGGCTCCCACCGCTGCCGAACAGGTTCTGTGTTGGAACTCAAACCTTTGGCTGGATGAGAGCACAGGGTTAGAGAGCGCAGAGCGTGGGCTACAACGTGCTCCGTTCTCCCTGGAAGAAGCCCTGCAGTCGATACAGGAGCGGGCTTCCTTGGGCAGTGGCTTTTCAGTGTGTTTCTCCATTATAGAGCAGGGCTGTGCGCATGGTGCCGGGTGTTCTTCCACCTCATGGCGGGGGCAGAACTGACCCCCGTGTGCTTCCTTTCCAGGCGTCCATCCTTTCCCTGGTGACCAAGATAAACAACGTGATCGACAACCTGATTGTAGCCCCGGGGACGTTCGAAGTGGTGAGTCCAAAAGCGGGTGGGAGATGGGGGGGGGGGAGATTCCACGTTCCTGCTCCCAAACCTGGCTCCAGGCGATGCTCGGCTGTCACCCATGGCTTGCATTTCCTCATGGTTGCTTTGCTCTTCCCCACAGCAAATCGAGGAGGTTCGTCAGGTGGGCTCCTATAAGAAGGGGACCATGACCACAGGCCACAACGTGGCTGACCTGGTGGTGATCCTCAAGATCTTACCCACCCGTGAGTATTGGCCACGTGTCCTCCTCGTGGCTCCGGGCTCAGCGCTGCTCTCACCACTGCTCCTCCTCCTTCTTCCCAGTGGAAGCTGTGGCAGCCTTGGGAAACAAAGTTGTGGAAAGCCTGCGAGCTCAGGACCCTGGTGAAGGTGGGATGGGGCCTCCGTCCTCTGGGGTTGAGGGGGGCAACCACCACAGCTCAAGCCTCTTGAGCCCTGGTGCCCAGCCAGGATATGTGCCCCCTTTGCTGTTTCCCCCGTGGTTTTTCAGCCCTTCCATGAGGAATTCTCCCTCTGTCCCCCCAGTTCTGACCATGCTGACCAACGAGACGGGCTTTGAGATCAGCTCGGCCGACGCCACGGTGAAGATCCTCATCACCACGGTGCCCCCCAACCTGCGCAAGCTGGACCCGGAGCTGCACCGTGAGAGCTCCCTGCTGCCCATGGGACCCTTCCTGGGGCCCAGGGAGCTTCCCAAAGGTCCATCCCTGTCCTCCTTCCCCTTAAAACCAGCCCTTTCTGCTGCTTCTTCCAGTGGACATCAAGGTGCTGCAGAGCGCCCTGGCTGCCATCAGGCACGCGCGCTGGTTCGAGGAGAACGCGTCGCAGTCCACGTGAGTCTGGCCTCAAGTTGGGAATTCCGACCTGGAAGAATCCTTTGCAGAGCACGAGGAGAGCGCTCATGAGCCTTCTTCCCATTGTCTGCTCCAGGGTGAAGGTCTTGATCCGGCTGCTGAAAGACCTGAGGATTCGATTCCCTGGCTTTGAGCCCCTCACGCCCTGGATCCTGGACCTGCTGGTGAGCAGCCCACGGGAATGCTGGCAGCGGCATTCCCATGCTCTCATCCCAACACCCTCTCTGTGTGTTCACCTCTGCAGGGGCACTATGCTGTGATGAACAACCCCACCCGGCAGCCCCTGGCTCTCAACATCGCCTACAGGTCTGGTGCTGCTTCCTTCGCTCCTATAAATCCCTGGTTTGAACACATCCAAGGAAAGCAGCAGCATCTTGGGGCTTGAAGGGACCTTTCCATGCTGGAATGGTCTCACTCCAAACCATCTCATCCCATAGGCGCTGCCTGCAGATCCTGGCCGCGGGGCTCTTCCTGCCTGGCTCCGTCGGCATCACGGACCCCTGTGAGAGCGGGAACTTCCGAGTCCACACAGTCATGACCCTGGAGCAGCAGGTGAGCTCCTGCCCTGCTGTGGACGGGATGAGAACCCCTCCCTGCCCTGACTCTGCCCTGTCCCCATGCAGGACATGGTGTGCTACACCGCACAGACACTCGTCCGCATCCTCTCCCATGGAGGCTACAGGAAAATCCTTGGCCAAGAGGGTGATGCCAGTTGTAAGTGAGGCTGGGGCCAACGCATGGCTCCAGAGAGGCTCTCAGTGAGCTGCTCTGTGCTGCTGGAAGCCTTCTCCAGGGCTCCTGGAAGCCTGGAGCAATGGGAAGGCTTCCATGGGGCTGGAGTTTGGCCGCGCTGCTCCATGCCACCTTGGTTGGGTTTGCAGACCTGGCTTCGGAGATGTCCACGTGGGATGGAGTCATAGTGACGCCTTCCGAGAAGGCTTACGAGAAGCCGCCAGAGAAGAAAGAAGGAGAAGAAGAAGAAGAGAACCAGGAGGAACCTGCTGCAGGTGAGGAGGAGGAGAGCATGGAGACACAGGAGTGAAGGTGCCCATGGAAAGCCTAGGGGCTGCTGCAGTGCCCTAAGAGGCTGTGATAGAACCTGAGCAGAGGAACGAGCCCACGACCTGCCCCTTGTCTGTGGTTTTATAAGTTGCACATTAAAACGTTTCCCCCCTTTGGAGCACGTCCCGGTTGTTTTAAGTGCAAGACACATGATGGGAAAGGGGCCGGGACGCAGTCGTCAGCCCATCAGCACCACCTTTATTACAGCACCTCCTGTCCAGCCAACTGAGGCTCTGCCCTGCTCCTCACCCTGGAGGCCATCTCCATGCCACAACCGGGGGGGGATCCCTGCTCCCCCCCCCGGCCTATTCCCATCATTGTCCTTTCGGGGCTCACACCCCCAGCACCCAGCCCAGTTCCTGGGGCTCTGGGCACAGCCTCACTTGCCCGGCAGCCCCTGGGGGTAGGCCCCGGCCGCCTCCAGCATCGCTCTCCTCCGCACCGTCTCCTTGGCCACGCTGTGGTTGAGCCTCCGCAGGCGTTCCTGTGCCAGGGGAGCAGCAGCAGCCGTCAGGATGGAGGGGATTGGAACCCCCGTTTGCTCCCCATTCCCCCCCATTGGCATTCCTGGGCTGACCTGCGCGTTCTGCAGGATGTTGTTGACCAGCACCACCCTGCGCCGGGCGTTCAGCAGCTTCTTCACGTAGGGGTCGAGGTCCAGGGCCACCTTCTGGTCCTCATTGATGCGGCAGAGCTCTGGGCAGAAGGGGGCAGAGGGTGGGAGGGGGCTCCCCGTATCTTGGAAGCGATGCCCCCCATGTCTTGGAGGAGCCCCCCACGTCTCGGAGGTGCCCCCCCTGTCTCACCAGTGGCCAGGCTGTCGATGTGCTCCCGCAGCTCCACCTGGCTCTCCCTGCGGAGGGGACAGCTCCATGCTCCACGGCCAGGATACCCCAAACCCACCCCTCCTCCCTCCACCGCGGACCCCAGCGCCCCATTAACCCACCTCCGGCTCCGTGCCCACCCCAAATGCTCCCTCCGGTCCCGACAGCCCGGCCCCGAACCTCCCATCTCCCCACGCAGCAGCCCCAAGCTCCCCTCGGGCCTACTCCCGCCCCTCAGGCGCCGTCCGCCCCGGCTCCGTTCTCCCGCTCCCGGACCTGACGGCATGGACGTGCCCATCGAGCTGCCGCACCGCCGGGCGCAGGAACTGCAGCAGCCCCTCCGCGAACAGCTCCCGAGCCGCAGGGCCGCCGCTGCCGCCCGCCGCCATCACGGCCGGCGAATGGCGTCCCCTCAGCGGTGGGCGGGAAAAGCCGCTGCCGCGGGGCATGCTGGAAAATGTAGTCCAAAGGGAAGACAAAGAAGAGGGTTCTGGGTGGAGCCGCGGTGCATGCTGGGAAATGTAGTCCGCAAGAGCAGTCGGGGAAGCTGACTGCTCCGCTTTGCAGGGGATGATGGGAAGTGTAGTCCGGGGGGACAGGAAATGGAGGCTTTGGTCCGTGCCGCGGGAGATCCTGGGAAATGTAGTCCGCGAGGGGACGCACACGGAGCCCGTCGGGGGAAACCGCGTTCGTGCGACAACGGCGGCGGCGCTGACGGCGTTTGGGTTTTTTATCGTTTTGGGGTTTTTTGATCATTTTCGGCCGTTTTACACTCAAAGCTCAGCGCGGGGGCCCGGCCGGAGCGGAGCTCCCGGTCCAGCAGCACCGGACCCAGCACGGGCTGTGCGCGATGCTCGCGCCCGGGGAGCCGGGCCCCCAGCCCTTGGCGCAGCTCAGCCGCAGGAGGCACAAGCGGGGTCAGACCCGCAGCGGGGGTCTCAGCATCAGCGCCGGTGGGAGCGGGGTGGGAACTCACCCATGGCCGGTGCGGGACCGCCCCCAAGAGCAGGGCCCCGGGATGGCAGCGGCCACGGCAGCGGCTTAGGCGGCAGCGGCAGCACGGGCGGTGGCGGCGTGGTGCTGGAGCTGGCGGTGGCACTGGCGCAGGTCGAACACCTGAGGGACCCCGTAGCGTGGGCATGGGGCTCCCTCCATCCCTTTAACATGGACATGGGGCTCCCTCCATCCCTTTAACATGGACATGCGGCTCCCCTCATTGCCAAGGATCCCTTTAAAGCGGGCAGGGGGGTTCCTTGGGGTCCCGCCCCCCCATCCCCGACGTACGCCTCGGGGTAGATCTTGTGCACCGGCATTGCCCGGGCTCCCCGTCCCCAGGCTCCCGGCCCAGGTAAAGGCTCTGCACGAAGACCCTGTGCCCCCACTCCGGCAGCCTCCGCATGGACGAGGTCCCAGCTCCATCTGCTCAGTTTGCTCCCAAATGATTCCAAGGGCAGGGACAAACGAACTGATGGGTGCTGGGTGGGGGCTTGGCTCCTGCAGGACCTCCTGCTCCCAGGGACGGGGGATGTTTCCCATGCTTGAAGCTCAGGCTCATGGGGAGAGGATGAGGACGGGGCAGGAGGGGTGCTCATGGGCCATCCTGCCACATCCTAACTCCAGGGGCTGGTGGGCCCGGGGGTTCCCTGGTTTTGGGGCTATGGGATGGGGTCGATAGGAAAGGGGACAGGAACGGGGACCTCCTACTCACCTCCTCCAGCCGGCTCTGCTCACTCAGGGCCCAGCTCCTGCTGCATCTCCTCCAGCTGCCTGTAGCCCTGCAAGTGGTCCTGCCCCCTCCCCTGCCTGCAGCCCTGCCCATAGCCCTGCCTGTTCCTGCTTCCCGGGACCCCCCCCCTCCGGGCCCAACAATCCCCATTTCCAGGGAAAATAAGCAGCACAGAGTCCACAACTGCTTTGGTGATGACTTCTCCTTTGTTAACAACCAGAACTACAAGATTCCATGGAAACTGGAACAGTTCACATTATGGCTGAATCCAACGGGGCACTGACCCCTGCCCACACAGGCACAGGGGGAACTGGGGTGGTTATACCATCAGGGATGAACGTTGGACCCTGCTGTTTTAAAGTCCCAACTCCATTTCACCCTCCCCGCTGTCATTTGAACTTCCTGCTTCTAATTCCTTTCACCAGATACAGAAACCACGGGCTCCAACACAACGAAAAGAATCCAAACTTTAATCTAAAAACCAGAGTCAAACCCAACAAAAGGAAGTTTGCAACCTGGGCAGTGCCCTGCCCGCAACGCTGGCTACCAACACAAGAGGAAACAGCAGTGTGAGGCAAAGCCTGGCGTGGGGAGCACCACAAGGAAACCTGCCCCTAGGGTTCATCCTCCTGGGAAGGGGTTTTTGTTGCTTCAAACTGAGCCATGGGTGTAAGCTCAGGCCTGGGGTGGCGTTTGGGGATGGGGGTGATCCCAAAATGCCACCACGGAGCTTAGAAGAGGCACGGAACCGCAGGATCGTGACACCAGCACCAATGTCAGAGGGTTCACGTTCGTGTTGAGGGGGGGAAGAGGAGAAATAAAGATATAAAAACAATCCCAAAGGAAGAGGTTTCATACAACAGAGAGTATCAAAACGTGAAAGGAAGACACTAAAGCCCGGGCTGCTCCCTACACCGGTGGCTCCTCCTGGCGGGAATCAGACTTTTTCCATGTTTAGCTTACGGGCACCACACACCAACTTCCACAAGGTCTCTGGGGAAGGCCCTTCAGTCGTTGGACTCGGGGTCTGTCTGAGCCATGTAAGCATCCAGCTCGGCATCCAGGTGTCCTTTCGTTTTAGACATGTAGGCATCCAACTGGTTATCCAGCTGCTCCTTGGTCAGCGCCGGCCGTGCCGATCCTCTGCCTCGGCCCCGGCCTCTGCCACGGCCTCCAAAGCCACCCCGGCCCCGGCCGGCCATGCCGCGACCTTGGATGGGACAAGAGGATGGTTACACCGAGCAGGGGCTTTGGGAATCCAGGTGCCTGATCCCAGCTCCAACACCCACCTCCCCTGCTGAGATTCCCAGGATTCTACACGCCTCTGGTTCAGGCTGAAGCTTTTGGTGGCCAGGGAGCAACAGCATCACCCCTTATAAGCCCGTTTTGCCATGGAATCCCGAGGTTCTCAGCCTAACCCAGGAGCCCAAACGTATCAGGCTAAAGCTGGGGAGGGATCAGCAGCTTCCTGGTAACTGCTCCCACAAACATGGAGCCAATCCCACAGGATCATGAGAGCACATCTGGCTGCTGCTCTAAGCAAACATCTGTCTGAAACATGAATCACCCCCCCCAGCACAGCTGTCTCCTCATTTCCTCCTGCTTCACACATCCCTGTGGTGAGGAGGGTTCATTTATCCAAAGCGATTCAGTTCCACAGGCTGAATTTATGTCGCAGGGTTCAGACCTTCTCCTCTGCTCATTTCGCCCTGACTGATGATGTTAAGAGCCTCGTGGTCTATACAGGCCCTGCATCATGTCCTTCAGCACGAGGAGACACAGCAGTCTTCCTCAATAAGAGTACCTGCTGCCTCCCCATCGTTCCAAGCCATGGGTACAACTTCAGCAGCCATGCCCAGAGCCCTTCATGGAACACTGGCAGAGTCAGGGAGCTCCGCTGGGTGTTTGGGGAATTAAAGCCCCCATTTAGCACTGTGCTGTGCATGGATTCACAGGGGTTTGGGGCTGCACCACTCATGTGTTCTAGGCCTTAAACAGGAGAAGGAATTACAGCTCCCTGTGTGTTATTACCCTTGCAAGCACCAACCTCTGCCTCCGAGTCCTCCACGGCCCATCGCACCTCGGCCCAGACCCCCTCTTCCAGGGCCACCACGGCCTCGAAGGCCACCTCTCCTCAGGCCCATCCTGGGGGATATCCCTCGTCCTCCACGAAGCAGGCTCTGACCTTTGAGAGAGAGAATTCCAATGGGAAAGCCATCAGTTTTCCAACAGAATCAGAATCACACTGTCAAGAACATCACTGGTGAGAGCCCAGCAGCTCCAGTGCCACACGGACTGGGATCTGACCTCGGAGTGGGATCCCTCCTCGCAGCAGAGCTCTGGCTCCCCGGCCTCCACGCATGGCTCCCCGTGGCAAACCCCTCTGCCCCATGGACAATCCTCTTCCCCCCATGGCTCCACGAGCGAGGGGCCCCGCTGGTCGGCCTAACCGGGCCTGGATGTTGCTTTTCCCGAGGCGTTGCTTCAAGCTCTTCTGGAATAAAAGATGTGTAAGAAAGGGGAAAAAAGTCATGCAGCAATCGTGGACTTGCCCCACACACAGCACAGTTGCCACCCATTAACACAACAGGGCTGCTGCTCTGGCGTATCTTACTGTAAGGAAAGCAGAGGGCTACCAGCTCTCTGCAATATATAATCAAGCTTCAAAGGCAGACAGTCAGATCTGGTCTGGGAGGGAGAACTGGTGAAGGGCAGAGAGCAAAGCCCTGTGTCTGTCCAGAGACAAGGAAGCACTTTACTCTCTGGTTTCAGCAGTGCTGCTCAGGCCAAAGCCAAGCAGATCCTTCCTCCTAAAGGCAGCCCAATGATCCCATCTGCTGGAAGGGGACAGTCCAAGCAGATCCCTGCTGCACAAACCCAGCCTCCCTCCACGGAGTGAGTGACATCTGTGAGCCACACACCATGGGTATCATTCCCTAACCCCATCCCGTTTCCAAACAAAGCTAGGAAAAGCATCCACTTTTCTGTTTATACAAGAAGCAAACTGTACTGAAGAGATTTACCCTCACCACAGGAGCAGCAGAACAGTCACCACTGTGTATCTGGCTTTTGAAGTGGGTTCTTCACCAGAATCCATTCCCCAGAGCTCCTGCTCCCAAATGCTCACACAGAAGGGCTGCAGACATGGCTCAACTCCTCACCACACTGGGCTTTACATCCCAGCTTAGGCAGTTTACATCCCAGTTTAGACAGTCATTTTCCCAACAGCCTAGACCAGGAGCCTCTCTCCTGTGTCCAGCCTCACCAGCAGAAAGGAAAGAGAAAGCATGTGTATGATCCACGTCCAACTACTTCTTGATGACACTCACCACCCGAGTTTAAAGTTAAGCTGCTGGACCTGGGGCTGAACCAGGCCCAAGAGGGCTGGCCCTTCTGCTCTGCCCCAGAGCACCTTGGTCTGCTCCAGCTACTAAGCAAAGGCACGTCCAGAAGCAGTCAATATAAACGGGTTTGCATTAAAAACAGAACACAGGAGGTTTATTGAAGCACTCATGCACTCGGCTGCAAACCACAGACCCAGGAATCACACACAAACCGCTACACAGGAGCTCAGAATGGTCCCTTCGGAGAGGACCCACATCCCAAAGGATCAGAAATGCTCCTGGTGATAGCCTGCACTTGGGAAAATCCAATCGCCACATCAACTTCCAGAGCCCAACTGCAAAGAGCAACACAACAGAATCCAGGTTCCCAAATCCCGCCATGGCCCTCCCTTTACGTGCAGAAATCCCCGGAAGTACATCTATGCCGAACATAGAAATCAAACTGGTTTATGAGCTAAGCCAAAAGTTCAGTTCTTCCCTGCTCCTCTGCAGCACTTCAGCACTAACTTCACCCTTTAAATCCAGTTTCACTTCTCACTTGTGAAATTCTTAGCTTTCCAAACATCCTGAAGCCATTTCCAGAGCTGCTGTTTCCAGGCTCTGTGAGGCTGCCTGGCACCACAGCCTGTTCTTAACAACAGGAGCCCCAAGAGATCTTAAATAGCAGCTGCATTCCTCTTTTATCAGAGCGAGCCCTGGCTGTGGCAGGTTGAAGAATTCCAGCTATGTGGGGAGGCAGCTCAGCAGAGACATTTCCAAGGCTTCCTTCTCATGTGGGAGAGAACGCACAGAATTACATGGAACTAATGCTGCAGTCAAGTCATGCAATGCTGCTGCTTGAGCTCGCTGCAGAGCTGAGGTCCGACCCCACAGGCTTCAGTTGCATAGGATCCCAGACTGGTTTGGGTTGAAGGGAGCTTAAAGCTCTTCCAGTCCCATCCACCCTGGCCTTGAACACTGCCAGGGATGGGGCAGCCACAGCTTCTCTGGGCACCCTGTGCCAGCGCCTCAGCACCCTCACAGGGAAGAGCTTCTGCCTAAGAGCTCATCCCAATCTCCCCTCTGGCAGGTTAAAGCCATTCCCCTTGGCCTGTCCCTACAGGCCCTTGTCCAAAGCCCCTCTCCAGGTTCTCTGCAGCCCCTTCAGGCACTGGAGCTGCTCTAAGGTCTCCCTTTAAGAAGCCTTCTCTTCTCCAGGCTGCCCCAGCCCAGCTCTCTCAGCCTGGCTCCAGAGCAGAGCTGCTCCAGCCCTCACAGCATCTCCAACACCCCACATCCGTCAATGCTGTGCCCTACAAATCCTCTTTAAGATACTCTTACCAGCCATCCCTCCTGCCGCTTTTTTCAGTCTAGAGTTAGGGAGAAGCACACTGATTTCAGCAGGGAAAATAAGATTTGTTAAGATATGACAAATGTGCTCAGGTCTTCTGCTTTACTGCCAGAAAGCAATGTGAGCAACACAATCTGTAGGACTCATCACTGGAAGGTGAAATGATAAATACTCTTTATCTAAGGAGAATTCAACCCTGTGCCTTAAATCCAGGCCTGCATTCTAGCATTCACCCCCAAATCTGTTCCTCTGTTTCTCGCAGCCAGCTGCTACCAAGGGAGTGCACCAGGAGAGGATGGAGCTGCGGATGGGAGCAACCAGCCTCAACTGGCCAGTAAGTACTGGAAACAACCCACAGCAGCTGGAACTGCAGCTAGAGTGTGAGGTGAAGCACTCGCAGATCCAGAAACCCAGACTGAGAACCACTGTTCTGAAAAAACAGAGAGGAGACATCAACAACGGGCACAAAACACCCCCAACATGAACCATGGACTCACAAAAGCATTACTTATCTAAAGGGAAAAGGGGCATTTCCTGCAAGTCCCTTCCAGGTCTCCCAGTCTGAACATCCAAGGGCATTTTCCCCAATCCACGTGCTGGTGCCAGGCATCAGAACCCGTGGCTGTGTCTCACCTGTTTGAGCTTCAAAGCAGCCTGGACAGAAGGTCTGTTCTCCATCTGCTGGGCCAGTCTTCTGTTTCTGGCACTGGCTAGCTGCTGCTGCTGCTGCATGGTAGCCCGAATATTCACTGGCATCGGCTGTTTGTTCTTCAGCATGTTAGTAAAGCTTCAAGGTCGAATAAAACGGGTGTTTAAAGAAAGCTTTTATTACATACATTTATTGGCATTTCATGGTTCTCAAGATTGGATCTCCAGATCCCATGAACCTTATGTAAAGAGTGGTACTTAGGTCACGGCATACGGGATTAGGTATTCCTTGTTTTCCACAAGTGTGCAAGAACTGGAAACTCAGAAACGATGCTGCATATTAATTGAGAAGTGAGAAAGCTTTAGGTTACTGAGGTTAGAAATGGCAGAAGGAATGACAACAAGCAATAAGCAGAGATGGTCGTGACAAATGCGAGAGGACATGACAGGAACACAAAAGCAAAGGGAAATCTGACTGCTAAAAGCCAAATTCACCCTCAAAGAGGGTTAAAACTCAGTGCCAAAAGGCAGCTTAACAAAAGACATCCCCCTAAGGCCAGTCTGGTGGCCTCTGGTGCCCCATAGGAGAAATGCCACCACCCAAGCGTGGTTGCTTAGAGAAATAGTTCACTTGGCAATTTCTTTGGAGCACGAAGGATCTTCTCTTTATGAGGATACAGGAGCAGCAAGATGGCAAGCCTCCTTAGAAGCAGCCCATCTGCATCCTGCTGGGTCCTGGGGGCTACAAGGCTGTGAAAGAGAACACTTAGAGATGGGGAATACGGACTGACCAAACCAAAATGGGCTAACGAGGCCTCCCCTGCCCTGCCCCTCATCTTCCCTAGGATAACTCTGAGCACCAGTTTGGCCTCTACATCCATCTCCTTGCAGCACTTGCTAGAGCACGGGCAGCACAAACACAGCTCTATTTCTCCCTGGCTCCATGCTACCAACATAGATCATCCAAGAGTGGTTAGTAGGAAAGTGAAACAGAACTGCATTGCTCTTAGTTACCACCGTAGAACGGCATGAGCTCAACAGCATGGAAAACCAGAGGAATACTCAACAGAAGAAATAAAGGAAACAAGGCAAGAGAGAGAAGAAGAGATGGAGATGAAGCAAAGCATTTGCCTCTTACAAGGCCCAAAACGTTGTTAAAGGGCCTTTGGGCTTGTTCAGTGGCCTGCTGCCTGCCTCTTACAGGCCAGACCACATGCACGTGTATCTGCCTTGGACAAAGCAGCAAGCCTGCTGCAGCTTGGGTAACATGCTACCGTGCTGCAGCGTCGACTATATCAATGTAAAACACATGTGGAAGAGAAAAGGGAGGGTGTGAGCTTTTCTCTCTTGGGTTATAACACATCCCACCAGATTTACGTGTCGCAAGGGTTTACCATTAAACCGCTACGGATAAAACCGCTCCGAAACACTCGCCCTTTTAACCTTGGGTACCACCTTTGATGCAGTTTAACACAGAGGTGCGTAGCCATCTGCTTGCTTTAGTGAGGTTAAAAGAGGGCCGAACCCACGCTGGTTTGTTTGGACACTGGGCACTGATAACTAAGGACAACGATTTCTTATGAGCTGAAGCTGCTGTTGGCTTCCTCACCGCTCGTTCAGAGACATCTTGGTGGTGCTCTTTAGCACAACCTTCGGTGCTGACTGTGCAGCCATCTTCAGCTCAAGAGAATCTGCAAGACAGGAGAAGCACCTTCAACCAAACAGCACTGGGATCTCACACTGACCCCCCCGTGAAATAACAGCATCCTGGCTGCTCTGAGGGGGAGAATCAATACCAAGTATTCTATTAATGCCTTCTGTAGTATTAAACCCATGATACAGTGGGTTTCATACATCCCCAAGTCAAACTAACTCATCCTTACTAAGAAATGGGATCACTGGCAGGGGCAATGCTGCAGAACTCATCCCCCAGCACCTCAGTGCCTTGTTCAGGACAGGATCCAATGCACTGCTACACTCCCTACACTCTCAGCATCAGAAGCGGGGAAAGCCCAGCTTGTTTTAAGGCAGATATCATCCCCTCAGCAACAAGACTTCTATATTACATTACAGAAGTCCCAAATAGCTTAAAACCATTAAGGTTTCACCCTCCCAATGTGATTACCACCACTTGGGACAGATATAAACTGTAAGCGGGGGGGGGTTAGGACCTAATGCTGCTCTAATGCGGTTCTCCAACACAAGAACTGCACCCATGAAAGCAGCACAGGGACTTAAAGGGAGCTGCTCCCCACTCTCCAGTCCGAGTGCTTTGGCAGTGATGAATACCCCTGAAAGGGGCTCAGCTCAAACCCTACAACGATGCAGATGTGTCCTATAGGACCGATGTGTCCTATTTTTAACGATCCGAATCAAAGTTAACGGCCGAAAGCACTCATCCTCCAAGTACCTCAAACAAACCGCTTTCTTTACCGAGTTTCAGCATAGATCACATAGAAATGGAGCCAAAAGGCAGCCGGAACCCACTTTTTAATTAAAAATTGGGTTTAAAAGCATTTTTCCCCCCTCAACAACGCAAAGGCAGGGGAGAAAGGTGAGGCCTGCCCTGGGCCGGCAATCGAGCCCCACAACCAGCCCTGCGTGCACAAAGCCCTGGCAACGGCAACAACCACCATCCATGCGGGCAAGGATCAACCTCTCCCCCCACCGCGGCCGCCTCAGCGCGCCCTGCGGCCTCCCCTTCGGAGCCGCTATCCGTCCCTCCCCGCCCCGCCGCAGCCCCCGGGCAGGACCGGACGCTCTCACCGAAGCCGACGGTGGCCAGGTCCCGGCAGCGGTGGCTGCGGGCGGCGAGGGGCAGACTCAGCGCCCTCCGCCCGCTCCCGCCGTGCTCGAACGGCCGCGACAAAATGGCGGCAGTACCACAGGAACCCCCCCGCCTTCCTCCACCGGCCAAAATGGCGGCGGCGGCGCGCAAAGTGAGGGGGCGGAGTCAGGTGCGTCCCTACGGCCTCTGTTATTGGGTGGGCAGCGGTGACGTTTGGGTTTCCAGCGCGGCTATTGGTTGATGGCGGGAGGGGGCCCTCAGGCGGGCGGGATGGGATGAGATGGGGATGGGGACGGGGATGGGGGACGGGGATGGGGATGGGGATGGGGAGGGGGATGGGATGGGGACGGGGATGGGGACGGGGACGGGGACGGGGACGGGGATGGGGACGGGGATGGGATGGGGACGGGGATGGGGACGGGGATGGGATGGGGACGGGGATGGGATGGGGACGGGGATGGGATGGGGACGGGGATGGGGATGGGATGGGGATGGGGATGGGATGGGGATGGGATGGGGATGGGGATGGGATGGGGATGGGATGGGATGGGGATGGGGATGGGATGGGGATGGGATGGGGATGGGATGGGGATGGGGATGGGATGAATTTAAAGCTCATCCAGCTCCAAGGCAGGGACACCTTCCACTAGAGCAGGTTGCTCCAAGCTCTGTCCAACATTGCCAGGGATGGGGCATCCAAACCTTCTCCATTCAGCCCATCCCAGTATCCCACCACCCTCACAGGGAAGAGCTTCTGCCTCAGAGTTCATCTCAGTCTCCCCTCAGGCAGGTTCAAGCCATTCCCCTTGGCCTGTCCCTACAGGCCCTTGTCCCAAGCCCCTCTCCAGGTTTCCTGCAGCCCCTTCAGGCACTGGAGCTGCTCTCAGGTCTCCCCTTCAGGAGCCTTCTCTTGTCCAGGCTGCCCCAGCCCAGCTCTCTCAGCCTGGCTCCAGAGCAGAGCTGCTCCAGCCCTCGCAGCATCCCCAGCACCCCGCACCCTCCAATGCTGTGCCCTACACATCCTCTTTAAGCTTCTCTTACCGCCCATCCCCTTTAAATGAGCCAAACCCTACAGCGAGCAAGTGCCCAAGCGGCTCCTCTGGGTATTAAAGGGGTTTCTGCCACCTTGCCCCCCTGCCCCTCCTCTACCCCCAGAGGAGCGCCCTGATTGCAGCAGGGAAATGAGGACGCCACCAGCGAGCCCCGCGTCGCTTCCCTCCCATCCCACGGCCGCGATCGCCCCGCGGGTCCCGGAACCCATCCCCGCTCCCCATCGGGAGCTCCGCATCGGGACCAGCCCCAGCCGCGGCAGACGATGGCGCTGCCGGCCCTGCGCGGGGCTCAGCGCGGGGGCCGCTGGCTCCGCTCCCGCTGGGCGAGCCGATAAGAACCGGTTCCTCCAGCGCCATGGGGAGCAGTGCCCGGGACGTGCCCCAGCCTGTGGGGCCCCCCCATCCTGGACCCTCATAGCCCCGTATTGCCCCCTCTCTCTATGTCCTGCACCCCAATGGGTGAGACTCTATGGGGCAGGGTGCGATGGAGGGACCGGGATGCCCTCAGGCACAGGGTGGCTTTTCCCTATGGCTTAGGAGAAGGAGTGCTCCCGGTATCCCTAAGGGCACCAGGAAGGGGACACCTTGGAAGCGCGGGAGCTGACAGCACTGGCTGGGTCGGTGCCTTTATTATGGAGCTGGATCCCAATGGGATGCTCCGTGCTGGGAAGCGGAGGGGGAGCTGCGGAAGGGATGCTCTGCGCTTTGGGGGTGCTCGGCCGGGATGGGGGTCAGGCGTTCTCCCAGAAGAAGGTGTTGCAGGCCACGGTGAGGGCGGCCACCAGGACCACGTATTCCTGGAAGTCCACTTCCCCATCGCCGTTCTCATCCAGGTCCTGCATGATCTTCTCCACGGCACCCGTGTCCTTCTGGGTCTGCGTTTGGAGGGGGTGACAGCGTCAGCATTGGACGCCCCATAGCACGGAAGGGAAAAGGGGGATCCCCCCTGCATCCCATTGCATCCCTACCTCCAGGAAGCAGCCCAGCTCACTCTGCAGCAGCTCCTTCAGCTCCTTCTTGCTCAGCTTGTACTTGTCCCCCTCTTTGCCCGAGTAGTGATGGAAGACATTGATGAGCGTCTCCATGGCCCCTTCCAGTTGTGATGCCATGATTCCGGCTGCAGGGAAGCACTCATTGTGTTATGGGGGGCACCCACCAACTCCCCCCTTCACCATAAGGAGCATCCCCTGATCGCATCCACCGTGGGCTTCACTATAGGGCAGAGCCGGCTATGGAGGGGTCCGCATCTCCTGTCCCATATCCCACCCATGGACCTGGGCTCACCTGAGCTCTGCGCTGCTCCGAGTGCTCCGGGCTGGGCTAAGCGGGGCCGTTAAATAAGCTCCAGGCCCCCTCCCTGCGGGAGGATCCGATACCGGGGCTGGACAGCCCGGCTGGCACCGCCGGGCCCCCCTCGCGGGGGCCGGGACATGGGGAGCCAGCATCCGTGGTACCCCGGTGCCCTGTTCACCCCACACTGGTCCAGGGTGATGGAGAGGAGCACATCCAGCCTCATCAGTGCTTATGGGGTGGCGATGCTGAGTCACTTTGGGGGTGTTTGGGTCTTGCTTCTACCTTCACCATGGATGAGGCTGTGCCCTAGGGGTCATAGAATGGGGGAATCCTGGGAATGGGTTGGAAGGGAGCTTAAAGCACATCTAAAGCCATGGAATGGTTTCCTGGAAGAACCTGGCCTTGGATGCCCCAGCGCTGGGGGGATCCCGGCATCACCCTCCGGCATCCCCCATCACTCAGCACCGCGCTGCCGGCTCCATCCCCTCCCTCCTCCCGCCGCCCGGCGCTGGGATCTGGTGTCCTCAGCCGTGCAATGGGAGCCAATGGAGCTGGCGGGGGGGAGCCCGTGGGGGCTATCGGGTGACCCGCACACAGAGGAGCCTCTTGTGGAGCGAACAAGAGCTCCCCAATCCCAGCCCCGGGGTTGCCGCAGCAACGGCTCCGCCGGGAAACCGGATTCCCCATCGCAGGCGCTGATAATCCCGGCTCTCGTTACGGAGCGGGAATGCGGAGCCCCCAACCTCGGGATCATCCCCCCCCAACCCCTTTCCTTTGGGAGCTGCCCCATGTGGCTTTTCGCAAGAGCCGGGTGGTGCCGGGCTCTTTATCCCGGATTCCAGCCCTAATTTGGGGCTAATTATATCCTGCTCCCTCCTTCGCCAGCTCCTGCACTTCCTGTGGTTGGGAAACGCTGTGTCCCTGCCTTGGGACCCCAAAAGAAGCCTGGGGACCCCCTGTGGCACCCGGGGCATGGGGGCTGGAAGGTGATGGGCAGGGTCTTGGGGGGTCCTGTCCTGTGCATGGAGCAGTTGAGTTGGAAAGGGGGGGCCCTGTCTGGTGGAGGGGGCGGTCCTGGATGGAATTGAGGTCCCAGATGGAAGTGGGGTCCCAAATAGAAGTGAGGGTCCTGGCAGGAATTGGGGTCCCAGATGGAAATGGGGGTCCCAGACTGAGCTGGGGGTCCCAGACGGAAGCTCAGGTCCCGAATGGAAGCTCAGGTCCTGAATGGAACCTCAGGAGCTGCTTCCCAGCAGGACACAGCTCCCAGACTGGCTTTGGGCAGGGAGGGGGGAACCCTGGGCCCGGGGATCCCTATGGAAGATTGGCTCCAGAGCCTGGGACAGGCTTTTCCAGGGGGAAGCAGAGCAGGACCCGGTGGCACTCACTTGGCCGTGTCCCGTCCCCTGTGCAGCTCCAGCGGGCAGGATCCGGCCACCCCTTCCCGGAAGCCTGATCCCAACTGGGACGCAGCTGCCCATGACAGGAATGGGCATTGCCATTGGGTCCTGAGCTTAAATATAGCCCCGGTCCCTGTGTGTGCAGTGGCACGGGGCCACCGCGGGCTGAGTGTCCGATCCTGGCTCCCATCCATCCCCAGCCCTCCCCAGAGAGCAGGATTGGGCCAGGCTATTGTGAAGCATGGGCACCAAGGGCCATGGCTGGGGGCCGGAGGGGCCGTGGTCCTGCTCCCGGCGGTGCTGGCAGTGGGATGAGCGGAGCCGGCGTGCCCGCACTGGCGCATCCCCAGGACAAGCTCTTACCAAACCGGGAGCAGCGAGGGACATGCCAGGAGGTTTGCACACAGCTTGGAACAGGTTTCAGCCACCGCGACTCCCCACTGCTCCACTTGCACCCAGTTCAACCGGTTGCTCCAGTTGCTGGGGCCGGGGCTGGGCTGATCTTGGTTTTCCAACCCATTGCCGGAGCAGGGAAGAGGCTTTTCCATGCCTGGGGTTTGGAGCTGCTGTGGCAATGGAGGGGGGGGTGGGGGGGATCATGATGGCATCGAGCATCCCTCAAATCAGTGCCATCCAATGATTCCTGATAGCTGGGGGGGACCCACAGTGGTTGGGATCCAACGGGACAACACATGGGGGCGCGGATGTGCCTGCATCCCGAGCTCTCATCCCAACACACAGGGTCCTGGGATGCTCTGCCCTCTGGCAGCAGCACCAGATCCCTATGGATGGGTCACTGTGCCCTGCCCATGGGGACAGCCCTGAGCAGGGATCCCCACTTCAACCCTGTGACTCGGCCGCATCCTGTTGTGGGGCTGCTGCAGCTCCTCGCCCCATCCTGGCACCCCGAATTCCAGAGGTAGGGAGTCACGGGCCCGCCTGGCTCTTGGGGCCGGTGATTCACCCCAATTGCCCCCATCCCTGACTCAACCCGGAGCTTTCCCAAGCCACCATCCCTGTCCCCTGACGTGGGGAGCAACGGAAGTCCCGTCCCCATGTCCCCCATCATCCCGGGAAGGGGATGGACCGGATGGGGCTGCAGGAAGCCAATTCCTGCCCCGTGAGCTGGTGTGACGGGTGCGGGGTGGGGACCGGGCCGCCCATCCCCATCCCTATGGAGAGGTGGAGGGAGTGTGTCAGGGCTCAGCAGTGACAGTGACCTCTGTGGGTCCCCAGGACCCTGCTGGGCTGGGATCCCATTCCCATGTGCTCTGCTGGGGGTGCTGGGATGGAGATGGGGATATCCCCATGGATACGCTCCCCATGGCATGCAGGGAATCTGGGATGCCTCTGCCATGCTCTGTGCAGAGATGAGCCCCCCCCCCCCATTGGTCAGATCCAAGGAGCTGCGCCAGGACATGGGATGTGGCCGTGGGAACCGCGGTGCCACGGTTTGGAGCTGCTCCGTATCCCAGATGGAAGTGTGCCAGGGCTGCCATGTTATAAATACCCTGTGATTAAAGGGGAAAGGCTCGATCCAACCCCCTCATTAATCCGGATTAATTAATTTCCACAAAGCCCACTATTAATAGGGGTGATGACAGCGGGTGGCTGAGTCACAACTCTCACTCCATGCGGGTCCCCACCGCGGGATCACAGCCTGGGATGAGCCACCGGGAATGCCAGGACATGAGCAGGGTGCTGGAGACCTCATCCCCAGGGCAGCCTGCAGGGATGCGCTTAGGGGTGAACCCCCGGGGATGCTCAATCCCTATGGGATGCTTGAGCCCGGGGGATGCTGGGGTGAACCCACTGTGTCCCCTTGTGTCCCTCTGCCTCCTGGTCCCATCCTGGAGGATCCAGGCAATGCCATGGAGCCCGGGATGCGTTCACATCACACTGAGCTTGATCCATTGCCCACAGCGGGGAGGGAGCAGAGGAGGACGTGGGTGCGTCCTGGCAGCGTCGGTGCCTCCGTCCATCCGGCTACAACAGGAAACCCTATTCCAGAGGCACGGCGAGGGGGAAACACGGGTCTAAAACCTCCCATAGGGTCTAAAACCTCCCATAGGGTCTAAAACCTCCCTGGAGGGGGGGGCCGCGACCTGTCTGCAGCTTCTCTGCCTGCAGGAGCCAGGGGTAAGTAGGGGATTCCTGCAGGCAGGAAACCTCCGCTGTACCCCCATCCCTTCCTGATGTGCCCCCATCACACTGGAGCACTAAAGGGCCGTGGTCCCCCCCTGCGCCCTGGCTCATGCATCACCTCCATGCCTCCGACCCCTCTCAGCTCCGTGCCGCCGCCGTGCCCCATGGCCACGGGGCTGACCGAGCTGGAGCTGGCCATTGAGAAGCTGGTGACCGCCTTCCTCAGCCACGCGGGGCAGGAGGGCAGGAAGGGCTCCCTGACCCCCAGCGAGTTCAGGGCCCTGGTGCAGCTCCAGCTGCCCAACCTGATGAAGGTGAGGAGAGGAGCAGCGCCTGTGGGGCAGCGGGGGGGGGGGGGTTGGATCCCTGTGGGTGCCCCTGAGCTGGGGGCTGCTCTGGTATTTGTCACGGGATTTGTGAGCAAAAGCAAGCGGCAGCTCCTGCTCCCCCCCATCTTCATCCTCATCCCCATTCACTTCCCATCTCATCGCCATCCACATCCACACCCATCTCCATCTCCATCCCTAACCATCCCCATCCCATCCCCATCTCCATTCCCATCCCCATCCCCATCCCCATCCCCATCCCCATCCCCATCCCCATCCCCATCCCATCCCCATCCCCATCCCCATCCCCATCTCCATTCCCATCCCCATCCCCATCCCCATCCCCATTCCCATCCCCATCCCCATTCCCATCCCCATCCCCATCTCCATCCCCATCCCCATCTCCATCCCCATCCCCATCTCCATCTCCATCCCTAATCATCCCCATCCCATCCCATTCCCATCCCCATCTCCATTCCCATACCCAACCATCCCCATCCCATCTCCATTCCCATACCCAACCATCCCCATCCCATCTCCATCCCCATCTCCATTCCCATACCCAACCATCCCCATCCCATCTCCATCCCCATCTCCATCCCCATCCCTTCACCATCCTCATCTCCATCTCATCCCCATCCCCATCTCCATCCCAATCCACATCCCACCCCCATCCTCATCTCCATTCCATCCCATCCCCACCCCATCTCCATTCCCTCCCTTTCCCCTTCTTCCCCCTTCCCCATTCCTTCCCCTTTCTCTTCCCCATTCCTTTCCCACCCCCATTCCCATCCCGCTGGGCACCGGGACACGGCCGAGCCTCCCCTGTCCTCCCTGCAGGACGTCCCCTCCCTGGAGGAGAAGATGCAGGAGCTGGATGTGAACAAGGATGAGGAGCTGAAGTTCAGCGAGTACTGGCGGCTCATGGGGGAGCTGGCGAAGGCCATAAGGAGGGAGAAAGCCGGGAAGAAGTGATGGAGAGAGTGGGAATCTCCTCCAACACAGAGCTAATAAAGGAGGATCCCCTGAGCCTGAGCATCGCTGCTGTTCTTAGTGAGGGGCTCTGATTTGGGCAACCCATCTGCATCACCCCATCACCACCACGCTGTGCGGGTTGGGGCTCACTCTGCTCTTGTGATGATGGGGCCATCCCAAACCACCCTCTGCCCCCCTGCACCCCACAAACACCTTCCTGCTTAGTGCAACCCCAACGGGTGGCCGGGATGTGGGGCTGGGGTGGAGCTCAGCACCATCTCCAGTAGCGGTGGCCGCGGTGGCCGCGGTGGCCTTGGCACCTCCACGGCATCAGCGCTCATCCTCTTGGGTAGCATTGGTGGGAGAAGCATCTCCCAGCGCCCCAAACCGAGCCGCCATTCCCAGCACCCAGCTCCCAAACCCTGGCCCTGCTGGGAATCCCTAAGGCCTCCTCCACGGGGTACCCGGCGGCTGTTCCCACGCGGTGCCGCGCGGCCCCAACCATCCCGGCTTTGCCTTTGGAACCATCCCTGTGGCCGGGAAGGAGGCGTTTCCCAGCCCCACGCTGGCTCGGGGCCAGGCTCTGGGATAAGGCCTTGCCCCACACCGCAGCCGGAGCGCAGGGAGCTCCCACTCACACCTCCCCTGGTATAAAACCCCTGCGCGCCGCAGCCCGCGCACACCCAGCGCAGCCCCAGCAGCAGGTGAGTGACCCAGCGCCTCCGTAGGGGATGAAGGGATGTGCCGGGGGGGGGGTCCCCGCAGGACCCATCCTGCTCCCATTGGCTTTGCCATGACTTGTTCCTGCTGGGACGTGTCCCGGCAGCTCGCCGCATCCCAGCGCTCCTTCCTTGCGCTGCGCTGAAGGAGGGGAACCTTCCCTCCCCAAGCCCATTGCTGAGCCTGGCTTTCTCCTGCAGCTCCCCATTGGAGAGGACACCCCAGCACCGCTGCCAGCGAGGACCCACAGACCCTGTGCGGAGCAGCGATGGGCCAGTGCCACTGCCGCAAGAAGCGCAAGGTCCATGAGCGATGCTGTTGTTGGCAATGGGAGGGCCGGGACCCCCGTTGGGATGCGGGGCGCAGGGCCCCATCCCTGGGAAGGGGGTGACTCCGAGCAGCAAGGCCCCGTCCTGGAGGCAGACTCCAGTGGAGAAGCCAAGGGGCTGGTTTGGGCTTGGAGCCGCTTGAAAGCTCAGGGAACCAGGCAGCTTTCTCCAGCTCCCATGGATTTGCCTTCGGGAGCCGTGCCTGCTCCTTGCGACCTCTCCAAGGATGCCCGATGGCAGAAAGGCTCCTGTTTTCCTCGGCTTTCAAAGAGGAGGTGCTCACCTCTGCACCCCCTTTGCACCTGAGCAGGATTTGGCCGGGGCTGAGGCTCTGAAGATCGCTGCCTTCTTCCTAATGGGCTTTGCCTGATGTGGTTTGAGAGCGTTTCAAGGGGAAACCGCAGCTGCCGAGTGAATCACCGCCGTTCCCCTCCAAACACAGCTTTACCTATTGAGCGGATGGGGATGCCGGGCGCACAGGGCTCTGCCCCCCTAAAACCTGCTCGGGAAGGGGGGGGGGGGTTCTGCAACCCCAATGGGGCTCCGGCTGCCTCCGAGCCCCAGCCTGGCACTGACTCATTGCCTCCATCCACCGCTTGTGCAAAGGAGAGGAAGAACCAGTCGGGACGGCCGCGGCGGCCCCCGCGCGCTGTGGGTGTAGACGCCGGGGTGGCTGAGCCTCGCTGGCCCCGGGCAGGGAGAAGCCCGGGCAAGCAGAGGCAGGGGGGTGACATCGCTGCAGGGAGGGGTGGCACGGCAAGGAGGGGGGGTACGGGAGCTCGGGGGGGGGGGTTGAGACTGGGCAGAGCTTGTATGGAGGGATGCGACGTCTGGATGGGGGGGGTTCACATCTGCACGGTGGGGTTTCATGTCTGTATAATGGGGCTTCACATCGGCATGAGGGGGTTTCACATCTGCACGGTGGGGTTTCACATCTGGATGGAGGGGTCTTGAATCTGTATGGAGAGGTCTGGCATTGGTATGGAGTGGTCTTGAATCTGTATGGAGTGGTCTCACATCTGGATGGAGTGGTCCCACATCTGGATGGAGTGGTCTGGCATCAGGATGGAGTGGTCTTGCAGCTGTGTAGACTGGTCTCGCACCAGTATGGAGGGGTATCACATCTGGATGTTGCTGTCTTGCAGCTGTATGGGGGTCCTGCACCTGTGCAGTGAGGCCTTCCATCTGTAAGAGGGGGTCTCCCACCTGTGCAGGAGGGGTCACATTGATTAGGGGGTTCATCGCGTTGTTTAGGGGTAGAACATCTGGCACATCTGCTCGGGGGCTTCTGTCCGTCTGAGGTGTCCCTCTTTTCCCTGCTCAGGACTGCCAGGAGCTCACCGACGTGGAGCGCGCCATCGAGACCGTCATCAACCAGTTCCATTGCTATGCAGTGAAGGGGCAGAAGGAATACCTGACCCCCAACGAGATGCAGGAGCTCGTGGTGCAGAAGCTGCCCCACTTGGGGAAGGTGAGAAGAGAGCCTTGGGGTGGGCAGGGGGGCACGGGGCCACACAGCTCCATCACCCCAATGCTTTCTTCCCCCTCCCACCGCAGTGTGTTGGACCACTGGAAGAGAAGATCGAATGCATGGGAGACCCTGATGAAGCCAAGCTGGAGTTTGGAGAGTACTGGGACATGATGGGGGATGCAGCCAAGGGCTGCCGGAGGAAGTAGAGGGCGGTGGGGGGACGGGAAGGCGCCCGAGGCCTCAGGCTCTGCACCAGACGCGCGAGAGGCTGCTGGTCCCGGTGGGATGCGCCTGCGAATGCACAACGAGGCTCCTGCCGGGGCTCATCTCCTCCCTGCATCCCTACCCGGGGCGGAGGGATCCCCCTCCCCGGCTCCATTCCTGCCCTCTCCTTCCCGTCAGGACACCTCCCTTCCCATCCCCGGCAAGGGTGTGGTAAAGGGGGTTCCTGGCTCCAGCTCTGGAGCCGCCTTTCTCCGTCCTTTGCTCCAGAGCCTTTATCCCAGGGGTTATCCCACCTCCGGCCCTGAAAAGCCTCCGGTTGCAGGTCCCCCAGCCCCGGAGCATCGCAGCGGGAGGGACTCAGCTCCTTTCCCCCCCAAATCCCTTGGATGTTTGGGCTCGTCCCCCTGCCACTGATGGGACCCCCTGTGCCTTGTGCTTCGAGCACCTCTGGGGTATCCCAGGCTCCGGGGCCAGCACCAGCGTCTCCATGCCTGGCCTGGGTGTTATTCCCTGCTCTTCCTGCAGGGCAGGGACCGTGGTGCCTTGTGCCTGGCCAGGTTTTGGGGGTGCTAAGCCAGGGGGTACCGTGATGCTCCCCCATTGGCCCCTCTCCAGGGGTGCGGGCCCCTGGCTGGGCTCGGGGCTGGGATGGTGGCGGGTTGTTACCAGCTTGCAACCAGTTTTGTATAAATTAATAAAGGAAAACACTGGAAAATCCCAGCCAGGATGGGGTGACATTGTTTGTCCTTGGTGGGAGAGGGAACGGGGGGGGGAAAAGAGGGATAGGGCTGCAGCCACCATGGCTCTGAGCATCACTCGCTGCTGGGTTGCACAGCCCCGCTGGTCTCAATGCTGAGCTTAGGGTACGAGGGATGCTGCGGGGCTGCAAGGGATGCTGTGGAGGTGCAAGGGATGCTGTGGGGGTACAAGGGATGCTGTGGGGGTACAAGAGATGCTGTGGGGGTAGAAGGGATGCTTCAGGGTACAACGGATGCTGTGGTGGTGCAAGAGGTGCTGCAGGGGTACAAGAGATGCTGCGGGGTACAAGAGATGCTGTGGGGGTAGAAGGGATGCTGCAGGGGTACAAGGGATGCTGTGGGGGTACAAGGGATGCTGTGGGGGTGCAAGAGATGCTGTGGGGTACAAGGGATGCTGTGGGTGAACATGGTCCTGGGGGTATGCAGGTTGCTGTAATGGTTCTTGGCTCCTGGGATGGCTCCTGCCCAGTGGTCCCCACCTGAGGGCACCCCACAAACAGAACCAGGGTGGTGTGCATTGACCAGGCACCCCCAAATCTTGTGGCATGGGCTTAGAAGGAGCTGTGGAGCCAGCAGCAGGATCCCCCCCCATGTCACAGGATGTGGGATTTTGCTGTCATTGCAGCACATTGGAAAGCAGTGAATGCCACAAAGTGATGGCTCACTGGGATGGGGCTGAGTGCATGGACGGCCAAAAAATGGGCTTGAAAGGGTGCAGAGTTCTTTGAGTTATCCCCTCTTCCGTCTTCCACTGGGCCATTTCTGCTGAGCTCTGTGTCCTGGAGGAGCCTGTGGGCATCCCCATGGGATGGAGACCCTGGAACAGAGCTGGTGGAGGGACTTCAGCAGCATCAGTGCTGCAGGGACAAACCCAAAGGTGAACAAACCCAACCCAAACATGATAGGACCAGAGGCAGGGCCATGGTGGCAGCAGCGCCGACACCGCGGCTCGGCCGTGGCCACCCTGTGTCTCCTCTCACCTTGGGCTGGATTTCACAACGGGAATGACTATTTATTGTCCCTGCCTTGGCAATAAATCCATGGAAATGAAGCAGAGAGGTGTGGTGTGTGCTTAATGAGACAGGAAATGTGTCAAATGGTTGGGGTGATGATGGGGGGAAAAGGGGAGCCAAGGCTCCAGGATCTTCTTCCCAGCACCAGGCTGGGAACGTGCCATGGGACTCCTGGCTTCTATTTGTGGTTGGGAGACCGGCTCCTTGGTATGCCGGGGCTGTCGGGAGCTCAGGAATGCCTGCAGCGTGAGGCAGCCTTGATAAGGATCTGTTGTAGATGGGAAGCCCTTGGAGGTGGTAGGAACAGCTCAGACCAAGGTGGTCGGTGCCCCTTGGGGAGCCAGTGTTGACCCTGCGGGTAACGCCATGCAATGCATTGTCCATGCTGTGAGCACCATCACGGTGGTCACCAAAGGCCCCCAGGGGTGGGTCTCGTTGTCACCCCTTTCCCACGGAGCAGCGCTCATCCATGAGACACCAAAGTGCTCCCGAGCCTTCAGAGCTGAAGCTGGTGGGCACCAACGGGGAGCCCCAGCCCCATTGGGCAGTGTCTTGTGATGGCTCCGGATGGTACGTGGCTGCTCCGAGCGCACGCACACGCCCTGGATGCCTTGTAAAAATAAGGGCCTGGATGTGGTTGTGACATCTGCCAGGCCCAGGAGGATAATGAAAGGCCGTGATTCAGAGGTGAGCTGTTTGCCTGCAGGGTCCGGGAGGGATTCCCACCCTCCTGGGATGTTGCATCAACGATACGGGAGCATCTCGGTCGAGAGAGCCGGTTGCTTCCTCCCAACCAAGATTAGGAGGAAGCCAGTGGAGAGCCTCTGCGATGACACATCTGGGATGTCCCTAAAGGTCCTCTGAGCAGGTAGCTCCTGCCCGGAATAGATACCTCCTCCTGTGCATCCTTAAATAGGCAGCTCCCAATAATGCCCCTATCTCATCTTGGCATCACATCACTGCGCCATTGCGCTGCCAGACGTACAAGGCTACAATTTGCTGGGACAATTAATTACGGAGGTGACTACACAAGCACAGCTACCAGTTGGGAAGAGCTTTAGCTGGCCCAGTGCACCTAGCGATGGCTGAGAACTGGATAAAACCCTGCTTGGAGCTGATGTTGATGCTTTCAGCAGCCCAAAGACCAGCCCCTTGCACCCTTGAGAACAAGTGGTTTTGGTTCAAATAAGTGATGTCCTCACCCGTCCCACACCGGACCCATAGTGGGTAGTTTGAAGTAGGATGGGTATTGGGGATGCACCAGGGGATGGAGGAGCCGGGCTTTAGGGTGGTGCTTGGCTGGATGGGAGCCCACCACCCCTTCCAGATAATGGGGTCTTTCGGGGTGGTCCCCAAACGCCTTCCCTCACCCCTCTTCCATGCATGGGAAGGAGCCGGAGCGGGATCCTGCCGCGCGTCCCTGCTCGCCCCGACCCGTCTGGGTGTTGCAATCGCACGGAGCCATTTCCCAGGTGAGCTCCAGCCTGGGAACGCCCCGAGAACGTCAGGGAGGGGTGGGGGCCTCTTTAAAAGCCCTGCTGGGCCCCATGCTATGGGTGCAAGGTGAGCAGAGAGCGGGTGCCATCGGCTCCCATTGACTGTGCTGCCGGAGCGGAGACAGACGGACCCAGCGGGACCCACGCGGGCTCTGAGGTGGGGATCAGGAACCCAGCATCGGGATACTCGGGTGGGAATGTTCAACCAGGGGCGTGCTGGTGCACGGCGGGTGCTGGAATCCTCTTGAGCCCTTCGGCAGCTCCGAGGGCATGGGGCCGGGATGGAGGGGACCCGATGGATGCAGGGGGAGCCCCAAGGGGATGTGTGGTCCAGCGTGGGGTTCAGCAGCTTCCATCAAGCTCTGCTGCCTATGGAGAGGCAGCACATGGGGGTGCCAGGGGGGTCTGGCCCCTGGAATAGGGGTATTTGCCTCCTGCTTTGGGTAGGGAGCACCAGGGCTGCAGGCACTGGTGAGCGCGTGAGGAAGAAGAGGCAGAGGTGAAGGAAGAAGGGGGACCATGGGCAGCCTCGTCCCCTTGTGCCCCTATGGGGACAATGTCCCCATGCCCCGACCTGGCCTCGGGGGCTCGTGGTGGGGCCGGGATGCAGGCAATGGCTGGAGCTGTGAGTCAGCAGTGAAGCAGCAGCCATGATGCCCCGAGGATGGGCTGGATGCTGGTGGCTGGGGATCGGTGATACCAGCGTGGGGTCTGCACCCAATGTGTGCAGGGGGTGGGTGCTAGCACCCAGGGTGCTGCTGATGAGCTTTTGTTGGCTATTAATGGCCTGCAGTGAGGAAGGGTCGGGGCCGGAGGTCTCTTGTGAGCGGCTCCAGCTCCCAGTACCCTGCAAGCTGGGGATGGTCCTGCAGGATACAGGCACAGCAAAGGCTCCCATGGGGACAAGGATGGCTCGGGAGGGCACCCAGCCATGCCAAGGGATGCAGGCATGAGCATGAGCCTCGTGCCTGCTGTCACCACCCTGAGGTGCCAACGTCCCCAGCCTGGAGCTGGCCTGGGGAGGATCAGTGCAAAGAGAGAAGGGACCCGAGGCAAACCTGGGGCACTGGGCAGGTCCTGCCTGCTTCCAGGATGGAGACTCCCTCCTGGATGATGCCCCAGAGCAGGGAACGTGCTGGGTCACCCCTTTGGGGCCATTCGTGCTGCCCCGTTGGCTTCCTCCATGGCTGCGATGGTCGCCGTGGGCTGGTGTAGATCAGCATGGATACTGAAATGACTGGAACAACATTCCCAGCACAGCCCATTCCCTGCCATCAGCAGGGCAGGAAAGAGCCGAGGCCGGACAAGGTGACGCAGTTTCCGTCCCTTCCTGCATCCTGCCCCACGGACCCCGTGACAAGGCCCATCCTGTTGGGTCCATCCATAGGAACGAGCTTGGAACCCACCGGGAAGAGAGAAAGGGGACCCCGGACACCGAGCAGAGAGGCAGGATTGGAGCCGGGCTATGGGGATGCTGTTGGCTGGGGGGGCTCGGGCAGATCCAGACCTGCCCTGGCAGGGTGCTCCCGGTGCGGTGAAGCAAGAGGAGGGCTGGCCGGTAATTCCTGCCCTCATCCCATCGCGCGGCTCCTCCCTATGGAGCCCTGGGAAGCCGCGGCCCTGCGGAGCCCCAGTGCCATAATGACTGCCCCGACCCACACATGGAGGCGGCCGCCCCGAGGGGCAGGAGGGGCTGATGGTGTGGGGCGGGTGCATGGAGCAGCGCCTGCACATGGGCACTGCTGCCTCTATGGAGCCCTTCCATAGGGGCTGGCTTTTGTCTGCGTTGGGGCCTGTGGTGACCCCCATGGAGGGAATGGGTTGGGTTGGGTTGGGTTGGAAGGGAGCTTAAAGCTCATCCAGTTCCATGGGCAGGGACAGCTTCCACTGGAGCAGGGTGCTCCTTGAGCACTGCCAGGGATGGGGCATCCAAGCCTTCTCCATTCAACCCATCCCAGTGTCCCACCGCCCTCACAAGGAAGAGCTTCTGCCGAAGATCCCATCTCCATCTCCCCTTGGGCAGGTTAAAGCCATTTCCCTTGTCCTGTCCCTCCATCTCTTTGTTCAAAGCCCCTCTCCAGGTTTCTAGCACTGGAGCTGCTCTCCGGTCTCCCCTTCAGGAGCCTTCTCTTCTCCAGGCTGCCCCAGCCCAGCTCTCTCAGCCTGGCTCCAGAGCAGACTCGTTCTCCTCCATCCTCCTCTATGATGGGCATACAGAGGCTCCCACATCCCCACCCCTGACCCCTATCCCCTCCGCAGGCAGCGATGGCCGAGTGCACGGAGCTGGAATGGGCCGTCCAAGTGCTGGTGAACAACTTTGAAAAGTACTCGAGCCACCGCTGCTGCTGCAAGAAGCCGCGGCGCATCAGCAAGAAGGACTTCCGCAAGATGCTGAGCTGCGAGCTCAACCACATGCTCACGGTGAGCTTGGGCTCGGGGGGTCCCCCCAGCCCTACGTGCCCTGCTCCCGGGGTCAGCAGCTCCTTTCTCTTCCCCTTCAGGACACCGGGAATCGCCGGGCGGCCGACAAGCTCATCTGTGACCTGGATGAGAACAAGGACGGGCGCATCAGCTTCGAGGAGTACTGGACCTTGATAGGCGGCATCGCCAGCCCCATCGCCCAGATCATCCGCCAGCAGGAGCAGAGCGTCAAGCACACCAAGTAGCAGCTCCAGCCGAGCCCCACGGCATCACCTCCTGCTCCTCCATAGCTCCCTGCTTCTCCCCAGTCCCATTGCTAAGCCCTGCCCCGAGCCCCAGGTCTCCCAGAGCCATGCCAGGGTGTGATGGGGTGGGAAGATCCTATGGGTGGGAGTTGGGGGCTGCGCGGCCATGGCAGCCGCGGGGGCCCTGGGCCATGTTATCCCTGCCTTCATCCTCACCCGCAAGCCCTTGGTGGGCAAGAGGCAACGGGATGGGCTTCTCCTCATCCAGGACACGAGTTCTGTCTGTTCTCAGCCCTCTGGGGCACAAACCCCATCACAACCCGGACCCCCTTCAAAGTGATGGGGTTTTTCTATGGGATGAAGGGTGCCTTTCCCCTTGCCCAAGCTGGTGAAGGCTCTGCCCTGCTGGTGTCCTTCAGGCTCGGGGAGCGGCGCGGTCCCATCCGGCCAGCACCACCCGGGGTTATTTATTGCAGCAATAAAGAACGGAGGAGCAGCGGGTGATGCTGAGGCTCTGCCTTTCCTCCATGCGCTATGGGGACGTGTGGGGCCGAGGGAGGGGTCTGTCCTGTCCCCATAGCCCCCGAGGGCCTGGGTTGGTGACGGAGCCACCACAAGGTGTCAGCAAACACCGCGGTCTCCCAGCCCCATAGCACCCAAACCCATTGCCTGCGGCGCTGGGCGCGGATGCTGCTGCCCCACACCATGGCGGGACCCTCTTCATGTCCCCATTGAGGGGTCCGTCCGGACGCTACAGCCGCGCATCCATCCGCTGCCTGCCCCACACCCATGGGGTGCGCTGGGGACGCATCTCGGCAAATCGCGTGCCCCCCCCCCCTCCGGGATGGGAAAGGCTCCGTGGTCCCGCTTGTGCCGGGATATCCCGGTGGGAAGCTCCCTGCAGTGGATCCCTGTGAAGTCCCCATCGCTGGCACCAGCCCAGCAGCCCTGGAGCCTGCTGGGGATTTTCCACCGGGATCGGACTCATCCCTGGGTCTGTGAGCAGGGAATCGGCCCCCCATGAGCCCCACTCCCATGGCAGCCCCTTGGAGCCGGGGATCCCCTTCCAGCCATTCCCCCTCTGCTTCCCACCCGAAGCAGGAGCATCGCTGGTGCCTGCAGCCCCGCGGGTCCAGGACAGACCGGGGGTGTTCCCATGGGATGCGGTGATGGGCAGGGCTGCGGCTGAGTCACGGAGCAGGAATCCCGCTGGGCGAGGGCAGGGCTGGTGACTCACAGGCTGCTTATGGGGCTGAGCGGGGTTAGGCTGGACCCACTGCTCACACGGGATCGCAGGCACTCGGGACAGACCCTGAGGCTGAGGGGCAGGCAGCTCCCGACTCCTCATTCCTGGCTGCAGGCTGGCCTGGAAACAGTTCAGGATGTGGCCCCCCCTTTCCTTGTGCAGGATGCAGGGATCTGAGCAGCCCCTGTGTCCATGCTGGGTGATTATTCCCTCAGGCACGTTATTCCCGCTGTTTGGAGCAAGCAGGAGACCAGCGTGAGGGGATGTGTGTGCCAGGGATAGGGCTGCGTGGGCACGGGGTGCGTTGTGTGCCTGGCTCATCCCATCTCTCCCCACCACTGGGGAAGGGCTGGGGGGCAAGGAAGGGCTCTGAGCCTGAAACTGGCCCCCCCCATTTGCCAAACCCACCCATTGAGGTTGGTGCCATGGCCAGGGAGCACCATCCGTGACTCCACCGATGCCCTGCGCCAGGAACAAGTGGATGAAGGACCCGGAGGACAAGGAAAACATGGTGGATGTCAAGGAGTCATGGTCCTGGGCTGCTTTATCATGCTCTGCATTGACTTCTACACTGAGGCCAGGCAGCATTGAGCCCTATGGCTTGAATAAAACGACTGTCACCTCCCCAGATCCTTGTGGAAGGCGTTAAGTTGCATTGGGGGGTGCTTGGGACCCTCTGTCTTGGAAAGGGACCCCTTGGTGTGGGGACAGTGCAGTGATCATAGAACCATGGAATGGATTGGGTTGGAAGGGAGCTTGAAGCTCATCTGGTTTCAGCTCAGTGGAAGGGACCCCTTCTGCTAGAGCAGGTTGCTCCAAGCCCCATCCAACCTGGCCTTGAACACTGCCAAGGATGGGGCAGCCACAGCTTCTCCCTTCAACCCATTCCAGTGTTCCACCACCCTCACAGGGAAGAACTTCCTGATATCCAGCCTGAACATCCCCTGCTCCTGTTTTAACCCATTCCCCCTTGTCCCATCACTACAAGGGAGGAGATGGGCTGAGGAGCCCCAAGGGATGCCCCATCCCTTCACTTGTGCCTCCATCCCCAGCCTCCCCCGTGGGGCCTGCAGCCTCCCCCAGCGGCACCCGAACCCATCCACCTCTTCCTAATGGGATCACTCGGCTCGGTAGGCAAAAATGAGGTGTGGAGGAAAGCACCTGCATGGAAAAGCCTGGAGGCAAGAGGGCTCCGTGGGCTGTGCCACCAGAGCTGGGCTATAAATGCCCATCGAGCCCAGAGTGCAGCATCCTGACTCCTCACTGCTGCCTGGTCCCTGCTGACCCTGGTGAGCCTCTGCTCCCCTTCCTCATCCATCACCCCTTGTTGCTGCCCCTCTGCAGCGTCCTGCCTTAGGGCAGGGTGGTGGGAATTGGACCCATCCCCATCCTGACCCCATCCCCGGTGCTCTGCCCTGCAGGTACACAGGAGGCTGGCGATGGCATCTCCCCTGGAGCAGGCGCTGGCCGTGATGGTCACCACCTTCCACAAGTACTCGGGCAAGGAAGGGGACAAGTACAAGCTCAGCAAGCAGGAGCTCAAGGAGCTGCTCAACAAGGAGCTGCCCGTCTTTGGGAGCGTAAGTGCGGGGATGCGTCCCTCTGCTGTAGGGGCTGTAGGGGCGGGAGCAAACCAGCCTTGGCTCTTCCCATGGATCACACTGATCTGTGCATCCTTGCCCAAGGGATGCAGCCTATGTGGAAGCAGGGAATGGTTTGGATGGGAAGAGACCCTAAAGCTTCCGCTAGAGCAGCTTGCTCCAAGCCCTGTCCAACCTGGCCTTGAACACTGCCAGGGATGGGGCAGCTTCTCCATCAACCCCTTCCAGCTCCCCATCACTCTCATAAGGAAGAACTGCCCCAGATCCCATCTTAACCTCCCCTCTCAGTTTAAAGCCATTCCCCCTTGTCCTGTCCCTATATGTCACAAAAGGCAGGATGAAGCCAGGAGGGCCTGAGCTGGAGCAAACTTGACTCAAAGGAAACTTGGCTTTCTTGAGCTCACAGAAATATTCTTCTTGGCAAAGAGAAGCCTGCTCCAATTTCACTGTTTTATATTGGGCTTAACCCTTAATTCCCTTTAAAATGGGAGGAGAGATGTTTTAGCCCAGCTCCTTCATGCCTAAGAGGTGTATTTGCTGTATCCATGCCAGCATAGCCCCCATCTCAGTATCCACCTGCATCCCTAAAGGTCCTTTCCTTCCAAAGACAAAGAGAAAACCCTCCTCGAATCCATAGGGATGGAAGCCAAGGCTTTCACACCCTTCCTTGTGAGCAGTGGGGCTGGATGGGGAGCGCCTCACTCATCCATGCACCCCAAACCCCACTTTTCCCCCTCCATAGAAGCAAATGGATGATGCCGAGTTCAAGAGGCTCATGAACGACCTGGACCACGACAAGGACAGCGAGGTGGACTTCAAGGAGTACGTCTGCTTCCTGGCCTGCATCACCATGGGCTTCAATGAGTTCTTCAGGGATTGCCCTACCAAGCAGCACCGCAAGAAGTGATCCCATCGGGGCTCCCAATAAAAGCTTTCCCAAAGGCTGGCTTTGTGCTTGGGGTGACTCACACCTTCCTCCTGCTCCCTGGGATTTTCCATGGTGCGACTCAGCCCCTGGAAGCATCCTTTGGAAAAGCCAACCCTGGCTCCGGGCAATGGATTGGGATATCCCCCCCGAACCATCCCTACTGGCTTGGGGAGAGGTTTGATGCATGTTGGGGTCAAAATTGAGCTTCCCCAAGCCTGGCTTGGCTTAAAGCTCAGCACAAGCTCCCACTGGGTTTGGGGAGGGGAAGCTGGGCTGGAGGAACTACAGCAAGATGCAAGGGCCGTGCAAAGCATAGAAGCCAGAACCCATCCCCAGCTTCCTGCAGGGAAAAGCTAAAGGAGACCCTCGGGGTATGGACAAGCCCATGGGGATCACCCTGAGCCCCCCCGGTTTACCATGGAGCCGTGGTGAGCACATCAGGCTATGACAGCGCTGGTGGAGCTCGGGGTCTGTCCCCCTTCCACCCATGGCCACAGCAGAAGATGCTGCAGCCCTGCTCCAGCCTGCCCCGATAGCCCCAAAGAAACCATCCTAGATCCAAAAAGCCTTCATCAAACCCCTATAGCATCGCATGGTAAAGAAGACCCCAAAGTCCTCCCTGAGCCCCAAACTTCACTTTGCCCCTTCCCAGGGTCTTTATAAAGAGCCCCCATGGAGGGTTTGCCCCTTGCAGTGATTTACACCACTTCGCACTGGCTGATAGAGGGATGCGGTTCAGGTTTGCGCCTTTCTCTTGCCAATACGGTCCTCAAAGAGCCCCCTGGCCTGGGGAAGCTTCATCCCCTCTTTTCCCTTCCTCTTCTAAATCCTCATTTTTGGCTTCACAGCCTCATTTCCAGGCTCCAAAAGCTCAGCTTTAGCTCACAAAATCTCCTTTTCAGATCCAAGTGCTTCAGTTTGAGGTTCTGGCTTAAGATTTTTAGGCTCCAAGCAGCTTCTTGAGTGTCCAAACCCTCTTTTGGAGGCTCCAAACCCCTCTTAAAGGGCTCAGAGCCCCCCGTGGTCCTTTGCTCTTTATCCCAGGGGGGTTTAGGGCTGCTTTGGGTGCTTATCAGGGGATTCCAAGCTCCCAGCTCCTGTTTTTCCCTTGCCACGTGCTTGGGACACGCAGTCACCAGCATCATTCCCCGTTACACAACGGGGCTCTTGTGACTCATGGTCCTTGCACTTAGGAAACAGAAACCACTGGCAGCCGAGTTAAAAACAGAACAAACCCTCCCCATTCCCAACCCAAACTCCAGCACAACAACAAACGCATGGATAAATCCTACTCGGCTCCAAACATTCCTGGGGATGCTGCCAAAACCATCTTGCCCTGCGCTGCATCCCCTGCCCTCACTGGCAGCAGTGCGATGAGGCACCCCCAGCTCCCCTGCCTGCATCCCTCATCCGCAGGGATTCTCCTCCACCCCATCCAGCCCCATTGTGCTCTTTCCATCTACTCAGCAGTGCAGGAATGGGATGTTAAGGGGGAGCCAGGGCTGCTCCTGTGGGTTTTCCTCTCCTCCTTTGCCAGCCAATGTCCAGGCAGGCTCTGGATCAGCATTGGTGCCTTCCCAACCAGATAGTGAGGGAGGTGTCCCAGGCAGGGCTATAAATGCTGCCTCATCCTGCCCTTCCCATCCTCTGCTGTTCCCTTTGAGCTGTTGGTGAGTTGCTTTTTCCCTCTTTTCCCCCTTTATCCTGCTCTCCAGATGTTGCTAAAGGTGCGTCTGCCCCATCCCACAATGGGGTCCCCCTGTTGAGCTTTTCCCCTGGGGCTCCTGTTGCAAGGAGCTGAGTTCAGAAGCTGGAAAAGCTGCTTCCCCTCACGTTCTCCCCTTTAATATGGCTCTTTTGGGGGGTTCCCAACGTGGGAGGGTGAAGCTAAGGGGGAAATGGTGATGCAGGAGTGGGGCATTGAAGAGCCTGCAGTGTTTGTGGGGCAGGGGGAGCTGTCAGCCCCCTGCCGTGGGGGTGTGTGGGGATGCTGCCCTCTGTTCTCACCCGCTGGTGCTGTTGGTGCCTCCAGGCTTGCTGCTATTCCCCATGGCATCTCCCCTGGAGCAGGCGCTGGCCGTGATGGTCTCCACCTTCCACAAGTACTCGGGCAATGAGGGGGACAAGTACAAGCTCAGCAAGCAGGAGCTCAAAGAGATGCTCACCAAGGAGCTGCCCAGCTTCAGCGTAAGTGTGGGGCAGTGGGTACCACATCCGGCGGTGGGTGCTGGGATGCGGGAATGAGGCCAGATGGGATGCAAAACCCCATTTAACCGCTCTGCTTGCAGAGACAAACCAGTGAGGCCAGTTTACAGCAGCTCATGAACCATCTGGACAGCAACAGCGACAGCGAGGTGGACTTCCAGGAGTACGTGATCTTCCTGGCCTGCATGGCCATGATGTGCAATGACTTCTTCCAGGACTGCCCTGACAAGATGCCGCGTAGGAAGTGAGCAGGGACCCTTCCCGTTGTCTTCCTGATGCTCTCGGAATAAAGGATGCTTTAAACCCAATGCTTTTGCCTGCTTTGCAATGGGGGGGTTCTTGCCCCAGGGACACTGGAGAAAATCCCGGTTTCCTTGGTTTCCTTTCCTTGTGAGCGTTCCAAGTTCTGGATGGGAACAAGGAGTCTGGGCACTGCGTTCCCTGAGCCCTTGTAAAGCACCCGTTAGGGTGAGTCACTGCCCTGCAGCCCTGATAACTCCTTCGTGGCCAGGCAAGGCAGGAGCTTCCACGGGGATTACTATTAATGGGTGAATAACTCCTTGTTTCAGCCATAATCACCTGGAATCGGCATCTGTCCCCATGGGGCAGGACCTGCCATGCTGGGAATCAGTTTGTCCCTCATGGGAATCCTCCTGGAACAGGGTTTCCCTGCATTCCTGCTCGGGGTGGGGTTCTGGCGGGCAGAGCAGTGACTTCCCCATGCACCCAACCAGCCCTGCGGGTACGACTCAGCCCGTGGCTATAGACACAAGGAGCAGCACAGCCACAGCCCTCCCTTCCTGCTCGTGTCTTTAAGTCCCTATTTCCTCCTTCTGAGCTCCGTTCCCCCCCACTGAGCAGCTGAGGGCAACCTTGTGTGCTGAGTCCGGATGTGGAGCCGGATGCCCCCTTCCAGGCGTGCAGCTGGATGCCCCCTTCCAGGCGTGCAGCCGGATGTCCATCAGTGGCACCTTCATCCCTCTGCTCCCAGAGGCACTGGTGAATGGAGATGTCACAAAGGCTTCACTTCCTTGCTCCCATCACAGCAGCCCTGGGGCTGTGTGTGGAGGCAGACAGGAGCCACATCTGGGCTGCGCCCCATGAGTCAACCTGCAGGCACCAGCCCCAGCTTGCTCCAGCATCCCAGTGCAACACAATGGGGGGATGTGGGGCAACCTCCTGTCTGCTTGGGGCCAGACCCATTGAGCTGGGTCTGGAGGGGCTTTGCCAAGGCACCAGGGCAAGGTAAAGGGTTGCAGAGCATCCCCCTGCGTGGAGAGGGAGAGATGCCCCCCACATCCCTGTGCTGCCCATAGCTGTGGCTTGGGATGGACCTGGACCATAACAAAGACAAGGAAGTGAAGTTCTAGGAAGGCTTCACCTTCCTGAGTGCCCTGGCCATGAACTGCACTGAAGGAATGCAGATGTAGAGCTGGGCCAGTGGCAGGGTGAGGGGCCCCGGGGGCCTTTTGGGGTCCTTTTGTAAGGACCTTTGTAAAGTTTTTTGTCCTTTCCTATTATAAAGCTTTGTTGCTGCGTTCTGGTCATTTGTGAACCATAAATAGATCAAACCCTCACGGGCTGCACTGCTCCTGCTCTTGCTGGGGGAGTGCTCATGTCCCCACTGATGGATCCTATTGGGTGCTGGTGATGTTCTGCCCAGGACTCCCACCCAGGTGCTGCACCCTCGTCTTCACAAGGGCTGGTTTGCCAGGAGACTGGGGTTGAAGCTCATCCCATTGCTCCCCCGATGGAGGGTGGAAGGGGTTCTATGAGCCTCAGCTTCTGAGATCCAGCGCTCAACCGAGCATCAATACTAGGGAATAAACCATGCATCCATCCCTCCAGCTCACTGGGACACCTGAGGACGTGGCTGCACAGCACTGGTGAAAGGGACCCCCCCTGCAAGCCCTTGGCTCTTTTCTGCCTGACCTGTGACTATCTGAAGCTGAAATGATGCTGTTCACAGCGTCCCATCCTGCCTGCATCCATCTGCACCCTGTCACCGCCCTGCCGCTCTGCCCTCGGGGCTCTGCTGGCTCCATCCCTGCGGCACCGACGTCCCAGCCCCATGGGCACTGAGCCATGGAGCAGATACCAACACCCGGAGCAGGGAAGCATGGGCCCCAGGGCAGGGCATGCGCCGGGAGCAACGGGTGTGTGGGTAGAGCAATGGATTCATACAATGGGTTGGGTTGAAGGGAGGTTTAAGCTCATCCAGTTCCAACCCCCTTGAACACTGCCAGGGTTTTGCATCCAAACCTTCTCTGTTCAACCCATTGCAGTGTCCCACCACCCTCATAGGGAAGAGCTTCTGCCCAAGATCCCATCTCAATCCCTCCTCTGACAGGTTAAAGCCATTCCCCTTGTCCTGTCCCTCCATCCCTTATCCAAAGCCTCTCTCCAGGTTCCCCTTAGGCACTGGGAGCTGCTCTAAGCTCTCCTCTAAGTGGCTTCCATGGCAGGTTGGGCAGCAATGGCATCATGAGGACCCCCAGCCCACACTTGTCCCTTCTTTCCTGCCCCACAATGTATACATGCATAGAGCGGTTTGGGTCGGAAAGGACCTTAAGAAGATCTCCATGGCCACGTCTCCTCTCACCTCCCCACGTCACACAAGCGCATCCCTTCACACCTCCCCACAAGGGTCCCATCACCGATGGTGCACCCGTGTCCCACTGATGCCCTGCGTGGGTCCCCTTCCCGGACAGGATGCGCCCGCCTCCAGCCCACAGCCTGCCCCTTGGTTTCACTCTTTGGCACGTCGAGCTTTGTTCTGGCATTAGTTCCTTCAACACCCAGATTAGGAGCTCATGGGGAGATGTTTCACCACCACCTCCTTTAAAACCCTTGACGGCTTCTTGTGCCAGACCCATCAAGCACAGACTTGGCACAATGGGCTTGGGCATCCTCAGGTTCCTTTACCGCTTTACCCCAAGACACACAAGGTTTAGCAGCCCCTGTGTGCCAGGCACTGGGAACACCACGGGGTATCCCACATGTTGGCAGCATCCGCCCGACAGTGGGAATAGGCAGGAATTGCCCCGACCTCAGTTATCATCAGGCAGCAATTACAGCTACCAGGAAATGACACCTCCTAAGAGGGTTCCTGGCACTTGGTGTGTCTGCATTTGGCAATCCCTTGGCTCCCCGGTTTGCTGTTGGAAATGATTCAGGAGGGATCACTGCCCCTCTTTATGGAGGGGATGTGCTGGCCAGTGGGATGCTGGCGGTACACATCACACCTCCAAGCCAAATCCAGCCGCTTCAGGGCACATAGAGGAGTGATGAAGCCCATTCCCCATTGGGAAATAATAGCATTATCCCATTGGAGACCTTCACTCAGCACCTTCTGTGTGATCCTGAACAATTCCTCTTCCATCATCTCCACAAAGACCCCCCAGACTCAGCAGGAATGTCCCAGCTCCTGGGAATGCTGCTGCAGTGTCCCCAGTCCATGGTGCTGCAAATCGTGGAATGGTTTGGGTTGGAAGGGAGCTTAAAGCTCACCCAGCATCATGGGCAGGGACCCCTTCCATTAGAGCAGCTTGCTCCAAGCTCCATCCAACCTGGCCTTGAACACTGCCAGGGATGCGGCAGCCACAGCTTCTCCGTTCAACCCATCCCAGTGTCCCGCCACCCTCACAGGGAAGAACTTCCCGATATCCAACCTTTCCGCTGCTATCCCCCCGTTTCAGTTTGAACCCATCACCCCTTGACCTATCACTGTAGTCACTGATGAAGGCCCCTCTCCAGCATTCTTGTAGCCCCCTTCAGACACTGGAAGCTGCTCTGAGGTCCCCACACAGCTTCTCTTCTCCGGGCTGAACAGCCCCAGTGTTCTCTTTCGGCATCCTCTTGTTTCGGTGCTTCCCCTCCCTCATTGACATGGGGAGCAACCAGTTCCTGGAGCAAGAAATTGCTGCCTGGGCGTGCTGCATGGCCTTGCACAATTCCCGAGGTTATCACCCCAAAGGGAATTGGAGGGTGTCACAAATCATCGCTCAGGGAGAGTATAAAAGAGCCCTCCCCTGCACCGCGGCATCACTGCTCCTCCTGCTCCACCCCGCGCAGCACCGTCCATAGACATCAGCCCCAGGTAAGTACGTCCTTGCCTATGGTGGCTCCAGCATCCACGCTGCTGGAGGTGCCGTTGGGATGACTGGGCTCTGATGGGGTTTGATGTTTTGCTGTCTGTCCCTTCCTAGCAAGATGAAAACCGACCTGGAGCTCGCCTTGGAGTGCGCCATCAACATCTACCACCAGTACGCCATAAAGAACCCCATCGATGACTACCTGGACAAGTCGGAGTTCTCACAGCTGCTGAAGGAGACGGCCAAGCCCTTCCTTCACAACACCACGCCGGTAAGAGCCAAGCATAGGCCAGGCTTCAAGTCTTCAAAGTGGCCTCCTTGGGCCATGGGGGTGGCTGGGAGCTCCCAAAGCCCTTTTTCCCTAGGGTTTTCCTGACTCTGTCCATGTTTGTCCTGCTGCAGCCCAATGTGTCTGTTGATGAGTACATCAGCAACCTCTTTGCCAAAGCAGACAGCAACCACGATGGGCGCCTCAAGTTCACCGAGTTCCTGACCACGCTGAATCTTGTCGTCATCGATGCCCACAATAGGTCCCATGGGAGACACGACCACCATCATGGTGCCGATCATGGCCACGACCATGGGCATGATCATGGCCATGACCATGGCCACGACCACGGCCACGACCACGGCCATGACCACGGCCACGGTCCCAGAAACTGAAGCGCTTCCCATGACTGAGCCCATGGGATTATGCTTTTCCGGCAGCATTATCCCTTCCATTTGTCCTCCAGCACAGACAAATCTGTAACCAAAGCTTTATCATTTGCTTCTACCTATGGCATTGAAATAAAATGTCTTTCTTCAAGCACCAAATGCATTGCATTATGTGTCTTATCTCCAGGAAGGATGCAACACGCATCAAGGGGTTAAATCGGAGGGGTTTAATGCAGGTTGAACTGGAGAAGCAATGGGAATGGGAAGGGAAAGTGGCATGGAGGGATCCCTGCTCCCAGGACAACAGCACTGCTGGATCCCAATGAGCTGCACAGGGTCCCTGTCCTAAAGCAGGTCACAACCCCAATGTGTTCCCACTGCCTTTGTGAGGCTCACCAAGGTCCCTACACAGAGTGGTTGGCCCCAGCACCCTTCGCCTCCGCAGATGGCGGGGTGCATAGAACCCCATCACAGTGCAAGCTCCTGCACAAGAGCATCCTCAGCCTTGGTTCTTCCAGCCCCTCTTTGCATCAGCTTCAGGATGTGCCAGGAGTGAAGTCCCCAGGTGACTCCCAAGAGCCAGCTCTGGAGCTGGGGGTGCAGCATCCTGGGGGTACAACACTTTTGGAACCTGCAAAGCAACCAGAGCAAGCCCTGACCTGGCAAAGAATGAGGCTGAGGGGCTCTGGGGAGCTGGAAGTAACCCTGCACCATGAAGTTGGATGTTTCTGTTACCTGACTGTGCACGGAGTGGGAAACCCTCAGGAGGCTCCTATATCCCCAATGTCAGCTGAAAGCCGCAGCCTGTCCCATGTGGAGCATGGAATCATAGAATGGGTTGGGTTGGAAAGGACCTTAAGATCATCCAGTTCCAACCCCCCTGCCATGAAGAGAAGCACGGGGGTAGTATGTGGTTATGTGCACTCAATGACACAAGTGATCATTCTCTTGCAGCCCTTGTCCCCCAGAGGTGGATGCTGTTCCAGGGCCCCCAGGTACCATTCCCCTTCTGGGGCTGGGCATCACGAGCTGCATCCCCTGATGGGTTTTGGGGAACATGGCTGGGAAAGATGGGAATGTGAAGCCCATGGGTCTGTCCACGTGAGGACTTTGCAAGCGCACAGGGCAAAGGCAGGAGTGGCTTGCAAAGGGAATGAGGACACAGCTTTGGATTCCTGACGGTCCCTAACGAGTAGAAAGCAGTGAAGTGAGTCAGGGCTCCCAGAATAGACCTCATACAACAGCTCTCGATACTGGCCCTGAGACACACAAGAAGCATCCTCAAACAGGAATGGTGACCCTTTTGCTTTGCTGTCCCTACCCTCTTCCTGGCATCTACGACCTTATTTTTACATTGTTTTACAGTTCCTTCATTCTTCTAGTACCTGTTCTTCTAACGCAACATGGGTGGCAGAGGTGACCATTGCACAACACTTGCTACTCAATGCTGTAGCCACTAAAGACCCTAAAGACCTCAGGTATTCTTTCTCCACCAAGTTGCTGGAGCAAGAGGAAAGGTCTGGTCCAAGTGATGTGAAAAGAGAAAGCAATGGCAAATACACTGGAAAACAACTTGGCGGATGTCAGCTTTGTTTGTGCCCAACCAATTCTTTGTGGTAGAAAACAGAGAGATCAAGTTAAAACCAACCAAGGGACAAAGTCAACCACGTCTCTATGAAACACTTCATCTTCTACACAGCACATTACGAGGCTTGTAAAGCTTTGGCAAGTTGGACTTGTCTTTCACGCTCATGGAGAGGGGTGACATGAGCACGTCCAGTGTTGTCCCCATTCTTTGCCCAGCACAGGAGCAGCTGAGCCCTGTCGGAGGCGATGGTAGGGTGGAAGGACAACATTTCCCCAGGCTGGTGGGTGCAACCAGGAACAAGGTGCAGAGGTATGAGGTGGGGAAGGGTTCACAAGTTCCCACCTTGCAATTTCCAGGTCCGGGAAATGCTAACTCAAGCTGATGCTTGCAGCAGGTGTGTCACCACCTCTGATGAAAGAGGACCTCAGACAGATATAAAAGGTCTGCAGAGGCTCTTGGATCACTGCGACAGACCCATCCTCTGCAAAGCCTCCTTGGAGATAAGGGTAAGGAACACTGCGGTCGCTCTTGTGAGAAAGAAGGTGAGGGGAGAAGTGTTTTGGAGTATGGGATGTCATTCCGTACCTGTTTCATTCCAGGGTGATGATTTCTTCTTTGGGCATGGTAGGAGGTTGGTTTTGGCTACAAGACAAGTATAAATGAACGGCATTTGCATGTCACCTTTAGTGGAGGTGTATTTGTCTCCATGGGCAAGGAGATTCAGAGGGAGAAGAGGGGGAGATGAGGCTGAGGTTGCAATGGAGCCTGTACCTGAGCCATGCTCCCTGCCTTAAAGTCATTGTCCCTGTCTATAGCATGGTGCAGATACATGACTGCAGCCTCATGGGTTTGTCTGATGTGCCTGACAAATGGCTTCAGGTTGGGAAGAATGAGCTGCTCCTTGGCTGAACCTAAAACTAGAGGTGGTTTGGGTGATGCTGTGAAATGGTGACACTCCTAAACCCACTTATTACCATGCTCCTGGTGCAGATCCCTTGGGGTACCTGGGGTGCGGGTCAAGGTCATGCCATGGGGTTTTGGATGCATCTCATGGCTTGGGCGTTTCTCCACACAGTTTCTCAAGACCTCCACCATGTCTGTGAGCACCCAGCCCAAGAACCCCTCTTCTGAGACTGGGCAGTTCCCAGGAAACTGCACATTGGAGAAGGCCCTGAAAACCATTGTGGATGTCTACCACCGCTACAGCATCCGGGAGGGCAAGCTCGACTTCCTCAACTTCAATGACTTCAAGACACTGATGACTGAGCAGGCACCGACCTTCCTGCAAGCTTGTGTGAGTGTTTAGGAGCTGTGTTGTGCTCTCCTCGGGAGGCTGGAGTGGGATGAGGCTGAGGTTGCCTCCAGGGATGCTCCTTGGGGAATGGGATGCAGTCCCCATCATGGCTGTGGTCCGCAGACCCAGCTTGTCCATGTGCTGTGGGTGCCCATTCCTCCTGATGCTGCAGGGGTATAGAGCTTGGGAAGGGCTCTATGTCCATCTAGGGGCTAAATGCAAGGCAGGAGAAGGTCACAGTGACCCTGCAGCTTCCAGGATCATGGAAGAACAAAGCTGGTTTCCATCATGGGGTGTGCAGCCCAGGGTGGGGGTATGCTAACACATGTCCTGCCGCCCAATTTCAGAACAGGAACCAACCTGGCTACCTGAATAAGCTCTTCCAAGAGACTGATTTAAACAAGGACAAGGACCTGACCTTCAAGGAGTTCACCATCGTCTTGGCCAAGGTGACCGATGATGCCCATCGCATCATCCACAAGGATGACCGCTGCACACCAGACAAGGATTGAGTCTCCATGAAGACTCGGAGGGGGTGGCTTGTAGGAGATGGGCTCTACCTGCTTTCTGTCTGCTTGGATCACTCACGCTTGTGAGACAATAAAGTATCACTTGGTGTTCATTGAGATCCTAGCTCAGCTCTTCCTTTTGTACCCATCTAATGGGCACCACTGCAGAGAATGCATGGTCCTGCTGGAGCTAAACGCCCAAATGAGGTACCCAAAAAGCCCATAAAGGAAGAGGGTTATGACTGAAATGTGAGCGGGCAGGAACTGTGCTGCTCAGTGTCTGGGCCAAGCTGATGGGCTGGGGAGGTGGTAATGGCCAGAAGAGCAGCACAAGACACTGCCTGAGCTCCACAAGGGTTTTACTCATCAGCTGCAACACTGGAGGTGTAATAGAGGCTCTCCAGGCAAAGGAAGTGTTGTGCATGGGCTGGGGAGAGCAGAGCCAGCCCAGCTTGAGGAAGCACCTCCTGTTTGCTCTCCTCAAGCAGCTTTTTCCCCTTGGCTGTGCCAGGTGCATTCTCGAGATGCACAATCGCCTCTGAGCATTAATACCCATGACAACAGGAGTTCACAACAGGACACAGCCCTTACCACAAAAACAAGCTATATATCAGTATCTGTATACAGAGCTTCTGCTCCACAGGAAATACCAAGATTTTGGGGTTTTTCCCCCAAAATCCCAATCAAAACTCACATTTCAGAGTTTTCCCACACAGTAAAGTGACCTGGAGTGCTCCCTCCCAACCCTGCTACCCAGCCAAGATAAGACGCCCAATGGGCTCCATCTCACCAAACCCCCCCCTGATGAGCTCCTGCAGGGCACAAGGATCTTGTCCCTGGATAGGCCATCAGGGAGATGTCTTCCAGCATCAACTAAAACCTTTCTGGGTACTAAATATGCTGTAATCCAGCTCTTCTCCTCAATGAATGCTTGGGTACCACCACCCCAAGGACCCAGGTGGTGCCTGCGGAGCAGTTTGTAGCTGTTTGCTATGGCTGAGACGTATACAAATGCTTTTTGGCTCGAGCCAAAGGCTTGGGAAACCCTTTACCTCGTGGCTCCAGGATGGAGAAAGCTCCTGCAGTGGCTGCATGTGCTGGGTTGCGGCTGGAGCATCACCGCTCTGGTGATGCTCAAAGGAGCTCAGAGTGCATCCCTTGGCTTCCCAAGCTAAAACCACATCTAGCAACCAGAACCAACCTGGCCCAATCTTTAAGACACTTGTGCACATGGATCAGATCCCCCCTGAGCCTTCTCTTCTCCAGGCCCAGCTCCTGCCTTACCATGATCCTGGGCTGAACACAGCAAAGCCCATGGCGACCAACCCTGCCGTGCCCTCTTCCCGCATCAACCAGCCGCTTGCTCGTAAATGGCTCTTTTGAAAGAGTTTTGCAACCAACCAACCAGCTCCTCGGGGCACAACCAATCCCAGTCACCTCCAACCAGCTCTTTCTGTGTCTATCCAGCTGCATCCTGATGTCTGCTTCCTGCTCCTTCCCTTTCCAGCCAGCAAGTGGATGCTTGCCCAGTGCTGTCAGCCTTGGGGCCAGCTTCCTGCGTTGCTCACAGGCACAGCTACACAGGGAAGCTCCCCCCTGCAAGGAGACAGGGCTAGACCATGCTCCTGTGACCCTCAGCAACAGCCAAGCTCCATGGTCACCTTAGGGTCTCATCCCTGTTGCCTGGTGGGCACATCCGATGGCCCAGGCACTATCTCTCTTTGGAACCCGCTGACCCATCCCACCCCTATAACCTCTCCTTGCTCTTCCTCGCCTCCGGGATGCTAAAAGTGACTCAAAATGCCATTTCCTGAAGTTGCTACAAGAATTCTGCAACCCAGCAGATGGTCCCTGTTGTGAAACACCCCAGCCCTTCTCCAGGGCATCAAAGCACTCCTGTTGTGAAACGTGCACCCCAACCAGTGAGGCTTGGGTGGCCACAAGGATGGACCACTCACAGCTGCATCCCCCCATCTCCCTGCACAGTGCAGCCCCATGTGGAGCTCCCGGAGCTTGTCCATGGCCCTGTTTTCGCCTCCTCTTTGTGTCTGAGATGAGCATCGTGTTTGGCAGGTTCAACAACCCCTCAGGCTGAATCAACAGCAGAACATTCCAATGTAGAAGCACTGGAAAGTCTGGTTTTGCTCCCAATTGAGCGGCTTCGTTGCCAGCTGGGGTTAAACCTCAACAAGTGCCTGCCTTGGGTGTCTGCAACACAGGGAAACAACAGGGAAATAAGGTACAAAGTGAGGCCATGGTCTTCAAAGGTAAAAATAGACCTTTGAGCCACACCTGGTCTGCACAGCACCGAGCAAAACACCTTTGGCACTGGCTGTTGCTAAGCTGAGGAGCTGAAACGAAGCTGGGAACCTGCCCTGTATTATTTGCCTTTCAAAGAGCTGCTTGCTGCAGGCAGGGGATGGTTCCCCAGCACCAGGCCATCGCCCTCAGCACCAGCTCTGTGCCCATGTCACAACAGCAACGCTGTCAGTGAAGCCCTGAGATGCTTTTGGGTGCACCAGTTTGCAAGGATGGGGATGCGATGGGGCCAAGCAGGGCTGTCTCATCAAGATATTGCATTGAGAGACCCCCTGCACCCTGTGCCCAGCTCTGGGGCAGCAGCACAAGAGAGATGTGGAGCTGATGGAGCATCCCCATCCCTGGCAGTGTTCAAGGCCAGGTTGGACACAGGGGCTTGGAGCAAGCTGCTCCAGTGGAAGGGGTCCCTGCCCATGGCAGGGGTTGGAATCGGATGAGCTTCAAGGTCCTTTCCAACCCAAACTCTTCCATGATGCTTGTTAGTGTCACTTTGGCATCCTCTCTGCTCAGGACCTGCAGGCTCTGCTGGGACAAAAGGGATGTGTGCAGATCCAGCGACAGCCCTGCTATTACAGGAGGACCCTCTGCTTGCTCACAGCCCTGCTCTGGTCCCAGTCCTGCTGCACTCAGTGTGTGCTGGCTGCTTCCTCTGGCCTGGTGGTCCGTCACCCCGCACTGTGACACAACAGGAGTCCTGCACCCTGTTCAAGAGAGCACAAAGTCCACGTTGTGTTGGCAAACATCCTGTTGCATCAATACCATAAGCTTTGAAACTGGTTCCTGTCTGGATCCTGGGGAAAGCCTTGCTCCTATGGGCCAGCCCTGTTCCTGGAGATGATGCTTTCCTGCCCTGGCAGGGTGGCAATGAACCAGCCCCACTCTCTCCCTTGGCTGTGAGGCTCTTACCTGCTCCAGAGCCCCTGAAGTGCTGCAAGATCGGGTGCATCACCCATGTTGAGGTGCAGGATCTGCTTCCAGTAGGGACCTGCCACCCTGGGCAGGCTCAGGCAGAGCCGGGTGGACTCTGAGGCCTGCAGGTAGAACCACAGAATGGTTTGGGTTAGAAAGGACCTTAAAGCTCATCCAGTTCCACCCCCTGCCATGGGCAGGGACCCCTTCCACTGGGGCAGGTTGGTCCAAGCCCCTGTGTCCAACCTGCCCTTGAACACTGCCAGGGATGGGGCAGCCACAGCTTCTCCCTTCAACCCATCCCAGAGTCCCACCACCCTCACAGTAAAGAACATCCTTATCTCCAACCCAAACTTCCCCTGTTTCAGTTTGAACCCATCACCCCTTATCCTGCAGCTCCAGCCCCTGCTGAAGAGCTCAGGGGTTTGAAGGTGTTTGACGCTTCAAGATGTCAAAACCGACTCCAAAGGAAGCTGAAGCAACCTGGCCAGCGGTGGTGAAGCAAACCTGTGGCTGCCTTGTGTTAACCAAAGGGCTTGCTTCAGTGCTGCTGCTTTGGGGAAGCTCGTGGCAGGGTCCTTCCCGGAGCACGGTGATTTCAGAGCCTTAGGACATCACCAATGCTCCTTATCCCCATCCTCCACAAGACACTTGCAATCAGTACCAGGCTCTAAGCACAAACAGTGCAAGGCTGCTCAAAGACATTCCCAGCCCCACATTGAAAGCATCTCTTAATACCAACCGCCTCCTAAGAGGATGCTCTGGGTGAGGAGTTGAGGTTGGTCTCAGCTCTTGAACACAAGGCACTGGACCTTGCTGCTGGCTGCAGCACTAGAACTGAGCACATCCACTCCCAGCTCCCTTCCAGCCTCATGCAAAGCGTAAGTGCCCTAAAAAGGGTGGTCCTCCACGGAAGGGCATTCTTCAGCCCTTCTCCTTCCTTCCAGCTCTTTGCAGCTCACTCTTAGGAGATGCACAGAGTGTTTTCAGGCCAAAACAGGCTTATTTTCCTCGTTGGAAATGGAAAGACCTGTCAATTCAGACAGTCTGAGCTTCGGAGCAATAATGTGAGGAATACAGTGAGCAAGGAACCCTACTCTTCTCAGTGTCCACCTGCAGCCTGGCTCCAAGGTCCATTGAAAGCCATGCTGGGAGGGAGCAGGGTGCAGGACCTCAAGGAAAACCCATGCAAACACACAAGAGCTTTGACAGCCTCGGGGCTCATCTTTATTTGGCAGCAAAACCATCACACTTGGAGGGAAGGGATGGAGATGGGAAGGGAAGGATGAGGGGGAGAAAGCCAGGGGCTGCAAGCACCCCTTGGGTGCCTTTGGCCGTGGACCACAGCCCACCTCAGTGGTGGTGTTGTTGCTGGTGCTTGTGCTGCTGCTGCTGCTGCTGGTTCTCGACGTCGTGGAGGTGCTCATGGGTGGCAATGGTCACACGGGTGATGAGCAGCATCACCTCGCTGAAGCTGAGCTGCGCATCCCTGTTCATATCGAGGTCCTTCATGATCTCGTCAATGGTGGCCTTGCTTTTCACGTGCTGCAAAGGAAGGGGCAGGGTGAGGGCAAAGCCCACAGCTCAAGCCTCTTGCTAGGACTCTCATAGGGGTCAGCTCCCCAGGAACCTGGTGCTGAGAGTGGTTCCATCCTTGTGACATCAACATCACCCATTACTTTGGGTACAGCAAGAAGGTTGGAGGCCAACATCAGTGCGAGGACACCGGGCAATGAGGAGCCCATGTTTGCCACAAGCCTCTCCTTTAGTTGGCTTAAACCCACTTTGCCTTCTGCTTTAGCAAAGTGACTGATCAAAATCGTACTTTTGGGCTGCTATTTCTGACATCCTTGCTCCTGGATGCCAATAGGACCCTGATTTTCCCAGGTAAGGTGATAAGGGTACGTATCTGGCCATAGATGCACCCAGACACGGTTGGGTTTCCTTCATCTAGCTTTATGGAATATGTTTGGAAGGTGGCAGCCCTACAAAGAGGGTCCAGGCAGAAGAAGTGGGAAGGGAGTGAATGGAGATCCTATTCATGCAATGGGGTCCAGCCCAGCTCCCTCCCTCCATGGGCCACCAGAAGCCCTGCTTTGCCTCCACTCACCTTCAGGTAGTTGGCAAGCTGCTTCTCAATGAGGACCTTCAGCTCTGTCTTGGTCAGGGTGTCTCTGTCCCCCTCCCGTCTCGAGTACTGGTGGAAGACATCAATGATGACATCCATGGACTTCTCCAACTGGGAGAGGGGTTCCTGGGCCTGGGAGGTCTGGAAGAGAAACCATGACACTGAATAACATCCAGAGCCACAATAGATGGGGAATCATAGGATCATGGAAGCCTGATGTAAGCTTCACAGCCTGCTTTTGTTCATCCTTCTGTTTTGGTGATGAATTTGAGCTGTTTGGTTTGAATTCTCTCTTCTCTACAAGCCAAAGGAGACTGAAGGGAGCTGCAGCCTTTGCCTGTGTCTGCTCTGGGATGTACAACCACAGATCCTAGCTGAGATCCCATTTCCACCTCCCCAAAACAAGTGCCTTCTCTAAGACAGGCACTGATGGAGCAAGGCCCTCCAGAAGAGCCGGTGGCACTGCACAGACCTCTATGGAGATAGAGAGAATGAGGTCTGATGTCCAAGAGCCTCTTCAGTGGCTTGATTGTGCCATGGGGAACCTCTTCCAGGAGGGGACATCTTTCCTTGTGGGTTTAGCTCTGATGAGCCTGAATGGAGATGGTCACCCTCTGCCAGCAGCACCCCCAATGGTCCTACCAGCACCTAGAAAAGAGCAGGGAGACCTTAAATGCCCACGTTCCCATTGGACTTGCCTTGCTCATCTTGATGAAGTAGCGGTGATCCTCTCGGGCAGCGGTGGGGCTGGTCCCAAGCGCAGCATCTCTTATAGCCTGACCTGCGTTGTGAAATGCCCCTGTTTCACCCAGTTCCAGTCCCTTCCATGACACACTCGTGTGTTGCTTAAGGCTCTGAGGTAGTTCCCCAAAAAGGGGTCTCTGTGGCTTTGCTTGCATGGTCGGTGTGTCACGTCCTCGGGCTGGGTGGCAGGGCATAGCCATGGCCCCGCTGCTGGGTGCCCTTCACCTGCCTATTGGGGCTGCAATTCTCCATCAGCTCTCAACCAAAGCGCATTCCCTTGGCTGCTTCAGGCTCACCTCAAGTTCACTTTCCTCTATAGCAGTGTTCTTTCATGCCACGAGGTAAAGGGGACCCACAGCATCACTCCTGCACATCGCCAATCACAGCACCGCAGCCTGGTTTGGGCTGGAAGGGACCTTAAAGCTCACCCAGCTCCAACCCCCTGCCATGGGCAGGGACACCTTCCACTAGAGCAGCTTGCTCCAAGCCCCATCCTGCTCATACACGTAAGGTGCCAGGACTGAAAGCTGGTGCTGGGCACCACCTACACACGATGAGCTCCAGAATGGTGCCACCAACATGGCGATTCACTATTGCTTTGTCACCTAAAGCTCCATCTGTGTACTGCCTCTCTGGTAGTGCTCTGAGGCTCACATAGACCGCGAAGAAAGGAGGATGGTGGCAGGTTAACACTTGTTCTTTTGCAGTGAAATGATTGCTCCGTGAACTAGATTATATATATTAATTATATATTTATTATATATATTATATAGATCATTTTAATTCGCTTGTGGCTACTAACATAAAACAAGAATACGCGTATGTGAAGCCTCAAGTCAAAGGTTCAGAGCATCTTAGAGTGTTTAAAAGGCAGTAACATTGAGGACCTTCAATGTGAAATTCCCTGGTGCTTCTTCCAATAGTCTCAAAATACAACTCTGCAAAGCTACAAAGGCATTAAATTCATTGAATTGAGCTAACAGAATTCGGCTTGGTCATGCTTTACTGGGAACACTAATCTGTAAGACAGACAAAGGCAACAACGCATTTCAGCCAAACCATAATGTAAAATCAAGCACCGGGCTGGATAAGTGAGAGAATAAACGTTGAAGAAGGCCTCAGCTTCCTTTGGATTTGCTTTTTAAGCAAAAAGCCCCACAAGCAACAGCCTGGAGGTGCCAGCCCCTCTGCTCCAGATGGGAAAAGGTCTTTTCTGCGCTGTTTATCATATATTTTATATATATATATTTATTATATATATTTTTCTGCACTATTTTATATACATATTCTATTCTGTATAATAATTATAGAATCCCAGACTGGTTCGGGTTGGAAAGGACTTTAGGATGATGTAGATCCAACCCCCCTGGCATGGGGAGGGCCAGCCACCCTAGATCATGTTGCTCAAGGCTGTGTCCAACCTGGCCTTGATTCATTACATTTCTACTGCCATCTAGGTGCTCAAAAGATAACTGTCCTACCCTGACACCACATAGAACTACAATCTCAGCTGTACCTACAAAAAGAAAAGGCTTTGTCCAACTTGCCCATGAGATTCGTATGAAGAAAGAGAGGAGAAACAGCCCAAAAAGCAGTAACAGGCAGCACTTTATCACAGATGAAAGTTCATCCCTGAAAGGGACATTCTTACCTATGGAGGGACCAGCTCAGGAACAGGGCATGCTCTGTTAACTGCAATCAGCTTTCCTGCACACTAAAGCAAACAAGCACATGAACATGAATCAAGTATATATCCATATAGAGTGATTAAGGACAATAAAGCAAATATTATGGATATGATTTATATAGATATGATTTATATAGATATGATTTATATAGATATGATTTATATAGATATGATTTACTTTATATGTGTGTGTATATATATATAAAGTAAAGCACAGAGGAAAATGAGCAATGCATCAAATCATTACTGCATAGAGAGAACAGAGACTAAGGAGAAATACATCACCCATCACCACCGAATCATCATCCAGGCCCACGCTTGCCATTGCAGCCGATGGGATCTCAGGTCATAGGGGAAGTTCCTACACAATGCATCCACCCGTAGGTGAGGGGTCGGATTCGGCCACGAGAGGGTCCTGGAAAGAGGAAAGCAACCGGCTTTGTGCCACTGTTTGCTTGCGAGGCCGTGCAGTTTCTCATCATCTCACTGTTGGCTGCATTGAGAGCATTGCTCAGGCACTGCAGTGCAGCCAAGTGTGAAGGTCATAGAACAGCTACACCCTTGTGTTTTCCTGCCTCTTTCCAACAGTCACAATGAACATAAATCTGTGTTCTACATATATATATATATATATCTCATAGAACAGTTAGGGTTGGAAAGGACCTTAAGATCATCCAGTTCCAACCCCCCTGCCATGGGCAGGGACACCTCACACTAAACCATGGGACCCAAGGAAGGCTCTGTCCAACCTGGTCTTGAACACTGCCAGGGATGGAGCATTCACAACCTCCCTGGGCAACCCATTCCAGTGCCTCACCACCCTCACAGTAAAGAACTTCCCCCTTATACCCAATCTAAACTTCCCCTGTTTAAGTTTTAACCCATTACCCAGTGTCCCATCACTGCAGTCCCTGATGAAGAGTCCCGCTCCAGCACCCCTATAGGCCCCCTTCAGACACTGGAAGCTGCTCTGAGGTCTCCACGCAGCCTTCTCTTCTCCAGGCTGAACAGCCCCAACGTTCTCAGCCTGTCTGTTAATATATATATACACTCTACCAAATGCACTTTAACAAACCCCCCCATACTGCATTATGTCTCAGCCATGAGCAGAAACCAACCCCTCAGCTGGGTTTCCATCCATCACAGGCCCTCCACCAGCTCACTTAGTGCCTATTCCTGAGCCCCAAAACCTGGCTGCAGAGCCTCAGCTCCCCAAAACCTCTGCACTTGGCCTCTGCTTCTGAGCCCATGGATGCGCCACTCAAACCGCGTGAGCCCCAAACCCAAGCCCCAGGACCAGAAAACTCTGCCCCGAAAGCAGCGCATCCCTGTCTGCGTCCTCAGCCCCTTTGCAGCCACACGGAGCATCCCTCGGTCATTGCTGCTTCAGACCCGACCTCTCCCCAGCATAACCGGGGCCTCACCCCCCTGAGGCCGAAGCACCCCGAGCCCGGCCCCCCTGCAGGCAGCCCCGACGGCAGCGGATGCTCGGCCCCAACGAGGAGCAGCCGAAAGCCGGATGGGGCCGACGCGGGCTCGGCCTCCAGTAGCCCCAGCACGACCCGGGGCCGCTTCTCTCCCCCCTTCCCCAGCCCCAGGAGAACGGAGGCTCCCTCCGGGGCATCCCCCCCTCTTACCCATCACCGGCTGCGGCGCGCTCAGCTCCCGCATGGTTTCAACACGCTCCGGTCCCGCCGCTCCTTAAGCGCCGCCCGGTCCCGGGCTACTCCTTCCTCCCGGACCGCCTCCATGCGCCTGCCGTCCTCTACATCCCCCCCTTCTGTTCACAGCTCATCCTTGCTAAGGATGAAAGGAGCAGGGCTCCAGGCTTGGGGAAAAGCGGCTGGAAAGCTGCTCATGGGAAAGGAGCTGGATTGATGGAGCTGAACATGAGCAGCTTGTGCCCAGGCAGCCAGGAAGCCCCCAGCATCCTGCCCTATATCAGCACCAGTGCGGCAGCAGGGCCAGGGCAGGGATTGTGCCCCTGTGCTGGGCACTGGTGAGGCTGCTCCTCGAATCCTGTGCTCAGTTCTGGGCCCCTCACTACAGGAGAGACATTGAGGGGCTGGAGCGGGGCCAGGGAAGGGCAATGGAGCTGGTGCAGGGCCTGGAGCAAAAGTGATGGGGAAGGGCTGAGGGACCTGGGGGGTTCAGATGGAGAAGAGAAGGCTCAGGGGGGACCTGATCGCTCCCTACAAGTGCCTGAGAGGAGGATGGAGCCAGGAGGGGCTGGGCTCTGCTCCCAAGGAGCAAGGGATGGGACAAGAGGAACCGGCCTCAAGCTGCACCAGGGCAGGTTTAGATGGAGCTGAGGAACAATTCCTGCCCCAGAGGATGCTCAGGCATTGGAACAGGCTGCCCAGGGCAGGGCTGCAGGCACCGTCCCTGCACGTTCCCAAATCATGTAGACAAAGCCCTCAGTGCCATGGGTTAGTGGTGGCCTTGGCAGTGCTGGGGAAGGGTTGGACTTGATAAGCTTAAAGCTTTTTCCAGCCTGGTTGATTCCATGATCCTATGAAAGGATAGAGAGGAGATTCATCCTTCCTGCAGTGCTACTGCATCTATCTCATGCTCAGCAGCTGCTGGCACCTCCAGTCTCCGATCCCATCTGTCACCTGGGAGATCCCAACAAACTGAGGGCACATCCTGGACAAGGAGGAGGAACAAGGAGTTGCTCTGCAGGCACCATGCAGCCATACACTTTGCCCATTACAAAGGGGGATGGAGGGTGGGAGGGATGCAGGTAACTCAGGCAGAAGGAAAAACCACCGACGGGTTATTATAATATCCCAAATCTCAGCAAAGCACTCAGGAGGATGCATCAACAGAGAGAGCAGCTCCTTTGGCAGTGTTCAGGGTTGGATGGGGCTTGGAGCAAGCTGCTCTAATGGAAGGTGTCCCTGCCCATGGCAGGGCCTGCAGCTGGATGAGCTTTAAGGTCCCTTCCAGCCCTCCTCTCTCACACTCTTTTATCAACACGACCACATCAGCTCTTCTTACCTGTATCCTACAGGAAGCAGCACCACATTTCCTCCAGGATACAGCCCAAACTGTGGATGCAGATATATGTTAAATCCTCTTTCTTTCCCTATCTGGGAGGTTGCATCCCACATTTCTCTCCCTGAGCTTTGCCCTGGTGCGGTACAGTGCCAACAGCTTGCATTTGTAACCTATTGAAGGACTATATCCTATCAAAATAGCTTTGGAATAAGCTCCTCATAGTGCTGACCTCATCCCAAAGCCTGGAGAAAGAAGGGCTGGACCTCCCAGGGCTGGTCTATATGAGTGACTCTGCAATGATGCGATCCAGCTGGGGCTGAGCTGTGCCTCCCTGCTGAGACCCAGCATCCCCATCCTGCCTGCTCCCCCTGCCCACAACAGCCCCTTGCCACCCACTGTTGACCTCCTTCCCCTACTTCAGCCCCCATTCACCCCCACAGACCCCTCCACATGGGGCCAGCAGCCCAGTGCTGACACAGGGAGGGTTGTGCAATGGGTACCTCTGTGGCGACCGGGGGCTCTGATGCACCCTGTGCATCGCGTTCATTATCAGTGTAGAGATGCTGATAAGGATGAACCACAGTGGGGCAAAACTGGTCAGTCCTGGGGTGCTGGTGAGGCCCATGGCCAGGAGGTGACCCACCACCATGGCTGCTCAGAGCCCAGCAAAGCCAGGCTGACGCTGCTGTGGATGGGGACGTGCTGCCACGGGATGGCACCGTGGTGGCAGCAGGCTCCATGGGAAGGGCTTGGCTCAGGGTGATTCAGAGCAATTTGCTCCTAATTCCTCTCGTGTCCTAAGTGGAGGGAGGAGCAGGGTAGTTGTAGGTGCCATTGCCATGCGTTGCCCTCCCGCCCTGTGGAAGTGCTTCCTGCATGGCTTCTGTGCCATCATGCCTGGTCACCCCCAAGCATCAGCCAGGTCCTTCCCATGTGGGACAATGCACTATTCCCATGGCAGAGAAATGCTCTTCCAGCATCGTCCATACAGAGATAGGGACCTGCCAACACAGAGCCTTAACCCCTGCGCACTTGGGCATTGGCATGAGGCCTCAGTGCCACGGGTTAGCGGTGGCCTTGGCAGTGCCAAGGTCATGGTTGGACTTGATGATCTTAAGGGTCTTTTCCAACCTGGTTGATTCCGTGACTCCATGACACCAGCCCATGTAAATGGACACCTTTACATCTCTATCAAGGGCATGTCCAGGAGCAGAAGGTTCTCTAGCTCATGGAAGAGACACCATGGGGATGCCATTCTCTGTGGGGTTTGTGCTATGCAGCATGGCTGTACCCCAGAATTGGGGTGCATTATGCTGCTGTCTGTGCCCAGTATATCCCAAATACAGCCCTGAAGTGGCTGGGGCTCTCCCAAGCCCTCCAGCTCCAGGGAACCATAAAGCCGTGAGAGCAGCCCCTGGGCTGATCCAGCTTCTGCACCCCTGTGCCTCGCTGCAGAGGGCCTGCAGTGATTTGCTGCCTCTTCTCCCTCTCGTCAAATTTAGCTCCAGACCATGGGTCTGCACCTCATTCACAACCCACTTCATTGCAGGGACGTCTTGTGCGGTGGCAGCGGCGGGATGTGGGAGGCAAAGGTTGGCTCCAGCAACCCCTCCTCTCCCAGCCACGCTGCTGCAAACCCAGCCCTGGGAAGGACTGATGTGGAGCGTGATCTCATCTGCCTTCGTACCCTATCTGCAATCTTGGGATGGTGCCTGAGCCCTTAATGAAAGCTGGCACACCCTTCCTAGCTTGTTCCACCCCCTTCCCAGCTGAGCAAACCTGGAGTCATTGACTTCTTGGAGACCCCATGGAGATGGATGAGCACCAAGCATCCCACAGCCCCTCTGCCTGGGGCTCCAAGGGATCCCTGGGGTAACCTGGCCCCATGATGTGCTCCATCAGGGCTGAAATGCAGCCTGGCACCAAAGGCATGGTGCTGGGATGGGTGGTGGCTGTCCCTGTGCCATTCACATGTGTAGTAAGGGAGTCTCCCATGGGAGGGAGCTCATAGCCACGTTGTTGGCTATGGGCACCCGGGGCTGTCTCTGCTCTGTTGTCACTCTTTGAATGGGGCTGCCTTGTTTGAAAAGCAGCTTTCTTCTTCCTCATGGTGAGCAAATGTGCCTGCAGTCTGCGACCAGTGACAGCCCACATGAGACATATGGGGGCAGTGTCAAAACTAAGCTGAAACCAGGTTTTCTGCAGGAAGACTTTTGGTCTATGACATTTCCTGCACTTTGGTGTTGCAAAGCCCCAAAACCTCACAGATCATAGAATTATGGGATGCTTTGGGCTGGAAAGGACCTTAAAATAATCTAATTCCAACCCCCTGCCATGGGCAGGGACCCCTTCCTCTAGAGCAGGTTGCTTCAAGCCCCATCCAACCTGGCCTTGAACACTGCCAGGGATGGGGCAGCCACAGCTTTTCCATTCAACCCCAGTTGAATGGAAATTCAGTTCTGGTTCCTAGGATCTAAATCCCCCCTGTTTCAATCTGAGCCCATCAACCCTTGTTCTATCACTGATGAAGGCCCCTCTCCAACATCCTTGTAGCCCCCTTCAGACACTGGAAGCTGCTCTGAGGTCTCCACGCAGCCTTCTCTTCTCCAGCCTGAACAGCCCCGATGTTCTCCTATGGGAGCTGCTCCAGCCCCTGCTCATCCTCATGGCCCTCAATCACTTTGGTTGTAAAAGGGGAAAAAAGCCTTTGGGGGGAAGTTAAATGCAAATTTATGTATAGGAAGAGAGGTTCTGGTTTGTTCTTTTGCTGTTGATCCGAGGAGGTCCAAACCCAGTGCAAAACCCTATGTAAAACCCTGCACTCGCCGTTCAGGTCCCTGTGCAACGCCTGTGGAAAGCAGAGCCGCGCACTGACCTACATACATCGTTCCCAGGCGTGCTGGTAAACATCCTCCCAGGGGAAGGATTATGAGGGAGGCTCCTTGGGGAGCACAGCAATTCCAGAGAACAGGAATGACCGGAAGAAATGCTCCCCCTCCACCCACTCCCGAACAGCCCGCAAGGAGCTTGCACCGAGCTGCTGCTCCCAGTGCCGTCTGCGCCCGTTGGCTGGTTGATGCAGGTGAGCAGGGTGAGTCTCTGAGGCTTCTTTTGGGGCTTGGAAGGAGCTTTTATGTATTTAGGGTCATTTTGTAAGCGGGGCACTGGGGTTTAAAGGCACAAGCGCAGGATGAGCTGGTTGGGCTCCCTCCACCCAGCCCTGAGTGGAGAAACGGCACTTTCCTTTTGCTGCAAGAGCTGATTCATCCAACCCAACAAGTGCCTGTGATGGCTACAGGGAACTTCAGCCTTTTAATTTAAGCAGGGACAGGGAAAGTGGGGAAACAAAGTGAGTTGAGGTGAAAGTGCTGAGGAACCTTCAGCAAAGGGAAGTTTAACCTTTAGGAAGGCTGGAAGTGAACTGAATGTATTTTGAGCTATTGAAAATGAAAGTAGGGGTTTTCCTGCAGATCTGTCCCTTGCCACCTTGTCATGTCCTCAATGTCTTCCCTTTTCAGGACTGGAGACATGTCTAAACTCATTAAAGCCATTGCTGACATGATGGAGAGCTACCAGGGCAATGCCAAGAAGGGGAAGAAATCTGAGCCCTTCAGTAGAAGTGAGTTCAAGAAGCTGATCCAGCAGGAGTTTGCTCCAGTCAAGGTAACTGTATGGCTTTGAGGGTGCAAAGGTGGATGGGAAAGGTGCTGGGCTGATATTTAGGGATGGTTGGGGGTGATGAGGGGCTCTGCAGTGCCCACCCCACATCAGGTTCTGTGCATCCTCCTTTGCTCGCTGCAACTCTCCTTTTTGCTGCATGGCCCTTGCAATAAGGGGACCTGGCCTTCACTTCACCACCTTGTCCCTTTGGGAAGGTCTGATGTGCTCCTGTCCCCTCAGAGGTCACCCACCAGCAAGTACAGATACATCACCAGCCCACCAGATTCGGACACCGAGCCCATCAACAAGAAGAAGAGGGGCTCTACCAAGCGCTGTGTGTACTGAAGGGTGGCTGCTGCTGCTCCCGGGGCACAGGGATGAGGAGGTAAGGAGGAGCTCAGGGGATGCAGCATGCAGGCAAAGCTCCTGGACAGCATTTGCATTGCCTTTGTTGATGGGGACAGACCCTCCCTTGGGACTGGTGTCACCCCCAAACCTTCATAGGTTTTCTTCCCTCTCTTACAGGATCCCTGACTTGCCCTGTGGGCGAAGAACAGAGGCACCAGCAACATGTGGGCATGGTAGGATCACCTTCTGGGCTCCCTCTGCTCCCCCAGTGCAGGCAATGCCTGTCCTTTCACTGGTGGTGGTGAAGATGTGAAGACTGTGCCCTGCTCCATGTATTACCTCCATGAGGCAAAAATAACCCCAGGTCTCTTGTTTAGTCCTGCTGCTCCATGGGTGTCTCTTTGGGGTGCTTTGCAAATGCAGTTTGAAGGCTGGGTGGGTCCGGGGGCAGATTTGCTGCTTTCTTCTCATCAACGCAACGGCAGAGCGACGGCTGACCCATCAACCCCTTCCTCTGTGAGCTCCTTTTGGTCTTAATGGGTAGAAAGTGAGACGTCACTAGGCAATAGGGCTGGAATGAGCCATGCAATTAGTTGACTCAGGCTGGACATTCATCATGAACAGAGAGTGGCAATTCTTCAGGGCAAACGGGAAGTCTATGGTTGGGAGTTCATCCCCAGCTCACTGGAAGTCAACAGCAGGGTTCTCACGGGTGTGCAAGGGGACCAGGGATGCTCTGCAGCATGGAAAGGGTGTTTTTACCTATGTGTTTGTGTAATTAACCTGCACAAAGACAGGTTAATAGCAGTATAGGACAGGTAGTGCTACTAGTAGTGAGTGGCCAGAGGAAGAGGAAGCAGGACTGCGTTACTCAGCCATGCTAGGTCAAGCCAATGAGTGCAGGATCTGGTCCTTCAGCTGAAGGGGTTAATACATCAGCTGCCTTACCTGTGATGTTTCTGCATTGCAAATATCCCAAAGGAATTTTTTTAGGGCTTATTTTTCTCTTTCTTACATGAACGACTGTAGTACCATCAAAACCCAATAAAAACCATCCAATGCGATGCCTGTCTGAGCTTCCCTGGGTAGGAGGTGGCTCAGAGCTGCTGTGATGGGGAAGCCTCAACGGGGTGGGGCAGGAATGCAAAGCACTGGGAGTCTGGGGGCATGGGGGACACCCACAACTGGTGACATGGGTGTGGGATGGGGAGATGCTTTTATGCTTCCCCATCACTTGAGATTCATAGGTCTCGGCTGATGGTTATGAGGACCAAAGGATGATCCACACCAACTGCTGCCTGTGACTGGAGCATCACGAGGGCTCGGAGAGAAAGCTGCTCTGCACAAATGACATGAGCATGTTTGTTAATCTCAGTAAGCCCCTGTATGGAAAATAAGGATGAGAAGGTTAAGGAAACACCAACACAAGAGAAATCTTGCGAGCTCAATGCTTTATTGTCTCATGGGCACCTCATGGGGCCAAAGCACAGCCTGGGTCATCAGGCAGAGGTGGCAGCAGGGACCACACAAGTGATGCCCCTTCCCCAGGGAGCGATGGTCCTGGAGGGCAAAGGAGAGGGTTTGCAGCCCGGGGCTTGCAAAGCTTTGGGGAGACCAGAGGGAGCTGGTCCATGCGTGGCCTTTGTGGCTGGAGCTGGGACGGGTGGGACACCCCAATCACTTCATCTTCTGCGCGGGCAGCTGGTGGACCTGCTGCTGCTGCTGCTGCTGCTGTTGCTGCTGCTGGTGGTAATGGTACTGGACCTGTGGCTTCCCGTGACAGCCACCACCACCGGAGCTATGGCATCCACTGCTGCCACCGGAGCTGTGACAGCCACCGCCACCACCGGAGCTATGGCAGCCACCGCCACCACCGGAGCTGTGACAGCCACCGCCACCACCGGAGCTATGGCAGCCACCACCACCGGAGCTGTGGCAGCCGCCGCTGCTTTGCCGGGTGTAGCGCTCCTGCCTATGGCACTGGTCCCTGTCCTGGCGGGAGCACATGGCTGTGGTTTGGGGTGATCTGCTGGGAGAGGAGAGCTGTCAGGGCCTGCTGCGTGTCCCATCACCCCCACTGCTGACCCTGTGCCTGTCCCGTTTGCGATCCCACCCCCAGCACTGCTTTGCAGGATCCCCAGGGTCTGGAGCATCCCCTGATGGAGGATTCCATCGGCTGCTTGCTATGGCCCAGCGTAAGACAGGTCCTCACCTCCCTCCATGCATCCCACCACCCTGCAAGCATCCCAGCAGTGGGGTTTGCATTGAACCTCTGTTCTGCATCCCATGCAATGAAACCAGCCTCCAAAGAAGGAATATCCATTCATGCGGCCAGACTTACCTGAGCTTGGGAGGAAAGCAAGCGGAGGGAATGAAGATCCGAGGGACAGGAGCAGTTTTATAGAGATCTGGGATCCCTTTCCCCGGAAATGAGCCAACTCTCTGTCACAGCCAGCTATTACTTTAATACCCAATCCCCATCAAACCGCCCTCTGTTTACATCGCTCGCTTGACTCATTTCTGATGGCTATCATTCCTTTTCTATCTGTTTCCTGTGTGCCACATCAGTATCTAATTGCCAGCCTCACCTGCCTGTAATAGGAAAAACCGTGGGTGCCTGCGTTTCCAAAGGCTCAACTCTTTGAGATGTGTTTTGTTCAATGAAATCCAGGTATAATTATAGCCCCATCCCACAAGGCTCTGCTCTCAGAATCTAATCCCTGCTATTGAGGTGGCACCAGATAAAGCCAGAAATAATCCAGATAAAAAGGAGTGTAAAGTTGTTCTTTCTTCTTCCATAGATGATCTGATGATCTTCCGCAGATGATCATAGAGACTGAAAGAGGTGCCACAGCCATGGGTACAAAGTCCTCCTGGGCTTCCTCTAGAGAAGGTCTCATGTAGTCAGCAGGGGTTTCCGAGCTCCCCTCCTTGACCTAAAAGGCGTGAATTCCCCCCAAAAGGCACCCGAGCAGCCAGAAGATGGTCTTGGGGACTGCTGAAGCCCTGCTGTATTCACATACATCAAAGTAAGGTCATTGAGTGCTTCATTGACAAAGACAAGCTATTTCCATCCTCTTAATGACAAAGATCAGGAAATGAAGACTGAGGAATTAAAAGACCCTTTTGGTGTTGCCTGCTTCATTGGTCCATCTTCTGGAGTAAGGCTGGAGCTCCAGAGATGGCCCTTCTTTGTAGCCACGTCCTGGTTGAAAAGCTTCATCATCCCTCGGCACTTGGAAGTGCATTTATCTCCAGAGACCACAGCTTCTTATTTGCAGGGTGAAGGCAAGAAGAAGCCTGAGATATAGAAGATAACATTGGGAGCCATGCAAACAGACACGAAGATCCACCTTGCTGCTTTGGCAGCTCTTACTGGGAGGAAGGGATAGCATCAGGGCTTGGACTGTTTGAGCTGAAAGCCAATGTCTTTCCCAAGACACACGTCAACTAGTGCTATTATCATTTTTATATATCAATGTATCAATTATTTATCAATTATTCTATATCAAGCTGCACCAGGGGAGGTTTAGATGGAGCTGAGGAACAATTCCTTCCCCAGCGGGTGCTCAGGCATTGGAACAGGCTGCCCATGGCAGGGCTGCAGTCACTGTGCCTGTAAGTGTTCCCAAACCATGTAGACAAAGCCTTCAGTGCCATGGGCTAGCGGTGGCCTTGGCAATGCTGGGGAACAGCTGGACTGGGTGATCTTAAAGGTCTTTTCCAACCTGTTTGTTCTATGATTCTATGATTCTATGTCATTCTGCTCAGCACCACTACTGGCACTGAAAATTGACTCCTTCCTGCTTCTCCTAGAAGGTGCTGGGTAGCTCCTCCAGGCAAACACCCATAGTCAGAGTCTTGAGCTGGCCTCAGGGTCCCTGTGTCCTGCCCATGGCCCAGCTTGAGCAGAGGGGGATGTGGTGACCATGGGCTGAAATGTCCCCTAGGGCATGACCAGCTCACATCTATCACATACGTATGGATACTGGAGCTGTCCATCAGGAGCCTCCCAGCTGGTGGCGATGGTGTCTGTCTATCCAAGGGGGTAGTGATGAGGAGGACTGCAAAGCATTCACTGAGGTCATGCAATCTCACACAGAAACTGGTGCCTGCACTTGTGATTAGCAGAGGAACTGGGCAGACACCCACTGAGAGCTGTGTTTGCTGCAGGCAAAAGCCATCAGGCTTCTGGAGCAAGTGCGTGCATGCACTGAAGGGGCTGGTTCTGCTGTGGGCTGAACACTGTGTCCACAGGGCTTCTTGCTGCTGCTACGTGCATCCCTCCCACCAGCGAGAAGAATAAACAGTGACTGAAGAGTCAAGGACAAATGCATTGCTGGGCATAAGTCCTGTGTAAGCGGGTTTTGTCTTTTCTGGAGGATATTGTGTCTTGCCCAGGTCAGGGGTGATGCTCTGCACTAGGAGGGTTTAATGCTCATTTGCTTTACAGGTGATGATCTCACTCATTCAATGAGAAAGGACAATAGGAGGATTTGCAGTTTCAAGTTTGATTTGCAGTCCTCAGCCCCTCCAATGTCTTAGTTAAGCATTCAAAAGCAGAAACCACATCGGAACGGCACCGGGGAAGCCTCTGTCCTTTTTCATTGAGGTTACAGCAGAAAAAGAGATCTTTAAACACTCAAAACCCTCATAGGCAAAGAAAATGAACCTCAACAGACAGGACTTGTGATCGCTTAGAGGGATTTCTTGGGATGAATGGAGTTGCACTGCCAGGCTCCTCTCACCCAAGGGGATGGATTTGGCTTCTCTCTCTGCCAGCTCTTCCCTTGACTCTTTGCATCCCTTATTCCGGCCCATGGAGGCAGATTTGTGCTGAATTCAGCATGATGAGCTCCAGACAACACAAGAAGTAAAGAATTCACTGAATTAAATTGCATGGTTTTATGCAGCAATATCATTTGGTTTCCTTGTGCACCCGTGCTGAAGGGCTGGGTGCTTTCTTTTCCCCTGGTTAAGTTGCATGAACTGCAAGTAACTGTAGAGGTCGTATATGCCCCTACACCCAGTTGTGCCCCTGTAACATGAATGTTAGGATGAGGAGTTTAAGGAAACACCAACACAAGGGAAGTCTTGCTAATTCAATGCTTTATTGTCTCATGGGCACCTCATGGGGCCAAAGCACAGCCTGGTGCATCAGGCAGAGGCAGCAGGGACCACAGGTGATGCCCCTTCCCCAGGGAGCTGGAGGGCAGAGAAGAGGGTTTGAAGCTGGGCAGCCCCAAAGCTCTGGGGAGACCAGAGGGAGCTGGTCCTTTGCTGCTGGAGCCATTGGATGCTCCATCACTTCAGCTTCTGAGAGGGCAGCTGGTGGATCTGCTGCTGCTGCTGCTGCTGGTAGTGGACCTGGGGGATCCCATGGCAGCTGGAGCCACCAGAGCTATGGCATCCACCACTGTCACCGGAACTGTGACAGCTGCTGCCAGAGCTATGGCAGCCACTACCACTGGAGCTATGGCAGCCACCACCACCGGAGCTGTGGCATCCACCACCGGAGCTGTGGCATCCACCACCGGAGCTGTGGCATCCACCACCACTGCTGTAGCGCTCCTGCTCATGGCACTTGTCCCTGTCCTGGCGGGAGCACATTGTTGCGTTTTCAGGTGACCTGCAGGGAAAGAGGAGCTGTCAGGGGCTTTCCTTCCCTGCTTCTGCTCTTCCAGGGCAGGGAAATCTGGAGGTACCTTTATCCGGTCTTACCCAGATCCCCACGATCATCTCTAAACCTTGTGCCAGCTTCTCACCACCCATGGGATTGTCCCACCAAAGCCATAGCCAAAGACACTCGGAGCATCCGGAGCAACTGAGCAAAGTGACCATGGCTTTCCAGAGCGGACCCATATTGCTCCCAGAAAGAGAAGACCAGCAGCCCAGAAGCTCCCTCCAAGCCCATATCTCTCTGTTCTCTTTCAGCACCCTCTGCGCCCCATGTCCCCGCTCACAGATCAAGCCACAATCTAGTCCGAGGTGCACAAACCCTTCTGCCTCCCGTGCTGCATCCAGCCCCAGAGCCCTGCAGCGCCGCTGCTCTTACCTGAGATGCTCGTGCAGCAAAGGAGCAAGGAGGGAATGAAGCTTCCTGGGATGGGATCGCTTTTATACCCTTTCTGTGCACCCCATCTGGAAAGGAAGCACCTCCCTGTCACAGAGATCTGATAGTTCATTTGATTTGCTGATGGCTTTTTTTTGGCCTCCCCACTCTGCAGGTTGCTGGTGTGACTCACCTCATCCATGTTGGGTATCGCCTCCTTATAGGTCGTCATTCCTGTGCCACAGAAACACTTAATTGCCAGCTCTACCTGTGCTTAGTTCCAATGGGGGAGTGATGTGGGTGGCCCTGGTCTCCACATCTGTGCTGGTTTGGTTTTGGTGTTTGGGAGTGCTTTGTGTTTGAGGGGGGAGATGAGGTTGTACACCTAAATCACACCATCCTCTTGAAATGCTTTGAAGTGATCTAGTCCTGCCAATGCACATAAAGCCAGAGATGTGCCTACAAGTAGGTGCTGGAGTGAGTCCAGGGAAGGGCAATGGAGCTGGTGCAGGGCCTGGAGCACAGTTGTGATGGGGAACGGCTGAGGGACCTGGGGGGTTTAAGTCTGGAGAAGAGAAGGCTCAGGGGGGACCTTATAGCTGCCTACAACTGCCTGACAGGAGGATGGAGCCAAGAAGTTCTGGGCTCTGCTCCCAAGGAACAAGGGATGGGACAAGAGGAAATGGCCTCAAGCTGCACTGGGAGAGGTTTAGGTTGGATGTTAGGAAGAGTTTATCCACCTAAAGGATGCTCAGGCATTGGAACAGGCTGCCCAGGGCAGTTGTTCACACACTGTGGAGATGAGGCCCTTTGTAACATGGGTTAGTGGTGGCCTTGGCAGTGCTGGGGAATGATTGGACTTGATCAGCTTAAAGGTCTTTTCCAATCTGATTGATTCTATGATTCTATGATTCTATGATTCTAAGTACCAACAGCACCTTTGCCATGGCAGAGAACTCTTCCTTAACAACAATTTGACTGTGACCACTGCTGGCTCATTTCTCTTAAAACCAGCTGAAACATAGAATCGTAAAATAGTTAGGGTTGGGAAGGACCTTGAGATCATCCAGTTCCAACCCACCTGCCATGGTGAAGAGAGATTAAAGCCAGCTCCTATGAATCTTTTCTGTTGGTCAAACCTTTCCTGCTGTTGCAGGAAGGCCCAAAAGCAGTTGGGATTCTTATTTTTGGAAGGGGAAGACTGGTCCTAGGTAGTGATCTAGGATTAGCAGGGTACATAATTATGTGGTTAACTTTCAGCTCGTGAGTAATGCTGGAGTAGCAACACTGGTGGATTCTTTCCAAGTTGTGAGTGGTTTCAGCGCTCCCATGGGTGCTGCCCTTTGTGACACATGGTGGCCTTGGGTGGCTGCTATGTTGTGGGGAGCTGGTAGACCCCAAGGACTTCCCCCAAACTTGTTGAAACATTCATTTTGGAGCACTTTTTCCCTTCCACAATTAGCTTGCAATTGGCCAGCAGCTCTGAGTGGTATTTGGAGGGATGCATGGACACTTGGATCACTGTGTGTGGTTCTGGTGTCCTCAGCATAAGGACATGGAGCTGTTGGAGCAAATCCAGAGGAGGCCACGAGGATGATCAGGGGCTGGAGCACTTCCTGTGTGGAGCCAGGCTGAGAACATTGGGGCTGTTCAGCCTGGAGAAGAGAAGCTGCGTGGAGACCTCAGAGCAGCTTCCAGTGTCTGAAGGGGGCCTACAAGGATGCTGGGGAGGGACTCTTCATCAGGGACTGCAGCAATAGGACAAGGGGTGATGGGTTCAGACTGAAACAGGGGAAGTTCAGGTTGGATATAAGGAAGAAGTTCTTTACTGTGAGGGTGCTGAGGCACTGGAATGGGTTGCCCAAGGAAGTTGTGAATGCTCCATCCCTGGTAATGTTCAAGGACAGGTTGCACAGAGCCTTAGGCGACACTGTCTAGTGTGAAGTGTCCCTTCCCATAGCAGGAGGTTGGAACTGGATGATTTTAAGCTCCTTTGCAACCCAAACCGTTCTCTGATTCTATGATTAACCATCTGACACATTTGCTGTTACCAAAACACAGGGGTTTTTGGCAAGGCAGGTGGACAGGGCAGGGTGAATTAGTCAGGTGATCAACAAAAAGGCTTCTTTTGTCTTGCTAAACTGCTGTCAGGAACTAGGGCAGTGTCAGGGCAAACCGTACCCAAGTGTGATCTCTTCTATTTAACCATGTTTTTTTCCGGCATCAGATGAAATATGCTCAATCCTCTTCATGAAAATAGACTCAAAGTAATTGTTGGCTCTCAACATCGCCAATGTTGATCAGTTCCTCATGTCTGAATTACTCTGAGCTTGCTAAAGTGGTCACTAAAGACCAGCAGCACCCAGGCAGCAGTCCTGGGCACCTCTAGGTATGTGGTGGTCTACCTTAAAGGCCTTGAAAATGTGTTCTGCGATGGGGGCTTAAGGCAGATGCCACACACACACAACCACCCTTTCCAAATGATTCTTACACCATAGAATGGTTTGGGTTGGAAGGGGACTTAAAGCTCATCCAGTTCCAACCCCTGCCATGGGCAGGGACACCTTCCACTAGAGCAGCTTGCTCCAACCTGGCCTTGAACACTGCCAGGGATGGGGCAACCACAGCTTCTCCATGCAACCCATTCCAGTTCCCCACCATCCTCACAGGGATGAACTTTTCCTTATGTCCAACCTGAACTTCCCCTGTTTCAGTTCTACACCAAAAGCAGGCAGGCTGCTCAGGGGGTTAGCTGCTGCCTGCATCATTTTCAGCAATGCCACATATCTCTGATCATGGTGACACACTTGAGAGTTATCTTATGAGGGCAACATCCATTTCATGAACGGCAATCCCGGACCAATAATTACACAATTGGTTCTAATTACAAGCCCAGAAGAAATTTATCAGCTCATTGGGTAACGTTAGCGTCTTGCAACACCCTTGGCTCAACCTACAGCTCTTGAAGTGCTGGGCAGAGGGTTTCTAGAAAGGCTTGATGGGGAGGTTGTCTCAAGCATGTGGAGATACCTGCCTGAGGATAGTGTCTTGGGGCTAAACGACAAAGAAAGGGGTTTCTTTGCCTTTGCCTATAGGACTTTTTCTGCCCTGTGGTTGTGGCCATAGCTGGCCCCAAGCTTGTGCAATGTAGCCTGTGGGGTGTTGATGGAGGGTTTTGGGCCTCCATGGAAAGGTGGTGTGGAGGCACTGCAGATGCCTGAGGTGGCCTCCTAACATCTCAGCATTCTCTATTCTCTCTCTTTTCCTTTGGATTCGATAGGGGAGAATGTGCCAGTGCCCACCCCTATTGCCTGTGTCTGGGCCGAGTGACTTCAGGGCTATTAGACAAGCACAAAGTGTCTTGTTTTGTGATATGAAATACAAGATGAAAGAAAAACCACGGACACAAAACTCTCATGAACTCCAGGTTGTAATGGTATCTATATAGAATGATACAGAGGAACATACAGAGCTTGTTTTAGCACCCACAGATAAACTCATCAAAGGTACAGAACTTGCCAAGGGTGGGAGAGGAGAAACTTTCTTCGGAGATTGCTAGGGGACATGCAAAGCTTTCTGAACTCAGCACAAGATCAAGGACATGCATGTATATAACACATACACAGTGTCCTTATCACTTCATCTTTGAGGATACTTGATAAATCTGCTGCTGGCAATCCTGTGGCTTTCCATGGCAGGATCCTGCACTGCTCCTATGGCATCCGCATACACCACTGCTCCCATGGCACCCAGATCCACTGCTCCTGTGGCATCCAGATCCACTGCTGCCATGGCAACTGGATCCACTGCTGCTCCTGTGGCATCCAGATCCACTGCTCGCATGGCATCCAGATCCACCACTGCTCCTGTGACACTCTTCATTGCTGTGGCATGAGGATCGTTGTTGCCGGTGGCACTGGTCTTTGTCCTGACGGGAGCACATCTTCAGACCTGCTGGGAAGACTATCATCTTTGAGTGGGCGCAAGGCAGGAGATGCTGTGATGTCTGCCAGCTAGCAGCAACAGATGACTATTAGATGGGATTATATATCCAGAATAAATTCTGATTATAAGACAGTCTTGAGGAAGAGAGGAGAATCAGCCATTCATTTCTGCCCATAGTGGTCCCTGACCTGAACAGAGCACTCTGTGCTACCTTTCTTTGAGCAAGTCTTGCCTTCCTCTTCTATGTTTAACAAGTATATAAGACAGAAGTTAAAGCACTTTGTGACTAGTGACAAGTGGTGGCCAGAGTCTAGAGCTAGACCTGAAGAGTCCTGTCCCAGGCTGTCTGAACCAGTAAGTTTTAAGTTTTCTTAGTTGCTTTCCATTATTTATGGATAGATGTAAATATGGATGGAGAAGACAACCTAGGCAGAAGGACTGAGCAGCTGTGACTGAAGATAAGATGTGTAACAGAAGTAACCAAGAACCTCAGGATCAGGACAAAGCTGGTGATCATGAAGAGTGCAAAAGTTTGCTCAAGCTGCACTTACCCTGTTCAGCAGCAGTTGGAGAGGAGACGTGAAGCTGAGGCTATGAGGAGAAATGGGCTGCGAGAGCTTTTATAGGGCACCCGATGTTCTCCCTCCGGAAATAAGATGAGGCCCCACTGGAGGGACTTGATTCTTTGACTCACGGTATTGCAAGTGGATCGATATCCTGCCATTCCTCTCCTTACTCCATAAAAATGTTAATTGCCCACCACACCTGAATGGGGAGGTTTCTGGATGGTCCTGCTGCCTTTGACTAAACCATTTGCCTCCTTCTTGTGTCTAACGTGAAGCAGAGCCTTGAGCCCGAGTCAGCAATGCAAAGACGTTAGTGGATGGGAAGGTGGAATTGCTGGGGTGAGCGGTGGGCTGGCTTGCAAAAGGATCCAGGAAATGCAAAGGGCTTGAACAAATAAGAGCAAACAAGGCCATGGTGGTGTGTAGGTAAAATAAGTGCATTTGGACAGGTTGGGAATAAAAGATCTAGGTTGTGAGTAGGCGAAGGAGACAGAGGGAATTAAGGATGCAGGTATGAGCACGTGATGGGGTGGCAGAACATGAGCACAGAGCCCGGGGCTGGTCTATGTGGGGGGTGCCCTGAAAACAAGGGGTGTGAAGGAGTGTGAGCATCCTCTGCTAAGCCTCAGGGGCCAGCACTGGCCATGCATCTCTACTGGGGTGAGGGGGCTCAGCCCCGGTGGGTTACAAAAGGAGCTGGGTCACCTCTGGGCTCTAAAGCTATCCCAAAGTTTGGGGTTCAGAGACGGGAGATGGGGATGAGAGGAGGGGAAAAACGCAGGAGGTGGGACATGGCTTGGGAGTAGCATCAAAGAGAAACCTATTTCTGAGCAAGCAGCACAGAAGCACTAAAAGCTTTGCAGTATTGCAATATTTCAAGTTAGTCCTTTCTTTGCTCAAAGGAAGACTTTTAACCCAAACAGAAGGAATTGAAAACCCCATAAGAGGCAGAGGTCATTCAGGCAGGAGGCTGGGAAGGACAAAAGGTCTCCAGCAGTGTCCCATTCACAGGATACTTGTTCCAAATATCTGATATTGGTTACCTTTATTACACTTTGATTGGAGATAAAGACAGGGAGGGAAGTGCTGGGACTTTCTGAGCTCTTTCCTCCCTCTGTCCTCATACCTACGTTTGGGGAGGGCACCAGGATCTGCATCTCTATTGGTTTAAACTCTGCCTTGGGGAGAAGCCTTTTTGCCTACTGAGTGCACCAGGCCTGACTTCAGCAGGACTCTAGAGGCCACTGTCATATTAATAATGGCACTGTTTGATTGACTTAAAATGAAGAGATTCGTTACTGACTCAGTTGAGGGAATGGATACATGAGGAAATCAGAATGTGTCTGGGGCTATTTCACCGGTGTCAGAAGAATGAGTTTTCTTGTGAAACTATTATTCACAACCGACTGATCACACCCCAGAGCACGTGGATGGTGACAAACATGTTTATAATGTCTCTCGGCGATAGAGCATGAGCTCAGATGGGAGGATGCTCACGCATGTCGGCGACCTGGATGCATATATAAGGCATGCTACAGGTGGTCTCTGAGCCCCACGTATCTTCTGCAAAGCTCCTCATCTTAGGGGAAGGCTTCCCTGTGACCCTATTCGGAGGGAAGGGCAGGGTTTTCATTTGGGCCATTTGTTGGTTTTATGGAAGGAATTGCCTTTGCAGTTGTCCCAGGTCTCAGAGGCGGTTTGTTCCCTAATTGGGATTATAGTTTCTGGGTGGCATATACATGGTCATGATTCGTCCATCAGTTACTGGTTCTCTATTTATGAAGGAGATGAATGAAGCACAGAAAGAACCCAAGACCTTAGAGGGTTTGAGGTACAAGTTCAAACCTCCGGTTCCATGGAAGGTGATTTAAACACAAAGAAGATCTTCCTTCTGTTTTGGACAGGATTGTTCATGTGAATTCCCTCTCATTAGAGATTAGACAACTGTATGTCAAATTTGATTAAGCTGAACAACTCCTGCTCTGGGGTGTGGGAAACAGAAGCTGCCCTCCTGAGGTCTCCTCCAACCCAATATTCCACAGCCCAGCTTGCTCCAGAAGAGATTTGAAGGTGGATTTGAATGCTTTGCTACCCCCTATCCTTTATTGCAATAGTTCTGCTGGCACCTTTCTTTCCACAGAGGTCCCCAAGGCTTCCACAAGAGATGTTGCATGCACTGGGGTAGCTGAGCCATTGCAATGCACCGTGCAGCCTGGGCCACCCCAGCAAGCCATGCTTGGGATGGTGACTGTGTGCTCTGCAATGCAGGCTGGCATCAACCTCTGCACATGTATGAGGAAGAGGTTGGCAAGGAAGGTTTACTGAGCATGTCGTCAGCCCCCATGTGTCCACCTATAACACCTCTGTCGCAGGAGGGTGCACCCTGCACCAATTTTTACTTCTTTTCCTTATGCAGATCATGCTGCAGCAGAAATCTCCACCACTAATGTTGCAAAGCACCTGATTCCGTGATGTGTCACATCCTGCAGGCTGGGCCAGGCGGGACACGGGGAGATGGAGATGATGGAGGCTCTTGCCTGGACTGGGTGAGGTACAAGGAGCCACTGGGGACATGATGCTGTGAGTCACTGACTCCAGATCCCTGCTTTGCTGCAACAATCCAACCAGGTGATTCCTCTTATAGCCCTATCAGGCCATATCCCACAAGTAGTTTGGGTCTTTTCTCTCTGTTAGAGAGAACAGGTCCTGCCAAGTGCTCCCTGATGTCTCCAAACCCTTTGCTAACTTCCATTTGACATGTATTCCTGGCCAGATGATGCACACTTCTTCCAAGGTCAAAGCCTTAGAAGGAGTCTCACCCATCCTGGTCTTTCCCAATGTCTCTCATCAGTCAGAATGAGATCAGCATGAGATCCTGGTCTTTCCTAACATCTCTTATCGTCAGAATGCACCGCGCATCACTATCAGCTGCTGAAGACACATAGGTCCTGCAGGAGCTGCCTCCCTTGGGATGAATCAAGGTCTAATGGACCATGGACCAGAATATTTCTCTTCCAGCAGCTTTGGCATTGTCTCTTGTTTTGCTCTAGCCATGGCATTTCCATTCCTGCATCCTCTTCCTGACTTTTTTCCCAGGGCTTTCTTGGAGGCTGATGACACAAGTCAGACTGTACCCATTGCTTAGTGAATGGAATGATGTGCCACGCAGACCCTCTCATTCTTACTTCTCTGATGAAATGCGGGGGTTTTCTTTTTACGTTAGGATATTAGTATTTAATTGCTGGGTTGCAGAAAGAGCTTGTGATGAAAACTGTTACTTCTTAACAAGGAAGCTGTCTGGAATAACCAGGTTGAATCAACCAGGAACCTCAATGAGGGTGAATGGGGATGCTGGAATCACCAGCTTTGGCCCCAAGAAGGAGCAGGGCCAGTTCAAAGGGATGAAGTGGAAGACACTGATTCAAGGGGGTTAAGAACCATAGTTTTTTATTGCCTCCGCATCTGCTGTGAAATAAGGAGGGGAACAGCACTTAATGTTTCACAGAGACAGTAAGTTACACTTTCAAAGCATGTTACAAGCAAAATGACAGGAAGAGTGGAGATCCATGAACAAGACAGGACATGCCACCCATCAAGGCGATGTTGCAAGAGAGAAAAGGTTCCCTCATTCATCCCCGTTCCTCATGTCCTCTATTTTGTCTTCTGGGCTGGCACTTTGCAGACCTGCTTTTGCTGCTGGCTTGGGATGCCCTTTGCCACGGGCACGCAGCCTTGCTGCACCGGGGAGGGATAGGTCTGCACCGGGTGGCACTGGGTGATGCACTGCATTGGCTTGCTGTAGCATGGCTTCCCACCTTGGTACCCTGACCCATGGCACGTCTCAGAGCAGACAGACCTCCCATAGCTCTGGCATCCCCCTGATGACCCATAGCTGTACGTGGGTCTCCTGACGCAGCTTGAACCACCTCCATGGCATGAACCTGAGGATCCATGGCATCTCTCGGAGCAGACGGACCTCCCGTAGCCCTGGCATCCCCCTGACGACCCATAGCTGTACGTGGGTCTCCTGACACAGCTCGAACCACCTCCATGGCAGGAATCAGACACAGCATAGCCGTGGCACCTCTCGGAGCAGACTGGCTGCCGATAGCCATAGTGACGGTAGTTGTGCCCTCTCATCCCTTCAACGCCTTCACCATCGCATCCTGAGCAGCAAGTGTTGTAGCCGTAGCAGAAGGGGGTGCGCCGGGTATCCAGCCAGGATCCCGAGGGATCATACCAGGTTGAGTTCAAGTTGAAGTATGATTCTCTTCCAGAAGAGTAGATCATGTTTGAGTCGTAGAGGAAAACCTGAAAAACACACAGTTAGGTATGTCTGGACGTCCACCTCTTCTCTTTCCATTCAGTTTGCCATAAAGAAGGTTTAGTGAACCATGAACAGGTCAGCCTTGCTTATCCTGAAAGCCTGGATCCAAAGAAAGTTCTTGCAGCTGCCCAGTACTGCTCGCATCATGTCCAAACCCACTTTCTGACCTTACCCTCATTTTTTCGCCCTCTAAGAACAGAAACAACCATAAGCATTGCAGCGTTAGTGGCATTGCTGCAGATCCCATACCGAAGTCTCTCAATAGCTTCTTTCTTGGCTTAGCCCACTGTCCTCTAGCCCTTGTGGTCTGAAGAAGAGGACAAGTGTGCCAGGTCTGTGACCCTCTGAATCCAAACACCCATCCAAAAATGAACCCGGGATGTTTCTTACCCAATTCACAAGGGGAGGCAGATGCTGACCAGGGGAGCAGATTGTGAGAGGCAAAGGGTTGGAGGCCTTTTATATAGTTCCAAGTCTCTCCCATTGTAAATGAAACATGCTGCAGGAACGAGGATTAAATGATTTATTGACAAAACACCTCCTCCATTTGGATGCTGTTCCCAGCACTTGGCATGTTCTGCTTGACTCATGATTCCTGATAAGCATCTCTTAATTATAATTATATATATTATACAACAGTTACCAAGTGGTGCACATAAAGGATTAATATCATGTCAGCCACACATCAGCTATGTGAAGCGGGTAATAACGTACTTATTCACCACCTCCTGAGGACCAGGACACTGGCTGGAGGCTGATGAGTGACCTGTGAGTCAGAAGCTGTGATGTGGACAGTGCTAATGTCCTGGCCTTCCCCTTCTTCTACTACCCATGAGGAGCATTTCCAGGTGCCTGAAGCACAGACAGGTGATTGGAAAGAGCCAGTTCAGAGTCACCAAGAACAAATCGTGCTGATGGGTTTTGGTGATGAAGATGTTGGCTCTGTGGACGGTGGAGTGCGATGGATGGTGGTGCCGTGGCTTTTGAAGGCTTTTGGCACAGTTTCCCATAGCAACCTTATAGTTAAGCTGGTAGAGGTGTGGATTGGATGGGTAAACTAAACAGTGGATGACTGGTGCTGCGTATCATCTTCATCAATGCCCTGGATAATGGGGTGGACTTGGCTAATGCAGATGGCATCAAATTGGGGTGAGCGGCTGAAATTGCTCGACATAGATTGGCTGGAAAAATCCATGGACTAACTGGGATGGGGTGGCTGGCAAAAAGCACCTTGGAAGGGAAGATAAGATGGATCAAAGCTGACCTGGCGTAAGGGCTATGCTGACCCTCGGTCTGTGGGCTCTGATCAGCCCTTTGGACACCGCGCTGGGTTGATGCTTGGGAGCTGGCTTCAGCAAGAAGAGGCTGGGAAGAAAATAGCCAATAAAATAAGGGATTTCTGAAGCTAAAGTTCACATGTAAGTGGTTTTATTTGTTTGGTTGAAATTAGAGAAAAATTCAATTCTTGTGGGTTTCTGCACCAAGAAAACAAGAGTGAATTTCTCTTTTCCTTCTGGTTTTCCTTGGTGGTTGCTAGCGGCTCTGGGAACACACTTGGGCAATACAAAGAGACACTGAAATATGTTTTAATGCACTAGTGAAAGGTTTTTCTGGCAAAAGGAGAGAGAAACAGCACGTTACCATTGTGCATTTGGGTGCTGCGGGGGAAGAGCTGGCCTGTACCTTCCTGCATGGAGTGAAAAGGCATTCCTGGCATGCACAGACACACCTCACGTGCTGGAGCACACCCTTATTATCATGATTAACATTCGAATGATAGATGGCCTCCTGGTGCAGTGTTACTATCTAGTCAATGATGGCATACATTAGAGAGCAAACAGTTTATACCTAGGTCTGGACCATAGTGAAGTCCATCCATTGGTTCTGCGGTGGGTAACCACAGCGGAGAGGATTTTCCAGCACACAGATGGAGTTCAGCGTGGTCGAACTGCTACAGCCAGAGCCGAATCCTCATGAGTAAACTCTGGGTTTGATTTTAAAGGTACAAGTTTCCTCATGAGAACTTTAATGACTTTTAACATCTCCTGGTAACGTTTGTAATATTTCTAGGGTAAAAATATTTCTAACATTTCTAGGGCTAAAAATAAAGGAACCAAGTGTCAACTAAGGTTTTTCCACTTTATTTTTGAATATACAGAGGAGAAAATAAAATCTCAGGAGTCCTTAATGCTCCTGCCATCACTGTTGTGTTGTACACAGTGTGTACTGTTTAACCAGTATAGTCCTGTTTTCAAAATCAGAGCAGGTGAATCCATGTCAGGCTGTTTCCCCATCCTTCCTCAGGCTCTTTCCATTCCGATTCTCCATCCCCATGCTGCTCACCTTCTCAGAGGAGAGGAGAAATGGCTGCTCCACCCTGAGGAAGAGCAAAGTGGGGTTGAATGATTCAAGTCTATTCCTTGGCATGGAGGACCCTGAGAATTTAAAGTGTCAGTGCTGGGGTCAAGCAGAGGGCTGCGAACCCTGAATCCAGTGTGCAAAGAGCAGCAAGGAGCCATCAGACACCACTTTTGTGCTGAAAGCAGAGATGAGAACATTGATGAGGCGAGGAGTGAAGCATCTTCCTCTCTGAGCACGTGCTGAGGAGGGGTCCCAGCACCTCACTTCTTCTGCAGACAGGGTGGCAAGAGAGTGACCTTCTTTTGCTGGTGCTGGCTGGGATGCAGCGGCAGGGGCACAGGAGCCGGGCGGCAGCGCTGGACCGGTGGGCAGCTGCAGGGGCAATGATGCTGCAGCGGCAGGGGATGCAGTATCACGGGGCGACGAGCATCCTCCACTGGGCACTGGTCCACCCTCCTGCGGGGCTTGCCGCAGCATCCGGGCTCCTCGCAGTGCAGTGGTGGCCGGTACTGCTGCAGCGGCCGGCGATGGATCTTCACTGGTGGAGGGCAGATGGGCTGCACATGGTTCACCTCCACCCGCCGCCGGGGCTTGTTGCAGCTCTGCTGTGGTGGGCAGTAGCTCTGCGGTGGGCACGGCTCCAGGGGCTGGCAGCTCTGCGGCTCGCTCTGGCAGGACCCCTCAATGTCATGGCTGAGGCTGCTGGAGTCATGGCAAGGGGATGGGTTTGTGGTGCCTATGGGGCTTTCGTGGCAGCATCCCGTCCAGCCTTTCTTGCCGCAGACCGAGCTGTCGTGGTACAAGTCCTGGCTGCTGTCTCCTTTCTGGTACTGCATCTTGTGTTCAGCCAAGCCCTTGGGGATAAATAGCCTGGTGAAAAAGCAACAAACCCCACTGCCTTCCTTTTGGTTTGCTGTTTCTATGAATAAAAATGAAGAATCCAAATCAGCTGAGAGAATCCAGCTTACCCTGTGACCAGGGATAGATGGGCTGAGCAGAGAGTCTGAGTCCTGAGGACAGGGCTGAAAGCTTTTATATGAGGCCAAGCTCTCTTGGAAATGAGGCATGCCCTGGGAATTAATAGCTGAGCAGTGAGTACCACTTCTGTATGGGTATTTTTCCTGGTACTTGCTGTTGCATTAATCAGCAGCAATTAGCATCTCCCTTCATGGAATGTCAGCTTAGCTCTTTGCATATGCAGTGGCCATTATCTAATTAGTTCTCTCATTGGTCATGTTCAAATACGCTGTTACTAAGGTTAGTCAGATGGGATCCTGGCATCAGGATACCTGGAATACTGTGATGTTGAGTGATGTGCCCAAAAGCTGTCTCTTGTGGCAGTGGGAAAGACACAAGAAGGCCCAGGAGTTCTGGTGTCCAGCCCCATGTGCAGGCACCCAGCAGCTCATGCTTTGAAACAAGGTTTTGCAGATAGGGCAAGCTTGGACCTTGTTTGTCCCAGAAGGTCTGTGATATGTGGACATGATGCTCATCACCTTCCAGAGCATAGAAAAATCTTAGAGTTGGAGAGATGATGAGGAAATTGAGGGTGACATCAGGACCATGTTGAAAGGCAGATATTCTTGGCCTGTGTAGGGTACTCCATCAAGCAAGTGGGATCAACAATGAAAGCCCTTTTATGCTGTTTAAATCTGGAACAAGGACCTTATGGAATAACCATTTCAGGCTTTGCCAAGCACCATATCCACCTTTCTGACTTCTGCTTGAACTCCTCTTCTGTGTAGCTTCTCCCCTTCGCATTTCTGTGGATGGTCAAGGCATTATTTAAGTACCAGCCCCAGGGCTGTCAGTGCAAAAGGTATTTCCATGTGCACACACTATGGTAGAGCCTCTGTAGGAGATGCTCAGGGCTTGGTCCAGTGGTGTTTGGGTTTGAATCACTGTGCAAAGCATGTGCAGAATTCAGGGTGTGACTCCAAGGCGCGTGCTTGGACTTTGCTGCCACAGAGATAATTTATTCCTTAGCTACAAGAAAAATGCCATTGCCTTGTAGGAAGCCATGGGGCCTGCGTGGACGCATGGAAAAGAACTTGGTATCTGTTCAGGCCCAACAGGGATTTTAGGTTTCTTACCCGTTACTGCAGTCCCAAGATTGCGATGTTTGGGGATTTTTTATGTTGGAAGAGGTGTTTTGGAGTCACTTCCCTTCCTGAGGATTTTAGAAAGCAGAAGTGCAAATATTTGAGTTCTTGCCTCTTAAAATTTGACACATTTCAATAGAATTCCTGATGAAATTAGGCACTATTCCTGAATCCCTCAGGCTACACTTATATCTCTGCACCTTTCAATGAGTACCTCCCTGCACCATGCAGACTATGCTTGGTGCTATAGTTAATCATACAGAGAAGGTATCAAACCTTTTAAGAAGCTCATCAAATTCACTAATAGAAAGATTTCCATTAACAAAGGAGACCTTTAGCTCTGGCTTGAGGACCATACAGATGTTTCTATTGCAAACTGTGTATCTTTAAAGGTAGCATGGAGCTGCATGGCCAAGAGGATGCTCTTGTAGCTTAGATAACATATTGTCATGAGCAAGAACTATGATGAAAGACAGACCCAAGGATTTTACTATGTAAACTGGGGTGCTGTCATCATAACATGACAAATGGCTGAAAAATTCATTCTATTCAGAAACCAAGCAACTGCTAAAAGAGTCCAAAATCAAGAGTTAGAGTTTAAAAGGCAAAGATAAATGAATAAACATGTACCAGGAGTTTGCAGCATTATAACTTACACATTTTATTGTCTTTCATGACTAATTGGAGATTAAGCAAGAAAAGGAGTATGATACATCAACAGCATTAAACATGCCACACACCAAGAGGAAAAGGAAGAGCAGGACTCGTGCTTACAAACAAAAATCACACTGATCAGTGGATAGCAACCTCAAAGCACATTTGCAAGAGTTCAGTGACTAAAAGCAGGAAAAGGAGAGATGATCTACAGTCTCTAAGCAAAGGAGGAAGAGCGTTCAAGGCCATATCCATATCCAAATGAGCCAGGAGGGAAGCAGCAGCAGCAGAGCGCTGCCTGCCCTTTTCCGAGTGGGTTTAGTTTCCGCAGCAGCCGCCGTTGCCACCGCCGCAGCAGCCGTTGTTGTTGCTGCTCATGGTGTAGCAGCAGGCCTGCATGGGCATGCAGCAAGTGGTGGGGTAGCAGCACTGTGTGGGCTGGCAGCACACTGGTCTCTTGCAGCCCTTTGGGCTGCTGTAGCAGCACACGGTGTAGTTATTATTATTTCCACCGCAGCATCCGCAGCCTCCGTTGGGCATGTTGTTGGTAGTCGTGTAGGCAAAGCTGGAAGGAACAGAGAGAATCTGTCTGTGACTGGGAGCAGGATATTTGAAGGTACAGAATTCATTTAAAACTCAGGTTATGCTGAATTCAGAGATTCAATGAGCTGAAACCGAGTCCTGTCTTTTTGTCTTTTTGTTTGTAGTAAATCTTGCTCATAACTCCTCACTGTCCTTTTCCGCCAATGTAGATGCCCACCTACTCATACGAGGACATAGAATGATAGAATCATAGAATAGTTTGGGTTGGAAAGGACCTTAAAATCATCCAGTTCCAACCCCCCTGCCATGCGCGGGGACACCTCACACTAAACCATGTCACCCGGGACTCCATCCAACCTAGCCTTGAACACTGCTAGGGATGGAGCATTCACAACTTCCTTGGGCAACCTCTTCCAGTGCCTCACCACCCTCACAGTAAAGAACTTCTTCCTTGTAATGTCTTAGCAAGAGCCACAGCCAAGCTCCCCTGGCTGTGCATGGCCCTGCTTATTCTCCCGTAACCTCTCCATCCTTCTAGCTCGTACCCATGATTCGTAGTACACAGTTCATAAAAGCCCAGCTTCAAAGTCCCATCCCAGACACCCTGTCATATTTGGATACTGTTATAACATACCAAAGCATTTTTCTTTTAGGAAAGGAAGGAAGGTTTAGATGTTCTCACTTACCCTGCTGGAGAGTGAGGAGAGGTGAATGAAAGAGAAAATGAGCGAATGAAGCGAGCTGGGCCAGGAGACCTTTTATAGTCCTAGACACCTTCCTCCTGGAAGTGAGACAGCCATTGGACATTTGAACTTCCCTGTTTACTAACCCAAACCCATACTTTTTAGCTTTACGTGTCTCCTGGTATTTACTCTTTGCCTTATTATTTGTGATCACTACCTTTGCTTTGCCTCATAATTGTTTAGCCTGCAGATAATCAAAGGGCTGCTATGAATAGTAATGAATTTGTCTTCTGTGCAACCTTGCAAGGGAGCCAAAAAATGTGTCCTCGTATCTGCTTGACAAATGCGGACAATGACGGCCGAAGATGCTAAGGGACTTACTCAGCAGCGGCTTGGTGCTGAATCAGTGGCAGAGCCGAAACTGAATCCCTGGGATGTATCTTTCGGGCACGTGATCGGCTGTTTCATCGGAATGGTGTTCGAAACAAACATTTGGCCGATTTCATGAAAATGGGTATTTTCCTTCCCAGTCACAGGATGGGCATATGAGAAGGGAGAGAGAAGACCATGTGTTTGGGATGTGTTGGGAATCACGCCGGCTCCTGGGTCGCAGTCACCTGCACGTGCCTGTATGCAAGACCATCTTTCCATCATGCATGCAAAGAGCATCTTTGTGATGCCAAAGCCATCTTTGCCTTTTGGCTTGCCTTAACTTTTGCAAACCCTTCCAACCTGGGGCGTTTAGGTTAGCATGTGGGCACCTCTAGTGTGGGAGCGTTCCAGTTCCTGCTGTGCTTTGCTGGGACTGCTTCCCTAAAAACATGTTCTGGAATTCTGAATTGAATATTTGCTTCAGAATCCTGTGCCTTTCAATTGAAAAGCAAAGGGGCAGCACTGCCTGTGCAAACGCAATGCAAGGAATCGTAGCTCTGGGACTGGGGCATTGCAAGTCAACGTGTCCCCCCTGCAACCTCCCCTTATACCCAGCTGAAACCTCTTTGTGTGCTGGAGCCCTGGCACCCAGCAACACTAGCCCTGCCCAGCTCCTCAGCAAGGAGCTGGAGGTTTGTGCAGGACTCTGAGTGTTGGAGGTGGTAAAAGAAGGAGCCCAGCTTGGACCAAAAGAGTGAGAGGAATGTGGAGGTGGAATAGATGTGACAAGCACAGAAAACTGGTTCTAACTGGGGTCATGGAGCTACGTGGGTGGTAGGGGCTTAGAAGTGATGCAGGAAGAGACCTGGTTGAGGTGGAACCATTCGCTGGGAGGGAGAGAAAGAGGAAGGTCAAGGTAAGGCAGAGCTTTGGGCAGCTGAGCCAGGGTGGATGAATGGTTGTTTGATGCCAGCCACTGCCTCTGATGCACTTTGCTGTGGGGCTGAATGCTGGCAGGAACACCAAGCGTGCTTGGGTGGAATTTTTTGCATGGCCTACAATTGCAGCTCTCATTTGAAGACCTTGATACATTATCCTGAGAGGAGTGCTGCCTAATGAGAGGATGGTGGAGCCTGCCTGGCGACTTCCCTGTCTGCTGCCTGACATCCTCTGGGATCCCTGGGATGCTCCCATGGGGGGTTCTCCTAGATGAGCTGCTGTCAGCCCTGAGGATGTTAGGAGAGCCTTGGCTTGCTTTCTGCACAGTGCAAGGGCGAGCAGATGGCGATTTTAGTGCTGCAGTAAATGCATCCAGCTTCTTCCCAGGCTTTCCTGGAATGAGAGTAATTCCTTGAGCGAGATGCTGGAGAAGCAGTGCATGTAATTGCAACTTCTCCAGACAGGGCAGAAGAACATGCATGGCATTTCCTTTCCTCAGAGGTGCCCTGTCAGGATGCAAGCCTGCCCATGAGAACTGAATAGGTTACAAGGAATTAATGGAGCAGAAGCAAAGGGACACACCTTCACTTGTGCCTCCAGAGGGGAATTTCTCATTGGGAAATCCTGAAACTGCAAGAAGTGATGGTTTAGATGAGCATTTCCCACCTCTGATAGTTGGGTTCAGCCACTCGTGTAACCTTGGGATTTGAATGGTCTTTAGCGAGTGGTCTGTGGATCTTAATGCAAAAAAGGAACTAAAGTGGGATGGAAACAGAGTCAGTAAAAGGCATTAGGCACAGAATGAAGGCTGTGGTGCAGATCATGCATGCTGTTCTGGCATAACCCTTACTGACCTAGCCCCTCCTTGAAGACGATGGAGGTTTCTGACCACTTTTCTAAGACATTTTAGCAGAGGCAAGACCTCCATCTCATAAATTTACAGGGACTGTCTATAGGTTCAACCACCTATTTGAAATAGGCAGAACTTTTCTAGCTGGGATGTGCTGTGTCGAAGTATTTCAGAAGGAATTCACATCCTTCACAAGTTTACGTATTATGTTCTTCCTACTTCTTTGTAGTTTTACAGAAAGAGGAGAAATATTGTTCATGGAGATGTCAGACACTCAGCTTGTGTTTGAATAGACCCATGCAGAAGCTCAGAACTGCATCAGGGGTGCACTGGTTTTCTTTGTGCAGGCAAACCCCCTTAGCATCTTTAGAACAGGAGCATATGAGCACTAGGAAACAAAGCAAAGAAAAGGTGGTGGGTGCAGTGCTGCACTCTGGATTCACCAGCTAGCAAACAGATAACCACCAAGGAACTTAGCAGGCTCATGAACTATAGATTTTATTGGTTTTCAGACAGATTGAAATGAAACGGTGAGGAAAAGACTTAAACACCCCCCACACCAAGAGGAAAACGAAGAGCAGGACTCGTGCTTACAAACAAAAATCATACTGATAACAACTTCAAAGCACATTTACATGGGTTTGGTGATTGAAGGCAGGAAAAGAAGAGGAGAGATGATCTACAGTCTCTAAGCAAAGGAGGAAGAGCGTTCAAGGCCATATCCATATCCAAATGAGCCAGGAGGGAAGCAGCAGCAGCAGAGCGCTGCCTGCCCTTTTCCGAGTGGGTTTAGTTTCCGCAGCAGCCGCCGTTGCCACCGCCGCAGCAGCCGTTGTTGTTGCTGCTCACGGTGTAGCAGCAGGCCTGCATGGGCATGCAGCAAGTGGTGGGGTAGCAGCACTGTGTGGGCTGGCAGCACACTGGTCTCTTGCAGCATGACTTCCTGCTGCTGTAGCAGCACACGGTGTAGTTATTATTATTTCCACCGCAGCATCCGCAGCCTCCGTTGGGCATGTTGTTGGTAGTCGTGTAGGCAAAGCTGGAAGGAATAGAGAAAAGGTCTTTTTTACTGCCTGAATCTCCCTGTTTAGGCAGCTTAAAGCATCCTTATCCCAAAGCCCCTCCTGAAGTGGCTGGAGAAGTCCCTACTGTCCAGAATCCCATGTCAACCTGTCCCTGAGATCTCCACATTTTGCATGGACATCTGTGCATTTGGCATGTTGTCCAGCACTGGTTCCATCAGAAAGAAGCCACCCAGCTGGATCCCCAAAATAGTCTCTCAAAACCAAACAGTACAGGAAATCCTGAATGGCTTCTTGCGGGAGCGTGTGGAAATATGGTAGAGTGCAAATGAAGAGGCAAGTAGTAAGCTCTGACTTACCCTATTGACCAGTGAGGACAAGAGAGGAGAAGTCAAGACAAGATTATGAAGACCACTGTGATGGGGAGCCTCTTATATGCTTCCAGGCCATCCCCCCTGGAAATGAGGCATCCTTTGGCAATTCCAGCTTCCCCATGTATCACCCAACCTATGCCACTCACGTGTCTTCTGGTATTTAATCTTTACCTCTTTCTGCTTGCTCACCACTTCAATTCTGCACCGTAATTAGTCTCACATATGAACAAGAATGGAAACATTCTAATGAATTTGCATTAATGGGATCTGGAGGTAGCTCTAAGGTATTCCTATCCGCTTCCCAAGGAATGAGCCTGAGACGCAGGGACAATGCGCACGTGGGAATCAGGTGCTGAAGCAGTGGAAGAACCATGCCTGGAACCTGGAAGTGTCACCCCTGGTGTGTTCCATCTGTGCTTGGCTGGGATTTTGGTGAACCAGTGGGAACTACTGGTCAATGTGAATCCTGTTTTCCTGCCTCTGTGTGGTTAAAGTTAACACTGAAGGGTTTCTCCTTTCTCAGCCTTGTTCTTGGGCCTCCCTTCATGGTGCTTTTTGTTTCTGTTAAGCTTTCCCATGAAAGGGATGGATTAAGTCTAAATTAAGCATCTTTCAAAGCAGAATGTGCGTCAGCTTTTGTCTGTGTTGCTTCCATATACTCCATATTCTGAGGTTATTTCTGAGGCCTGTGAGACTGAGACACCTTGTGTTTCATGGTATTTGTGATGATCACATTTAAGTGTTGCATACTTACAACTAGATTCTCTATCACTGTAGGCAAGCGTGAGTGCATTTCTCCATCACTTTTGCCTGTACCTTGGGAACCCAGCTGGAACCTCTCAGATGGTCTGAGTTTTTCAGCAATTACTTCTAGTTGTTTTAGCTGCAGTGAACCAAGCCCTAGGCTGCTCTTCATGCAAAGTTTGGCTGAACAATCAGGACGGAATGATGAGATGGTTGGAGTCAAGGCAGATATTACAAGGCTTGGGAATGGGGGAAGGAATTGTGGCCATGTGCAGAGCCAGCACATCTCCACATGAGAAGAAGGTGATGGAGTCTTCATGTGATGAGAGGGGGCACCAATATAAGATGAGAGTCCTAACATACTTGATGTTTATGGCAAATAGAGACTTCCATCCTGTTTAGCTGACTCTGAATGTGAGGCTGGAGTGGTGACAGATGACTCCTCGTGGGTGGGACATGTAGTATCTTTCCAAGATGCGAACATGACCTCTTCTGACGCTCTGGAATTGTCCCTAGGGGAGCATTGTTTCAGTCACACCATATTAGCTGTATACCTGCCTGAAGGAAGTAATGTCCTCTTTGTGTAAACCTTTAAACATGTCATCCATGGAATAAGTCATTAATTGCCTTTTAATCAGGTTTTATTGTCACCATATTGGCCAAGGTGATCCTTCTGTTAGAATTATAGAATCATAGAATGGTTTGGTTTGGACAATACCTTCAAAGCTCACCCAGTTCCTACCATGAGCAGGGACACCTTCCACTAGACCAGGTTGCTCAGAGCCCTGCCCAACGTGACCTTGAATGTTTCCATGGTTGAGGCGTTTACCACTTATCTGGGCAACCTGTTCCTGTGTTTCACCACCCTAGGAGTAAAACACCCTTCTATCTAGTCTGAATCTACCCTCCTTTAGTTTCAAACCATCACCACTTTGACATGGCATGCCAAGATGTCTTTGTAAACTTCCATGGTGGTTCCATGCATTTGAGAGCTTTGTAAATGGGAATGAATCTGTCACAGCAGCTTTTCCAGCATATGATTTCCATAACAGAATGCACTTCTGGTATAATATGGAATAGGATCTCCCTCTGCCAGTGGAATTTTCCTATTAATAAAAAGCTCCTAAAGACTTGATTAATGCTTTTATGGAAGAGTCTAACATGGGACAGAAGACTTTTCTAATGCAGACTTTGTGTATGTAGGCTCTGAAGATCTGGTTGAGGGAAGCAACCAAGACACTGCTCAAGGCATTTTCCTGAGCTGTGCAATTCAGAGCTGAGCCCTGAATTTTAATAGTAAAGGAAGTCCCAGCCAGGTACAAAGGTCTCGTTGACTCATGTGTGTGCTATTTTAGGAATGAAGCTTTTAAGTTGTATGCTAAAACCTGGGTGTCATTCCAACTGCTTGGCATCCAGGAATGCCATATATGAAAGTCTCTGTTCACATAGAAATAATTAAACAACATAAAGTGTTTTCTGAAATCTGTAAGTTTGAAAACGGAAGTGGAAGAAGATGGTGCCTGCTCTTCAGTGAGAAGTGAGTTCCTCTCAGTACCTACCGAAATACCTGCTGTAGCATCATGAGTTTCCTATTCATCTCATGGAGTGGTGTGTCTTCAGATGGTTGGGTTCTGCAAGCTTCATTCCAACTGTGCCCTTTGAGTTTTATTTACCCTAATCATTAAGTTCTACAGTAAAAATTGAGCTGAGGCAGATGGTCAGTAGGTGGAAGGAGGGATCATAACCATTGATGACCCAATTTATGCCCACAGCATTGCTGGACAGCTCTCTATTTCCTTAATGTTCTGCTGTGCCATGGAAGCACGTCTGTAGCCAGTAGAAGCCTGACTGAAGACACAGGAACAGCAGCAGAATGAGGACGTGTTGTGAGCAAAGTGATGTAAAAACAACCAAAGCAAGATTTTGTGTTTTGCTCAATGCTAACTTTTATTGTCTACAAATCAAGAGAGGGAATGAAGAATGATAACATTAACAGCAAAGATAGCCCAAGTCCCATGCACCAAGAACAGAATTAACAGCCCCACTAATATCTAACAGCTCTTTTGCTTTACAGAATGGGTGACATATTCAAGTGCATTGCAGATGTTCAATAATGAAAAGGCAGAAAGAAGACAGCTCAAGTTTGAAAACAAGAAGAAAATCACAAGGTGTTAACTCCATCATCATGCAAACCAGGAGCAAACGAGCAGGTTTTCGTCTCCCTGCGCCTGCTCTTGTTTTGTGCCAGAGATGGGAGCCGGCAGAGCTGCTTTTGCTACCGAGAGCTGGCTCAGCGAAGCCTCTTGATTGTGGTACAGCACTGCTGGATGGGAATGCCATACTTCCTCAGGGGAGAGCAGCATGGCACAGGGCTGCAACGCAGCACAATGGGCTTCTTCACAGTGTAGGAGCAGCAAGACAGACACTCAGCAGGGCAGCAAGGGCGGCAGGTACAGCAGCAGGGTACCTGGCCACAGCAACAGCAGGTCTTCTGGCACACCTTGGTATCACAGACGGACTGCTGGCATGGGTCACAGCAGGGATTCTGGCAGGGGTCACAGCAGACAGACTGCTGACATGGGTCGCAACAGGGCTTCTGGCATGGATCACAGCAGACAGACTGCTGGCATGGGTCACAACAGGGCTTCTGACATGGGTCACAGCAGGGATTCTGGCATGGGTCACAGCAGGTAGACTGCTGGCATGGGTCACAACAGGGCTTCTGACATGGGTCACAGCAGGGATTCTGGCATGGGTCACAGCAGGTAGACTGCTGGCATGGGTCACAACAGGGCTTCTGGCATGGATCACAGCAGGTAGACTGCTGGCATGGGTCGCAACAGGGCTTCTGACATGGGTCACAGCAGGGATTCTGGCATGGATCACAGCAGACAGACTGCTGGCATGGGTCACAACAGGGCTTCTGGCATGGGTCACAGCAGACAGACTGCTGGCATGGGTCGCAACAGGGCTTCTGGCATGGATCACAGCAGGCAGACTGCTGGCATGGGTCACAGCAGGTAGACTGCTGGCATGGGTCACAACAGGTCTTCTGGCATGGGTCACAGCAGACAGACTGCTGGCATGGGTCACAGCAGGTCTTCTGGCATGGGTCACAGCAGACAGACTGCTGGCATGGGTCACAGGAGCAGGACTGCTGGCACGGGTCACAACAGACGGTCTTCTGGCATGGGTCACGGCAGCATGGGTCACAACAGACGGTCTTCTGGCATGGGTCACAGCAGACGGTCTTCTGGCATGGGTCGCAGGAGCAGGACTGCTGGCATGGGCTGCAACAGATGGTCTTCTGGCACGGCTGGCAGCAGCACACAGCCTTGCTCTTCACGACGGAGCAGCATCCGCATCTGCAACAATGCATGTTGTTTGTAGAGTGGTCAAGGCTGGAAGGAGCGAGGACCTGAAACACAGAGTACTTTCAGATACAACTTCTTCCCAAGTATATAGAGGTGTGCTTTGTTTTGGCATTCAAATGCTGCTAAGTCCAATGGTAGTAGCCACATCACACACTGCTCCCAGCTTCTTTGCTTTGACTTGCATCCCAAGAAGCTTATTTTCCACTTTGCTCTTTCTACCAACTGTCTTTTGCAGTAAGCAATAAACCAACAGGCTTGGAAAGCCTGCATTTCAGAGAGAGGTGTAGCTCACAGAATCACAGAATAGTTTGGTTTGGAAGGGACCTTTAAAGGTCGTTTAGTCCAACAACCCACAAAGATCAGAATCAAAGACACATTTCAATTCATTGCTTGACCAAAACCAAATGAGAACCATTGCCATCAAAGAACACCGCTAATGGGTAACACTTACCGTGCTAACTGAGTGGTGCAGTTGAGCGAGGAGCAAAGAGATGGGGAGACCTTTTATTTAGCTCCAAATTGTCCTTCCGGAAATGAGGTACCCCACAGCAATTCGTGATTTATGTGCTAAGCCTATACTTATTTGTTGAATGGGCCTTCATCTATTTAGTCTTTGCCTCATTATTTCTGACCAACCCATCCATTCTGTGTTATTATCTATTTGTTCTGTAAATTTTTTACAGTTTTTTAATGTCAAGTTAAATGTCAGTGTCAATTGCAGATTGACATCTTGTGTGATGCTTGTGAACTGCATAAAAGGCATATTTCTGCTCATTTTGCATATGGTAATGCGGTTACATTGAGATGCTAGGTGGCTTGTTCAGAGCTAGTGAGTCCTCAATTAACATAAAATCCATAATTAAGATTGAGGAGCAGTCAGTTCCATGGACGTGCAGAGGCCTTCTGGACGTCAGGCACTTCTCAATATGTTTTTTTTTATTAAAACAGGATTCCAGAGAGTGTAATTCCATGCCCCCATGGCTTGCTTTTGGATGTAGAAATGCTAAAGCCCAATGTCTTTCTTTGGAGTCTCTGCTCATCAGAAGGGCATATATGTGACAGAAAGCTCTTGACATAGAATCATAGAATGGCTTGTGTTGGATAGGACCTGAAGATCATCCAGTTCTAACCCCCTGCCATGGGCAGGGGCACCTTCCACTTGAGCAGGTTGCCCAAGGCTCTGTCCATCCTGGCCTTGAACACTGCCAGGGATGGGGCAGCCACAGCTCCTCTGGGCAACCTATGCCAGAGCCTCAGCACCCTCACAGGGAAGGACTTCTTCCTTACATCTAACATTATAACCCTTTCTGCCTCATCCCATCCATGCACAGGAAAATGCATGCCTTTGGCTTTGCCAATATCAAAAATATTAGGTGCAAAGGACTGTGTCAATTTATCATGCAAGTTTGGCATAGAGTCAGGGTCAAATTGGCGTCCGTGTTTTCCCAGTTCCTTTGGAATATCTTTAAATAAAAGCAAAATACAAAGCTTTTCTGGCAGTTTTGCATCCTGTTTATGTTTAATACAACTGCATCAGCAAAATTCCTATTCCTTTTTTTCTTTCCAGTTGTATTGTGCCCCCGAGTCATGAAAGATCCACCTACTCCTGTTACGTTTGGAATAACTTTAGGCTCAGTCCTCAGTCGCCCATTGGCAGTCATTAGTGCTGATGTTAATGATCACATTGCAATTATTCATTAATGAAGCTGATACTTAGTTTGCGTGAAAGCCTGAAGGCCTCATGTGATGCCCTGAGCACCTTTAGGATTTCAAATTAAACAATGTCTTTACCAAAATATACCTGTCTCCGGTCAGAAGGGATTAATGGGACCCCAGCCCATGACTGATGTGATCAAATGTCTTGGGTCTGAGATCACCCAAAAAGGGAGGGATGCTCCTGCTGCTGTGAGGCTGTGCATCTATGGGAGCAGAGCACCAAAGGACCCTTGAAACCATCTCCTACAACATGCAGCTTCACTGGAGATATCCTGATTTCTTCTGAGGTGAAGGAGAGAAGATTCTGTCTTCATACAGAAACACAGTGGTATCCATGTCACAGATTCGGAGGGCAAGATGAGGGCTAGGTAGGTCATTGTGAACTTTCAGCTTGTTTTCTGGTGACATAAAGCATTTGTTTCCACTCAGTCTCTGTTGAGTAGCCACTGTTTCTATTTGACTACATCCCAACTTTTAGAATCATAGAAAGAAACCACCTAGGCTTGCTTTGAGGAATTCAAAAGACCATGAGGTCACCACTACTCCAGGCAAACTCTTTCCAAGGTCAATATTGCTGTCCACTAAAAGACAGGCTTTGTTTCCTACTGAGTTTGGCTTCATGCTAATGACTGGGTTAGGCTGGGTCACTGTCACCAATTATAATCTAATTAGTGATAGAGATTTACACCAGCTGAGTACTTGCATCTCAGCTAACAATAAAGGAGGCTCATGGCAACCTGGGAGGTGGTTTTTGATCTTGTGAAGGAGTGCCAGGAGGCTCTGGCATTGGGAACATCGAGGATCAGGAGCAGGGAGGTAAAGTAGTAGCTATTGATCAGAATTAGGTGGTTTTCTGCGTGCTGTTGTAGAGATCTGGTGCATTGATTCATCCAGGGTCCCTCTGAGTGAGAACACCCTTGCCGCTGCTGGAGCTGATTATGAACATCAGAGATGCCTGAAGCCATTTGAAACAGATCCATAGACAGCTAAGGTTTTACAAGAGGAGTTTTACAAGAGGAAAGATTCAAATTTGATCCCAAACAAGATCCCAACTGAAATTTACATTGAGTGAATGAACTTAGCAGGCTCTGTAAGATGCCCAGAGTAACACTTCTCTGTTCATTTGGATTTGAAAACTGCGGATGCAGTGAAGCAATCCTTGCTGTGAAGCAGCTAAGGCAAATTCCTCCTCATTAATCCTTAGGGGTTTGCTCGTGGTTTATCCTGGTTGTGGAAATCCTCTGTTATGTTATTTAACAAGTAGACAGCAGAGCAGTAAATGTTCCTCTAAGCCATCTAGAATGTTAGGCATAGAGGATTTCTTCTCTTGCTGAATGTCTATGGGCTCTGATTTGAAAGAAAGTATTCTAATGAAGTAAAACGTTCATAAAATCTTTGGTCCTTAATGTCCCAACCTTTCCAGGGTTGACAAATACTTGGAATGGAATAGAATAGAGTAGAAATGAAACAAGCTTTGTTCTTGTTTCCCTGTGATTGCTGCCATATCTCATCTTCAAGTTAATGGGAACTTCAAGCTTGAGCACAGCAGAAAGCGCAATCAGTTCAGAAGTTTTTTGCCTTTTGTGAGATTTGGAAAAGGAGGAGGAAATACAGTGTGTTGCAATTAGTCACAGAATAGAGTTGGAGGCTTGGGTAGCAAGGGAAAGTGAACTTGAAGACAAAATCACTCCTATGGACAAAAAACCCTTTCTGACACAATACCTGACTGGAGGGTGAAGAATGAGTAAGGAAAAGAGTTTTTAATGCAGCTGCCATGGATAGCATGAAAATGAGCCATCTCTTAGCAATGGCAACAACTTGAACAGAGGTGAGTAACTAATTGCTTTCTGCATCCCGTTTGCAACTTTTCCTTTTTAGCTGTTCCTCTATAATGACAATTTTCTCTTTAACCTATAAATAACTAATTCCAATTACTTATATACCAAGTGGTCATTTACAAGGTACTTGCAGCTCAGCCAACTCATTTCCCACGCCTGCCCTAGGATGGATGAATCACACTGGAGAAACCTGTCTTTTTACACTGTAGAAACAGTTTAATTGTTCCAAACCCTGCAGGATTTGCTTTGTTTTGCTTCCAAATATAGCAGCAGCTTTTAAAGATCACCTCTGCAGTGAAAACATGAAGGTGCAGGCCAGGCCGCCAGCTCTAACTCTGAAAACCCCTTTGCTGAGCTCAATGCAAAGATTTGGTTTCACCAGCGATTAACACAACTTGTTTCTCCTAGCCCTCTGCATGTGTTGCAGCACTCCTGGCATAGCTGGTGGTGCTGTGGGCATTTTCCTTCGCTTTCATGTTTCCTTGGCATTCCTCCTTCTCTAGCTATTTTCACCAGTGATTAAAGCATGGCTCCAAAACCACAAGACAAAACCCGATGACACCAGATAACCAGATACGACGGGGCAGTGACTAAAACCATCCAGAACTGTTAGGTAGGCTTGATATATAATTTTTATTGTCTCACTGGAGATTGAAGCAGCAAAGCAAGAAAGAAACTATTCCCAGTGGACAGTAGTCTTTGCTTTGGCAGAAAAGTTAACAGTTGAAAGCTCATTAAACTGAGACTTATCCTAATACCATGCTACCCTCCAACCCTTTTAAAGGTGTTTGCTTGCAGAGGAGCAAGGGTTGGCAAGTAACGAGCAAGGAGATGAGCTTGAGGTTTTGGGTGAGATCCAATGCTGGGGTTGAATCCTGCTGTTAGTACTTGGGGCATTTTGGTGGCAGGTCAAAGATGTTCTTGGTGTACTGGGGACAGTAGCGCTGCACGGGGGGACAATAACGCTGCACGGGGGGACAATAACGCTGCACAGGGGTATAGGAGGGCGTCACGTAGTTGAACTTCTGCACAGGCTGCCTCTGGAAGGTGTAATGGCAGGAGGATCCTGAGCTGTGGCAGCCAGAGTGGGATCCATGGCAGCCAGAGCTGGATCCGTGGCAGGAGGACTCATAGTCATGGCAGGACCCGCGGGAGCACATCTTTCTGGAGTATTGGCAAAGCTGTCAAGAGCGAGAGATCCATGTGGTGACAGGAGCCCCAGATTTACTTCTTGTATTCCCTCCCTTGGAACTAGAATTATCTTAAGGTCTTTTCCAACCAAAACCACGATTCCAACTCATAATTCTTGAGATCCCCAGTGAACTTCTCTTTCTTTTTCCCTGCCTAATCCAGACCGTATCATAGAATCATAGAATAATTAGGGTTGGAAAGGACCTTAAGATCATCCCGTTCCACCCCCTCCCGCCATGGGCAGGGACACCTCACGCTAAACCATGTCACCCAAGGAAGGCTCTGTCCAACTTGGCCTTGAACACAGCCAGGGATGGAGCATTCACATCCTCCCTGGGCAACCCATTCCAGTGCCTCACCACCCTCACAGTAAAGAACTTCCCCCTTATACCCAATCTAAACTTCCCCTGTTTAAGTTTTAACCCATTACCCCTTGTCCTATCACTAAAATCCCTAATGAAGAGTCCCTCATCAGCATCCCTATAGGCCCCCTTCAGACACTGGAAGGTCGCTATGAGGTCTCCACGCAGCTTTCTCTTCTCCAGGCTGAATATATCCTCAGTCCTGCCTAATCTGCAGGGCTTGCTCTGGCAACTGCTGTGTGAAGCTAAATCCCTTCAAGCCAACACAATAAACTCCATGAGCCACTCCTGATCTCATCACCCTTGTGAAAAGGAATGGAGCTTGTGTTGCCTGAAGATCCCTTTGCGTGCCTTTGCTGCACCTTCCCGGGTGATCCCATCCCTCCATCCACAATACCTGCCTCAGAGCACCGCAAAGGTGCCAGGCATTTAGCTAAGTCCCAGCTCCCAAGCTGCATAGAAACCTCTAGTGGAGCGTCAACCAAGACAGTAAAATTGGTCTTACCCTCGTCAGATACAAGGAGAAGCGTCTGGAAGCAAAGGTGAGTGACTGAGGAGGACTGCAGCAAGTGATCTTTTATACGGCTCCAAAAGGTTATCTCGGATGTGAGACACCTCTTTGTAATGGCAATTTAATTACTTCCACGCTCAATCCCGGCAATGTTTGCACTACCCTATTTTTAGCCTTTCCTCTTTGACGCATCGTATATCATCCGATATGTAATACCTAATGGGTTTTCCATAAAGATTTTGGAGGGCATCTCCTTGCCGTTTCCTGGATTAACACTAATCTCATAGATGTTAATTAGCTTGCGAATGGGCCACTGGGATTGCATCAGTAACTTAAAGGTCTTCATATCTCAGAAATGCTGACTCCTGTGGTAGGGCCTACTGTTCAGTGCGAGTGACAGCTCAGGATTGTAATTTATATGTTGTTGAATGCCAAGAGGAAATGGGATTAAGAGCTCCACGACTCATAGGTATGGCATGATGTTGGGAAGTCTGGTGTGATCCCTTTGTTTCCCCGGTAGAGCAAAAAAATCAAGTATTTATGATCCTTTGCATGTTCTTTGACCTGGCTGACCTCATCAGGTTGTTCCATGTGTATCAAAGGTTATTTAGTACTTCAGGTCAGAGAAAAATGCCTGGTGATGAACTCTTTGCAAGGTACAAGGATGGTAAGTTTTCCTGTTCCTTGGATTTTCTTTCCCTTCATTAATATGATACTTTTTCACCTGACCTCACCTGCAGAAGTGTCTGGAAAGAAAAGGGTTCTGAGAAAAGGAGCATCTGAGCTGAATACTGGGTTCTGTCACTGTCACTAGTGGTGAAATTATGGGCACTAAGGCTGGGTTTATAATCCAGTTTGACTTGGTCTTTGAAGCATGAGAAAATGAAACGCATAACTCATCAACTTTGGAAAATGTTACCCATTAGAGTAATTTGCTAACTGCTAAAGAGAAGCTTTCTCTAAAGTACTGGTGTCCTACAGCTTTTCTTCAGGCTAGAGGTGACATAACTGCTTGTGGTGAGCTTTGTGTATCAAGGTAGGATTGCACAAATTCCTCAGGGATATTTTGTGACTCAGCTGTGTGTCCAAAACCCAGTCAGTGAAGCTGGTGCTTGTCTGACACTTCTCCTTTCCTCTGTCCTTTGGCCTCCAGCATCACACCAATGTTCCTCAGAAATCTTTCTACCTCCTCAACAGCTTTCCAAAACCTGGGTTATACCCATTGAAAACTGTTTCTGAATCAGATTCAGATCCTGCTCAGGAAAACAGCATCTCTGAAGAGTTATCATCCATTGCTTGTCATTCTTTTAGGGGAGTAAGGGAAGGCCAATGTACAGTAATTAAATATCAGGTTTAGGGCAATGTGGTGGCTGATACTTGCTCAGTTACATTCAGCATTGTTTGGTTTACGAGCTCTCCGTAATAACACACTGAGCTGTTCAGATCTGTGTCTTACATGAGATGGATCTTCTCCTGACATTTCCCTGCTTCATATATACTAAGAGTGTGTGTGTATATATATATATATGTATGTATAAAAGAGTATATACTACTTAGAAACAGCACTGGAATACGAAAAAGAAGTTTGTGACTTCTGTTTTCAGAGGTTCAGAAGTAATAAGAGATTTGAAAATCTTTGTATGCCCAAGTTCTGAAGTTGAGCTTGGAGTTGCATATATTGAGTAAGAATAGTAGCAACTGTGAACTGCTTATTCCTCCTTCATTTAATGTCTCCAAAACAAAGGAATTTGCATTGAATTGACTTTGTTGTTGTTGTTTTCAAAGTGACGGGACAAAACTCTGTATAGACCAACTCATTGGCAGGTGTAAGCAAGGGAAGCTTTGTTCTGCTCAGCCCTTTTTAGGTCCATTTCATTTTTGGTAGTTGAGAACTTTTTCCCCTTCTGATGTGTTTGTTTTCTTCCTGAATGAACATGGGAATTGTTGGCCACCAACTATTGGGGCACTTTGAGAATAGTAAGAAATTTGACTAAAGAACCAGAAAACAAATTAAAAAGCCTGAAGAAAAAAAGGGAATAAGGAAACTGAAGCACAATACAGGTCTCATGAATTGTAAGATTTATTATTTCCCACACCCAGATGAGTACTGGAACAGAAGTGCATAGCATAGAAAGATTCCCAACAGTAATTATGCCCTGAATAATTAGAAAGGACATTTCCTGAATAATTAGAAAGAATGACACCGTGAACGATAATTAGGGGAACACTTCATTCAGACCAGCGGTGAGGCACATGACAGAGATCCAGGGATTTCAGTAAGGATGAGATGATCCATGGCCACAGCATCCAAGGGAGGAGTGAGCTGGTGGGTCCAGGTGCCAGAGCTGGATCCTGCTGTTAGTACTTGGGGCATTTTGGTGGCAGGTCACAGATGTTCTTGGTGTATTGGGGGCAGAAGGGAGCCGGGGGGTAGTAGCGCTGCACAGGGGGACAATAAGGCTGCACAGGGGGGCAATAGGACTGCACAGGGGTATAGCAGGGGGTCACGTAGTTGAACTTCTGCACAGGCTGCCTCTGGAAGGTGTAATGGCAGGAGGATCCTGAGCTGTGGCAGCCGGAGTGGGATCCATGGCAGCCAGAGCTGGATCCATGGCAGGAGGACTCATAGTTGTGGCAGGTCCCGCGGGAGCACATCTTTCTGGAGTATTGGCAAAGCTGTAAGGAAGAGAAAGAGACCATCAAGCTGATACAGCTGCCCCACTGTAAGCTTCTTCTTTTTCCTTGGCTCTTTATCCATAGAAATTTCATTTTCCTCTCTTTTGTAATATATGGGATAACTTGACTCTAAAAGTTATCCTGGCTTGTCTTTTGGAGATGCTGTATGGTGGTCCAGCTCTGATGGGAATTTCTGAACCAAGAAGCTGCTATTGGCTTTTTAAGTTGAATTTTACTTCTAAAACTACACTGACTTGTCTGAGATCTCTCTTCCTCTGCCATCAGCTAGTCTGGGAATTAATTCCTTGCTAGATCCCAAAGGTTGTCTTTGGAGACCTGGCCCTTCAATTACTTCTATTTTCCTGTCATCCCATCCGCTGTAAGAAAACCATGGGCACCCTTTGTATAGTTTACATGTACAATCACCAAAACTAAGAAATTTATAAGACAAAGGCAAGGTCTAAATGCAGAATTAGTCAGCTTGAATTCCTATGTGAGCTCCTGCTCCTCAGAGTAAAAGAATCAATATAAGCCAACTTACCCTTTGTTGGAGCAAGCAAGAAGAACACAAGGAGCTGCTGCTGAATGAAGGAGGAACAGAGGATGTTGAACTTTTATATCTTCCAAGGGGTTGTCTGAGAAATTATGCATCTCTTGGCAATGCTGACAATTAAGTTGTCATGTTCATATTTATCTCCTGTGTCTAGTTTTTTAGCGCTTCTGATTTGACACAGCCAGGAAGAACAATTATGACTTTTTTCTTAACACCTTAATAGGCAATGAATTTCCCAATCTGCTTTATAAGGGAATTTTGAAGGCAGTTGCATATTTACGTATGAAAAATGAACCTAACCCTAGAGTTATTAAGTGATTTGTTGTTGGGCAACCGGTATTGCATCAACATTCAATTCACAAGTGTTGACTCCTAACCTGCATGCTGCCCCTTGGTCCACATGGCAGACTCACATTTTGATTGATATGTGCTTTTCGTGACACAAGGGACTGTAATTATCAGCCACAACTCACATGGACTCTACTTAGAGAGAAGTCCTGTTGACTAGCTCAAGCACACCTAACACCTCAATACCGGAGATGACGCTAGAAGGATGTCCCCAGTTCCATTTCTTCCATTCCATTTCTGAGTCCACCAGCCATCAGCTCTCTTCCCCTTCTGCCACAATATTATCCTGTTTACATTCCTCCTAGAAGGGTATTTCAAGTCCTAAGCAGGAAGGATTTGAGCTGGGAAGTTACCACCTGTTGGCATCCTGTTTTCAGATCCCAAATTGCTTCAGGCTCCTGTCTTACTTAAGCAGTTTTGTAATTTTTCCTCATTACAGTGTTTCATTCTTTACCACCAAGTTTCTCTCACAACGGCCCAAGACTTGACTTCAAGACAATGAAATTGGTAATTGTTCTTTTCCTGTGACTTTTCTTTAGGTGGAACTGCTTGGGAGCATCCCATAGGTCAGTCCTGCTGGAACCAGAACAACGGGGGCCTAAATGTTCCTAACCAAGTTCAGAAGGGAGCAGCTGCCCCTCTTGAGATGGTCTTCTTATCTTTCAGGGTTTATTTTCATGTCATTTTTTTTGGGGGGAACAAATTAACTGCTACTCCACAAACAGTTTTGTATTCTTATTCAGTTCTGTGTTCAAATTCTTAATGATGCTAATTCATTATGAATTTGAAAATACATCCTGGAAAAGCATAGTTTCATGTTCTGGTTGAGGTTCTTTCTTTTTCAAGACTGAGCAAAACCCCAGTTGTTTTAAAGCCTTTTAGAGCCCTTGTTTAGGAAATCTCATCTACAGTCTTCTGAAAAGCACTGAGAGTTATAGGTAATGAAGGAATGGTTCATCTAGGTTGATAAAGTGGTATATTTGGGGAAGTCCCTTGTGTCATTTCTCCATCATGCAGGTTGCACCTATCCGTTTTGCAGATACTCAGAGTTAATGATGGAAGCTGAAGCTTGTTGTCAAGCTCTTTGTGAAGCTGATGCAGAGAAACAGGCCCTGTCGGAAGGAAGTGAGCAATCCTGTTCTAGAATAGATGTCTCAGCTAGATGGGTTGTCAGCTGAGTAGATAAGGATAGTCTTAGGTTATCAAAAGTAGGGCGAGATTTAGCATTTATTTTTAACAGTGTGGGATTTTCATTGAAAACACTAATTTGAAGTTCAAGGAAGGAAGGGGAGGGATAGAGAAGAATTCGAGGCACTATTTCCATTTATTAGACACCTCAAAATATTTGTAATCCTGAGTCAGAGTGACAAATGAAGTATGAAGTGCTGCTGAAGTAGGGAACTGGGAAAGACAGTCCTAGGCTACACAGGGTACAGATTGGCTTATTGTGTGCTTGTCCATAAATGCATTCATCTGCTGCAAAATTGCATCTGAAATGATGGGCTTTCATTCTCTTAGAAAATTTGGGATGTGTGCATTTTGTGATAAGTTGGATAAGAAAAGAATGAGAAGTCAGAGGTAAAGATAATTCTTGAGTAAAGAGAATAAAATAGTCATGAAACCTTTCTTTTTTTTTTTTTCTTGGAAATCAAATTTTATTGTCTCATCCTAATGTTTTAGAGGTTGACATGTCACGTGTAAGCCACCACCAGCAGAAATCAGTCCCAGTCTTTTGGGAAAGAACATAGAACAGATGTGATTTACGTTTTGAAGGAAATTATAATCACAGATGAGGTGATCAAGGATTCACACAGACCAAAAGATGGGAAAAGAGAACCAAGAGTTCAAGCTTTAGGCATCAAGAGCATCCAAGGGAAGAGTGAGCCGGTGGGTCCAATGCCGGGGCTGGATCCTGCTGTTAGTACTTGGGGCATTTTGGTGGCAGGTCACAGACGTTCTTGGTTAACTGGGAGCAGAAGGGGGCCGGAGGGCAGTAGCGCTGCACAGGGGGGAAATAGGGCTGCACAGGGGGGCAATAGGTCTGCACAGGGGTGTAGCAGGGCGTCACGTAGTTGAACTTCTGCACAGGCTGCCTCTGGATGGTGTAATGGCAGGAGGATCCTGTGTCATGGCAGGAGGAGTGGGATTCATGGCAGGAGGTTTCGTGACTGTGGCAGGCCCTGCGGGAGCACATCTTTCTGGAGTATTGGCAAAGCTGCAAGGAAGAGAGAATTGGTCATGCTGGTGCTGTGGCCCCAGTCTATACAAGCATACCTGCATTCTCTAATTTGCTCTCGAATTCCCATTTTCTTTCTAATTCCTGATTCTTCAGGGATAAGAAAGGGATTTCAGTGCTGATTAGGTATTTATAATTATGTATATTATGTGCTGATTTACATCCCTCACTAAAACCATGAGCTTTTACAGCTGCAATTTGCTTTGCAGAGAAAAACTTCTCAAAACATCCATTTCCCATAAGCAACCTCAGCCCCTTCAGTGTCTTCTACCTAAAAACTTCAAAGCCTCTTTTCCATAAAATCCTCTCTCTGTATTTTCCCATTTTTCTGTTGTTTTGGTTCATCTTGAGCCTCATCCTGCTAACCCAGTATCCCACTTGTCATTTGAGTGAATAGGACAGCCTTTGTGAGTAACAAGAACTTGGTCTCTGGCATGACCGAAGTCAAGACATGAAGAATATCATACTCCAACTCTACTAAAGCTTGTACAAAAGTATCTGGTTTCATAAAGAAACTCAAGAGAAACAGAAAAACTGGACTTACCCCTTCAGCAACAGGAATGAATGTGTTTAGGAGCAAAGAAGCGAACGAAGGAAACTGGGATGAGAAAGCTTTTATACTCTTCCAAAGGTTTATCTGGGACATGAGACATCTCTTGGCAAGTGTAACCTAATTACATATCCCAACCCATTTCTATCCCCTGTATTCAGCTTCCCACATTTTCCCTTTGATGCACTGTACTTTTAGCATTGTAATTGTCCCATAGGATATTAATAGCACTCTAATTCCTTTGCCTCCCTATGAAAGATATTGGAAGGTATTTCACACAAAGTGACGCCAATACCAAAGAAACTACTGGATCTGGTCACGGCCAGCAAGTATCAAGTGGAAGAGATGTTTGTAATTCAGAAGAACCATTTCCTTAAGCAGTGCCAGGATGTCACATGGACTGAGAGGTAAACGTGATCACACCTCCATGTGAAAGAAAAATCATTGCTAATGTTAACACATGTGGATTATGTTGAGGGCAGGAATACTTCAGCTGAATTGCCTAATGGTGCAGGCTATTATAATGAGAGATCCAGCATTATCCCATCGATGTCTTCACTAATAATTTCAACCTGTCTGCATGGTGTGTCCTATCAAGGATTTCTCTTATTCTTGTGTGATGGGTTGACCTGTTGTAACATAAGAAGGACATGGAACTGCTGGAGCAAGTCCAGAGGAGGCCATGAGAATGATCAGGGGTTGGAACATCTCCCATACAAAGACAGGCTGAGAATATTAGGGCTGTGCAGCCTGGAGAAGAGAAGCTGAGTGGAGACCTCAGAGCAGCTTCCAGTGTCTGAATGGCACTACAAGGATGCTGGAAAGGGACTCTTCATTGGCGACTGTAATGACAGGACAAGGGGTGATGGGTTCAGACTGAGACAGGGGAAGTTCAGGTTAAATATAAGGAAGTTGTTCCCTGTGAGGACAGTGAGGCCCTGGCACAGGCTGCCCAGAGAAGGTAAATGCTCCACCCCTGGCAGTGTTCAAGGCCAGGCTGGATGGGGCATGGAGCAACCTGGTCTAGTGTAAGGTGTCTCTGCCCATGTCAGGGGGTTGGAACTAAATGAACATAAGATTCCTTCCAACCCAAACCATTCTATGAGCCTGGCTGGGGAAAAATGCATTGGACAGGGCTGTAGCTCAAGAAAAAATAAACCAAGCTGTGTAATCTGGTAGAGGTAGATGCTTCTGAGCCTGGACTTTCCTGTGAATCATGGATGAACACTGGTCTTCCTCTCTGTGCCTATGTACAGGTCATGCCCATCTAAGCCAGCAATTACGCTTTCTTGTCCCATAAAAGGCAAGAACGTGTCAACACCAGGATGGCATTGTGTATTAGACTTCAGGCACAACTGATTTTGGGTGATGCTCTCCTGACTCACTGGGATCCCTGAAACTGGTCCATTCACCTCCGTGTTTCAGTATCACAATGTGCAGAATGAACCCATAAATATCTTGCTGTAAAGTTTTATTTCAGCTGTAGTTAGGCAACACCTTTAGAAACCTTTGATCTTGTATGGATTAAATCTGTTGTCATATAAAAGAGAGAAGATAGTAAAAAACCAAAAGTTCATCAGACATGGATATTGGCAACTATAGGCACAAACAAACCTGGCTGTGGTCAGGGGAGAGCAAAGACCTAATTCTCTAGCAGCGCATCACTGCTGAAGCCTCCAGCTTTATAAAGTTCCCCTGTTTCAGGCCATTCCGTTCAGTTTGACTTTACTTCTCCTATTGCTCTCCTGGTCTTGACTAAGGTACGTGATTTGACTGATCATCCAGGGCATATATGAAAGCTGTATGCTCTATGTAGATTATAGCTCTATGTTTACCCACTTGACTTGGCTCTGCCTAAAACTGCTTGTTTATTGTGCATAGTGCAAGAAAGAGATACTTTCTATGGAGTATTTCTGATATTTCACTGATAAACAGAACAATAGAAATTAGGGTTTTTTAATAAATATTGACCTTGCAGGAAAAATATGATAGTATCTTATATGTCATTCAGAAGATATATTATAGACAATGATAAAAGGGGGGTGGGTGGAAAAAGGCTAATGTTTCTATAGGTAAGTCTTCTATTTTTGGTTGGCCCTGCTTATCTTGAAGTGCATAGCATCACTATGAAATGATCATAGAATCATAGAATGGTTTGGGTTGGAAAGGATCTGAAGATCATCTAGTTCCAACCCCCCAAAATAGCTAAATATAAAAAAAATTGCATTAAAAAATACAAAATAATTGCATAAAAAGATATTGCCTTGCTTCCACTACAGAGCTACCTTTCCTTTTTGTGATACCACCACCCAAAATGGCATGTTCTTCTGGGAGAGAATCCTTCTTCAACTTGAACTCAACCTGGTATGACCCAGCAGGCTCCTGGCTGGACACCCGGCGCACACCTCTCCTCTATGCCTATGGCTGTGGCTGTGCCCATGGCAGAAACTCGTGCCTGAGTGGCCATGACTACCGGCACTATGGCTACTACCACGCAATCTGCTCTGAGCCAGCACCGTGCCAGGGAAATGGGTGTTCTCACTGTGCTGGGGAGCTGATGAGCAACTGTGAGGAGTGCGGGGCATGCCATAGCTATGGGGTATGCTCAGAGGAGTGTTGTGGGGGATGCTGCAATTAATAGGAGACCAGAGTGTGAGGGACTTTGGCAAGGTCTTGGACTCTCACATGTCTCTGTATTCAGCCACAATGCTGTGTAGGAGCCCATCACTTGTTTAGGGCTGAGAAAGGTGCTTGGCACATGAAGTCCTTTTGCTTCTCTCTTTTCTCATGTTTGCCTTGGGTTTATCACGCTTTCTGTGGTCTTATTTCCCTCCCACTCTTCTCCTGCTGACTTGGTTGAGAAAATGTCCTCTGTATTCATGGCAGGGGGAAGGGGAGGGACAATTTCCTGCTGAATTTACGCAATCTGCTTTCCTACTTCACTTCCCAGATGTGTGTGCTGAGATAACAAAACTCTACCTCACAGGTTTGCTGTCTGTCTTCCTCAGGCTCTTTCTAAGTCTCTCCTTAAATGAATGACACAACCTGAAGTGCTTCAGCCTGGCCAAGAGCGTAGGTGAAAACTTGGACTGCTTAGAAAGAATTAAGATAGGAGATTTTTATCTCCCCTTCCCCTAAACGTTCCTCAGTCAGACTCAAACCCAGCCTGGAGCCTTGTGTCTGGCTTGGTTTCAACCTCCCATTTGGCACAGGATGGATTTGGCCCTGGCAGAGGGGCACCCGGGTGTCTGGAGGGACAGGGACTATCGATGGCATCACACAATGACTTCATGCACAGTCACTCTGACCCTGATGCTCATTCCTTGCACCTGCAATCATGTACCTTGCATATGGGAATGATGCTCCTTGTTATTTTAATTAACAGTAATAATAAAACAAGTGTTAATAATAAGTTTCTCATTCCTTTCAAAGATTCAGTGCAAACCTTTTCTAATTAAATATCTAGCACATTACACACAATACTGCTGTCAAACCACAGAGGCATGAATTCCTGCTGCAATCTGCCTCCCTCCTGGTTGACACTGGAGGAGAACCTGGGGATAAATCTAGTGCAATGTAAAATACAACTGCTGGTTTTTATGGCCATCTGCCTATTTGATATTCTTTTTTTTCTATATCTTCAAGGGAAACTTGGAAATTTTATGGTTTCTGCTGAGAAAATTTAGCTTAAACCTTGGTAGGAACTGGGAACACCTTTCTCAGTCTTTCTCTTGTTTTCCAGATGTGTTGTTTATAGGGCTAGATTTCATAGTGGGAGTCAATGCTGCAGTGCATGGTCTGAGTTAAACCCAGTTTTATTTTGCATCAGCCAGTATTTCATCTAGGCAATATGGACTTTTTGGGATTTTCAGGGAAGGTAGTGTTACCTATCTCACCCCATAGTCTCTGTTTAGAACAGGTCAGAAGGAAGATTAAGTATGATATAGTCCTTCCTCTACTTACACCCTCTTGTTTATGGTGATTAGACCCTTAGAGATGGAGTCTGCTTCTTGCTCATCAGACATGAATGAAACTGAATCTTTGCTTTTGGCTCCTTCAGAATGTGCCTGTGAGGTTTTGAGGCTCAGGGCTAGCTGTTGCAGAGCCAAGGGCTTGGATTGGTGAGAGATCCTGATCTGTACCTTCAACCCAGACAGCTTTTCCAAACCCAGCATCTGAATTTGTCTGGCAGGCACACAAGGTGTGGGGACTGGAGGGCTGAGCTTAGATACACTGCTGCCATTGAAGTGCAAAGGGAAGGGTGAGGAATGTGGAAAGCAGCTCTCATCAATGAAGGTGGGCTTGGAATGATGCTAAAGATAAGGAGAAGAGTAACAGTGGAAAAACACCAAGACACCAGCACATTTTGTGAGCTTTAAGTTTTAATAGCACATCTTTGCTACTGGAGACAGAAGCAGGAAATCAATGGATTCAAACTCTCGCGTGTGCGAGGGCAGTTCATGTTTCTGTCATGCTAATGCCACTTTGCCTTATCAGGAGTGGGGAGAGGTAATACGTGCTGGAGGGAAGGGGCAGGACCTGCCCAAGCTCAGGGCTGCATCTTGCATGGGGAGAGGGGAGAAGTGCAGCCCCCCATCGCAACTCCTTGTCCCTTCACTTCTGCTGCTGCGGGGGCCACTGCACCGGCTGCTTGATCTGTTGTTGCTGCAGGCAGGGAGCAGGAGCCACTGGGACCTGCCCGGGCACGGTGACCACGGGGCCCTGGGGAGGGAGGACCACGACGGGCGTCACATCCTGCACGGCCCTAACTTCGTCGCAGACGACCTCCTCGGAGCCGTGGCAGGAGGAGCCTCTGCTGTGGCAGGAGCTCTCGGTGTTGTGGCAGCCTCTGTCTCCACGGGAGCACATGGTTCGGTTGGGGTGGTCAACCCTAGGGAGGAAAGGCCATTGTCAGTAAGTGTGCGAAGGGCAGAGTGTTTGCCTCCCTCTGCTTTGGCTTTTCCTTGGTTTTGGAGCCTGCTGGGGCTCGTCAGGATCTGCCCATCCCATTGCCCCAGCTCAGAGCTTTGTTCTCACAGTGCTGAACCATCCCACACCATCTCAACGCCCCCATGACCCCCTCAGCAGCCCTGATCTCCATCCCTCCCAGGCTCCATGAGCCATTTCCCTGCTCTCCTTTGCTGCATCCCGTAAGCACCGAGGCAAGACACCCTGGGATTATTTCAGGCTGTGTAACGGAGGAGCAAATGAGCTGTGGACTGCCAGTTTATGCTGCACTGACAAGAGGTATGTTGGCAAGGGTCTGAAAAACTCACAGCCTAAAGGGGCCCTGGCATAGGCGGTGAATTTGTAGCCAGGACTGGTAGTATCAGAGCCTTGGCAAAATGCGCTTGCAAAGCCGTGTGCTCAAAATGAAAATACTCCTCTGCCTTCTTCCCTTCTTGTGTCCTCTGCTCTCTCTGTGCCCTGTGGACCCAATTTCCTTAGTTATGAGCATCTAAACCATCTTCTGAGGAGAGCTGAGATTTCAAGGAGGCGGAAGGCATTCAGATGCAGGTAGGTGAGCTGAAGGCTGTTCGTGCTGCTCCTTCCTCTCATCACTGAAATCTGCCTCCTGAGCTCTTTCTTAAAGTTCTTCAATGACAGCTTAATGTTTTCAGCTCCTGAAGATTTCCATTTTCCAAAGGAGCTTAGTGAAGCAGTCAGGCTCGGAAGAGCAATTAAAATTCCCAGTTTAAACAGAAGGTTTCTTATGAAAGATCAGCCTGCTGTCTCCTTTTCATTCCCAAATCCCATCCTTTATAGAATCATAGAATCATAAAATGGCTAGGCTTGGAAATGACCTTAAAACCTTTCCTTTCTTATTTACAGTTTGTCTTTTGGAAACTAGGAGTCCTGAGCACTAAAGTAATGCAAATATACCTATGTGTGATAAGAACAATACATTTTGCATTATAAATAGGCAGTCTTGAGACCAATTTTGATGGCACAAAATTGCCCCAGCAAGAACTTGGCTCCCAATAATCCCAGCACCTGCAGACATATCCGTCTGTTTCAAGAGCATAACTCTGCTCAGCTCAGCAAGTTATCATAGGAAGGCAATGTTAGCAGTGGAATAGCAACTCACCTTGGCTGTGAAGGCTCTGCAGAAGGAGAGAAGCGGAGCGAATGAGTTGCTCTCCCATCCGAGAACTTTTATACAGTTCCTAACTCCCTTCCTGAAAATGCAATAAACCCCTGAGGAAAAATGACCAACGTATTTACAAAACAGCCCCACCTCTAATTATCCCCCATCTTCAAAAGCTTATTCAACCTGGTTTCTTTGATTGACTTGTCATACAGTAGATTGTCTTCCTTGTGTTACACAGCTCTAATTGCAACCCTGCCCCGTGCAGGTTGTAATGCTCGAAGAGTGAAAACCGTGTGGGTGGTTTGACTGTCTCACTGTCATGCCAAGATGAGTTTGAGGTTGCAAAATGGGTGGCAAAGGTAGTGCTTTTTTGGGTTTGTATCCTCCTGAAACCTCTTGCCCAAAGTCTGGAAGGGAGGAGAGGTCATGACGACCGGTCACCTCTAACTGCTCTTGGCAGGGCTGGGTCTTGCACAGTGTACAAGAGGCAGCACTTTCAGGTCCTTGACATAGAAACTGGTGAGTTTTTAGGGAGTCCACATCACATGTGGATACTGGAGCGGGAATCTTCATCAGGGAGTGTAGTGATAGGACAAAGAATGGTGGGTTCAAACTTAAACAGGGGAAGTTCAGATTAGGTATAAAGAAGAAGTGCTTCCCTGTGAGGGTGGTGAGATGCTGGCACAGGCTGCCCAGAGAAGCTACCATCCCTGGCAGTGTTCAAGGCCAGGCTGGACGGGGCTTGGAGCAACCTGCTGTAGTGTGACATCTCTGTCCATGGCAGGGGGTTGGAACTGGATGACCTTTAAAGTCCCTTCCAACCCAAACCGTTCCATGGTTCTGATTCTTTGACGTCCTCTGAAAGCATCTTTAAAGCTGTCTTCACCTTCTAAGACACCTCTGGCAGGTGCCAGAAGCTTAGCCAAGGGTCCCCTTTCAATCTGTGCTCTCTGACTGTGTCATTGCCCAGAGCAATAAAAGAAGTATAATGAGGCCTGTGGCGACTGTGGCTGGCTCCAAGAGCTACAACTGGAAAGTGACCTGGCAAGGCCAGGTAGCGGTACAGGCCACTCTTGGATGTCTTGACTTATACCTATGAATACCCCCAAAATGTGATGCAGTTTCTCTACCTGTGTCATCTACTTCATGTCTGATTTTACAGCCCTTTCACTGATACTGACACTTATCCCTGATTTGCATTGCTGACATTTTTCCCAGGCCAACACTAAAAAGCCTTGACCATAATTGCTCTTTTAAAATGTCTGGTTTTCTGCTATTTTAGTTGATTTTTCATTTGCCTGCCTCTGAAGCAGCCATTGTCTGTGATGGGAAATATGTGCCTACTGAACCCTCTTGAGCAAACCTTGCACCCATGAGTAAGCTGTGAGTAAAGCGCTAGCTCAGAGACCACGTACCTAGCTGACCACGCATCTCAAGCTCACCCAGCTCTTCCCCTAGGGCAGGATGGGTGCATCCTGGGTGCAAAGCAGCGGTCTGGCCCTGGTGAAATCAGCTGTGCAACCACGGCTTTGCAACAGCCCCGGTTTCACCTTTTTCCTCCCATTAGTAACTTGACTGTGCAATTTTTGCCCTGTGTTTTCACTCCCTTTGCACCTAACTCCCTCTGCAAGCATGGGAGTCAAGGTTTTGTTGGGTAGATATTGACTGAACATCTGAAGCAGAGGGGTGGCTCCCACTTGCTATCTCCAAACAATTTCTTTAGCTTCAATCCAGAGACACCAGTTCTGACTTTCATCAAGAAGCCAGACCCGTGTTTACCATTCAACCTGCCTGTTTACTAACAGACAAAGCAGAGGGGGCCATGGCTTTTGCAAGCACCAACATGCTTGTGGACAAGAGTCCTGCGTTATCACAGTTCGTCTGCCATGAAGAATGATCTTGCACAACAAGGGAGGAGGAAATCTTCATGTACAAATGCGCATGTGTATCCTGTGTATAAAATCCAGCCTCTGCCTGCTCTCACCCTCATGCTGGAGATGAGCTGTAGCTGCCCTAATGTGCAGAAGAAGGCAGTGGGATGCAGCCCCAGCTCCTTGTATTCAAGCTCTGAGCGCAAAGGCATCTTCCTTCTCCCTGGGTCTATTGAACTATCACAGAACCCCAAACTGGTTTGGGTGGGAAGGAACCTTAAAGCTCCTCCAGTTCCAACCCCTGCCACGGGCAGGGACCCCTTCCACTGGAGCAGCTTGCTCCAAGCCCCTGTGTCCAACCTGGCCTTGAGCACTGCCAGGGATGGGGCAGCCACAGCTTCTCTGGGCACCCTATGCCACTGCCTCACCACCCTTACATCATCGACCCCAGTCAACATCTAAGCTTGTGGAATGCTTTTTTGATACAAGCCTCAAAAAAACCCAGCCAGATGGGACAGGGAATGAGGAATGTACTTTTAGTGTTTTCTATTTTTGGGATTTTTTTTGTCAGTTAGTTGAATAGACAAGAAGTTTTTGGATACTCCAGACTAATCAGCGTTCTGGAAGTCTCTTGGAAGTTGTTTGAGTTCCTTCACTACCTTTGGTACTATTAAATAAAGTAGGGAAAATAACAGGAATCAGTTATTAAGTGGTAGATTTTAGACACACAAGTGGATGCAAATAAATGATATCAGAGACTAATTTTAGAATGGAATTTAATATGGCTGGTGACAAAACCTTGCGTAATATTCCCCATGCCACAGACTTACAACATTTTACAGCGTGAATGATACCCATTGTGGCACCAAACACGTGGCTGGAGCTCGGAGGATTTTGGTTTTTATAAGCTGTGGTGGTTTACAAACATCAGAGCAAAGTTTTCTGGGGTTTTATTGAGCTGAAAGGGTCAAAATCCCTTTCACAGGTCGGTGAAAGATATTGTACAATGTAATTTTGTGCTCTTTAGTGTTCCTTTGAAATGGGCGCAGATCTATGGGTGGGTCATTCCCTTCATTACCAATATTTGGAGGAGTCAAAACACCCTAGGGAACAGTCCTGGAACACAAAATGTTTGGCAAATACCACGTAACAACCAGCACTGGATGTTCAAGCCTCCCCCGTGTGTCCCATCAGCACAGCACAGAGGAACCATCTTCTCCCTGTGCCTAATTTGGGGCCTGATCCTATCAAATGAAGCAGGTTAATGCAAAGAAGCGAACGAGCTTGTTCCAGTTGCCTCATCTGGTGCAAGCAGAAGGTTTACGTGCTCTTGGCTTACGACATCACCTGCAATCTCCCTTGGGCCAGGAGCCTGGTGTGTAATTTCTTCCAAGTAAACAACTCTGCACTCCCAAGGTCACGGTGTAAATAATAATCAGTTGGAAATCACCTGGGAATTTTGAGTATCTCCTTACTGTAGCTTGTAGAGTCTGGCCATGGAGAGGGTCTCAGCAGGGCACAGCATTTCCATTTGATGGGGACAGCATGGGGGAAGCTCTGAGTTCAGCAAGAGCAAAGCCAAGAACCTTCTCTTGCTGTTGAGCATGGTTTAATTCTATTAAAATAAATACTATTTGTATATGGTTGTAAAATACATATCAAAAATGGTTGAGGATAAAGCTTGTGAATTGGACTTATTGAGTACTTGGATTTTGAGTAGAAATGAAAGGATTCATTCAGATACTGGAATTTCCCACTGACTATGAAGTTTTATTTTCCAACCCACAAGCAAAAGGGGATGGAAAGAAGAATCTTTCCAGTCACCAAAGCACAAATCACTTTTCCCAGCAGTGCTTGCAGCAATGTTTCTAGCACAGCCTGAAGTGAGGAATGCAGAACTCCCTGACTGTAATGACACAGTTGGGTTTGTGCATTGTGGCACATCCAGGGCACTTTTGCTTGAGCAGTGGAAGCTGCTGGGTCCGTCACTTCTTCTGGCTGGGGGGCCAGTGGTTGTTCTGCTTGCTCTGCTGGGCCTCAATGTCGGGAACCACCATGGGGCATTTCTGCTGCACGGCCTGGGAGGACCCAGAACCTCCAGAGCTGAGCTCTGGGCCTGAGTATCCCATGCTATAGCCCGATCCCCCGCTATAGTGCCCTGATCCACCACCTGCCCCTGGGATGCATCTCGGTGATGCATCGTATCCGTATCCACAACCTTCTCTCGCAGTGATGCCCATTCTCTCACTGTGGCAGCCAGATCCCCCACCTGAGCTGCCAGTGATGCTCCTGCATGAGTCCTCACTGCCATACCCTATTCCTCGCCCTGCACCATAGACAGGGACTGTCCCCCCTGAAACGCCCCAGCCAGTCCCCCCACTGTCACCACTGGATATTACAACAGATCCATCACCGCTACATCTATACCCCCCTGATACACTGTAGGTGGATGATGTTGGCATGGGCTCGAAGGATGAAGCTCCTCGGCTGTATGTGACTGAGCCTTCCCCACCACAGAAGAAGGTGCCATGTCCCTGGATGTTTGGGAAGCCGTGGTGCGAGGAGATGTCATTGCTGTAGCCCCTGTTCCGCCGGCCGCACCTCATTCTCCCTCGGAGATAGTGGTAAATCTGAAACAGGAAAAAGTCAAACCCCAAATTTAGACCATTTTACTTCAATTTTTGTACCATTTTCAGGTGGTGTGGTCAGAAAAGTGTGTGTGCGTGGGGGCGTGGGACAATGCCAGGCTTCAAAATTGGGTTCTGCCTTGCTGTTCTTCAAATGCAAGAGTGTTGACTCTTACTTGCAGAGATCCTCTTTTTCTCCAGGGTGTATTTCTAGAGAAATCTAAATCTGACATATATTTCTTTAATATCTGATAACTGCCTTGGTTTTTCCCACTCACCTTCATGAGCCGTAAAACCAGCAAGGATTAGGCTTGTTTCTGTTTTTAAAACATTGCAAGAATGGTGGATCCAAATATCTATGCAAGATGACATCGTTGGCTGTATTATTGCCATCATTGCAAATCATCCCCAAAAGTCTTTTACATAAGGTAATCGGCACATAGAAGCATGTAACCATTGTGAAATACAACATAGGCTTGTTGTTTTATATCAAGAATGTGTCCTGCATGTTGCAAACACCTTCAAAACTATAAAGACAATGCAGTCACCACGTGCTGGTCCAGCTACAGACTCAGCTGAGTTTTTAGCCTCTTTCATCCCCGTGACCTGGTTTCACCTTGCTTCCCACTGATCTGATCCACACCAAAGCCAGAAACTGTACAGATCCTGAGATCTCTATGGATTGTGAGGCAGCAATTGTACTTGTTAAAAACTTGTTAATTGTACTGCTGCAAGCACGTGTCAAGATCTCAGGTGAAGCTATCTCCTTTGAGTATGAAATAAGAAAGACTCAGAAAAGAGCAGACTTACCCTTCTCAGCCATTGGAAACACATTTAGAAGCTAAAAGTCGACTGAATGAGGAGCTTTAACAGACAGGAACTCTTATATGGCATTTAGCATATATGGGAAGTGAGACACACTAAGGAATGGCAAGGATTTATTTACCAAACACTGATTTCAGTGTTTGCTTTGACTCATGACATCTGATCAATATCTTTCCTTCATACTGCTCGTTGAGTTGCATGAGGCAGTAATTGCTACTTCTGCTTAATGATCCTATTCCTGTGCTCCTGCCCTGTGCCATAGAGGACCGCTTTGAGGTGATGATGCTGGGGGAAACCAGGGGAGGTGGGTGAGAGGGTGAGTGTAGGGAAATGCTGAGCAAGAGTGTGGAGCAGAGGGTGGTGGCGACCAGGTCCTACTCAGTGAAGGACAGGGAGGCTGGTTCAGCAGTGATAGCAGTGCTTGGAGCATTGCTTAAGATAGTGATGCGTGGGTACCCACGAGAAGGGAAGACAAATGCTCAGAAGGCATCTGGTGATGCAGCACAGCACATGGATGCCTACAGCATCTCACTGGTGGCTCCAGTGGGAGGTTTTCTGAGGAAGACATTTACATCCCAACCAGAAGTTCATCAGAATTTTGCAAGGGTGTTAGAGATACTCTGAGAAATCTTAGAGGCCCTGGGGAGAATTGCAGAGGTGTGAATGTGCTTAAGCCTACTGTGACTGGGTTACTCTAATGAGGGATTATGCCTCCAAATGCTTTCCTTCCTCATTTTTGTATTCTATGTCCTTCCTCTGGCTTGGAAACAGCATCAAGTGCTAAGGAAACTGCTCTAGAGGGATGCAAGGGGTATGTGCTGTGGCCATGCTGGTAGTGCTGCCTTGCACTGCAGCCTGTTGTGCTCCAGCTTGGGCCCACAGCATGGCTTTTGGGCTGGATTAGGTCTTTTCGGCTCTGCTGTGGGGACAGTGAGTCCCAGCATTGGCAAAAGGCCATGTCTAGGCCACATCTACTGGGCAGAAAGCTGTGCATGGAGGTGGTGGTGCTGCCCTTGGCATTTCAAGGTAGATTTCAAAAGCTCGGGCAAGGAGGGACTGATGGCCTGGAGACACGATTTGGAGTGTGTTGAGCTGCCTGAGGGACTTGCTGCTGGTTCTATTTCCTTCTGCCTGGCCTAGGGCTGATTTGCCTGACTCAGTGTGTTGGGACTTGCCCTCTGTGTAGAGATGTTCTAAGGTTTGCAAAGCTCAAGGGAAGGGGAATATGCCAGGAACATGGACATTGGCTTGGTGTTATTAACCACCCCATGCAGCAAGAGCTGCTGTTGAGGGTCAGCACTGATCCCTGCTTTTCAGGACTGAGCCTCCTGGGCTTGGTCACATCCCCAGTAGCGCTTCATTGCTCCACAGACATGGTCATTGCGCGCTGGAACCTCAGAGGACATAGAGGCATGAGCTGGGATGGAGCTTCACAGTGCCCAGGCACCAAAAGGATGTTGGATGCTGTGGCTGTTCTATGTTCTAGGCTGTGCTGTTGCACTGTCATGGAGCCCAGGGGGACAATGAAGGGCTATAAAGCGGGTGGCTTTAGAACTGCATCAACAGCAATACACTATTGAAGCCAGCATGTTCTTTATAGAGAGGAGAGAAATGTCTTCTCTAGCTTCCAAGAACATAAGAAAAAAGAAACTTTTCCCCAAAGACACTTAAAGTGTTATTACATTTATTATATATATTATAAAATACACTCCTTGGAAAAGCAGCAAAACCGTGTCAAAGGCATTTTAACAGCACCAGGCTGTTAACCCTGGACTTCACAGCACAGAGATGCACCATCAAGGGAAGAGAAGAGGAGAGGACATGGAAAGGAACAGGCAAACAGAGCCAGGTCTGGAGGTACAAAGGTGACATGGCAGACGCAGGGCTGCTCTTGCTGAGTGCCAAGGCTGCCTGCGGCTGTTACTTGTGGTAGCTGGGGAGCCAGTGGCAGGACTGCTTGGTTTGATGGGACTGGATGTGTGGGATGACAATAGGGCATTTCTGCTGGGAGGACTGGTAGGACCCTCCGCTGCCCCCTCCAGAGCTGACAATGATTGTTTGGCCTGAGGAACCACCACTGTATCCTCCCCTGCAGCATCCAGATGAGCCTCCTCCTCCACCACCTGAGCTGATGATGATCTGGCCGGATCCCCCACTGGATCCACCGCTGTAACCTCCTTCCATACCATAGCTTGAGGAGCCCCCACTGCAGCCTCCAGAGTATCCTCCACCTCCAATGATGCACTTTGATCCTGAATACCCACCACTGGATCCTCCACTACAGCCTCCAGAGTATCCTCCACTGCTTCCACCTCCAATGATGCACTTTGATCCTGAATACCCACCACTGGATCCTCCACTATAGCCTCCAGAGTATCCTCCACTGCTTCCACCTCCAATGATGCACTTTGATCCTGAATACCCACCACTGGATCCTCCACTATAGCCTCCAGAGTATCCTCCACTGCTTCCACCTCCAATGATGCACTTTGATCCTGAATACCCACCACTGGATCCTCCACTACAGCCTCCAGAGTATCCTCCACTGCTTCCACCTCCAGTGATGCTCTTTGATCCTGAATACCCACCACTGGATCCTCCACTACAGCCTCCAGAGTATCCCCCACTACCTCCACCTCCAATGATGCTCTTTGATCCTGAATAATACCCACCACTGGATCCTCCTCCCATGCTATAGCTGGATCCTCCACTACACCATCCAGAGGAACCGCTACCACTTCCACCTCCAATGAAGATCTTGCCTCCTGAAGACCCGCCACTGAATCCCCCACTGCAGCAGCCTCCTCCACCACCTGAGCTAACAATGATCTTCTGGCCAGATCCCCCACTGGATCCACCACTGTAGCCTCCTTCCATGCCATAGCCTGAGGAGCCCCCACTGCAGCAGGATCCACCTCCTCCACTACCAGAGCTGACGATGATCTTGCCACCGCCGTAGCTGCTTGAGCTCCCACAGTAGGAGGAGCCCCCGCTGTGGCACCCGCTGGACTGATAGGACATTCCATGGCAGCCTCCGGAGCTCTGTCTGGAGCACATCTTTGAGCAGGGACCCTGCAAGAAACAGTGCTGTCAGAAAGGAGCACCTTGGATATGCAGCTGAACCTTCATAGCAAACCAGAGATAGAGCAGTAACCAGGAAATACCCCATCTGGCCCTTCTTCTGCAGTCCTATGGGACTGGCAGCTCCATGAACTCCCTCACCCTTTTTAGGCAGGAGGGAAGACCTCAAATGAAAAGCACCCAGGGCCTGATCTGCAGATCACAACAGTTATGGAAAAACTCTGCATGCAGGGAGATTGAGAGCACTTCTAGAGATCTGCACATGTGCTCTGACATGTTGAGAGCCAGCAGTCTAACAGCTTTAGTCCCACTGTAGATCCTTCTGGATGTGCAGACTGCTAAAACTCACAGCAGCTGAAAATTCAACCCTTAGAATGTAGCTACAACTCCCTTTTGCAGGGAGTTCAGTCCAGTTGGCACACCAAACTGGACTTCCATGAACCCCATCCCGTGTTGAGCCAGGATGGCTTCCCTGCGTCAAAGCATGCTCAAAGACCAACTGGTGGAGCAACCTCTTTGCGTTGGGATCAAAAGGTTTCCATGGCAATGGGCTTACCTTGAGTGCAACTGGAAATGTGTGCAAGGCTCCGTTGCAGGTGAATGAAGAGCCTGGGGATAGATGAGCTTTTATATTGATACATTAAGCTCTTAAGGGAAGTGAGACACCCTATGGAATGCTGATAGATTTATTTATGAGCCTGGCTTTAGATACCTCCTTCTTTGACTCACTTGAAGCATATAGGTGCTGACGAAGGAGGTGTATCAATCACGTTCTTCATCGCTGTTGATAGTTCTACTCAATGATTCATTTCCAGGAGTCTAGCTCTGAAACTTAGGGTCAAATGGCTTCTGGGGGTTCCCCTTGGGGCTCCCCAATGAATTGCTGTGAGGCTGTAGCTTTTTGGGTACTCAGTAGAGAGTGGAGACAAAGCAGATGCTGAGGGATGGAGGCTGAAGTGAGTTAGGGCTAGAGTGTGACGGAAGGACAAGGGTAAAGGATGTTCCAGAGTAGGGTCCCAGGGAATTCTGGGGGAAAGAGGGTTTCTTCAAAACCTGGAAAGATGGGGAGCTGGGTGGGGAGCAGGCCTATGTCCACCCCATTGGGAAAGGCAACTATGGGGTCAACAGGCCAGAGCTACAACGTGTAGTGGGTAGTGCACTGCTTTGGAGCACTTCAGCCCAAATCTATTTCAGAGGGCCCCATGAGGGTTGCAGTGATGTGGTGGCCATTTCCCTTCACCCTTTTGGGTCTCCAGGGTCGATTCTGCTGTTAGATTGAGCAGTGGTTGTCTGTGTTCAGCTCCAGCTTCACGGAGTCCTGATCATCCCTTTTCTTTGCAAAGGTGCATTTGAAAGCCATCAACACCCTACCCTTGAACTCTAGAACTTTCAGCATCTTTGTCCCAGCAAGACCTACTTTCTGAGGGTCCTGCTTCATGCCTGGGGCTGGGTAGGTATCTAGGTCTTTTGCTTGCTGAAGAATGACAGTTTGTGAGCAGTTATTGCAGTGATAGCTGCTGTGTTTGCAGCAGCTTCAACCTGTCACTGCGTCACACGTGCTTAAAGGTTGACTACAGCATCCACCCTCTATGGAGACTGAGTAGAGGAAAGAATAATTGGGAGGTTTCAGTCAAGAGGATGCATGACGGCAGCAGCAGACAGCCCAGCCGTGTCACAATGGAAATGATGATGAGCATGGTTGCAACTCCATTGGTATGGGGACGGGACCATCAACACCAGGAACATGGGTTCAAGGGGCTTCCTTCATTTTGCTTTGGACTCCGTCCAGTGGCCTTAGCTCCACTCTCATCACCAATGGGAAACTGAAGGTCTCAGTGCAACTCTGGCTCTAACCTATGAAATCTGGGCGTTGTGCTACAGCATCACACCACCTTGATCCCTTCTGTGACTTCTACCTGTAGGGACTTGCACAAAGGGGCACCAAGGATTTACAGCTCATGGGGATCCAGGATGTGAGGGAAGGCTGTGGAAGCTTTTGGCAAGGGTGGTGAGAAGTGTTCCTGCCAATGCTGGTGTGTGGAGATCGCAGGGCTGGACCCTGGAGGGGCTGGAAATATGGGACCTGTAGGGGACACATGTGTAGCACTTATCGCACATGGAGAAAGATTGTGGTTGGAACCAGAGCTTCTAGAGAGGTCGATACTGCCACCACTTCCCCTAGGATAAAGAGCAAGAGTTTTGGGTAAAGGCAAGGATGAATACAAGAGGCTTTGTGGTGGAAGCTGCCCCAAATATAGGCCACGCTGCCTGTTTTCTGATGCTCTCTGGGCCCTTTTCAGCCCTATAGACCAGTCACCTTCAGGGTGGGCAGACATGTTACATTGTCTTTCAGTCTCACCATTGCAAACACCACAGTGGGTAGTGCCTGAGTGGGCAGTGTTATGAGAGAAATAAATCCTTACCCAGCTCCTATAGCTTCCTAGCAGCTTCCTTCATGCAGAACAATGCTAACACTGATAGCATTTGATGTGGTAAAGTACTTGTGTAAGAAGAGCTCTCCAGCTCCAAAAAGCAGAAGCTGGTCAGTCAACTCAAGTGACTTGAGATCCCTCAAGTGTTTGGATGCCTTAGTTTTGTTTCCTACCTACCGGTTGGATATGTAAGATGGACAAAAACATCCACTTAGCTTAAAATGTACTGAATGGAAGACTGTCATCACACGTATCCTGAAGAGAAACTCTTGCTGACCTCAGCACAAATGCTACTGAATGTTGCCTACCATAATTAATGGTTGTCTTGTGACAAATCTAGAGCAATGGGGCCCATGAAACCCAACTGTATTTCCAAAGGGTGCTGCTGTCTGCCCTGGCAACTCCTGCAGTGAAACCCAGAGCTTGTGGTCTGCTTCCTTCTCTGGGCAGGGGAACCGAGGTGGAGGCATTTCCCAGGTTAAAGTTGAAGCCTTTATTTGCCAGAGGGACAATAGTCATCTGCTTAAGAAACATGTATTTTCCCAAGCAAAACCTGTTCAGAACCCTCTGCTCCAGCACTGAGGTTGAAAAACATTTCATGGAGGAAAGTATTTGATGTGTTATTCACTTTCTGAATGTAAACATGGGACTGACAAAGGATGAAAGCAACCGTGAAAAAACAGTTCTCTTAGTACACAGTAACCTTTATTTGCCTTCATATGAATGGGACAGAAGATCCATCTGGGAGGCCACAGCACAGGGATGTAGCATCAAGGGAAGACAAGGGGAGGTGACATGCACGAAGGAAGCAGGCAGATATGGAAGACAAAAGCAGGGATGCTCTGAATGACAACAGGGCTTCCGTGGCTGTTACTTCTGCTGGCTGGAGGGCCAGTGGCAGGACTGCTTGGTTTGATGGGGCTGGATGTGGGGGATGACAATAGGGCATTTCTGCTGGGAGGACTGGTAGGACCCTCCGCTGCCCCCTCCAGAGCTGATGACGATTGTCTGGCCTGAGGAACCACCACTGCCACCACTGGATCCTCCACTGCAGCATCCAGAGGAACCGCTACCACTTCCACCTCCAATGATGATCGTGCCTCCTGAAGACCCACCACTGGATCCCCCACTGCAGCAGCCTCCAGATGAGCCTCCTCCTCCACCACCTGAGCTAATAATGATCTTCTGGCCAGATCCCCCACTGGATCCACCACTGTAGCCTTCTCCCATGCCATAGCTTGAGATGCCTCCACTGCTTCCACCTCCAATGGTGCTCTTTGATCCTGGATACCCACCACTGGATCCTCCACTATAGCCTCCAGAGGATCCCCCACTACCTCCACCTACAATGATGATACTGCCTCCTGAAGACCCACCACTGGATCCCCCACTGCAGCATCCAGAGGATCCCCCACTACCTCCTCCACCTCCAATGATGCTCTTTGATCCTGAATACCCACCACTGGATCCTCCACTATAACCTCCAGAGGATCCCCCGATACCTCCTCCACCTCCAGTGATGCTCTTTGATCCTGAATACCCACCACTGGATCCTCCACTACAGCCACCAGAGGATCCCTCACTACCTTCACCTACAATGATGATACTGCCTCCTGAAGACCCACCACTGGATCCCCCACTGCAGCATCCAGAGGATCCCCCACTACCTCCTCCTCCTCCAATGATGCTCTTTGATCCTGAATACCCACCACTGGATCCCCCACTGTAGCATCCAGAGGATCCCCCACTACCTCCTCCACCTCCAGTGATGCTCTTTGATCCTGAATACCCACCACTGGATCCTCCACTACAGCCACCAGAGGATCCCTCACTACCTCCACCTACAATGATGATACTGCCTCCTGAAGACCCACCACTGGATCCCCCACTGCAGCATCCAGAGGATCCCCCACTACCTCCTCCTCCTCCAATGATGCTCTTTGATCCTGAATACCCACCACTGGATCCTCCACTGTAACCTCCAGAGGATCCCCCACTACCTCCTCCACCTCCAATGATGCTCTTTGATCCTGAATACCCACCACTGGATCCTCCACTATAACCTCCAGAGGATCCCCCAGTACCTCCACCTACAATGATGATCTTGCCTCCTGAAGACCCACCACTGGATCCCCCACTGCAGCATCCAGAGGAACCTCCACTACCTCCTCCTCCAATGATGCTCTTTGATCCTGAAGACCCGCCACTGGATCCTCCTCCTATGCCATAGCTGGATCCTCCACTGCAGCATCCAGAGGAACCCCCACCACCTCCACCTCCAATGATGATCTTGCCTCCTGAAGACCCGCCACTGAATCCCCCACTGCAGCAGCCTCCAGATGAGCCTCCTCCTCCACCTCCTGAGCTAACAATGATCTTCTGGCCAGATCCCCCACTGGATCCACCACTGTAGCCTCCTCCAATGCCGTAGCCTGAGGAGCCCCCACTGCAGCAGGATCCACCTCCTCCACCACCAGAGCTGATGATGATCTTGCCGGAGCCTCCACTGCTTCCTGAGCTGGAGCCCCCACAGCAGGAGGAGCCCCCGCTGTGGCAGCCACTGGACTGGGAGGACATTCCATGGCAGCCTCCGGAGCTCTGTCTGGAGCACATCTTTGAGCAAGGACCCTGCAAGGAACAACATGTTTTTACTCAAGAGCAGCCACTGTCATCAGGAGAATATTCCCCAGCCAGAAAGACGCGTTCACATCCCACCAGCCACCTCCAGAACTGATGAACTGCCATTCGTGTAAGCAAGTGGTGCTCCATAAATCCCAGACTCACATAAACCATTTTGCCAACAGATTACCAGATTGCTGGTTACTCAACCCATTATTTAGAGTCCTTTATCCGATGGCTGTTCCATCTTCATCTCTATACTAACAAAACACATCACTGAGTAGCATGAGATGATCCTGAACCTTCCTGTCCTTCAAGCCACCACCCATCAGATGCACTTTACCAAAGCATTTATGTTTTGCAAGCGTGAAAGTAAGCGAAGGATCATTCCTTTTGGCAGAAATAGACTTACCCTTCTTGGTCTGGCAATGTACACAGGGCAAAGCTGAGCGAATGAAGCACTGGGAGATCCATCAGCTTTTATACCCTTTCTAGTTTTCCCAAGTGGGAAATGAGGCATGTAAAGGAATGGTGATAGCTTTATTTACCAAACAAAATGTCCTCCCTCAGCCCACTTGTCCTGACTCATGGAATCAGATCAATGCTTCTCTAGTGCATCACTTCCTAGGCTACCTGCAGTTTTGCTGCAGGCATCATGTGAGCTCTGCTCTCGTGGTTGTCGTTCATGGTAGGATCATGGGACTCCAGCTAAGAGATGGTGCTGGGGTAGTGATGGACAGCAGAAGGGGCTGTGGAGACTCGTGGCTATTGTGTGTAGAGACTATGGAGATGCCATGGGGAATGCAGAAGGCTGCACTGGGTGGGAGTGCTGATGCTGGGGCAGCAAAGGAATCTCACATACCTGGACTTTCCCACTACACCAGTGAAGTGTAGACCATGAGTTCTGTTTGAGTGCACCACTATGGACAATACAGAGGTCAAGCAGTCTTTGCAGTGCCTCTGGGACCTCGGGTGATCCCTGTTTTAGAAAGGAGCTGAAATGCTGCAGGTAGAGGGTAAGATCCAGTGTTCACCCTCTATATCAGTATCTTGATGGATATTAACCAAAAGGATAAATTCATCCCAGTTTGGGAGATGGCTTTGGTGTTTCTGAGGAAGCAACAAGACCTGAGGATACTCTGTGCTCCTGCTATCACTCTGAGAGCCTCTGAATTGTGGCTGATGGCTGTATTGGTTCTGGGTGAGCTCTGGGTGCAGGGATATTCAATAGCAATGCTCCCACCTCCTCGAAGTGGGACCCCAAGCTTTCTGTTAACACTGTGCAGGCAATGGTGGTGTTTGTACAGTTCCAGTCACTGGTATTTTAGCACCCTATGACTTTTCATAAGAAAATCCCAGGAATTCTTCTGTTCCAGTGGCAGTACTGGCTGAAGGAGCTCGTCTGGACATGTTTTGAGGACACCAGCATCCCTGGAGTACCCAAGGATGAGAGGACAGAGGGTAAAGAGACATATTAAATGTTAAGCTGTTTTACCCACTATAGGTGTGGGTCACTTTTATTTCTTCTGGGACACTTCCAGGCACCTGTCATCTGCCTCACATAGAACAGTTCAGGCAGAGGTGGTTTATTTTCCTTTCCCTGCTAATTGCCAGAATATACCACATCAAAGAAATCATTTCCCATAGGGAAACACCCTCTGAAGACTCATACCTGGAGCTGTGTTTTATTCCTGTGGGAATGAGGACATCCCCAGTTACTCCAGGCTTAGCACCTCAGCCCTTGGAAGGGGCTTTCTGAAGTCCTGTCCCTGCTGCTGGCTCAGCTAGGGGTTCAGAGCTGGAATAAGGGTTGGAGAGACCCTTCATTTCTCCTCCACTGCTACTTGGTGCAGCTGTGAGCAACAAGAGCTCCTGCACCATGCACATGCAAGGGCTTCAGCTTCACACGTGATTGATAGTACCTTGTAATCCTTTGTACTGGAGCTTTTGCATTTTTTGTCTTCTAACTCATTTAAAACTCCTTTGACATCCCCTTGGAGCACTGTGTGCAGTTCTGGTGTCCTCAACATAAGAAGGACATGGAGCTGTCAGAGCAAGTCCAGAGGAGGCCACAGGGATAATCAGGGGCTGTCTCCTGTATGGATCCAGGCTGAGAACATTGGGGCTGTTCAGTCTGGAGAAGAGAAGCTGAGTGGAGACCTCAGAGCAGCTTCCAGTGTCTGAAGGGGGCTCCAGGGAGAAGGACTCTTCATCAGGGACTGTAGCAATAGGACAGAGGTTGATGGGTTTAAAGTGAAACAGGGAAAGTTCAGGATAGATATAAGGAAGAAGTTCTTTACTGTGAGGGTGGTGAGGTGCTGGTACAGCTTGCCCAAAGAAGTGGTAAATGCTCCATCCCTGGCACTGTTCAAAGCCAGGTAGACAGAGCTTTGGATGACATGGTCTAGTGTAAGGTGTCCCTGTCCATGGCAGGGGGTTGGAACTGGTTGATCTCATGGTCTTTTCCAACCCAAGCGATTCTACGATTCTATGATATTTTGATGAGGTAGGGAGACTGCAATGTTTAACTTTGTGGTACCTTATCTTGTGGGCACAAGTCAGGATGACCTTAAGAACATTTAGTGAATCCAGCATCTCTTCTGCAGGTGGGTTTTAATGCACTTGTGCTCTGGAGCCTTATTACAACAGCATCAACTCAGAATAAAACCATAATAGTGGCAATAATGAAAGTGTAAAGCAAAATCCAACCACTCAGACACCAAAGCTCTCTAGAACTGCAAATTTTATTGTTTTGTGCAAGCACTAGAAGATTGATGAAGAGAACAGACATCTGAAACCACCCTGGTTGGAGGTTATTGATACATGGCATCAAAAGGTCTGGTCAGATGGAAGCTGCACAGGAAAATCCCAAGAAAGAGGACAAAGGAATAATGCAAATCTTCTTTAATTTAATAGAGAAAGAAATGTGAGGCATGTTTGTATCTTGGGTTTTCTGGATCCAAAGGTCCCTTCTGCAGACACTACTTGTGTTTAGTCTGCGGTGGCCAGGAGATCGGCTGGGTCTGTTGTTGGATGGACATACCTCCAGAACTGGACGAACCACCTCCACCACCACCTCCTCCTGAGCTACCTCCCCCAATGATGCAGATGGATCCTTGACCCTGGTGGCCTGAACCACCACCACCACCACCACCTCCTCCTCTGATGCTGCCACCTCCAATGCATATTGGGCCTTGGCCCTGGTGGCTGGAACCACCACCTCCTCCTCCTACACCAATACAGATGGGACCCTGACTTTGGTGACCTGACCCACCACCACCACCTCCTCCTCCTATACTGCCACCTCCAATGCAGATGGGACCTTGGCTTTGGTGGCCGGAACCACCACCTCCTCCACCACCACTTCCAATGCAGATGGGACCTTGGCTTTGGTGGCTGGAACCACCACCTCCTCCTCCTCCACCTCCAATGCAGATGGGACCTTGGCTTTGGTGGCCTGAACCACCACCTCCTCCTCCTCCACCTCCAATGCAGATGGGACCTTGGCTTTGGTGGCCGGAACCACCACCTCCTCCTCCACCACCTCCAATGCAGATGGGACCTTGGCTTTGGTGGCCTGAACCACCACCTCCTCCTCCACCACCTCCAATGCAGATGGGACCTTGGCTTTGGTGGCCTGAACCACCACCTCCTCCTCCACCACCTCCAATGCAGATGGGACCTTGGCTTTGTTGGCTGGAACCACCACCTCCTCCTCCACCACCTCCAATGCAGATGGGACCTTGGCTTTGTTGGCTGGAACCACCACCTCCTCCTCCACCACCTCCAATGCAGATGGGACCTTGGCTTTGGTGGCCCAAGCCACCACCTCCACCACCACCACCTCCACCAATACAGATGGGGCCTTCGCTTTGGTGGCTGGAACCACCTCCTCCTCCACTACCTCCACCAATGATGCAGATCGGACCTTGGCCTTGATGGCCAGAACCACCTCCTCCACCACCACCACCACCACTGCTTCCTCCACCAATACAGATGGGACCCTGACTTTGCTGAACTGAGCCACCACCTCCACCACCACCACCTCCACCAATGTAGATGGGGCCTTCGCTTTGGTGGCTGGAACCACCTCCTCCTCCACTACCTCCGCCAATGATGCAGATGGGACCTTGGCCCTGATGGCCAGAACCACCTCCTCCACCACCACCACCGCCGCTACTTCCTCCACCAATACAAATGGGGCCCTGGCTTTGTTGACCTGAGCTACCACCTCCACCACCACCACCTCCACCAATGTAGATGGGGCCTTGGCTTTGGTAGCCAGAACCACCTCCTCCTCCACCACCACCACCCCCTCCAGTGATGCAGATGGGACCTTGGCCCTGGTGGCTGGAACCACCTCCACCACCACCACTGCTTCCTCCACCAATACAGATGGGACCTTGGCTTTGATGACTTGAACTACCACCTCCTCCTCCTCCTCCCCCTCCTATGCTGCCACCTCCAATGCAGATGGGCACATGACTCTGATGGCTGGAACCACCTCCTCCTCCTCCTCCTCCACCTCCACTAATACAGATGGGACCCTGACTCTGGTGGCCTGAGCCACCACCACCACCACCACCTCCACCACCACCACCTCCTCCTCCTCCTCCAATAATGCAGATGTGTCCTTGCTCCTGGTGGCCTGAACTACCACCACCTCCTCCACCTCCGCCGCCACCACTGATGGATCCTTGGCTCTGGTGGCTTGAAATTCCTCCTCCTCCGAAGGGGGACGATGATATGTGGGTCTGGTAAATAGCACCACTACCTCCACTGTAGCCACTGCTGCCTCCTCCATGGCAAGATGATCCTTGGCTCTGGTATCCTTGAGATCCTCCTCCACCACCGCCGTGGCATGAACCTCCTCCGCCACCACCGCCATGACATCCACCAGACTCAGAGATCCCTTGTCCATCACCCTTCTGTTGATGAGAACCCATTGTCACCGGTGTCTGGGAATCCTGCAAAAGAAAGAAAAACCAGGGCTTAGCAAACCCAGGGAGAGAAAAGCTTGTGTTACTGGGCTTCCCCATCCTCTTTCAATGGCAGGCCAATATATGAAGATGTCTTCTGCTTCCTTTTTGCTCCCCACCTTTTACTTCCATATCCCTTGAGCAGGTCTTCTGCCAGACCTCCACTATCCGTATCTAAATGGCCTTTTCTTTCTAGAGCAGATGCAACCATAATCATTCCTTAATAATCCCTTCTTGGAGCAAGTTGTGGCAATGCCAGTGCAAGCGGTACACAAGGCTGTGGTACACCAGAATTACCCTTACCCAAATGTGGTTTGGGAAATTTGAAAGGGCTATAATGCTCATGGAATTAATATTCCATGACGTACAAGAAACAAAGAACATGGCTCATCATTTGCATAACAGTAAGTAACTTCATTGCACTTTGAAATTCTTCAATCTTGGTTTCAAAAGAGCACTTGGTTTCATTTCTTCTTAAAAATGAGAAGAGGAACATCCTGTGAAAAAGATAGCAGCAATGTAAACCCCAGAAGTAGCTGCAGAAAGCCGCAGAATGCTCTAGGTCACCACTTGCAAGGGCTTGATTAGTGCCTGTACCCAAGGTTGAAACCTACAGGGATGCTGTGAAGTTTGAGCGCTTCTTTGGCACTTAACTCCCACCATGTCCTTGTCTGCTCTACTCAGTAGGTCAGGTGCCCAAACATGTCAGAGGAGAAAATGGTTCCTCCAAGAATAAAGGTGGTGAAAAGAGAGCCTTTCCAATTTAGATAAATGGCTGGAAAATGAGGATAGACTCCCATTTGGTATTTCAGTTCCTTTGTTCGCCACTCTTTGCTGAGCACTTGCAAAAATTCCTTTTCCTGACCTTTTTCTTGGGATTTGTATTCCAAGAGTGTTTAGGAGCTGCCTGTATACAGTGGTACCACACGGTGTTGAGCCCAGAGAAATAAAGGGGCTCCAAAGACCATGTGTTCTATGTCTCAGCTTCCCTTTCCTATGTGATTACATAATCCCACAGACTGAATCATTAGGAAATAAAAAGACCATAAATAAGGAGGAATTTTTGGATTAGGAGACCCCAAAGCCTATTTACTCCCACCTTTTCCAGGTTAGCATTCCAAAGCTAATCAGCCAAGATAGTTTTCATCAGCAGCATGAAACAACTTACCGTGTCCCACGGCACGAATGGGTGGAAAGAAGTTAAATGGAGTGAGGAAACCTAGTGTGCAGGTACTTTTATATAGTATCTAGTCCTCCTCTTGGAAAGAAACAATGATTGATTTATTTACTAGCCAAACCCAACCACAACTACCCACTTCCTTGGCACAATCTTGGGCTCGTAATTTCTGATTGATATCTCCCTTCCTCCACCTCTTTTGTTTTCAGGTGTATTAAAATCACTGAATGGCCCCACCTACTCCAAATAAAGAGAAGAAATGGGGAAAAGCAACATGCTCAAGGAGTTTCAGAAGAAACAAGTGATTTACTTTCACATTCCCTTTACAGAGGGGTCCAACATTCCAGAAAGGAAACATGGTGGGGGGGAAGGAACTTTTGTCTTTATAATTAGATAGCTTATCTCTCATTCTAGAAAACGTTTCTGAATACCCAGACTTGGCTCTGGCATATTATTATCTTGTGTTGTAACTGGCAGATTAGTAGGAGTGTATTATATGTTTCTAATGACACCCACATTGTTGCCAGGGGCTGTAGGGACACACATTAGACTCTGCTCCAATGGGTTTAAGCTCCCTGAAAGATAACACATACCTATGCAGACAGAAGCTGAAGTGATGCAAATCTGGGAGGCTTCAAGTGATTTAGAGCTTTGTAGGATCTGACCTACAGAGAAATGAAGGAAATAAACCTTAAAGGCCAAAGTGGTCTTCATGGAGATGTGCCGTGGTTTAAGAGCAACTGGGATGGGACTTTGACCTTTCCATTTTTGCCCACGCTGGCCTGCAGAGACCTCAGCACAAGAGCAGAGGGATCATTTGTCCTCCCTGACAGTTAGGGCAGTGAGCTGATGGTGCTGCAAGGGCATGGCCACCACATTCCCATATCATGGGAATTGTCCATCCACACTGTGCAGGCTGGAAGAGCTGTCTTTGCCCTCGGGGTGGTGGACTGGCCTAACTTCAGTGGCATTTCCCAGTGGTTTTGCTTAGATTGTGCCTTCCGTGGACAGTGTACATGGCCAGCTTACATTTGGCTCTAAAGAAAGGCCAAAAGCTATTTTCTGCTATGCTCACTGGTAGTTACGCACATAATAGCTATGAGAGATGCTCAGATGCTCTGGGCATTGACTGCATTGCCATAAGCAGAGTGAACATGATGGAAAAGGAGAAGTTTGAGCAAAAATCAGTGGGAGTTTTATATCCAGTGGGCAGACAAATATACAACAGACTCTCTTTAAACCTCTTAGAAGCATGTAAGAATAGGCCCCTCTTGCTGAAAGAATGGAACAGATATGCAGGCTGCACACAGTGTTTTGCCAGATTTACTCAATGCGTTAAGAGATACAAGGGGTCATCTTCGCTATTCTGCTCTTGGAGCACATCATCCCTTAACTGTGAGAGTTGTAGGGGAATTGATAGAATCATAGAATGGTTTGGGTTGGAAGGGACCTCAAGATCATCCAGTTCCAATCCCCTGCCATGGGCAGGGACACCTTCCACTAGATCAGGTTGCTCCAAGCCTCATCCAACCTGGTCTTGAACATTGCCAGGGATGGGGCAGCCACTGAAGTGGAGTGCTGGAAGGATATTCCACGCAGATATAGCTGATTGTGGCAACAGTAGCTGGTGTTATTATTGCTTCGTGGCAGAGCAGGCTGTGCCTCTGGTAGTCTGCTAAGTGCCACCTTCCCTGCTCTGCCAGTGTGCATTTCCTGCCCTGGAGCATGAAACCTGCTCAGCCTTATCTCACCTTTGAGCTTCTGCCTCTTGGATGAAGCTCTATCGCAAGTGTTACAGTGGGATGAAGGAGGCATCACCATTGGTGGTGTAGGACAAGGGACCCTCTCCCCAGTGCTCTGTGGAAGGTTCTCAACCGAAAGGGATTTCATGGAACAGCTTCAGGGCTTTTAAGAGGCCCCAAAAGATATTTCTGTTAGAAAAACCTTTGGAAGTCTATCAGCCAGCCTGAGGTTCCAAAAACTTGTAAGAACATGTGATTTCCAAAGCTGTATTACAGGTAGAAGAATACCCATATCACTAGTGTGTTTTCTTTCATGCTTCATCCCAGCAAGCAGACAGTAGCTCTGCGATGTATAAAGTAATGAAATTGGTCAGCAGGCTGCAACCTTGCCCAGGAACCAAGTGACTGACACAAATTATCCCCCTCTAATTACTGATTTTTATAAAAGGCTTGCCCAAACACTGTTCAGTCAAGAGAAGCCCATGAGATGCCATGCTTTAGTGTTTGGTGTCCCTGTGTCACTCCCAAGTGATCCTGCACAAAGTACTCATACACATCTGGCTGCTTGAGAATATATGGATGAGTAGCCAAGTGGGTAGAGCCAAATGAAGTTAAATATAATAAGTATAGGAAGGTCTGGTGCAGTACTTTCTACAATAGGACTGCTATTTTACATCTAGAAATACTCAGATGGGACCATGAAACCTAATATGATGGAGACACAATCACAGCTAATGTCAAAGCCCCTCTGTGATATGCCTGGACCAGGAATGTAAGTAGGGCAGGGAAGGCAGATGTCAAGGGATTCACTGTTTGTCTGGAAACCAAATGAAGGGCTGTGATTGCAGCACATACTTAGCATATCTAGAACAGCTTGTTTATCTCCGCTATTAAGATCAAGGGCACTCAGGATGCAGTAGTAAGAGGTTTAACATGTTCTGGCACATAAAAGATGAGTCCTGGGGTTTTAGGTACGTGTGCTCAGGAGTGGGGCATAACAAAACCTGATTTGGTTTTTCTAGATGAGGTTTGTGCTTGGCTGGGTAAGTCAGAGTTACACAGAGGTGCTGGCACATGATGCTCCTTTGTAAAGGCCTCATTGCAAACAGCAAAGCAATAGTGTTTGCAAACTGTGAAGAAGCAGCAAGAAAATCAGATTTTGACACCATATTCCTGCATTTCAACAGCAAAGTGAAATGCTCACATTAACTGGAATTAGCTTTACAGCCAGTCTCAGTCCTGCCTGAGCTAACTGAGGTCTTTCATCTGTTAAGTATAAGGAGTGTTTTACTTCCAACCAACTGCTCCTGAAGGTCCGTTTCCCTAGGAATGTAAATGGGAGTTTCTGTACTGAAGAGTGGAAATCAGAGCAAGCACTGTTATGCCTCCATTTTATGCACAGGGGAGAGAGATTTGGGAAAGGCTCAAACCCCAGAATTTAAACCAGAGCTTTCAAATCTCAGCCTAATGCCCCATCCCCAGGTACATCCCTCCTTAATGAAGGGAAATCACATTGCAGAGGCGAAGCTCCCCAGCATTTGGGGGGCAGAGCTCTTTTTAAGCAATTTAGTGCAGATGTCCCCAAAGAACACTGTGAGCAGTGAGTATTTTGGTTCACTCTGAACACAGGTTGTAGCTACCAAAGCTCTATCAGTAGGGTGGGGTATAATTGCCACAGAGGCATACGTGTTCTCGTGATGCGTTTGCTTGACACCTCCTGATTATATCCTCTGTGTGGGTTATGAGAGAGGCGTGATCCTCACATCTGTCCTGAATGCAAGAAGCCCATGTTTCTGCTGGATGACAGGTAGCAAATGGGCTGGATGTTGCTGTGACCAAGGCATGCTGGAGACCTACCCAGTTTCTGAAGCCTCCAGATTACTTTCTGTTTAATTCTCTGTGCTTTTTCCACATCACAAGCTGGTGGGTAAGGACAGGGAGGGAAATGTATGTAGCTGGTGGGACGGAGGATTGTCTTTTGTTCCTTGCTGTAATTCATCTCTCCCTACAACTTAAGTTTCTCCCTCAGTAGGTTAGTAGGGCAAAGCATTCAATAAAATGGCCTAATGCACAAAACGTGATGTCCAGCATCCACACATGACATACATTGAGGCACTGAGGGACACTTGTGCCACTGAGGTGGACTCAGGGCTGGGCACACCCTGGGCAACTCTCAGGGCTACGGGAGCATGATGTCTCCCTCATGCTTCCATCTGCCCTGAGCCTTTAGGGACTGGGCTCAGTGGTCCTCGAGAGGGGCAGTGGTTCATGAAGATTACTCAAAACAGCTTTACCTCTTCAGCAGCTCACTGCCACCAAAGCAAGCTCTACCTACTCTTCCCCAACAGACAAGACAGATGACTTGGTGATGCAAGACTTGCTGCTGGGTACGAGACACCCAGATAGCAGATACAGCAAGTATCATTGATGGCTCACAGCCTTTGGTGGTGGCCATGGATGATGCCATGATCTGCTCATGGTGGTGACCCCTGCTCTCGGGTGGTGCAGTCAGCAGCCTCATCCTGAGAACATGGATCCATCCTCAATGAGCAGAAGTTGCTCTTCTCCTTCCACAGTATCACTTCCTTTTCAGACCTGTTTCCTCACCCCATCCCTTCAGACAAAGAACAGCCTGACTCTCTACCCACTTAATCCCTTGTGTCAGATGGGTGCAGGAAGTGGAAAGAAAGGATCATTTTTAATCTGGAAGAGTTTCTGCCTCCACCCCTTGGGTTCTGCTTCTGTTTTGGGGATCAAAGCTTTTAATCCTTTCCTCCTACCAGTGCCAGCTCTTCCCAGAGTCTGTCCGCTGAGAAATTGCCCTTTTGCTCTTATTACCACACGTAACCACCTATGAACTTGGCTAGGGCTCTTTCTATGAGTATTCTGCCAAATTTCAACACGTGGCATGACTTGCATCTCTCTGCCAAGGAATGTGGGCACAGTGATGATGTTTGTGTACCCCAAGAAGAACAACTTTCCCCAACAATTAACATACAATGGCTTTGGCAGTTGACCAGCCAGTTGTCCAGCTGTGGCTTCCTTTCCTGGTTTCACTTTCATCTGGTTGCTGCATACATGAAAGCCATGGGCACACCCTGATTTCAGTGTTCTTCTTTCCCCCATCTTGGTTCTTCATTCTTCCAAACCTCATTGGGAAATTATCAGTGCTACAATGGGAATTTGGGAGATGCAAAATAGGATGACTTAGACCTGGTCTCCTGGTAGCTGCAACACTGCTTTGTGATGGCAAAAAGCAAAGCTCATGCTAAAACAAGTCTGGCTTTAAATCACAGTGTATCACAGAGGCTACATCAAAGAAATGCCTTTGAGATCAAAATGCTACCAACTGCTCTGTTTTATACCTGACTAAATTATATATATTTGACACTGCACTTGGAGGCTGCTGAGTACCAAAAAGCTGATCATCTGAGATGGTTTTTAGCTCTCTAGATTATGTGTATGTATGTAGGAAAGTGATATACTTTGCTTCATATCTCTATCAAACTTCAGTGACAAGATAAATGCTTTACCAAGTAAAAAAGGGAAGATAATTTTTGGTTATTTCACTTCTGTCAACCAGTGTTTGCTCAATATTGTAAGAAACAGCAGAATGGGCAAAGAGAAATGATTCTTTTTATATAACTGAAACATCTAACATCTCTGAAAAAGTGGAAGAACATTCTGAAAGAAGTTTATTCCTGGTTCTTTACTGCTTTCTCTACCTTACCTCATCCTAGAGAAAAGTCTTCCCAAGTATGAGAGCAACAGGCAGATAAAGCAAAAAGGAGGTTAAGTCAAAATTGAGCAACAGCCCTGATAAATTAGGTATACAGATCTCTTATCACACCCACAGCCTCATCACTGAGAGGTTTTGTAATGACAGCAAAGATTGGAGCAGGAAGAGGGACGTGATGAAAGGCATTCCGCTGCTGTGGGACCTCCAACACCATGGTTGCCCTTTCACCTCCATGGCTTTGGTGCCGGCAGCCATAGGGTGAGGTAGACCCAGGCACGAGCTTTGTGGTGGGGAGTGAGAAGGAAAGCAATGGCACATCCTGCGTCATGGGAAGCACTTGGGTTCTGAAAGCTCATTCTTGTTTTCTTACACCCAGCAGAGCCTGGCCATAAAGCAACCACAGTGAAAAGCCACTGCCTTCCTTCAAACGTCAATCTTTGGCCCATATATTCTATACAGTTACAGCTAGAAATGAGCCCATTTCCTCTGGTATTGGACTTCCCACATGTTAGATGGTGATCAGAGAGAGAGCCCATCACCACCTCATTAGGTGGGAAAAGATAATTTCCTTCCTTTGGGGAATGAGATAAGAAGAGACCACCAGCCCAAACCCATCCCAGAGTCCTGCAGGGTGGCTGAACCCAGACACATCACCTCCCAAGCCAGGCTTCCTGTCCTGATAAGGGAAAATGTGTCTTGCCCAGCAATTATGGGACATTCAGGCTGGAGATGACCAATTCATTCAGCTCAGGGCTGTGGCTCAGACACACGCATGTTTTGTGAAATGGGACATGTGACAGGACGTTCATGGGAAGCATCTGGCATCTCCCCGCTGTCCAACCCACTGGCATTGGGTACAAGCAGTATTTTAAAGTCCTTTGGCTTTAATGAATCTATTCTTGGGTTGTGGAATGTGAGAAGAGCCAGGCCTTTCATTCATTCACAGCTTATTCACACAGGAGGCTCTCCTCATAGAAGGCAGTTCTGCTGTCTCCCAATAAGCCCAAGCAGGCATATCATGCCCTAATAAAGTCAACATTTAAAGATATTCCAAACGGAAACAGCATCCACTGCAAAGGGGAGCAATAAACCCATGTGGTTTTGTGTTGTTTCACTATATGCTGAACTACTTATCGGAGCAAGTCTTTATTTTATCCTGCTTTGCACCAAGCCTTTTATTTTCACTTGCAGGATCTTCGCACAGACTGTGCACAGCACCCCATGGGTTACAGAGAAGACCAGGGTGGTCATGAGGTGATGGCCACGGTCTTACCAGCTTGTTCCCTAGCACAACCTCTCCAGCATCAGGCATTTTTCTCATTCTCTCCTCTCCATCAGGGAATAGGAGCATTTCTGAGATGCAAGGAGAGCTTGCTTGAAGAACATGTCATTTGTCACCTAGGCATCAGCAGCACTCAAAATGCGTCATGGCCAACCTCATTTTAGTCTCCTGTATGGACCCATGGTGACAATGGCTGTGTGCAGGACAAACTCCTTGGGAAGATGAGGTGCTCATCACCTGGCAAGTTCAGCTGCATAGCTTCCTATTTTTATGATCCACCCATCTGTTTAGTGGGTCATCTGCACAGTTTTTACCTATGACACTGCTGCAGCTTCCTTCCCATATTATTCAGCTAGTTTGCACCAGCCCATTAAAATTACAGTCATCAAATGGAAAGTCTTAATTGTCCCATTCATTATCATCAGTGGTCATATCTGACAATTTATTTGCTTGGGAACTCCCCACAGGCTTTTAGACTAAATCAAGATTAGCTGGTTTGACACTAAGGTGAGGATGGTTGGAGTAAGGAATGACATCTACACCGGGGACCCCTTCCAATGACCCCAGCTCATGGCAACACTTGGGCATTTACTGACCATGCAGCTACCCTGAATTAGCACAGAGGGTCTGCCAGAACCAATGCTGGTTTTAAGTTGACAACTACACTGGGTCCACTGGAATCAATGCTGGTTTTAAGTTGACAGCTTTGGAGCAGGGGGAAGCCTCATGGCTCCAGGGCATCGTGATTTTTAAGGATTAGGGAGAACTTCCCCTTCACTCACAGTTGCTTCTTAGCTGCTTAAATGAAGATGTAAGTAGGAGACAGCAAAACCATGGCCTGTTTTGTAGGACATATCAGAAACATGATGTTCTGCATGGGGTAGGGACACCTGAAGAAGGTCCCATTATAATTCACATTTCAATGGGAGAGTCCCCCTAGATATTCCTCCTAGGATTACCACATACTGCACAGCCCATTCTTCTCAGCCTCATCCTATCAGCACCATCCAGAGAAAAAGGAAGAAATGAAGTCTCTTTGGAGTAAACCTGTAAAGCTTCTTTCTTCCTGCAGCGCAAAGACTCGATATACACAACCAAGTGCACCAATGAAACACGATTTTCTCTGTTCAAAGCCTCCAGCTGATGGGAACATCCCCGAGGATATGAACAGGGCCATGATAAGACAGGCACATGCATAAACTGGTGGCATGGTCAGCTATGTATAAACTCCTAGAAACTCAAGTCAAATAGCAAGTCCCTCAGGAGTGATAGGAGTTGGCATTTAGATCTTGTAAGGTCTGTGGCCACCAAAGAATTAGAGTTTGGACTTTTTAGCTGAAACTCTTTGTTCCTCACAGTAATCCTGTATTAACATTTACCAGGTTTACCACTTCTTTCCTTTTAAACCTGTCCATGACTTCACTTAGTCATGGGCAAGCCAATACAACGACACAGGAGTCCCTAGAATCATATACCTCCTTTTCCACATCTCCACTGCTGGCCTGTGTTGCATCACTTTATCACTGACTCCTTTACAGCCAGAAGTTTGTCATCAGTGCAGCAACTTGCAATTTCAACAGCAAGCACACTGTTCCTGGCCTTCCCACACCCACATTCATTCTTCAACTGTCAAAATCGCCTTATGCAACACCTCAGATTCTCCCTTCAAAGTGAAGAACTAAAACTGACAAAGCTGTAGGTGAAGCGTTGCCTCTTACTGATACAAGTCAGGGGCTGAGCCCTACAAAGGACCCTGGAGAACATCAGACCTTCCACAAGGGTTGTGTAAAGAGCTCATCTGCTTTACTCCTCACCACAGTATCTGGGCTGGGGATCAGCTGAGCTTTGGTTATGCATCAGCTAATTACAGGGACCTGCAGCTCTGCCAGGAATGAGGGGTGGTGAGTCAGGAGGGAAACACATTCCTTCAGCTCAGCACCGGCACTGCCACAGGATGGTGCTCTAGGACCATTTACCTCATCCTCTGTGTTTTGAAGACTTCCTATTGTCGCAAAAAGCAGGACCTCTCCAATCCCACAGGGTTAACCTCCTACTGTGATTAGGAATTTAAAAGAATTGCATGAACACATAAACAGATTTGCCCTTAAAACTCTTCTCAGGCCCTTTTACTGTTTCTCCCAAGCCTGGGAAACCCAATAGATGCCTTCCATAGTAGCTCTGTTCAAAAACCCCTGCCTTTTTTAGTATATGCCTCACAACAGGAAAAAACCCAAAGCCTGTTGGTAACTCAGCTTCTAGGATGTCCTGATTTTCTAACAGATTTGAGCAGAAAAGAGTCCCCATGTTAAGATTTGGGTTTATATTTGCAAACTGCTTCTGAAGTAGTGGAAGTTGTGAGCAGGTTTCTATGTGAGCGAGAAGCAAGCAACAGAACTCTCCCCAAACCCAGTTCATCAAAGATCTGACAGGACCTATTTCGATACTATCTAATGTACTAAATAAGCTGCTAAAGCCAGACCACAACTCTCACATCAACAACCAAAAGGAAGGCTGATGCAGAGTATCTGCCCATGAAAGAAAGGCCCCTTAATCCAACAGTAACAAATGATGTTACTCCATCCATGCTGCATCCAGCAGCTGTCCCAGCCCATAGCAATACAGCTTGGCTAATTGCAGGAGAGCAGCTGATGGCTTCAATTGCTGTTGGAGATCCTGTAAAAACCAGGAGCTGTGTAAGCTGGTAGTGGCCAGAGGAGGGCACAGCTACACTATGATTGCAGGTTGGTTGGGATAAGCAGGGTGCCCTGGGCTGTTGGAAGTCATAGAATAGTTTGGGTTGGAAAGGACCTAAAGCTCATGCAATTACAACCACCTTGCCACTGGCAGGGACACCTTCCACTGGAGCAGCTTGCTCCAAGCCCCTGTGTCCAACCTGGCCTTGAACACTGCCAGGGATGGGGCAGCCACAGCTCCTCTGGGCACCCTGTGCCAGCGCCTCAGCACCCTCACAGGGAAAAACAACTCCCTTATATACAACCTAAAACTCCCCTGTTTGAGTTTGAGCTCATCACCCCTTGTCCTATCACTAGTGCAAATGGCTGAGGCACAGATGCACATCCATCAGCTGTGAGCATGTCTCTAAACATTTAGTCTAGAGAAAAGACTGAGAAGGGATCTCATTAGTTCATATAAATACCCCAAAGGTGGGTGCCTAGAGAGTGGTGCCAGACTCTTTTCAGTGCTGCCCAGCAACAGGACGAGGAGCAATGGCCATAAACTAAACCACTACAAGTTTCACCTCAACATGAGGAAGAACTTCCACACATTAAGGGTGGGAGAGCCCCTGAACAGGCTGCCCAGGGGCTTGTGGAGTCTCCATCTCTGGAGACATTCAAAACCTACCATGGACATATTCCTGTGTAACCTGCTCTGGGCATCTGTGCCTTGGCAGGGGTTGGACTGGATGATCTCCAGAGGTCCCTTCCAACCCTAATGATTCTGTGAGATGCTCCAGTGTAGATTACTGTCTGCAGCAAGCTGGGCTCTTAAAACAATGAACAGCCCAAAATAAACTGAAATAAAGGCAGGTAGTGTGCTTTGTAAGGTTAGCTAAGGTCAGTTAAAACTGCTGGTTATCAGTGACTGTTGAAAGCACTCTCACTTTGAAAGGTTATTTTAATTCTATAATCTTCAGCAATAGAGGACCTAATATAACACTGTCAAGGGCCAATTTTGTATTAGGTGACTGAGTTGCTGTTTGCTTTCAGCCAAGGGCAGGGCTGGTGCAGACCAGGCTGAGCTCCATGGGGCAGCTTGGCCTTGCTCCTGGATCCATGAGCTGTAGCACTTGTAGTGTACCTCTGATCTCGTTCCCTGTCTTCTGGGCTGGGCTAACTTGACTGCATGGCATTTAGCGTGGAATTTAACCACATCTGTCTGCTTCTGCAGACAGTTCTGAGGGCTTGATAGAAGTTTCTGAATAGCAGACACAAGTTAAATGCCTGCTTAATTTCTCACCCTTTTTGGTTTTAATTAGGAATAATAGAAATGTGGCAGTCGCTTGTTGAAGCAGCAGAAACCTGTGTTGCATAAATGCATTTAAAACCATATCACATGTGTTTCTGTTGTAATACTATTGCCCAGAAGTGGTGGAGCTCAGCAGCGTTTGGCAAATGGGAAGCGTTTGCAGTCAAGTGATGTAGACAGCATGATGAACTGACGTAAAGAGCTCTCAAACAGACACCATGGACTACCTAGGACCTCTTAAAACCTGTCTGTAGCATGAAGGCATGGGTAAAAAACCATGAAGAATGAGGCAGAAAGGCTCCTTTGTTCCCTGCTGCTGTTATAACCTGATGTGCTGCCTTCACAGCCCATCGTCTGACAGCCAGGGGAGGGAATGGGACAGTGCTCAGCCCTTTACTGGGTATCACCAGACAGCTTCACCCTCCTTTGAATGTGACCACATTAGAGGGGTGCCCTTTGGCTACTTGGTGGAGAGTACAACTTTATTACTCGTCTCCTAGTAGGCAGATCTGGAGCAGGCATAAGTCATCCTCACGTCTGCTGACGCCAGGGAAGTTGTGCCACTTCAGAGCTGCTGTCTCCAATTCTATTATTACTTTTCTCCCAAGCTGGCTCCAAGACAGTCTACTTGCTTCATTTCTGCCTTCAAACCTTTTGTGTTTCTTAAATGATGCTCCCTTGCTGTGCAAAACAAACTGAATTTGGCGTCCTGTGGCCTAAGCTTGTCACAAGTGACAGACTTGGGGGCATCCATTTCAATGCATGTCATAACTGATATTAAAACCAGAAAACCACAGCAAATCTAACAATTTCTGCTATGTTCTGATAGTGATGCATCACTCTGAATGGCTGAGTGCTCATAGCAGTGACACTGTGGGTCCCTGGTAGCCTGTGAGTTTTGTGCTGTGAAGGAGTGTGTGCCTGCCTGGGGCTTGCCTTGCTGCAGCTGCCTCCTGCTCCCTGAACCCATTGGCCACATGATGGAGCACCAGGAATTGCTGAGCTACAGTTTACAGATGCACAAAGAATGATTTAGGGTAAATTTAATTGGGATTTATTGGTGGATGAGGTCATAAACACCTCAGTTTGTGAGTAGTTGAATGTCCTGCTGTATACAGCAGTATGGTCTAGGAGTGCCCTGATAATCCCAGTGTTTGCTGGTAGTTTATTGATTCACTGTTAGTCATCTTATAGCTGTCTCAGTTGTTTTGAGATCCACTGTGGGGATTCAACCAATGCAGGTTGAAGCAGAGCTTGTCTTTCCATGGCTGCTGTACAACTGGGGACTTTCATCTCCAAGTCAAGCAGGAAAAGGCATGAAGGAAAAAAAACTCCAAAGCAAAAGCAGATAGTTGGAGGCAGTAGAGGCTTTATTATGTGATATATTGATTATATACCCTAGAGAATAAAGTAATGCAGACTGCAGAGCAAGTACTTTCTGACTTGCAGCTGGTACGTCAGAAGTGGATGGTTAAGTAGAAAGTGCTTCACACAGTAGACTGGCTTGACTTTGAAAGTCAGGTCCTACATTTACTTCTCTTATTTCTGTTGGTTGCATATAGAACAAAGCACAGAATTAAAAACCCATTTCTTTACAAAGTCTCCTATGGAACAAAGTTAAAAGCAGAAAGAAAACTGTATTCTTAGCAATATTATCATGGAAGGACCTATTTTTGTTGCTGCTGGGCTAGCTGAGGCCACTTTGACGATGCAATGCCATCCATGTGAGTGATTATGCCCACAGTAAACTCACATATCCTTTACACTGGCAGCCGTGGAAAAACTGTCTTCATGTGGTCAAGATCTGAGCCCACTATAGATGATAGGAGACTGTAGATACGAAGCTATGAGTCCTTTAAATTTAATGCAGAGTATAATGTGGAGAGGATTAAATAAGGGCTGGTTTGTGAAGGTGCTGTCTGCAAGCCCCAGAGATTGCAGCAGGAGAAGAGTCGTGCTTCAGAAAGCTGTGTCTTTGAACTCAGCTATGGTGTCCATCTTGCTCTTGATCGCCTGATCGTTCTGTGGGCACCTCCATGGAGCTTAGTGCTGCCCACAGTTGTACTGGTAACTGTTGGACCACTGGTATGAATAAGGACACGAGCTGTGCTGGTACAAGCGGGTTGGAGTGCACACCCGAGGGCATCTCGTAACACCTGAGTGGCCACACGGTGACACGCAGAGGTTCTCCCCACCCTGCACGACGGACTGAGGAAATGCCATGGTGCACAGATCAGGAGACCTGGTGCCACAGGAGGAAGAGTGGCCTTCTACAACGTGTGTCTCAACACACCGTGATGAGCATGGTACGGAGCACCTGGGGATGCTCTGCACTGTCTTCCTCAGCCTGCACCCCTTGGGGACCTTGGAAGCACATGGTGCACATGGCACGTACTTCACCGGGCAGGGGTTGTGGCATCGTGTGAACACCGGTGTGGTACACTTTGTTGCACCTGGAATATAGTACTGCTGCTTGTATTGGTACCCGTAATAAGACATTGTTCTGGGGTGGAGATGAACCTGCAAAATGGAGTAGGGAAAAAATGTAAAAGAATTCCCTGGTATCTGACAAGCTGCCTTTCTACTGTGGAGCTTGCTGCTGACTCTCAACCTTCATCTCTAGCAGAAACTGCACAGCATCACATTCAACCAATGATCTCTCATAGCTTCAGACGTTATGTGGAGCTATTATCCCTAGAAGAAGGGGAGTTTCAGACATAGCTGCAAAGTGACCTGCGTGCTCCAGCTAGTGGTGCAATGGAGTATCTGGGATTAGTGCTGAGGTTCTCATCAGTTTGTGGCAAGGGCTATCATTTATTTTCTTTGCAGACGCTTCAGTTTAAACTGGAATTGCTTTCTGCTGGCACAAGGTAAAGCAAAAGAAAGTATTGTCCTTCTTTATGCTAATTTAAATTGCAGAACAGAGGATTGTTATCTCTGTAATTGGCAGGCAGAGCTCTGTTTTTAAAAGCCTAATGTTCTTTAAGGATGGAGTGACTTGAAAGTCTGGCTCAAGCTGCCAGTATCCCATATGAGGAGAAAAGGTAACTCTTTGCATCTCAGGACGTAGCTGAGGCTACTCTGTACTCTGCTGCCTCTTGCTCTTTCTCTCTTAGTTTGCTCCACTAGAAGCTGGGGATCAAAGGGCTGCAAGAATCACAGGAGGAGTCTGCTCAGGTCTGCACCTCAATTAGCTTGTGGAGCACCTTGTACTGCCAGGGTTGAAGTGCTCCTGGCATGGAGATGATCTTCCTTGAAGACAGGAGGGTACAGGGTCTGTTCCTTCTCTTAGGTTGATGCATTGCCTGGCTATGGGACATCAGAGCTGCCTCTGCCATACCTGGAATGGATGGGGCGTCCATTCCAAAGATATGATTGAGCATGGAGAAGTGCTGAGACCTTGGATTTCCTAATTAAAATCTGCCTGTAAATCAGCTTTCCTCAGCAGTAGCAAATGGCACTTTGGTGTCTGCACTTTGCAATTTGGTGGCAGCTGCTTCTGCAGATATACAGGACTATAAGAACAAGCTCACAAGGATCAGGTCCCAGCTACTGTAGATCAACATGATTTGTTTAGAAAGCTGATAATTAACTGCAGACATGACAGAAACACCAGCCAGGTTTGGATCTTGCTATGTTTTGAAAGGGGGGAGGTAGTATCAGCTCTTGTAAAGAAGAATCCCCCTCCAAAAGGTGTGTCTTAAAGGAGTCTCATATATGCGAAAGCCAAAACTTCCTTCAGTTATTCAAGATAAAAAAGCCTCTGTGGTATTATAGAAGTAATCTACATCAGTCTCTGATTAGGATGGTAAAGGTCAGAATATTTACTGCCAACAGAAATAGTTCCTTGAACTACTAAAAGAAGTCGTCTCTAATATAGGAGAAATCTAGAATTCGAGGTTTTCTTCAAAGAAAATGAAAGCTATGAGTACCTAAATAGCTAGATCAAAGTGGAAACATCACATCCCAAATTGGGTGAGGTTCTGTAAATCTCTGGCTCGACTTTAAAATCCTGTATCTGTCTCTGCCTGTAAAAAAAAGGAATTAAAAAACCCAACAAACAACCTTTAAAAGAACCAACCCTCTTAATTCGCAGTGTCAAAGCATTTCTCTAAAATCTAGATTCAAGTTCAAAGTAGCAACAAAAGGATATTTTGCGAGTTAGAAAGAGAAATAGGGAGAAAACTTACCGAGCTCCCAGTGGAGAGTAAGGACTGGACTGAAAGCTTGGCAGTGTGTGTTTTTATATGGTCTTTTACAGTGCAAGGAAAACCTGAGCCACTGTGTATCAAATCCTAATTAAATACAGGAGAGAATTAATATGTTGTTATCCCTGAATGCCATGAAATACATCTCACACCCTCCGGGTTTTTTTCATTTTAAATCTCCCATAGGGAGAATAAAACCTGCCTTTTATTCCATTGACGTCAATAATTCTGTGAAGAAATCTATCCCTCTTCTCTTAAAGCTTCTTTGAGCAGACTGGCAAACTGGAAGCTGCAGGTTGGAGTGGGCAATGATCATCCTTACTCAGTTTTCCCTTTTGTTCATTTAAATGCAGGTAGGCAGCGTGGGGGCATTGAGGAATGTGGCTTTGCCAAGGGAGAGATGTGCCCAAAGCTTGGTGCTCGTTGTATGGCTGATCAAGTGCTCTTCAAACTTAATAAGAGTCATTCCCTGATTTTATTAGGCTTTGCATTTGGTAGGCTTTTATGGCTGGAAATGAGGGCAGTGGAAGGTATTCAGGCAAGCTCATATTGCATCTTGGTGGGGTGAAAAACTCTCAGGGCTGTGTCCAAGACTTGTTCTGTGGCAAATTAAAATCTCCCTGGAAGCTGGCATAGCTCACTTGCAAGGAATCATGATTTCTGAAGGGTTTAAAGGATGGTTTTGTGCTTTCTACAGGCAGCTGTGGTCCTACAGACACTCTGATTTGATCAGCAATCGTGTTGGTGACATGCTTGGGTTTCTTTGGGGAGAAACAAAGAATTTTGTTTTGTGTTGGACTAGAATATCTGAAAGGAGCCTACAAAGACGTCAGAGAGTGACTCTTCACTAGGGGCTGTAGTAACACGACAAGGACTAATGGGTTCAAACTTAACCAGGGGAAGTTCAGATTGGATATAAGGAAGAAGTTTTTCACTGTGAGGGTGGTGGGGCACTGAAAATGTTGTCCAGAGAAGCTGTGGCTGCCCCATCCCTGGCAGTGTTCAAGGCCGAGATGACAAGGCTTGGAGCAACCTGGTCTAGTGGAAGGTGACCCTGCCTGTGGCAGGGTGTTGGAACTAGATTATCTTAAGGCCCTTTCTAACCCAAACCATTCTGACTCTATGGCATTCCAGTGATAGCAAAGGGGGGAGTTTTTGTTTCTAATGACCCCATTATCTTATCCTGTGACCATCCCAACAACTGCCGGTTTGCACCCAGACCTCAGCTGTGTCTATGCAGATGTTGCCTGTATGTGTGCCTTGTGCTTGTCAATCAGAAGGCAAACTGCTCCTTACACGTGATGTAATTAGTAGCCTTTGACGTCTTGAGACTCATCCTTTAAATTGGGTGTGTGCAGGTGTTCATCATAATGGAGTTCAGTTTGAAGAGCATGGCTCATGTAAAACATTAATGAGCATTTGTAAGGAGTTTTAAAAGGTCCTGTTCTGAAGATGCTATTTAATGTCTCTGTCTGTACTATTGTGTTATATATGGGTAAACATAGGTCTGCATAAACATGGCACCTGTGAAGACCATCTTAATTTATCAGTAGAGCAAAGCTAAGGTGTGGGGTGAGAATAGGCTATGATTCAGGTCACGTCATGAGAGATGACTGAGGTTTAACAAAGTTAGAATCACAGAATCACAGAATGGTTAGGGTTGGAAAGGACCTTAAGATCATCTAGTTCCAACCCCAAAGTTTAATGTTCTTGTCCTCTTTCCAGCTCAGAGTATCTCTTTAGAAAAAGGCTCACTGAAATTAGCAGTTTAGCTCCTGGATTTTAAAAAGCTAGTAAATATAATACAAGTGTGTCTATTATAAATGGGAATATAGTTATAACCATGAATACTGACTCCTGTTGCAACCCTTTTCTTTTAGGACCAAATGATGGATACAGGCAGAAAGCTCAATGCTTCATCTTGGTATCAGATGTTAAGCAATAGTCACTGCCATCTACTTCAAGGAAGAATATTGTTCCCGGTAGAATGCACTGTCCAATTAGTTAAGTTTAATTCAGAGGTAATGATCAGAGGCAGAAGCTTTTTCATTCCTGCATTTACCTTGGTGTATTTGCCTGAGTGTGGCAGGTCATTGCTCTTCACCTTTCCAGTACATAGCTCATAATAAAACATGAGACCCTCAACTGCTGGGTAATAATTCTTTTCAATGGAAAAATGCGTATTGCTTCTCTGGTTCTCAACCTTCCTGGTGAATTTGTGGCTCATGGTTTAATGTTGATGTATGAGCTATCACACAGAGCAATGAGAAGTATCAGGACTAGCTGATAAGATTGAAAGCCCCTTGTTTCTGTAGCTGTTCACATCTATAAAATTCAAAGCAACTAATGGAAGGCTAAGTTATGGGAAAGTGTGTAGTTCTCTGCAGAATAATGTAGTGATGCTGATGGTTTGAGGCTGGGCCAGTGGGAAATTATAGGTTTGGTTAAGTGTATAAGGCAACAGTTTTGGAGCTCTTCTATGGAGAACAGGCATCAAGGCTGACCTTTGGATGTTTGCAGTGTGCCTCCAAGCCTGTCCTGATATTTTGTAAGGTGGGCATCAAGCTGGTCTTTCAGAAGTAGTGTAGCTCTGGAAATTACTCATGGGATATCTGAAGCCTTGTTCATAAGAAAAAACCATGCATCACAATAGTATAATGCAATCATTCAATGCAAAAATCTGTTCCACACTCTCATAGTCACAAGTTCAACTCTCCTGCAGCTGCTGTCCCTTCACAGGCTTTGTGGTATTTAAGATAAATTTAGGATTAAGTTGGAAAAACCTCAGTGTCTTCTCATGTCTGTATTCTTTTTTAGGAAATGAAACGTGCTGAGCCTCTCAAGGTTACAGTCTATTTAGCTGTAATACGGTAGTTACAAAGCTGATCTCACATACCTGCTTTCGAAGGAGAATCCAAGAGAAATGGATGAAGCTCTGAGCCTCAGATTACTTTCATACACTTTCCTAGTCAGCCTGGTGAAGAGAACACCTTTTTGGGCACTAAATCGTTATTAGCCAAAGACCATGTAATTGATGTGATTATTTCTAAGGTTTCTGCCTCACTTGCTGTGGTGTGCACACTATACCACATACATTTTCAGTTTTAAACTTCATTATTTGTTGTGGTGTTTCAATGAGCTCAGGGATGGATTGACATCTTGATATCTGCTGTTTTGGCCAGTATAATCAAATGGATGTCTTCAGAGAGCTCCCTGCTTTTGTGGCAAGCTCTAGCTTGTTCCTTTAAGGTTTTATACAGATTTCCTACATATCCTTACAGAGAGAGGACTATTAAAGTCTTGAAGAATCTTAATGTATCAGTTAAATACAGAATAAATGTGTCCTGTCAGCACTTCTGAGTGATTGAAGGTGTTGATGGCTCTGGTGTTCTTTGTATCTCACGATGAATACAAAGATGGTGGGGTTTGAGTTTAGTATCTTGAGTTTTTAAGGTGTTGGGGTTTGATTCTTGAGCTTGTTTTAATGACTAAATAGAGTTGACATGTGCACTGTTTAGTTTCCTTATGGATGCACTCTTTAGGTGCTGAGTTTTGATTCACTGGTTGGCTCATCACTTTTATTTCCTTGTCCTCTTTGGTAGTGAGCTGGCAGTTGTAATGCTCTTGTTAAAAAAAAATACATATGTCAACATCAGTTGTTCAGAACATTAATGAGCGTTTATGATGTGCTTTGAAATGTTTTCAGAAAGCTTTGACATGCCTGATGTCAGTGTTGTTAACCTTTATGTTCAGATAAATGGATCCTGTAGTGACATTAACCCCAAGCAGTCTGCAGCAGAGAAAGCAACAAACTCCAGCAGTGTGGGTTCTTCTCACATTGAGTTGAAGATCTGACTTCTCAAGACAGAATTATTAATATATTTCCAAAATAAGACTTACTACTTAATTTTATCTTCTGCTGGCTAACTTCAAAATAGTAGTTAGGTATTGAATTCCAATGTTTTTGAGCAATTACTGTAGGGGTAAGTTGCTACCCAGACTAAGCTGAGATAAGGACATATGTTGCAATTCACATGGTTATCTTCAATTACAGAAAAGGCAGAGCAAATTTTACAAAGGAATTACAGGTATCTTGTGTCATCCTCAAACATAGTGACTCTATGAAGATAAATCTCAGTATGCAATTAAAGTAGGAAAGCACCCCAGTCATTTCCCACTGTTGAGATCTTGAGGTTTCTACTCAACAGCAGCATATACTGCTGTCCTTCAAATCAAATTTTTGCTGCCAATCTGATAATATAGAAGATGTTTCCCTTGAGATTCCTTGGAAGGAGGCAGCTTAAGTTCTGCAGTGTTACCACATACACTTCTATCTCTACAAAAGGAAGGCTTTTCCTTGCAAGCACATGCTGCTGAGAGAAAGGGAGAAGGCTTTGTGAGATTTAGTGCAGTAGAAGAGCCCAAGTTCTCTCTATTATTACAGAAGTAGAAAAATGTCTTTGTTTTGAAGTAAAATGAAGTGTAAATCAGAATGAACAAGTTGCTACCTCTTATGGTCAGGAGGGAGTGTCTGTGTGCCACACGCCATTGCCATACTTGGCATCTGTTGACTCTACAGCTGAGTGTCAGAAGTCTTCCTCCTCATTCTGGTGTTTAACACAGACGATAACCCCACACTGGCAGTTGCAATTCATCAGCCATTGGGATTCCAAACTGCATCTTCCACTCATTGTTCTATATGTGCAATGTGCATTATTAGAATTGCTTTAGGTGCTTCTTTACTGAAGAAGCAATTCACTGTAAAAATTGCTTGACAAGGTCTTGCTTAAGTCACACCCTATTTATTGTCATTTTGCTGAACTCTAATCAGGTCATGATTTATAGGTTCATATTATGAGACATTTAACTTCATATAAATATGGCCTTAGACTTTTTTTCCCTTTTTTTGTGGCTAAAGCTTGCATGTTGAAGGAAACTCGTGCTTGGTGTCTAATTGGAAGAGCTTCACTGACTTACTTGGATATAGAACTCTATAAAATTCAGGATTTCTGCAGGGTGCCAGAGCTTTGATCAGACTTTGCATTAACCTCATTTCATCACATGAACCTGTCTACCCCTAGGCCGAGGACATGGGTTATCCCTCACTTTTGCAACTCTTTCTGGGCTGGACCAAGTATGTTTTCTTCCAAGAAAATGGCTACTTGCCACCTGCCCCGAAACAAGTTCATTCATCAAGCATAAATCATATGAACATTTTATCTTTCTCCAAGGTGCAGGGCACAGTATCCCCTCTATATAAAGTTTTGAAAGAGCAGAGATCAGATGGCAGTAAAGTACAGGTCATATAGAGTAGGACAGACTAATAATTACAAAGAGCGATTTATTTAACATTCATTAACAAAGTTGAGTCTGACAGAAATGTGTTTAGTAATCGATTAGAATGTTATGCACGTAGGTGATTCATGCTTTGGGCAGTTTAAGGGCAAGTATAAAAGTGCTCAACAGCAGATCTTGTAAAATCATTTCTCTTATTTCTCTTGTGAAGTAGGTAAGTTACATCTGAATTCCTCTTTCTAACAAAGCCTTTCTTTATAGTTATAAATTAAGATGAATCCTGTGCAAATGTTTTATATCAGCCTGAACTTTTCTTGATATGAATCAATACCTTTCTGACTGTTCAGCTATTGGCTTTGGTAAATGCATATCTGGATGATGAGCTCTGATTAGTTTTTCATGAGAACTCATTTCCAGGACTTATTGTGTTCAAATACAAGATTTAAAAGAATCTTTTAGGAACTGAGCTATGAAAATTCTGCCTTTCCTTCTAGCCTGTTTTTGGTCTTTTATTATAAGGTTTGATTATGAAACTAAAAGAACTTGTGCCTTCTTTTTATACTATTTCCTTGCTCTTCAGATTAGCCACCCCCGAACAATGGTGCACTCTCTAAGCCCATGCACTGACGGCAGTGCTTCCCCATGTGGGGTGGCTGTGCCACAGCCCGTTGCTGATAGCTGCAATGAGCCCTGTGTCCGTCAGTGTCCTGACTCCAGGGTGGTGATCTACCCTCCGCCAGTGGTTGTGACCTTCCCTGGACCCATCCTCAGCACCTTCCCTCAGCAGAGCGTTGTGGGATCTGCAGGAACTCCTGAAGTTGGAAGTGGATTTAGTGCTGCCCGTACTCCTGGGACCTCTCTTGTTTATGGTGGTGCCAGATGGGGACGGGGATACCCAATTGGAAACTGTAGACCATGCTAAACCTGTTGCTGCTGAAACAAGAATATCCAGGACATGTCAAACAGGATGTAGATGATGTGGCTGAGCTCCAGGGCACAGCATTTAGGAAGGGTTGAGCCATTTGGAGCTGCCATTAAATCCATCTGTAGATGCTCAGATCTTCTGAAATATCCATTTACATCCTTCTTGGATTACTTCTGCTGTTTTTCTAATGCCTTCCTGTTTTTCTAAGTAAGTGCTCTGTTCTTGATGCTATGGGACTATATCGCTAATTCCTTGGGGGCTAATTCATTGTGGCAACGTAAAGGGATCTGGTATGACATTCATTTTAGGTCCCTTTTTTCTGTGGCAACTGATGCATAAAAGAGAGTCACGGAAACAACTAGCCTCTGTTTCTGTGTTATATGTGTCTTGCTCTGATCAAGGCTGAGTATCATCCCAGAGTTGCAATAGAGAAGCGCCATCAGTTATTACATGAATCATCTTGCATCAAACCACAGGTTGCAGGCAATTTGTAATCTGTACTATACAATCCTACCTCTGTATGATCTGCTTCTTTCATTAAAAATGACATTGCAACATGTTGCTGGCCTTGACGTGTGTGCGTGTCTGTGTTACCCTCTGCTCCTCCTAATTCAGGTGCCTTTGTCCTGCTGCACCAAACTAATGCCATCAGTCTGCTTCAGGATAGTGATACTGTTGAGAGATTTGGCTGTGGGTTGTGTGTACAGCTCCTTCCCACAACAAGCTCCATGCTGTATCTGTCCCTTCATGAAATTGCTGCTCACCTCTTTGCTTTCATTGCTCCAGGTCTTCCTCAATATTGGCTTTTCTGGAACAGTGCATGTTTCCTGGTGTCCTCAGGCTCAACCTCCCCATCTAGGTGGTGGCACAATGCATAAGGGCAGAGGTGTGTGGTATTGCCAAGAATGATACGCAACCATGTGTTAGGTAAAAGAACCTGGTTTTGAGTGTGTAAGTTAAATTTCTGGCTTTATTGCTCTGCTCAATGTTCTACAACAATGTAAGCTATGCATGTGAAAATGGATGGTGATGTTCATTCATGGAATTTCCAGTTTCTTTGGGAATACATCAATAATAAACATTCCACAAGCTTCCCATGTGGCTGTATGTGTTTGAAATGTTATGTAGCGTGTTAACATTTTGTTACAGAAACACTATAATTCAGTATCGCAGGGTGCCACGAGAATGTGGGATTATTTCATAGTAGTCACTCTTTGGAGAATTATTATCCTTATGTGTAAGGAAAACAAAGCTGACCAGGCATTGTAATAATGTGTAATTGAGTGTTGGTGAGCTGTAGAAGAGGTGATTAAACCAGATTCTCACCAACCACATAAATCCTTCCCTGCAAAAGCGAAATCCCCCAAACCTCAAAAGCCAGACAAAGGAATCTTCATTGTTATGTTAATGGCATATTTGGAAATGAATTCAAGTTTATTATTGAGGCCTCTCTGGTTGCACTTTCCATGTAGTAAGTTGAGACTTGCAGTCACCATGAAACAGCAAGTGCCAGTAAAATCAGGAAGTTTTGCCAGTGGATTTCTATGGGACTATTTATAATGCACCTTTTATTCAATTTGATATAATAGCTGCTCATGTGAAATGCTTTGAGGCTTTCAGAGAACTGAAGATATCAATTATCTTGTTAAGAAGCTACCAATGTCTTTTTAAGATAAAAGCATTTGTTAATGGCTTTTAGGTTAATTATTGCATTATGGGAGAAGGATATTAATCTAAATATGGTGAATTTTGAAATGCTTTTCATTTCTTTCATTGTAAGGCCAATTTTCCTATACCAAGGTGCACTTTCCCTTCTCTTAAAAGGTTTGGTGTAATACTGCACTCTTAAAACCTTCCAGTCCAGTTTGTGCAATAATCAGGAGCCAAATTTCTCATTTTGGGCTAAGCTTACCTTTAAAAAGGATTCTCTCTCTTGCAGTGAATCTTTGTGCTAGAGGCCTGTTCTGCAGCATGCCTCATGTGTGGGTTGCTCACAAGGTGCATTTAACTTGGTAATTTCCCACATGCATGCAGTAAATACATCCTGTTCCAGACCAGCATTCAGAAGTTGAAATGAAATTACAAGAGTTAGTTTTCTGTTAGCTAAATTAGCCATCCATCATCTATTATGATAATATCACGTACACAGTTCCTCTAATCATTCACCTTTTCCTAAGCCTTAGGGCATAAAACCCTAAGAAACAGGGAAGACGCTCTTCACACACCACTGAATAGGAATACGAGAAAAACTCAGAGCTTCCGAAGATGTTAGGTTGGAACCATACAAAATAGGCATCAGTGTTGTTGATTGATGGATGGGAGGGGCAGGGAATGGTGTGGACCCCAATTCTGCAATGATCTGGGACTCTTTGACTCATCCTGTTGTTTGAATGTATAGGTAATAAAATGATCCTTTTTGGTAGCTAAAGGCCCCTGTGGCAGGGGCACATGGAGTGAGAAGTTGGTTTCCCTCCCTGGTTGGTGGTTGGGTTCCAGTCTTTGCATAAGGCTGATCTGCAGCATGGCAGGAAATCCTGGCTGTGCCCTGGATCCTTGGAATGAGGAGAGGGCTGAGGTTGCTTAGGCGGGAGGCAGCAGCAAGATGCATTGGGGCAGCAGCAAGATGCATTGGGGCACCCCCAGTGCTGTGCAGGGAGATGGAGTCACAACTAGAGCAGTGGCATCTTCAAAACAGAAAGAGAAGCGAGGAGGTGGCAGGAGGCTCTGAAGCAGTGTGGTGGAGACTGGTGACAGGTCTGGGTAGGCTGGGCTTGGCAGGCTGGGCTTGGCAATCAATTACAGCCGGCTGGCAATGTTCCCCAGGCACTGGGTGGTGACTGCACTTGCTGTCGGAAGTGGTAGTGCCTCTGGTAATGAAACAAGTGGGATGTAGTGAAAGGAAGAGACATCATAAATACAGCTATGTTGGCAAACATGGATGGGGATGTTAAGCTGCGGCCAAAGGATCCTGGGCAGACTGAGAATTTCACGCAAATTCATGTTTTGTTATCTTCTGTGCATGTCTGTGTCAGCCCTTCTGCATAGTATGTGCCGATGGGAAAAGCCTTGTGTACTGGAGGGCATCCAAGGGAGATAAGCTGCATTTATTGTGCTGGGAGACTCCACCATTTCTTAATGTTTTCCCTGGGGAACCCAGCCCTTTTTGCTGCTGACAGCAGCTAGCAGAAGGATTACGGAAGATGTCTTAATAGCTTTGCCAGTTTCAAAGGGTTGTACTGGTTTACTGCCAATGTGCTCTGCTTAGGAGGCTAGGGTGGAGGTTGCTGCCCTCACCTTCTTCCTGGGGCATCCTGATTTGGCTCTGTCTTGCTCAAACTAGGGCTCAAAGAGCTGAGCTCCAAGCAACAAGGCAGCAGACCAAGCCCATCTCTTGGCTGTGACTGCTTCTTTCCCAGACAAGAAAATGGATCTGTGGGGCTCATCTGTTATAGTCCTGTTCAAGGACAAAAGGTTTAAGTGAAAACAATGTCATGGATATAAAGAAATGGACTTTGGACTGGAGGAATAGCATTTACAGTTTGCAGACTATCCTGCCTCCAGTTTTCTGCCTATGAAAGGGATTCTCTGATTTGCTCTCATAGCTTCTTGACCACCACTTTGCTCTGTCAGCCGAGGAATGCAGAAATGCTTGTGTAGGTGGCCACCATGGGAAGAGAAGGGGTAGTCACATAGTGTCTCTCTTGAAAATCTAAATGTAGCCCCTCACCATCACTTCTGCAACAAAAGTTTTGACCCTTGGTGATGTCTTTGATGTATAATTGGGCTTGCGTGGGATCCATGCAGTTTTGTCTAGGCTATGCTTGTTGAACCACCTTGTTCCATGCCAGATTGTAATCTTTAATATTATAAATCTAAATCAAGACTACTCTAAGGTGACATGGTAGAGGTTGACAGGAGCTCCCTGAATAACCTGGCTGTTCAGTTTGCAAAGGAGATGATCCCTCCAGCAGATGGTCATGGCTTGGTTGCCTTTGGTCTTTTCTCTTAGGTGTCTTTAACCTTGAGTGTCCTTGCTATCTTTCCTTAGCAGATCATGAGGCTTCCACTCAGTCTCTTTCTTTAGAAATTTAGTTTTCAAGCACAAAGCCCAGCTTGCTCCAGGAGTGTATGTGTTTGGTAATACAGAGTCAGGTGATGCCCTTTTCTGGAGAAGTATTTGTGTAAACCCAGGGTCACAGGTTAGCTAAAATGAGGTAGAACTTCATCCTACGCTGGGAAACAAGCTGGAGCTGGAGCATTTCAGAAGAAGACGTGGTGATACTCTTTAAAGTCTGGAGTCTTAACTTACCTTTTTTTTTGGTTGGTTAGAGTGGCAGTGCTGCTGGTCCCTGTAGTGTGGCCTAAGAGCACAGACAAAAGGAGAAGACTGGACATCTGATACTATTAAGCAGAGTAATTTTAATGAAAATGAAAACCACCGAGGAACTGAAAGAACAAGTTTGCAGTTTTACAGATGTGTCTTCAGCAAGCAGAGTGTGTCTAATGTTGGAGGATGCTTTCTCCTTGTGGAAACAGTGGAGTTTGACAGTCAAGACATGTTTCTTGCTTTCAGGGTTGCTTATAAATCATGCCAGGTGAGGAACAGCCTGGATATGTAACACAGCTTCTCTCCTAGGTGTCATCTTCAGTGAAGTTTATAGCTGAACAAAGTGCACTTGTCCGTGGTGGTTGCAGAAACTCCTATTACTATCGCAATACAAAGTGGCTGTGAATTAACTTAAAAAGCACTTTACTCACACCTGAAAGTCTTGCTTTACTCCATCAACATGCTGTAAAGACGGCTCAGTGCTTGCTCTAATTTAAGTTGCCCTTTAGAGTAATAGTTGAAGAAATGGAAAATATTAGAAAGGGTTATATATGGGGTAGTCTTACGCAGCTTGGCACCCACATGTCCCATTGAACACAGCCAGAGGTGTGGGTGCTCAGCGTTTTTCAGCATCATAACCTTAGCCATGAATCCGTGCCCTGCATTTCATTTCTTGGTTGCTATTTCTGTTGGTTCAGCATAGGTAGCAGTTTCAATAGAAGCATCTGCTTCCAAAACGAGAAGAGAAGGGGTAGCCATACCCAAATCCGTACATGTCCCCAAAGCCCCCATCAAACCCTCCATAACCGATCAAGCCTCTGTTCCCATACAGGCTCCCAAAGCTTCTGTAGCCACATGGGCTTCCATAGCAGTAGTAGCCATATGGGCTCCCATATTGGTAACCATTCAGGCCCCCAAAACCATAGAGGTCTTCATAGCCAAATCGTGAGTAGCACCCATCATCATAGAGGTCCCTGAAGAAAGTCATCGTTCGTCGACGCAGGTAAACCTGAAACACACACCCAGAAGCAAGGTGACCTTGTGGGCTGCTGACAGCAGGAGGAAGGGCTCAAAGCTTGGGCAGAGCTGATGAAATGCAACTCGCTCCCTCTTGTACGTCTTTTTCACCCTCTTAACCATCTGCCTTTTTTTTCTTCTCATCTGAATCCCAAACAACACTTGCATGGCTGACTATCCATAGAAAATAGACTTTTTACCAACTGAGAATTGAACTTTTCCACCCCAGAAGTTAGGGAAATTTGAATAAATTTAAGAAAAATATACTAGTTCAGATCCTAATGCTTATTCAGATGAGACCAACAGCCTATCACATGCTCCCCTCATCACCTGTAAAGCTGCGTGCCACTCGACATGGGATAAACTTGAACAGTGCAATGGAGGAATTTCCTTCCTGAGTGTCTACTTAAAGTAGTAAATGTTTCATAAAGTTTTTATCTAGGGATTTGAATTCCCAACACCTAATAAAAAGAAGCTGGAACTGGAAATTACTTCTGACTTCAAAACTGTGGCAGTAAACTTCAAATTTTCAGTGGTTTAAAGCCTACTGTCAAAAAAGCACAGGAAGAGCAAAAAAATATCAGTGAAGGAATTCTTTGATGTCACAGAGAATTCTGTGTTTGGGATTAGCTCCAAAATGACAAGAAATTGCTTAGGGTGTCGTACATATATGTATGTTATATATGTCACATATATATGCACACACCAGTGTCTTATTTATATATGTTCACATGTGCACAAACAATTATTTCTACTAACATATAGACATATATACATACATATATGCATACAACTATACATGCATCAGAAAGAGTATTGACTTACCTGGTTCACCAAGGGGAGTAACTCAAGAGAAGTTAATAGCATTTTGGAGTTGTAGGTCCCTATATATACCCTCTTCAACTTAGGTGTTAGTTCTGCAGCATATCTTCTTGCATGCATTATTCTTTCAATTGATGTAATTGGAGTCAGTGATTTTCATATTTTCAGAGTCTGATGTTATGACACATGTGTAATACCTATAGAATTTCTTTCATCTTAAAATAAGACGAAATTGGGCTCAGCATATTTCTAGTAAAATTGCATGAAATTCTTTGTAGTTGGAGGGATAGAAACAATTTGGGGAGATGTTTAGACCATATCCATTTGCACAATCTGCTTGTAGGTTCCCCAGTCACTTGGCTTTTACATCTATGGTGCAATGTGTGGGGGAGAGAAGGATTAGGCTTTGGTGTGCCGAAGCACTGTAGTAGAGCTTCTATTCAACAGCCTCGTGACCTCTAGTACTACTCAGTGATACTGGTGGGGAACTTCTGTCAAAAGCTTTGTTTGGGTTTTGTCCCAGTTTCTACAACAGTGGTTTGGAAGAAATCTTTCAATTCTCTTGTGAATGTTCCCAAATTTTTATTCCTATTTTAGATTTTTCTAATAGTTTCTGAGTTTCATGAAACATAAATGCATCACCTTATTAGGACTTCGACATAGGAGACCTTAATGTGTCTTGTGAGTGACCATATTATTAAATCTGGGGTGTCTTTCGGTGACAAACTATTAATATTTAAATACTGCAACACTTGGCAAATTGAGAACATCAATGAGTGTTTATGAAGTGCTTTGGTATTCAAAATTCTGAGGAAGCCTCAACATCCTGCTTGCTCATTATTGCCCTTATTTTATATTTAAATTAATGCCAGAAATTAGGTGAAGGTCACACAAGGATTTATGCAGTTAACTCCAGCGTTCCTCACTGTTGTAGTGGATTTGATACACGTGGTTGATTCTTTGCGAAGAAAATATTCATATGGCTCGTTGGAAAACAGAATTTAGTGCATCTCACAAAATCCTTATCATTTATTACTCCTCAGCCCAAGTTTCTACTTGCATTCTCTACTTAGTTCTGCTGAACTTGTGGTCAAGCCCTCCAGTGAACTAAACTGCAAACAATGCTGTAGTTGTCTTTCTGTCAAAACCATGTTTTCTGCTCGTGCAGCAGCATGACTTTTCTTCACCATGAACTCTGGAAGAATGCAATTAAGATTTATTTGCAGATCATGCTGGTCCAGTTTCCTGAGGTTGCCTATGTAGTTTAATATCAAATACCTACATTTATGTTTCATTTTCTTTAAACACACACCCTGGGCCATGGTGCATTAGAGTTTCCAGTGAACAACAGAGATTTTCAAACATGTGGGAAGGTTTATTTCTTCACCAAAAATTTCTTTCTCTTTGGGAACTTAGAAATGCTTTTAAATGATATAAAAATAAACTTCAGTTTTGACAGTGAAGACCATAAAATGGTATCAGGAATGTAGCTGACCCAGAAAATTTTAAGATGAAAGAAACCTGTAATACATGTGACATATGGGAGGCTGGGAACACACTAATAATCCCAAACAATGGAGAAAATTATATTAATTGAAGATATGACGTGTACAGGCAAATTTGTTTTCCAGCCAATAAGACTACAAACCTTTTGAATACACAGGGCGTCTAAGATAAGCCAGGCAGGCAAAGAGACAGTATAAAAAGGGCTCAGAGCTCTAGGCTCCTCATCAGCTCTCTTGCCTTCCTCCTCCTGGTGAACTCGGTAAGCCTCCATTCATATTCTTCATAAGGATTAGAAATTTTGAGTTAATAATTTATGTTAGGATTGTGGCTTCTCTGAAAGTTAAGATTTCTCAGTACCTTGTATCTGTGCTTATGTATTGGTGGGTTCAAGTTTTAAAGATGGGGCTGAATCTTTCCTGGTCCTGTTGATAACTGAGTACCTGGCTCCATGATGAGGATTGCTGGTTACTAGGTCTGCAGAAGTAGAGAAGGGTTTCTCCTCCATAGCCCTCAGAGAGGTCTTCCATAAATCTTCTATTTCGTTTTAAGGGAGATCTTCAGGTCTGTTTGGCAGGACAGCACATGTTCACATGTGTGCTAATGCTCCATGGTTTCTTGCATGTGCTGTCAGCATTTCCAGATTCCAATCAAAATTGGTGTAAATTACTGAAATGGGACCTTCTACTTTCAACCCTGCTGCAATCATAGAATCATAGAATCAGCTAGGTTGGAAAAGAACACCAAGACCAACATTTATCCCAGGATTAAACCAAAAGCTGAAGTGTGTTATCATGGCAAGTGTTAGACACTTTAAGCTTCCTTAAAGACTTTCTTGAAGGATTTGGGAATGTAGAGCTCTATCCAAAGCTGATATCCTGAAAGAAATTTAGGATTATTAACTCCTAACAGTATTCTCTAAGTAAAATCTTAAAACAGCAGCAAAGAAGTTTTGGTCTGTAACATGAATATGCTGTAGCCACTGTTTCACAAATCTCAGTGAGAAAAGACATAAACCCCATTGTTCCAAAGCAGTGGGAAAATGGTAAAATGATAGAAATGGGATGTAATAAGGAGAATAAGGAGCTGAGGAATTTGGTGATAATTTTGCTTCTGTCCTTGGTCTCACACGGCTGGTCTTTTGGCTCTGGGACTGTTCCTGCCACTGTAGTAATCATTATTTTTGCTTTCCTTCCTGCTGCTGCATTTCAGGTTTGCCTCCATCGCAGAAAGATGACTTTCTTCCAAAACCAGTGCGAGGATGACTGCTATTCTCCCTGCAATTATGGGAGCCTGTACAGCTACCGCAGCTACGACTGCGGGAGTCCCTGCGGCTACCGAGGCTATGGCGGCCTCTATGGCTACCGTGGCCTCTACGGCTTTGGGGACCGGTACGGCTGTGGTGGTCTCTACGGATACCGGGGCATTTATGGCTCTGGGGACTACTATGGCTCTGGAGGTCTGTATGGCGGCTATAGGGGCTACTATGGCTTTGGAGACTGCTATGGCTACCCAGGCTTCTATTCTGGCCGCTATGGTTACCCCTTTGGTTCACGATATGGCCTGAGGTTTGGCTACGGGAGCTGCTAAACCCAGCAGAAACGTCCCCGAAGTGAAGATCAACTCAGGCCCAGCAAGCACGGACTGATGGCGAATCTTGGCAGCAGTGGTCACTGGTGTGAAGAGCCCTGGTGACAACAGCCACCCACCCATCATGGAGGCTTTGAGTGTTCTGTGCTGCTGTTGAAGTGCTTGCGATAATTTATCTTCTGCTGTGTGTCTGCTTGCCCTCTTGCCACCCAAACCCTCCTCTTGATCAAAAGCTTGCTTCTGCAGTTCTTTGTGAACTGCTTTTCATGTTTGTTGCCATTATGTACACAAAACCTTAATGCTGATTGAATGGAATCAGCAGGGTGTAATGTGTCTTTGGGAATGTGGTCTTTCAGTTCTGTATGCCTTTGAAAGTCTATCTGCCTTTCGCTCACATTAAAAATTATGCTGCATCAATACTGCATCTCTGGTTTTATTTTTTACCTACATGCCTCAAATATCTTGAAATCAATAGCATCAAACAGATAGTGTGACAAAGTTATTAACTTTGTATACTCATGAATTTGCTTGTAGAGACTTGCCCTCCTCAAGCTGGGAAACATGGACTTCTGTAGATGCAAGAACTTTCAGCTGTACCTCTGGTTATACATGTTTCTGCAACTCCAGGCTTTGGCTTGGTGTATTCCAAATAAGTGGTTCATTTAAAGTACTTCATTGTTGCTGCTGGGATAATGTCATGTGGTTCGGACATAATCTATCACTGGCTGCGATCTGCAAATGTGTGGACTCATCAGGTTTTACATTTTGAAACAAGTTTGTGTTTTATATATTATCCTAAAATCATTAAACAGCCCAGGTTGGAAGGGACTTGGAAAGATCAGGGTTGAAAGATTAGGGATTCCCTGATGGAAAAGGGGTAGGAATTTTCCCTTTACAGTGTATAGAGTTTAGTTGGATTAATGGAAATCCTTTGGCCAGCACCTCTGAGGCATATTTTTGTCTGTCAGTTCAGGGAAGTACACTCAGAGCCCACAGTTTGGAAGGAGGCAAAGTTACAACTGATTTTTACTGACTTTTTTTCTTTTTCCCACTGAATATTATGGGCAGATGCTATAGAACCTCTGGGTTCACAACTGAGAAGCTGTGGCTGCATTAGGAGGAAGATGATGTGATGGCACTTTCTCACTGCTTCCGTGGCTGGAGGCAGCTACCCAAACACCCTGGAGACATTGAATACTGTTTCACTTGATTTTATTTTTTTAAGAACTAGTTGACTCTTTTTTTCCCCCACTTTTCTTTCTGTCTTTTAGCTTTTAGTCCACAGATTTAGTGAATTCTCATAACTGTAGAACTGGATTTTGTTGTACCAGTGTCTGTGTGAAATATGATAGGAAATTGTGACTCTGCTCACTTGAACATCTTTATATACTTTCTATAAAGGCTTGTGACTAATTCTCCATTTTAAAACATTATTATAAAGACTACTGCAGTCCTATTATGCTGAAATATGTTAACCTTAAATCTGGTAATAGCTTCAATTAAGTCAAGGGAGAAATTGTGGCATTTCCTAAATTTCTGAGGGGTAAAAGGGAAGAGAAGGGTGTATTTACTGGGACCAACTGCTCTGGAGGTGGAAGGGTATGAAATGCTTTGCCAACATTAGGAATACAAAGTCCCCTCAGGATGCTACCACCCTCTGTATATCCATGTAAACTAAAGACGGGAAAGAAAACAAATGGAATTCCAGGTTGGGTTTTTTTTCATGCAGAAAGAGTTTAATGCAATAAGAAAGGAGTTGGCACAGATACAGAAAGATTATAGTTTTGGGATACTGGAAAGAGCTATGGAAGATGAGTCATTGCACTACGCTACCTAGAACATTCCTTTTGTTGAAGCTGTGTTGTTCATCCCTTAGGTACTTGTAAATCGAGATCAAAGAAGAGACAGTTGTAATACTTCTCCATTACACAGTCCTGCAGCACCTTACTGGAAGTAGTTATTGAAAATGCAGATGACACAAAAGCTAATTTTGCAGAAGCCCTTTAACACCATTGCAGAAACTGTAAGAAGCTTCAAATGAGCTGCAGATCGTCGTCCCCGTTGCTGAAGAGTTTACATAGGGTATCTGTCAAAAAGGGTTTAAATGCAGAGTATCAAAAGAGAACTCCTACTTGTGAAAGACAGGAAGAAGCAGACAAAAAGAACAAAAATACAAATGCCAAAAAATATTAGAGAGCAGCCAAGCTCCTCGTTCTCAGTAACTTCAGTTGCTGCCACAGGGGCTCAGCGCTTCTGTAAGCATTGCCTCTGACATTAGCCATTCTTCGTTGCTTGCTGGGTTGGGGTTGATTCTTGTTTCAGGGGTATTGCCACTGGGTTTAACAACAGGGGTAGCAGCACCTGTAACTGTAGTTACAACAGGAAGGGTAATAATATCTGGTGGCACACGTGCCGTAGCTGCAGCAGTCTCCACAGCTGTATCTGCGCCGGTAGCTGCACAGGGTCCTGTAGCTGCAGGGGTTGCAGCAGCTGTAGGTCCGGGAGCAGCGCACGGTCCTGTAGCAGGGGGAGTAGCAGATGCTGTAGCACGGGTACACGTAGCAGCAAGACATCTTGGTGTGGTGGACGGGAGCAGGCAACCTGAAAGAGAGAGGAAGGTAAGGGGTAGGCTCAGCTTGCAGGGAGCAGCAGAAATGGCGTGGTGGCAAGAGTATCCAGTCCCTTTCTGTGCTCCCTCCTTGTTAAATCTGACTGTGAGACACAGTTTCTTTAGTTTTTCATCTTAAAAGTGAATATAATACCCTCTTTTTGGACTTTGGACACACGAGGTTCAGATTACAGATGTACATCCTCCTTGTCTGGTTTTAATCTTGTTATATAAACTATTCCTTTTCCTGTGCAACCTTGGCTTTGTTAGTGCCAGCTCTAGCAAGGATACTGAAAAGACTCTGCCAGGCAGAAAAATTTTAATGTTTAAGTCCTCTATTGCCACAGGTCACAGCTGCTCCAATGACTTTGGAGAGACTAAAGCAACTTATGTGACTTGTTCATATTCATTATTGCAACATCTTTCCATCCAAAAGCCATTTCCGCTTTGCATAATATACAATTCTGCCCACGAACCAGATTTCAGTTTAAACAGCTAAAGCAATAGAGCTGCTGCTTTCTGTTACGTGAAGACAAAACTTCTTACCAGGCTTCACATCTTACCAATGATATCTGAAAATTCATTCATCAATGTCCCCATCTTTTTTTACTGTACAGATTAAAAACATACAGGATAAAATACTTCCACCACTGTTACATATGAGAGAACGTTAGTAAAGGAGTCATTCCCAAGTTAAAGGAATCTCTGTGAGAACAGGACCTGAACTTACCGAGTTCACTGAGGAGAGTAAACCAAGAGGAGCTCTGGGAAGAGCGTTGGGTTGTGAGCACTTTTATACAGTTTCTCGGACCTCTGGAAGTCAGTGCAATTCCTTGTGTGCTTCCACTACCTGTTAGTCACAAAACACATTTCGGAAGTACATCACCAGTGCAATTGCTATAATTGTTTTCCTCCACATTTAGGTCAATTTTCAAATTCCTCTGGTAGCACATTGTGATTATGCCTTGGGAGGTTCTTTCATCTTAAAACTTTCCAGGAGAAATGGATTTCTAGGAATTCACCCAAGGGACAACTGGGAATGAAGCTGGAATACATGGAACTGGAATACATGGAACACTTCCAGCCACGCTGCCTGCCTGGCTGGGGAGTCAGTAGACTGTTTCTTTGTTATGCCCATACAAAAGACATGGATACCGCACATTGTGGGGTTGTGTAAAATACCTGGCCAGGAAAGAGGCATTACACTATGTGCTTAGGGCTTTTCCCAACCATTTTGATTCATTTCCGTCACAATTAATAACAGGCGTTCCATTGATTCCTTTAGGTTCTGCTATTGTCTATAATTTGGCATACACACTATGAGAAGTCTAGGCCAAGGCACAGGATCAATTACGTGAACATCTGACCAATGTGCCCGAGACTTGCTGTCTGGTTTATTTTGTCTTTTGTCTTTTTTCTTTCTCTTTTCTGGATGAAATCATTAGAAAATATTTTTTGAGTCAGTATCTTGTTATATCACACGCACATGCTATTTATTATATATTATTTTATATATATTATGTATTTATTATATAAATACTATCTATTTATTATAGAACTCATAGCAGACTTCCAATATGGGAATAAGGGTTAATGGAAAAAGTTTAAATAGGGGGAATACAGGTTAGATATAAGGAAAAAGTTCCTCCCTGTGAGGGTGCTGTGAGGGTGCCCAGAGAAGCTGTGGCTGCCCCATCCTTGGCAGTGCTCAAGGCCAGGTTGGATGGGGCAACCTGGTCTAGTGGGAGGTGTTCCTACCCATGGCAGGGAGTTGGAAATGGATGAGCTTTAAGGTCCTTTCCAACTCAAATCATTCTATGATTTATATGGTGCACATATATATGAGATACATAAATGCATATATTATACTGGGGCACTATCACTGCAGGTTCTAGTGGTGCAGAAAATTCTGGGTTTTCTTTTGGTCTACCATAGGGACTGCAGTGGAGAAAAGGAGAACAGCCTTTTAAGACTTTTAGAAAGGCTGTGGAAGGTTTCCAGTAGGGTGGAGACCATGTGCTCCTGACTGATTGGAAGCATTTGCTGGGGAGGGTGGATGGAGACCCTCTAGCAGTGAAGGGTCCTACGAAGTCTCTTGCTTTGCAATGGACTTTAGGATAATAAAAAGGTTTATGAAGTGCCATAAGGTGCCCACTGAAGAATGAATTTTTCTAAGCCAGGAATGGAGAAATCACTGCTGATTTTTTTGTGGTGGTGTTATCCAGTCAGTTACCATGAGGGTGATGAGGCCGTGGCTCAAGATGCCCAGAGAAGCTGTGGCTGCCCCATCCCTGGCAGTGTCCAAGGCCAGGTTGGACAGGGCTTGTCTAGTGTGAGGTGTCCCTGCCTGTGGCAGGGGATTGGAACTGGATGAGCCCTAAGGCCCCTTCAATGCAAAGCAGTCTGTGATGTGATGAGATATGGCTGTATCTCTGCCTACACTGAGTGAGGACGATGACTGTAACGCCTTAGTTTTAATAAAAAGAAACAGTGCTTAGCCTAGGGGTTCCCTTGTTGTTTATTGTCCAACATCAAGGTGCTTTTCAGCAACGATCCATTAATATTTAAATAACACAAACATTTCTAAAGTAAGTTTTAATGACTGTTTTGGAAAAACATTGATACCATAAATTCTGATGAGGCTCAGCACTTCTTGAATGTCTGTTATTATCCTCATTTAATATGCAAATGGGGAATGGCTCACTGCAGTGAAGGTCATGCATTTGTTGAGTTAAAATAAAAGGCTCTTGACTTTATATTTTGTGCTCTGCTTCCTTTGGGAAGCTGGTGTTTGGTGAGGTTGAAAACAAGCATCAATAAGATTTGTTGTAAAAGACTGTGTGTAATTTTAACTTCTCAATATTCTGATAACATCATTGTCACAGAATTTAATTTACATTTGCTTTGGTGATATCCTGAAAGAGTTTTATTATGGTATGAGCAGATGCAATGACAAGGTATAGACTCTGTGATTAATTCTTCCTCCTTCCTATTAATATGTTTGAAATTGTTACCCAAATGAATGCTGAACTTCTATAAATTCCCTGTGTTTTGATAGTGAACAACGCTGAAAGGAAATATTAAAAGTATAAAACAAAAAGTATTTTAGAGGAAGAGGAGAAAATACTTATTTTTTTCTCAGATACAAATCTCAGTTTGAGAGGTACAAGTAAGAGACAAAGTGGCATAAAATGATTTTGCATCCTCTATTACTCTAGGATTAGGATTTTTCATTCTGTGAGGAAGAGGGCATGCACTAGGGTTTATTTTTAAATGTATATTAGATAGATGTAAACGTATGGAACTTTTCCTTCTAGGAAATGCTGACATAATTCAGGTTACATACACGTTTAATACGTTAAAAAGACCCCAAACAGAGAAATTTTGATTCTCAGCCATCTCTAGCCTGAGGATCTGGCATTTTCTTGCCCATTTTGGTATCTTGATTTGATAATTAGAAGTGAGGATTACCCAAAAAGTTTTTAAGATGAAACAAGCCCATAACTTTTGCACCGTCAAAATGAGAAATAATGATCCCTGACGTTGAAGAAACCAATTATATTAACTCAAGTTGTGACGTGTACAGAAAAATTTAGTGTTGCTATTTGCACAGGTCAGAAGATCATAATTTTGGAGTGATCAAGAAACCTGTTGCGTTGTGGTTGAGGTCAGGTCCCTCACAAATACCTGAGGAGCACTGGAATGGCCATTAATTGTCCTGAAATATTTAAACACGTATATGAGGTTTTCCAAAGTTATCCAAGTGCTCAAAATTCATGGAATATTTTGATGTCCTTAATATTGAAAATCAGAAATTGAGCTTCGAAAGTGTCAGTTCAATAGTGCCTGAACTTCTGTACCTACAAATCAAAGTAATATAGAGAACTGCCCTAAACAGACTTCAAGATGTGCAGCAGTGTTCAGTCAGTAACTGGAAATACAACTCATAAAAAATCTTGGTAATTATAGAAAGATGGAGTCAAATTCACAGAGGGAAACATATTAAGACATTCAGTGAAGAGCCGTGATTCACAAGAACGTTACAGGTTTAAGTGTCTTAATCGCTATAAGATTTCAATTGCTTTTTGCCTTTTTTGTCAAATGATTTCTCCTATGTTATGCCTTTGTTGATGTAATTTTCCAGCTGGACTGTGGTAGATTTTACACCAGAACTAACATAAATATTTGAAAAAATTGAAAAACAATTACCAGTTTCTTTGTTACTCTGAAGTAGAAAAGTCTATGATATAATGCATCAACTGATAACTTCTCTTTAACCTTTAAAACAAATGTATGCATAAGCCACAGTTACTTTTAAATAATAAACCCCAACAAAAACCTTCAGATGCTGAATTTGCACTTCATGACCAGTTGAGGGAAACCTTGATTTGCATTTTTAGATTGCTAGATTAAAATATTTTCAGTAAAAGGAAATTAATTTAACAGTTGAGCACAATGAATATAAAAAGCCTTTGTTTTAGTAGGTAATTTGTCCAAAATAAGTTTCCAGAAGTGCCAGTTACTGTAGAACAGGATGGTGAATTTTCGAAGCATGGTTTGATGTATGTTTCTGGCAGCTCACCCAGGACTTGTGGGTTTGTTTTCTTGAGGTTTCTCTTACACAGCCTCCTCTGCAACCTCTTGAATAACCTGTTGAATAAGTGTTTAGGTTCTGCTTCATTTCTATGTTCTGCTTTTACATGGATGCAAATTCACATGAACCTCACTTCTGCTGGGAATTGGTGGCAACTGGCACTTACGGGATGAGAAAGGAAACCCTACAGCAATCCCTTTCCTTGCAGTCTACCCACCAGAGAAAGTCAGCATCATAGTCCATTAATTGTGCCTCCTACATGAAGATCAGTGTTAGCTGGAGAACTGAAGCTCCTGCAGACCAGGAGAAGGAGCATTTCCTGTTGGAAATCACTTGCAAAACTCAGTATTCTTGTAGCTCCAGATGGCTCCTGCCTGGGAACAGTCCTGGTAGGTTCACCCCTTTGTCATCAAGCTGGTAGCCACTTTTGTTTAAGCAACTCTTCCTTCTCCCTATCACATGTCCTCTTGGTAATTACGAGGAGGAAGAGGTTTCCACTCCAAGCCTCTCCTTATCTGGAATCTGCATGCTTCTGCTCTTCCTTTGTAGAACAGTTTTTGCTGATGGTGAAGGCTGGCAGATGATTACAGGATGCATGCCAGAAAGCCAGCCCAGCCAGGGCAGTGGTAGGAAGGACTGATCTCACAGCTCATTCACAGGACATCATAGAGTCATATAATACTAGAATGGTTTGCGTTAGAAGGCACCTTAAAACTCCATGTCCTTCTTATGCTGATGCCCCAGAGCTCAATGTAGAGCTGCAGGTGTATGTGTGTGTGTGTGTTTCACCAGAGTGGAGTAGAGGAGGAGAATCCCCTTCCTCAGCCTGCTGCTCATGCTGCTGGGGATGCAGCCCAACTGTGCAAAGTAATCGCTGGTGGAGAAACAGCAATATTGAAACCTTGAAACACATTGGGAAGAGATGAATGTGAGCTCCTGTGTGTTCTCATATTAGGTACCTACTTAGAGCTGCAGAAAGCCGAGGGAGTCCAGCATTTTGGGTCTCAGTGCATTTTGGATCCTCAAATAAAAACATAACTTGGGCTGGAATGTAGTTGGTAAGCACTGATTTAATTTTCTTTAATCTTTGTATTTCTAAGTTAGTATTTTGGAAATGAACAGTGTTTTGGTGTGTTTAGTGGAAGAGGGGCAGAATTAGGACATGGCAGACATGAGTTTTCAGGACTGTCCTGGAGGAGACAGAAATTTAAGTGCTCAGTACATCCTCTGTACAACCTCAGATTCTACAGGATGCTTGAAACTGCAGATGTGAGAAGTTTGTGCCTCCTTTTTTGCCATGTTTCAGGTAAATAATTAGTAAAGTCAAATATAAAAGAAAAACATATAACAAAAAATATTGTGATGCAAGATCTTTTAATGAGAGTGAGAGGCAGTTACAGCTTGTAGTAGTAAAGAGAAGCATTCAGGGATTCACACATCCTTTAAACAGAGTCACAAGATTGCACAGTAGATGCTTTTGGCACTATGGTGGTTGGCGAGGAGCAGAGCTGTCAGCACACCATATGGCAAGACGAGGTGTCTTCTCCTCTCTGCATCTTCTGTTGTAAAGCTACACATCAAACTACAAAGTACATCCAAAGGTTATGAAGGAAGAGTTCACCCTAATAGCAAGTTACTCAAAGTAGCTGCAGACATTGAAAAGAGGTGCTAAGCACTCAGGACCATTTCTGACTGCAGTAGCTGTCACAGAAGCTTAGCAAAGGTCAAATTCACACATTACTATTTTGCCTTTCATTTCCTATCTGGTTGTTCTACGGCTGGGTTTAGCAGGGGTAGCAGCTCCCATAGTTGTATCTACGGATGTAGCGAGAAGAGTAGGGGTAGCAGCAGCGAGAGCTGTAGAAGGGGTAGCAGTCACGGTAACCACACAGACTTCCATAGCTCTGGTAGCCACAGGGGCTCCCACAGTCGTAGGTCCGGTAGCTGCAGGGGCTTCCACAGTCGTAGCTCCTGTAGGTGTACACGGTCCCGTAGTTGCAGGGTGGGTAGCAGGAATCCTCACACTGGGTCTGGTAGCAGAAAGTCATCTTGGTGTGATGGATGGGGAGGCAAGTCTGAAACACAGCAGAAGAGAAGATAAAGTCTGCTCCAGAGACCAAGCAGATGCTTGCTGCTTCTAGAAAAACCTATGTAAGTATAAGTAAGAGGGAGGAAAGAAGTGCGAACATAGGAACTAGTCCAACACCTCCATTCAAAGCTATACCCTGACTCCTTGCCCAGCTCACTCCTTTCTGGTTTTCCTCCTTGGTTTTGCCATAAAAATATTTTATCCTGCTTGTTACCATTGCTTAGATTCGGCAGTCTGTTTTCAAATAGTATATGAAATAGGATCTTGCTAGGATTAGCTTGTATCAGTGTCTGACGTTTCTCTAAAAACCATCAATGAACAGACACTAGATTAGGAATGAATTCTGTCAGTTCTTGCCATTGAGACAAGACACCACAGAAGAAATCCTCTTCTTGTGCAATGATCTGATGAAAAAAGCAGCTTGTTTGTTTGAACCCGTGACCATGCCTTAAATACTTGCTTTTTGTTCAAAATAATGAAAAAACATGTAATACATTTCCTGCTTCATAATAAAGAAGCCTCAAAGGCTTCAGTATATCATAAATAAAGATAATTTCTCACAGTGCATTGCTAGTTGACACAATCTTCTAAACTTACGTAGGCATATATCCCATTTTAAACAAAATGGATTGTGCTTGCTGTGAAATCACAGCCTTTTCTGGAAAAAGCCTTTGCTTTTAAAGTATAACTGCTGTCTGTATAGCAATATAGTAAAAACACAGCATCTACACAGAAATAAAGACATTGTAGTAAGTCTGACTTACCAAGTTCAGTGAGAACGTAAGTCCGAAGATGCTAGTAGAGAGTGTTGAATTTCTCTCCCTTTTATATATTTATCTGACTAAGCCTACTGTGCTTTAAACTCCTATTCATCACAAAACAAATTTACTTATGCACGTCACTCCTTCAGTTGATGTAATTGTTTTCCTTGGTTTGTGATCATTAGTCAGTTCTTGGCTTCCAAAAGTATGACATTGCATTGCAGTTTTCTTTCATGTTCAGACTTCCTGGGTGAATTATATTTGTAGAATTAGTGTGGTGAAATCTGAGTTATAACAGGAAAGGGAAGGAAGGATATTGAGAGCAGAATTGATTGATGCTCACAATCCCAATTTTAGAGGAATGGATGAATTTCAGTCTATGAAGCCTGCAATGACTCTGGATTGGCTTGAGGAAGGAGGAATTTCAGGTTTGGTTTTTTTTTTTTCAGAATTAATAATCCCTAGAAAGCATTTCTTGTTCGGTTGTTCTTTTTTTTTTTTCCTCTTTTTTTAATTTCAAAATTACATTTTTAGGTCAGAATATTAGCAGTATTTGTATTTATAATATCATTTGTGTTATATCCAACTCAATAACAGAAGTACAAGAAAGGTGGTTGGATTAGAGGACATGTCTGGTCTGCACCTTGCTGCAATCAACATGCATGGACATGTTAACTGTTTATTGTGACCTTCACAGGAAAGTCATGTAGATTTGCCTGCTAGAAATGCTCTATCAATTACTTTTGCCAAAGTTCAACAGTCAACTCCTTTGTCTGCATAGAAGGAAACTGGAGTCTTTTTCGGTGTAAGAACAGTGGAAATAGATCTGAATAGATTAAAGTCACTGACAAGACTTTATGAGATCCCTGAAACAGGTAGCAATAAATAATCAATCTAAAGGATATTTTAAATTTTAAATTGAATAATATATTAAATAAACTAACAAATTCAGGCTCCTGGAGAGTCAACGCAATCTAGGCAAGTTTTATGGATCCAGAAATATCTCCTTAGAGATTGTTTATGCTTAGATCAGAAATGATTCACTCAGGCGTTCGTTACAAAAGAACAAGATAAGCCTAACAGGAGCATATATGTGTAATAACTGAAGTTTTCGTAAGGAGTCCCCCAACTGCTAAATATAGTTTAACATGACCTTTTCTTAATGTTGTTGAGGTGTTTAACTTAATGTTGTTAATGACGGTGAATAATGCTGAGCCCTGTGGATGTGACCTGGTAAAGCAGCAACGTCCTGGTCTTCTCTGTTGACCTTCACCTCAAAACACTGCTGTTTACTTGCATCTAAGGGAAGGATAATAACAGACATGTCAGACGTTCAGGGCCTTTCTCAAAATTTTGAATATCAAAGCCTTCATTAATACTTATTAAAGATTCACATGTACAAAGAGATTTATTATTTAAATATTAATACTATGTTAGTGGAAAACGCCCCAGCATTATGTAACACAGTTTCTAAAAACGTGTATCACGTTATCCTGTTTCTAGGCTTTATTAAGGATGTAATTTATAGCTGCAGAACTGAGTCTTGGAAAGGTGTTTTCTCAGAAAATACGTCATATACATGCCTTTTTAATGCTTCTACACCAATTTTCTAGCTGAATCAATGAGCACAGCAATATCATATTCCATGACAGCATCAATGCAAAGGTCTTAGCCGCTTTGCTAGTCACAGGAAATATTGGAAGGAATTGGTAGGAACGTGCTGTTTCACTCATCATTGAAATTATTAAATACATGAAAATGAGAGGCTCCCCCTCCAACAAGCATTTCAGGAAAAAAACCTGTACCAAAAAGCACATGGACCAACATGCACAGTGAGGCCAGTCTGCCAAAAATGAAGTTTGGCAATTTATACATCTTTGCATATGTTGCTGGACTGAAGAAGTGAATTCAGCACGATGATACCAAGGCTTAATTGCCCTGGTAGTTTTGAGATGAAAGAAACCTGGAGGGTGTAGCCTATATGTCACAGTGCTGGACCAATAATCAGAAACCCTGGGGAGAACCGGTATATCAATGAGAAGGAGTCATGAAGGAAGCAAAATGTGTATGGTAATTGGACCCTTTCATGCATGGGGCGGGACTAGGAGCTCTATAAAAACCCCAAACCACCGAGGATAATGCATTCGCTTCTCCTGCCTTATTCTCATTGCAGAGTGGGTAAGTTGGAATAGATTTAGGAAACCTAGGGAATAATGATAAAATTTTCCCTCTCTTCCCCCCCTTCCAGTTACCAATCTATGAGTGTTGTAGATTAATTCACTGGGAATTAGGGTTGTGATTTGATGGGATTTATTTATATGTAAGATATTTTTTCCTGCCTGGGTTTTCTTTGGTATTTCAGAGTTTGAAACTGTGACAATTCTGCACATATCCCTCTTTTCCCTTTAAGTCTTCATCTCTCTACAGCTATTAAGGATTTTCCAGCTTATTTCCTGACAGCTTCCTTTTGACACAGGCATCGCGATTCGCAATCACATCTCCCATCATGATCCAGGCGTGCAGCCAGTGGGGATGTGCAGCAAAGCTCACAAAGGCTGGTCAGGACAGAGGATTATGGGGAAGACCTGGCACTAAAAACAAAGATAGAACAATAGTGTCAGGCAATATGCCTGGGTTTGCTGGCTCTTTCTTCCCTGCATGCTTGCAGCGTTTATTTGGGTTTTACTTGCTGTTGGGAGCATTGTCTTACAGGCTTTTCCTTCCCTATGGTGTTTTAGGCTTGCCTCCCTCCATCACACCAAGATGACTTTCTGCTACCAGACCCAGTGTGAGGATTCCTGCTACTCACCCTGCAACTACGGGACCGTGTACGCCTACAGGAGCTATGACTGTGGAAGCCCCTGCAGCTACCGGACCTACGACTGTGGGAGCCCCTGTGGCTACCGGAGCTATGGAAGTCTGTGTGGTTACCGTGACTGCTACCCTTACTATAGCTCCCGCTACTGCTACCCCTACTCCTCTTGCTACACCCGTAGATACAGCTATGGGAGCTGCTACCCCTGCTAAATCAAGAAGGATATAATGGAAAACAAGGAGTGAGAATTAAACACTGAATTCATGGCTGCTCTTAAAAGGGAGGGTTTGCAGAAGCTCTGAGTCCAGGACTATAACTGAAAGCTGTAGTATTTTGGAGAGATCAGTGTTTCTGTAAAACTTCTGCAGTGTGCTTCTAAAATGTCTTCCTTCTTTCCTACAGACTTCTTAACCCTCCATGAGTTTGGTGGTGTAAAGGAAGCCGGGCTTAACATGGATGAACAACTTCTTAACTGACTTCTGTCTCTTTCCCAGCTAACATTAATGAAATCTGGAGTGTACTTGCACTAGCCTTCCTATGGATATGTTTTTGACTTAACTGCTTTTGAAGCTGTACCAAAGAAACAGTAAATCATCTGATCCGATTTGTTTCACTGGACTGAAAGCAAGTGCAAAAGGTTGAAAATGGAAATTAATAGTCCAATGCTACAGCTGTAGCAGCAAAAATAGTACTAATGAAACCAGATCTTCTGCAGATAAAATCTCTGTATGCATTCTTTCTGCTTCTGCTTCTTGTATTATTTTAGATTGTAACTGTTAGCTTTATTCTTATTAAAAATGTTATAGCATCATTACATGGCCCTGTTTTTGTTATTCTCATTTGGATGTACACAGATTTTTGTTCCCTGCTTGATGCATTTTACGATGACATACTGCACCCTGTAGCTCTTATGCATGTCAGCTGAACCTGAGCACACATTTTGCCAACTAAAAACTCAGTAAAATCTCAGAAAATGAAGCCACCCATTCTGGAAATTCCTAGGAAGGATTTGGAAATATTAACTTCAGCATCACAGTGTGTGTGCATACACTGGACATGACAGCACCACATCTTAGTGATTTGCAAATGCACTTTTGAATGGTTGAAGGAAAACTCAATATAACTGAGGAATAAGCTAAGAAGTTGGGAGAGAATCACTATTTCTCAAGAGCTTTTGTGCTGGCAATGTCTGGGATGACTTCTGGGTTTAGAGATCTGGTTCTGTTATAGAGCAGAAAACTGCACTCTTTCCATTCACCTAATTGTAAGTGTTACTGTAAGGTTCCATTTGAACGACAATGAAATGGCATGAAGTTCCCAAGCTGCACAATCACAGGGTGAGATCCATTGCCCAAGTCTGCAGTGACTTTATTATTCATGACTGAAGGACCTAACTGGCAGCAGGAGTAACCTCTTATTAGTATGATGCTGTAATGCAGTCTAGGCATGTAACAGCCGGTGAAGTGCTTTGGAATCTCTATTAAACCCTAGAACCTTTATTGTGAATGTAATTACTGTCCTTTGAACACACACAGCTGCCCTTTGATGTCAGTCTCACATGAGGAACAGAGCTCAATTGTGCTATAATACAAAATTCATTGAAAACCTTTGCACCGAGTTTCACCACCAGCACTTTTTGGGATGGAGCTTTCTCATTCCTTCTGAGGAGGTGTGTTCATAGGGAAGTTACTAAGTAAAAATTGGAAAGTATTATATCTCTCAGAATGCACAAGTAAGAGACAATATCAGCTTAAAAGGATTCCTAATATCTCAGTAGTCCTACAGACTGCTTAGGGACTTCGCTGCTTTAACACGTGGCCTAGTTAAAAGAAAGAGTTAGAAATCCATGGAATGCCTCACAGATGTATGTTTCTTTCACTCCAGGATATCATCTTCAGATAAGACCAGAAAGAAATCCAAATTTCTGGGATTAGAAAGCAAAGTAACTAATTGCAGGATCTACTAGAGTTGTTTGTACAGGGCCACATTTGAATGAAACATTTGAAGGCTATAAAATCTCTGACTAAAGCATACATTGAAATGTCTCAACTTGTACATTTGGAGTGACTATTATTCCATAAAGAAACTCCTGATAAAAGTTTAAATGGATTAATAACAAACTGTAAATATAGCTATGAGCATCTGAGTTCTTTGAAATTCCCAGACTATCTAGTGTTGTAAAAAGTGATGACATTGCATGCTTCTGTTTCAAAGAAGAACCACAAAGCAATAAATAAATTCGCCCATATATTTTCCTTCAAAAGCTATCCTTTACAATGGGCCTGTTTGTTGTGCGCTGCAACAAGGGAGTCTGTCAGAGGTCTCTCCCTTCCCCAATTAACTTCTCATCGTGTTACTCCAGCACTGCACATTGGTCTTGCAAACAGACAGTTCCAGTCAAAGCCATCAGCAAGGGCAATGTGGCAGCACACTGATCATTGCTGGAGAGACCAGGATAAAAAGGGTCATCTGTCCCATAACTACCCAGGTTTCCCTGCACTTTTTCTTAGCCACATTCTATGTGGTGGGGGTGAACTTAGTGCAGGGATGCAGGAACATGGAGGCAGTGGAGGGAAGGAGTATGAGGAGGTGCTTGGGATGGGTGAGACAGGTCCTGCAGATGACCCTGACAAGGCCCCACGTGGGCCTTTGCAAGGTGGCCCAGGGAGCAAAGGAAACTACTTGGCGTAATGTCTGTGGGGAAAAGAAGAAATGAAGCCAAGGGCAGACACTGCGATGCAACACAGCTTTTATTGCAGTTTAAAGGGGGAAGGAGTGGGGAGCAGAGCAGGGCCCTGGAAAAGGGCTTCCTCTGTCTCCTGGCTGTGGGCACATCAAAAATTAACATCAACTATGCGTCAGGAGCAGGCGTGCAGCATGGGGCTGCGATGTCAGGGGACAGCAAGTCCTGAAGTGAAACTCAAGCAGGGGAGGAGGAAGGCAGAGTTGGGCTTCAAGCAGACCAGAGACTTCCAAGCTCTGGATCCCAGAAGTGCCAAAGAAATGTTCCTCCACAGAGCATCATATAGGGATGTGCCAGGATATCTTCTGAAGCTCTCCCATGTCTGTGGCCGTACCTGGTGTGTGGTTAGCAGATTCCGCAGTTGCCACTGAGATATGAGCGGCCTCGACGCCAGCCTCCATATCCACAGCCCCCAAAGCCTCCATAGCCGCCAAAGCCTCCATAGCCTCCACAGCTACCGTAGCCTCCATAGCCACCGTAG